>NC_090922.1:822018514-823268514 GCF_040938575.1 Ambystoma mexicanum
AAACACTCTCCTCAGCTTTGGGCCGTCCGCCTTAAAGGATGACACAAGCCCTGCGAAGAATCTAGGAGTGCCACAACAAGCATAAACCAGCGTCCATCTTTTAAGCACATTTTCGAGACAGTTGAGCCCTCGAACGGCGACCGGCTGCCCCACTGACTGTTGTCATGCTGCAGTCACTAAAACCGACCCAGACACCTCGAACAGCATTCCAGAAGCGCCAACCAGCACAGAGACGATTCTTGACCCCGAGCCGCCGTATAGGACGGCCTGCAGCTGTCCGTCCAGCCCTCGCTTGCCGAACTGCCTGCCACATGATAACTGCAGCTGTGTCCCGTCTTGAACTCTGTTGCAGGACCTGCAAAGCATCCTGAAACCGGCTCGACGCTGTTGAGCATCAAGAACATCTCAAGCCCCAAGTACATTATGGTTCTGTCCCCCTGGTCCTTATCCGAAGGCCCCATGTGACATTTACGACCCCTTGCTCCCTTGCTGCTGAAACCAAATAACCTTGAACAGTTAAACCTGATTGCTTTACCGACTACCCTCCTGTCACTATCCAGACTGCATCCCTTTCCTTTGTGAAACTGTCTGTCCTCTGTGTTCCTTTACAGGGTAGGGTGTATTTTGTAGTGTACTAGCACTGTTTGTTGTAATAATAATACGTCTGTTGTAATAATAATAAAGTAGATATTTGTATACAAACTTGACTGGACAGTCCCTTTTATCATTGGGTAAAAATCCACGACCTTGCAGAGATAAGCCTGCCGTTCCGTCCAAGTTACCAAAATTAGACAAGGAGGTTTATAATTTACTTGAGTTTCCAATCTGTTTGGATCCCTTCTGGTGTACTAGAGGTGATGGTTTAGAAATCGATATTCATCCCTGGACCACTTGTGCCGCAGAGGTTGATTTGTCACACTGTTATAATCATAGGAGCACGTAGAGAACCGTATTCATGGAAGTTGTTCCACAAACCATGCTTTTAGATAACTCTTGAATCCCGTGCAATTTGGTCAATTTTTCAAGGTTGTTGCAAAGTCTAGCTACTACTGTGGCTAATGATCTACCTCCACGCCTCCCTCTTTTGAGCCTTGTGATTGTTAGGTTGTTGGATAGAGATAATGTAAGTGATCTCCATGGGTTCACTTGATGATTGATTATTTCAGGGGATCTAGACTGTCACACCATTAGGGAGGATCCTTGAAGTTAGCACATCTGTTTCATATGCAGGCTTTCATAAACATTATAGGTATGTGACCCATCACATCCTGTGTGTCACAGTACTTACAGTGTGCTCTGTGTGAGGGATGGTATTTGTGTATATGAAAGTGTCCAAAAATGAAAGAGCTTTTGACAGATTCGCCAAAAGTAAGAGATAGCTTGTGAGAAACAACATTCATGGTTTTCAGAAGGCCATACGCCCCATGGCTGATGCTTGCTCCGTGGCTTCCGTACTGTGAGATGAAACCATATCAGCCCAAGTAATATCGCGTGACTGAAACAAATGCTCTCTGAATGACTCGTTGCTAATAGTAAACCACAGGAAATACTGCTTCCTGACTCTCCAACTGCAATACTCATTCCCTGTACCCACTTTTGTCTTAGAACTACTCTTTGATACCTGCTCCCTGATCTTTCCACCGCAATATTAACCCACTGTTGACAAGCCCAAAGCACCATATGTATTGCTACAGCTGGTGAACTAGAACTAACCACACCTCCACTGTAGTATAATCAGCTACCAGTAAGCAGCTTAACGGCAAGGCACTCATGAGAATAACAACAGGTTCTATGCATAAAACCCGCTCGTTGAAGGGTGTATCCCAAAAAGGGTGCTTTTTTAAAGGCCGACTCGGGGGGGGGCTTTAAAGGGCCACAAATGCCTATTTTGGGGATGGCAGTTGGGCTAAACCTCCCCCCCGCCCCCGAAATCCACATTAGAGCCACTTACCCACCTGCCACCACTATCTCCTGTGCTGGTGGGATTTCTTTTCTCATTTCCCCCAAACTCATAATTTCTCTCACACACACATACACTCACAATCACTGACCCACACACACAAACCCACTTTTCCTCTCTCACTCTGGCCGCCCTCCTTGGGGCCTATGCCCTCGTCCTCGTGAGGCAAAAAACGTTGGGGTCTTCTTCGACTCCACTCTCTCCTTCTCTCCACACATCACGGACCTTGCCAGAAAGGCCCATTTCCAGCTGCATCTCGTCAGAGGTATTCTCCCTTTTCTCACCTATCCCCAGAAGCTCACTGTCTCCAGAGCTCTGGTTCTCTCTAGGCTGGACTACTGCAACAGCCTCTTTCTCAATCTGCCCAACTCTGCTCTTTGCCCTCTTCAACTCATCCAGAACAGGACGGCAACACTTATCCTTGGCCTCAAGCCCAGGGATCACATCTCTCTAGCCTTGGAATCCCTCCACTGGCTCCAGGTGGCTGCAAGAATCAGGATTAGGACCCTCTGCATCGTCCACAATGCTTTCTGGGGCCATGGCCCTCACTACCTTCAACTCTCCCTTCCTAAGTACCTTCCTCCTAGAGCCCTCCGCTCATCTACTTCAAATTCTCTGCGGGTGAGTCGCTTCTCCAAACAGAGAATAAGGGTAGATCCATCTCCTATGCAGGGGCCTCCCTCTGAAATGGCCTCCCTGCATCTCTACGCCTTGAGCCGGATCTCCTTAAGTTCCGGCAGCACCTCAAGACCTTCCTTTTCTCCTCTTCTTTCACGCTCCCTCTCCCCTGCAAACACTCCCTGCTCCGTCTACTGTCTGGCTGCTCAGTGTCCTTAGAGTCGTACACGGCACCATGCCTCCCCCGACCAGTCCCCCTGCACTTGTCGCCTGGCCCTCTTTGCACTGCTGCCTGGTTAACCATTCACTACCAGGCTGGGATTGCCCCCTGTAGCCCCAATCTTCCTTGCACTTAACTCAGGGCCCTGCTGCTCTGGGTGCACTTCTCCCTGTAGCCTCTCCCCTGCACTTCTTGTTGAGCACTTGCATGATCTAAATGACACTATGCCTAGTAAGATTGTTTGTCTTGGCCTCCCTTTGTTCCCCTCCCATTGCCTGTTTGCGATTTGAAACATTTGTGTATAGGCGCATAATAAATAATAAATCAATCAATCAATACATACACACACTTACTTGTCCTCTGCGCCCACAACTTCACATTTCCACGCCACCGAGGAACAGCATGTCAGCCCCGGCAGGCACTCATGTGCAGTGTGGGGTGAGCCTTGGCCTCGGAGATCTGCAGGCAATGGCATGCATCCTGCTACCACCACTTGCCCCCATAAGTCAACTTCACGAACCACAACACAGAAAGACCACCAGGCAAAATCAACCTTAACAGAGCAATTACCAGTGAATAAAGCCAAACTACATAACCAACCACTTAATGAAACCTCAATGCTCTGGGAAACCTCGCACAAAACCGCCTCCATTCACGACATATCGACCAACATCACTTTGTCTTATGATACCTGCCCACCTACAAAGCCCCACAACAGGCCAACCTAGGAGGTCATACCCACACTGCAACAGATAACGGAAAATAAGAATATTCACTGCAAACTTAATGTCAATGGCTGCCTAATGTCAAAACACATTGCAATGATCCATGAGCTCCTCGGCGAAGAGGGAACCAGCAAGCTTTTCCCCATAGAAATGTGGCTAATGCATGGCTTTAAGGTAGCTGCACACACATCCCTCCCCAGCAATTTCATAATTAGGAAAAAAGAAGAGTAGGCCCATCATTAGCTTACAGAGCATGGCTAAGAGTCACAGATGCACCCTTATTCAACATCCTGGACTGTGAATCACTCTTCCTCCACCTAGCAGAGGCCCATCAAACCGATGTATCCTTCCTACTGATTTACAGACCAGCCACATAGAACTCAACCCACATAGAGAAATGTGCAGATGCCATAACTAGCATTGCAGTAGAACACAAGCACCTGATCATACTAGGAGACTTGAACATCTGTTTCGAAGAGAATACCAACTCTAACAATTCTATAACCTCCCACGCAGCCAGCATGCACCTACAACAAGTTGTGAAAGGGAAATTACATACAGCCGGACACACACTGGATGCAATCTTCTGTAAATAAAAAGGTCTACTACGGCTCCCCCATACATATCAACTGGCGCAATCACCTTACGATACCTTGTGTTATTCATGCTCCAGTGCAAGAATAAACCACCCACAGAGATATTTTTTTTTTTAAACTTTGGTTTTTATTAGCATTTTGTTAAACATAAAAAAACAGAAAACAGGGCCTAACTGAGGCCCCCTACCCCCCCTTTCACCGCCCTTCCCCTCTCACCCCCTCTCAATGTCCAAACCAAACATAACAGCAAAAAAGAGATCAAACTTTCGCATATTGTCCTAAATCTTTGGAGCGCCGCAACTTGTGACCCTTTCAGTTACTGGCCAGAAGCCGACCTCACCCCAGGCCGTGGGGACACCCTGATTGGGTGCTGTCCTTCACTGCGGTGGTCGCGCCACGGCTACCCGGGGACACGGTTTCAGGGCTAGTGGACATCCCATCCCCATGCCTGCTGGACCCCGTACCATTCAGCGAGGAATGAGCTTGAGTCATTGTTCACCAATGCAGTCAGTTTGTCCATCAAGAACATGTTCTTCAATTTTTTGGTCCAGTCGTCTTTGGAAGGGGTTTCCGGGCTCTTCCACCTCTGGGCCAGGGCTACTCTGCCTGCTCTCAACATGGTTTCCCACATCCTAGAGTACCGGTGAATTTCTGTTTCCTCCGGGGGGAGGCCCAGCAGCATGGTCAGCGGGTTGAGGGGTAGAGGATCCTCAGTTACCTTCGCTATCCACTCTCTCACCGCTTCCCAATAGGTTTGAACCTTCGGACATAACCACCACATATGACCTCTAGTCCCCAACTGGCCGCAGCCCCTTGGGCATTCCGGGGATACCCCTGCGAACATTTTCGAGAGTTTTACTGGGTCCCTGTGCCACCCCTGCAGGATTTTAAAGTTGTGCTCCATATCTGCGGTAAAGAGATTGCCATGAAATGATATCTTGAAAATGCGAGCCCAAGCGTCCTCAGATATCTCCTCTCCCGCCAGGTCACTCCAAAAACCCCGGAATCCTCGCCTAGCCTGGAGATCGTGAGTATTTAGGACAGTGTACATGCGGGAGACCGCTCCCTTTCTAGAGGTTGCTGAGTCAAGGAGTTTCTCAAAGGGCGTTAGCTGTCTCCGAAGGTTGGGGCCCCACGCGGGGTCGTTGAGGATGCCCTTAAGGCGGAGGTATTCGAAGATGGAGGGGGTCTCGCCTCCCAGTCCCTCCCGGAGGTCCTCATAACTCACAAATTCTCCCTCCCTGAATAGCTGGCCCGCCCATTCCAATCCCGCATCTGACCAACTCTGGGATTGTCTGAACCCTCTGCTGCCCAGTTTCAGGGAGGGCCTCCACAAAGAGGTCATGGGGGACGGCCATGAAGAAATATGTGCTGTCCGGGGGCACTCCCTCCAAATGTCCCAGAGAACACCCAGGGTCGGGTGGGATAGAACTTGCTTCGGGATCGACCTGCGTGGAGCCCACAAGAGGTCACAGACTTTTAGAGGGTGGACATCCATGTCCTCTAGGTATGACCAATATGTCCGTAAACCTTCCTTCATGTGTTCAAGAAGGACCCGCAGTTGCGCTGCATGATAGTACAGTTGGAAATACGGGAGACCAAAACCCCCCTCCTCTCTCGGAAGCGTCAAGGGGGCCCTGCCAATTTGCGGTGTTTTCCCCTGCCAAATGAAATCTCGGACCCCCTTGTGTAGGTCTATAAATGTTTGAGCGGGTACTCGGGTAGGGAGGGCTGTAAAGAGGTACAGAAGCCGAGGCAGTATGTTCATTTTGACTGCCGTCATCCGACCGTACCATGAGAGGATCATTCCTCCCCATCTTCTCAGATCCGCGGCGATCTCAGATAGCATGGGTTCGTAGTTGGAGGACTCTAGTTTTGTTAAATCCCTAGTGAGGAGAACCCCCAGGTATTTTATTTTGTTCTTGCTCACCGTTATCCCGCGAAACCTAGTCAGGGGGTCTAGTGCCGGGTCTGCCAATCGCATCGGAAGGAGGACAGACTTGGCAGTGTTTATTTTTAGGCCTGAGAACCTCCCGAACGAATCAACCAGGGACAGGAGGGGAGGGACCGAAGAGCCGGGTCCACCAGATATGCCAGGACATCATCCGCAAATAAGGATAGCTTGAATTCCACCTCTCCCCTACTGATTCCCCTGATGTCTGGGTGGGACCTAACCGCTATGGCCAGGGCTTCAATCGTGAGGACATACAGAAGGGGGGAAAGAGGGCAGCCCTGTCAAGTTAGGGGGAAGGAATTTGACAGCACTCCGTTCACCTGGACTCTTGCTGTAGGGGCTCTGTAAAGAGCGGCAACCCAGCTCAGGATGTGCGGCCCAAAGCCCATTCGTTGGAGGAGGAGGGTCATGTATCTCCACTCCACTCTGTCAAAAGCTTTTTCCGAGTCTAGGGACAGGATGCATGCCTCAAGATCAGAGTTTTGGGCGAAGTGAACCAAGTCTATCGTTTTGCGGATATTATCCGAACCCTGTCTGCCTCTAATGAAACCCACCTGGTCCCCGTGGATTAGTGTATGCATTATCCCCTCCATCCTCCTACCCACCACCTTTGCCAAGATCTTGACGTCTATATTGAGCAGCAATATGGGTCTATAGGACGAACACTCCCTCGGGAATTTCCTTCCTTAGGAAGGACCACTATAATGGCTGCCATCATGGTGTCGGGGAGAGTGCCCCCCTCCAACACCGAGTTGAAAACTTTCGCCAGATATGGAGACAGGGTGGATCGGAACCTCTTATGGAAATACATCGAGAAGCCATCCTCCCCCGGGGAAGTCCCCACCCTCATACCACTAATCGCCTTCTCCACCTCCTCCTCGGTCACCCGGTCCTCCAGCCCCCATGCCTGGTCTCGTGAAAGGGAAGGTATCTGTATGGAGTCGAGGAACTCTTCGATATGGGCATTGCCGCCATCGTATTCAGAGGTATATAGTGTCTCATAATATTGGCGGAAGGCTTCACTTATGTGGGGGGTGTCGAATCCCATTGTGCCCCTGCTGTCCCTCACTCCCTTCACCATTCTGCTTCTCTGGACCTCCCTCAGTTTCCAGGCCAGAATCCTGTCCGCTCTGTCCCCCTTCTCGTAGTATTTCTGTTTGACCATTTGGAGGCTTTTTTCCGTTTTATGGAGGAGTAGGTTTTTCAATTGGAGCCTGTAATCCTCCAGGGTGGCCATGCGGTCACGCTCTAGGGTTCGTGCCGGGGAGCCCCCTGGTTGAAGGCGCGCTATTTTTCCCCTCAGAGTTCTCTCTTGGGTCTCCCTTTCCCTTTTCTGTCGGGAACCAATTTTTATGAGCACTCCTCTAAGTGGTGCCTTAAAGGCGTCCCAGAGAGTGTGCATGCCCACCTCCCCATTATCATTAAGCTCAAAGAACTCTGTGATGGCCTCCAGAACAGACTGGGCATGGACCTCGTCTCTCAAGATGGCGTCATTACATCTCCAGCGTCCCCTCCGTTCTTTGCACCAGTCCCCAGCCAAGGTCACCCTAACCAAGTCGTGGTCTGACCAGGGGACGGGATCTATCCTGTAACCCGCTATGTGCGGTCGGAGTACCTCATCCGCAAGGATATAATCTATTCTGGAGAAGGCTTTGTGGGTGGAGGAGTAGTATGAGAAAGCGCGAGTCCCCTCTCGGGGAGTGGGTAACGTGTCCACCAGGTTTAGGTCGTCATTCACCCTTTGGAAGCAGCAGGACGTGGCATCTCCAGCTGGTCTGAGGCTTGGGGCCCCCACCCGTTGTATATCCTTAGATGGGTTTAGGACCATATTAAAATCGCCCCCCACCACCAACGGGCCCTGGACAAAGGTTTTCAGTCTTTCCCCCGTTCCCTCCCAGAATTGGGCCTGGCCCTCGTTCGGGGCGTATACAACCGCCAGGGTTATGGGTGATCCTTGTAGGGAGCCCCGTACGAAGAGGTAACGGCCTTCGGGGTCCCTTAGGATGGACTCTTTCTCGAAATTCAACCCCCTTGCGATCAAAATTGCAACCCCTCTTTTCTTCCCTTTGTGAGACGCATAGAAAGTTTCTTCGATTCCACCGCCCAGCAACCTGGGCTCCCTCCCCCTCACCCAGTGTGTTTCCTGCACAAAGAGCAGGTCCAGCTTGGCCATCCGGAATTCCCTGCTGATTAGGGATCTTTTCGTGGGGGTATTCAAGCCCCGCACATTCAAGGTTCCCACCCCTAGGGCCGGTCGGTCGTCAGCCATAGTCGCTGTCGCCTTTCCCCTTGGTCACCGGTGTCGCAAGGCCGCTCCCTCCCTGCTTACTGTATTTTCTTGTTTGGATCTCTTTGCAACGTTTCCCCAACATTTCCCCCAACGCATTCCCCACCCTAAAACCCCCAACCTGTGAACAAACCCTCAACCCCTCCCCGGCGTCCAGCCATGTAGTTCTTCCATTTCTGGGTTGTTGGCTGGACCACCAGCCGATTCCCCCTCGGCCAGACGTCATATCCCAAGCTCGCTACGTGAGCCCCCCCCCCCGTCTTCCCTCTCTTCGCTCCCCCGGACCTCCTATTTTAGTTACTCTCCCGGGCCCTGGTTGGTGCATCATTCGGTTCCCACAGTTTTGATCCCCTCTGTGCCCCCTTATACTTGCAGTTCAAGGGGGTGCAGCGAACCAGGCATCTCCAGTGTCATTCTGCATTATAGGCCCGATGATCTCCGTGGGGACGCTGGTGTCACCCCTCTGAGTCGACCCGTCGTCCTCCATTGGTGTTGGTGGTGTGTTTAGTTTCTTGAACTTTCTCGCGCCGGTTTTTCTCCTTCTGGGGTTGAGCTGCCCGGGGATGCCCCCTCTGTGCGCCTCCGGACCCAGTGGTTCCCTCCAGGGGGGGGGGGTTCGCTCACATAGTCTTGAATAGCGCCTTTAATGTCCTCTTCGGTTACCAGCGTTGTGCGTTGGCCGGAGTATTCAAAGGACAGAGAGAAGGGATATCCCCATCTGTAGCGGACCCCCTTCTCTTTCAGCTGTTGTGTTAGGGGGCGGCACATACTCCGTTTGGCTAGGGTGTAAGCAGAGAGGTCCTGAAAAATGGCGATCTGTGCGCCATTATAGGTTATTGCCCCCGCTTTCCTCGCGGCCTCTTGAACTTTGGCTTTCTCCGTGTAGTAGTGGAAGCGGGCTAGAACCGTTCTTGGGCCCCCCGCTCTTCCCCCGGCCCTGTGTACCCGGTCAAACGTGAGTTCCGTTGTCATTTCCTCAGCAAACAAGAGGGTGATGATGTCTCTCACCACTCGAGTCAGTTCTCTCTCCGTCTCACCCTCCGTCTCCGGAATTCCAAAGAACCTTAGATTGTTCCGCCTCTCCCTATTTTCGTAGTCATCCATGATCCTGGCTCTTTCTTCGTCCCTCTTCTCCAAGGCTGCGAGCCATGTGTCATATTGGATTTCCTGAGATGTGGAGGATGTTTGATAGTTTTCCATTTGTAGGACGCTATCCTCAATTTTGTCTACCCTTTGGTCCAGCTTCTCGAACTTATGGGCGATGTCGGATCTCATTTCTCTGATTTCCTGAAGACTGGAGGCGAAGCCCTTTTCCATCGTCATTGCGGGTTGGCCCGCGGGTTCCGTGTGGGCCATAGCGCCGGAGACAGTGGGGACCTCAGTTGTGTTCGGTGTTTCTTGGAAGCGAAACGTTTGCAGGGCCTTCTTCCAGCTCATGAGGTGTCGTTGGTCCTTTGCGCAGGGTCCGCTTGATCAGTCCATAGTGCGTCTCGCCCGTGAGTTTTTTGGTCAATGGGATGTCCCCCGCGGGGGGGGCTGGGGTGGCCCTTCAGGTGGGCACATGCCCCGCCAACTGGGGACGGGGGCCTCTCACCTGGGTCTCGGGCCGCCTGTGAGTTCAAGGTGGGCCGGAGGTGCAGTGGTGCGGTGGACGCCGGGGGTGCGCGTCAGTTCACTCGGGCGGCGTAATCGTGGGGTCTCCGTCCGGGGCTAGTGTGTTTATTGCCCCCCAGAGGGTATGCTGCGCTGACCCGGGATGTTGCGGGTCTCCGGGACTTGGGTTCCGGTCCTAATTTATGGTGGGGCGGTCCCCCGATCGGGCCTGATGGGCGGGAGGGGGCCTCTGGGCGGGAGGGGGCCTCTGGGCGGGCACTTGCCCCACCGGGTCCCGGCGGGGGCCACACACCCAGGTTGGCCTCTTTAGGCGTTGCAGTCCTGACAGGATGCCTCGCGGTGTCTTCTCAGGGCGGGTGCACACCCGGTATCCCCTGGGCCTCCGCAGTGCTCCCAGGTCTTCCTTACCGTGGGAGGTGGGCTGAGTCGCCGTGCGGTGTCGGGTGGCGGGCGGCGGGCCCGACCGGCGCCCACCACCTGTAGTCCTCCCTGGCGGTGGGGTTGGGGGTCCAAGGCTGGCAGGCGGGAGAAAGAAAGGAGGCCGCCTCCTCCCTAGCGGGCGATCCGCAAGCCTCCCTATGGGGCCTGTGCCGGCACCTGCGCCTCTCCGGATGGGCCGGCGCTCTCTTTATTTGTTCAGGCGCGTGTCACACGCAGCCTGCGCCTTCTTCGCCCGGGGGGCGCAAGCGGCCCACGCCCCTAGGCGGATGCTTCGGGTTCCCCTTCCGAGCGCCGCCTTAATGGGGGACGGGCCGCTGCGGTGCAGGAGGACGAGCCCACCCGTCTCCCACTTCTGTGTCGGCCGCGAATAAATCTTCCGGGTTCGCGGCCGCCCGGGTCCTCTGCGGTGCTCCCGCCGCCAAGTCCACGGCACCTGTTCTCAGCTCTCCTGGGGTCCTCGGACCCCGCTGTTTCGGTCGGTGGGGGCCCTGGGGGTTCCCCGCACTCCAGCTTCCTCCCTAGCCGCGAGGGGGTCTCGGGGGGGGGGGGGCTCAGTCCCTCTTACGACCCGGCTGTTGGAGGAGCACGCGAATTAGGCAGCCATTGCCTGCGCGCCCCCTGGTGGCCTCCCTCCTTGCCCCCACAGAGATATTTAATTGGAAATGTCTCAACTATGTGGAGCATAAAACCATTTTGGAATCCACAAAACTACTCAATTTCTCCTGGGGACTCTTCCACCAGAGGAAATAATATAGACACTAGAAAAATGTATCACAGAAGCCCTAGATACTGTAGCACCAAAGATACTTTTCACCAAGTCCCAGAAGGAATTGGCCACAAGATGGTTTATCTACCATCTCCGAGCATTGAAGATAAACAAATTGGAAATTAGAACAAGCATGGAGGAAACAGTATAAATAACAGGACAAAATTGTATGCCAAAACCAGATATGACTATGAAGTAGAAATCCTAAGAACAAAAAAAACTGCACAATGGTGAAACAATCTCAAAAGCAAGAATTGCAGCAACACAGATGTTTTCCATCTATGATATAAGAATCTTGACATCATGCAAGAACATCCCCACTCCCTTGTACAAACTCTGTGGGCATCTTGTAAACCCTTTTAAAAAGTCATTAACATCCAGCAAGTCATTTGCGATATGGCCAAGGACATAATCAACAATATCACCAGCGACAGCCCCCCCCAGCAACCACAACACTAAACTGTTTTGCAGTGATCTCCACAGAAGACTACTAAAGTATTAAATGGAAGTAACAAAGTCAGCTGCCCACCAGACCCCCACCCACAAGACATCTACAAGAACATCCTCAGCAAAGGATTTTTCCACAAGACTTCCGAAAACTCATGAACCACTCGCTGAAAACAGGAACCATCCCAGGACCTTCAAATCCGCCTACATTAAACCCAGTCTCAAACATCCCACAGAGAGCAAAGACAACTCCATCAACTACCGGCAAATATCACACATCCCTTACCCAGCCAGACTGGCCAGAACATATATGAACAAATCCTAACACACGTGACACCAATCACCTACTGGATGAGGTACAAGTTGGTTTCAGACCTATGAGAGGGACTGAATTAGCATTACTCTCAATGTGGGACATCCTAAAAATTAATTCAGACTCAAACACCACTTTCCCCCTAATACTATTAGACCACTCAGAAGCTTTTGACACAGCCAACCATAGAAATCTCTTCAAAAGGAAAGAAGAAACAGGGCTAAGCAAAATTGTGCTACAGTGGATGAAATCCTTTGTGACAAAAATAACAAAAACCACCTGGCTAACCACTTTTCAGCTCAGACTCACGCATACTCAAATGTAGTTTTCCTTAAGCCTCATCCCTATTACCATTACTCTTCAACCTTTACTTACCTCCTCTCATGAAACTCATGAAGCAACACAGACATACCATTAATTGTAGCATACAATTATGCATATGACACTCAAATCATCTACAAAATCTCCACCAGCCAGGAAATAGACCTATATGTGCCAGGCTAGATGAGGATGGATTTATAAGGTAGTGATGGATTGTGGAGTGTTGGGGGAAAATACTTTGTTACTATGTCTTCCAGCATCCAGAAGTTGGCTCAGAAAGTAGACTGAGCTGGTTGTGCTGGGGGCTGCAGTTACCTATCTTGATGGTAGTAAATGGTCACATATAAAGTCATACCATTTCATGTGACTTTATTTCAATGAGCAACCATAAACGCAACCCACAAAAAACTGAAAATCATAATCAAGTCCAACAATCATTATATCCAACCACATATACCATGTCCTACGGAACGAGACCGGAAGCCTCCAAAGTGGGTAAAAATCTCAAAATTCTGTCGGACATTGAACTAACACTGTCATCAAGTTAACACAGTAGTATAGAAATGCTTCTTCTGCCTACTCTCCATCAGATGGATAGTACCCTTTCTCAATTTCCTATACAGAACCTCGCCATCTTCCAACTTGTCATGTCATGAATTGATTATGCCAACAGGATCGAAATTGGCGTGCTTGGCCACCTCACCAAAAAACTTCAATGGATCCAAAACGCAGCAGCAAGTCTCCTTCTAAGACTCAACAAGCAAGAACACATCACACCAGCACTATGATCAATGCACTGGCTACCAGCCAAGAACAGGATCTGCCTTGTTCACAGAGCTTATGGCCAAGGAGCAGAATTCCAGCAAGAAAAAATCTACAGACCACACAGAGCCCTGAGGGTGAGCAATGACATACGCCTTGAACGAAAACATTGTTCAAAAATAAAATATGAGGGATCTTGTTACAGGGTAGTGGGAATAAAGGGTGCATATCCAGGATATACACAGAATTGAAGCAGGGTGATCTCACAGAATGTCTTCCAGTAAGGAGTAAGTGGGCCAGGGACTTCGCAATAGACATCTCCGACCAAACATGGGTGACCATCTGTAGGGGGGTCAGGAAATTCACGCTGGCCCTGCAATACAGAATGCAGGCCTCCTAGATAATCCATCGCTGGCATTACCTGCCAGCACAGTTGGCAAAAATGTACACAGGGCGGATTCGAGATGCTGGCAATGCAAGCTGGCGCAGGCTGACTATTTCACATGTGGTGGGGATGTTCCCATATGCAGAGCTATTGGAAAGAAGTGTTGTCGTGGCTTAAAAACCTGGATGGGATACAAAGGGAGTTATCGCTGAGCCTGCTACTGTTTGGGGTGGAGGTGGTACACGAAGGTTGCGGGAGAAAAGGGTCATATGGTGCACACTTTTCTGGTTGCTGCACGCAGTTGTGTGTCCCAGCACTGGAAAAGGGGAGTGACTCCCTCAGAGAGAGTGTAGGTACAGAAGGCGCATATGACATGGAGTACCTTACGCACTTGCAGGATGAAACCTGCACGTACATAGAGGGCGAGTGGCCATTTTTTACTAGGTAGGGATGTTGAGTGGCGAGGAAACCAGTGGGGGTTTACGGAGGTGTAAGGCAGATGCGACTGTGAAGGAGGTTGCATTTCATTTTATTTGTTCTATTTTGGTTATGGACTATGCATGGAGGTGGATGAGAAGGAGAGGGGAGAGGACATCTTGAACACTGAGATGAACCAAATGTTTTCTTGTTAAAAGTGTAATGGAATAATGGTGATTTGATGTATTACAAAAATGACAATAAAAATTAGATTTAAAAAAGAAATGAAATATGGTGGATTAGTATTTTTCAAACATCTCAACGAAGCTCTGGCACTCCCCCTCAAGGGAATACGCACAATGGAGGAGCACCTGACCTTCACAAAAGCAGTACAAACTTGTCTCTTTAGCATGCCTTTCTAACTCGAAAGCCAGAGTCCACTGTCAAAGAGGGACCAAACATTGATGAGCATGGTACAATGAGCTCAGCCACCCAACAAGTCAGCTGCGTGACTGTCATTTAAGCCAATGCCGTGTGTATCCACCCTCTTTTTTGCCCATTAACCTGTACTAAAAGTATGTACTGAAAATGAATCGGATGTTGCAAGGCTATCTCCGCGCTTGAGACTTGTATTCGCAGTCTGCTTGTTCACAATGTACAAATCAATATGCAGTCAGCACAAATAATTATAGTCCACACTATGAGTCCAATCTGATGTTGTCTTTATGTTCAAATTATACGGTTTGTGAACTTAATCGCCAATAGCCGACACGTGTTTCAACCATTGTGGTCGTTCTCAAGGCTATATTGGTCCAATTCGCCACATTCAGATACACATGAACGCATTAACATTGCCGTTATAAACAACATTTGAATACACATTGTTCGCAATGAAAATAAACAAAGCATTGTATTTCATGTTACCAAGAAAAGTTTTTTAAATGAAAACATAGCACACAGGTTGAAGTGGGTTTCGAGAGATGCAAGCATCCATGGAGATGTGAAATAAAGAAAAAAAACAAATACTCCGTTGACAATCGAGTTCAATTCGAATTGCCATTTCATTCCTTCATTGTCATGCCTGATAAATAATATGGTGAATTAAGAGCCAAGTGCATTAGTGATCTGTTTGCAATGTCATGTGACCATGCCAGTTGGCCACCCGTTACTCTCCTTCCTTAAATTGTCCAAACATTCACCCGTGTGAAAAGTCCCACTGCTATTCCACCCAACTGTGCTACTATAGTCAGGTGTCCAAAAGTATTGAATAGGCTTACCCTTATCGCGTGTTACTTTCTTGGCATCTATATAAACAAATACAATCGTAATGTGCAATGGTTAAATAGACCATTTAGTTACCCAATGTGTTTATGCGCTACATGGATAAAGGCCCACCTTGTAGTATTGGCAGGAAAACAAAACGAAATTCGTAATAACTTCTGTTGATTCTGAGCCTCTCTGGGATAGTTCCCTGTAACCTAGGAAGTTTGACAGGACACTTTTAAGTAATACTATTAGGTTATGCTCGTACATGTTATGGGAGTTATATTATTTAATCCTACCTATTCCTTTGGGTTCGATCCCTCCTTCCTCTCACTCTTCATTGCGTCCGCTCGCGCTAGACGCAATGCTATGTTATACTGCATTTCGCAGCAATTCCGCGGCCGCAACGTCCGTTCGGCGTGATGACGTCACGCGCTTAATAATGCGCGACGTCACCACGCCCCCAAACGCAGCGTACGCGAACGGGCCGCCATGTTAGATCCAGGCTAGGACCCTTGAAAAATCTTCACGGGATGTACTTCCCTACACCAATATACAACATTCTCCCTTTGTCAAAAGAGCATGCAGATAAAATCTATTGCGTGTTTTCCCATTGTTAGAATTAATGATTTAAATGAAGACTTCATTGAATTAATTCTAAGCTGTAAGCATGTGCTAATCCAGTGTGTTCCATACCACTACGTTGTTAACCCATTATGTGAATGTATCCTGTTATACTGAAAAGAATGTCTAATTATTATGCCCCATGTTTTTAACAGGTGGTCAGTATGGCGTGGCACAGGCCATTGAGCAAATTGCATATACATTGACAAATCAAAATTTCATTATGTATTTACAAGAAAACATACATCTCGTGGTCTGAATTTAAACCATATTCTGTGGACCTCAAAAGGCAAATTGTTTTGGCTTCATTTTGCGTAATGCCAATTGGGTGTCCCCACCCCTCTTCCCTTTTTGACTTTCATCAGCCCCAAAAATTTTATATCCTGTACATCATCCATTTGGTGTTCTTTTTGCCAATGTATGGCCAAAGGTGTTTTCGGTTCTGTGTTCCTTAAACTTAACAAGTGTTCCCTGATGCATATCCTTAGCTGCCCGATAGTGCTTCCCACATAATATTTACCACAAACGCATTTGATTATGTACACAACATAGCATGTTTTGCAGTTGATGTGGACCTCTATATTAATTATATTACCAAACTGATCCTTAAAGATTTTGCATGTGTCCCATGCATATTTACATTGATTGCAATGCCCACACTTGTGAAAGCCAAAATCACTCTTAAGCCATCTTGAACCTTCTGGTTTAAGGGTTACATCCAAAAAGGACGGACACACTTTCTTCCTCATGGTGGGTGCCTTGGTGAAAGTAAATTTAGGCCTTTCTGTAAGAAAAGGTAGCAAATCTTTATCAAGTTTGAGAATGTCCCAATGTCTGCTTGCCAAACGATACAACGTACTGCTGTCTCTAGTAAATTGTGTTATAATGGCAATAGGCTGTGTTTGCGATCTATCTTTCCTCTTGTTGTTGACCAAATCTTTTTGTTTAGTGTGCATGTATTTATTGGATGCTTGATTAACACATGTATGACTATATCCCCTTTCAAGGAACCTTCTCTTAAGTAAAATACATTCTTGCTCAAAATCACAATCTCTGCTACAGTTTCTACGTGCTCTGTAGAATTCACCTCCTGGAATGTTATTTATTGTGCCTCGTTGATGGCAGCTATCTGAATGCAAAACTGAATTCACCTCGGTGGGTTTGCGATAAGTAGCAGTATGTATTCGGTTATCAACAATGAATATGTGCAAATCTAGCACGCAATAGATTTTATCTGCATGCTCTTTTGACAAAGGGAGAATGTTGTATATTGGTGTAGGGAAGTACGTCCCGCGAAGATTTTTCAAGGGTCCAAGACTGGATCTAACATGGCGGCCCGTTCGTGTAGCGCTGCGTTTGGGGGCGTGGTGACATCGCGCGTTACTATGCGCGTGACATCATCACGCCGAATGGACGTTGCGGCCGTGGAATTGCCGCGAAATGCAGTATAACATAGCATTGCGTCTAGCGCGAGCGGACGCAATGAAGAGCGAGAGGAAGGAGGGATCGAACCCAAAGGAATAGGTAAGATTAAATAATATTAATATAACTCTGTGATAAATAACCTTCAGGAGACAGGCAGGTGCTGAGAATTATATTTATTCCAACTGGATAAAGGGTCCTTAACAAATCAAAACATAATGTCCTCTGGTTCACTTCACCAGGGTTTGATCCCTTCAGAATATGGTGAGGCAGTCCTCAAGATTTTTCTATATCGTGGTGTCTGGATAGGCCCACCACTCTGGCCTTCGTTCCTCCTCTTCGTTCCTTCCCTGCGAAATGAGAGAACCTCGTCAGTTTCTTTTGGCGGGCTTTTATGGGCTACCTTAGCATCAAGCCCCCACCAATCGCCATCTGCCCTGACCAGCCGGCATCCTATTGGCTGCTGCCGGATTGACCCGCCTCCCATAAAGGCTGCCGTGCCTGCATGATTCCAACCAATCCGCTGGGAACTGTTGAGGCAATCACGTGACCCAAAATATGGTCGCGTTGGGTATGGGTGGGCCCTGGTTCCAGGCGTCTTCCAGCCGCGATCCGCGGCTCGCTGAAGGGCTGATCGCCCCCCTTCCTTGTCAGGGAGGGTCTCCGTTCCCCTCCCGTCCCTAGGCCTGGGATCTCTCCCGGGCGAATGCGGCAGCGACGCGCCGCGTCCCCGAGCAACGGCCCGCCCTCCGGCAGGTAAGTGCAACGGTGACACGCCGCGTCGCCAAGCATCGGCTCGGGCTTCCCCGCTGCCGGCGCAGGCGACCGCCGCGAGAGGAGCGGTCGGTCCGCCGCCTCTGCTCTTGGTGCCCCCAGACCCAGGTGCGCCCATCACCCCCTGCGGGGGCCAATGCGCATCCCGACACATACCCACCCCAGTCCCAGGCCGATCGGGCCGGGAAGCGCACCTAGACAGGTAATCAGCCACCAACTGGAACCGGGCCGGTTTGTGAAGCGTGAGGAAGTCAAAAGGTTGCAGAGACAAAAACCAGCGGAGCACCCTCTGATTAGTGTCTTTATGCTGCGCAAGCCATTGCAAGGGAGCATGGTCCGTGTACAAGGTGAACCGGCGACCCAACAGGTAGTATCTGAGGGAGTCGACGGCCCATTTGATCGCCAAACATTCCTTCTCTATAGTGGAGTACGCAGCCTCATGTGGCAGCAGTTTCCGGCTGACGAAGCATACAGGACGCAGATCACCCCCCTGGTCCTGCGAGAGCACAGCCCCCAAACCCTGGTTTGAGGCGTCCGTTTGTAGATAGAAGGGTCGTTGGAAGTCTGGACAACAAAGAACAGGGTTTGAAGAAATCCTAAGTTTCAGGTGTTCGATGGCGGCCAAGGCGTCCTTGTTGTTTGTCAGGTTTGGAGCACCCTTGAGCCTCAAAGCATCGGTCAAGGGGCAGCCAGAGAAGAAAAGTCAGGTATGAACCTCCTGTAATACCCAACGAGCCCCAAGAAAGCCCGGATCTGCTTCCTATTGGTGGGAGTCGGAATGTCAAGTATCGCCTGAGTCTTGGACAGTTGCGGTTTCAGGACACCCCCACCTACTATATGTCCCAGATACTTGGTTTCGCGAGTTCCGATCGTGCTTTTCTTTGGGTTTATATGTAAACCCGCCTTGTGCAGATCGGTCACCACCGCTTTCAGATGATTCAGATGAGCTTCCCAGGATTCGCTGTAAACCACAATGTCGTCCAAATAAGCTGCCGCATACCCGTCATGTGGTCGTAGGATGATATCCATTAGCCTTTGGAACGTGGCGGGGGCGCCGTGTAGTCCAAAGGGTAGGACCTTGTAATGATACAGTCCCTTCGGCGTGGAAAAGGCGGTTTTCTCCTTGTCCTGGGAGCGCAAGGGAATTTGCCAATATCCCTTGGTTAGATCTAAAGTGCTTAGAAACAGGGCCGCTCCGAGGCCTTCCAAAAGCTCGTCCATGCGTGGCATCGGATATGCTTCGTACTGAGAAATAGAGTTCAGTTGTCTGTAGTCCATACAGAAGCGTGTGGATCCGTCCGGCTTGGGTACTAGCACTATGGGGGAGGACCATACGCTGTTGGATTGCTCTATGATGTCCATCCGCAGCATTTCGTCCACTTCGGCCGTGATGATCCGTCGTCTGGCTTCGGGGATCCGATATGGCCTAAGCCTTATAGTCTTTCCGGGCTCTGTGTTGATCCCGTGTTCTAACAGACTGGTGCGACCGGGCAACGTAGAAAAGGCATCGGCGTAGGGAGATAATTTGTCCATGACGTCTGCTTTCATGTCCGGAGAGACGATGTCGCCCCAATTGATGGCTCCGAGGGTATCGGGAACGGTGTTCACGGTTTCCTCTGAACCTGGTTCCTCGGGTTCTGCGAACGCACTCATACTTGGTTCGTTCCACTCCTTTAACAAGTTGACATGGTATACCTTGTCGGTGGTGGTCCTGTCAGGTTGATGCACCCGATATGTGACTGGGCTGAGTACGTCGGTGATCTCGTATGGACCTCGCCATCTGGCCAATAACTTGTGGGCAGAGGTAGGTAAGAGTACCAGTACTCTGTCCCCAGGTTTGAAAGTTCTCATCCGACTTCCCATATTGTAGTTCTTTTCTTGGGACGATCGAGCCTGGTCGAGGTTGGCTTCGGCCAAGGCGCGTAGAGCCGTTAGATGGGTTTTTAGCTCCTCTGTGTATTCCGTGAGTGACATCTCCTCGCTGGCTTCCCATTCCTCCTTCACCAGATCCAATATTGTCCTGGGTTGCCTTCCGAATAGGAGTTCGAAAGGGGAGAAACCAGTGGACGACTGGGGTGTGTCCCTTAACACCATTAATACCAGAGGCAACACCCGATCCCAATTCTTGGCGTCTGGTCCCGTCACTCTCCTCAGCATTTTCTTGATGGTCTGGTTATAACGTTCGACCAGCCCATCCGTCTGGGGATGGTATACCGAGGTCCTTAGTTGTTTGATCTGGAGTCGTTCGCATACCTGCCTTAAGAGGACAGACATGAAATTCGTGCCTTGGTCCGTGATTACTTCCGAGGGCAGCCCCACCCGAGCAAAAAACGGGATAAGCTGGTCGCACAGAACCCTGGCCGATGTCCCTTTTAATGGAAATGCTTCCGGGTATCGGGTGGCGTAGTCGACGATCACTAACAGATATTTGTACCCCCTGCTAGCGGGTTCCAAAGGACCGACGATGTCCATACCGATCCTCTGGAAAGGAACCGTTATGAGAGGCATTTTCTGTAGCGGCGCCTTTGCTGGTAGGACACCGCTGGTCAACTGACATGTAGGGCAGGTTTTACAGAATCGGGCCACTTCTCCATAAATGCCCGGCCAGTAGAAACGTTTCAACAGGTTTTGCTGGGTCTTGAGGGAAGCCATATGTCCGCCGCAAGGATGGTTGTGAGCCAGTTGCACCACTAGGGTACGATGTTTTTTTGGCAGCACCAACTGCTCCTTGGCGACCCCGTCTTCGCCCTTATATCTGCGATACAGCAGACCCCGGCGTAGTAGGAACCCCGGTCCCCTGGCTAGTCCTGGTTCCCCTTCTTGCGTTGCCCTTTCTCTTGCCACCCGTAGAGTCGGGTCGGTTAGGGTTTCCCCCCTAATGGTGTCTTCGTTCTCCTCCAAACTCCAGTTGATGGGTCTGGTCATGTAACTAGCCTGACACCATTCCATCCGGGTTCGCCTTTTCCGTCCCTGCCAGGGAACCCGGGAAGTGGATTCCGTCCCTGGGGTATTGGGCTCGGGTGGAGGGTCCTTCCTATCTTCCAGAGCCTTCAAGGCCTGTTCAAACCCGGGGAGGTCAGTTCCTAACACCACCGGGGCAGGTAGACATGGCAGGACGGCAGCCTTCAAGGGAGTGGTTGTGTCGTTTAGTTCTACCACCACCTTCTTCATTGGGTAACACTTTACATCCCCGTGAATACACCTGATAGGCACTGTTATGTTAGACAAGTATGGTGTGCTACTCACGGTTGGTGCAATGGCGGTCTGTCGGCTGCCGCTGTCGAGTAGAGCACGCACAGGTCTGCCATCAACCCTAATGTCTACCACGTAGGGTCCCGGGATGCTCTCCTCCGCTCCCGGATTCAGGTACCCGATGTCCATCGGTTCAGCTGTTCTCCTTCTGGGGCAAAACCTGGCAATGTGCCCCCAGTCGTTACACTCGTAGCATTGTGGCTGCTTGTAACCAGGCGCTGCTAATGGATGTTTTTCCTCGACTCCTATCTTCTTGTCTTCGGACTTTCTGGGGTTGTCATCAGCATGTCTCCATCTCGTGGTCAGGGTTCTGCCGCCCCTAACCGTAAGGGGATCGGACATTGGGATCGCTATCCGGGCTGTTACCGCAGTTGGCTGTAGCTTCTGGTGGCCCGCCTTCTGGTATGCCGAGGCAATATCCACCGCCTCAGTCAAGGTGGGTCGGTGGTGCTGCCTGACCCACCTCTGCATCTGTCCGGGCAGGGCTTCGATGAACTGCTCCAGGATTATTTTGTCAAGAATGGGTTGATTAGCAGGGGTTGGAGGAAGTAGCCATTTCTCGACCAAGTCCTTTATCCGGTAGTATAACTGGCGCGGGTTTTCCCCCACCCTGAGTCTGCTCTCTCTCAGCTGTATCCGGTAGGCTTCTTCGTCCAAGCCTAGACGATCCAGAACCGCGGCCTTAATTTCCCCGTAAGGTGTACTGCCGTTGGGGTTCACCGCCTGGTAGGCACCCTGCATCACCCCAGAAAGAAGAGGGGCGACGTACTGTCCCCAACGGTCGGGAGGCCATTGGGCATTTCTGGCGATCCTCTCGAAACTGGTGAAAAAGAAGGCAGGGTCTTCCCCCTCCTTGTATTTCTGGAGCAGAGCAGACGGCACCAGTGGTTGGTTTCTGGCATTGGCCACCACATCCGTGAGGCGGGCTATGGTCTCGTGTTGTTTGTCCTGGGCCGTGGTTTGTAGGGAGCCCTGTAACTGGATGGCTTGCTGAAAAGCTTGCCTATCTGCGGCCGCTTGTTGGGTTTGCAGTTGTACTAACTGCTGTAGTTGCTGCTGCCCTTCCGATAGGGTCTTGATCAGTGCCTCCATGTCGTTGTCGATCCCACCTTCGTCGCCAGTGTGATAAATAACCTTCAGGAGACAGGCAGGTGCTGAGAATTATATTTATTCCAACTGGATAAAGGGTCCTTAACAAATCAAAACATAATGTCCTCTGGTTCACTTCACCAGGGTTTGATCCCTTCAGAATATGGTGAGGCAGTCCTCAAGATTTTTCTATATCGTGGTGTCTGGATAGGCCCACCACTCTGGCCTTCGTTCCTCCTCTTCGTTCCTTCCCTGCGAAATGAGAGAACCTCGTCAGTTTCTTTTGGCGGGCTTTTATGGGCTACCTTAGCATCAAGCCCCCACCAATCGCCATCTGCCCTGACCAGCCGGCATCCTATTGGCTGCTGCCGGATTGACCCGCCTCCC
This sequence comes from Ambystoma mexicanum, assembly GCF_040938575.1. Lineage (NCBI taxonomy): Eukaryota > Metazoa > Chordata > Amphibia > Caudata > Ambystomatidae > Ambystoma > Ambystoma mexicanum. The sequence goes on from NC_090922.1 coordinate 822,041,152, forward strand.
ATAAAGGCTGCCGTGCCTGCATGATTCCAACCAATCCGCTGGGAACTGTTGAGGCAATCACGTGACCCAAAATATGGTCGCGTTGGGTATGGGTGGGCCCTGGTTCCAGGCGTCTTCCAGCCGCGATCCGCGGCTCGCTGAAGGGCTGATCGCCCCCCTTCCTTGTCAGGGAGGGTCTCCGTTCCCCTCCCGTCCCTAGGCCTGGGATCTCTCCCGGGCGAATGCGGCAGCGACGCGCCGCGTCCCCGAGCAACGGCCCGCCCTCCGGCAGGTAAGTGCAACGGTGACACGCCGCGTCGCCAAGCATCGGCTCGGGCTTCCCTGCTGCCGGCGCAGGCGACCGCCGCGAGAGGAGCGGTCGGTCCGCCGCCTCGGCTCTTGGTGCCCCCAGACCCAGGTGCGCCCATCACCCCCTGCGGGGGCCAATGCGCATCCCGACACACTCCCATAACATGTACGAGCATAACCTAATAGTATTACTTAAAAGTGTCCTGTCAAACTTCCTAGGTTACAGGGAACTATCCCAGAGAGGCTCAGAATCAACAGAAGTTATTACGAATTTCGTTTTGTTTTCCTGCCAATGCTACAAGGAGGGCCTTTATCCATGTAGCACATAAACACATTGGGTAACTAAATGGTCTATTTAACCATTGCACATTGCGATTGTATTTGTTTATATAGATGCCAAGAAATAACACGCGATAAGGGTAAGCCTATTCAATAATTTTGGACACTTGACTATAGTAGCACAATTGGGTGGAATAGCAGCGGGACTTTTCACACGGGTGAATGTTTGGACAATTTAAGGAAGGAGAGTAATGGGTGGTCAACTGGCATGGTCACATGCCATTGCAAACAGATGACTAATGCACTTGGCTCTTAATTCACCATATTATTTATCAGGCATGACAATGAAGGAATGAAATGGCAATTCGAATTGAACTCGATTGTAAACAGAATATTTGTTTTTTTTCTTTATTTCACATCTCCATGGATGCTTGCATCTCTCGAAACCCACTTCAACCTGAGTGGTATGTTTTCATTTAAAACATTTTTCTTGGTAACATGAAATACAATGCTTTGTTTATTTTCATTGCGAACAATGTGTATTCAAATGTTGTTTATAACGGCAATGTTAATGCGTTCATGTGTATCTGATTGTGGCAAATTGGACCAATATAGCCTTGAGAACGACCACAATGGTCGAAACACGTGTCGGATATTGGCGATTAAGTTCACAAACCGTATAATTTGAACATAAAGACAACATCAGATTGGACTCATAGTGTGGACTATCATTATTTGTGCTGACTGCATATTGATTTGTACAGTGTGAACAAGCAGACTGCGAATACAAGTATCAAGCGCGGAGATAGCCTTGCAACATCCGATTCATTTTCACTACAGTGTGAACCCATTGTGGAGGGTTCTCAGATTGCGAGACTCCCGCTGCTGATGTTTAACTTGTGCTAACTTTATTAAATAACTCAGTAGGTTGGCGAATAGCGCACGGATTCGAGTATCAATCCACAGAAGTAAAACTCTCCGTACTCCTGCAAATACTCGACATGCAAACACACATCCTTAACACAACAGCAAAAAGCACTTGTTCGCTCTCCCTTTCCTCCATCTAACAAACCCAACCCTCCTCTTATTTTTGAATCCCCCAGAGTGCCTGGAGACCATGCAAACTCCAGAGGTGTGCAATATAAATCCTAATAACATAATATACCACAAGGTTGGTTATGTGTTCTAGTGCATTACAGGAGTAAATGATATCCCAGTATAGTCCACTATATGTGGCATGTTTCCCCGAGATGAGGACTAGATACAGCAGCTGTTTGATTGGAACACTGGTGGTTACAAAGAATACGGCTAACAAGAGATACAGTGGAGAATTGTTCCCTGTGAAATGAAATAAAGGGCTTCAGACAAAGTTTGACCGCACTTAGTCCTTCTCCCTTGAGCTCCGTTTGAAGTGATGGTCCGAGCTGTGCCAGCATAAGAACCTTTTATGGTTGCATCCTGTCAGGTTAGGATAACTATGATGCCAGAAAGCTAGAAAACATGGTCAGCAAAACTGACCACTGAGAGTAACCCTGTTATGTTATGTTATGTTATTGGAATTTTTAGCACGCACTACCACCCAGAGGCATCTTGGCGCGAGAACTGGGTACCATACAGGCCATAGCAGTGACCCTAGAACAACAACGTTTCAGGGCTTTCCTTAATTGAAGATGATTTGCCATGGCTCTCAGGCCAGCGGGCAGCCCATTCCAAAGTCTGCTGGCCACATATGAAAACGGCCGCCCTCCAACACGAACCCAGCGTATCTTTGGAACGGCACTAAATTTGCATCTCCTGACCGTAGTGATCTGCCAGGGACATACGAAGAAACTTGACCTGCAAGTATTCAGGTCCCTGTTTAAAAAAGTCACGATGTACTAAGCACAGAGTCTTGAAATGAATAATTTTGGGTACTGGAAGCCAGTGAAGTGACCAAAGTACCATGTCTATATGAGCTCCGTACGGAGACACAGTAGCCACCCTGGCCACTAACCCTCACTAATGAAATACCCTAAAAGCATATTTAGTGCTGAGAAGTGGCCAATGGGCAGAAATAGATGCTTACAACAAATCTTAATAAATAAATAAATACATATTAAAATAATTTCTGAAATCTAAGAGGCAAAGATGTCTTCAATTACCTTAATCCCCTTGGATCTTTTTTGACCTTGAGGCCCAGGCTCTCCATCATAGCCCTGTGAAAAGCGGGAGACCAGCGTTAACAGTCATTTCAGAAGACAGTGGTATAGGGTCTATTGGGGCAAGGCCCTTATTCATCTAGTGATCTACATTGTTGGTCAACTTGGATCTTTGTGGATAAATAAAGGACTGGGGACTAGATAAAAATTAGATAATTATTACAAAAATTAGGTTGGACAAGGTGAAGAGCACAGAATAGGGTTTTGATCAGCAGTACATATTGATTTCATCAAATGGGCTGAATATTGCGGGATTAAGACTGTATAATATTAGATTAGGTTGGGTCAAATTGATTGCATTTTATAATCATTAGATAGGGTAGGATTGCTTGCCATTGGATTTAGTTGAATTGGGTGGGATCATTGGTAGTAGAGTGAGGCAGGTAGAATGCATATTATGTGACTAGATTGGGTTAGGGTTAGTTGCACATTAGGGGATTAGTTTCAATCAAGATGTATAGCATACCCTGGGATGATGGTGGATAAAATGGGATACTTAACATGGGATTAGATTGTTTCAAATCAATCGCACAGAAAAATAATTGTGTTCTTATTTAGCGCTTCATGCCAGACTCCTCCAGTGTCTAAGCACTGTAAAAGCAAGTGGTATTACCCCACCTGAATGCTGCGCAATTTATCTACAGAGAAAGGATGGAAGGCTAAATCGGCCCTGCCACAGGATTCAAATGTGTAAAGAGCAGTCTATCCTCAGGTCAGAGAGCGGTACTCTACTTGTTAGCTACCCACATGTATTCATTTACAAATTCATCAAAACTTACTTTTAACATTTAGATGCATATTATGTAATTCGGGACCCGATGAAAGGCAATGGGATTACGATGGATCAAACAAATTGCATATTTTAGGATAAGACTGATTTCATAGGATGAATTTTAGTTAGATCAAGTAGGATATATATGGGTACATTTTTGGCCAGGTACAACACATTATATGTTTAGAACTTTCTAGGCTGGTTGCTCATTATAGAAAAAGTGTTCTCCCTAAGATTTTAAGAAAGAGCATTTGCACTTTTGGAGGTCAGTGACCATCCACTTGGGAAAGAGGGGCCAAAACCCACATATAGAGCATGTGATTTTGTCTGCTTTAACATTTTCTTTACATTCCATAATGCAAATTAGGAAAATGTAATGGATGGGACCAATTGCATGAAGGTGCAAAACATAGGTGGTACCCGCCATGCAATTTACTCTCTTTTTTGGAACGGGCCACATAGTATGGAATTTTGTTTGATGGGAGGCAGTTTATGGAATTCGGTTTTAAGAACACGGTGGGATTAGTTTAGCTACAGTGAATGATAAGGTATTTAGGTGAGTCGGGGAGGACTCCCCCCTGGCATGGAGATTAGATTGGACCCATAGTAGTGTGTTTATGAAAGGTTTGGAATCCAGAATTTGTGATCAATAATAACACCTAATTTATATAGCACTTCCAAGCGAAGTTTTGTTATTTCATAGACTCTTCAGACAACATTGGTACTATTTCCAATGCAATGCACACATTTTATTTACTTCCAAAGTCTCAAGAGTTTAGTCTGGAGTGCTGGATTTGAACCTGTGACTGCAGGGCTGCACACAAATCGTGGTAGTGAGTTCTTATCCCACAGGCATTTTTTACGTGATAGGTTGATTTTAAGATGTGATAATGTGAAGAGTGTTATAGTTCATAACTTTGGAATTCAATGTGAGTTTGTTTGGGCTACATTCCTTAAACAAGTTAAAGAATAAGAAAATATATGTCGCCCTAAACATTACCTCATCTCCTGGGTCTCCCTTCATTCCCTTCTCACCATCATATCCCTTTGGACCCTAAGGAGAAAAATCAAACAAGAAATATGAGTCTGGCATGGTGGTAGCATAGCACCTTCTTCTTACTATAAAGCAGTGCCTCTATGGTACAATTTAAAAAACATCTGTATGCTCCCAAACTCTTAGCCTCTATCCTTTCCACTCTGCTCCACAGACCTGGGGACGAGACATCTTGCTGCCAGCACACTGTAAAACAGTCTTTCTTTCTAGTTCATTAAAGCATTCCGGTCTGTCTGTACACTCTCACTCTCTTCTGTTGTAGCCTTATCAACGCTGTCCTGGGCCAGAGCGGAGGAGACCTGGTATTTGGGCATAGATTTACAACCATGTGCAGCTCATAATCCATATAATCCTGATAATGGCTTGGCATGCCCACCCGCACCTTTCACTCTGGCTATCAAAAAAGCTGTTTTGGCTTTTGTAGTTGTTTGTTGCATTTTACATATATAGGTTTCAAATTGTGCCCTAAAAAGAATCGGTCCAGCTCAAATCACCTGGAAGATGAAATGTTAATTCACTTCAATTTGTGGATTATTAAATACTTTTAACATTTGAAATCAGCAGCTGAGGCACAAAGACTGCAGCTCACAGACTGCTAAGGGTGCTCATAATCTGCTTTTGGTTGCTGTAGTATCCAGCATGGCATCATCAATGTACAACACACCTTTAAGTCACAATTACCCTGGCTATAAACAATGAGCAACAGAACGTTGTAACCCCTAACTAAATGTTTAATATAGGGCCAGAATATAAGACTGTATCACTCCAAAATTGAATATGGTGCTCAATGATATGATACCAGGAAGGCATGCACTGCTCAATAACTATGTTTGCATTAAGATGAGAATATTGTGCTTTACCAAGACACAGCACCCGTTTACCAGTCAAGCCTATGCAAAAGAAAGCATGAGCATTCATGTAACCAAGCTAGGTAGAACTGATGTAAGCAAGAACCAATATCATGAAGGACATGTGTCCATTTTCGTCTGAGAACCATTTGAGCAGAACACGTCTTAACATTTGCCTCTGGGGCACATATTCTACTCAATAAGTCTCACAATTAATAATAGAGCTTATATTCCTTGCATAAATACCTGAAACCCTCTGATAAAGCGAGATAACCAGTTGCAAAATGTAGAAGTACCACACAGATCCATATTCAAGATTGGCAGTGTGTCAATTCAGCCTAACATAGTGAAATACTCATACATTACATCCAGTTGTATGCCTGTATTGTGCAGCCCTTTACAAACACTCCATTCAGCCTGTAATAATTTAAGGGCCTTCTCTTGCACTATTTCCATCCTTTCCTGCTCCACATCCCTAGTGAGAAGGGAAAGCGAGAGGAAGAGATGTGTAGATCTGAAAGTTGCTTTCAACTCAGTGTTGTCTTAGTCACTGAGGAGGAAAGTCCTGATGAAAGGTTATGTGGAGTAAGAAGAGGTGCTTCACTATGGTACTCTGGCAAGAGTAAAAGACGGCCTGAAGGGTGAACTGACAGGCCACTTTTCTGTATGGATGGGTATCAGTCTTGTCGCTCCCACCCTACGTGCACTGGTTCAGAATAATCTGGAGGAGTTTTTAGTTGGCTAGCAGTTTGATGTTTAGAGTGGAAGTCTACAATGTTCCGCTCCTGCCTTTTGCAGTTGACACTGTGCTAGTAATTAATGAGAGTGAAAAAATGTGGTATGCCCAGGTAAATTCCCCAGGAGGATCGTTTGTGCAAAAAGAACAAGTTACTTTCTTACCTGGTAACGTTCTTTCGATGGGATGTTTAGACGACGTCTTCCACCTCTATGACAGGTAATCACCACAGCTGTGCTGCTTCGGAAGATTTTCGGCGTCTGCGTCCTGCGTCAATGACGTCGATACGCTGTCCTCGAGGGCCTCCGTCGAGCCAACGTCACCGGATCTTATAAGTAGGACGCACGACACCCGTAGCCTCAGTTGTAGTTTTTTCCCAGAACGTGTGGCACCAATCTTCTGCCAGTCTGACCACAGAAAGCCTTGCGGAAACGTAAGCTGCAATCGCATAAGAAATTCTGTAGCGGGGCAGGCTGGGAGGGAACGATGTGGAATACGTCATCGGAACATACCATCGAAAGAATGTTACCAGGTAAGAAAGTAACTTGTTCTTTGAAGGGATTGGTTCCTCTGATGTATCCCACATCTATTACAGACTCCCAAAGCAGTACCAACGAATGGAGGAGGGAAAAGAATTTAGAATTTTAGAATGCCCAATTAAATTGCAGAATAGAGGACCGCCTTGCCAAAGGCCAAGTCCTGCCCATGGATAGAATCCAGGGAGTAGTGTTTTACAAAAGTATGGACAGAGGCCCATGTGGCTGCTTCACAAATGTTACGAATGGGAACAACCTTCTGCAGAGCAGTAGAGGCAGCCACCCCTCTAGTAGAATGGGCCCGTAAGCCTACTGGAGGGTCCTTACCCGCCAAGCAGTAACATTCAGAAATTGTCAAGATAATCCATCTAGACAAAGTCTGCTTAGTAACAGCTTGTCCCAAACGCCTTTCAGCGTATCCTACAAAGAGTTGATCGACCACTTTGACCCGGGACATGCGTGAGATGTATAAACTTAAAGCTCTCCTAGGATCCAACCTATGGAGCCTCTCCTCTTCCTTACCAGGATGTGGAGGAGGACAGAACGCCAGAAGAATGACCTTCTGGCTTAAATGAAATTCCGACACAACTTTCGGAAGAAAAGAAGGACGAACCCTAAGGACAACCCTGTCCTTATGAAACACCTTGAAGTGTGGCTTAGCAGATAGTGCCTGCAACTCATTCACTCTGCGAGTGGAAGTAACCGCAACTAAAAATACAGTTTTAAGGTTCAACAGTCTCAAAGGACAAGAATGTAAAGGCTCAAATGGAGCACCCATTAGGAATTTTAGAATCAGGTTCAAATGCCAACTGGGCACCTGGAAAGGTGACGGTGGCAACACATTAGTGAGCCCTTTCAGAAACTGTGAAATTAAAGGAATCTTAAAATAAGAACACTCCTTAAATATGGACAGCGCCGCCAGGTAACCTTTAATGGTACCCACTTGCAGGCCCTTGTGGGCTAACGAAAGCAAAAAAGACACAACCACATGAATGGCACATGAAAATGGATCCACATTCTTGACCCTGCACCAGTCGCAGAACTTTCTCCAATGGCAACGATACAGGGACTTTGTTGCAGGCATTCTGGCCAAAAGCAACACCTCCATCACGTCTTCATGGAGGTCCCAATCCTTATACCTCAACCTTTCAGAAGCCAAGCATGAAGGTTGAGGGACTTGACCTCTGGATGGAGAACCTGACTCCCCTCCGGTGAGAGCAGATCGTCTCGGTAGGGAAGACGGCGTGGAGGGCAGATGGACATGTCGAGTAGGTCCGGGTACCACGTTCTCCGGGCCCATGCCGGAGCAATGAGGATCATTCAGGAACCGAACCTCCGTAACATCCGCAGCACTTGCGGGATGACGGGGACTGGAGGAAACGTGTACAGCAGTGGGAAGGACCACTCCACTACGAACGCGTCTCCTAAGGCTCCTCTTGGAGGAAATTCCTGCAAGCAGAATCTTTCGCACTTCCGGTTGACACTAGTGGCGAAGAGATCCACTTGAGGGGTCCTCCAAAGGGCGAAGATCTCTAGGAGAATCTCCTGAGCCAGCTCCCACTCATGAGAGACCGTGCTCTGCCTGCTCAGAGCGTCTGCCGTCTCGTTTTCGTCTCCGGCCAGATGAACTGCCGAGATAGAAATTTCCTGCTGGATGGCCAAGAACCAGAGCTGCATCGCCTCTCTGCACAGAGGGAGAGACCCTGCCCCCCTTTTTGTTGAGGTAGTGCGTGGCCACTGTATTGTCCATCAGAATCAGGACATTCTTCCCCCGCACAGATGGCGAAAAGCCTTCAAAGATAGCCTGATGGCCCTCAGCTCCAACAGATTGATATGGAGTCTGGACTCCGACGGAGACCAACGACCACCGACTGTCAACTCGTTGGCATGAGCTCCCCATCCCGTGAGGGATGCATCCGTCACAATCGTCACCTCCGGCCAGGGTAGTCAAAATGGAGCCCCCTTCATCAGATTGCCTTTGAGGGCCCACCACAGAAGATCCTGGGCGACCGAGGGCGGCACCTGAACGGGATCCGACATCCTGCTGGAGGACTGCGACCACTGCATCTTGAGAGCCCGGTGTAGAGATCTCATCCACAGCCTGGCCTCTGGCACCAGGAGAATGCAGGATGCCATGGGGCCTAGCAACCTCAAGAACTCAAACGCCGGGAGACTCTGGGCATGTTGAAACGTGTGCACCATCTGCAGAATGTGATGAGCCCTCACCTGGGGAGGGAAACACTGCCCCAGGGATGTGTCGAGCATTGCTCCGATGTACTTGAGCCGCTGGGTTGGTGTCAAGTGGGACTTCTTTAAGTTGAGGGAGAAGCCCAGCCTGTGAAGGGAGTGGCAGGTGACTGACAGATAATCCAGGACTTGCTCGGGAGAGCACGCCCTGATCAACCAATCGTCCAGGTAGGGGTAGACATGAATCTCCTGTCATGATGCCTACCCCTGGGGACCCAGACCAAGTCCAGCAACCCCGGAACCAGGCATCAAGTTATTCGAAGCAAGCCCAACAACCCCTGCTAGGGGCTATTTGGGTGCAGTCCTGGCGTCAGGCTCATATGGAGAGTCAGTCCTGGCACCATAGGCGCCATGTTCATAGATTAAAACTTACCTGATGCAGACCGTGCTGCAAACTTACCTGATGCAGACCATGCTGCAAGAGCTCCAAGCCAAAAGAGGCTTGGAAGGGACTACTTTACCTAGGGACTATTTTGTACTCGGGTGGGGCTGGGGAGGAATGCTTACCTGGGACTACTTTGGAGGCTATTTAAACCACGCCCGAAGAGCAGCACACGCTTCGCGTTATTCTGCATCCAGCAGCGTAACGCTCACCGTGCCTGCAAGTCTGCATCCAGTCTTCTGCCACGCCCGCCTCGAGTCCGGAGCTCCTAGAAAAAGGGAGAAAGAAGGAGAAAAGGTTAGAACAAGAGCAATACCTTTGATCCTTACCTGAATTCCCGATCCATCGCGCCTTCGAGATGGAAGAAAGAAGTTATTTTATGCGCGTCGCCTCGCCTGCTGCAGCGCCGCACTTTACTCACCGGCCTTCGCAGCATCTTCACATTCCACCGCATCCTTCTGCATGTTCCCGCCGCACTCCGGCACCTAATGGGAAGACAAGAACAGCAAGGTGAGCCAAGGGAATACACAGAGGCAATATTAGTTACCCCCCATAGACTTACCTGATTTTACCACCGGGGTACTATTCCTCTTCATGGGTCGGCGCAGCTTCTACTGCATCCTCGCCGAACCTCGGCCCCTAAGGGTAAACAAAAGGACAGCAAGGTGAAACAAAAGGACAAACAAGGGGAAACCTCATCACCACAATAGACTTACCTGATTTTACCACCGGAGGCATTATTCCCTGAGACTTCATACTTTCTCTCAGCGCCTGAATAAGGGAGAAAGCAACAGGTTACATATTGACATTCTTTTATCGAACTGTGTTGGATAATACAAATCCTTGCCTGAATATTACCGGTTGCCACGAGGAACTCTTCGCTAGGGTCAAGCTGCAACCTGCAAGGAATCGGACAGAGTGAAAGTCAGACATTTGAACTCTTACAAATACATACTTACGGCGTCTTGCCGGGAATCTGAGAGTCAATATTGTTCTGGAACTCACCAATTCCTTCGAGCCAGTGAAGCAACTGGTTATTTACGCGCCCCTGCCCTCAATGCAGGATGGAGAGCTCATCTTTTCAAACCATCAGGTGAGACTATAAGAGGGGACATCAAAGGTGATCAGTGGGGAGAACAGCGGGAGTGGGGGAGGGTTAACGCTCAACTCCACGGGTTGTTAATTCCCTTTCTCCATTTGCAGAAGAATATTTCTACGGGCCAAGCAAACGAAGCTAGGTGGGGCAGTCCAGTCTGTCATCTCGGCACTACGCGTCACATTGTTGGAGACCGCAGCTGTCCAGTTCAGATCGACGCCCCTGTGGGAGCCAGGTGAGCGTAACAGAACGCAAAGCCTACCCACAAAATCCCACCCGGGCGTTATGGATACCTCAGAAACTGACCAATTGGCCCAATTACTAGGGGAACTGAGGGCTCAAGTGCATTCTGCCCGCGTAGAAACCAATGCTCTTAGGAGAGAACTGATTTTGTCAAAAGAGCGAACTGATGACCTTGCTAGGCAACTACTGCAAAGCCAGGCTGGACAAGCACCCCTACCAGGTCCCGGGGGAAATCCAGCTCTTGTGTCATCGAGTAACCCTGTGCAAATAAACCTACCAGGAAATATTCCATTAGCTCCGCCCGAACGCTTTGCCGGAGATCCCAAAAGGTTTGCCGTGTTTATGAACCAATGCCGTTTGCACTTTTTATGCAGACCTGGAGCCTTCCCAAACGATCAAGCCAAGGTAGCCTTCGTATTGTCATATCTCAACGGCAGTGCAGCTGATTGGTCAATTCCACTAGTTACTCAGGATGACCCAATTCTTCAGGATTTTCAGGGCTTTCAAATGAGCATGGAAAGACTATTTGCCCAGCACTCCCAAGGGCAGGCCCTGGATAACAAACTTTTGTCCTTACGACAGGGTAACCAGGACCTTCTATCCTACATCGCAACCTTTAATAGGTTGATAGTGGAAACTGGATGGCCTGAGGTAAAACGAATCACGTTATTTCATCGAGGGCTTCGAGGAGAACTCAAGGATGTCTTGGCTCAAGTCGTGAACCCACCTCAAGACTGTGCTGAATATATAGACTTAGTGGTCCAGTTAGATCACAGACTTCAGAACAGAAAGGCTGATCGAGCCAAGTTTGAGAATCGAGTGTTGGTCAAAATCCACGCTAACCCCAAAGGAGCAGATGCTTCAGAACCCATGCAAATCGGAGGGGTTAAAGGACCCTTAACCCAGAAGGAAAGAGAAAGGAGACGGCAAATGCAATTGTGTCTATAGTGTGGAACTTCTGGGCATTTTCTAAAGGATTGCCCTGTAAAACCACCCAAGAAGGTGGTAGGAGCTGCTGATAAAAGCCATATGGAGTCAGACTCGGGAAACGACCACGCCCGACAAGCGTAGAGGTCCGCTTCCCGAGCTTGAAGAAGGATACTCAGACCTCGCATTTCATCATACCAATGGTCCTCGTAGATCCAAGGCAGCCATCGCTTATGCACGCAGTAAGGGCATACATTGATAACGGGGCCATAGGAAACTATGTGGACTACGAATTGGCTTCCAGGATGAATCTACCTCTGCCGAAAAACCACCTCAGATGTCATCACCACAGTCGATGGAACTGAAATTGCCTCGGGGCCTGTAACTCATTCCACCGCAGAGATGACACTATTGGGTCAGGATGGGCATCGAGAGACTATTGTGTTTCATCTAATCAAAGCCCCACAGTTCCAAATAATACTGGGGAGACCTTGGTTGGAAACACATAATCCTTGTATTGATTGGCGAGAGAAGAGAATAACCTTCCCGGATTGTGCACAAACCTGTTACCCTAAGAAAAATCTGAACGTAGGCCTGGCCACAGTAACCACAGCAGTCGTGCAACTACCTCCAGAATACCAAGAATTCCAGGATGTCTTCCAAAAAGAACAGGCAAACACCTTACCACCTCACAGATCGTACGATTGTCAAATCGATCTCATACCCGGTGCACAACCCCCATGTAGCAGGATCTGCGCCCTTACGGAACCTGAGAGCCTTCACCTACGACAATACTTAGACCAGTACCTTGCTAATGGCTTCATTCGCCCATCCAAGTCCCCTGCATCTTCAGCTTTGTTCTTCGTGCCTAAAAAGGAAGGTGACCTCAGAACGTGCATAGACTACCGCGCATTGAACCAGATGACTGTTAAGAACCGATACCCATTGCCTCTGATCCCTGAACTACTAGACCAAGTGAAGGACGCTTGCATATGCACTAAGTTGGATCTCCGGGGGGCATACCATCTGGTACGTGTAAAAGAGGGCGACGAATGGAAGACTGCTTTTCGCACTAAGTATGGGTTATTCGAATACCAGGTGATGCCTTTCGGGTTGTGCAATGCACCAGCAGCCTTCCAATACTTCATGAACGATGTCCTTCGTGAACTCATTGACGTTTGTGTTGTCGTATATATCGATGATATCCTAGTATACTCCTCTTCAGAATCCGACCATGTGAAGCACGTCCGAGCAGTCCTTGAGAAATTGCGCCAGCACACACTATATGCAAAACTGGAAAAATGTGTTTTTCATGCCACAGAAGTTGAATTCCTTGGGTTTATCCTGACGCCAAGAGGAGTCCGAATGGACTCACGAAAGGTGGACGCAATCCTTAAGTGGCCATCACCAAGTTCAGTTAAACAAGTACAAAGCATGCTTGGCTTTGCCAATTTCTACCGCAGATTCATCCCAGATTTTTCACATGTTGTACATCCCATCACAGCACTCTTGCGAAAAAATAAACGCTTTATGTGGGCTGAAGAAGCTGAAAATGCCTTCCAAGAGCTCAAAGCAAAATTCACGTCTGCACCTGTATTAAAGCACCCGCGCCCTGAACTTCCATACATAGTGGAAACTGATGCATCCAGTCTAGCCATGGGAGCTGTCCTGTCTCAAAAGGACCCTGAAACTGGCCAGCTTCACCCAGTAGCATTTTGGTCCAGAAAGTTCTCTGCACCCGAGTTAAACTATGCAGTTACCGACAAGGAGTTATTAGCCATTAAATCCGCCTTCAAGGCTTGGCGGCACTATCTTCTCGGTGCCAGGCATACCATTACTGTGATCACCGATCACCGGAACTTACAGTATTTAAAGACAGCCAAGGCCCAATCGTCACGCCAACTCCGATGGGCATTGTTCGATTTAGTGATGACCTATCGACCAGGTTGTAAGAATGGTAAAGCAGATGCCTTATCCCGAATAGGGATGGGAGAGGCAGAAGTAAACCCAGAACCAGTACCTACAATTTCCGAACAAAGGATTCTTGGCATGACTACTCTACAGACACTAGAGGACATTTAGGTAAAGATCCAGCAATTCTTTGATCCTACAGCCCTGCAGGACTGGGTAAGGAAAGGCCCGGACTACTCTGTCAACAATGACCTGCCTTATTACCAAGGGCGGCTATTTCTGCCACACAAGGAACTACAAGAGCTAGTCATTTCCCGTTATCATAATCCCCTAATGGAGGGGCACCCAGGTATTGCAAAAACTGAAGCTAAAATTAAGAGACAATTCTGGTGGCCCACCTGGCGAAAGGATATTAAGTCATTTGTGATGTCTTGTGGCATTTGCGCCCAAAACAAAAGACAAAAGAAAAAAGCAGCTGGACTCTTACAACCTTTAGACATTGCGCCTAAACCATGGCACACCTTACCGTTAGACTTTATTACTGATCTACCCCCATGCAATGGATTTAACACCATTCTAGTTATTGTGGATCTTTTTTCCAAGATGGCCCACTTTATTCCTTTAAAGGGATTACCTTCAGCTTCAATCCTGGCCAAGGAGTTCCTCGAAAACATTGTTCGCATACACAAATTTCCGTCTGTATTGGTCTCTGACCGGGGCAGTCAATTCATTTCACATTTTTGGAAAAAATGTTGTCAATTGGCGCAAATCCATGTGAGGTTATCGACCAGTCACCACCCCCAAACCGACGGTCAAACGGAGAGGACCAACCAGACTCTCAAACAATACCTGTGTTGTATGTTACATCAGACTGAGAGTAATTGGAAAGAAATTCTTTGGATCGCAGAATATACCTACAATTATTCAGTACATTCTGGAACTGGACAAAGCCCCTTTTATACTTTATATGGGCACAATCCTCGAACCTCAGACCTTGACTCACCCCAACACTTAGAAATGCCTGCAGTGGACCATCTGCACGCTACGATTACACAAGCCTTTAAGGAAGCAACTGCACATTTAAAACAGGCGAAAGAAAAATACAAGAAAGATGCTGATCGGCATAGAAGTGATACTCCACAATACCAGATAGGGGACCAAGTATGGTTAGCCACAAAACATATACCTCTAAAGCGGACACGGACCTTTAACCCCAGATATTTGGGACCTTACTCTATTAAAGCCATTATCAACCCGGTGGCTGTCAAGTTGGATTTACCTGCTAATATGTGAATTCACGCCGTCTTTCATGTGTCACTTTTGAAGCCAGTGCAACCAGGGACAAGATTAACCAAGCCACCAGACCCCATCCTTGTAGACGGGGAACCCGAATTTGAAGTTAAGAACATCCTGGACTTCAAGCTGATAAAGTCAAAACTTTTTTATTTAATCGACTGGAAAGGTTACGGACCACAGGAAAGGTCATGGGAACCTAGTGACCACATTCATGCACCCCGATTGGTGAAAAAATTCCACCTAAATTTCCCAGACAAACCGGAACCACAGGGAAGAACGACTTTTGGAGGGGCCTTGGTGGGGAGTGCTGTCATGATGCCTACCCCCGGGGACCCAGACCAAGTCCAGCAACCCCAGAAGCAGGCATCAAGTTATTCCAAGCAAGCCCAACAACCCCTGCTTGGGGCTATTTGGGTGCAGTCCTGGCGTCTATGGCGCCAGGCTCATATGGAGAGTCAGTCCTGGCACCATAGGCGCCAGGCTCATAGATTAAAACTTACCTGATGCAGACCGTGCTGCAAACTTACCTGATGCAGACCATGCTGCAAGAGCTCCAAGCCAAAAGAGGCTTGGAAGGGACTACTTTACCTAGGGACTATTTTTTACTCGGGTGGGGCTGGAGAGGAATGCTTACCTGGGACTACTTTGGAGGCTATTTAAACCACGCCCGAAGAGCAGCACACACTTCGTGTTATTCTGCATCCAGCAGCGTAACGCTCACCGTGCCTGCAAGTCTGCATCCAGTCTTCTGCCACGCCCGCCTCGAGTCCGGAGCTCCTAGAAAAAGGGAGAAAGAAGGAGAAAAGGTTAGAACAAAAGCAATACCTTTGATCCTTACCTGAATTCCCGATCCATCGCGCCTTCGAGCTGGAAGAAAGAAGTTATTTTATGCGCGTCGCCTCGCCTGCTGCAGCGCCGCGCTGAACTCACCGGCCTTCGCAGCATCTTCACATTCCACCGCATCCTTCTGCATGTTCCCGCCGCACTCCGGCACCTAAGGGGATGTCAAGAACAGCAAGGTGAGCCAAGGGAATACACAGAGGCAATATTAGTTACCCCCCCATAGATTTACCTGATTTTACCACCGGGGGTACTATTCCTCTTCACAGGTCGGTGCAGCTTCCACTGCATCCTCGCCGAACCCCGGCCCCTAAGGGGAAACAAAAGGACAGCAAGGTGGAACAAGGGACTTACAAGGGGAACCCTCCTCACCACAAAAGACTTACCTAATTTTACCGCCGGTGGCATTATTCCCCGAGACTTCATACTTTCTCTCAGCGCCTGAATAAGGGAGAAAGCAACAGGTTACATATTGACATTCTTTTATCGAACTGTGTTGGATAATACAAATCCTTACTGTAGAAGCACCAGATCAGCCAGAGAAATGACAAGTAGTTTATTAGCAACATACAAGTCATAAAGGTAGAGACCTCCAACCATCTCCACAGCATAACATCAACTGTCTCTCCTCAAGCAATAACATCGCATATGATGCTAAAGAAGTGCATGTCATGGCATTCTTCTCCCAGCGTTCTAATGATCAGATCTACATTGTCAGCCTACACTGAGATATCACCATAACACATACCTGAATATTACCGGTTGCCACGAGGAACTCTTCGCTAGGGTCAAGCTGCAACCTGCAAGGAATCGGACAGAGTGAAAGTCAGACATTTGAACTCTTACGAACTACATACTTACGGCGTCTTGCTGGGAATCTCAGAGTCAATATTGTTCTGGAACTCACAATTCCTTCGAGTCAGTGAAGCAACTGGTCATCTTCCGCGCCCCTGTCCTCAATGCAGGATGGAGAGCTCATCTTTTCAAACCATCAGGTGAGACTATAAGAGGGGACATCAAAGGTGATCAGTGGGGAGAACAGCGGGAGTGGGGGAGGGTTAACGCTCAACTCCACGGGTGGTTAATTCCCTTTCTCCATTTGCAGAAGAATATTTCTACGGGCCAAGCAAACACAAAGCTAGGTGGGCCAGTCCAGTCCGTCAACTCGGCCTTACGCGTCACATTGTTGGAGACCGCAGCTGTCCAGTTCAGATCGACGCCCCTGTGGGAGCCAGGTGAGCGTAACATCCCCCCTTTCCTGAGATACGATGGCACCACCACCATGAGCTTGGTGAAGACCCTCGGGCGGAGGTCAATCCGAACGGCAGCACCCGAAACTGAAAGTGCGAGTCGCCAAGCGCGAACCTCAGGCACTTGTGCTTGGGATGAATCGGCACATGAAAATAAGCGTCCTTGAGGGCGAGAGACACCAACCAGTCCTGAAGTTGAAGGGCCTGGAGGACTTGAGAGAGAGTAACCATCATGAACTTGTCCTTCCTGAGGAGCTTGTTCAAACCACGCAAGTCCATGATGGGTCTCAATCCCCAGTCTTTTTTTTAAATCAAACAAATATGGGGAATACCATCCCTTGGACCTCTGTGCTACAGGCACCAGTTCTATGGCGCTTTTCTCCAGCAGGGATTTGATTTCCTGCGCAAGGAGCAGATCCGGACTCTTCAAAGAGAGATTCCTTGGTGGATTGTCGTGAGGCCTCTGCCGGAAAGGAAGACAGTAGCCATGGGCTATAATCTCCAGAACCCACACATCTGAAGTAATGGCATGCCATTCTACAAGATGCTGCGCCAGCCTTCCCCCAACCGACGAACCATGGGACATGGCCTCATGACTGAGCTGAAGCAGCCGCGGCAGTGCCTGAGGGCAAAGGGGCAACTGCCCGAGCGGCCTTGGCACCTCGAGTACCTTGTTTTCCACCTCTGGTACTCCTACGTTGGCCCCTTTGACTTGCAGCTCCCCTCGATCTACCAAAGCTAGAGTAGTATCGAAAGGAACCTCCCCTCCATTGCTGTCCCCTAGACGAAAAGGCAGAGGTTGGTGAACTGCAGCGCTCAACGGCTTCGCTGCAGCTTTGGAGGTCTGCAACCTCTCAAGGCTCTTGTCAGCCTTGCTGCCAAAAAGATGGTCACCATCAAAAGGCATGTTGAGAAGTCGGGCTTGTACATCCGGAGCATACCCCGGCTTCCGCCACCACGCAAATCTGTGCATCACATTGCTCGCCGCCATGGACCGGCTGACACAGTCTGCCACGTCCAGACTCGACTGAACGGATTTACACATGGTATCCTTGCCATCCTGTACAAGGGCAAGAAAGCCATCCCATTCCTCCCCTTCGGTAATATGTTCAGCTGCCAATGAAATACAATTCCACAGAGTGTGAGTGAAACGTGCTAAGGCACACACAGAGTTGGCTGCTTTCAAAGCCATACACCCTGAAGAAAAGACTTTCTTCGCCCAACCTTCAAAACGTTTGTCGTCCCTATCAGGAGGGATGGTAGGGTACAACGCCTGTTTTGCTGGGGCCGTAGCCACCTGCACCACCAAACTCTCCGGAGTAGGGTGCATGGACAAGTAGCCGGGGTCGCCACTGGCTGGGCGGTACTTTTTCGGCGACGACTTAACCACTGCCGGGAGACTCTCCAGAGCAGTCCAAGCCACTGCCACCCTTCTTTGCAAGGCCATATGGAATGGCAGTACCGGGTCAGTTGGTGGACCTTGGTCCAAGATATCTGTCAGGTCATCCTGCAGAAAATCCACGGGTGGCGCAGACCACCCCAAGTACTCCGTCACCCTCAACATTAGCCACCGGTACGAAGACTCGGCGTGTGTGCCAGGCTCAGGCCTACCCAACTCAACCTCCGGAGAGATGTCAAGACCACTGGCGTCGTGCAAAGACTGACGCAGGTCTTCCATCTGGCTAGGACCAGATAATAGTTCGTCAGGAACCTCATCAGGAACCAAACCTTCATCAGACCCTTCATCCACCTCAGAAATATAATCAAGAGGCTGGAATAAAACCCTGGATGAGGGCACGGAAAAAGGGACAAACACATTTTTCGACTTGGGCAGAGCCTTCTTCGGGGTTTCCACCGGTCAACAGGGTACCTCCGATAAAGCATCCTCGAAAGGCGTTGAGGGCGTCGACGGAATCGGCTACAACGTCGACCGTGGCGCCGATGGCTTCGACACAGGCCTCGAGGGCGGAGCCCCGAGCGTGTCCTTCGATGGCCTCGGCGCCAATGGCTTCCTCGGAGGCAGTGCCTCGAGAGAGACCCTCGACGGACAGGGTGCCGATGGCGTCGACGTCGTCTTCGAATACCTCACAGGCTCCGACGGTCTCCAGGGTGTCGGGGACCGGGACCTGGAGCGGGCATGGCTAGAGCGATCCACCTTGTCGATCAGGACCTCAAAGGCTCCCGATGATCGCGCCGACCACCCAAGCCCGAAGGCTTGTGAGCTGCGGCCCTAGCACGTTCCCTGCCAGCTTCTTTTGAAGGCGCGGACGGAACGGAGCCCTGCGATTGAAAAATTGCCATCATCTCCGTACGAAATGCATCCCATTCTGCAGGAGAAGAGTGCTTGTTGGGACATATAACCCACCGACGGGTGGAGTCCTTGGACGAGGAAGGTGACCGGTGACGGAGCTTCCGCGAGTGCCGAGACCCCCTGGACTTACACCGACTTACGCGACCATGCTGAGAGTCGCCTCTCGAATCATCGGTCGAAAGCCCAGCGGATTTAGACTTTCGGGGCTCGGAAAGCCTACCGACAGAAAGCTTCTTCTTCCGCTCCCGTAAGGCCTACGATGTTAACGACTGGCAATCGTCACAGTCATCCATGGCGTGGTCCTCACCGAGGCAACAGAGGCAGGAGTTGTGCGGGTCCGTAAGCGACATATTGGAACCGCAGTCCCGACACTTCTTGAATCCCGGCCGCGGGGTAGAAGACGAAGACATGATATCTTCAAAAACAAACAAGTTCGAAGAACTGATAGAATAACTCAGAAGAACCGAGGCGCGCCGAGATCTCCGAAGCAAACCTGTTCGCGGAAAAAACAGAACTGAGGCTACGGGCGTTGTGCGTCCTACTTATAACATCCAGTGACGTCGGCTCGACGGAGGCCCTCGAGGACAGCGTATCGACGTCATCGACGCAGGACACAGGCGCCGAAAGTTTTCCAAAGCAGCACAGCTGTGGTGATTACCTGGCATAGATGTGGAATACGTCGGAGGAACCAATCCCTTCGAAGTAGATGTTTAGAGGGAGTATTTCACTTTAACCGCCTGGGCATCTTCTTTGATAATAAAACATGATGGGGCAGCAGGCGGAAAGGAGTGGAAACGAATGGGAATAAGTTGGGTCAATTTGATGGCTCGGTTCTGAGGTTTAATGGGAAGTTAGGTGTGGAATTCACCTGCACAGGCCTTTGACTTCTATCAACAGAAGTTTGTCCACACAGCTATATGGGGTCCTGAAGTCTGGGGCTGTGCATCATGGGTGGCAGTGACTATCTGAAAATTCCTTCCTTAGAAACATTTTTCCATTGTCAAAGGCAACTCTGAAAGATCCAGGAAGTGTGTGCTATCATTGGTGGATCATATGGCCCTCTTAATTGCTTATTGATTAGGCTACGGGGTAACCCAGAGGCTGAAATATACCAAGCCATATCAAAAGACATTTTAAGCTTTAATGCGTTTATGAAGATTCTGGCTGCTCTGGGTAAAGAAAAGGTTGTATACATTAGACATTGGAACCCTGGTGGAGTCTCCAAAAAGGCTACTAAGCATTCCCTCTGGGAAGTAAGGAAGAGAGGTTACTCGGAAGGAAGGTGATGTTGGGCAAATCAGGATAATTATCCATGTCTTCCTGTTATTTGAAATGTAAGGGTATATGGTGGAGAGAGGCGTATGTAGTCCCAAGTTTAAAAAAGGGGGCAAGGAAGCTATTTAAGCAGTTTAGATGTGGGATGCCTCCCTCTGGCTATTAAAATGCTACGTGTGGCACCTATGGCCTGATTCTGTGAATGTGACATTACGACCACTGATAACATGGGATACCCATTACTTTTATGCCTCCATTATTGCAGAAGGAGATGAAAGGGGCTTTTAAACTTTTTAGGTCAAACAATATTAAACTGTGTAATGCAGCCATTGAATATTGCATATTAATTTAAGAAGAAAAAGTGTCAGAAGTAGTGGCCCCTTTTATCACTGTGCCCTGGAAAGAAGAGCCCTTGCTCCGTAGATCTGTGGGCCTTGCAACAACAGGTTGGGAGAGCTCTGAGAATGGCATGTTGGGGGTTTATAGAGTTCGTAATTTGTATTGCTCCTGTGTTAGCATTGTAACGTCTTATTTTATGGATTGTGGTCTACCCACGATCATTTCTAATGTATATTTCTATGATGATATTTTATTGTGTTATATTGTAATGGTTTTTGCTACAAAACGTGATAATGATCAGAGAAAGCAATAGCAAGTAACAGAAAGTGAGAGAGAGACAAAATGGGACTTTTGGGGGTAGCGTGAGAAAAGATAGATGATGCCAAACAGAGAGGGAAAGAGGGAGGTTCACTGTCACTGACTCTGCCTGAAACAGTTATACTAGAACGAAGGGGAATGACTTTTACAAAAGAAAATTATTACAGTGAAGACGGCAGACTATGATGAAGGACTGTGATGAAGGGGAATAACTGTATGATGGACTGTGATGAAAGAGGATGACAGTGATGAAGGACATGTAAAGGAGAAGGAACGTGATGAAGGTGAAGAACTATGACAATGGAGAAGGAATGTGACTATGGAGATTGACTGATGCAGGACTTTGATGAAGGAGAAGGACTATGATGAAGGACTTTGACTATGGAGTAGAACAGTGATGAAAGGTTGTAATGAAAGAGAAGGACTGTGAGAAAGGATTGTGATGAATGAAAAGGACTAAAATGGAAAAGGACTGTGAAGAAAGAAATGGACTGTAATGAAGGAGAAGAACAAAATACTTTCCTCTCTGTAATGCTCTTTCTGATGGATTCCTCATCTATGATATCCCTATCCCAGGGCAGCTGCTTTCCAGAAACTTTCCTGCCACCAGAGGGCGCATTGTTGCTCCACGTCAGCTCTGTACGACACGCCTACATGCCCACAACCGATATGCAGTCAAGGTCAGTATCTATAGCGGCCCCACACCCAATGACTTCAGTTCCACCCTTTTCCCCTAGCACTCTGAAGCTGAGGGATCGTAGAACTGATGGTGTACTAGCTTCCTGCAAGAGGGGCAGGTAGGGAGAGCGATGAGGAATCTGTGGGAGGAATATCCATCAGAAAGAATATTACAGAGAGGTAAGTAATTTGTTCTTCAATGAATTCTTTCTGCCCGCAGATTCCTCATCTATGACAGACTCCTAAAGAAATACGTGAACCTAGAAGAGGGAGGAAGCGAGAACACCACCTAAACCAGGACACTCTGGAGTACTGCCCTACCAAAATGGGCATCCTGGCCCGTAAAGGAATCCAAGTAGTAATGCTTAGCAAACATGTGCAAGGATACCCATTTTGCCACCTGGTTAATATCCAGTGCTAGGACTCCCCTCTGCGTGGCAGAGGGTGCAGCCACTACCCTGGTAGAATGAGCTCTGAAACATTCCCTGTCAGACCGCAGCATCCCAAGGTACAGAGGATGATCGACCTGGACACGGTTTGCTTGATCAAAGCCCTGCCAGCACGAGCACCAGTGTAACCAACAAAAAGCTGGTCATGTTTTTTAGCCTCTCTAGTACGAGAGACGTAGAACTTAAGGGTCTGCACAGGGTCCAGATGATGGAATCGTTTCTCCACCTTGGAATGGTGAGGTGGAGAAAAAATACAGGAAGATGGATCTTCGGAGAGAGATGGGCATCAGAGACCACCTTCTGCAGAAAGGAAGGTCTCACTCTCAACGTCACCTTTTCTTTGGGAAAAAACAAATAGGGTGGTAAAACAGACAACGCCTGGAGCTCACTCACCCATCTCATGGAAGTGTTTGCAACCAGGAAAATCACCTTAAGGGTGAGCAATCTAACAGAACAGGAATGAAGGGGCTTAAACAGAGCACCTATCAGAAACTTTAAAACTGGTACCACAAACTGGCAGGGAGGAAACTGGTTACACAAACTCTGCAAGAATTGCATACCAGTGGGGATTGTGAAAAACAAACCCTGTTCCGGGACCTCTGGAAAACCAAAATAGCGACAAGGTAACCCTTTACATTGCCAATCTGCAAGCCCGCCTGGGCCAATGAAAGCAGAACATCTAACAGGGGATGGAGGACAGGATAAAGGATCCAGATCCCTCTCCGGGCACCGGTTCGAAAATGTATGCCACCTGCAGGCATACATGGTTTTCGTAACTGGCTCCTGAGCTGAAAGGGGCACATTGAGGACGTTGTCTGACAAATCCCATTCCTTGCATCTCAGCCTCTCAGGAGCCAGGTTCAGGCTGCTGAGGTTCGGGTGGAGGTCCCACCCCTCCAAATGGGAGAGCAAGTTGACTCTCCTCGGAAGACACCCGGAAGGGCAGATGGACATGTCCAGCTACTCAGGATACCATGTTCTCCATGCCCGGTCTGGGGTGATCAGGATCATCATGGTTCTCCTGAGACCATTAGAAGGACAGGGATGGCAGAAATGCATAAAGGAGGTCAAAAATACACTCAACCGTCAGTGCGCCCCCCAGATCTCCCCGACGAGTAAATTCCGTAGAGCAGAACAGCTTGCACTTTCTGTTGACACTGGAAGTAAAGAGGTCCACTTGAGGAGATCTCCAAAAGGAGAGGATCTCCTCCAGAACTTCCGGACAGAGCTCCCCCTCATGGGAGGCCGAAGTCTGTCTGTTCAAGGAATCTACTTTGACATTCTCTCATCCAACCAGATAAGCCGCTGCCAGCGAGACACTTTTCTCCAGAGCCCGGAACGACAGTTGCATTGCATCTCTGCAGAGAAGTAAGGACTCCACACCACCTCGTTTGTTGAGGTAGTGCATGGCTTCTGTGTTAACCATCAGGATCAGCACAGTCTTGCGCTTCACAGAGTGGTGGAAAGCGACCAGGGCCACCTTGATCACCCTGAACTCCAGCAAGTTGATGTGTTTCAGAGCCTCCGTGGGACACCATAGTCTGCTCAAAGTGAGGTCTAACACGTGAGCACTCCAACCACTCAGAGACAAGTCCGTGACCACCTTCACCTGGGGCCAAGGTTGATGAAACATTGCACCCTTCAGCAAGTTTTCTTGCATGTGCCAACACTGAAGATCCTGAGCCACCTGATCCGAGACCCGCAAGGGGTCTGACATGTGGCCCTGAAACTGCGACCATTGGCAACGGAGAAGCCACTGAAGTGATCTCATGCACATCCTTGCCCCTGGCACCACTAGAAGTCAGGAGGCTATGAGGCCCAGAAGGCGAGGAAGACCGAGGCCAGGACATGTGCTCGGGATCGGATGACATTGACCATCTGAAAGATGTTTATCACTCAATCTCGGGTGGGAAGGCCCTGCCCAGGCGAGTGTCGAAGACTACACTGATAAATCTGAGGGACTGAGATGGTGAAACCCGAGTCATTTTGAAGTTCTGTGCAATAAAGTGCATGTGTGGAGTAGGTGCTCCGACACTAAATCTGGGGTGTGAGCTCAGATGAGCCAGTCGACCAGGTAGGGAAAGACATGAATGTCCTCAATTCTGAGGTGAGCCAACACCACTGTTAGCAGCTTGGTGAAAAGTTTCCGTCCTTCTTCGGCACCAGAAAATAGGTGGAGTACCACCCCTTCCCTAGTTCTGAGAGTGGAACTAGTTTGATCGTGCTTTTTTCAGCAGAAGCGGACGGACCTCCACCAGTAGAGTGGGGTTCGGAGACAAAGGGGTGGCCTGAGGACCGTGGTCTAGGTGCACCAAGGAAGAAGCATCGGATGTGGTCTTTGATCATTCTGGGCTGAACAGAGAAAGCCTCCCCCACAGGTGACGAATGGCAAAGCCTGTCACAGAGGTCTGGCATCATGAGGTGCGGCGGGGCAGTTGGGCACCCCTTCCTCTCCCTCTCGGGAAACTTCTGCCCTGTCCTCTTCCCAGGGCAGAATGACCACCGCTCCTCGGGAATGAAGGTAGGACTGCCCGAGACGATGTCTGTGAGGAAAGGCTCTTTCACTGATAGCCCCAAATCGTAAGCAGTCGCCTTGGACAACTGTACCTTCTAGAAGGTGTTATCAGCCTTAGCTCCAAAAGGATTATAGCCATCAAGCGGCTTATCCAACGGTCCGGACTGGACATCTGATGCAAAGCCTGACACCCTTAGCCATGAGTGGCACCTCACCACAGTGCTAGTGTCCATGGCCCATCCCAAACAGTCTGCCGAGGCCAGTCCTGACTGTAGCATCTGACCTGCCGCCTCCTTGCTTTCTGAGACCAAGGACTAGAAACCGTCCCCCATTGCTTCCGCTGGGACATAGTCAGCCGCATTGGCCACCGCAGTCCAAAGGCTGAAGGAGAACTTTGCCCTGGCGCAAGTGGCATTCACGGCCTGCAGCTCAAGACTGCTTGACACAAACACCTTCTTGCCCAATGCGTCTAAGCCTCTAACTTTCCATGTACGGTGGAAGGGGCGGGAAGGTAGAGGTCTTTAAGCTAGCCGTCGTAGCCTGCACCAGCAAGGTCTGAGGTGAAGAATATGAAGAAAGAAAGTCTGGATCTGAGGGAGTGGGGCAGTGTTTACACACCAAATCCCTGACCACTGCCACAACAGAGGTATGTTTCTCCCACACCTCCGGTATGGGGGCCTCTATTGCTGCATTAAAGGGCAGGAGCATCTCCTTCTTGGAGGTATCGTCCAGAATATCACAAAAAATGAGTACCGAACTTTGGACCTGGACAGAGCAGATAGCCCCATAGTACTGGCCACATTAGCCATCAGGTGCTGGAAAGGGGTATGAGGCTTTCATGGGGTGGGAGCGTGCCAAAAAATTCATCTCCAGGGAGGTGCCGACACCACTGGCCCCATGCAGTTCCTCTGCCAAGCCCAGCGCGTCCACACCTTTCCCCATAGAACTCTTATGGGAAATACCTCATCTCCCTAGAACCTATAGGTTCAAGCCCAAAAGGGACCTTGTCGCCCTCCTCATCATAGATGTCATACATCTTTGACCCGATGGCATCACTAGGGAGTGTAACTTTATTCTGCAGAGACACAGTGTCTGTGTCACCGGTCTGCGCCGACATCAAGGGTTCCGGCACTAAGGGCGGGATATTTTGGCACTGAGACACCTCTTTCTCCATCTGGTCCAGACCTGTGTCCTTAGGCGTGTGGGAATGGGCCACATAGTGTACCCTGCCGGATGCAACAGATGTGGTGGGACCCTGCAGCACCATAGCCAGAACTGACAGTGCTGTTGCCTGCACCACAGGCGCTGAGGCCAGAGCCCTGGCACCTTGGCAAAGATGTCCAACATCGTCCGGCAAAAAGTCTACCATTCATCCAGCTTGGAGGACTGAGTGGGAAAAGGTACTTGCGCCGGAGTCTCAGGGGACTCCCTGGAGCAGTGGCTCTTCTTTGAAGAAGACGAATGTGGGTGCGAGGACTCACTCGGGACGCGGCACCTCTTCCGATACTGCTTCTTCTTGTCATTTTACTTGCGCTGAGCCACCTGCTCCTCGGTGCATTGTTCTGCTCTGAACAACTTCGACCGAGACCGCAGAGCTTCACTCTTGGACTTGTGGATGAAGGCAAAGATCTTTGCCACCCTCTCCCGGAGGGGCCTTCGTGTGCTGGCATGACCCACAATCCTGGGTGTCATGGTCCTCATCCAAGCAATACAAACAAATCTGGTTCAGATCCGAGACTGACGTTTGCCAGCCGCAGTCCATCCATAGCTTGAAGCATGAGGCCTTGGATGGAGTAGGCATGGCGTACTTCAAAGTAAATAAGAAGAACCTCAACAAGCATGTGCAAAAAAACAAAGGGCGCTATATATCCTGACCCTGACGTCATATCCGATGCTGGGCACAGAAGCATCTGACTGAGCCGACACAGAGCTGCACTGCACTGTCTCGGGCAGAAAAGTTTCTGAAGAACAGCTCTGCTGTGATAGGGATGTCATAGATGAGGAATCTGTGGTAGGAAAGAATTGATTAAAAGGACTGTGGCAAAGGAGAAGAACTGTGGAGAAGGAGGACTTTGACAAAGAAGAAGGATTGTGACAATGAAGATGGGCTTTGTGGACTGATAATGGAGAAGGACAATGATGAACAACTGACAATGAAAAATTAATCTGATAAAGGAGATGGACTGTGACGAGGAGAAAAGCTGTGAGGAAGGAGAACTGTGCCAATGGGAGACTGTGATGATGGATGAGTGTGACAAAGAAGGACTGTGACAAAGCAGGACAGTGAAGAAAGAGAAGGATTTTGATGAAAGAAAAGGACTGCGATAAAGGAGAAACACTGCCAGGAAGGAGGACTGTTACTATCGAGAAGGACTTTGTTGAAGGAGAGGGACTATAACAAAGCACTGATGAAGGACAAGGACTGTGACAAACTGTGATAAAGGACTATGATGAAGGAGAAGGACTGTGAAAAAATGTGACCCCGGTCAGGATCATGACCCCATCGGGGGGAACATGGATACCTCTTGACCTGGGACAAGACACCTACCAGGGTTTTCAGTCCTGTCCCAGAGGTGGGGTGAGGGAGTTCAGAGGACCCATTCTCTGTCCCCCCCTACATGTTGCATGCTTGTTGAAAGTGGTACCACTATCGATCAAGCAATGCCTGACAAACAGCAAGAATTGTTTGTTTCCTTAGAAAACTACTAGTCCCAGCAGGCCATGCCGCAAATGAGTCACTGTGCACTGCAGAATGAAGCCTCTGGCTTTGCGAGTGATTCAAGAACAGAAGCGCCTGCCACACGGCATGTCCAAACAACAAAAGGGAACTTACTGTATCTCTATGATAGCAACACAGCCACAGGTCCACCTTTGTCACAGACCTTCTTTCATTAACAGTACTTCTCCTTCAGAACAGCCCCTCACCCCAATCCTTCTGCTTCACCACAGCTCTTCTCTGTCACAGTCCTTGTCCTTTGTCACTGTCCTCCACCAAAGTCCTCCTTCTCTTTCATCGCAGTTCTTCATCATCATTTTCCCTCATAGTCCTTCCTGATAAATGCATAAAAGGGCATCTAATAGAAAGGACTGTGACGAAAAAAAGAAGGACTATGGCAAAGGATGGGTGATGGTGAAGGACTGTGAAGGAAATGGACTGGGAAGGATAAGGGCTGTGATAAAACTGAAGGGATTTGAAGAAGGACTGTAACTGAGAAGAAGAAAGATGATAAGGAAGGAGTGTAGAAAAGAAGCAGGACTATGACAGGGAAAGATTGCGATGAAGGAGAAGAACTGTGCTAAAGGACTGTGATAAGCAAGGAGGACTGCTTCTTACTGCCCTTTATTTTTTCTCTCTTCTTTGTAGAATTGTGTTGGCTACAAAGAAGTTCTTATATGTGCCAAAAGAAAAAACAGCAAGATAGGATGTATACCCTAAATTGGATACATAGACACCATGACAGCTGAATAACAGTGAATGTTTACAACAATCCGACACAAACAGATAGTTTGACATATTTGCCTTCACCAACTTTCAGCCAAAAATAAAAAGAGCAGACTTTCCCTTAAATTCTAAGCACCCAGTGGTAAAAGGAGAGAAAAGATATACAAAAAAAAAGAAGGGTAGTGAACTTATTTCAAAACAAACTCATGCTATTTTAAACAATAACATTAGATATAATTTATAACAGAACAAAAAACATGAGTGTCAGTATAAAATGATAATGTTACATAATGTTAAACAATAACAGGAAGTGGTGAAAAAACATAAAACTGAGGTATTTAATATTCATAAACAAATTATAGAGAATCGCGAAACAATACTTGTACACAACATCTACAGAAACACCATATTACTCTGTATTGTTCTTTGCACAGTAAAAAGGATATATACAATGTTCAAAATGTCCATATGGATGTATAAATGATCATGACATTTAGATTATAAAATACATTCAAGGATATTTCTTGAGCAGATCATTTAATTAAATTCTGGCGGAAAAAGACAACTATGCCGTAGGGCCTAGCTTTCTTCAGAACCAATAAATAAATGATGATTCTGCATCTGCCAGTCTAGCTTTGATCTAAAAGAAACACTAAACACTTGGTCACACATTTGATGCTATCTTGTGGCTGTTTCAGCAAAACAACAAATTAATTGTGTGCAGGACTCCAATGAAGGGGTGAAAGGCATGACTTAATTACACAGCAAATTGGAGACAAACAAGTACAAAATTGGACATGCTAAACTACAATTATTCCATTTTAGTGCGAGGAAATATAATCTAAATGATTAAACACAGAACGGAAAGAAATATATTAGATAGTGTTCATTTAATCAACACACTACCTGTATTCCCATGCTAAGAGACTTAACAATGCAGAGCAAACTGAAGCAATTAAAAAAAGAACTTGTGTCGTCATCAGATCATCAACCATCTGTCCAGTAAGTTGATTAAGTGTGTAAACTGGTGTATTCACTATCAACACTTTAAAAACAAGGGTGAAGGAAAATTATAAAGTGGACACGTGGACATTTATGTACACACAAAAATATGCCAATCTAAGCTATGCAGTCAAGTGAATCAGTGTTATTCACAATGAACTAATCAGGAAAATACTAAATAACTTCTTCCAGAGTGGGACGATCTGCAGCCACGCGATGGAATCAGAACTGAAGAGGTTCTGTATTTAAGTGTAATGAACCCAGAAACTGAATCAAGTGTTTACCCAAAGTGGCCATAGTGGATATCTTGGAATGGAGCAAGCCATGCAAAATCCATACTATGATCATTTTGTCCAATTTGAAACCCCTGTAAATGCTGAGGACTTAGAATACAGTCACAGTCACCCAATACATGCAACTAATTCAGGAGAAAAGCACCCAAATGAAGACTTTTCAAATGCAAAATCCAGTGTTGATCTACTCAATGGAATCATGAGGTGAATGGATAGGTCTTATTTTCTAGTGCCAGAATTTCTATCCCTAGCCATTTAAGATCATGTTCCTTATGCTGTTCATCAAAAAACATGTACCAATTGAGCTTGAACATGTAAAGTACAGATCTCCAAAATGAATGTCAACTGGGTGGGTAGTCCTCCCAATCTATAATCAAATCATATGGACAAATGGCACAATAAATAACATTCTTACACTGAGAGTTGGTGTACTTTCATGGTTCCCTTTTAAAGGTATCCTGAATACATTTGAGATACTTTCCAATTGAGGGGCATAATGAAAAATGCCCACAGGGGTGGTGACCTATGCACAGAAATATCATCTATATATCGTTTGCGCCCAATCTGATTAATATATGCATAGAAGGGTAGATTTAAAGATAGATATAGCTATCAAAACCTTCAATTTTCCAACAACATCAGTTTTGGAAAAATTATGTCGATAATATTTGGGATCCCAGAAAGAATTAACCCAATTTAACATCTGCCTTGGCACAATGATAGCCCTTGAGCTTATGATGCATTCAAGGACTGAACAAAGAGCATTCCTTCAGATTCTCTGTAGAGATCTAGAAGGCAAACTTTATACAACTTTGTTCAAGAAACTCCTGTCTGCAATTCATTGCTATAGTACACTAAAAAATGTGTTAACCTGTCATACAGTCAATTTCTGTAACTCAACTGCAATTGTACATATATGGAAAACTATAATGACAAATGTAATCAGATGGACAGAGGTTATCCAAAATGGTTGGTGACAAAAGCAGCAAAATTGTATTCTCCACAATCTCCACAATGTGTTCAAAAATCTAAATATTCTCTGGTATGTGCAGGTATACACTCTAGGCATACACCTAAGACTAAACAAATTATTCATAAGCAATGACCTTTACAGAAGACTGCTAATGTTCATTTTGATAAAACTTTATTTACACTTAAATGAGGAAAAAACCCTCAAGGACAGTTTAGTACATGTACACCGAGTTTCCCAACTAATGACACTAGATAGGTTGTATAAATGTACCACCTTCACGAGGATGCTAGCCTGTGGGTATTGTTCATCCTGACTAACAAATATCTTGGGTTTATTTGGTATAACTTTAAATGGCAACAAAAACAAATAAGTGTAATGGTATTTTTAATTTGTCCACATGGCTTGATCTATATTAAGGTGACTACCCACCCAGATACTGTTTGCACTGGCGAACATCATTTAAAGATTCATACTTTTAATTTTCTAACTCTGCCAGTACAGCATGTTTTTGACAAAGTAACAAAGCATAAGGGTCATGAAATTAAATGGCGAGGGATGGACTGGTAAACGACAATAAGAACTATCCATTTTCCTCACAATTATATTGATTAGAGCAACATTGGAGTTTGCATCTGAAAAGTCATCATCTGGGGCTTAACAAGGCCATTGAATGGCTCTTTATTCCTGAATTAGTTTAATTTATAGGATGATTGTGACTGAGTTCTAAGTCTTCAGAATTTACAGAGGTTTTGAAAGCAGGCTAGTTCACCATATGCATTTCCTATGACTATTGTATGCCTTGCTCCTTTCTAACATAGCCACTCTGCGCTCTTTGAATACACACATAATTCAATGAAAGCATTTATGCTTTAACATGTAGCAACAGGCATAATGATTCCAACGTGTGGCTGGAGATCAACATACTGCGAAAGAAGTTATGTATTGTACTCCAGATGAAAACAACATGGACTCAATGAACTGTGTGTCTAAGATTGAAATAATGTTGTGTCTGCATACATTTCCACCTGTTCGCTGAGTAAATGTCATTCAAGCTTGATTTTACAGCTCTTGTTCACACATTTATTTAACTTGTTGCATAGGGGGTTGGTGATCTGATTATGGCACAGTTAACTTTCTTGAATTCTTTCAAGTAGGCCCTCATTGTTAAGACTCTGAGCATGGGAGTACAGGTAGTGTTTTGATTAAATGTACACTGTATGATAGCTTGCAATCTTTTGTACATTTTGTTTTTTTAAATAAAATGTATCGATGTAAAACAGATTTATTATGGGCCAAGGTCTCAAAACCTCTTATCTGTCTCCAATTCGCACATGATTAAGTCATCCCTTTCATCCCTTCGATAAAGGTAGGCCTACAAATGACCAATTTGTGTTTTCCTTACAATTAATATTTTCTTAAAATATATAGACCATGTAAATTAGCAAATGAGTGACCAAGCATTTTATCTTTCGTTTTAAATCAAATCTAGACAGAAAGACGTGGTATCACAACGTATCGGTCATGAAGGAGGTGTGGCTGATGGAACAGTGGTCTTTTCCACCGAAACATAACTATGCCATTTTCACATGGAAACATCCTTGAATTTAAATAACCAAAAAAAAAAAGTTCTGAGATTGTATGCATCAACAGGCTAAATTTGACTGGATTACATTTTGCATGTTGTATTGTATCTTTTGAACTGTACTCCTGAGAATATGACACAGTAATATGACGTTTATGTAGATGTTGTTTACACATATTGATTTGTGATACTCTTTATTTTGATAATTAATGTTAAAGAATTAATTTTGTATGTTTTATGTGCCATGTGCTGCTGTCTGATATTGTTTAACATGATGTAAAATTATCACTTAACACTGAAAATAATTTTTTGCCATATTGATTGATGACACTATCATATATTATTGTTTAAAATAGCAAAAGAGTTTTTGCTTTGAAAAATGTTCAGTGTCCTAAGGAATAGTTTTTGTGTATACCCCTATTCTTGAAATGGCCAGCAACTTCTCTGTGGCAGCAGGCACATATTGGCATGAGAAGGTTACATTAGCCAGGTGCTCGATAAACTGAATGAATCCCACTTTCACTCACAAACACAGTACAAAATTGTTTATTTGTGGGTGTTGGGTCGTCATATAAGTGACGTCTATAGGGGAAAGAAATGTTAAGATAGCTCTCGGGCTGCTGGAGGGTGAAGACTTGGATTTGTGGACGCACCAAGCCTCTTTTGAGACTTAAACTGCTCAAGCATGAATGAGATGGAGACAAGCAGATGTTACCTGCCCTGGGCAGAGTTTGATAAATGTGTAGAAGATTAACCATACTCTGAGCTGGTTTTACCATGTCGTTAGTGTCTGACATGTGTAATAGCCAGAAGCTTGCATGCTAAAAGTCTGATTCATGGGGGAGCTCCCAAATGGGACACCAGTATACATTACATGGAGCATACATGGAGATGCAGAACATCTGCCTTCATGTATGTGAGACGGGAGAAATTGTGGGATGAATTATAGTAGGGTTTCCCAAGGCTGTGACGGGATCAACTGTTAGCAAACGATCAAACAACTAATAATGTTGAAAATTGAGATACGATGGGAACAAGTTGTCAAACGTGGTCTACTAAAGGAAAATAGGGGCTGGTCAAAGAACAGCTTTTGCAAACCATGAATGTTATAGTACGGAAAGGAATATGCACAGTTAAAGGTTGACTGTATATAAGAGCACACATCCAGCATGTTCTGCAAGGGAGACAGAGCGGAGATGGAGCACAAGTGCAGACACAAAACATCCAGGTCTACAAAGGGACAGTGTGAAGGTGAGGTCAACAGGAGATGTAAAATGTAAAACTTTAGCATACACATTTAATAAGGGTATCTATGGGAAGGCGAACACATGTGGAGATAGGAGCACCGTTCTATCCGTATGCCAGGGTTCACACAGCGTGGGATGGAGCTTAAGTGGGGAGGTAAAACACCAGCCTGGAATTGCAGAGTAGGAAGTGGGGCAGGAATGGTGATGTCAAGCATATGGGCTATGCCTGATGAAGTGTAAAATGGAACACAAGTGAGATACACTAGCATATGCAAGTATTAATGGAGCAAGTGTGTGTGTGATAGAGCACAAGTACATATGTGAACCACATGGGCTCTGGCTGCTAGAGTGTCAAATTTAATCCAAGTGTCCATGTGAAACACCAGCAGAGTAATGTGGTGTCAAGGGTGTTAAAGCGTGGGATAGACCACAACATTATTAGTGTAGATGTCAGACACAGTTGGCAGGTGTGATTGCACGTGTGTGACGGAGCTTACATGGAGCTGTTGGAATAACATGTACATTCACTTTGGCAGACATGTGTCAAATAAACCATAAGAGGGTACTGGAGCAGGAACAGGTGTGCAGCAGCACCCCAAGCTCAAATTATACAAGGACTATTAATGCTTGGTTTGTAAAGGTAGCGGGCGCCCCTCTCTCGACAGAACAAGGCCCGATAACCTGTTCAGTGGTTATTAACCACTTGAGAGTTCGCAGCCACTGCTTTTACTCACTGTGCCTTTCACAGATGGGAAATATCCATTTGCATATCAGTCTTTGTCCTGCCCAGGGGCAGTCCAGCACCGAAATGCAATGGCAATTCCAACCTGAACGAGAGTACCACCAGCAACCCCATACACGTGTTTCACCCTTGTTGGGGATCATCAGTGAGGTGAAGCTGATGCCTCTCTAAGCACAGTGAGAGGGAGACCACGTCTGGTTGCCCCCAGGAGACCTAGGGTTACCAATCCCAGGTTCCTTGAAATTTAGTTTGTAAAGGTAGCGGGCGCCCCTCTCTCGACAGAACAAGGCCTGATAACCTGTTCAGTGGTTATTAACCACTTGAGAGTTCGCAGCCACTGCTTTTACTCACTGTGCCTTTCACAGATGGGAAATATCCATTTGCATATCAGTCTTTGTCCTGCCCAGGGGCCGTCCAGCACCGAAATGCAATGGCAATTCCAACCTGAACGAGAGTACCACCAGCAACCCCATACACGTGTTTCACCCTTGTTGGGGATCATCAGTGAGGTGAAGCTGATGCCTCTCTAAGGGGCGCCCGCTACCTTTACAAACTAAATTTCAAGGAACCTGGGATTGGTAACCCTAGGTCTCCTGGGGGCAACCAGACGTGGTCTCCCTCTCACTGTGCAGGTTATCATGTCTGTTCTTGCGAGAGAGGGGCGCCCGCTACCTTTGTAAGACTATTAATGCTTGGTCACAGTTTGAAGGGTATTTCAACAAAGGTGCACTCTAACAACAACACCTGACCGAGCAACAATGCAAGTGGAGCTGATGAGTAGCAGCGTGTTTAGGTACCTGTACATCTATCTCAACAAACAGAGCAAACACATGTGTGGTATCTCATACTCACTCCAAGACCTGGGGGACCAGGTGAACCCTTTTCTCCATCCATTCCTGGGATCCCTTCCATGCCATCCCTGCCAGGTGGTCCGGGCAACCCTGGTGGTCCTCTGTCACCCTTCATGGGAAAGAAAAGACGCCACATTAACACAACTGTGCTCATAAACTAAATGCAAGGAAATCCATGTCATGATACCTGTGCTCTCTGATGACTCTGTTTTGCTTATGTTGATCCTCTGTGACTACTCTTTAACCCCAGTTAGATGGAAAGAACAAGTGAAAGACAAACATTAATAGAGTGTGAGAATGACTAAGAAATAACAGCAGTTGGAAGATGAGTGGGAGACATATTGTTATAAATGAGGAATGGGAAAATTGTGTACAGGAAAAGATTAGCATTGAGAAATTCAGAAAGGAAAGAACAGACCCTGTATCTACAAATTCAATGGAAAACAGACAGTGATACTCACAATTAAACCCATGTCTCCCTTCCGTCCACACTTTCCTGGAATCCCTGGTATCCCCTGTAAAAGAGTAGAACGATGGTGAGAAAGAGAAGAAAAAGGAAAGAGGGGAAGAGGAAATGCATGGAGTGAAATAATAGACACTGGAAATTGAGCCATAATTGAAAAGGGACTAAGAGAGGGACAAAGCAGGGGTATAGGCTCCACATTGCTAGATCCACAAGGGTGATCAGCGCTCACTATGGTTACCAGAAAAGAAAAACAAACAACCTAAAGAACACAGTCTTAAATAACTGCAGATAGCCATATGCACATCAACAAACCCAACAGTGAATAAGCGTAATGTTTAAGGGAAAACCAGTCAAAGGAAATAAGATTTGTGTGAAAACATCCAACATGGCACTTCTGTAATCACAGAGCAATCAAGGGACGGAGGGTTCAAAACACCTGCAACCATGCTGTATAAGGTGTAGTCCTGTCATGGTATTCAGTGAAAAAAGCATTTCTAAAGAAAGCACAGGGTACAATTGATTTTAAAAAAACGGCAATCCAGCTTGTCCTGAAAGTAATTTGTCCCTAAATGGAGAAAATATGTACACAATAGAAAAGCGGTCTAGCATTTCTGAACCTTCACCATGCATCGCATGCTCAACTCACCATATGTGCTCCACCATTAGAGTGGCTGCATGCCCCATCATTGGAGAGGTGGCATGCCCCATCATTATAGCGACGGCATACCCCATCATTGGAGCGCCGGCATGCCCCTTCATTGGAGTGCCAGCATGCCCCGTCATTGGAGTGGCTGCATGCCCTGCATAGGTGCGGCTGCATGCCCCGTCATTAGAGCGGCTGCATGCCCCATCATTGGAGCGGCTGCATGCCCCATCATTGGAGCGGCTGCATGCCCCATCATTGGAGAGGCTGCATGCCCCGTCATTGGAGCGGCTGCATGCCCTGTCATTGGAGCGGCTGCATGCCCCTTCATTGGAGCGGCTGCATGCCTCTTCATTGGAGCGGCTGCATGCCTCTTCATTGGAGTGGCTGCATGCCTCTTCATTGGCGTGGCTGCATGCTCCGTCATTGGAGTGGCTGCATGTCCCATCATTGGAGTGGTTGCATGCCCCATCATTGGAGTGGCTGCAATCCCCATCATTGAAGTGAATGCATGCCCCTTCTTTGCAATGGTTGTAGGCCTGATTCCAGTATGGTGTATCTGTGGATATGGGTATGAAGGTACCAGGGAGGGCTGTTTAAATGCAATGTTCTGAGTCAATCTTCCGCTGTTTGTGAATGGAGATCGTTTCGTTCAGCAAACAGAATACAAAATTGTGTACAGTCTGGTCATGCTTTTACATACACTCTACCTAGTAAAATAAAATAGTGTGCAATAAATACCATGTATTTCTGCTCCAGTTATATCACCATGTCCATTCAACCCGGAGTCCAAGGTCCTCCTTTAAGCCATGGGGTCACCATGTATGCTCTTGAGCAACTGAGTAAGCCAATGCTGTCTGACTTGTCAGTGGATGTGGCCCCAAATATTCCCTCATCCCAGGGGCAGCATGCTTTGTTTGTACATGGAAATTGTTATTGATCTCCTCTCAGCCAATCAGAATGTTTAGAGTGCAGTCAATAACTACTTGTATTGACTGCATTCTGAACATTCTGTGTTCAGAAGCAGGCAGAAAAACAACAATTGAAATTCCAGGCAACATTAAGTTTCAACGGGACGCTTTCTCTGGGAGGATTTATTTTGTTGCTGTAACTTGCTAATTAACAAAGAAACAAGAAAGAAGAAAACATTGGAAAATGCTTTCACTTTCTTATAGAGAAACCATTTACGTGACACCTCATGCATACTTCATGTTAAACCTGTTGCATTTCAACCAAGTTGCAATTGAAATGTTTAACTTGAAGACGGCATTGTTATTTAAATACTACAGAACAAAACCCCGTCTAGTGTACTAACTCGGGTTGTCTATTTACTTTACTCACTCTTGAAGCACCAAAAAGCACCATTGAGCATGAAAACTCCAAAATGTGCATTGCTACTGGCACCATGTGCTAATAGCCTCATAGGCTTCATGAGGGGTCATTATCGCTTGGGATAATGACCCTTCCCCAATTTATAGCTCTCGGTGAACTTGTGGGTGGGTCATTATCCCTCAATAACGATGACCCCTCCCTCGGTCTAGGTATTACCCAAGATGACCGCAGCCGAATTGCCCACTGCCGAATTGGCCACATTTTTTGCGGCCGTTTTCACCGCAAATATATGTGGGGGTGGGTTTGGGGTAATAAATAATATAAGGGAATTGGCAGGGGCCTGAGGGGGGTTTTCCCACGCACATATTTTCAGTCAAAACGGCCACAAGGCTATAATAACTCATACTTGCCCCATTTTTTCCACACTGACAGCAGCAGCATGTAGAAAACAAATCCTGTCACTTGATAATCATTTTCTTCAGAGTCCAGGTAAGTTTTCGTTAACTGCCGAGTGATCGTTGCACACCACGCATTCACTGGCGTAACAGGGGCCCCCGCAGCTCCTGCAGTGCGGGGGGGGGGGGGCAGCACATGTTGTGTGTGGGGGTGGGGGGGGGGTAGCCTGGATTAAAAAAAGAAAAATATTTTTTTCCAAATTCTTTTTTTTCTTTTTCAATTTACTCTGCATTCATAAAAACATTATTTCTGTAACATAAATCATTTCTTTATGAAGGCAGTAACTACAAAAAGAAATGTTCTTTTTGAAGTCTGAGGGTTCCGTCCCCCCCATGGCATCGCTGACCCTAGGCTTGAGGCCTCCATGTCATGGGGTGGGGGGAGCCCTATGACTTAAAAAATAAATAGTTTATTTTTGAAGTCACTCTGCCTTCCCAAAGAAATTACTGCCATTATGGTTCGGTCCTTAACGGAAATAATTCCTTTATGAAGTCAGAGTGACTTCAAAAAGAAACAATGGGTCTCATTACGGGTTTGGCGGTAACTGTGTCGGTGCTACCGGCAGGTTGCCGCCGGACCCGTAATGATTTACCGGTGCCCGACTTCCCGGGAACACAGGGAGATTACAAGCCCGTCAGTCCGGGGAGTCAGGCGCCGGCAAATGATAAGTCCCCATTTCCATTGGACTCTATGGGAATGGGGTCCACGGAAGCACCGGCACCATTAATAATGGTGCCGGTGCTTCCATGAAAACTCTGCGGGTGGGTGTCGTTCCGCCTGGCAGGTCTGTTCTAACCTGCCGGGTGGGATAGCAACCGCCCGCAGAGCTGTAATATGTCGGTCCGGAAACAACGGTGCCAGTAAGCTTACCGGCACCGTTGTTTCCGGACCGGCTTAGTTGTAATGAGGCCCAATTTTTTGGGTAGTATTAGGGCTCCCCTCAACCCCATGACGTATGTGTGTGTGAGAGCATGGCGAAAGGCTGCACAATTAAATGTATAGGTGGCTGCCTGTGTGAGTGTATGGTGAAAGGGTGCACACTTTAATGTACGGGTGGCTGCCTGGGTGTGCCTGTATGGTAAAAGGGTGCACACTTAAATGTATAGGTGGCTGCCTGTGTGAGCATATGGTGAAAGGGTGCACACTTAAATGTATGGGTGGGTGCCTGGTAGTGTGTGCCTCTATGGTGAAAGGGTGCACACTTAAATGTACGGGTGGCTGCATGGGTGTGCCTGTATGGTGAAAGGGTGCACATTTAAATGTATGGATAGCTGCTTGGGTGTCCCTGTATGGTGAAAGAATGCACACTCAAATATATGGATTGCTGGGTGTGCATGTGTGTATATGGTGAATGGTGTGTGTGCTTGCGTTCAGGGGCTCAACAAATCTACATTTCGGGGGGGCTAACCCTTCAAATGTTGGGAGAGGCGCTAACTTCATGGGCGGTGAGAGAGGGGCAAACTTATTTGTTTGGGGCATCTCATTTCTTTACACATTTTAATGAGACTATTCTAGTGCAGTTTCAATGTTACAAGCAGTCAACTCTCTCCTTTAAGTTTGAAAGCACCCACGTTTGGACTGCTGTGAGAATGAGCGGTCTCCTGCTGCCTTCCTACCCTTCCAATCACTCCGCTGGCATGCAAGTATTAAACCCATATCACGATTTCAATTGCCTAAAAAATTTGGCATTTGAATGCAGGTGCTAACAGTGAAATGCTTTATGTTAGTAATTGCTGGGCTCTTGTTAACAGCAAAACCCAGGTGCCATTTAAGATCTGTGTCCTGTTTTGTCTGGCAACTGCTGTGAAGATCGACCAGGTTGAGTCATCATAGCCCAAAATTTCAGGGGGAAGAGGGAGGGAGTGCTGAATCCCAGTCAACTCAATGGTGTTGCACCAATACTTGCGTTTAATGCCTTGATTACTCATTACTCCTAGCCCTATTCTTCCTCGTCCCAGTGTGTATGAGACAGCACTTGTGTAAGAGGCAGAGTGCCTTATACACAAGTACTGGGATGAGGTAGAGGTACATGGAGGTAATGCCTGACTTAACTACCTGTAATCATCATTCCTCCTAGTTCCATTTTTCCTCATCCCAGTACTTACCTATGAGGCAAAGAGCCTCATCCATAATCTCTGGGACAAGGAAGAGGGACATGGAGGTAATTCTGGGCACAGAAGCTGAGTTTGGAGGTTGGGGTAGGGTTGGGAGGGAGAAGGGATGTGTGGGAGGTGCGGGCTTGTGCAACAAATCATAAAGGCTGTCCATGTCCAGGCTAATCAGGCATGAGATGTGGTATTAGTGGCTAGGGAGGCATTTTGGTGAAGCCAGTCTAGTCATTCCTCAGTTTGGTATGACATTTTTTTAACTGGGCATTTCTAATAAAGCAGTCCTGCTAAGTGAATTACCTGGCTAGGCTGCCATTTGGGTGCTGCCAGTCTAGCTGCTTCTTACTTCGGCTTTGTATATTTTTCTGGGCATCTGTGATCAAATGATATGATATAAGTCATTTATAACGTGCCTGTACACAAGTGTTTCTAGGCGCAACAAGAAAAGGGCGGGAAAATAGAGGGAGGACAAGACAAACAATCTTACTAGGCCTTGTGTCATTCAGATCATGCAAGTGCAAGAATGAGAAGTGCAAGGGGAAAGCGAGGGGGGAAGTGCAAGGGAGAGGAGAGGGGAAAAAAGGGCAGCAATGCTCTGAGTAAGTGCAGCGCGGCTCTGGGTAGTGCAAGGAGAACAAGGGACTGTAGGGTTACAGTTACAGTCCCTATGTTCGTGGTAGGCCCAGAGGCAGTGCAAGGGTGACTGTCAAGAAAGAGTCTGGACTCAGTGAGACTCTGAGGGTAGCCAAACAACCAGCCGGTACAGCAGACAGGTAGGTCAGGTAGGCCAGCAGAGGAGGGAGAGAGAGAAAGCAGAAGAGAAGCGGAAAGGTTTGAGCTGCTTCCGGAACTTCAGGTGGTCCCGCTCAAGTTTGAGAGGAGCAGGGAGGCTATTCCAGAGGGAGGTGCCTGCAGAGGAGAGAGATCTACCACCCACTCTCTGCCTGGAAAAGTGTTTAACACTTAGAGAGTTGTAGGTAACAGAGGAAAGGGCCTAAGAAGGAAGATATTTTGGAAGAGAGCGTTGGATGTAGTGTGGGCCCCAGGCCCAGAAAGCCTTGTGGACAATGCAAAGGGTCTTGAACTTGATCCTTGCAGCAACTGGGTGCCAGTGGAGAGATTTCAGGGCTGGAGAGATACAATTCCCTGGGCTTGAGTCCTGTTCTGGATTAGTTGCAGAGGGTGGAGAGTAGAGGAAGTCAGATTGAGAAAGAGGCTGTTGCAGTAGTCCAGCCTAGAGAGAACCAAGGCTCTGGAGACAGTGAGCTTCTGGGGGAAAGTGAGAAAGGTAAGAGTACCTTTGAGGAGGAGCAACTGGTAGTGGGACTTCCTGGCGACGTCCGAGATGTGAGGAGAGAATGAGAGAGTGGAGTCAAAGATGACACCAAGGTTGTTTGCCTCACAGAATATCGAAGGAAGAGGGCCCAAGTCGGGCGGCCAGAGTGAGAGAGGGAAAGCAGGGGCAGGACTCCAAATGAGAAAGATCACCAATTTCATTGACATTAAGGCAAAGACCATTAGAGGCACACCAATCCTGAATCGCAGATAGACAGTCAGGAATGAGCGAGAGAGGAGAGGAGTCTGAGGGGAGCCTGAAGGAAAGTGGAGTGTCATCCGCATAACACTGAAAGTGAGAGGCGAAGGTAGAGATCAGGTGGGCCAAAGGGGACAAGTAGAGGTTGAAAAACCAGGGTGAGAGGATGGAGCAGAGAGAAAGGGACCAAGTTGGACCTGGGAGGGGCTGTCCAAGAGGAGGAAGGGCAGCCACTCAAGGGCCTGATCCCTGATGCCCATGTTCTCATGGAGTTGATTGATCAAGATTGATCAGGATGGCGTGGTTGACTGTGTCGAAAGCAGAGGAAAGATCAAGGAGGATGAGGACAGAAGGAATGCTGGAATCAAGATTAGAGAGCAGATCTTCACAGGTGTTCAGGAGAGCAGTTTCCGTGACTCTGGCAGCTCTGAAGCCAGACTGAAGGTCATGCAGCACAACCAACAGATTCCGTGTGGAGAGTAAGCTGGGAGACGGACAGCTTTTCCAACAGTTTGCCCAGGAAAGGGGTGATGGAGATTGGCAGGCAGGATCGGCAGACAGCTTCTTGAGGAGTGGATGCATAAGGGAGTGCTTAAGGGGAGAGGGGAACGTGCCAGTGGTGAAAGTGTGATTACAGAAATTGGCCAAGGCTGGAGCGAGGATGTGTGCATTAAAACACATATTTATATCGTTCTGCTAGTGCAGCGTGCAACACATTTGTGGGTATTGCACAAGCGTGATGATTCATGGCGATCCAGAGTGTGGCACGACCAGTGATTTGTTGCTGAATTGGGGG
Source organism: Ambystoma mexicanum (assembly GCF_040938575.1). Taxonomy (NCBI): domain Eukaryota; kingdom Metazoa; phylum Chordata; class Amphibia; order Caudata; family Ambystomatidae; genus Ambystoma; species Ambystoma mexicanum. Next base: position 822,083,407 of record NC_090922.1, read on the forward strand.
GCCCCACAGCATGGCTCGCAAGGGGGCCCCCACATTTTGTGTTACGCCACTGCACGCATTACCTTATTGGAACAGGTGACGTAGTACTGCCCGCCCCATCTGTGTATCTTCAGCATGTTGCTGTGCGAGACAGTAATGTCGGGTAAACGTATGTGGTACCGACCAGGAAGCCGCCTGGCAGATATCCCCCAGTGGAATTCCGGACCACAAAGCCATCGACGACGATGTCGATCTCTTCGACTGGGCCCTTGGACGCTTTTCTAGTGGTTTTCCGGCCTTGGAATGACAATAAGAAATGGCCGAAGACACCCATCCGGATAGTCCTTGTTTTGAAAACGCTTTACCCCTAGCCGCAGGACCATAAGCTACGAAGAGTTGTCTCGTGTCTCTGAAGCTTTGAGTGCGATGGAGATAAAATTTCAAAGCTCTTTTCACGTCCAATGTATGGAGAGTCTTCTCTGCCACTGAAGACGGTGTTGGAAAGAATGTAGGCAACACTATAGCAGCGTGTTTATGGAACATGGAAGGCACTTTAGGTATGAAATGCGGGTTAGTGGCCAGCACGACTTTATTACTGAAAAACCTCAAATACGGAGGGTCGATCACTAGAGCTTGTATTTCCGACAGGTGACAAGCAGAAGTAATGGCCACCAGGAAAGCCAATTTCCAAGACAAAAACTTTAATGATGTCGATGACATTGGTTCGAAAGGGGGTTTCATCAGGGCTGCCAGGACCAGGTTCAGACTCCAGATCGGAGGAAACTTCTTCTTGGGAGGAAAGGTTCGAAACAACCCTTTAAGGAAGTGTTTAACTAGGCGGTCACTGAACAGTGGAGTGGAATGTCTCTTCCGAGTAAATCTCGAGATGGCAGCTAGATGCACCTTTATGGATGAAACAGATAACCCGTTATTTGCCAGGAGCAACAAGTATGGTAGGAGTTGTTCCGGTGTGATCGCCCGCGGGACCAGACCTGGTTGACCTGCGCACCATATGCAGAACCTTTTCCACTTGTATGTGTATGAAGTGTTCGTGGAAGGTGCCCTTGCAGCTTGCAAAATATGACGGCAATCCGCTGGAATCGCTAACGTGCCAAACTCGGCGAAATCAGGAGCCAGGCCGTCAGACTGAGGTTGTCTGGGTCGTGATGCCAAACGGTCCCTTTCTCCTGAGACAGAAGGTTGGGGATCTTCTGGAACCTCATTGGTTCTGCCGCTGAGAGGTGAAGTAGATCGGAGAACCACACTTGTCTGGCCCAATACGGGGCCACCAGGATCACCCGACAAGGATATCTGTGGATCCATTGCAGAGTCCGACGGATGAGAGGGAATGGGGGAAGGCATACAGAAACTTGCCCGTCCACGGGAAGGAGAACGCGTCCCCTAGCGAGTCCTGTTGTGGCCACCTGCTCGCGTATTAGGAGCATTTCTTGTTGTCGCTCGTCGCAAAGAGATTGAGGGCCGGATGACCCCACTCCGCGAAGACACGGAGCAGTTGCTGATCGTTCAGTTCCCATTCGTGTAGACAATTCATCTCTCTGCTGAGAGCGTCTGCTTGCACATTTTTTACTCCTGGTAAGTGGAACGCCAACAGATGTATGTCGTGTTGCAGGGCCCAATGCCAGATCTCCTGGGCTTCCGTCGACAGGCTCCTGGAGCGAGTTCCTCCCTGCTTCCGTAGATAAAACATGGTTGTCGTGTTGTCTGTCATGATTCTCACCACTGAGCCCTTTATCTGTGGCAGAAAGGATTTTAGGGCCCAACGCACCGCCCTCAACTCTAGCAGGTTGATGTGGAGGGAGGACTCTTCCAATGACCAACAACCTTTATCCTGTAAGGAGTCCAGATGAGCTCCCCACCCAGTTAGAGAAGCATCCGTAACCACTGTCTTCTGGAACGCAGGCTCTAGTAAGGGCATTCCCTTCGTTAGGTGTATGGAGATTCTCCACCATTAAAGCGCATGCACGAGCTGGCCGTTGATGGTCAACTTGTCCGACCAGCGTCCTCGACTCTGTGCCCATCGATCCGCCAAGAATTCCTGAAGAGGCCTCATGAAGAGGCGACAGTTGTCTATCAAGGGTATGCAGGACGACATGGTCCCCAGCAGGGACATGTACCTTCGTACTGACACTCTGGTGTCGACCTCCCATTCTGATGCCTTTTGTTGCAGTCTGTAAATCCTTTCGAGGGATGGCTTCACCAGTCCCGACTGTGTGTGGAACTCTGCCCCCAAAAAGACCAAGGTCCTTGAAGGCTTTAAAGAGGACTTGTCGAAGTTCACTGCAAAGCCCAAACGTTGCAGGAGTGACAGGGTGGCATCTAGGCTTTCTTGTGCCCTTTCTGTAGACAGTCCCCTCACTAGCCAATCGTCCAAATAAAGGTACAAATGGTGACCTTCCTTTCTTAACCAGGCTGCTATTGGAGCCAGACATTTGGTGAACGTCCTGGGGGACGATTTTAGGCTGAACGGGAGGACCTTGAACTGATAGTGGGTTCGTCCTACGACGAACCGCAGAAATCTTTTGTGCCGTCGACGCATCGGGATATGGAAGTATGCGTCCTGAAGGTCTAGCGACGACAAATAATCTCCGGGTTGTATTGATCAGATCACCTCCTGAAGCATCAGCATTTTGAATTTTAAATTCTTGAGCAGTTTGTTGAGCGCTCGTAGATCGAGAATGGGACGCCATTTTCCATTTGGTTTCTTGACGACAAAGTACCAGGAGTACACTCCCTGTCCTTTTTCTGCCACCGGGACCAGTTCTATAGCCCCTTTCTGCAGCATAAGCGCCACCTCCTGTAGTAGTATTTGAAGGTGGGGCTGGGCCGAGAACACCGGTGTAATGTGTGGTGGCTTGCCCTTGAACTGTAGAGTGTGGCCCAGATGAATCGTGTCCAAAACCCATTGGTCTGTTATGCGCTCCCACTCGTCGATGCGACGAGACACTCGACTCCCCAGGACGCCCTGAAGCATGTCATTGTTGGTTCTTGGTTTGTTTATCTTTCGTCGACGAAGGGTAGGCACCCCGCCGTCTGGAGGTTTGGTAATCTCTGCCTCTCCGCGAAGATTGGGCCGCGCGCCTGTAGCCTTGGGAGGAGTAGGAGGGTCTGCTGAAACCTCGGTCTCTAGATGACCCAAACCGGGAGTTACCAGAGGCCCCTCTGAACGGACGAAAGGAATGAAATTTCCTACAACTCTGGAGGGCTCCGAGTGACCGTGCCGTGTCAGTATCCTCTTTCATGCCCTTCAAGGCCTCATCAACTTTTTCACCGAACAGTTGTTCCCCTTCGCACGGCATATCCAAGACTTTATATTGCACCTCCGGTCTGAACGTAGTGCCCTTGAGCCAGGCCTGTCTACGTAGAACTACGCCATTATTGATTTGCTTAAAACTGGACTCGGCTAGGTCGACGGCAATGTTTATAGCATGGTTGGAGGCCTCCTCACCTTCCCGCACTAGCAACATTGCGGACTTTCTATGCTCCTCGGGCAAATGCTCCAAGATAGGAGCCAGCCGGTGCCATATTTCCCTGTCATACATAGACATAATTGCCAAGGAGTTGGCTGCTTTAACTGTAGTCGCGCCGACGGACAGCACCTTCTTGCCGAAGGCGTCCTGTCTCCTGGCCTCGTTGTCTGGAGGGGTCGTGTATTTATGTTGAGACCTGGCCTTTCTCGCCGCCGCCGCCGATACCACCGATTCCGGCGAAGGTTGAGACGTCAGGCACTTGGGAGTCGATTCCGGAGCCTTGAACTTCTTCTCCAATCGACCTTTCACTGCCGGTTCAGAGAACTAGTGCCGCATGGTCTTCAGGCCCTCTTGCCAGACATGATCCAAAATCGGGATGGCGAATATGGATTTCCTTCTCTTGCCCATATGATCAAAAAGAAAACAATCCTTTTTCTCCTCTTCAGGGACTAGGCCAAACTCTGAACACGCCTTACTCATCATGGCATGGAATGCACCCACGTCGTCAGGTGGCGATGGCTGTGCCAGACTTCTCGGAGCTTCCATCTGCGCTTCAGAGTCCCAAGTTGGGTCCCTTGAGGGGGATAGTGAGATGTCTGAACCGGATCCCTCACGGTCAGAGTCCTGTAGTTCTCCTTCTTCTTGCAGGGTAGGTCAATCTTCCGGCGCGTGAGAAGCGGCCGTAATCCTGGTCGCCGAGCGAGGAGCCGGGCCCGGCTCGTCGACGAATGGCGTAGACTGTATCCCTGTCGGGGCCCCAGGCTGGGGTATTTGTGTGTCCAAACGCTGTAATAGTTTCTGTAGCGTATTTAGCACTTCCAAGGACAGAACCGCCTGAGGGTTCAGTAATGACGAGGTTGTAGGGATGGAACCCACACCCAAGAGCGACATCGCGCTGGTCGACTGCAGACCCAGATTGGTTGGTCGCACGACCGTGTCGCGTTCCTCGTCGGCCGACGAGATGGAGAAAGTCGCCTCTGGTTGAAGCAGGGCCTCCGGCGGGACGGGATCAAAACCTCTGGTTGCCATCCCATCGACGGGACCACCGTCGACGATATGTTTCCTACCGCAGTCTGACATGTGGGAGGAGCCGCCGATAATGCAGGCATCGACGAGCGGGTCGTCGGCAAAGCCAGTGGTGCAGGGCCTTGAGGTGTTCCCGCCGCTTTTGGGGCCGACTTGCTGGCCGCAGCCTCTCGACTCAAGGTAGACTTATGACGGTCTCCTGAGGAGGATTTAGATGGTTCCTTTCTCTCCTTTTTAGATGAGGAGGAAGAAGACGGCGCCTTGTGTGAAGAGGAGGAGGCCTTCGAATGTTTCTCCGAGGGTCGTTTTTCGGCCGACTCCGAGGTTCGTTTTTCGGCAGCACGTGCCTTCTTCATCGGGGGTTCTGACTTACTTTTTGAGGCCGTGGAGCCCACCTCCGATGCCGGGTAAGCACCCGCTCCGTCATTGAGCCAATCGACCAGGCATCTTTTTCGGTCTTTGAGGGTTTCTGGGAGAAACCCTGACAGATTTCACAAGTGTCCGCCGTGTGGTGAGGAAGAAGGCAGTAAATGCAGTCCATATGCCCATCCCCTTCGTACACCTTCTTAAGGCCGCACGTAGCACACGGACGAAACAATGCCTTTCCAGACATTCTCTTGAGAAGAACAAACAGTCGCAGAAGTAGAAAGAACAACCTAACCAAATAGCAGATACGCGAGATAATCCCACCACTTTGGAAGACGGTTGAAATCTGAGGGAACGCGGGGGCGGAGCTATATATACCCCTACGTCCTAGTGGCGCCGGCGTTCGCGGCCCAAAACGACGTAGATAGGACACAAAAGTGTCGGAATTTTTCCTATGGAAAATGTCTATATAATTTACCAAGGATTCCCAGCCTGACGACGGGGAATGTTCTAAGCATGCGAATCCATGAAAGATCCAATGCTGGAGATTGTCACCAATACAGCCCTACCAGTATGAGCCGGAGTATTCCGAGGCGGAATTACTCGAAAGAGAAAGATACGGAAACAATGGGGCTTCGGACGACAGTTTGGAGGACGAATCACCAGATCAAGAGCCTGAGCCTAGTCGCATGGATGTCGTTTCCACCTGGTGTACCTGCAATCGGTGCAAGGTAATGCCAACCGAGGAGGAGAACTGCTGCTGCTGAGAAAACTCTGGATGCTTGTCCTACATATCAGAAGACGAGACACGGTCACAATGCGTTACCGAGCTGCATGACTTCAGGGCAGCCTGCCTCACACGGTCCGTGTTGAGAATTATGATGGTGCTTATGCACAAACTTCGCGCAACAGTTCGCCATCGCAATCCAAGTAATGAGTAAGTGTACTCTAGATGTGATGTCACTTAGGCCACTAACATTTCATGTTTGTCTACTATATTGTAGTAACTTTGATCTATCACTGCAAAATGAATGTAGTCTTGCAATTCTATAAATCACTTGCGATTTGTGGAAATCAGGTTGGTCATCTTATGTGTCTTTCCCGTACAACCAAGAAATAATATTTCTCTGTGTCCCAAATGTAGTGGAATGCATAGTTGTTCACTTTTGTAGGGTGTATACACTTTAAAGCCCAAGTTGATTGATCCGTGAAGTAACATTTGTACTGGCACCAAAGCCATATGATACAAGATTGCATTTTCAACTAAGGTTTGATACACTTATCTTGTTCATTTAAATACAGTTTGTATCTTTCTCTTCCACAGGTGGTACAGGCTGGTGGCCTATCGTGCGTTTACATGGTGGCTTCATGGGAGGCTTGGACACCGCGTTCGACGAGTAATACCCGCCTGTGTCGTTGGTGTCATTAGAGACACATTCCCCAGTGACAGCGGTCAGTACAGGGGATTTTCACACACTGTGCTGCAACCGGAAGTATACAATGTGTAGTACTTTGTGCCATCAACATCAGCAACAAAATAAAATACAACAGAACTTTTATGAATGGTTGTTTCAATTTTCAGTGAATCAAGGACATGCTCACTTGTTCTGGCAAGGCTGACTAGGTGGGAACGGCCGAGGTGCCAAACACCATGTACACTTCAAATATATCTTGCGCGCAGGGGCCATTGTACACATGGCCTAGCCAGACCCCAAGTCTCCAGTCAGGCTCCCCTGAAGCAGGTCATGCCCCTGCAATCCACATAAGTGTGTCTCTCCCTTCAGCGGTGTTCCGAGCCTTGTCTGCATGCCTCATGCCCATCCATCCGCCCTCCATTATCAACGGCAGTTCGCACCTGTTGATGTGCGCTGCCAAGGATGGGAACGGTCGATGTGCCAAACACCATGTACACTTCAAAGGTATCTTCAGCGCAGGGGCGATTGTTTACAATGCCTGCCCAGACCCAGTGTCTCCAGGCAGGCTCCCCTGAAGCAGCCCGTGCCCCTGCTATCCACATAAGACCACGCCATATACACGTCACTCATTCACATACACACCCACTTTTCTAATTCTTTATAAACCCCTTGATATTTATTGTGAGAACATCTGTGAGCACTGCAAGTCAACTCGTGATCGTGCTACCTGAGAACATCTGTGACCACTGAAAGTCAGGTCGTCATCGTGCTGGTTGTGGACATCTCTGAGCACTGGAAGTCAAGCTATGATCGCGCTACCTGTTCTGCTGCTACTAATTACCCTGCTTGCTGAATCTAACTGTTTGTTGGTCAAAGTAAGGGCAGGTCACCTAATCATCTCTTCTTGATCTCTAAATTTCTATCTATTTCGAACGAATGTACCCAGTGTTGTAATGTTCATTCATGTCATTGCCATTGCCATTGACTTCTGTTTGATTTGTTTTGTTCTCGATACATAGCAATTGTCATCAATGTCAATTGGGATAGGATTGCATCCTTCGCGGACCGTGTCTATAAGCATGTTTCCTTTTGATGCATGATAGCACATTCAAGGGACGAGTAACACGTTCTGATTTGCATCACATCAATCAATTGTGTATGAAAGTTAACCTAGAATACAGTCGGCTACGCTACACAGGTTTTGCTTCTGTGACCAAAACAAACATTGCATAGAAAAATGTATGATATAATTCCATCTTTCTCACGCATTCATGCAAAATAATTTTTTAACGATGTGGACTTTTTTTTTTTTACATGTTTATCAAAAATGCCTGCTTGTATGGTTTGCGGTTGCCGTTCTAAGAGCAATAGCAAACCTAAAGGTACAATAATGCATATATTCCTGAGGAAAATAAATCTAATAAGAGAATGGGTCAGATATTGCGGATTTGTTCCGGAAGAGCTTGAAAGTAGAGGCCACGATGTCTTGGGGGACTTGAGGGGTGATCGAACCGTATCTGCAGCCTGCACTTTACCACGAATATGTATGACAAATCGCAGTACACAAAGAAGCATCGACTCAGAACGTCTCGTAAATTGCTTCCAAATGCAATTCCAACTCTATTTATGCACACACTGCCTTCAGGTGAGTCACGGTTCATGATTTAGCTGTAGGCCTTGGGGTATTGAACAGGTAACTACATGGACGGATTGGTGCTTTTGGTGTAAATGTTTCTTACTAAACTTTGCATATTTACCAGATTGTATTGCTGTATAACTATACCCCATTTTGCTAGACATCTGTCCCTGGTGTTAGGAGCATCATATAAAATGATTTATGAACACAGAAAACTATGCTATAGTGCCCTTTGAAATAAGCACAATCTTTTCGTAATCGGTTGCTTCACATGTACATTTTCTGTAGTTGAGCATATTCACTGAAGCACAGACAGTAGTGACGACATCACTGACACATCCAGTATAACAGTATAACAAAGTCCATACAGACTTGTTGAAGTTCATATTCTTGAGAGTTGGATCTTCCCACATATCTAATGCAAATCTAATTTTCCCTTTACCACTTCGTGACAATGCACTGAAAAGGAAGGAGCAAGATTCTGTATCCATTTCTTTCCCGGAGTCAACAACAACTTCGAGCGCCTATCAGGTAGTTTTATTTCGCTATTCGATTACGGAAATGTAATATGCATGGAATTTTAGATAATATGAAATAGTTTACAAATCCTGTTTGTTTACATAATGTTTCATTTATGGGTTTTAATTGATATGTACAATTGACTACATCCGATTGTGTCTGTTCAATTTCACTGTTTTCATCCATAATAAAAACAAGTACTGTATTACAGGGGGATGCTGGGACTTCGACTACAATTGCATCATCCTTTGGAGCTGGTCCAGAGCATGAGGTATGCGTACTCACAGTTCAGTTAAATGAAAGAAAGTATATCCTACATCTGATACTATTAGACAGTGACATTATTATAAACTAGCTCTTTTCAAACTTTTACCATTTCAGTTCTAACGTTACAATTTCTACCCTAATGCCGAATACAATGCAAAATGCTTCAGTGCAACATTACAAACAGTGGGTTTCCCACGGTGATCTCTGATCGAGTACACTAGCCATCAATCAGGTGAAATTCTAAATGTATATTTTGACTAAATGATATACACAGTTTACGGGGGTATGTATGTAAGCGATGTGTGCAAGGAAAGAATTTGATTTAAAAAACGATTGACTTTATTTTAATGAATATTCTATTCAAGGGATGTATACAACGTCAGAAATTAGAAGAGGAGGCGCATGGATCAGAGCTGGCGGACCAGCTTGCTGGTGCGGTCGTTACAGTGAAGAACACGGTTTCACAGAAAATCAAGAAAACAAGGGTAACTAACAAACAATTTTGTTTACAAAAAGTGGTTTAGGCTGGTGTTGTCTTCATAACATTTTTTTTAATCTAAAGTGCTATATACTGTATGTTGGATTTACATTGAACATGTTTTTTATAACCCATCTCCTAGAGGCCCAGAAGAAAACAAAGTATGAAGACACAGACAACAAATGAAACCAAAGATGCTGCTTGACAAACAGATTTCACCATGGAGCAACTAATATTTGAGGTGCGGCATAGTCCAGTCAATAAGCAGACTCGAGATGCTTATGCCCCATGGCCAGAAAATGAATTGACTGTGACCGGTGAAGCAAGCAAAGTGTTTTTGGACCATTGCTACAATGTGAGAACTCGACAAGATGAAGAAGAAACCGAATATAAGGAAGATGCTTTTGAATTACTCAGTGCCACTTCACACAATCTACACCCGCAAAAAAGGTCCACCCAATAAACAATCGACATTGATGGTTTCTCCAATTTGTGTGCAAATAACACAAGCTGAAATAACAGACGCTGAAGCCTCAACGCAATTGACCGAAGAACTAGCCGAAGATCTCGACTTCAGTGTGTCCTGTTTGGCCGATATGTCCACCGCAGTTGAGTCACAAACCACATTCATGCAGGACGATAGTCTAATAAAGCAGCACAAATACATTGAATTCAACAGCTGCCTGGTACAGATTTTACTGATGCTGAAATGTGTCCATCCAGTGAAGGGGGGGGTATGCGGGCAGCCATTGGTGAATGTGACTTGGGTATCACAAGGCACAAACCTGAAAATCAAAGCCACCTGTTGTTGCTCCATGCTACATTTTCATGGTCCGCTCAACCAATGCTGGTCAAAGTGCCAGCTGGAAATCTACTGTGTGCAGCAGCTTTATTTTTCAGTGGCTCTACTTTTAGTAAGTTGTCCAGTTTCTGTCAATTTGTGGGACTACAGTTCTTTTCTAAAACACAGTGCTACAAATATCAACGAGAATATTTATTCCCTGCAATTAGTGAAACTTGGAAAATTTAACAAATGTCAATTGAAAGGACATTCTCTGACAAACGGTTCAGGCTAGCTGGCGATGGACAGTGTGATAACCCTGGATTTTCAGTAAAGTACTGCACATACCACTTTCAGGACATGGAAACTAAATACAAAAATGGTGAGTTCGGTGGACGTGCAGGTGTCCGAATGTAAATCCTCAGTGGCCATGGAGAAACATGGTTTCATAAAATCCCTGGAATATCTCCAATCGAGGGGAATTCAAATAGACCTCATAGCCACCGACAGACATGTTTCAATAGCCAAGGCAATGCGAGAGCAGTGTCAAAACATTCGCCATCAATTTGATGTATGGCACATTGCCAAATCAATCAATAAAAAAATCACAGCTGCTGGTAAAAAAAAAAAGGTTCTGAAAATATTTTACAGTGGTCCCAGTCTTTGAGCAACCATCTTTGGTGTAGCTCCAAAACTTGTGGTGGGTCTGTGGAAATTCTACTTGAAAAATGGCACGCATTGATGCACCACTGTTCCAACATTCACTCATGGACAGAGAACCAAAATTTTCACCAATGTGCACATGGACCTTTGTCGGAGGAGCAGAAGCACATAATAAATATCAAACAAACAAACAAAACGCAAGAAGTGGTGGTTGGTTCCATCTTCACCTCCACACAAAGCTCTTGAGAAGATCGTGTTTGATAAAACTCTATCAAAAGATCTGAAGGGACTCACAGAATTTTGTCACACGGGAGATTTGGAGGTGTTCCACAATATGCGCCTAAAGTACAGGCCCAAGGGATTGCACTCCGGCTTAGACGGGATGCAATATCGGACATTACTAGAGGTCTTAGCACATAACTAGAACGTAGGGAGAGAACAATCGAGGACTGCAGGAAACTTTGGGATGCTTTGGTACACAATGGACTTTACGAAAAGAAGCAAAAAATGGGTGGCCAAGCCAATATACCAGGAAATGGAATTCGATTTTGTGAAAGATCTCACTTTGACTATGTTAGACATACATACTCATGGAATCGCTCACAATTTTGTTCCTAGGACACATGCATTGCCACAAAACATTGCAAACGTGCCCTGTTTACCGAAAGCAGACCTCATGGAACAGTTCACTTCTCGGTTCAAATGATTAGCAACTATTTATTTGTTCAACAATGTTTATATAAAGTGTCCAAATAAAGCGTCCAAATTGTCTTTTGAAATGTATCCTCTTGGTCAATTTTGTTTGCAAAAAGTGCCTTTTGGAGGATGCCATACAGTGTAACGCTGTGCTTTCACACTTCCCACTTTCGTCAAGCTTTTGTGGGTCCTTCACTGATCGGGGCAGGGTCAGATGCATATCAGCATGAAAGCAACTTTGGGATTCTGCAGTTGCCTTACAATGCATGTGTCCAAATAGCTGAATAAATATGCGTCCCACAAAGGAATGAGAAACTTGGCACGCAAGAACTACTGACTGTAAGCAAAACAACGCATCAAAAAGGGTTGTTGGTGAGAAAAAGGTGCATTCTGACCTATATTTTTATGGGTGCATGTGTTAAGGGTCGTTTCTATCGGATGCCTTATCAGAGGGGCCGATCTATGATTTGCGGCCCTCGAAGTCTTACCATTTCAAACACAGTGGGGATAGGTGTCAGTGTTACCAAAATATATGACCAGTCCTGATTAGATATATGGGAGATGAAGTTGAGGTGGTGCGGTGGTAGGGTCTGGGGACCAGATGCGTTCAAAGGGAACGGGGGTCATGGATTCAGAGGACCGCGGCCTGGCAGGAGGGGGTTGGAGATGGCATGAGTCAGTGAGCAGAGACGGATTGTGCACTGGGGTTGGAGCAGGGCTTGTTCTGACATTCTCGTAGGAGCACATTTTGTCAGGGCTCGAGACTCGTTACTTGCAAAAATGATTAGCTGATTTGCTTTGAGACCAGGAGACGAGCTGAGCTGACAGATGGTGGGTGCTTGCTGTGTGAGGCGCTGGGAGAGTGAGCAGTTCACCACAAGGACACTAGAAATAAGGCATTTGGAAGTAAACTAACTGTAACTGTTTTCATTAAAAAAAGTAAATCACTAGAAATTTTGCACAGCATTGGTGGATGCCAGCAAACAATTTGTTTGTTTTTCAAAAATATTTCAGATGCCACTTTGGTCTGCAAGGCTATTCGCTCAAATTGGAAGTGAAGGTCACAGCGTTTGAATTTTTCTTGTAAGCTGTGCACACCTACGCATCCTACACAGTATAAGGTTCAATTGTTTTTCGTCCTGGGAAGAAAAGGAGGATTCTGAATGGAATGAATGAAGGGAGGTGTGTAATACCGTCAAATATGATAAGGTTCACCATTCTAAAACTGGACAAAGGAACATGAAATTTCATTTTATGAAAATTCGTTGATCTGAATGGAGTGTCTGCATTACGCCGAGAGAATGGAAATGCCGAATATTATGTAAGTTTTACTGTAGACGATTTTATAGACGAACAAGTCAAGGTTTCATTATCCGACCATTATTGCTGGCTTACATTGTTTGTTTTGTTTGTTTGTTTTAATATTTATTGTGCGCGCCAGCCCCAAGGGTATTAGGGCGCAAAGGCATACAGAGGGTTGCTCAGCTTGGGTTACATTGCTGTACAATATCATACATTTTATACATATTATAGTAGGAGGCAACATGAAGCAATTATGTACATTATGTGCAGACAGTGCATATCTTCAGAAGGGTTGTCCAGTTATAGTTACATTGTTGTTAGATATCGTACATTTTATACAGAGTATGGCAGGAGTTACTAGGCACTAGGCAGTTATATACAGTATGTACAGACAGGAAAAGTGGTGTGATGTAGGTATAGTAGGGTGTCAGATGTCGTTTTCCTTGATCCAATGGATAATGTTGGATCTAAAATGGAGATAGGGTATGTCTTCCCTTAAGGAGGGTTGGAGCGAGTTCCAGTATTGGGCAGCTTTGACCGGGAAGCTACTTCCACCTGTCTTCCAGCGTTTGAATCTGGGCACTAGTAAGAGGTTGGCGTTAGCTGTTCTTGCGGGACTGTTGGAAGACTGTCTCGAGAATCTGGCAATGAGGTATTGTGGGGCGGCATGGTGTAAGCATTTATGTGTCAGGGAGACTGTTTTGAGGAGAATTTTGTCTTTTGTGGAAAGCCAGTTGTTGGATCTTCTGAGGTCGGATATGTGGGCTTTCTTGGCAATACTTAGAACAGCTCTCAGCTCAGAGCATTATTTTGTAGTATCTGGATCTTATTGTTAATATATGTGTTGCTCCCTAAATATAAGGCATTGCAATAATCAAGTTTGGATAAAACAAGGGCTCTTGCTAGGGTGAAGCAGTTATTGGATGAAAGGAAGGGCTTAGCTGCTCTGATTAGTTTTCAGGTGTAAGCAGTAGCTGAAGCCATGGAGTTAACTTGTTTTTTGAAGTTCTAGAGTCTAGATAAAATCCGAGGGTTTTGACTTCCTTGGCTACTGTGATGTTGTTATTATCTATTTTGAAGTTCGAGTAGAGGTGGCCTAGTTTATTGAGGTTGGCAGGGGTGCCGAGAATGAGGAGTTCCGTTTTGTCATCATTCAGGCATAGACCATGAGATGCCATCCATGCCTGGATGATGAGGTACACTCTGTTCACAAAGGCCAAATCCTTGTTGTAATCTCCCATCAACAGGATGAGGATTTGTGTATCGTCCGCATAGTTGGTGAAGGTGATACCCAGGCCATCTAGATCATCAAAAAGGGGTTTTGTAAAGATGTTGTACAGAGTGGGCAAGACACAGGAGTCCTGGGGCACACTGCAGGAGATAGGTATGGGGTCAGCAGCTGCTAAGTGTGAGAAAACCTGCATTGTTCTATTGTCCAGGAAAGATTGAATCCATCCAATAGCTTCTTGTGAGAAATGAGCGGCAGAGTCCAAATGGTTGCAAAGAGTTTTATGGGCGACCAGGTCGAACGCCGCTGAGGGATGAAGTAGTATAATAGTGCTGACTTGCCATTGTCTCTCAGGGTGTCTATTTGTGTGTTAAGGTCGATGAGTGCAGTTTCTGTTCCGTGTTGGCGTCTAAAACCTGACTGACGTACTACTAGAAGGTGGTTGCATTCCAGATGTTGTTGGATTTGAAGGTACGCCACCTTATCTAGGATTTTAAGCAGGAACGGAACTGTGGTGATGGGATGGTAGTTTGTTGGTATAGACGGCTCAAGGGTTTGTTTTTTGAGAAGTAGGAGGACCCACGATTGTTTCAGGTTATTGAGAATAATGCCGGTGGAGAAGGAGGAATTTATACGTTTGGTAATGAATGGGGAGAGGTCACGTGCAGCATCTTTTATAATTTGTGCTGGGCAAGGGGCGCCGTGGCAGTTGGACGAATTAAGGGTAAGGATGACTTTTTCAACTTCTAGGATGGATACTTTCTTGAAGTTGAAATGAGGTGAAGGTAGAGTGTGAGCGGTGGGAGGCAGGGTGGTCCAGGGCAAGGGAGCCGAGATTTGGTTAGGGTTAGGGGCAAGGAGGAGAGTTTGTTTTTTATTGTTAATCTTGGCCTGAAGGGTTGTTATCTTATTAGATAGAGCACTCTGTATGCTAGTGCACCACCTTTTATCCTTGAGACCATGTGTCTGGGGCTTGGATAGGCGTTTCTATCTCTTTGAGGATAGTGAACAGTTCCTTAAAGTTTGTGTTAGCTTATGTAATGCGCAGGTTGTATGACTCTTGATTGGCAAGGATGATTTCTTTTTTGTAAAGGGAGGCTAGTTTGCAGAGGTTATTTTTATTAGTGTCAGACGGCTCTCGTCTCCAAATGTGTTCACTTTTTAATTTCTCTAGTCTGATTGCTTTCAGGCGAGGAGAGAACCATGTGTTCAAATGTTTTTTTGGTTTGCTTTTTCTAATTTTCAGAGGTGCTATGGTGTCTAGAGCAGATAGCATTCTTATGGGTTGTTGTTTGTGGCATACTGCAACGAGACGCAAAAACAACCTGTGTGTGTACTTGTCTTTGTCCCGGGCAAATGGGCACCAGCACCGAAATGCACGTAGTCCACATCTGGGTTCCCCAAGGTTCCACCAACGCCAAATTCTACGCTAATATTCCATTAAAATGCCATCTATGTGTTCTTCGAATTCTTCAGTCAACTTCTGCATCCCATTGCGAGCTAAACAAACATACTCCATAGCACTAACCTCTCAAGCACATCATAGACTCCAACTTTCCACGATGTTTTCTTTGTATTTCCATTGTTTCACATTTGTGTTCATCATTAGTTTTCACACGGTGCAGAATTAATGGGTAAATTGATACATTTGAATAAAGAACGGTCACAGAGACACATTTCTGTTCTGTCTTCTACACAGCTACATCCTGCCTTTCTGCGAATGTCATCGATTCCACATACCAATTGATGGCTTCTTTAGCTGGCAGCTGCAGATACACTTAAATACTGGATCACAATGACGCTGTTTTTGGACGATATGCCCTTTCGCGGTACCAGCGATAAGGAGCAAGCTGACATTGTTTACGGTGGCCTAGCGCCAAGCTGATGCCGAAGCCTTGCAATTCACAGTGCGTCCAATGTGCTTCTTATACCCAAAAGGAACACTGTGTGACTCACGATAAACATTTGTGGATCAAGAACAAAGAAAGAAATTACCAATGTGGTTAAATATGGCAATCGCCGGATGTTCTCGGAGCGTTTATTGTGAAATAAAAGCACATTATAAATTGCAGAGTATGCGGTTTCCTTTAAAAATAATGTTTTGTATTCACAATTGAGATGTGCTGTGTTGTGAGAGGATCTGTGTTGATATTGCGGGTTCTGCGTCAACTGATGTCAACACGTAGGTGATGACTGGGCGCATTTGGCTATGCTGCCCAGTAACGTCATGAGATAGGCAGAGAATTACGCTAGGAATGGTGATGTCAGCCTCAGGGGCGGGGGATATGATTTAGTGCCGCCAGGGCAGTTCACCTTAGGGCGATGCAGCAACGGATAAGATTAGCACAAGATGGCCACGCCCTGCTGCCTGATTTCGCATGTGTAAAAGTGAGGAAAACTGCGGTAAGGTACATAGGAAATGTTTGTTGTACGATCGATCAAAGTATGCTTAAAAACACAGTAATAGTGCCAGTGAGCAAAGCAGTGGGTGAGTGAGCGAGGTAGGGTAGCCAGTGAGTGAAGTATGGAGATCAATAAATAAGGCAGGGTAGCAAGGGATGGGGTGAAAGGATGATTAGTGTCAGGCAAACCAGCGTAGAAAGATCAAGTAGTTAATCATTTGAGGTGAATAGTGACAGCCATGCTGACCAGTGAATTATGCAGTACATGGGGAAGGCTAAGGAGTTAAGTTAATAGTTTGCATTTTAAATAAAAATCGAGCATGATGTCTGTTGTATATCTGAAGGGATTGATAACAGAAAGGTAGGAACTCAGGTGAAAGCCCATCTCCTGGTACAAGAAGGGGAATAACAATTTTATTTTACAGGTTGACTAGCGCCCCTCGGATTGCAGGTGGTCTGTGGGGAGGGTGTGGCAAGTGGTCCTTCTCGGACCTTGGGGGTCAAGGAATGTGCGGGCTTGCCAGGCCAGGGCCAGAAACACCAGGGCTTCAATAGTTTATTATAGTCTGCAGATTTGTTATGCTGTTCTGTGCAGTGCTGTGCAATATTATATTAATGCCCATTTTCAAAGAATAAATGTGCTAAATGTTTACCAATCTGAAATGGTATTACTTAGTGTCATTTATTTGCATGCGTGGGTCATACAGATGAAAGGTAACCATGGCAGCACACAGTGCAATCACCCCACACAAAGCCAATATGATCAACCAACTAACCTTCCAGCTTCCCACCCTAACCAAAACCAAATATCCTGGCAGCACCATAACACTGAAACATTCCAAGCTAAATACCCTTGACCATGACCCCAAAGCATATGCATTGATCGGACCCAGCCACCTCACAAACTCATACTTGGTCCCATACATGCCCATCCCAGGAGAAGCCCACCCTGGGTCTCATGAGACAGGCCTACAAAAGCACAGCTGTTTAGCCACAAAAAAATCCTGGTTTCTTCCTATCTGCCCACATCAACAATGCTACAAGTGTTCTGTGCTCTCATGCCACAACTCCAAACTTCCGACCACAACACACTACAACCCACACATTCTCTTTAATTTTTCCAACCACCAAGAGACCTTGAACCTGGCACAGAGGTTTTCCGTTAAAAGCCACTTTAACCTAACAACTACTTGGATGAAAAGTTACTCTGAGGAATCCCTGGTGGTAATAATTGTTTCAAAACATTTCATCCCCTGCTTTCTTTGACTGTTTTGGTTCGTGGCTCTGCCACTGAAACTCTAAGGAACAACCAAGAAATCCACAAAAGCATAATGCATATGCAATGTGCAGAGTAGGCCCCATTCATGCATCATGCAAGATAAGAGGACTCATGCAATCCTGCACATGAATAATGCAACAACAAGAGTCCAGGAACCTGCAAATTGACTAAAAGAGTCCTGCTTTGCATATTCAACCTCAGACATTTAAGAACAGCCAATAAGGTACCAAGTTCTGATCATGCATTCTACAAAACAGGAGTCCTGGGGCCAGTTCTGGACGCCCTATACCCTTCAAAATATAAATGAGTAGATATTTGCCAAATTATCTGAAGCAAAGGGGAATACATTTAGGAGGTTAATCAACCCCATTTAAGAGGAGTACTGGGTAGGACATCTGAGTAAGTGTAATGACTATGGTACACAGCCCACTCTATCAGACCCTAATGCAACAGAGCGGTGGTCAATTGGTACGTCATATGAAGCCTTGCTACTAGCTATCGGGAGCTTAAAAAGCTCTAAGGCAACAGGGCCAAACCGATTGACCAATGTAGTAGTCAAAAAGGCTCCACAGGACTGGGCAATGCCATTAGAACTTTTATTTGAAAGAGTCTGCACTGACCATGACATACCACTTTCATGGAAGCAGTTTGCCCGATAATTATAGATGGCTGTCTATTTTGGATGTCACACAGGGAAGCTGTTTCCCTCTTTTGTATTTAAAGAACTCCAGTCATGTGTAGCGGCAAAAGGTATACTGTATGAATTCCAGACATACTTTTACCCAGGGTCTTCAATGCTCCACAATATAAGGCTAATCCTTGGACTAGTAAATGGGGCCTTTGGTAGAGATAGACCACCGGCCTATGTGACCTTTGTTGACTTTCAATCTGTGTTTGATCAGGTCGATCGAGCCATATTATGGCATAAATTGACATGTATGGGCTGCCCAGGCTGGTTGCAGTATGTGATCCAACTCCTACATGCCAACACCTCTGCCAGAGTATGCTTAGACAACGAGGGAAGCACATCTGCACAGATTGTGTTCAACAGAGGAGTCAAGCAAGGTTGTGTGCTGGCTTCCCTGCTGCTTAATATGTATCTGGCATACCTGTCAACTCGACTTCTGGCCAAGGGCACTTGTCCCCCAAAGGAATGTGTGCGCAAAATCGCAAGTATGTTATACGCAGATGACTAAGTGATGACCGCACCTTCAGGGGTATGAAAAGCATGTTGGATGAGCTGCAGGTGTTCTCTGTGGAGAATAAACTGGCCATACATTTCAGTAAGACCAAGAGTGAAATTACTACAGGGATGGGTAGTATCGACTATGTCAACAGTTACACACACTTGTGCCTGGAAATAAGCATTAAGGTTTGTTACCATCATATAATGGAGGCTAAAGAGATAAAAGTGTGACAGCTCACCCATCTTTTTTGTAAATTTGCCAGAAAGACAGCAGTGTACACTGTGGAGGGTACCTTGCCTTTCTATAAACAATGTTTCTGCCCGGCAGTGCTCTATGGACTAGAGGCACTCACTATGAGAGATGTTGCTTGGATTCATCGACTGGAAGGATTTTCTGGTGCAGTTTTAAAATTGCCTCCTTCTACACCACGTCTGGTTTCTCCAAGTACCCAATTGTTGAAAAAGAGAAGAGAACTCTATATCAAATTAAAGTCTGCCCCGACATGTCCTCTGCTTAAGGTAATAGGAGGTAGTTACGATACAGAATATAGCTGACGTGGCAGAGACTTTCAAGATTTGAACACGGAGTGTTTCAAATGTATAGAATGAACCCGCACTTTGAACATGGGACAATCTATGAAGTACTGAAAAAATCCTTTCAACGAAAGACTAATTTGTGCTGGGAACTGGGAGCTATTTAGCTCCTGCTTGTAGCCTAGAAGAGCCTTGTTAGCTTGGCACCAACAGCTACCGGGAGCTACTTTTGGCTCCTTAGGCCAACTGATGCCGAACAAACACACCTACATGAATTTAATTCTATTTATTTAGGACACATTTATACAACATTGAAAACATGATGGGTCATGAAAAAGGGACAAAATTATACATTTTCATCTTATGTGGAAGCTAGATTTGCAGACACTATACACTAGTTTCTGTTGGATACTTAGGAGCTGGTTTTAAATCCTGCTTTTCCAATCTCAATTTCGGTCCCTGAACTACACACATTTATCAAACCTGCCGAATTACAAAAGTGTGGTGTAGGTAACCGAGACCTATTTAATGCAGAGCCCCAGCCCAGCAGTTTTAAACCTGATGCTACTTTTACGCACAAACTCCCTCTCCTAACCATCTGGGGGTCGTAATTACAAATCCCCTAGAGTTGAAGCACTGTCGAATGTGCAAATCCTTGAATTCGCAAGAAACATGTAAGAAATGGGCTTGGTGTACATATGTATGTATGAACATTATGTACATAATTAGGATACGATAAAGACAGTAGATTTTTGCATGTTGCACTTTACCGCGTATGGTTGCAGGCAGTAAAATATGTAAATATTTAAAGAGCCTGAACTGAATACTATTGTAGCAAACTGAACAAAATGAAAGTCAGATGAATATCTGCGTTAGGGCACGGGAAGGTAGTTTGAATACATGGGTTACAGGTCTATTAATGTCTTTTTTTTCCCTCTTGTTTGTTTTTACCTTTGAGGTCAAGATGAAAAGGTTATTTGTATTTGTTTGATTATGTGTCCATGTATGTTTTCATTATTTATTAACTAGATTCAGTGGATGAGTGTATTTGGATTTTACAATATTTTAAATCAAATAGAGTGATAAATGAAATTGATGATGAATTTGAGATCCGAATTCATAATGAAATTGTGATGCACATTTTAATTTATGTTAAATGTATTGAAATCTTAAATACATTTTGTTAAAGTTATATATGAACTAAAAACAAATATAAATAAATAAATAAGAATAAATAAAGTTATTTTGGCTTGCTTGTTCGCCTGGTCCATTAAGGAGTCAGTTGCTTTCAGGGTCAGTTTGACATTTCAGGGTGTAGGGATCAGGTCCAGTGGTGTCGAGAGCAGTGTGGCACTCAGATTAGGAAGTCTCCTCAGATCACCCAGCAGAATTGCAAGCAATGGGGTGGCTTCATTGTACAGCACCATAGGTGCTGGTGTTCTGTGAGTGCTGGCTGTGGCCTCTGACGGCCAAGGGTGCAACAGATGACTGGAATGACCAAATCGGAAATTCACTAATCACTTTTTGTAAAGAGCGATTAGGGTTCACTTAACCAACATTGATGGATTAAAACCTCTAAAACAAACAATCTGGTGTCTTAACAGATGCTTTTCTCTCTGTACGACCATGGTCCCCAACCGTACCATGTCTCCCTTAAGACAAGTCTGCTTCCAGGTGAATGAAACAGTCACTCACAACCTCTGAGATTTTATAATACCCTGAACACTTCTTTCTTGGCACTATCTTTTCTTCACTTTGCAGTAGGCTTCAGGGTATTTTCTTGCTTCAACTGGTCTCTGCTGCCAAGTACCTTCAGTCGTACCCCTGGGTTTCCAAACAGGGGTCAGACCTCAGGCAATGCATAAACCTTTAGACCACAGGATACTCCAGGTTTTCCCTTCCTTCTTAATCTTAGAAATTCAGCCTCTCGAGTTTGGCCGGACTGGTGATTTCTCTTCTAGTATCTTCTCTCTGGCTTACCGCAGCACCCCTTATTTTCTCCCTTCCACCATTTTAGGAGTGTCTTCCGGGCTCACGTCTTAAAGAGCTTTAGTACTCTTCATTTCCCCTCCTACTTTACTTCTTTTCTTTCCTCCACCAATTATGTATCCTCCCCCCTAGTGCTTTTCCTCTCCACCACTTGTTCCTTTCCCACTTTCCTCTACCCTCTCTAATGTTTCTCCTCCTCTCTTCCTATATGTTTCACTTTCCCATCCTTTTCTCATTTCATTATGTTTCAGCTCCTCTATCTCTCTTGATCCAACATCTCCCTCTGCTTTCCTCTCTCTCTCTGTACTCTCCAACAGCATCCTAAATCCCACACGCCCCGCTCCATTGACCATCCTTTTATATCCTCCTGCTCCTTCTCTGGAGATATCCCAAACCCCAATTGCTCCTGTCCAACTCTTCTATCTGATATCCACCCTCATCCTCCTTCTCTTAGATTTTTCCCTCCCTCCTCATCTCATTCTTACATTTGTTTCAACTCATCTTCCCCTTCTGTGCTTTCTCACTCTTGCTCCAACCCCTGCCTCCTCTCTTCCCTGCCTTACAATCTGATTTCCTCTTTCTGTGCTCTCTGACAGCCTCCTAACTCCCAGACACCCCTATCTATTGAACATCATTCTATATTCTACTGAGGACTGGGATTTGGCTGGTGAGGAGTTGGTCTATGGTATCAGCAGTGTGCTACGTAGGAGTAGGGCTTCCTACTGGTGGAGTTCTGTATGCATGCCAGATTTTTGCCATGTGTTAATTTGAGAGGCAGGCCGTACCGTATCTCTGTAGACCCAGAAATAGAAAGGGGTGTCCAACATCTTGGAGCAAGACAGATCTTCTCTGACAGCCACCAGACTCCAGGACAGCTCTGCGGACCCATGATGCTGCTGCTGTCAGCAACCTCTTCTACAGCTCACAGCTTTTTCTCTTTATCTGTTTATCATAGTTTGTGGACTGTGGTGTGGGTCTTGGGGGCGATAGGTAACAAAGTATGCAAGGCGAGGTATCGGATGGTGGCCCTGTGGGATCCCCTTTATACTCTATCCCGGACCAGCATTGCAGAACGGTTGTTGGTCCCTGGCCCACAGGGTCTCCCAATCCATATCCCCTAGCCTTTCAACTTTGAGGTTTCACACTGATGGGTAGAAAAGGGGATTTTACCTTTCAAAATGTCTGTAATATTTTATTCCCGTTTTAGGATGGCTGTGTTGGTCTACAGTTACAATATGGGTAAGGTTGTGCCCCACCCTCCTCTTATAATTGGCTGGTGCTTACTATTTAAGTGGACAATTATGGGAAGGAGGTGCTTCACAACTCATTAATTCTACAGAGTGATGCTGCCTTTTTGCTTCGAATCCCAGAACTCCACACCTTGCACTGCTGTTAGAGTTCAGACCTTCCCAAGGTTCCTTCACCCTTTGGAAGCTTTCCACTATATTTTCTGACAGTTTCTGTATGCCAATCAGGACAGCACAGTGGCTTCAGGGAAAAGTATCTATTTGTATTGAGATTCAAGAAATGTGGATGCTGGTGCTTCCAAATCTTAACAGGTTGCACCTCAAGTATTTCCTAGCCAGACTGTTAGACCTGCCACAGTTTGTGGCTTGCATTCTAACTCCCCTGGAGGTGTGATAGATGTCTGGGGAGTGTTCTTTTACATTACCTTCTCTGGGGAAGTGAGTAGGGACAAGGAGTTTATGGAGGTTTTCTTTGTCCAGATTACCTTTCGTCTAAGTCATATTGTTGCTGACCAATCAGT
This sequence comes from Ambystoma mexicanum, assembly GCF_040938575.1. Lineage (NCBI taxonomy): Eukaryota > Metazoa > Chordata > Amphibia > Caudata > Ambystomatidae > Ambystoma > Ambystoma mexicanum. The sequence goes on from NC_090922.1 coordinate 822,106,409, forward strand.
GGCTGGGTTATTGATTGGCAACCTAAAAGGTGTCTTGCCTTGGGCAATATGCATGGTGTTAGCTCAGGCTTTCAAATGATTTTTGAAGATATTTTATCAGCCTGATGTGGAATGCTTTGTTGAAGAAGTTCTTTGATGTGCAGCATGAGTCACTGTAGGTTTAGTCCTACGTCATAAGTAATAGTAATCCCTGCTAATGTTGAGACTAGGTGGATTAAGAAAAGTGATTAAGGACTATGGGCAAGAGAGTTCCCTTCAAACATCTAGAAAACTGATCAAACAGGCCCTGCTGATTGGGTATCGCTTACATTGGGAAGGAAAGGAACATCAGAACATTTTTGAAAAATCTATGTGCCCAATACAGACAGTTAGGTGGTCAGACTAAGGCAACTTAAGTGAATGACCTTTCCAAATGGGATTGTTTGTGGTCCTCTGTCTGAAGATGAGAAAGGGTATCCTGGGTGACTTAGTTTATGTTCGTATTTTAGTACTAAGTAGCAGTTAATGGAAAAGTGTCCTGTCCGTGCTGTTAAACCTTCAGGGAGCAATGTCACCCACATCTCAAAGAAGCAGAGGTTTGACAGTTTTGTCTTTCAAAAGGGACACAGCTGACTAAGCTGACTAGTTCCACTTGGATAGGTTCTTTGAATATGTTAAATAAAATATTGATTTTGTTTAGATAGATGGATGAAGCTTCAGCCCTGTTGGGATCTAGACACACATGTACATAGACAAAACCTGGCCCAAGCATATGGTTGCAACTGTGGGTGGCACAATCTTGGCATCCTGATATGTACATGCAGGGATCGAAATTAAGATTGGATAAGCAAGAGCTAAATTCAGATCCAGGGTATCCAGCATTAACCAGTGACCAGGAGCTAATACTTCGGTATGGAGACATAGCGTTCATCAAAGCTATTTTCTCTATAAAATGCTAACATGTCATTGGGCCACATTATAAGGTTGCTGGTCCGGTAACAAAGGTACTGGTAAGGTTGCCAATACCGTTATTACCGTTGTTACTGGACTGGCAAACTACGAGTTCTGCTCGTGGGTGCCTTTCAGCCCGCCAGGTTATAAATAACCTATCATATCACAATATCATACCTAAGCCATAGCTATGGGAGCCATCCAGTAATTAAGAAAATCATTATTCTTTCGACACAAACCAAAATAGTAATCACTTTTCTTAGTATTAACTTTCTCTTCTTTTTTTCTCTTTATTAAGTACGTCCTGGAAAGCAAGTCAGGATATTTGTATAAATATTGTATATTGTGTGATTTAAGATGGTGATGAGGAAATGAAATTGGCAAGAGTTATAATAGTTATTTTAGTGCTGTCGCTACTCCAGATCCCAATGTCTTCATTTAGAATGGTGCTTGCTGGGAATATTTTTTATACTTGAGAATTAGGTGGCAGAATGAGCCCTAAAAAGTAAGAAAAAACTATTTGAATGCTGGGAAGTGCAGCAGCTCATACAAAAACCTTACTATTATATTCCAGGGCAGGCTAGTACAAATTAGGGTTCAGTGAGTGGAATATTGTCACTTTTTGAAGTATTTCACAACAAAAAGAAAAGTATGAGTAGGCTGACCATACTCCATAGTTCTTATTTTTGTAAAGCAAATTGATTTGCTAAATAGCAGAAGTAGTCTAAAGGTTTAAAATGCAGCATCAAAGTAACATCCATTACTGCTTCATCTATTGTTATGCTAGTATCATCAGTTTCAGAAACACATTGCTCATGCACTACTACTTCATCAGGAGCACTCTTGTGGTGTTTCGATTGAAACAGGATTGAGTCCTCTTTTGTACAGATGCATACTTTGTCAGAAATAGAAGAAAATATCTATTAAGGAGTATGTACTTAGAAGAGACTTTACATAACAGAGTATTGATTTTACAAGTATTCCTGCTTTGCTATTTTCTAGCTGAGAAACTATTAGAATTGTACCATGTATGGATTACGGGGGTTGTGGGTTTAATAACAGATAGGCAGAAAATACATTTTTCCCAATACCGTTGATAAGTTATATTTTGGAGTCAACAGGAGGCGCAGCATTTTTACTTAGTCAGACCTGTGGAGCTTATCACTATTTGCTGGTAAGTCCTGAGGATGGATGTCTAACAGCTCTGGGGACATACGTTGGTCATTGTAAACATTGTGTAATAGTCTTTTCACTATTTAATGCTCACAGTTTTTCAAAGAATCATGGATTTAATGTTTGTTATATTTTGAATCAATTCATCTTCTTCATCAAAGCCTGTATGCCAAGCTTGAGAAGAAAGTGTTGAGTAGCTGGGTTTTTTTGCTTTATTCGGTTTAGCTGTCTATGGATCCTTAGATAGAATCTGGTGTTTCAGACCAGTCATATGCTGCATCTTGTTGTGTGGGGATTTGAAAATGTGAGTAGGTTGTTTCTTAGGACATGCACACATACGTCATTGCGATTATCTGTTTGTTGTAAAAGACAAATCTGTATATGGTTTTTAAATATAACACATACACAGTGCCTGCAGGTCATGGATGTGTCAATTCCACCATGGAGTTGGTCCAAAAGTCATTCAGGTAGGCAACTCTCGAAGAGCATGTTGACAAGAAGACATGTTTGTGCTGTATTTGTGTCCAAACTAAATCTTCTTATCAACAACCTGTGAGGTTGTTAATACGCCTGGGTAAGCACCAGAATCATGGAATACCAGAGCCGCAGATTTTATTGTGCAATTACCACTTTCTGAACTATGTTCAGTGATCATGGTGAAGGTGGATCCTTTTTCTAAGATGGCAAATTTTACACCATTGAAGAAGTTACCTAAAACCTTTGAGTTGCAGCATGTGCTTTTGGTTCAAATTATTCATCTCTTTAAATGTTAAAGGTACTTTGTTTCTGATGGAGCGAGCTTTCAGTATTTTTAAGTTTTGGAGAACTGTTTATGAGGTTAGGCAGTGAGTGGATCCACTTCACTGGCTGATGCCCTCACATTAATAGACAGGTGAAGAGAGTAAACTGAACACTGGGGCAGTAGTTGCATTGTGTTGTTAATGCTACGAAAACAAATTGGAATGTGCTATTTTAAAGGGACGAATTTGCATATTATAACTCTGTGCTTTCTGATACTAAGGTATCTAATTTTCTGTCATTCTGTGGTAGGCACCTTCAAGTATAGACAGAGATGGGTCCATTGTGTTGTAAAGCTCCTGATTTTTCATTCTTTTTTAACAGCAGCTGGCACTCGCCCCTTCTTTAGCTGTTGATATTATCCAAGTATCAAAGGATGGCTTTCAGAGGAATTCTGTTAGTCTACAAAGTGCTGCCCCAAAATATTCTGTGGTGATACATTGTGGTAATCATCCTGGTTTCTTCCAGAAAGGGCCTAGTCTGGGAAATAGGCTCTATGATTGTTATTTTCACATCTCCTAATTTATAGTAAACAAAGAAAGAAAAAGAATGGCAAGAAGATATAAGAATCATCAAACAAAATAGAGATAGATTCAGCAATCAAAAACTGTTCTCACATCACCCGCAACCACAGCCTCATATGCTAGCTTGTCATACAAATGCTTCCTCAATCATCTACTTAGTCTAACTGACATTGGACGTCATACTGTTTTTTATTTTACTGTAAACCCTTTACAAATGGGAAGATTAGTGCTTAAATTTGAAAATGTGATTATTGTATGTGCATTCATGCTTTTATTATTTAATGCTCCTGTTCTAAGTCGAGCGGTTCATGTTATCTGCAATCAAGCAGTAAATCTTGACAGACGCAATTAAAGCGGAGACTGATACAAGCACTTTGAATATCTTGGAAAAACAAAAGGAATACAAAGGAAATATGAGAGAAACAAAAATGATAAAATATATATATAAGAATTCAGAAAGAGAGATATCCACCCATACTTATAACAAGGAAGAATTTTACTTTAGTATCTCTCCTGAAGAACCACAGGTATATACCATGGGGAAACACGTTTGAGAGAAAAAAATAAATATAAGGAAGTCAATGCATTTGAGAAATTGACAAGTATGTGAATTGAAAACCAGAGTTGCATGAAAGTTAATGCAAATGAGAGAAATACATATAAATGAAAGGAAGTCAACGCACTTGAGAAAAAATTTGACAAGCATGTGAATTGAAAACCAGAGTTGCATGAAAGTTAATGCAAATGAGAAAAATTAAAATTTGAGTTGCATGAAAGCAATGCAATAGAGAAAGAAATTGTTAACTGTGTAATGAAAATAAATCTCATGGAAAAACATCAAATTTGGTGTCTATAATGTTTCTACCAGAAGCGCAACCCACAATAGTGTTTTTTCAAAAGAAAACATATTCATAATATTGCTGCAGTTGCAATATAAACACTAAGGGTGCAGATTCTGGGTAAATCTATTAACTTTCTTGGCACACATAAGATATCGCCGAAATAGGAAAACAAAGCCGACAAGGACTGGGATCTGGCAATCAAAACGTTTGTATATGTTGTGCTTACTCCTTTAGTTCTTAGCTTTGACTGCTTGTAATGAATGATTACATGGTTTGATATAAACCAAATCAAGCAAATAAAAAACAGCAAATAAAAAACAATATTGGGCCTCACCATGTGGCAGATCTCGGCATCCCCTATCGCATAATAATGGGAAGCTTTCTGCAATTGCATAGGGCAAGAAAAATAGTCTAGTCTCCCGCCAGGACTACCCAAACACATCACAAGACAAACTTGGCAGATTAAAAGCACATGTAGGTCACCCTTAAAACTATTCCCATACAGCAGTTTATCTATGAGAAATGTGACCCCCTCAGTCTCAAGGCAATCTCAAACCTCCTCCAGGTGAATAAACGTATACGTTTTTTCCTTGTACTAGTCTCAAAAGACAGAATGGTATTGAATAGAGCCATGGCTCTTCGTATCCTGAACTTTTGGGATGCACTTCATTCATCGCTCAACTCTTGTATTAGGTCTCGGGCAAAAGTCTGGGAACACAAGTACTGCTTTGGATACTTTAAAGAAACCCTAATTGCTTGGTGCCAAACTTAGGGCTAAGTACGTGTCATCAGCCTCACTCATCAATACAGTTCCTCTGTCATCAGATTTGTCACCCTTCCCCATTCTGTATTGGGTATTTGATTTCCCCTCGTAATCACCATCTAATCTGGAGGTCTGCTAGTGCAATATTGGGGGCTAGAAAGTTTATCATGCAACCAAGCATTATGCCAAGTGCTCCTGCCATTATGCCAAGTGCTGGGTTTACACCCTCATGTTGCTCTCCAGCCTCTCCACTTGTTTTAGCATCTGCCATTTAGTGGCTACAAAGTAATGCTAGAAATCAAAAAACACTTTTTAGATAGCTAGGAATCCTGTTACTGCGGAAGCATTATCTTTGACCTGACAGCCACTTCATTCAATCACTTGCTCAGGAGAAGTCACCCTGGAAACTACACCCTTCATCTTGGACTCCATGGCAGTCACCATGGTCTGGATATTGTCTACTTTCTTGTGAAGTCAGTAGGATAGAGACGTCAGCCCGGGTGCTTTTGGCACCACGGGCACGAATGCTGTAAGAATTCTTGTTCACCATAGTGTCTCCTTTCGTTCCATCTGAACCTGAAAAATGCCATGTTACTGTGAGCAATCAAGTCCTTTTAATGGGAACATTTCTGTGGCAAAGAGGCAGCTGGCATGCCATCATTCCCATGTATTCAGTGAAAGGCTAGATGTAAGTCTTTTTTTTACCTGTGCCTCAAAGCACGCAAGTGTTGCCACACTGTGGGTGCATCCATCTTTCGGCACACTGTGCATATAACACACAAGTAAGCCTGTTTCTGTGCTTCTTGATACTTTCCCTCTCTCATAGCCTCTCCCTGTGCCCCAGAGGCATAGCCAACAGCACTGGATTTGCTGTGTCCCTCCAACATTTTGTCTCAACTCCCTGGCATCTGTGGAGCAACAGCATCGCCCTCAGCCAGGATCCACCTCTGTTCATGGAGTCACGACCGGATGTACGTGATTATTTTGAATATGAACATTTTGAAGACGCAAATCTTGCATTCTAAATGCTCGTATTCTAAATAATCACCCCACTACTAAATGGCCTTTATACACCCTGCTCCCCCACTCCCTTACTTACCTTTTGGCGGCACACCTCGCTGTGTGCCGCCGAGTCCCTGCAACGCCAGTTCCCTTCACTTCTATCAATGGGAACTGGCACTGCAGGGTCCTTTTCTTTGTTTACCCATTACTTTGTTTTTTGGATGCGGGGACACCCCCGCAACCGCCGATTCCATTATAGCGAACAAGGGTGCAGGGGAAACCGCTGCAACCTCTGCTTCCCTTGCTCGCTATAATGAAACCAAATGGTTGAAATGTCCAGCATTTTCAGCTGTATGTAATTTTGGTACAGCCGAAATCCGAACATTTCAACCACTTGTTTTTTTATTTACAATATATTCGGTCGAAGTGGCCCCCCTATAGTCGAGCAAAATGGCAGGCGCGACATCGAGCCTAAGCGGTTGAAGTGGGGGAAGGGCAGAGTGCCCCAACAGCCCAGCAACAAGGGCAGCCTCCTAGAGGTGCTCGGCGACACCCTGATCAGCGGTAGTGGAGCATGGAAGTAAGCAAGGACAATGAGCTCGCTCAGAGCACAGCAACCGGGAAAAGAAATTCCGGACAGCTGCGCAGGCGACAGCAGGACCAGCACTGCAGTGGAGCTGAAGCGGAGCGCGAGACACGCTCCAGAAGAACAACCAGGCGAGCCAGACACCGCGGCAGAGGGCTCCCCCCCGGAACATCAGACAGAACAGCATGAAGAGAGGAGAGGTGAACCCAACAACGCTGGATGCCAGCAGCGGGAGAGCGGACGCCCGGAGAGGAAACACGACTGCCACCAACAGTAGACACCGGTATACAGAAGGTGAGCCTTCAAACTAGGGGGTGAGCGGGCGAGACAAACAACCACATAAAGTAAATACGCACAATAGTGGGTGGCTCCCACAAGTGAACACTGGACACTGGAACATTGAGCGGGAGGGGGCACACCAACAAGGCAGGCTGATAGACTTAACGAAGCATCAGGTGCCCCGGGAAAGCGATTCCACACCGCTTGCATTAGACCGACGGATCACACAGCACTACACACTAACAAAACAGAAGGGACTGCACACATAAGCCCTGCTCTGGCCCCTGAACAGTGAGACAAAGTGGCATGAGGAAGTGCAGCGACACCCCAACCCCAAAAGAACCACAAGAACCAAGGAAAGCAAGGGGAGAAGGCGAGCAGGTACACAGAAAGATAGATATGCAAGTCCAAGAAAAAGCACCAAGGGACAAAATAAAGCAAATAACCCATAGGTGCTCCGCAACTGCAAAGACCACAGCACACTGGGAGTCATAAGGCCGAATGGAAATTACCTGACATCTTAGTCGCAACGAACTACAAGCCAAACAACGACAAGGCAGATTGAGGCCATTGAACTGCACAAGCCTAGCTACAAGTAAACCGCATCCGACCAGATCAAGGCCGGGGCACAACCGGGACAACCATCAACCCAACTGAGGAACACGAGTAGTGAAGCACCTACACCCGGATTAACAGAGCCACGCTATAGCTACGCACAACGGCAAAATGTCATCCTCCAGAAACAAAGGGAAGTCAACCACAATGGACTTGTTTGCCGCTACCAAGCCCCACACTACGCCACAAACTGGGGACACCGGAACAGAAACCCAGAAAGCCACGGACGGGGCGAAAAAAGATGGTCAAGTACAGGAAGCCATAGCCGCACTCAGAACATTCATAGATACAAAAATAGAGGAGGTGAAGATGGACATGCAGCTTATGCGCCAGGACGCCCGCAACCTGGCGGAGAGAGTAACTAATGCAGAGACGACACTCCAGGAAACAACAGAGAGCACAGCAGACCTAAAAACCAGAGTAATGGAGCTAGAAAGGAAAGTAAAGATGCTGGAAGCCAGGTCAGAGGACGCAGAAGGACGCGCATGATGCAGCAATATACGGATACTGGGGGTGCCTGAAGGTACAGAAGGTCCAAACCTGATGAGCTACGTTGAAACCCTCATACAGCAAGATATTGGAGCTAGCCACCTAACACAAGGCTTTGCAGTAGAAAGGGCCCACAAATCCCTCCAGAAGAGACCACCCCCGGGCTCATAACCCTGCCCGATAATTGCAAAAATCCTCAACTTCCAAGACAGGGAGACCATCCTCAAATATTCCAGGGAAGGAGGTGTAATAGAACGTGACAACTCCAAAATCACCATATTTCCTGATTATACACCAGCAGTACAAAAAGCGAGAAACTCTCGTACCAATTAAGCCCAGGCTCAGAAAACTAAACCTGAAATACATGTTGCTCTACCCGTCAAGACTGAAGGTGATACATAAAGGCCAAGCAATATTTCTTGAAACACCAGCAGCGGCCACTATGTGGATGGAGCACAATAATTTAGCAGACAACAAGGAAGCAACCACAGGAACGTAAGAAACAGCACAAAGATGCGGCAAGAACACTGGAACGATATGACAAAGTAAGACGGCTGAGGGACATGCTCGCCCCCCCCCCCGACTGAGCACACAGCCCTAACCCACGAACGGATCAGTGCGGGCTTATTGCCAGCACGAACCCACTCGCGCCCGAAACCTAGAATGGGACTAGACAGCGCGAGGGCGCCTGAGCGCTGCGTACCGCACGCAGCTGCTGGGCGCAACAGTTCGATTTACGTTTGTAGTTACTTTTGTTATACTGTCAACACGCTACAAACAAATGGTGAGAAGGGGGCCTTAAAACTCAGAACTAACAGAACTAAGGGGGCGAGTAACAAGAAGAAAGAGTGCACAACCTGGGAGGACAAGACACATGAGGAGGGTTGTTGGAAACAGGACAATGAGCCGCTCAGACAAGGTCATGGCAACACAACTTAGAATAATGACATGGAACGTGAGGGGAATGGGATCATACCTGAGGAGAAACCGGATCAAATCCTTTTTGCAGAGAAAGAAAGTATCGATTGCCCTACTCCAGGAAACCCACCTTGCGAGCGAAGCCACATCCAAACTTAAAGAACTCTGGGGAGGACAGGGACAGGGGGCACCCTACTATAAAATATGCAAGGGGAGTTTTCACGTGGGTGAGCCCAGAGATAACTTTACAACTGCTAAGGGCTTAAGCAGACAAGGAGGGCAGATACCTGGTGATGTGGGGCGTGATCGAACAAACCAAAGTATGCATAGTGAACTCCTATTTCCACAACCACGGCATACCAGCCCACCTCAAACAAATATGCACCACCTAGACCTGGTCGACGTATGGGGGACACTACACCCCACGGAGAGATACTACTCACACTACTCATCCCCCCACAAACTACATACCAGGACACACTACTTGTTCATTCATAGAGACCAAATGCCACAAGTAGAACTCGCTCAATACCTAGGCAGATCAATATCAGATCACTCCCCCCCTAATTATGCAATGGGAAACCAAAGGACCCAGACCTCCTATCCCGCTGTGGCGTATGCCCGCAGACACACTCACAGATCAAGCATTCAGCGAGGAACTTGGGGAAAAGCTAGCAGAACTTGTGCAAATCAACACAGGTAGTGCAGATAGATGGGCCACAGTGTGGGAAACACTGAAAGTGGTGACACGAGGGGAAGTAATTGCCGGAGCCGGGGGAAGGGGGGTTCGGAAACAACTAAAAAAAAAACTTGAGGCCAAGGAAGAAGAAATAAAACAGTTAGAAACCAACATTCAGATCAACAGCGCAGTGGAGTCAAAACTAAAAAACATCAGAGATAGCTGCCAAGAGACATGGTATAGACTATCCAAATTCAACTATACAATGCGCACAGTCAGGGCACACAAAGAGGAAGATAAACCAAGCAGGCTATTGGCATGACTGTGTAAGCGAGAGCACCCGAAACATCCACCACAGGCAATAAAAGACATGACCGGAACGGTACACAGGACACAACTATCGATTAACGACACCTTTGCTGCCTTCTACTCCAAACTCTACGCTCACGGCAAAAGTGTCGGAAAAAGACATTAGACATACACTAGAGGAAATAGGACTCCCCAAACTAAGCAAAGAGAAGAGAGAAACACTGGAAGAAGCAATCACTATCAAAGACGTAACAGAGGCTATCAGATCCCTAGCTACATGTAAGACCCCTGGAAGTGACGGCCTACCGCCAGAATTCTATAAGGCATACGAGCCAACCCTGGCTCCACTGCTGCACGAAGTATACATGGAAGCATACGAGTTGGGGACTATGCCGGAGACCATGAGGAAAACGCTGATAAGTCCCGTTACTAAAGCCAAAGGCTGCGGATGACTGCGACTCGTACCGCTCATTGGCAATGCTGAACTACGACAGTAAAATATTGACAGCCATACTGGCCAAGCGAATGGCAAAAGTGGTGGGGACCAACCTTCCCTCTAAGCTGTGTGCATGTGCGCACGTGCGCTTGCCCAACTTCCTTCTGAGTCCCGCTCAGAAGAATTTTAGCAGCGCACAAAGACAATTCCCATCTTTTCATCTTCTAATAAGGCACAAGCAACAGCAGTCATCTGGCATTTGCTTTCTCTCCTAATAAAACTAAATTATACTAACTAGTCTTGATATTCTGGTCTGGCCTATTTACATTACACTACCATGAAAGCGTGACCGTAAACACCTAACAACCCTAAAACAATATACACCCTCAGGAAGTTAAACAAACATGAAAAAGTGGCTAAGATCTAATTCAGGGATGCCCACATACATCAAATCAATGAAGTATTCTTCCATCCCCGCCCATGACTCCTACACTTGACTTTACCACACGTGTACCTTGTACCTATTGTAACTTCTGCCTCAGTCCACATTTAGATATTACTGGACAACCTTGCCTCTGCCTATGTTGGCTCTGTGGAAGGTTACCAGATTTATACCTACTTCTACTTGTTTTATGTTTGTTGTAATATGAATAACATTCAAACACCAGAATTTGTTTTACTCATGATGCCTTAGCAAAAGCATCATCCACACTATATAACCCAACTGTGAGCTCAAACATCAGATACTAACTATTAAGTAAGCAGGCTACTTTGATGTGTAACCTCTTACCATGCTTCTTATTTGTACATATGCCACACAAGCGCTTTGAAACGGTACCGATGCAAGTTAATGTATTATTAAAATCAAATATTAATTTGCCCTGTAAGTATTTTGAGTAAGCAAATGTCAAACTAAAGACTCCTACTTTAGCGTTGCTAACATTACCCTATAAGTGGAGAACACCATTGCAATATCATTTGCCTGGCTTGTAAGGGCTAATGGGCAACCAATATGCCTGGAATTACTCATTCATTGTATTAAGACAACAGATATTCATACAGCTAGAATACCTTTCGCACAATCTGCATCCTTTCCAAGTTTTCAGTGTTTCCTTGGGCATGGACCTTAACAAATTATACGGAAGCTCTCTGCTATTAAAAAAAAAAAAAATCACTGAGCACTTTTATAATCCTTCCCAATAATATTATGGTTGGATATGTTGCAAACAATCTTGTTTGCACTGCAACATAATTGCGTACATTCAGATTCATGTAATTTTCTTAAACTTCCCATGCAAACTATTGTGGGTATGCAAATATCCAAGTGATTGTTTTACTGCTGCAATCCCTCACTTTTTACAGAGCACTTCCAACTAGTATTGGAGGTTAGCACAGGAGCTGTGGTGGGCCTGGGGGGACGGACCCAAGAGAACACTCCTTGGGGGTGAAGAACAAATCTGTAACATTCGAAAACCAAGTCAGATGTTTCAGCAGTACAGCACAGTGAAGGAAATGTGTTGTGTGTTTGCTAGATAGGAAACTCTAGTATCATTTTAGGAAACTGCACCTTCTGTTTCTTTCCTTGCTCATTAGCTGAGGGCTTTTCAATATAATCACGTGTTCTGTGTTTAGTGCCCTTAGCATCCCCATGCATCTTGTTTAACTGATAAGTGAATTGCAGAAGAGGGGTTCCTAGTTACAGAAGATGGAACTCAAACTGTTGTACCTCTGAGAAAGCTGTTCTTAACATAAAAGACAAATGCATGCACTTTTCTTTCACAGGTTCCATGAGAAATCTCAGTAAGGCTCTTGTTGAATGTTTATCTAGGAAGTAGTGAGTAAGGGACGGCAGAACCATAGGCTGTATTATGTTCCCTGTCCTTTCACTTCCTATGTCAGGGTTGCAAGTAGGGCTCTGAGATTTTACTCCATACATGGAATCAAATGATTGTTCAGGGAGTCAAATAATTTGCTTTGCCAATAGGGATACTTTATGCCTAAAAGACGCTCTTTCCCGTAATAATTCCTCTTGAAATCAGGCAGTATTATTAGTTGAGTTCCTTCCCATACAACTGCTCTGCTGGCCACTGCTTCGAAAATATCAATGGAACTGTGTGGGTGGAAGAAGAGGGATATATGAATATGTTCATTGTTTACCATTTTTGTTGGGCACAGTTTCCTGTTTTTAGGGAGTAAAAACCAGTGGCGGTATGCCTCCTAGCTGCAAGACTGGTTTTGAGCAAGTGTTGTCACAGCTCTGTACACAGGACAATGTAGTGTAGATGGTAAGTAGTGGCACAGGAATTCTTATCATATTCTGTGGTGCAGGTATTCTGATGCAATTTTCATCCTTACACAAATTTTCTCCTGGCCTTTGAATTACTTTATTATAGTGGAGATTCTTTGTAGTTGGCATTATTCCATCTGCAAATATTGTATCCGGTCTGAATTTTTTGCCAGCCACATCAGTAATGAGTGATATTTGTTTTTTTGTAATACAGAGGATTTTTCCAAGGGAATAAAATACTTAGGTGCCAAAATGTCAAGTTGCAAGCTACTAGCCAGCCATAAAAAGTCACTTGCCACTTTAATTCTACACACAGCACACCATTTCTTACTCGAGTCAAATACAACTAGCCAGGGCTAGTGGCAAGTACACATTTCGCACTCTGCTTAATGCATTGTCTCAGAAGGAGTAGTTTTGCTAGGTACTGTGGCAGATCCCTAAGTTTTAGACTGGTTGACTCTTTATAATCACATATAAAATACATAATTTTTTAGTCTATCTTTGGAAAAAAAGCTATGCAAATTACACTATTTATACTGATTTGTAAAGAGTTGCAGTAGCTGGAAAGGAGAAACTGCCTTACAAACGCTTTGGGATTGATAGCTCACAAACTATGCATGCTAACAAAGTGTGTTACCTCGTTAGTCAGTTGTGCACATGGAAAATAATGAGCGCATAAAGGCCAGCCATTTCCGCACGTAGAGAAAAAAAATTTGAGGGAACATTGGTGGGGACTCTGATACACGAAGACCAAAACGGATTTGTACCCCGGATCGCAACACAACGGCTAACCTGCGCCGACTACAACACATCATGGCACAAACATTAGATAGCAAGGAACAAATGGCAATACTATCACTAGATGCAATCAAGGCATTCGATTCCATATACTGGGAGTGGTTGCTGGAGGTACTGAGAGAGTTTGGGTTTGGAGAGAGCTTTGTAAAATGGGTCAAAGTGATATACAACTCCCCCATCGCAAGAGTGAAGACTGGGAGATTGGTGTCAAAGTGGTGGGAACTACAGAGAGGCACCAGACAGGGCTGCCCGTTATTGGCCATTCTATACATCCTGGGACTCGAGCCAATGGCCATATACTTTAGAAAGCAGCTCTTCGACGTGGGGATAAAGGTTGGGGACAGATACAACATTATATCCCTCTATGCTGACGATGTTCTCGTATACCTGAACGACCCCCGTACTAACGCACTGATACTCCTGGAGATACCAGATAACTATGCACGCTACTCTGGGATACAGTTCAGCAAGCAAAAGTCATGTGCATTCCCACTAGCAGAGTTACGTGGGATGGACGCAACAGAGTTGCAGGAGGTGGGAATCAAATGGCAGGTAGAAATGTTCAGGTACTTAGGGGTTAACATCAAACATACACCGGAGCTCACATACGAATCCAACACGGTGGCTGTCAAAAACGGCCTACGAAAATCAATGAGGTTCTGGTCCAAGCTGCCACTGTCCATGATGGATAGAGCAGCGATCACTAAAATGATTATACTTTCGAGGTTCCAATACCACTTCCAAAATGTATGCTATTACATTAGGCCACCCTTTTTCAGAAAACTTGAGACATTACTTAGAGACTTTCCATGGGGCGGGACTCGACACAAACTGCCACTAGCCATACTGACACTACCACACAAGGAAGGAGGGATACAACTACCGGATGTCCAGAAATATTATCTGGCAGCACAACTCAGCCATGTAACGAGGTGGCTATCAGATGAAGTCACAGCCAAAACCAATTATCTGCAGCAATTGATAGCTCCGGCGCACCTCAAAGAAATACCATGGAATCCACCAAATAACCCAACACACACACCCATGATAGTAACCTTGGGCCGACAGATATGGGATAGAACCAGATCATTGCTTCACTTGCAGCAACCCTACTCACCTGACACTCCAATGCTAGCTAGCAGATGTATGCAAGGTGCCTGCTGACATACCCGTAATGAGAAAGTGGGAAACGGTTGGCCTGTACACCTGGGGAGACATGTTTTATGATGGGGTTTTCAGGGACTTTGATACACTACATGCACACGAGGGCCTGGAAAAGGGACAATTCCTATGGTATCAACGGATCAAACACACTGCCAAAGGAAAAAGGGGACACATGGCCAGAAGAACCGGCACTGTGCCCCATATTGGAAGAGATGCATAATCTAAGCGATGGCTGGAGGCCAATGTCCAGAATATACGCCCAACTAGCAGACAGGTCCAATCCCTGCAGTGCCATACTGAAAGAAAGATGGGAGAGAGACTTAGAGACCACAGTAAATGAGAAAGTATGAGAAAGGGCACTGATGCATCCAAAAGAGGTGTCCAGGAACGCAAGATTCAGACTAATACAGTTAAACGTCCTCTACAGGACCTACACGACACCTCTCAGAATTTCAAGCTTCAGCAAACAGACCTGGCCGAAGTGTACATGGTGCAATAACGAGGAGGCTGGCATAATGCACATGTTCTGGTGCTGCCCCAAAAAACAGGGCTTCTGGGCAAACATAGAGTGAACCTGCAGGAGAGCGGGGGTGAATAGATACGACTGGTCTCCAAAAGAGTGCCTATTGGGTGCATACCGCAGACTGAGCAAGCACAAACACATAGTGAAACTAATGGACCTGGTGTGTATACTAGCAAAAAGGGCAATAATAATGGCATGGAAAACACCTGGAGGACCACAATATGAGCCATGGTAAAAGGAACTAGAGAGATGGGCCGCAGCAGAGACCAAGACCTGGGACGATGGGATCAAAGGGCCTGATGCAGTCATAAGCGCCATGTTTGAAGCATGGAAAGCCCTAATAAGAGACTTGTTCTCCTCAAAAGATGACAAGCCCCCCTGAAAAGACCACAAAATCGTTGCATAACTAAGTCATAACAAGAAGAAAATGCGGAGCGACCACCCAGAATAAGCACCCACACAATATGTACGCAAACATCAGAACTCCAACACCAAATGAACTGCAACCGCTACGAACCTACTGCAGTAGCAAAAAGACAGTGGCCCTCATTACGACCCTGGCGGATTTTTTCCGCCATCGGCGGACTTTTCCGCCATGGCGCAAAGTCCCTTTACGCCATGGCGGATGGCGGACTTACCGCCCCATTCCGAGGTCGGCGGGGCGGTAAGTCCCCATTGACCCATTTACCCTTCCCCATTCCCATTTCGGCCCCATAGGGCTCAATGGGAGTGGGGAAGGTGTTAATTACGCCACCGTACACTACGGTGGCGTAATTAACACCGAGGTCCCATAGCGCCATGGATTTTTACGCCCGCAAAAAGCGGGCGGAAAAGTGACCATGGCGCTCTGGGAACTCGTAGTTGGCGGTAAGGGGTCGGCGAGCTAACGCTGGCGTAAACCCCTTACCGCCAGGGTCGTAATGAGGCCCAGTACCTGTTATATGTTGTTTATGGTTTCATTGTTGTTAGAAATTATTGTCAGTCACATGATATAAAATAATTACAGTATTGCGAAATCTAACGCTTTATGTTTGACAACAAATGCAAATAAAATACTTTGAACAATAAATAAATAACTGGCCCATGTCTGCCAGGTGCAGCCTAGCATATACCATGGGCTTGGATTGCATGCCCAGAGCAGCCTGGGAACTCACTGGGCCGTCGGCCCACCAGTGGGCCAGACCTGCAGGGCCCAACAGCAAAGACCCCGAGCCGCATGTGTGGGGCAGTTCAGGATGAGCAACAGAGCCAGTCAGCCGGTGCCACGTGTATGGAGAGACGCGAACCTGGTGTGTAAGGAACTCATGGTGGCAACAATAAAGACAGACACAAGTGATCATAGTTCCAGGGTGTTAAATTGTACATGCAAGGTGGAAAAACGCCTAACCTCAACCTAAATCTAAGATGGGAGCAAGATTCGACCATCAAATGAAAATAAGACAGTCCTTGTGATGTTGTGTCAAAATAAAAGGGCTTATACTAAGAAATACCTAATGCCAATCCTTACTCCAAATACAAAAAGAGTGTGGGATAATGTTCTCAATAAAGAAAGTGGTGTTCATAAAGAATAAGTCAGGATGTGATTGCCAGGGGTCTTCCTTATGTTTTGAGCACGGGACAAGGTGGATCTCCTTAACACAGAACACACTTAAGCCTTCCCAGGACGAGTTGACAGAACTGTATTAGCTATCAGGTTCTTCGATGGTTAAGTCTTTTCAATAAAAGTCTCTTGACTTTGAGGGCCTGATGTATTCAACAAAAACAAAGGTTGGTTGCACATATACTTTTGGGTGATGGCTTCACTCCTGGGTTCCCCTCTTCCGGGCGCAGACCCCTCACCAGTCATATTTGACAAAACAACTAAATAGTTCCCATTTTCAATGAACTCTGGGTGATGACTTTTCACCACTGGATCTCCCCCGACCGGGCTCGGACCCAACTGACAAGGGGGACCATTCACTTGGTCTTCCAATACTACTTGCATTCATGATTCTTAATGTCTTTTTAAACAGTTCCTCGGCCTTTGCCCCTGGATGTCGGCTTCCCTCTGCCGGGTTCACTCTCGCCAACCTTTACAGACTGTTTACTGTGCACACCCCTTGGTCAGGTTCACGTTCGGTCAACACACTATTCTGGTTTGTTGGCTTCTCTCTGCCGGGTTCACGCTCGCCAACTTTTATAGCCAGTTCACTGTATTTCGTGACTTTAGACTTTGCTTCCTTTTGGTAGCATCCCTTCTCTTTGGAGACAAGGTTGATACCACAGAGACAAGAGTCTCTCCCCGGCTTGGTAATCAGAAGAGGAGGGTCTCATGTACCATGCACATCTGCTGCAACACACGCTGGCTTTTGTTTGCGGCCTCATGTTTTCATCTGCAGAGGTTTCACAGACCTTGATCGGAGAGGGCAAGGTTGCTTCTCTCCTTGTCATCCTCTCGG
This sequence comes from Ambystoma mexicanum, assembly GCF_040938575.1. Classification (NCBI taxonomy): domain Eukaryota; kingdom Metazoa; phylum Chordata; class Amphibia; order Caudata; family Ambystomatidae; genus Ambystoma; species Ambystoma mexicanum. The sequence goes on from NC_090922.1 coordinate 822,123,962, forward strand.
TATTCGCCGTCTTTCGCCTCTTCTTGAACTGCAGTGCTGAGTTAGCTCTCACGTCGTGTGGTCTGCCTTGCTCTTCCTGTGTTCTCGTGCTCCACCTTTTATCCCTGTGGGGGAAGGAAAGGGCCGTCAGGTGTGTGTGATTCTGATCAATTAACTGACCCTTGTATTGGGACATGTCAGGTAAACTGTGCTGGTGTTAGTCCATTGTATTTTGTGTTGTGCAAAAGTGTTAAGTGTCGGAAAAGGGGCAGGGGCACTGTTTTGGAACATCCTATGTGGTAGGATGGGGAAAATGTGTCGAAAGAAAGGGGATACCATGTGTCACCTGTCAGTGTCCCACTCCCCAAGGACCCGCCCATCCAGGGGATCCTCCCTCATTGGTCCACCCCCATGAACTGGATCCAATAGCGATGGCTGTGTTCTGGCCACCTGGATGACAGATCCCCAAGGACTAACTAGGGAGACACCGACAGGTTTCCCACAGGTGACGCAGCTGTACCCCTGTGATGGCCCATGCCGGGGCCAGACTGGCCAGTCCCAGAACATAAGCCCTCCCGGAACACGTCTGTCAGAGCATGGGAGGTCAAGAGAGGGAGGAGGCAGAAGCATGCCCCACAATGTGGGGCGGGCCAGTGAAGCAAAGGTCATGGCCGCAGCCTCCTTGCAACCCAGGTGAAGAATGCAGCTCTGGCACGCTGGGCACAGCTCTGAGCCAGGCAGCCAGCCCCCTTGTGCAGCACAGGTGCAGAGAAGAAAGGGGGTGGGCCAGGGCAGTTACACACTGGAGTGCCAGTGAATGAAGGTGGTGTCCCCATGGCAACAGGAACCCTGCCAGAAGAAATGATGCGCCACGGGGCATGGTGATGAGTGCAGCTGCCCCACAGGTCTAGGGAGCGCTGCAACGATGAGGAGTGTGCTGGGAAGCTCGGTAGTAAAGCGGTGGCCCCAAGTGGTGGGGCTGCCATAGTGGAGCCTTTAATCACAGACCATGTGGCGGTGAAGCTTGTGAGCCTCTCTGGGCATGGGCACCTTCAGAGAACAATAATGTAGTGTGGGGCGCATAGAAGAGATATGACGGCCCCACATGAGAGGCAGTCTCAACCTGGATATAAAAAAGGCACTGGTCAATGTAATGTGGCACCACATGTGGTGGAGGGGGCACCACCAATGGAAGAACAGTGCCTAGGTGGGTCAGCCCATTTCAACAGCCTCAGGGTGACACCGCCCACCTCATCAAGAACATAAAGTGACAGGTAATAGAAGGGTGCGGCTGACTGCTGCAGGCACACCCATGTAAAATAATGTCAATAGGTGTTTAATATTGGTTGTAATATTTTTCAATATGAAATAGGTATATATGTGATTGTGTATGTTTGGAGTTATAATCATGGTGGAGGCTAGCTATGTATTTAATTCTGTTAGTAATGTATACAGTGCTGGGTGGGTATGGGTTGTAGGTTATAGAATGGCGGGTAAATGGCGGCAGAGGTACACTGGCATGAGATAAAAAAGGCAAATGGTGGCTTGCCCAAAGCAGCCCATGGGTTGGAGCCAACCACTGTGGCCATCATCTACAGGCCCTTCTCCTCTATGGCTGGCACCAGACATGGAGTAGGTGTCTGATCTGTCCCTTTCACCCTAAGGGTCTTCCTTTGACCCCCATCGCAGGGAGGATCAACTGACAGGGCAGATCCCTCAGAGGGAGAATACTCCAGGTGAAACGTTGAATAGAAGGGTGATAAAGTTGTTAGAGCTAGTACTGTTTTATAGTTAAGGTGTTAGTTAAAAGGGATCCCCATAAGTATCCCTTACAAAAACCACCTTCGGGTATGTGTCAGGTAAGAACTCAGGGCATAGCCCATCTCCTGCTTTAACATCTTAGGTTGCGTAGCTCTCTTTCGAGTCCAGGTTGTCTGTCAGTGTGGTTCATCCATGGTCTGGGGTAAGGAAAGTCGACCCTTACCACAGACCAGGTCCAGAAAACCTAGGGCTTACAGTTGGCTACAAGGTTTTAAAGCATTTGGAGAATTTACCCTCTGGATCTTCTAAGCCTTCGGGTGTGCCAACCAAGATGTGCTGGGGGTCCAGGGTTTCAAGGAACGGTGTTACCGTTCTAACATGATCCAGGGAAGATGTTGAGACCGGTACATCTTGACAGTCCCGAATATCATTCTGGAGCTTTGAAGGCACCTGCTTATTTGTTACAGAGAGACAGAATATAAACCTCTATACTGGCACGACACTGGTACTGTATGTTGAACAGCATGCTGATATTATTGGAAGCACCCACATTGTCATATTAGGCAGCCCTGTTATATTATTGGCATAGTGGCCCCCCTGACAGTCTGAGCAGCAGCCTGTCCTTATTGACAGACCTGTAGCATGTTGAGCAGGACTCTGTGGCATTAGGTCTGCATAGCCATCCTAGGTTCCTTATCAGTTGTCTTTCAAATATGTAATTGCGGTGTTGCAGTATTTCACTGGCATTCCACAAACTGCGTAGACCCCTGTGCCTGGGAAATTATAAAGTCAACATGTGACTTTGCCGCGTAGGATTGTTAATGTCTAGGGACTTTTAAAAAAATCAGTTTATCAGAAATGTGTGCACTATGAAAGTGTCCACATTCATGCACCAGCTCACTGATGACAGAAAACTGTGGCTATGTTGCCTGTAGAAGTTATATGTCAAATGTGGCCCATGGTAGAGACCAACTGAGCGCCATATTCATCACTGCAAATCAATTAACATTCAATATTAAAATGTTCTTGACATGGATGTTATAGACTTCTAGCCCATGCATGCAAGCCAAACCTAACATTTGGAGTGATGGAAGGGTGTTAATGATGAATGAGGACCATTAACATGGCAGAGACCCTGTGGTTGCAGGCTTTAAAGCTATTGGCAAGCGTGCAGCAGTTTCCAGATGCAAAAATCAGCACAAAAGTGTGAGGCGCTCAGGGCAGGCACCAATTCAAAGCCAGCCTGACATGGCCATCCTGGAAAATGAAAAGGGCTGCTCTAACAGAGCCCCCTTTCCATCTCCATGATGGACAAGGAGGAGCTCAAGATTTGTCAGTGGAGTGGGAGAGATGCCGCAGCCATGAGGAGGAAGAATAGGAAGAAACCATCAGGGCAGTGGGAAGTGCAATAAGCAGAGCGAGAGAAAAGGAAGGTGTGCAGATCTAAACAGGAGACTCGAAATGTGGGCAAATGCCACCAGTTAATACATGTCTTGTGAGCCATCTGATTGCCTCCACTGTACCTCCTGGGTGCCGGATGCTGATAGGGTTGCTTACCTAGCAGAACTGGTGTGTTAAGGCGGTAACATAAATTGCATGAAAAACTTTAGTTAAGCGGATATTAATATTTCACTTCAATGACCCTTAATGAACTGTTTGGGATTGCACAGTTGGTATGCCCGGGAAAAAGGAAGCAGAGCAGTGAGTAGAAGGGCAGAGCAAGAATGGCAGAAATGGTACTATTTCTTACCATCGGTCCAGGATCTCCAACAACCCCTGGAAGACCAGGGGGTCCCACAACATGCTGTAAGAAAGGGATATGTTACTTTTCAGAGCATTAAAGCTTACTGCCATTTATTGCCAAACTGGTCACTGCCGCACAATCACTTCCTACTTAGCTCTACCCCCACTGGAATGCCAGACTATATACAACATCAATGTCACATTTAACGTCTATCTCTCTTCACCATCCGAGATCGCCAGACAGAACCCAACCTTGATGCAATATGCTTCTGTTGTACCCGCAAGGAGCCCCAGACAAAGTATAACAGTACTCTCCCAATAAAGGACTATCTCTGTGCACAGAGGTTATTGCAGAGAAGGTAGGTCACAGATAGGATACTGACTGCCTATCTCTATATGCGCATTCGAAATACCATACAACATATGTCACTAATATTACACACACTGCCTGTTTCTCTTCTCATAAGGAATCGTTGATTGTGACTAGTACTATTTATGAGGCTCACTGCATATCTTGGCATACTTCCAGGAAAACTCAGATTTTTTTTTACAGCACGGAGTTATAATTATCATCAGTCCCATGGTGGCATACAATATGTCTGAGGATAAGGGATTATAGCCTTTCTCTTAGTATAAAAAGCATATAAAAAGTATATTTCAAAGAGGTATAAAAAAGGATCCCTTTTTAAACTGATTTTTATATATAAATACAGACTGAGATCATACCGTTTCCTTTCAGTGCTTATTTGTACAAATGGAAAAAAGCAGAAATGTAGGTCTTTTGGTCAGCTCTCAAGTCGCCAATCATGCCTTGCAGGCCAATGGCTGCGCAATGTAACACAATGAAGAGGATAACATAAGGAATATATTTCCCTTTGGAGATGTTTTAATGGCTACAGTATTGTTGCTCAGGGGACCAACATCAGGAGCAGCCATTCATTTTAAAACACAGGACTTGACTCTCGGGTGAGGTTAGTTTGGTAATTCCTTAATTTCAGCAATGCAGAGTCAACACAGGAACAGACAGCACACAATCCCCAAGCATTCCCAACACTGTGTTACAATATAAAACATGATAGAAGCTCCTAGCGAGCCAACAAAATAAGTTAGTCAGGACCAAAGGGGTCATCCTCTATATGCAATATAGCCACAGATATTTTAATGTGGGTAACATTATTAGTAGTAACTGGCAGATGTAGAATATTTTGTAAATGAAAATCCTTTATCAAAAGAGAAGCAAACATTGTTAACAATTACACTTGCGCTGATGGACAGAGACTATGTAAATGTGCTAATTCCCATGTACAGGGTAACAGTGCAGGCATGTGGCAGGAGAGGATATGCGAATTGTAGGAGGTTTCTTCAGAAGCGTATTAGGAGCAGAAACATTCGGAAAACCTGAAAAACCCATCTGTGAATAATGACCAGAACAAGGTCTGGAAACGAGTCTCAAATCACTGCAGATCTCTCCCAAATTAAAAGGAAATGGTACCTCAGAGAAATGTGAGTGATCATAAATATGAGGCAGACAAATTTGGGAAGGTTTTTCAAAAGATTCTATTTTATTAACTCAAAAGGTTGGATAAACACCTCACTATTCCTGCCCTGACGAGGATTTCCCTGCCTAAAATAAACTAAAGGAAATATTCTAACAAAGGATATCTGTCCCTCACACGTATGCACACAGCAACTCAATAAGGTAATGCATGGCACTTCAAATGCAACAAAATATAACAGTTACATTCACAAGATGATAACAGTCTCTCATTCTAATCTGGGTGTAATCCCCTTCCCCAGATTCAGGCAAGATTCTGTTCCACAGTTCCAAAAAGAAATAAGGAAATCCTGGCTTGAAACAAAGTTCTAATACACTTCTTTTTAATTCCAACTTGACGACAAAAAGTTCCACCACTCCAGTGCTTCAACAAAAGGTTATTTCTCTTCCTCTTTAACAGTAATATTCAAAGCAATCTTCTTCACATGAACATACAATATTTCCTTAGTTCAGCAGTATTCACGTAAATTGTCTTTGTCAGAATGCTTTTGCAACAACCTGTTATTTCTGAATATCTGTAACACTTCTGCAGCAGTTTTTATACAGTTCTTGCTTCAGCAATGAAAGTGTCAGGAGAGTTTCCTGGGGAGGAAGGATAGCTCAGGGGAAACGTGTCTGTCTTGGAAGCAATACAACGCAGCGCAACTATGGCTCGAATCCCGATCCCGCACTTAGAAACCACTTGTTGGTATTAAGCACAGTATAAAAGAACAATTTTAATTATATTTTTGTTAACACCACTTCCCAGCACTTCATCAACTTCTACCTGGTTTACTTACATGCCTGGCCTACTACTTTAATCACACCTGGTTTACTTCCATGGCAGGCCTACTACTTCATAGTGCTCTGTTTGGGTATACTGCCCTGCCTGAAACTGTAATTTACAAGCAACAAGTGCCTCTGTGGTTAAGACCAGCTTATAACAGCTTTGCAGTGTTCATTACTTAACAACATCAGGCTTAAAGCAATTCCTCAGGAAAGCAAGATTCCCATTGGTGCCCTTTAGTACTCTTTTGTACTTTTCAAAACCGCTGCAAGTTATGCTCCTCTCCATCTGAACAACCTTTTCCAGAAGGGTAGCCTTCTTGCCACTCATGTTTCCCCACTGTATTATTTACCAAACACTGACAAGGATATGGTGTAATTCTGCTTCTTCCTTGGCTTTGGCAATGTGAGCTCATATCAGCTTTTGTCATGTGCCTCTTCAAATATGGGCAATAAGCTTTAGAACCTTTGGAACTTTCATTAGCCCCCTCCTGACTTTGGCAATATCTGTTGTTTTGAAATTGCCTTGCTTTTACGTTCTTTTTGGCTTGGGTAATGGTTGTTTGCATTAGGTTCTAGGAGGATTGCCCCATCTTGTTGTTGGGCTCTCAATAAACTTACATGCTTAAAGACACAGTCATTTGGTTTTGCATAATAGTGTTTTCTCTAGTTTCTGATAGTTCGGTATTCAAAATTGTCTTCTGTATTTTTTTTTTTTTTAAACGTTGTATTGCATTTAAGATAGAACCAATCAACCAGTGCATTTAAGGATGTAAGCAAATCTGTTCCAAGACACATAGCAACAATCTGTGCAACATCCAGTCGCTATACGCACTGCACTATTCAACAGAAACAGTAAGCACCCAATTCCCCACAACATACCATCACCCCACCACTGCGCCCCCCTCACACTAACCCCAAACAACTGTCATACATTTATGATTAAGCCAAGTGGATCAGTGAGAGTAAGGTTATGGCAATGTTCTGTTCTAGGTGGTACAATTCTAGATGAAAATGTCAGCTAATGTCCAGAACTTATCAGCCTGCATCAACCCTGCAGTTCTGCAGTAACATGAGCACTCAGCGGCGCACACCTTGGAAAGGAGTGCCCACCACCCCCACAAAGACGGTGTTGTGCACTCTTCCAGTATATTAGAATAGCCTTCTGAGCCCTAAAGAGAGCAATATGAATCAGTTTTTCGAACGTTTGCATCTGAATGCCATTCGTTGATGCCCATCTGAAACAGCATGGATGTTGGGTCTTCCTCCAAGGCAATTCCCTGCAAGTCTTTGAGAAATTAAGTTACCCCTGACAAGAACAGGGTCAGCCTCGGGCAGGACCACATCATATGATCCATAGTTCCCATGTTGCAGCATTCTGCAGTTGAGGCGATACCCATGCGAAAGTCTGGACGGGGTATAGTAAGCCCTATGCACGATTATTAACTGGATCTCGCTGTGCTTCAGATTACAGGAGGTGAGAGGGATATTGGCGAAGTCATAAACATCACCCACATTAAGCGCCACGTCAAAGTCCTCACTCCAAATGTCTGCCAAGGTCATGTTTCGTCTGTAGTTTTTATGGAGGCTCAGGGATAAACCGTTTTAATTCTATGGTATTCCATAGGGTCCCTTGCAAGTTCTAGCTCACACTGTGAAGGTTCTCGTACTCTGGATCCCCTGGTAGAGTGAGTGCTAATGATTGTGTGTATGACCCTATATCTCAGCCAGCCAGGGTAAGGTAGCCCTAGGCTATCTTTGGTTTCAGCAAAAGGAATTGGTTGATCGCCCTCAAATAGGTCCATTATCCTAACATCTTGCCATTGGCTCTGCTGGCATTAATGAGTCATAACCACTCAAAGGGGAGTCCAGCCTACCCCATATAGCCTGAGTAAGGGAAGTGGAAGGGGAGAGTCATTATCACTCAAGTGATCTCTGCTTACATATTTCTATGGGGCAATACAACCACAGAAGCGTATTCAACTCAGTGCATCCACCTACATCCTACAATCCCTACCCCTTCTACCCTAAAACGCGGAAGTGCGCCATTTCAGAGAGCTGCACATGCTTTGGGTGGTAAGAGGTGCAGGGTACTCCGTGAGACATCCAGGCACTCCAGCAAGGCATCAGGTACACCTCATATTCGGGGTCAGTGTTCGTAGTCTGTACTGGTGCTGGTTGGACATGGAACTTCGGGTTCCTGCTTGGACCAGTTTTAGTAGTGAGACATGGAACATGGGATGTATGCGTAGGGAAGGCGATAGAGCCAATTTGAAAGCTACTGGATTTATCAGTGTTCAGACAGAGCATGGTCCTATGTATCGAAAGCAGAATTTCTTTGGACCTTTCAGTTGGATGTGTTTGCTAACCACACCCGATACCCTACCTGGTATGTTGGTGCGCTACAGATTCCACTAAGCTGTACTGTTAGTGGAAAGTGTGTTCTGGCCTGGCTGATACTACAGCATAATTCCCAAATTTGAGATCCTCTGAATTTCCACATCCGCAGTTCAGTGGAGGTGGTAATTACATGTAAATACATCCAGTTAAACGACCTATGACTGCCATTTTGGGTCCCATCGCTGATCATCATGAGTTAAAATTAGCTCTTCTATGCCACTAAATGTATTAGGATTGGATCTACTATGGAAAAGGGGTTGCATTATCTATTATTCCCCTGATTGTATTTATGTAGATGTTCTGATACATATGGAACTAGAAGGTATCTCTGAATTGTTACAGGAGTCTCCGAAGTTCAAAAAAGGAGCTGTGAAATGACACAGCCTGGTTGAAACAAAGAATGTTGGGCCAAGTTCCTCTGCAAATATGGTCCATGCTTCAAAATGAAGCTGGACAAATATTGAATGTGGGACCACTACGTATTACTCTGTACTGTGAAGATTAATGGGAATTTCTCCCTTCTACCCATGGAGGAGCCCCCCCTGTGAGGCTGGGGAGGTGAGCGCACTCCACAACACCCTCCCAAGGGGTCAAGGCAAGTGGGACCTCACCGAGAGACTCCCTTTTGGGGACATGGGGCCTCATTACGAGATTGGCAGTGAGTTTTCCTAGTTTCCAACCTGCCGGTGTGTTAGGGAGAATTCTCAAGAATGTACTAATTTCCCTTACCTTTTGAGACCCCCAGCAACTCTGCTGGATTTCTAGGATTAAAATGTTTACCTGGAAAGAGTGTGAGCCTTTTTTCCCCACTCTTTCATGTATTTTGATGTGTGTTTTACTTTTGTGTTATTTGGATATGGAGTTCTAAACAATTCCATAGGCATCATCATTTTATTGTGTCACACAGCACCTTCAGTGCAGTGGCACAGGGGTGTCTTTCAGACTCCCCCAGGTTTAAATACCTTCTCTGGGACTGACTACCGTCTCCCAGAGCATGCAAAGTTAAACTGACTTTGCTAGTCTTTTTAAATTCATAGAGCCCGCACACACTATCTTCCTATAGAGTGCTGGAGGGGTTGCCTAGCATCCCCTCTGTCTAAACACTCATAAGAGTCAAATGATACCCTTTCCTCTTGAAATGGCTGGTGGCAGTGGTTTTAGAACGAACTACCATGATTTTTCCCGACTGCAAACACCGGTAGCCAAAAAATCGGGTCAGCCATGTTTTACAATATGGCGTCCAAGATCTATCTGTAAAAACAGACTCCGGTCAACTTTTTTTCACCGTTTCTTTTAGGAGAGGTCCTTCTAGTGTTTGTCTCTGCACGCCAAACCAGGTTTGGTCTCTTTGTTCGATGCCCTTTGGGGAGCTTCAGTGCTAAAGCCCTCCTCTGGCGCCCGAGTGTCTGGGGTGGAGAGGATGTGAGGGAGGTGCCCGAAACTCCCTGTGCTTAGTCTCCTAGGATACCTGAATGCACTCTGGCGTGATTGGCTGGCTGACTGTCCGGCAAGACAGCCACCCTGCTGGGTGAGTGACAGCTAGGCTGGAATAAATGGGAGAAAACTGTTTAAAAGCAGGTCTCAGGGACTTGGAAGTCAGAGTCGACCACTGGAATGAAAAAAACGAAGACGAGCTGAAGGAAGACGACTGCTGCAACTCCTGGTCCACTGGTGAAGCCCTGCTGTAGGTCCGAAATGCCTGAAACTCCCTCAACAGAGAAGCCCTTCAAGGACGACTTCTTCTCTTGAGCTGGTGGGAACAACCAACTCGCAAGCCATCGGGACACCATCTCTATACTGGTCGGATTTTCTTCAGAGTGCTGTTGAAAACCGGATAGCCAGTGAGAAGGATACCAGTTTCTGGACTTTAAGGAACTCGCACTTTAAACCAACATTTTGCCAAGCTTGTGGCCTCTTCCCTAGGCAGTGCAGGAACCTCCCGATGTCCTCCTTGTCCCCACGACTGAAGCTCAGGAACAGCGAGATCTGCAGGAACTGCCAAGAACAACTGCCTCAGCTACAGCTTTTTCTTTATTCTAAGGTACTCTAAGTGCTGTAAAGAAATCCTTTCTGCCGCGGTGAAAGTTTGTGAAACTTTCCCAACTTTGGAGGCTTGTTCTCCCCTAAACCTACATATAACTTTTCTTCTGGCAAACTACTTCTAAGAACATTGGCAAAGACTTAACCGTTTACTACCAGAACTGTGCTCTCCTATCCAAGACACTGAACCATTGACTTTGACCCATGCCTATTGAATTAAATTGCTTGTTGTAGTGAAATGAAATTAAACTATTTTCCCTGCCTATGAAAGTAATTGTGCTTTGATTCTTATAACCTTTGTCTTTCTACCCCTTTTGAAAGTTACTGAAGTGCCATTTTGCTCCCACTTCAGGGGAGCCTAACTTGTTCAGAAACGTATTGGTCTAGTATTGTAGTGTATTATTGTGCGATATTGACCTGCTTCTTACTAGTGGAATGTTTTCCAACTGACTGTGTAAATAAATGTATATTCTTTTACCAAGAAACCCTGAGTAAGGGTGCGTTTGAACCACTGTGATTGGAAGTCCTTTGTGTAACATCTTGTATTGCTCACTTCCCTCTTGAGATAGGTCTGGCTGCTCAGCCACTGCTACCACATAACTGTGTAGTACAGGCTTGTACCAAAGGTGAAGGAACAAGTTACTTACCTGTAACTGTTGTTCTCCAGCATGGGTCTGGTATGGATTCACATGCTCATGAATATTCCCCGTCGTCAAGCCGGGAATCCTCGGTATAGAAAAAAATCAGTATCAGTTTCGTTTCTGATCTGTCTTTCTTAGTAGCAACCAATCACTGGTCTCTGGGTCATACTGCCCCCAGCCAATGACTGCCCTCTCCCTAAACCCCGCCGTATGACCAAGTGAAGAGCCGCAGAGGGGTAGGCGGGAGGGTTCGCATGTGAATCCATGCCAGACCCATGCTGGAGAACAGTTACAGGTAAGTAACTTGTTCCTTCTCCAGCATGGGGTCTGGCATGGATTCACATGCTCATGAATAAGAGAATACATAGCAGTACACACATGCACAACCACGGGAGGTGGCAACAGGCTCAACATTAAGCAATACAACAACTCAACATTGAGCAACTCTTACCTCCTCACCAGGCTCACCTTAGGCGAACAGGTTGCGCAGCACTGCTTGGCCGACCCTGGACTCCTCCCTGGAGTCCCAATCGACGCAGTAGAATTTTGTGAAGGTGTGCGTCGACCTCCACGTCGCAGCCCTGCAGATGTCTAGCAGGGGCACACCAGACAGGAACACCGTGGTAGCAGCGATCGCTCTGGTCGAATGGGCTCTCGGACGGCCGGGCAGCGGTCGGTTTGCCAACCGGTGAGTGCATGATGCAGCCGGAGAGCCATCTGGAAATGGAAGTCTTCGAGAGAGCCTTCCCTTGATTCACAGACCCAAAGTTCACAAACAGCTGTGACATCTTCCGAAAACTCTTCGTGCGGTCAACGTAGAACTTCAGCGCTCTAGCTACATCCAGCGAGTGCAAAGTCCTCTCGGCCGGCGACGAAGGCGACGGGAAGAAAACTGGCAACACCAAGGGCTCGTTGAGGTGGAAGTCCGACGGCACCTTGGGCATAAGGGATGGGTGTGTCCTCAGCACCACCCTCGTGTCATGAAAAGTCAAGTATGGAGGCTTGCAAGATAGGGCCTGGATCTCTCCCACTCGTCGTGCGGAGGTGATGGCCACGAGGAAAGCTGTCTTCCATGACAGGAACTTCAAGGGCGCTGAATGCATAAGCTCGAATGGGGCCCCCATGAGCCTGGTCAGCACCACATTAAGCTCCCAAGCCAGGGCAGGAGCCTTCACCGGCGGGAATGATCGAAATAGTCCCTTCATGAATTCTTTCACCAGGCGATGAGACCACAAGGACGCCCGTCCCGTCGTCCTGGTATATCGGGAGATTGCAGCCAGATGAATTTTGATGGAGGCGTGAGCCAGTCCAGCTTTGGCCAGCGACAGTAGGTCCGGCAGTACTTGAGGGGCCGTAATCCGCAGAGGGTTAATCTTCTGTGCACGGCACCAGACAGAGAACCTCTTCCATTTATGTCCGTAGCACTTGAGAGTTGAGGACGCCCTGGCCTTTGCAAGAACCTCTCTGCAGTCGGCCGGGATGTCGTACCCTCCAAACTCTAGTGCTGCAGGAGCCAGGCCTGCAAGTTCAGCGACTCCGGGTTGTGGTGAAGAATGGCGCCTCCTTCTCAAGAGAGAAGGTCTGCGTCCATCGGCAGCTTGACTGGTGGGGTTGTTGACAAGTCCAGAAGTTCCAGGAACCAGATCTGTCTCGGCCACACCGGTGCGACGAGGATCATCCTGCACCGGGAACTCTTGAGCTGGTTAATGAGACGGAGCAGCAACGGCAGCGGAGGGAACGCATAAAGACATAGGTCGTCCCAGGGGAACGAGAAAGCATCGCCCATGCTCCTCGGCTGGGGGAACCTGCTGGCGAACCTCCGGCACTTGGAATTCGTCGCCGTCGCGAAGAGATCGATTTGGGGTTCGCGCCCATCGTCGGAAGAGTCGATCCACTTGATCCTGGTGTAGTCTCGTCGGGCGGGGACGCCCGAGTAGGGGGCGATGGGGGACACGTCCCGTCGTCGCCTCCATCGTCATCTGTACCTGTCGTAGCCGTGTCCGTGCCTGTATCATCCCCGTGGGTAGTAGACCGGGGGGAAGGCAGAGCAGGCCGCAGAGGTGGGAGAGGTGGCGTAGGATGCGTCATCCTCCTCTTATGCGGTGGACTCTCCGAAGGTCCTGGCTCCGGTTCCCCCGTCGGGTCTGGCTCAGGTACCTCCGTCGGGGAAAGGGGCAACCTTGTCCTCATCTCTGAGCATAAGGACTGAATCGCTGACAAAATGGCAGCCGAAGTGTCCTGCGGCGCCGGAGACGACGGGCGCGAGTGCTCTTGAGGAGCCTTGTCGGCGACACCGTCGCTCTCGTCGTCGCCCTCGTCGGGATCCCTCCCGATGGGCTGGGCCTCTTCCACGACTTCGATGAGCTCTTCTTCAGAGGTCGTGTCCGTATCCACGATGGCCACCAGCCCTTCCCCCACCTTTTCCAACGAGGACTTCATGGGGGTCTTCTCAATGGGCCTGAAAGACGACTCCCTCCGCGGTGGCAGGGAGACTCTGGGTCCTGGGGGCGCCTCCACTCGTGTAGCCTCCACAGGCTGAGCCAGGGCCGCGGCGACATCCTCAATCAAGGTCTTAGCAGGGTGAGTTAAGGCCATCGCCACCTTCTGGACGCCTGGGGCCTTCACCTTGGGGGGAGGGTCCGAGCCTCGCTCCCCCTCTGCCGGAATCTTTGAGATCGACAGGGGCCTCTCCAGAAGCTTCGCCGGGTTCTCAGACTTCCTCTTACCCGAGCCAGAGCGTTGGCTCGTGGTTGATGGCGCCGGGGAGGATGCGCCGTGCCCGGCAGCCAAGGAGCCCGACCGTTCGGCGCTCCCGGTGCCCGCGGACTCGCGGTGCTTAGCCTTTTGTTGGGCCCCTGTCGCCGGGGCGCCCTCACAGGACTTAGAAGACCGCTCGGACTTCTTTTTCTTCTTCTCGCCTGACGGGCTCTTCCCTTCCCGCCTGTTGGCGAGACGGAGGTGGCGATCCTTCATGGTCCGCTCCGACATGTTCCCACAAAACGCACAGTCCTTCTCTGTGTGCGTCTTGTCCTCATGGAGACAGTAGAGGCATAACAAAAGCTCGTTCTCCTTGAAAACATTCTGAAGCTGGCATCCAGGGCAGGTCCTGAACAGCTTCCCGGGCTTCGAGCTTCCCTTCTCCTGGGCCATGTCTGGGGTAGGACTGGAACTTCTGGAATCCTCCAAAAGCGTCACTCGACGAAATCTTCACCCTTGAGGGGCGTAGAAATCTCCGAAACGGATCCATGTTGATCGGATGTAGAAACAGTGGAGCTTGAGGCTCTATTTAACCGAAAAATGAGAAAAATCTCCTGAAAAAGCGCGAAAACGCAGCAAAAGCTCTAGAGCTACAGCACGAGGACTCCCAACACTTGAACGTGCAGTAAAAATCTGAGGATGGCTGCCGGAGGCGGGGCTTAGGGAGAGAGCAGTCATTGGCTAGGGGCAGTATGACCCAGAGACCAGTGATTGGTTACTACTAAGAAAGACAGATCAGAAACGAAACTGATACTGATTTTTTTCTATACCAAGGATTCCCGGCCTGACGACGGGGAATATTCATGAGCATGTGAATCCATGCCAGACCCCATGCTGGAGAAATTGTACTTACACCTGTAGTTTTAATTGTGTGTAGTGTTCCCAAAGGGTACTGCATGTGATTCTGCCTAACACAGTGCCACAGTTTCTGGGAACCTGTGGTTCCGGAATCAACTGATGATTATTGGTTGTCGGGCATGCGCATTCCGGCATGCTAGAAACCAGAGGCGTTGCTAGGGGGGGGGGCTAAGGGGGCGATAGCCCCTGGTCTTTTGGTTGTAGTCCAGGGTAGAATCTCAGGAGCTACAGCCAAAAGGCTAGCTAGCCCCCAGTCCCAACAGTTCTGACATCAGCGTAGCCCCGGGTCTTTTCCAGACCTAGCAACACCCCTGCTAGAAACAGCGGCACCGGCATCACAAAAATACAGTGAAAACTTCCCAAAACGGACAACCTCTTTGTCTGTGGTGCCCCCAAATTCTGCATTGCGATGCCAGACCCAGCAGCACCGGAAACTGCGGTGCCGCTATTACCGTGGCCGGAACTGGAAACAGGCCGGCGGCCATTACAAAAACACAATCCATTTCAATCTGCAACGCACAGGCGATGTTCACCCCTCCTGACCAAATTAATATCACAAGGAGCATGTCCTCTCGCGTCTCAGACCCACAAGCGTAAACCGTGCTTTTCATAGCCAGAGCGTAACATGCTTGCGGACACCATCGTCCAGCATGCAGGGGAGTTATTCTTCAATGACCAGCGCCACCAAACACAGCTGCGCAAGAGGTGCATTTGGGAGGAAGTGGCACAGAAGGTATCGGCAGTGGGGACAACACTGCGCACAGTGAGAGACTGCCACAAGCGCTGGGACGACCTGCGGCTGAGGGTCCGGAACCTCCCCTCTGCACAGCGGAGACAGGGCTGGCCACAGGTGGCGGGAGCTCCTCACCAATATGCCTAATGCCCTGGGAGGAGAGGTGCAGCAGTGTGCTGCACCTGGAGTTAATAGAAGGGGTTGGTGCTGCAGAGGCCGCAACCGGGACAACCGAAGAGGCCGGTGAGTGCACGTACCCCCAATGTAATGATCATCGGCCCTAGCCACTTTGCTCCCACCATTGTACCAAGATTTCACTTTAATGGGAATTGCACCATCCACACCCCCCAAAACACCCTGCAGACACACACCCCCGCACAAGAACCAACATCCAGGGTGCATACATGGACATACACCCTGGCCCTCTAACAATGACCCATGCCTGAAATACATGTTGAACACTGCACCGGCACCTTGTACTGCCTAGTGTCCAAGCATTTGCCCCCACACAGACACACATCACTCTGCCACAGCGCACTTCTCGTGTGCCCACCATCCTCCACTGGCACCAGAACACAGCAGTGCTGACCCCCATCTCCACCCACATATGACCACCCTTGCACGCACGGGCAATGACATGTGACCCCTCGTCCCAGCCAGCCGATCCCAAATGCCCATAATGGCCCTGCAACTGGGTCAGGCACCAAGACCATACTTGCCCCATCCATACCACCCCATCCCCACCCCCAACATACCACAGCGGGATCAACCCCCTCCCCCAAGACTGTATCCAGCAAGTGACAGTACACCACAACAGTAGCCCCAGTGCAGCAGCCTACCATGTACAAACATTACACATCCTGCAGCTCTGCACGCATTAAAACAAGCATGTGTGCACCATGCCATGTGCCATGCCAACTGCCCCACCCATCCAGGCAGCTACACCTGCTATTGCCACCACTGCTGTGGCCATCGAGGCAGCTCCACCTGCTATTGCCACTACTGGTGTACCCACCCAGGCAACTCCACCTGCTATTGCCACAACTGCTGTGCCAATCCAGGCAGCTCCACTTGCTATTGCCACCACTGCTACCCCCATCCAGGCAGCTCCTCCTTCTATTGCCACCACTGCTGCACCCATCCAGGCAACTCAACCTGCTATTGTTACCACTGCTGTGCCCATCCAGGCAGCTCCACCTGCTGTTGTCACACTACCCCCATCACAGCAGCAATATGCATGTGGGCAGGAATCAAGTGCTGAGGACGTAGCCGACGATGCTGGAGACACCACAGGGGAGACCAGCGACCACACAAGCTACGAGCGTGCTGAATTCAGCCCAATCAACCTCGTGAGCCCACAATACCCCCTCTTTCCCAATGTTAAAGAAAATGTAGGTCCGACTGTGCCGTATTGAGGATCGGCAGGATGCCTTAACTGCCCTAGTGCAGCACCACCTTCAAGAGGCCTAGATGATGATCAAAACTGTGCAGATCAATGGGCGTCACAATGCACGTGCCCTTGGACAACTGTTGGCCAGGAGGGTACGCAAGGGGAATAGGATAATGTCCCTTCAGGCGTCCCTGGCCATTGTTATGCATGGCCATGAGGATCCTCCTTCTCCTGTGCCTCCACCGCCTCCTCTGCCTCTTCCAGTTGTATCCCTGCATGCAGGGCCTCCAGCTCCATTACTGCTACTGCTGCTGCAAGCATGGTTGTGTTTGAAGGGGTGTGGGAGTGGTCCTTTTGTGCTTTTACAGTGCTCATAGTGTGCACCTGGGCTGATTTTGCCCACATGTGGCCTGCTCCTGCACACCTGATACTGTTTAACGCCAGGTCTGCGATGCCAGTGTTTGCGGTGCGGTATCACGGTGCCACTGGCACTTTTATGCCGGTGTTTCTGTGAAGTCGGCACTCTATGTGCCCATACTACCGCCCGCAGTGGCAGTGTTCAGGCACGGCCGACGCGACATTCCGCAGAATCTGTTCACAGGGCTGCCTGATACGGTAGCACAGTAGATGTCACTTTCGGTGACAGGGTTTGCAGAATTGTGACTCTGAGTATGCCGGTCCAGTAAAGGGTGCCGGTATGGTGCTAACGGCACCGCTATTTCCAGACCGGCATACTTGTAATGAGGCCCAAAGAATACTGTTCCTATGAGGAACTCCCTCAAGAATATACCTATTTTACCTCTATAGATTCCTGTGAAGAAAATACCAGTATGTGCTATTGTAAACAGGAAACTGAATATCCCTTTAATTAAGAAAATCCCACTAACTGAGACGAGGAGGTGGACCTGTGGAGGAGAAGAGAAGTCATGGGAGAAAGAGAGAAAGGACTACAAACCTACACCGGGGAAGCCACACGGCTGCATAGCACACGAAAGGGGAGGAACCTGGAGATGAGAGAAGAAAGCCTGCGAGTTACAAAGCGGCTGGAAAGCCAACATTGAACAGATGCTAGACACTCTGCTTCCAGACAGGAGTCAGATTGAGATGCGCGGTCTCTCATCACGACAAGGAGAGAAGTGAAGTCGGATGCACCGCGTCCTAACAGCTGGGAAGTAAATGAGACAGAGAGAAATGATGTGGCCACAAGAAGCGTGTGGTGGACCGGCGGTCCGGAAAACACTGCTGATTCTACTTTACTAATATGGGACAAGCCGCTAACTGAAAGACTGGAGCGCCTGCAAATACGACGACACAGAGAGAGAAGTAAAGGAACCAGCAGAAGCCAACCTGAAAAACTAAAGACATGACCAGGAGAGAATCGAGAACCCAGTGACATTATCCCTTCCAGCCAAAGTAACAGGGAAGACAGAATACACAGGAGAGGGGTGAAGAATATTTATTGGAATGCTCATACTCGTCTCAGTATAGATCATGAGATTATAATATTAAACTCCAGGGAAGCAAACAAGAATCGCTATTGGAAGGGTCATACTGGTCCCAGTGAAGGAGAAGAAAATATATTAATGTCCTATTCATCTCAATACAGATAAAGAGACTTGAATATTAAAAGCCAGTGAAGCGAGTAAGAATCATTTCTGGAAAGCCCATACTCGTCCGAGTCACGGACAAGGAACAAGTTACTTACCTGTAACTGTTGTCCTCCAGCATGGGTGTGGCATGGATTCACATGCTCATGAATATTCCCCGTCGTCAGGCCGGGAATCCTCGGTAAAGAAAAAATCAGTATCAGTTTCGTTTCTGATCTGTCTTTCTCAGTAGTAACCAATCACTGGTCTCTGGGTCATACTGCCCACAGCCAATGACTGCCCTCTCCCTAAGCCCCGCCTCTGGCAGCCATCCTCAGATTTGGTAGCACGCAAAGTGGCAGTATGACCAAGTGAAGAGCCGCAGAGGGGTAGGAGGGAGGGTTCGCATGTGAATCCATTCCAGACCCATGCTGGAGAACAACAGTTACAGGTAAGTAACTTGTTCCTTCTCCAGCATGGGGTCTGGCATGGATTCACATGCTCATGAATATACAAATACATAGCAGTACACACATGCACAACCATCGGGCGGTGGCAAAGGCTCAACATTAAGCAATTCTTACCTCCTCACCAGGCTCACCTTAGGCGAACAGGTTGCGCAGCACTGCTTGGCCGACCCTGGACTCCTCCCTGGAATACCGGTCGACGCAGTAGAATCTCGTGAAGGTGTGCGTCGACCTCCACGTAGCAGCCCTGCAGATGTCCAGCAGGGGCACAGCAGACAAGAACGGCGTGGTAGCAGCGATGGCTCTGGTCGAATGGGCTCTCGGACGGCCAGACAACGGCCGGTTTGCCAACCGATGACAGTGCATGATGCAGCCGGAGAGCCATCTGGAAATGGAAGCCTTCGAGAGAGCCTTCCCTTGGTTCACAGGTCCAAAGTTCACAAATAGCTGTGATGTCATCCAAAAACTCTTCGTGCGGTCCACGTAGAACTTCAGCGCTCTAGCCACATCCAGCTAGTGCAAAGTCCTCTTGGAGGGCGACAAAGGCGACAGGAAGAAAACAGGCAACACCAAGGGCTTGTTGAGGTGGAAGTCCGACGCCACCTTGGGCATAAAGGAGGGGTGTGTTCTCAGCACCACCCTCGTGTCGTGAAAAGTCAAGTATGGAGGCTTGCAGGATAGCGGTCTCTCCCACTCGTCGTGCGGAGGTGATGGCCACAAGAAACGCAGACTTCCACGACAGGCTCTTTAGCGGTGCCGAATGCAGGGGCTTGAATGGCGCCCCCATGAGCCTGGTCAGCACCACGTTGAGCTCCCACGCAGGGGCCTTCACTGGTGGGAACGATCGAACAGTCCCTTCATAAATTCCTTCACCAGGCGATGGGACCACAAGGACGCCCGTCCTGTGGTTCTGGTGTATCGGGAGATCGCAGCCAGATGTATCTTGATGGAGGCGTGAGCCAGTCCAGCCTTGGCCAGTGACAGTAGGTACGGCAGCACTTGAGGGGCCGTATTCTGTAGAGGGTTAATCTTCTGTGCACGGCACCAGACAGAGAACCTCTTCCACTTATGTCCATAGCACTTGAGAGTTGAGGACGCCCTGGCCTTTACAAGAACCTCTCTGCAGTCAGCCGGGATATTGTACCCTCCAAACTCTAGTGCTGCAGGAGCCAGGCCTGCAAGCTCAGTGTCTCCAGGTCGTGATGAATTATGGCGCCGCCTTCTCTGGAGGGAAGATCTGCGTCCGTCGGCAGCTTGACTGGTGGGGACGCTGACGAGTCCAGAAGGTCCGGGAACCAGATCTGCCTCGGCCACGCCGCTGCGACGAGGATCATCCTGCACCGGGACCTCTTGAGCTGGTTGACGAGTCGGAGCAGCAACGGCAACGGGGGGAATGCATATAGGAACAGGCCGTCCCAGGGGAATGAGAAAGCACCGCCCATACTCCTCGGCTGGGGAAACCTGCTGGCGAACCTCTGGCACTTGGAGTTCGTTGCTGTCGCGAACAGGTCAATCTGCGGTTTTTCCCATCGTCGGAAGAGTCGATCCACTTGATCCTGACGTAGTTCCCACTCGTGGCACCTGCTGAGTGAGTCTGCGATGGTGTTCTTTATCCCTGCCAGATGAAAGGGCACCAGAAACATCCCTTGAGCGACGGCCCAATGCCACAGATCCTGGACAGATCCTGGACTGGAGATCTGGTTCCTCCCTGCTTCCGGATGTAGAACATCGTGGTGGTGTTGTTGATGAAGATTCTCATCACCTTGCCCTTGAGAGACGGGAGAAAGGACCTGAGGGCCCAGAACACTGGACAGAGCTCCAGGATGTTGATGTGGAGCGGCTTCTCCTCTGGGAGCCAAAGGCCTCTCGTATGAAGTCCTCTGGTGTGTGCTCCCCACCCTTCCAGGGAGGCATCTGTCGTCACCGTTATCTGGTGAGATGGAGTCTGAAAGTCTGTGCCGCCATCAGATGAGCGCGGGTGCCCCACCACTGGATCGCTCGACGGAAGGTCTCGTTGAGCGGGATCCTGTCCTCGGAGCTGCCCGTAGCTTGGATCCAGCGGGCGTCGAGGAACTCTTTTAGAGGGCGCATCCGAAGCCTGCACAGGCGCACGAGATATATGCAGGAGGACATCATCCTGAGGAGGGACTTGATGGACCTCACCCGGGCCACGTCCGTGGCAAGCAGACGCTGCACCTTGCGCAGGATGGCCTTCGTCCTTTCCTCTGACGGCGAGGCCAGAGCACCACTGTGTCAAGCTTGGCTCCCAGAAACAGTGCGACTGGCGACGGGACCAGGTGGGATTTGGGAAAGTTGATGGAGAATCCCAGGTCCGTGAGCAGCTGGACGGTCTTCGCTGTGTGATCTACGGTGAGCTCCCTTGTCCTTGCTCGGATGAGCCAGTCGTCCAGGTAGGGGTAGACGTGGAACCCCTGCAGGCGCAGCCGCCCCGCCACCGGTGCGAGGCACTTGGTGAACACCCTGGGTGCCGACTTCAATCCGAACGGGAAGGCCTTGAACTGGTAGTGCCGTCCTTGGACCACGAACCTGAGGAACTTTCGGTGTCCTTTTAGAATGGGGATGTGGAAGTACGCATCCTCCAAATCCGCCCTCCTCCAGCTGTCCCAGCACGTGCTGGAGGGTGACCATCCAGAACTTCTGTGCCTTGATGTACTTGTTCAGTCGTCGCAGGTCCAGGTTGGGGCACCATCCTCCTGTCTTCTTTTTCACGAGGAAGTACCTTGAGTATAGTCCGGAGCCCAGGAGCCTCTTCGGGACGAGCTCAATGGCACCTTTTTTGAGCATCGCCCTTACCTCCAATAGCAGTTGAGGGATGTGATTTTCCTTCCTGGCCACGGGAGGGATGCGGGGGCACTTTTTAAGAAATTCGAGGGCGTGCCCCTGAGCCAGGGCATCCAGCACCCAACTGTCGGTGGAGATGGACTCCCACACGCTGACGAACTTCGCCAGCCGGCCTCCCACCGGGGTGCTCCGGTGGGGGCACGACACCGCTGTCGGTTCAATCTTGCTTGGAGGACGCCTTGGCCTCCCTGGCCACGACGGCGGGGTCCACCCGACTTGCCTCGTCCTCTATAGGCTTCCTGCGATGAGGAGCGGGCCGCTTGGCGGTACGTAGAGAAGCCACCGCCGAATTCCTTGGAGGCACCCTGCTTGCCTCCGGTGCTCCGAAAGGACAGCCTCCATTGCCGGAGAACGCCTAGGGCCTTAGCTGTCTCCGTGTCCGCCTTGATGGCTTGGAGGGACTCATCCACTGTTTTCCCAAACAGATTGTCCCTGTCGAATGGCATGTCCAAAACCTTGGCCTGTACGTCCTGGCGGAAATCCGTCGCCTTGAGCCACCCTCCTCGTCTAAGGCAAACGCTGTTGCCTAGCTGGCGGAAACCGGTGTTGGCAATGTCCGTTGCCACCGTAATGGCGTGGTCCGATGCCACTTCGCCTTCTTGCAAGATCTCCAGGGCCTCGGCCCTCTAGTCGTCCGGTAGGAAGTCCAACAGGGGGGTGATCTTGTACCATAACTCCCTGTCGTAGCGGGCCACGATCGCGAGGGCATTGGCTGCCTTAATCGTCGTTGCTGCCAACGAGATAACTCGTCGTCCCATTGCGTCCATCTTCTTTCCTTCGCCGTCCGGCAGGGAAGGTGACGTTGAGGCCGATGCCCCCCCCGCTTTCTTCTTGGCCGCTGAGACGACCGATTCAGGGGTCGGTTGCACCCTAAGGCACAAAGGGGCCGCGTCTAGGACCCGGTACTACTTCTCATACCGATCCCTCTTGGCAGGCGTCGTAGACGGGTTCTTGAGAAGGGTGAGACCCTTGTCCCAGATGTCATCCAGCAGAGGCACAGCAGGACTGTTTACCTCTTAGCCTTGCGCTGTTGTTAAAGGAAACCTTCCTTTTTCTCTTCGGGGCAGAGCTGAAAAAGCGTGGATGCCCTGGCGATCATTGCATGGAAAGATCCGATCTCGTCAGCTGGGGAGGCCTGGGCTGGGGGCGATGGGAGGTCCGTCCCATCGTCACCGCCGTCGTAGTCGGGACCCGTCGTGGCCGTGTCCATTCCCATGTCATCCCCAGGGACGGGGGACGTGGGCAAAGGTTGAGTAGGCCGCGAGGGCTGGAAAGGCGGGGCTGGATGGATCCGTCTTCTCTTGTTCGGGGGGCTTCCCGCCGGGCCTGGCTCTGGCTCCTCCGTCGAGCCTGGTTCCGGATCCTCCGTCGGTGGTAAGGGCAATCTCGTCCTTATCTCCGAACATAATGATTGTATCGCCAACAAAATGGCCGCCGAGTTATCCTGCGGCTCTGGAAACAACGGGAGTGACGGGTGACTAGGACCCTCGCCGGTGCCGCCGTCGCTCTCGTCGTCACCTTCATCGGGATCCCTCCCGTGGGGACGGGCCTCTTCGACGCCCTCGTCGAGGCCCTCTAAGACTTCTACCAGCTCCTCCTCGGATGCTGTATACGTGTCCACAATGGCCACCGCCCCCCCCTCTTTTTCCGCCACGGTCTTCACGGGGGTCTTTTCGATGGGTCTGAAAGAGGCTTCCCTCCGCAGAGGCAGGGAGACTCTGGGCCCCGAGGTCGCCTCCACTGGTGTAGCCGCCACAGGCTGTGCCAGGGCCGCCGCGAGTTCCTCGATAGAGGCCTTGGCCGGGTGAATCAAGGCCTTTACCACCTTGTGTGGGCCTGTGGCCTTCACCTTGGGGGGAGGGTCACCGCCTCGCTCCCCCTCGGCCGGATCCTTCGAGCTCGACCGGGGCCTCTCCAAAAGCTTCGCCGGGTTCTCGACCTTCCTCTTCCCTGAGCCAGAGCGTTGGCTCGTGATTGATGGCGCCGGAGAGGGTGCGCCCTGCCTGGCAGCCGAGGAGCCCGACCGTTCGGCGCTCCTGGTGCCCGCGGACTCACGGTGCTTTGCCTTCTGTTGGGCCCCTGTCACCGGGGCGCCCTCACAGGACTTAGAAGACCGCTCGGACCTCTTCTTCTTCTTCTTCTAACCTGACGGGCTCTTTCCTTCCAGCCAGTTGGAGAGACAAAGGTGTCGGTCCCTGATGGTCCGTTCCGACATGTTCCTGCAAAACGCACAGTCCTTCTCCACATGCGTTTTGTCCTCATGAAGGCAGTAGAGCCATTTCGAGTGCTCGTCCTCCTTGAACACATTCTGCAGCTGGCATCCAGGGCAAACCCTGAACAGCTTTCCGGGCGTCGAGCTTCCTTTCTCCTGGGCCATGTTCGAGGTAGGCCGCAGAAACTTCTGGACTCCTCCAAGAAGCATAACTCGACGAAATCTTCACCCTTGAGGGGCGTAGAAAAATCCAACACGGATCCCTGTTACTCGGATGTAGAGACAGTGGAGCTTGAGGCTCTATTTGACCGAAAAATGAGAAATTCTCCATGAAGAAGAGTGAAAACGCAGCAAAAGCTCGCGAGATAAACACGAGGACTCCCAACACTTGAGCGTGCGATAAAAATCTGAGGATGGCTGCCAGAGGCGGGGCTTAGGGAGAGGGCAGTCATTGGCTGGGGGCAGTAACGAAACTGATACTGATTTTTTCTTTACCGAGGATTCCCGGCCTGACGACGGGGAATATTCATGAGCATGTGAATCCATGCCAGACCCCATGCTGGAGATGAATATAGTACATTGATATCTAGACAAGTGAATGAGAATCGTTACCGGCACATTCATACTGGTCCCAGTGAGAGAGAGGAAAATATCACGTTAATACCCAGAAGAGGGGATGCGAATCAGTATTAGAACGTTCATACTCAGGTCAATTAGGAAAGAAAAATAAAGAAGAGAGGCCAAGAACCAGAGCATTAAAGGAGAGACGTGCCAACATTTGACAACCCTACCAGGGAAAAAGAGAAACTGTATAATTGATAACAAAGTGCAGGCAGCAGAGTGTTACGGAGTATGGCGACAGTATCAGCTCCTGGCTCCTGACAGCTTTGCAATATAGTGTGTATGGTGACCCTTTAAATCAATGGACATTATATTATCCAGAAGGCAGCGTGAAGCCCGTTGCGCAGAGTGCAGTCAGCAGAGTGTTACGGTGTGTGGTGACAGTATCAGTCCTGAAAACTTTGGGATGCACTCTGCATGCTGGCCCTTTAAATCAGTGGATGCTATATTATCCAGAAGGCAGCGCAAAGCACTTTGCACAAAGTGCAGTCAGCAGAGTGTTACGTGTATGGTGACAGTATCAGCTCCTGGATCCTGACAACTATGGAATACACTGTGCATGCTGGCCCTTTACATCAGTGGACACTATATTATCCAGACAGAGTGCGGTCAGCAGAGTGTTACGGTGTTGCAGTGGTTGTGGCGTTGGGCCAAGGGAAGAGGAAACGGCTGTACTGCTGTACTACACAACATCGCAAGATTGTCAGTACTGGTTATGCCTGGTAACGCAACAACCAAATCCAGGACTTATAACCTAATAACAGGCAAGCATTATGGAAAAAACCGCAACACGTGCGAATACATGCAAGAAAAATACTTCAGCCCACAAAGTGATTTTTCCAAGAGTGGGAGGAGGGCTTTAACTGTTAACAACATGCCCTCCACTGTAGGGGGGGAAAAATACCAATTATTACCAACCTGACAAAGGGACGAAGGTCTTTTTCTTAGATCCAGGCGAATTGAGATTTTGGTGACATAGGCAACAACTCCTTACTGGTGCTCTGTTACTCCATGCAAGCCGCCACAGGGTTCAACGCGGGAGAAACCGCTAATATCACAAATAGGGGGGTTGGGTTCTCACCCAGGAGGTGATTTTGATATCATAGGATAGATCTCCCTCCTGTCAGTGCTTCAGGAAGCAAACCAGCGTCTTTCAGTTTCGCCCGATTTATT
Source organism: Ambystoma mexicanum (assembly GCF_040938575.1). Classification (NCBI taxonomy): domain Eukaryota; kingdom Metazoa; phylum Chordata; class Amphibia; order Caudata; family Ambystomatidae; genus Ambystoma; species Ambystoma mexicanum. The sequence goes on from NC_090922.1 coordinate 822,149,505, forward strand.
TCCTGTTCTCTCACACTAAGAAGTCTACCCAAGTACAGTATGTGGCAGCAACGTGTCAGGCCAAATGGACACAAACAAAACATATACTGGCGTGGTGCACTTTGCAATAAAAAGTTTTTTAAAAAGATAACAAAAGCAGTAAGGAAATCAGGTAAAGAATAGAAATCTATAACCAAAGAAGAGAGAGCAAAGCCCATGAAAGTACTGAATGAACCGTGTGAATTGATAAAATCATTCTACAGAGACTATTTGAGGATCACCTATTGAACTGAAGTTCACAAGAAGCCAATATGCCAGGAGAAGAAGTCATTATCCTGTCCTTAGCTGTTAGGTTGGTAATAGGGTCAGATAGGGTTAGTTTGGATTGAAGACATATTTCATTTTGAGATTTTCACTGACAAGTGATGAGAACCTTAGTTAGTTTTGTTACATAGGGATGCCTTAGAGTATAGGGATAGATAGTACTTCCCCCTTTTCTTTAATAAAGAAACCTGCAAAATTAATCAACTGAGTCCGCATCCTTCTACTGACCCGTCGCAGGTCCCAGCCAAACCTCTTCATTGTATTCCACAGTGCACCATTTCAAAAATGGCATTAGAGGGATTAAAACCTGTTATTGATTCATTGCTTGAGTAAGGAATTATTGCACACAGCGGTAGTCCTTGCAATGCTCCTATTTTACCTGTCAAGAAACCTGGGAAAGGAACATTACCATTTGTGAAAGGCCTCCAATCTGTCAATGCAGTTGTTCTGCCTTCTTTTCCTGTTGTTCCTATTGCTGCAACCATTTCACACACATCCCTGCAATTGCAACACATTTTACAGTAGTGAATCCTTGTTCTGGATTCCTTTCTACACCCTATAACTTTACATCCTGCCAATTATTAGCTATTTTGCCTTTACTTATAAATCCTTATACTAGCAATTGACTGGTTTATCACAGAGATATTTGGAAAGTCCAACACTCTTTTCTCATATTTTAAAGCGAGATCTTGATTCCCTGGTGTTCAAAGGGGGGGATCATTTTTTAACATGTATGTGGATGACCTTTTATCAGCGTCACCCACGTTTGAAGCTTGTGGACAAGATTCTCTCAATTGACTGACAGTGCTTACTTTGCAAGGACATAAAGCCTCTAATAAAGAAAAAGCTTCAGTTGTGTCAGACCCGAGTCCATTAGCTTGGTCAGGAAATTGCTGCTGGGGAGACACACCTGACTAAGGATCAAATTAAAGCGATTTTGCAAGTACCCAAACCTGAAAGCAAATGAGGATTTTTTAGAGTGACTTGCTACAGCCTCAAGTGAATAATGGACACTGCTTCAATTATAAAACCTCTACAGAACCTCACTCTTGATTCAATTTCTGAAACGTGTCCATGTTCATTGGAAGCAGAGGAGGCAATTGTTAAAATCGAGCAAGAATGGTCAAAGGCTCCAGCCTTAGGTCTAACAAATTATCAGGAAGGTTGTGCTCTGTGATTTTTGACTCAAATACACTATAAGAAACACTGCCCTATTTCAAATACAGTTCCACATTAGATCCTTTGGCTGCAAGTTTACAATTCTTTTTAAACACTGTGGCAGCAACTACACTGTTCGTAGAAAAAGCAGACACTTTGGTTCAAAGATATTGAGTTACTGTAGCAGTGACTCCTGCTGCATTATCTTTACTTCTAAAAGCATATATCAAACTCACATTTAACCAAATCTGAGTAATTATTTATGCTACTAATGTAACCATGAGTAACTGTTCTATTTATATTGAATCCTGCTTCTTTACTCATGACACCCTCAGATGGGGAGCCACACAATTTGTTGTTGGTAAATGACAATTTCCTGACTCCCAAAATGAATTTAAAGGATGTACCACTGCAGATCCCTGAGGAGATTCTGTTTAAGAACTAATCTGGGACCAATTTCCTTGGGTTATGCAATGTGAAGCCCTGGAAAGCTTATCAACTGTCAGATCTGTTCATTCTGCTCAAGTTGCTGAACTGATGGCTTTTACCCCCTCATATATATTAATTAGGGGTGATGATTTCTACTGATTGCCACTGTGCCTATGGTGTAGTTCAAGGCTTTGGCATACTATGGAAGCAGAGGGCTACCTGACATCAACAGGTAACCCCATATGTAACAGTGTTCATGTTTATACCCTGTTGTTGTCCGCCGCACTGGCAGTGGTGAAGTGCAAGAGGCATGATATGCCTGGAACAGTGGGTGTAGTAAGCAATTGTGTAGCTGTTGATTCAGCAAAAGTGTGGCTCCTTAAAGGCTCCCACGGGCCTAACAATGTCCTTACCATTGAATCAATCACAACTCTTTCTAGTTTGGCTTGACTGCAGAACTTAGTGCCAGAACAATAAAAGGAATACTGACCCAGAAAGAACTATCAAGGAAGGACTGCTGAGGGACCCTTCTGTTTCCCCAGTTCTGGAAATTCGTACCAGTGAGTACATCAGGATACATCTGCACAGCAACCTCCGTGGAGGGGGCCATTTCAGATCCTTCTCACTACCCAAACCGCAGCGGGCCTTATACGTGGTTCCATACATGAAACTGCTAGCAGGTGCATCCTCCATGTGAAGCATCAGAGTCGACTATAGCCTCTCTGCAGACCCCTACTTGTTTGCTTCTGGAGAGATTGCACCACCCACATCGGAATATGCTTCTGTATGCGACTCTACTGCAACGTGAGTCTTGGATGCCTGTTCAGAGTGGCGATGCTGCTTCAGCTCAGGCTCCACAGTCGGTAGTGCAGTACCTTCATCAGTAAGCATTGACTCACAAGTGGAAGAGGAGCCGCAGCAATCTGCTTCTGCTCCCCAAGGTTTTGAGGCCGGCATTCAGTGCAAATACTATTTCTGGTCACGCAGATTAGGCAGCAATGATCGTTGAAAGAGAAAACAATTATTATTCTTTCTTGACCCTTCACATGATTGAATAATCCACAGTCAAGGTACTATGTCACTGTTCAAACAAAATGATCATGAGAGGAACGACCAACGAAGTTGCAGAAAAATCTTTTGTCCACGTGGTTACTGAACTAGGGCTGTTGCAGCACCCCCTGCTCTGCTAGAGAGAGTTGAACTGTTCAAAACACAACTATGCTGCCATTAAAGTGTTTATCGTAGTACTTTTAAAGACAATCCATCATCAGGAGTGAATGAACAGAATCTAGTGATGCTCCAAAATTCTAACATTTTCATATTGTATTTCTATTTCTTCTATGTGGCTGCAAACAAAACATACTGTTAGTCAAACTAGGTAGCATTCATCCTGGCACTATATACTCTGTCTACAATTTAAATTGATGGTGGTGTCAAATGTTAAAGGATGTTTTGGTAGTCAGGGCAAAGAGGTCAGTGATTAGTTGAACACGCAGTCAGAACTCCCCTTCTAACCAGAGCAGGTTCAAAGTGCGTTAGAAGCTAATGTGAGAATGTATCGGCATTTCTGACCATGGCTGCAATACTTTAAATGGGATAGTAACATTATTTTTTAGCAGGGCTGCTATCTTTATTGTGTCACATTACCTACACTTCTCAGTAAGGATGCTATAATATTAATTTGAACGTTATTCACTTTTCACAGCCAGGTTTCCAATGAGGCAATGGCAAAAGTCCTCAATGTTGTTGCTTTACTTTAATTATGCTGTATCAGAAGCTACAGCCTACTTTTTTAAGAAAGGATCACAACTAGGATTCTCAGAAAGAATTATTTGATTGTAAAAACGCAACAATACAATCATTCCACAGCAGAACTGCCTTATATTAATTTGCTATAGTACCATAACATTTGCCACAACTACTATTCTGTCAAATGGAGAGTTTAAGCACTTATTTGAAGGGTTGCTGTACATTACCCGTGGCACAAATATTTTCCTGCAATGAGCGGAGAAATACATCCTCACACATCTCCAGATGCTCTTAGAATTGCAAGGTTATGATTGCGGCAGCTGATGGTTTGTCTAGCCTTCCCATGACTGCTCAAACAGAAGAAAAAGTATGAGGGGGACAGTGCGGTGGTTGTACCAAGTGTTGGTTTACCAGCTATATACAAGTCCTGGATCCAAGCTGAGGCCATAAGTGTATTTAAGAAAGGACCACCAGGGGTTGGCCTAATAAAGCCACATTGGACAGATAATGATGGACATGGTACGAAGAAAATGATGACTTGTACATTATGGAAGGCAAATTAAGAAGGGGTAGTGAAGTAATTCCTCCAGCAAGGTTGAGGGAGAACATTATACACCGGGCACAAAAAGGGTACTTGGGGTGCAATCTCACAAAAAGAAGACTTGATCAGGCTTTTTGGTGGCCAAGCATGGATACATGGATGGTGGACAGCTTAGGGGTTTGTCATGACTGTGCAAACAGTGATTCTCACAGAGAATCCCCCCCCCCTCTCCGACCAGTGCTGGTGCCCACTGAACCCTGGGTTAAGGGAGCTATAGACTTTCCAAAGGTTGGGATGAGGCACTAACTTCGTCTGTGTTCTTGTGGCCTACAGTTCCAAATGGAGTGAGTGGAAATCTGTTGGGGAAACTACAACTAAGGAAATCATTAGATTTCTACAAGACATTTATTTCAGAAAGGGATTCTTGCAAGAAATTGTGATGGACAATGCAGTGCAATATGTCCCTCAGAAGATACAGGGGTTTCTTAAGAGTGACCTTTAAATACCACTGAACAGCTATATTTCACCCTTGTGCAAAAGGATTAGTGGAGAGGGCATGTAGGCTTCTTAAAGGGACATTCATTTGCCCCTCAAGATGAATGTACCATGGAGGGAATAATACTTCGACAGATGGTGTGGGGGAACCTTACCATGTCATACTCAGTTACTAAAGTATCCCTATTAGTCTCCCTTAAGGTGTTCTGGGCAACAGCTTGTGTCCAGGTTGGGTGGGTTTGGCCAACTCGGTACACCTTGACAGACAGGAAATAATGCAGGCGGTGCAAGCTGCCCAGAGTTATTATAAGCAGGGGTTCGATCGTAACCATATAGTAGTTGAAAGGGAATGGAAAATTGGGAACTGGGTACTGATAATAGGCTATCCAAGGGTAACTCTCATGTGTCAAGGGGAAAACTTAATGGGACCCAAACTTATTACGCCTTGAAACACTATTTGCTGTATAGGTGCATTATACATACCCAATAAATAAAAAATAAATAAAAAGATCTCTGATGTGAGGGGAGATATAGTGGGGCTAGAAGGGGGGGGTGGCAGGAAACAGTGGTGAAGTGTACAAGGGGTCATGAGTTGAATGCTGAAGAGGATGTGGAAGGAACTGTTGCATAGTTGCAAACTGTTACATCTTCCTTCAATTAATGGCCTATGAAGGGGGGATTCTCAAACACAGTGGAAGAACTGCCCCCCAAAAAGGTGGCATATCTATGTATGCAAATGATGTTGGGTTCCAGTATCCAATATCAAATATTGCTCTATGCAAGTAATGTTAAATTACAGCTATTGTTGAGGGAACAGGGGTTTGTTGTGATTGGAATGTTGGGGTAAAATGCAGGTTGGGGGGTGGCGTGAGGTCTAATTATATTGTGAGGGTAAGAGCTGTCGGGTTGATGCAAATAAAGAAAGCATGATTTACCTGCAGTCTCTGCATCATTAATACTTACAAGGATATATAATGAGGTAGCACAACACCTTTCAAAGGCACGCACTCGTTTTCAACGCTCCTGTTTTTTAGATGCTGGTAGGACTAGGGCACAGCTATTCAATTCAAATATACCTTCAATGTGAATAACACTGGTTCAGACCACTGGCCTTCCAGAAGCATCACCTGTTGTGCAGTGATTTTACTACACCTGCTTCTAAGACCAGGGATGCCCAGGTTTCAGTCCTGGGGATATTGCACTGTGGGTTCACCAGTTTGCTGCAGAGATGTCTGTGTGTTGAGATTTTCACACATTTGAATCTCATCACTCCTGTTTAAGCCTTCCATTTGTCAACGGAGATGGAATACTTCATGTGGAAAAGTGGCAGCACTTCTAAGTGGAGCTGGTATATGTTGTGATTGAGAGAAGTGCCTAAACAGCACTCGGAAGAGACTGAACTGTCTTTGAGTAAGGTATATAAACAATGTAAGTTGTAGTACACTAAATATGACACTTTGTTAAGATGAATGTGCTCTTCGTTACAGTTAGGGACTTTACCTTATATAGTGCTTAATACCAATGACCACCCCACTCTCCTGGTCAGACCACTCTCTCCTCTCCTCACACCTGGGTCCTCTTGGCCCTCTGACCACGCCTCCCTCAGCAATGCCAACCTCGTTCGCAAACATCCGTCTGATGAAACGAGTGTCAGTTGCTGCCTTCACATCTACCTTCATCCCTCGTCTCACCCGATTACAGACTCTACCTCTGACTCCGCTCTCAGCAACCTCCATCTTGCCATTACTAAAAGCCATGACATTCTTGTCCCAGTCATGAGGATCTGCCTGAAACATGCCTCTAAGCATAACACTTGGTACGACTCTGAACTTGCAGCCCTGAAACGCGAGTGCAGAGCTGCGGAAAGGAAGTGGCAGGCCTCAGGCTTACCCTCTGACAAACTGGCCTGTCGCCTGCTCCAAAGGCAATAATCTCCATCCGTACCCAGAAAAGAGCCCACATCCAGGCCCGCATCTCTAGTGCATCCAACAACACAGCTGAAAAAATCTGAAGGGAACTAGCCAACCCATCTGCAGTCTCCTGCTCACCTCTTCCCTGCCAGGCCCTTTGCAACGCACTGGCCACACACTTCACTGTAAAAACTCAAGACATCCTGAGTACACTTGCGTCCCCATTCCCCGCCCCTTAACCCATCCCCTTGCCTCCTATGGCCTCCCTCCTCTCTCTGCCTCTCTCTCCTCCTTCTCTTCTATCACACCTGAGGTGGTCACCAGAGTGGTCTGCTCCATGAAGGTCTCCTCCAGAACCATTAAGGACAATATTGGCTCCCTTGCCTCTGCACTCGCGGATATCTGCAACCACTCTTTTGCTACTGGATCTTTCCCCTCCTCCATCAAGCACTCCCTTGTGCCCTCTCTCCTTAAAAAACCTTCTGCAGACCAGACTTGTCCTGCCAACTACTGCCCCATATCTACCACCCCCTTCCTTGGGAAACTCCTGAAGAAGCTGGTCTTCCCCAACAGACCCAGCACACTGAACTAGTCGTTGCCTCCACGATAACAAATCTGGATTCCGAGCATCAAGAGGCACGGAAACTGCTCTTCTGAATACCCATGAGGAACTGTTTGCATCTCTTGATTCCAACTCTCCAGCTTTTCTCATTCTACTTGATCTCTCCTCTGCATTTGATACGGTCAACCACTCCATCCTCATAAAACGACTCCATGATACCCCAGGTATCTCGGAGTGGCCACTGGACTGGCTGACCTCCTTCCTCAGTGACCGCCCATCCCAAGTTATTCTGGGCTCTTTTTCCTCCCACACCCCTATCTCCACCTGCAGCTTCCCCCCAGAGCTCCAACCTTTCCCCCTGGGTGTTTTCACCTTCCCTCCAAACTTCCAGTGTTATGCAGACGACACACAACTCTTCTTCAAACTTCCCTCTAATCCTCTTCTTACTTCTTCCATCATTCTGGACTGCCCATCTGCCATCCAGTCCTGGTGTTCTTCCAATGATCTCTGTCTCAACGCCAGCAAGACTGAGATCCTTCATATCAGGACTTCTGTTCTCTCTTTCTGTCCCTCACTCCGACAATCTTCTATGGGCTCTCCCCCTTCTCCTTCACCTGAAGCCAGAAACCTTGAAGTCATCTTCGACTCCTCTCTTTCCTTCATTCCTCACATTCAGGACCTTGCCAAGAAGTCCCACTTTCAACTCCACCTCCTCAAAAGAATGATTCCTTTCCGCACCTTCCCCCAGTAGCTAAATGTCTCTAGAGCTCTGGTTCTCTCTAGGCTAAACTACTGCAATAGCCTTTTCATTAATCTACTCTCTTCTCTACGACCCCTCCAGCTAATCCTCAATACGGCTGTAATACTTATCCTTGGCCTCAAGCCCATGGACCTAAAACTCTCCACTGGCTCCCAGTTGTTGCAAGGATCAAATTCAAAACCCTCTGCATCATCCATAAGGCTGTCTGGGGCGGGGGACAACACTAACTACAACTTGTTCTCACTAAATACTCTCCCTCCAGATCTTTACATTCCTCCGGCACCAACTCTCTGTGTGTTAAGCGCTTCACTAAACAGCGAGCGGGTGGCTGATCCCTTTCCTCAGTAGGCTCCCTCCTATGGAATAGCATCCCCCTTCCTCTTCCTCTTGAGCCGGGTGTCCTCAAATTCCGGAAGCTCCTCTAGACTTTCCTTTTCACCTCTTCTTTCCCTTCCCTTCCCTCCCTCCCTCGTCTGTTAAATCCCTCAATTGCTGAGATTGGTGACCAGGGCCCTTTTGTGTCCTCCCGGGTCTTGGCCGTCCACACCTCCTCTCCCTCTGCACTTGCACATTCTGAATGCTCACAAGGCCTAGTAGGCCCACCTCTATCTTTCATTGTTGTATTTGTTCTTCATCCCCATGTCCCATCCCTGTTGCCCAGTGGGCGCTTTGAAACCCAATGTACTTGTTGTATAAGTGCCTTACAAATGCACAATAAAATAAAATAAATAAATACCTCACCACAGCCAGGTTAAACACCCTTAATGGAACAGTAGATAATTTTTCACAAGTACCTTGGTACTTTTTATGGCACTGTACAGCACTTGTCAACCATACTGTATTTTAGCGAGACAGCATGACGCGTCTCGGCAGGGTACCAGTTTTCTTCAATGGAGCAATGACGGCCCAGCTGAGCATATGGTCTGCTGCTGTGCCTTTAATGGGATTCTGCAGAAGTAATCCATACAGCAGCTATACTTTCAATGTAACAGTATGTATTGTCAGCAAGTCTGCTATCGTTTTAATACGACAGTATGGCTCTTTGAAACTGGGCTCATATTGTTTTAACTGGACATAAAGACCCTATTGAGCAGTGCCTAAACTGTTAAAATTGTAGTGGGACACTAGATGTGCTCTTCCGCAGGAATGCTATACTTTTAATAGGGCAACAGCATCCCTCATTTGAGTCCCAGAATAGTGTTCCCTGATTCAATGTGCATTGACTCAGAACTCCCTCCTGAGTAGGTATGAATAATAAGGGTAGGTGTGCCGCACTATACCGCTCATAAAAATTTCACCTACTTCCACGCAGAATTTCAGAAATATTAAGTGTGTTGCAGCAAAATGATGCAGTTTCATGCTTGGTCTACTCAGAAGGAGAGAAATAAGGCTCTTCCAATATTGTGCATAAACAATGCAGGCTGATGTTCCTTTAATTGTTAGGTGCCTGAGCTTTAGCACCCAGAATAAGAAGTGATTATGTATGACTCTCTCTACCAAGCATCTACCTCCCACAGATATTCCATCGCTATCACAAACTGAGGACTGTCAATAGCAAGAGATGTGTTGCAGCTATGTTCAACAGAACTGAATAGATACAATGCAGTTATGTCTTATTTCAGCATAACGTTTGTTTGTTGGTGCTAGTTGCTATCCTCGGGTCTCCAACAAAAGACGAGAAGAAACTAATGAGTGTGGAGAAGCACTCCATTCCCATGGCGAGGACAACTTCTGCACACTGAAAAGAATGAAATGGTCAAAGCTTATCATTATTAAATCACTCAAAACAATGGGCATACTAATTTGGGCATGGACACTCTCCTTTTAAACAACATTTATACAGTTTTTTGTTTCACTGTCTCTTCCATGTCCATTATTTAAGGCAAGGACACAAGTTTAAACACCAGTAAAATATAAGGTACTGTGAGGAGCAAGTCAGGGACGTCATTTCACCAAAATGCCAGGGGTTAGTGGAAGTGACATCACATGACTTTGACCTCCTTGGTGACCTCACAGGAAGTGATGGCATTTAACCTCACCCCAACTGACATCACAGGAAGAGTTGCCATTTTACCCCGCCCCAAGCAACATCACAGGAAGTGGCCATTAGCAGAAGGTAATGGCTGGCAAAATGTTAAGAGATTGTAATTCATCAATGCATTTCAAGCGGCGGCAATAGTGAGCTATTAATGCCCATGTGTATAATGAGCAGTGATTTACGGGCCCCAAAAATAAGCATTTAAACAATATTAAGAAATTAGCCCACTTACGCTTTGAGGAGTCATCGCAAAACGATGGTTTAAGAAGCAGAACTGGGGTAGTCCTATATTTTGCTCAACGTGGATCAACATGGAAAAGTAACTTGGGTGGGGGACTTTGAGGATAGTATCCCTCAAGTAGCAGTGCGCCATCGTTCTTCACAAGCAGAACAAGTACAACACAAGCCAAGACAGCCAGTACACTTCCCCTGTACATATAACAGCTAAATGTTTAGCAGTCACAGTGCAAGCAGTTGCATATGTGGTGTTTTATGTTGTAGAGTGTATCCTTGGCCAATGACCATCATACTCTGCCCCCGCCCAGAGTAACCAGACTATTGTCTGTGGAGGAAGAAGAAAGGAACATGCGATCACACAGTGTGAGCAAAACAGAGCAGTCTGTTGCCAGCGTCATGTCTTTTGTCTTTTTTTTCTAAACGTGTGCATTTTTTACTTCAACCTAAAAATAATCTGGCCAAAAATTCCCAAATTTTTTGTGGTCCAGAGCGAACCCAGCAGAGATTGCACACAGGAACGTCATGTACTACCCCTTTTCAGTAAATTGTTTATTCTGCTGTAAAATATCTGCTTCCTCCCTTGTTCCCTACATGTCGCCCTATGTTGCGTGCGTCAACCACTGTCCAAACAAATCCCTGCTAAACGATCCACACCACCCGTATTCACCCTTGAATCTTAAACCTTGCGAAACCCTGGAATTCCATTGCCTGCAGCGCACAATCCACGTGGCCGCGTGCTCCCGCATGGGCAATTCTCCATAAAAAGCTCACACACATTCCACCCACAACACCAAATGCACTCCCGAAGCCCCCCCAACCCAAATCTGTTCCTGTGTTCACCCCTTATGACTTTCCCATTTCAAGGGTGCAACAAAACCTACATTGTAGGTGGAGGGGCTAACAGGTCATGGGGGGTCCACTTCAAAAAACTTGTCAGAGCTATCTTGAAGGCTCCACCCCCTCGGTTCTACCCTCAAGGGTGATGGGTGAGCCACAGATCAAGCGGAATGTATGTTAAGTGCTATGTGGCCAGGAGCCGCGTTGGGTGGAAAAGTGTAAGTCTCCATTGCGGAGGGTGTGCCGAAGAAAGTGCTGAAGGTAGACAGAAGCTGGGGAGATTGGGTGTGAATGGTCAGGGGCCCAGAGGAAGCATAAAGGTCCAAGACACCAATCACAGCAACTGTGGGATTATCAGAGGAGGGAAGAAGAGAAGAAGGAGGAAAAGAGGAGAGTCTTGAAGTTCTATCGGAACTTAAGAAGGTCCTGCTCAAGACACAGAGGGAGGTTGTTCCAAAGGAGGGATCTAGCTGACAAAAGTAAAACGATCTCCTGCTCTCTGTTTAGCTAAAAGCTTTACACTCAGGGAGTTGGTGCCAGAGGAACATAGAGGTCTAGGAGGAGAGTATTTTGTAAGAGAGAATTGCAGATAGTGTGGTCCCTGGCCCCAGACAGCCTTGTGGATGATTCAGTGGGATCTGAATTTGATCTGTGCAGCAACTGGGAGCCAATGGAGACAGAGATGCAGTCCCTGGGTTTAAGGCCAAGGATAGGTATTGCTGCTCTATTCTCGATTACCTGAAGGGGTCGCAGAGTGGAACAAGATAGATTGAGGAGGAGGTTTTTGCAATAGTCAAGCCTAGAGAGAAGCAAGGCTCTAGAAACATTGAGCTTCTGGGGAAAAGTGAGAAATGGGAGAATTCCTTTGAGAAGGAAGAGCTCAAAGTGGGACTTCTTAGCAATGTCCTGAGTGTGAGGAAGGAAGGAGAGAGAGGAGTCAAAGATGACTCTACTTCTTCTGGCGTCAGAAGTAGGAGCAGGGGGAAGAGCCCAAAGTTGGAGGCCAGAGAGAAGGGAGGAAGGAGGGAGCAGGGGTCCCAATCGGAAGGATCTCAGTTTTGCTGGCATTGAGGCAGATATCGTTGGAAGTGCACCAGGCCTGGATGGCAGATAGGCAGTCAGGGATGAAGGAAGGTGCGAGTGAGTCAGCAGAAAGTCTGAAAAAGAGTTGAGTGTCGTCTGCATAACACTGGAGGTTGAGGGAGAAGAAGATGATGAGGAGTGTAAGCTGTGCAAGGTAGATGTTAAAGAGCCAGGGGGAGACGATAGATCCCTGGGGGACACCATAGGTGGAGAACGAAGTAGGAGAGGAGAAGGTGCCAAAAATTACATGGAAAGAGCAGTCAGTTAGGAAATAGGTCAGCCATTCCAGTGTCCATTCCAACATACCAAGGGTATCTTGGAGCCTTTGTATGAGGATGGAATGGTTGACAGTGTCAAAGGCAGAGGAGAGATCAAGTAGGATGACGACTGCTGGGTAGTTGGAGTCCAGGGATGCGAGCAGTTATTAACAGGTGTTCAGAAGAGCAGTTTCCATGCCTCTGGATGCTCGGAATCCAGACTGATGATTGTGGAGACCACTGACAAGTTAATTGTGTGAGTTGAGTTGGAGCCAGGCCAGCTTCTCCATCAGTTTCTCCAGGAAGGGGCGGATTGAAATAGGACGGTAGTTGGATGGACAGGTACGGTCTGCTGAAGGTTTTTTCAGGAGTGCTTGAGGGAGGTGGGGAAAGAACCAGCGGAGAAAGAGTGGTTGCAGAAATCAGCGAGTGCAGGGGCAAGAGAGCCAATGTTGTCTTATAGTTCTGGACAAGCAGGGGGAACCTGTTTGTAAGAAGCCTTCATAGAGCGGACAACTGTGGTAACTTCTTCAGGTGTGACAAGGGTGAAGGAGGAGAAGGAGCAGGGTGAGTGGCCAAGGGAGGCAAGGGGGTGTGGAATGGGTTTGGCAGGTGAATAGCAAGGATGTTCAGGATGTCCTGAGTTTTGGTAGCAAAGTGAGTGGGCAGTGCATTGCAGAGTGCCTGGGAAGGAAGAGGGGAGGATGAGACTGCAGAAGAGTTGGCTAGCTTTCTGCAGATTTTGAAAAGTTCAGCCATGTTGTTGGATGCACCCGATACCCGTGCCTGAATGTGGGCCCTTTTCTTGGCACGGATAGAGAGTCTGTATTGCCTTTGGAGCAGGCGGCAGGCCAGTTTGTCAGAGGGTGAACCTGAGGTTTGCCACTTCTGTTCCGCTGCGCTGCACTTTCGAGGCGGATCCTCATGACTGGGGCAAGGATGTCAAGAGTATTGGTGATGGCTGAGTGAAAGTTGCTAAGGGCAGAGTCGGTGGTAGAGTCAGAGGTAGGGGCGAAGGGGGACAAAGAAGGAAGCAAAGGCAGCGGGTGACACTCGTTTTATCGGGTGGATGTTCGAGAACGAGGTTGGCAGGGCTTTTGAGGGTGAGGTAGGAGGGCTGAAGGGACCCTTGTGGGAGGAGAGTAGAGAATGGTCTGACCAAGACAGAGGGACGACCAGAGGGGGAGCGAGAGAGAGGTCAAAGTGGATGATGGTGTGCACGGTGTCCAGCCGAGTGGGTTGGACCGGAGGGGAGAATGGTGAGGGAAATATAGGCACAGAGGTCAATGAAAAGAGTGGATGCTGAGGCAGGGGAGTCCAATTGGATGTTGAAGTCACTCAAAAGGAGGATGTTGGAAGTGGTTGAAAGTAAGGAGGAGCAGAAATCATCCTATTCAGAGAGGAACAGGGTGGTAGCACCTCGAAGCCGGTAGATAGTAGCAATGATCAGAGTGGAGGAGGGAGAGATGACCAATTTGCAAACCAGGCTCAGAAAGTAAGAATAGAGTTGGGTGGGTACGATGGTCTGAGGGAGATGTCTCACAAATGTGCCAATTCCTCCTACCTTAGAGCCCTCCAGCTCTTTTGCTGAACTTTGGGACTTTGAACTTTTAATTCTGTGTGTTTTACCCTTGTGTTTTCTTTGGTTATGGAGTTTTAGACAGATCCGTAGGCATCATCTTTTCATGTGTCACACAGCACCCTCAGTGCAGTGGCACAGGGAAACCTTTTCAAGCTTTCCCAAGGTTTAAATCCCTTCTCTGAGATAAACAAATGTTTCCCAGAGTAAGTAAAGTGAAATTGACTTGACTAGTCTTTTCAAATTCCTAGACCCAGCACACCCTATCTTACAATAAAGTGTCGGAGGGGTTACTTAGTATCCCCTTTGTCTAGATACTCATGTAGCAGTCAAATGCTACCCTTTCCTATCAAAATGGCTGGTGGCAGTGGTTTTACAACGAACTACCATGAACGAACACTGGTAGCGTTAAATCGCACAAGCCATGTTTCTCAAGATGGCGTCTGAGCCCCCTCTGTAAAAACAGGTCCTGGTCTTCTTTTTTCACCGTTTCTTTGTGGAAAGGTCCTTCTAGCGTTTTGCTCTGCGCGCCAAACCAGGTTTGGTCCCTTTGTTCAATCGCCTTTGGTGGGCTTCAGGACTGAAGACCGCCTCAGGCGCCCGAGTGTCTGGGCTGGGCGGGAAGTGAGGAAGGTGCCAGAATCTCCCTGTGCTTAGTCTCCTAGGAGACCCAAATGCACTGTGGTGTGATTGGCTGGCTGACTGTCCGGCAAGGACAGCCACCCTGCTGGGTGAGTGGCAGCTAGCCTGGAATGAATGTGATTAAACTGGATAAAAGGTGAGTCTCTTGGCTTGGTAGGTAGAGTCGACCACTGAACGAAAGAACCGAAGACGAGCTTGAAGAGACGGCTGCTGCAACTCCTGGACCGTTGGTTTGCCCCGTGAAGCCACGCTAAAGGTCCGAATCGCTAAGTTCATCTCGACAGATAAGCCCTGCAAGGACGACTTCTCCCTTTGAGTTGGTGGGACCAATTAACTCGACCCGTAAGCCACCTGGATACCATTCCCGGAGCTGGTTGTATTTTCCTCAGAATGCTGCCGGAAACCGAATAACCAGGGAGAGGGACACCAGTTTGTGTGCTTTACTACAACTACCGGAATTGAAGATTTGCCAAGTATCCGCTTTTTCGACCAGTCCCCGTGCAGTGCAGGAGCCCCCCGGCGTCCTCCATCTTGTCCCCACGACTGAGGCTCAGGAACAGCGAGATCTGCAGGAACTGCCTGCAACAGTCTTCAGCTGCATCTTTTTCTTCATTTGAAAGGTACTGTGAAACAAGACAGAGTACTTACCTCTTGAAGTGAAAGTACTTGAAACTTTCGCAACTAGCAGGCCTCATCATCTTGTGACCCAACGTATAATTCTTCTGCTTACAAACTACTTCTAAGAACTTCTACAGAGACTTTACCGTTTACTTGCCAGAACCGTTTTTACCTATCCAAGACTTTAGCCCATTGACTTTGGCCTAGCCTATTGAATTGAATTGACTCTTCTGGTAAACACAAAGTATCTGCACTGTCTAAGAAATTGTAATTCTTTTATGTTCTGAACCTATTCCTTTTTGTTCCCCCTTCAAAGTATTCTGAATGCCATTTTGCTCCTCCTTCAAAGTGGTTTGAATGCCTCAGAAACTTAACAAGTATAGTATTGAAGTGTATTGGTGTATGATATTTAACTGCCTCCTTCTAGTAAATGTTTTAAAACTGACTGTTGAATAAATTAATATGTGTTTAACCAAGAAACCTTGAGTGTAAGAGTTTATTTCAATACCTGTGATTGTAGACCTCTGTGTAACATCCTTACAGCTCACATTCCCTCTTGAAATAAGCCTGCTGCTCAGCTCTGCTACCAAAAACTGTGTAATACAGACTTATACCAAAGGTTGGTTTTGCTTACACCTGCAGTCATAGTTGTGTGTAGTGATACCAAAGGGTACTGCATACAAACTATGCCTAACAGATGGAAGAAGGAACTCCACTCAAGATAGATTAAGGTGACCACACCACCAGCATGGTGAGGTTGATGCTTGGAAATGATCTTGAAGCAGTCAGGGAAGAGGGAGACAACAGCAGTGACTGAGCTGGCATTGAACCAAGTCTTGGTGAGAGTGAGAATGTCAATGTCAGTGTCTTCAAGAAGGAGACAGATGTCAGTGGAGTGTTTGTTGGCTAAGCGGGCGTTAAGAATCGCCAGGTGGAGGAGGTGTCTGCCTTTGACGGTTTTCTGAGGAGGAGTACAGGGGTGTGGTACTCAAGTCAGAGGGGGGGCAGTGAGAGTGGTAGGGGGAGAGGCAGTAGAAGGAAAGAGATGAATGAGGGAAGGCAGGATCCGGTCAAAGAGAAGGAGGTTGGGTTGAGGACCCTGAACCAGGATAGTGCCAGTGTGGTAGACATTAACGATGCAACGGTAGGATGAGAAGCCAGCCAAGAGGACTTCCCACCGTTAATGGGAGAGGAAGTGGAAGGGGAGAGAGTAGAGATGAGATGAGGAGTCCAAAGATCTGCAGAGGGGACAGAGAAAAGGATATCCGCGAAGACCTCTCTGGAGGTTGCGCTGACTTAGGTGTCTTTAATGGGAAGGCCAGGGTTTGCACGCATGGCGTCTTTTTTGTGTTTTTTGTGTTTTTTCATTCCAGGCTTAGTGAGAAGAGGCGGACAGGAGATAGAATAGCAATTAGAGTAGATAGGAGAGATGGTGAATGCCATTAGGGTGGCAGAGGGAAGTTGAAAGGAGAAGGATAACTGCACTGCACAGTTCTGGCCTAATCTCACAGGTGGCCTAGTAGTAACAAAGGGAGAACACAAAGCAATGTAAATTCAATCGCAGGATGGAAGAGGCACAAATGCAGTGAAATTAGTGTGCAGGATGTAAAAATGCACACAGCTAAAATCGGTTTTGTGCAGTGGACACAAGCAGAGAGATATTAGAGAGGTGACGAAGATAAGCAAAGTGAGACACTACCCTCGGATGTCAAAGTACACATAAGGTGGTTATAAGTTGGCTTGCATCCGTGGGGAGGGGGCGAATGTGCGCATTTGATTTTGCTGAGGCAGCTGGCCGATGGAAGTCTTGAAAGTGGCAGCTTTAAAGTTTCACTGTGTTTGTGCAAGTACATTTTTCTGATTCTGCACAAACACAGTATGGGCCTCATCACGAGTTGGGCGGTAGCCGTTAAATGCAGCGGTAATGCTATTACCGCTGCATTTAATGGTCCCCCCAAACATGAATATGGCATGTTGACACCCAGGTCTGAGCTAATAGCGCCCAATGGGGAATGGGGAATTATGTTTACTGCTCAACCCGTGACCAGTGGTAATACGGCCAGACGTGTGGGCGGTAATGCAAATACAGTTGGGCGGTGTCCCAGTTGGGATACCGCCCAACTCATGATGAGGACCTGAAATTTTAAAGGCTTCCCTCCTCACCTATCTGCCAAGAGCAAGTGCACACATCAGCCTTTTCCAGGGGTGCATCTAGGTTAAGATTTCGGGGGTGGAGGAGTTAACACTTCAAATGTTCAAATGTTGGGGTTGGTGGTAACTTCAGAGAATGTGGAGTAGGGGCAAACTTACTTTACACATTCCAATGAGACTAGTCTGGTGAAGCTTCAGTGCTAAAAGCAGCAAACTCTGACCGTTGTTATATCCGCCTTACGTCCCGCTACGCGGGGACGTAAGGTGTCACTGTTAGGGAGAACTCTCATTCTATGGCTAATTTCCCTTACCTATCGAGTACCCCAGCAGCTTTGCTGGATTTGAAGGGTTTGTTTTGTTCTCCTGCTAAGAGTGTGACTCTTTTTCTCACTCATTTTTTGCTATGTGTGTTCTAGGTTATTTTTTGTGTTTAATGACTATGGAGTTATCTCACCCTCATAGGAACCATCTTTTTACACATGTGTGGTACACAGCACCCTCCGTGCAGGGGTGTTGTAGCGACCCCCAAACATAGACTCCATACCCTGGGACTCACTACTGTCTCCCAGGGCATGTAAAGTCCCCATTGACTTTACTAGTCAAATGTTATGAACTAAACCAGTACAACCCATCTTACTATGGAGGTACTGGGAAGGGTTAATCATTTTTCCCTGGTGTTAATTTTCGAGAGGGTACCGTACAGTCCCTCTCTCAAAAGTTTCTGGCTGGTGGCAGTGGTTACTACCGAAAATATTCGACCTCAAATATTTCCCTATGGGATTTTCCCATTGTTCGAGGCTTCCACATTTACTGACAGCCTCTAACATACCGCCGGTTTATTCTTATATTAACTTTACTCCGGTAGGTTTTATTTGCCAGAACTTTGATATAAATTCTTTCTCGTGTCTTTCTCGAAACTCCTAAACCAGGTTGGGGATCCTTTGTTCGTCCTTTTGGCGGGCTTCTGCCAAGAAGCCCTCCTTTCGGCGCAACTGAGTCTGGGGTGGGTGCGTTGTGTGGGAAGGGGAGTAGGACCCCTGGACAGGGTTGCCGCAGCAACTCATGTCGCACTCTAACCTGATAGGCTGGAGGGTCTCCCGCCAAGATGACCACTCCACTGTGTGAGTGACAGCTAGGCTGTATGAATGGGGATCTTTTTGCATAAAAGCAGGGTCCCGAGGACTGGAAGAGCAAGATGTCGCCACTGGAACTAAAGAACCGAAGCGGAGAGAAGCCAAAGACATCTGCAACGTCTGAACCACCGGTGAAGCCCTACTGCAGCGTCTCACCACTTTTCTCCACACAACAAGAGGAGATCTTCATCTGAAAGAGCCTCCTTCCCTTGAGCTGGTGGGGCCAACCGGTTTGCCAATCGTCTTCTCGGACCTGCCTTGGTCGAATCGCCAGTGCCCAGCACTTGGAGGCCGGATAGCCAGGCAGCCATCCACCCGGACCGCAATTTAAAGGAGCGTACCTTTTATTCGTTGGGCAGCACTGCGGCTGGTTTCATCCCTGGGTAGTGCAGTAACTCGAACCTTCCTCCACGACGAGAGCCTCTCTTCCTCTGCTGGATCCCCCGAACTGCAGGAACTACCAGGAACAACCGCCACCATTGGAGCCTCTTCTTCATTTTAAGTTACTTTGCTCCGCCAGGCCTCCCTTTTCGTGTGGTAGCGCTAAAGGTGTTTTAAATCCTTTACCTACCTGTTGGGTTGTCCGTCCCTATCGTCTAACATTGTCTTACGCCTCCTGCATCCACCTTTTCGAATCGTTAACCAAATACTTGACTGCAGCTACAAGAACATTTTGTTCCTAAGCCCTTTGTCCTGTACCACAGACTCTGGCACAGGCCTATTGACTCTGGCTGAATTTGTTAGAACTGCCTTTTCTAGATTGCTTCTCAACTAGAACTGTGTTGATGCACCTAATTCTTCTAACCACCATTCGTTCCCAGGTTTAAAATTTGTGAAGTGCCATTTTGCTCAGTTTTCATTTAAGTATTCTCTATGCTAAAGTACTGCCTTGCCTAAACCTGTTCACAGACTTATTGGGAAGTGTTGCTAAGGTGCCTAAGAAGATATTCCTGTATAACTTGTCCTTTCCCTCCCTTGGGAGAAATTGCTAGAGTGCCATTTGTGTTTGGTTTTCACTGTGCCGTTTTGCACAGTTTTCACTTTTGCTCAAACTTGTCTACAATTTAACTAGGGAGTTGTGTATACTTTTCTTGACTGATTTTAACTTGCTTTATTAACTGTGATTAATGTGTTGAACTAGAAGTGTGTAAAATAAATATATATATATTCTTTTTAATACAAACCCCATTGTGTAAACCCTGAATACTGCTCATCTCCCTCTTGAGATAAATCTGACTGCTTAGCCACAGCTACCAACTAAATCTTTGTGGTACAGACTGATACCAAAGGGGATTTATTGCTTATACCTGTAGTCTTAATCTTCTGTAGTGCTCCCTAAGGGAACTGCACAGGATTCTGCCTGACAGTCACCAATAAAAGCCACACCCCCCTCTCAGCGAGGGCAGGTCCGTGCAAGACAGCAACACACCAGGTGTCCGTATCATCCTTGCTCCCGCCGGAGCTGCACAGCGAGGCCCAGTAGCCTGGGGCCCTGCCATCCTGTTTCCCGCTGACGCATCGGCCTGGGAACAGGATCTAACATTGGCGACGAGGCAAGTGAAACGAACGGCGCACGCGACGCCCAGCTAAGACCGCATTCAGTAAACTACTGCCCCCACCAGTCCTGAAAACAACGGACACACTGTTGTTTGCGTAGGGGTGCAAAACTCCACTGCCCATAGTAGGCCATTTCCGGGCCACACTCAGCAAGGGTGACAAGTCGCTGCAGTCCAAAATCTATGTCGTAAAAGCCGGAATCGAGTGTCTACTAAGCGGAGACGCAGCAGAGAACCTCGGTCTCATAAGCTTCATATGCGAGGTGACCGAGTCACAAGACGTCGACACCATTCTCGGGAGATACCCGAACCTTCTCAAAGGGATTGGATGCCTAAAAGGGAAGTCCATCAAGCTGCACATCAATGAGTCCGTCCAACCACAAGCAGTATGACACCGAAGAACGCCATTTCTCATACGAGGGCAGGTGGAGAAAGAGCTCCGGGCACTCGAGAAAGCGGGCATCATAGAGGAAGTGACAGGAACCACACCATGGGTGTCGCTCATGGTTGTCACCAAGAAACCCAAACAACCCGAGAAAGTGAGAATATACATTGATATGCGCCTCCCCAACGCAGCGATAAAACGGGAGCGTCACATCACCCCAACCCTTGATGAGATAGTAGCGGACCTCATAGGCTCCAAGGTATTCTCGAAGGTCGACCTCAATGCCGGGTATCACCAACTGAAACTTCACCGTGTTTCCAGGTACATCACGACATTTTCCACTCCCATTGGTTTACGCAGATACAAGCGGCTCAGCTTTGGGATCTCCTCTGCAGCCGAAGTATTTCAGCAAACGATCCAGGAGGTGATACATGCCATCCCGGGGGTATTACACTTCAGTGACGACATTCTCATTTACGCAGAGAACAAGGAAGAACACATACGACGGCTCCACATGCTACTTACCAGGCTAGAGGGTGCAGGCTTACAATCCACAAGGACAAGTGCGAGTTCCTAAAAGAGGAGATCTCTTTCTTTGGGTATACGTTCGACAGTACAGGCATCTCGGCGGATCCCCAAAAAGTAGCAGACATCAAAGCCGCCTCACCCCCCATGACACCAACAGAGGTACGCAGTTTCCTAGGAATGGCAACCTACTGCGGGAGGTTCATCCCCAACCTGGCGACGCTATCAGAACCATTAAGATAACTCACAAAGGCCAGCACGAAATGGACGTGGGGCCCTGCCTGCCAAGAAGCGGTCGAGCAAATAAAGGCATCACTCTAGGCAGACACCACCATGGCATATTATGACCCCACATTGTCGACCGAGCTGTAAGTTGATGCCAGCCCAGGGAGCCTAGGAGCCATCCTCATACAAGTGGCCAAAACAGGAGAGTCAATGCTGATTGGATATGCCTCCCGCGCCCTGACGATGATGGAGCAACAGTACTCCCATATTGAAAAAGAAGCGATCGCAGTGTTGTGGGGCTGCCAACACTTTTATCTCTATCTCTACGGCCAAAAATTCAAGATCTACACGGACCACAAACCGCTACTCCCCATCTTCACCGGCTCATCCTCACATCCTCCAGCCAGGATAGGAAAGTGGTTACTACACCTACAACAATATGACTTTGAGTTAGCATATCAGCCAGGCAGTGGAAACCCAGCCGAATTCCTGTCGAGACACCCGCGAGCAGCCACACCGGGGGAGATACACGCAGCGGAAGAAACAGAGGAACACATTTGCCAGGTGATCCACACAAGGAAGCCAAGAGCCATTGGCATTGAAGACATTGTAGAGGCCACGCAAACCGACCCATGCTGTGACTTGGTCAAAGACACGATCATCTCGGGGGATTGGAAGTCCTTCCTACGAAACTTCCACAATCGAACGGCTGAAGCAAAAGAATTCCTAACTGGCGTCTTCGCAGTGAGACAGGACCTATCGATCACAGAAGAAGGGCTAATTCTAAGAGGGACCCGTATCGTCATCCCCACAAGCTTGCAGGACAGAATCGTGGCATTGGCGCACGAGGGTCACCAAGGAATGGTAAGTACCAAGGCCCGGATCAGACACTGCGTCTGGTTCCCACAGATCGATGGAAAAGTGGAGCAACTGATCAACACATGTCTCCCATGCTAAATAACGGGGGCCCCGCCCACTCCCGAGCCCATACTATCAACAGAGCGAGGGTCTTCAAGATGGGACGCCATCAGCATAGATTTCTGTAAGATACAAGAAGGCACACACCTATTGGTGGCGATCGACGACCACTCCAGGTACCCAGAAGTCGAAATCGTGACCTCCATGGCGGTGGAGGTGGTCATACCAGCGATGGAGAAAATGTTTGCCACTCACAGCCTCCCAAGGCGGATTCGGAGTGACAATGGTCCACCATTCCAAGGAGAGGAGTTCAGGAAGTACCTAACCAAACTCAACATTCAGTACCATCACATTATGCCAAGATGGCCGCAGGCCAACGGCAACGTGGAACGCTTCATGCGAACAATAAACAAAGTCCTGCGCCTGTCGCGCGCAAACTCAAGCCCCTGGAGAGTGGACCTCTACAGATTCCTGAGGAATTACAGGGTAACACCACACAGCACCACGGTGATACCGCCTGCAGACATAATGTTCGGAACCATCATTAACTCATCCATTCCACATCACCCGAGCAGAAGCACGGACACGTACGACTGGGCACGCACCGAACTGAGAAGAACCGTAGCTAACGAGCATATGAGCAACAAGAGGAATGCCAAGAGGTCCCACCACCGAGTAGGCGACCAGGTGGTGATGGTGTGAAACCCATCCAAGTCCAAACTAGGCACACAATATGACTCCGTCCCATGGACTATAACACAAAGGCACGGGACCATGGTAACAGCCAGGAAGGGACAGAGACAAGTCACAAGAAATGCGTCTTGGTTCAAGACAGTCCTAAAAGATCTATGGACGGATGGTGCAGCGCAACAAGAAAAAGAAGATGACCAGCTAAGGGGAGAGGAGAGTAATCACCAGGAAGACAAAATGACCATCGAAGACAGAGTGGAAGAATTGCTGAGTGAACCAGAGCTGGGTGAGCCGAACTATGAAGGTGAGCAACCCGAGGGGAGTCAGGGGATAGCACCCAGGGGTGGACGATATGAGCTAAGAAATGCGCACAGGCCCCCAGCCAGGCTCAGAGACTATGAGTGGTAGAAGAACAGCCCGAGTGACTACCGAACTCACTGTAAGAAACACTACTCAATGTTGCATTGTTTTGTTAATGTTTTGGTTAAAATAAAGGAGGAATGTTATATCCGCCTTACATCCCGCTACGCGGTGATGTAAGGTGTCACCAATAAAAGCCCCGCCCCCGCTCAGCAAGGGCAGTTCCGGGCAAGACAGCAACACACCAGGTGTCCGTGTCATCATTGCTCCCGCTGGAGCTGCGCAGCGAGGCCCAGTAGCCTGAGGCCCTGCCATCCTGTTTCCCGCCGACGCATCGGCCTGGGAACAGGATCTAACAACCGCTACCTCTGAAAGCACCCACTTAAGGACTGCTGTGAGAATGAGTGGTCTCCTGTTACCTCTCTACCCTTCCAATCACACCCCTGGCATCTAACTGCTAACGCAACAACATAATTTCAGTTGCCAAAAAATTCATGCATATGAATGCAGGTGCTTGTTGTGTGTGGCCAGTTAACTTTGGGCCCGTTGCCCCATCAAGAAAATGTGACATGGCTTCATCATGGCGGTGCTCAATAAAAGGGGCTCTGCTGGCACGTAAGGGTTGGTGCAGCACAGTCCCAGGAAGTGGCAACTCGCGTCTGTGTGGTTTTTTGTCCCTGTCTTGCTGTGTGACCACGACCTGTTGAAAACCCTCGGCCGGGGTGCCCCCAAAGCCAAGGCTGCCGTGTGCTGGGTGCCCCCAGCTGCTGTATTATTAAATCCAGATATAGCAGAATGCTCCCTGCGGTCCGTCCTCTGCGTGATCGCAGGTTCATTGGTCTGCCGGGTGATCTCGGCACTTTGTGAGGCCTGTCCGGGAGCCAAGGGGCAGGCCGCCACAGTGCTGACAGTGAAATGATTGATGTTAGTAATTGCAGTGCCTTTGTTAACAGGGAAGTCCAGGGGTTGTATACTAATTGACCTTTTCACAATTGACCTTGGGAGACTTGACCTCTGGAGAATTGACCTAATTTAGAAGGTAGAATTGACCTAATTTAGAAGGTCAATTAGGACATATATGCGGGGGAAACTCCCCGCAACCCTACCCAATCCAAAACCCCCCGCAATCCCCACCCAATCCCCTTACATTATTTTTTATCCAAAACCAACCCAATACATATATAAAATAACTTAAATAATATAAAGGTCAATTGTGCAGAAGGTCAATTAGAACCACTATAATTAGGTCAATTGTGCAAAAGGTCAATTGTAAAAGGTCAATTTGGGTAATACCAAGTCCAGGCGCCTTTTAATGCCTGTGTCCCCTTCTGTCCGGCCACGGCTCTGGAGGTCAGACAGGTGGAGTCAACATAGCCCAAAATTTTGGGGGGACTGGAGAGGGGTGGGGTTGGAGGGGGCTAGAGCCCGATCAGCTCAATGATGTTGCGCCACTGCCCTTCTTCTCAGAGAACCACTGCAATCTTTACCCTTCCCCCCTCATGCCAAAACTATCCCCATCGTCTCCTTGAAAAGATCTCCCTTTCCAGACCATGCCATGTTCTACCCCCTCCCCCTGCATCTCTCTTAATGTGAACCTTTATTTAGTATCTCGATACGGAATGACGTTCCGCTGCTGCCGCCTGCTGCCCGATGTCTGAGCGATATCATACCCACACCTGCCTACATTTGTAGACCACAAACCCAGGAATGACGTCACTGACGCCCCTCCTCCTTTTTGGCAAAACCCAGCCCACATGTTTTACACACAAAAAACCCAAACCCGACGCCCCACTAACGACCTCTGCGTATAGTTGAGCCCTACAACGTTCTTCCCTGATGTTGGGCAGTACCTCAATTCTTTCATTAATGTATCCCCAAATGAGATGCATTTATGGTGCTCGTGCTAATCTTGCAAATGGAGGGAAAGAGCCATAACAAAGAAAAAGATATAGCAAGAGAATATAAAAAGAAAGGGATAGAAAAGGGGAATAAATAAATGCAGAATTAAAGATGAAAGCGAGAAAGAAGGAGGAGGAAAGAAAAAACTTATGTGGAAAAAAAGGTACTTTATTATAAAGTAAAATAAAATAGCCAAATGGCCAGAACAAATAGAGGTAGAAAAAGGGAGGCAAAATGAATAAAATGAAAGTGAAAAAAGCGAGAAAAAAAAGCGAAAATGCAAAGGGTCTGGAAAAGGACCCTATTCCAGTATCCAAAGACCCGGAGAAGAGAGTAAAAACCCAGCGTCTCAGGGTGAAACCCAGAGGTTGGGCAGGTATGACGTAGTACCTTAACTGTGGATTATTCAATCATGTGAAGGGTCAAGAAAGAATCATATTTGTTTTCTCTTTCAATGATCACTGCTGTCAAATCTGTGTGGACGGAAACAGTTTTTTCAATGAATGGCGGCATCAAAACAGATTTGTGCTGCTCCTCCTCCGCTTGTGAGTCAATGCTTACTGATGAAGGTACTGCATTACCGACTGAAGCAGCCTGTGGAGCCTAAACTGAAGCAGCATCGCCACTCTGAACAGGCATCCAAGACTCACTTGATACTCGTTGCAGTAGAGTCACATACAGCAGCATATTCAGATGTGGGTGGTGCAATCTCTCCAGAAGCCAACAAAGTAGGGGTCTGCAGAGAGGCTATAGTGAATTCTGATGCTTCACATGGAGGACGCACCTGCTAGCAGTTTGATGTATGGAACCACGTATAAGGCCCCCTGCGATTTGGGTAGTGAGAAGTATCTGAAATGGTCCCTGCAACAGAGATTGCAGTGCAGATGTATCCTGATGTACTCACTGGTACCAATTGCCAGGACTCAGAGAACGGAAGGGTCCCTGAGCAGGCTTCGACAGTCCTTGCTTGATAGTTCTTTCTGGGTCAGTATTCCTTTTATTATTCTGGCACTAAGTTCTGCAGTCTAGCCAAACTAGAAAGAGTTGTGATTGATTCACTGATAAGGACATCGTTAGGCCCATGGGAGACTTTTAGAGCCTCACTTTGTGCTGAATCAACAGCTACAAATGTGCCTACTACACCCACTGTTCCAGGCATATCATTCCCTTTGAACATCACCACTGCCAGTGCAGAGGACAACAACAAGGCTTCCAACAGGGTATAAACATGAACACTGTTACATATGGGGTTACCTGCTGATGTCAGGTAGCCCGCTGCTTCCACAGTATGCCAAAGCCTTGAACGACGCCATAAGTGCAGCGGCAATCAGTAGAAATCATGGGGTATTTAACCCTACTTAATATGTATGCCGGGGTAAAAGCCATCAGTTCAGCAACTTGAGCAGAATGAACAGATCTGACAGTTGATAAGCTTTCCAGGGCTTCACACTGCATAACCCAAGGAAATTGGTCCCAGATTAGTTCTTAAACAGACTCTTTCCAGGGATCTGCAGTGGTACATCCTTTAAATTCATTCTGGGTGTCAAGAAATTGTCATTTACTAAAATCCCATCCGAGGGTGTCAGGAGTAAAGAAGCTGGATTCCAAATAGAACAGTTAGTCATGGCTACATTAGTAGCAGAAAGAATTACTCAGATTTGGTTAAATGTGAGTTTGATAAATGCTTTTCGAAGTAATGATAATGCAGCAGGAGTCACTGCTACAGTAACTCAATATCTTTGAACCAAAGTGTCTGCTTTTTCTACGAACAGTGTAGTTGCTGTCACAGTGTGTAAAAGCAATGGTAAACTCGCAAACAAAGGATTTAATTTGGAACTGTATTTGAAATAGGGCAGTGTTTCTTACAATGTATTTGAGTCAATAATCACATAGCACAACCTTTCTGATAATTTGTTAGACCTAAGGCTGGAGTCTTTGACCATTCTTGCTCGATTTTAACAATTGCCTCCTCAGCTTCTGATGAACATGGACACGTTTCAGAAATTGAATCAAGAGTGAGGTTCTGTAGAGGTTTTATAATTGAAGCAGTGTCCATTATTCACCTGGGGCAGTAGCCAATCATTCGAAAAAATCCTCTCATTTGCATTCCGGTTTGGGTACTTGCAAAATCGCTTTAATTTGATACTTGGTCAGGTGTGTCTCCCCAGCAGCAATTTCCTGACCAAGCTAATGGACTCGGATCTGACACAACTGAAGCTTTTTCTTTATTAGAGGCTTTATGTCCTTGCAAAGTAAGCACTGTCAGTCAATTGAGAGAATCTTGTCCACAAGCTTCAAACGTGGGTGACGCTGATAAAAGGTCATCCACATACATGTTCAAAAATGATTCCCCCCCCCCTTTGAACTCCAGAGAATCAAGATCTTGCTTTAAAATATGAGAAAAGAATGTTGAAATGTCCACATATCTTTGTGGTAAAAAAAAGTACACTGCTACTGTAAGGATTTATAAGCAAAAGCAAAATAGCTAATAATTGGCAGGATGTACAGGTATAGAAAGGAATCCAGAATAACGATTCACTACTGTAAAATGTGTTGCAATGGCAGGGATGTAAGTGAAATGGTTGCAACGAGCAAGCACTCGTATTGTGTCTGCCTGTCAGCTCTTTGCCTCCAGGAACTACAGTTCCCAAGAGCACTAGCGGCCTATATCCAAAAACGTCAGGCTCTTTCAGCGCCGGCGCTTTCAGAGGCAAGCCGGTCTGCGCCGGTCCTCGCCGACCACAGCACACGGGGCAAGAAACGCTGCCGGAATCCCTTCAGCTCACTAGCAACCTCTTCATAAGGTACGATGGGGCTACTTCCCTTAGAACAGTTAGTGTCTGACCTTCACAATATCCAATGCCTAAATAGGGTCGAAAAAGCAGTTGCTACCACCCTAGCCCGACCCAATCAGGACATTACTCAACCTAGGGAAAACCTGGCAATCAAAAGGTTTCCAAAGAAAGAAAGCCGGAGTACTCCATCCCGGAATGGCGCTGTGCACCAACCCACACATTAACAAGATCGTAAACTATGTCTACTGAATACTCGCTCCCTCAATAAACATGCGCAATGCGTACATGACAGGATCATAGAGGAACAAATCGATTTGTTCTGCATCACTGAAACCTGGCTCAAGGACGCGA
This sequence comes from Ambystoma mexicanum, assembly GCF_040938575.1. Classification (NCBI taxonomy): domain Eukaryota; kingdom Metazoa; phylum Chordata; class Amphibia; order Caudata; family Ambystomatidae; genus Ambystoma; species Ambystoma mexicanum. The sequence continues at coordinate 822,177,691 of NC_090922.1, forward strand.
TAGGTCCCACCTGTGATATAGCGGTCCCGGAGGGCTATTCCATTTTCTACTCCAATAGACAAGGACAAGGGGGTGGTGTTGCAGTTATTGCTAGGAACTCCATTCACATGTTCCCTAGCGATATTGCTTGCTCAGGTAGCGAAATCTTACACCTTAAACACCTTCCCACGGCCAATAGCAGCCTTCATTTGATTGTCCTTTACAAGCCCCCCTCTTCCACGCCAGAGTTTAATGAGAAAATAGCACACCAGCTCAACATGCTTAAAGGGCCAAATACAGCCACCTTAATCCTAGGAGACTTTAATTGTTGGTATGATGACTCTGATGACAAAGAAGCTAGCAACTTACAATGTTTGCTTAACAGTATTGATTTCAAGATCAATAACCAGGAACCCACAATGGACAATGGTCAAATACTGGACTGGGTTATTACACACAATCTGGAAACTCGCGACTATGTGACAGAGCCTTGCATATGGTCTGACCACCATAGTATAACTTTCCACATCTCCTTGCCTTACCCCAAATCCAAAATCCCCAACCACCCCATTCCAGTGACATACCGAAATTATAAAAACATTGACAGGAATCTTCTTGTTCAATGCCTTACCTACGTGTAAAACAGCCAAGGTGAGAAAGATTCATGTGAATCTCTAGTGTCTAACTTATTAAGTCACCTCGATAAACTAATAAACCAAGCAGCACCCCTCCAAACAAAACCTTCTAGACCAGTAAAAAAACAAAAACTTTGGTTTACTAGTGAACTTACAGATCAAAAAAAGGATAAGAGAAACAGAGAAAACAGTTGGTGAAAAAAAAAACCTTGTATGCCAACAAAGCTTCCTGGAAAGAAAGAGAAACTAAATACAAAAGTAAAAAAAGAAGAGACGTGGCGCTCGCTTGCTGATGCATCTAACCTAAAGAACAGTAAAATGATGTGGGATATCATTAATGAGAAAAAAGATAGGAGCATCCCGATTAATTGTGTATCTGAAAACAAGTGGCTCACTTATGTCACTAATGCAATTGGTAGACTAGGACAAGATGAAACTGACTATAAATCTGTAAAAACTGAATGGAAAGGCAACTTTACTGTCGAATCGCTAACCAAAATAATAAAAAATTACCCAAATCCAGAGCAGCTGGCCCAGATAACACCTGTAATGCTTTACTACAGAAATCACCTGAAAAATGGGCAAAGGTCCTATACATTGTTTATCAATGGATAGGAGTACATGGGATGATCCCCAATTCATGGAAGAAAAGCATTATACTTACTATACACAAAAAAGGTGATCGTAAAGAACCTAGTAATTACAGGATGCTAGCGATGTTAGACATTCCTGGTAAAATCTTTGGTAAAGTCTTATTAGAAGAATTAAACCAGTGGATAACCAGGTGTAAAATCTTGCCTGAATACCAATCTGGATTCAGATGTGGGTCCTCCACAGTTCACAATATAGCCATCCTAGTAAACGCAGTAGAATATTCTTGGAAAAATCGAAAGCTGCCTGCGTATGTTGCATACATAGATTTTTCTGCTGCCTTCGATACCATAGCACACAGCAAACTATGGGCCAAATTAGAACAATGGAAGATACCAAGAGGCCTTCTTTATATGATCCGACAACTATATAAAGATACTACGGTCAGAATACGGCTAGACGCGGAAGGACAACTTTCAGAAAATATTCAGACTTTACGTGCCGTAAAGCAAGGGTGTACTCTAGCAGCCACTATTTATATCTTGCCGATTTCCTCCAAAATATGATTAGCACTAACATGAATGACATCAAGTTAGGTAAACTCATGCTAAGATGGCTGGGTTATGCTGACGATCTGATTTTGCTCGACTACATACCCAAAGGACTACAAGCAAAACTCAACGAACTCGAAAAATACGCAAATATTAATAATCTTGTTGTGAATATTAGCAAGACTAAAATCAAGAAGTTCGAAACACAACCAGCTAAGAAGAAGAGCTATACAGGAGGTTGGAAATTAAATAAACAACAGATCGAAGTAGTACACGTATACAAATACTTAGGAGTGGTCATAGACGACAAGCTTACATGGAAGACACATTGGATAGAAACTAAAAGGAAATGTATGACTGCAATTATGGCATTGAGCAAATTTATAGGTAACCAGGGTACTTATTCTATTGTAACAGTCATGAAACTATATTCAGCTAAAATTGTTTCATGTCTGACTTATAGTGCTGAAATCTGGAGCAGTAAATATGGCAATAACATTGATAAATTTGAAGCCAAGATGTTAAGAATATCACTGCGAATGCCGACAACATTGCCATACGAATACATGCTACTCGAATGTGATATACTGAGTATAAGAAGCAAAGTACAACTGCCCTCAGCGATTTTATATGTGAAACTCACACGACTTACAAATGATACCTTCATGGTACGAATGATGGAGCAATATAAGGGACTAGATCGTAAAATGGATTTCATAACAATAGATAGATGGAGACTAAACTACCTTAAACTGATTAAAAATGAGACTCACTGTTGGTTGCTATATTCTGTAGCACAGATAAAAAATACATTGAAAAAACTGATCTGTGAAATAGACAGAGAACAAAAAATAGTAAATCTGGCAACTAAGTCGAACAGTGGAATTTTCATAGAATCTATCAGAATGAGAATGGTCAAACCAAAATACCAGATATCCTACCCTAATTGTTCCACCATTTGATGGTATTTGTTGTTTAAATTCAATTCATGTGAGGTTTTAGAAATCCTTGGGGTGCGACTGGGAATACCGCGCAATCTTAGATTTTGCCGATTCTGTGGTGTTAACGTTATCGAATCAGCATACCATATTTTATGTGAGTGTGAAAGTCTACAAACAATACGTATCCAATTTTTAATGAAATACGATAACTCGATGTTCATGTGCAATATGAATAACATATGGGTGAAGCTAATGCAAGGTCATGACGTAAATCTGATGTTCTACTTAATGAAATTTTATGTGATGATTTTAGTAATTTTAAAAGAACTGTCTCAGGACATTTTATATTATTAATCGCGTATAGAATTTGTGATATGTATTTTAAAAGATACACCTAAGAGATGTATAGATTTTAGCAATGTGATTTGATGTGATGTTTTGACGCAAAATATGTAAAACTAAACTGTTATATACATATTATCAATAAATAAATAAAAGTAAAATACAAAAGTATGATACTAGAAGCCAAGAAAAACTATTACAATGACCAAATAACAGCAGCAGCTAATTCCACCAGTAAACTTTTTAACATCTTAAAATCAGTGGAAAAACACACCGCCATTACTCCCCCGTTTTCACCCACACAAGAAGAATGTGATGCTACGCAGACCGCTTTCTTCAATAAAATCTCCAAAGCCAGGGATACTATTCTAAACTCACTGACTAATAATAAGACATCAACGACCATGCCCCCAGAGATTCCACCTCCTCTCTCGGAAACCTTCAAGTTTTCAGAAATCACGGTGAATGACAGGACAAAAACTCTTACCTCCATGAAACCTACTACCTGTGCAGAGAACATTCTCCCCCCCCCAAAATAAGCTTGGACAATGTGGACATCTTTGCTCCGATGCTAACTAAAATCATCAATGCATCCTTTAGAGATCAAAATGTACCTAAGGCCATCAAAAAAGTTACAGTTACACCGTTGGTCAAAAAACCCAACCTTGACCAAAGAGATCCTAATAACTTGAGACCTATTACTAACTGCAAATTTTTATTAAAAATAATGGACAGGATCACCACTAGCCAGCTACAGGCACACATAGAATCTACACATTCTCTCCAGCCACAACAATCAGGTTTTTGCCCAGCTCACAGCACGGAGTCGGCCATGCTTGATCTACAGTCCAAAATGCTCCGCATCATTGGCAAAGGAAAGGCAGGTCTTCTCATCCTTCTCGATCCAAGCGCTGCGTTCGATCTATTGGACCACAACTTACTCCAGTCCGCTCTGAAGAAAACAGCAAACTGTTCGGAGGAAGCCATCGGCTGGATAATGTTGTTCTTAAAAAACAGAATATCCAAGGTCCATTGGGGCGATAAATTCTCCATGGAAAAGGAAATTCTATGCGGAGTTCCGCAAGGCACCAGCATGTCACCTTTATTATTTAACATCTATCTGAGATACCTATGCCTCGTCCTCGATCACATCAACGTATTCTTTACCAACTACGCCGACGACACGCAGCTGGAGTTTGAGCTAAGTGGAGATTACCAGAAAGATAGTGACCAGCTTAGCATGAATGGACTCCAATTGGATGTGCCTTAATGGACAAAAAACAGAGCTTATGATTTTCGGCGCTACATCAGTCAGAGCCAAACTACCCACCTTGTACAAATCCTTCAAAATAAAAGAAGCACAGATTCAGGTCCTAAGTAAGGTCAAAACCCTGAGTATGATGCTTGAAGCATCCTTAGGGACTAATGCAAAGGTACAATACATTAAAAAAAACTGTGCTTACCACCTCAGATTATTAAAATCCATCCGGCCTTACATTTCAGAGGACAACAGTGCCACCATTGTTAGAGCCATCATATTGTCCCGTTTGGACTACGGCAATGCCTTGGTTCTGGGTACCTCCAAAAAATGTTTACACAGCTACCAAGTTGTCAAGAATAACGCGGTAAGGATTGTTAAGCATAAAACCAGATCACAACACATAAGTAACTTCAGAAGGGAGCTACACTGGTTGAAAATCGAGGATAGGGTACAGTTTAAGGCCTTAACAATCGTGCACAGATGTAACCATGGAAAAGCTCCGGCTTACTTGAAATCCAGAATTCAATCCTATGCACCAGGCCGAACACTGAGATCAACCCATTTGGGCAAAGTAGCAGTAGCTCTGCACAAACTAAAATGCGGTCTTGGCAGATCTTTTCCAATATTGGCAGCTGGCCTTTGGAATAATCTCCCCATCCACATTGGACCGGAAACCAATTACATGCGTTTCCGCAAGCAAGCAAAAACTCTTCTCTTTAAGTAAACTCTTGTGGTAATCTACATCTAGGCCCCCTGCACATCTCTATGTAAGTCCTGTTTTGCTAAGTACTCGCCCTTAGCAATGTGTTCTTGTTTCTGCGCCCCGAGGCCCGCGAGCTACCGGACCAATATAAATATTAAATAAATAAAGCAATAGGAACAACAGTAAAATAAGGCAGAACAACTGCATTGACAGATTGGAGACCTTTCACAAATGGTAATGTTCCTTTCCTAGGTTTCTTGACAGGTAAAATAGGAGCATTGCAAGGACTACCGCTGTGTGCAATAATTCCTTACTCAAGCAATGAATCAATAACAGGTTTTAATCCCTATACTGCCATTTTTGAAATGGTGCAGTGTGGAATACATGAACGAGGATTGGCTGGGTCCTGTGACGGGTCAGTAGAAGGATGCGGACTCAGTTGATTCATTTCACAGGTATCATTATTAAAGAAAAGGGTAAAGGAATATCTATTCCTATACTCTAAGGTGTCCCTACGTAACAAAACTAAGGTGCTCATCAGTCATCAGTGAAAGTCTCAAAAAGGAATCTGTCTGCAATCCAAACTAACCCTATGACAAACCTAATAACTCAGGACATTAAAATGACTCCCATCTCCTGGCATATTGCCTTCTTGTGAACTTCAGTTCAATAGGTGATTTTAATAATCTGGAGACTGCTTTCATCAATTCACACAATTCATCCGGTACTTTTGTGGGTTTCCTCTCTCTTTTCTTTGGTTATAGATTTCTATTTTTTAACAGTTTTCCTTACTACTTTTGTCATCTTTTTATATTGAAGTGCACCCCGCCAGTAAATGTTTTGTTTGTGGCCATTTGGCCTGACTCGTCGCTGCCACATACTGAGGGAACAGGAAATAAATCAGGCAAAAATGAAAGACGCAGGTTTGCTTCCTGAAGCACCGGGGGGAGGGAGGAGGAAGATGTATGCTCCGATATCAAAATCACCTCCTGGCTGAGAACCCAACCCTTTGTATCTGTGATATAGAAACAGAGCACCATTAAGGAATTGTTGCCTATGTCACCAAAATCTGAATTAGCCCGCCACTTCTTTCCCAGGATCTAAGAAAAAGGCCTTTGCCCCTTTGCCAGGTTGGTAATAATTGGTATTTTTCCCCCCTACAGTGGGGGGTGTGTTGTTAAAAGTTAAAACCCTCTCCCCCGCCCTTGGGGAAATCACCTCGTGGGCTGAATTATTTTTTGTGCATGTATCCACCCGTGTGGCGGTTTTACCATAGGGCTTGTCCTTTCTTAAGTTATAAGTCCTGGGCAAGGTTGTTGATTATGCCTAACCAGCGCTGAAAAGTTCACAATGTTGTGTAGTACTGCAGTAAAAAACATGGGGGGGTGATCCTGGGAGTCCCTCTGCCAGACATTAGTCCTGGTTACAAGAGCCTTGCCCAGATTCTTTAGCTCACTATCTTTCACAAAGGAGAAATATTAAAGCATATAATTTTATGTCCAGCACCGAAATGCTAAGCAATTCTCCTCTCAACAAGAGAACCAACAGTAACCCCAGACATATGTTTCGGTCTGGTTGGGCCTCATCAGTAGGGTGGAGCTGTGCTTTAAGAATAATGAGCAAGGAGTCCACGTCTGAATTCCCCTAGTAATTTAGGGTGAAACCCAAAGTTACTTAAATTATGCACAAATAAAGGGGGGTCCTGGGAGTCCCTCTGTAACACATTTCACTTTTCCCTGAGCACCTTTCAGCCACCTACTTCTATACTGACCGCCTCCACCTCTCTCTTTAATTCTTTAAGATCTGTATGCAGCTGACCCAAGCAGGTAAGTAAATTCTCTGTCAAAAATGTCACAGTGATCTATGGGGTCATCACAAGAGTTTCTGTTTAAGTCCACAACACGAGCCAGGCCATTCGTTGATCCATCACTGATGTGACCAATGCCTGGCAATATAATCCTGTTCTTATAATTCTGTTTCTGCGCATTCGTCTTGCCTTCCCGCGACCCTCATTCTCAATGATCTTGCTGCTCAACCTGTTCTGTTTTGAACTACGTGACTCCATCCTACAGACCTCATTCTATGAGACTATGTACCGCAAGACTCCATTCAACACCCATTCTAGAGGACTCTATCATATGAAATTACACCCACTTACCTCAAGATTCTGCGGCATATTCCAGCTGACTTCTTTCTACAAATCATCTGCTTTACCTATGAACTTTCCTCCCACAACCCAGTGGTCTCATCTATCGAGACATTTCTCCTAGGTAAGACCAGAACCTGTCAGAGTTGGAGTATCAGGGAGGTGTGACAGTGAACCTAAAATATTAACCCGTTCTCTTGCCTTTGCCTTCAGCCACATTGAATTGCTGTGTGTTTTTGCTTCAACGCTGCTCTGCCTCATCCAATGTACAACCGAGAGATGTTTGCATATATTCTGCCCTGACAGTTCTGGGGCGCTCAGTTTCCTGTTGCACCTGGTAAATGGTCCAGGGCCGGTTTGTAAGATGGAATGATTGCCTCTGTGCAATCATCAGCTCATGCGCGAGCCTGACACTTTCTAGTTAGCATACTTTAGGCCTTGGTAGCAGGAAAGTAAATGATTCCTCTGTACCACTCATCTTTTGAGGCACATTTTGTACTTGTTGTGTGTGTTTGTCCAAATTCTTCAAAATAACCTGTAGTTCCTCTCTCATGCCTACATTTGGCTGACATGGAGTGGGCTGTCTCTGAAGAAGAGTTATTCCCTGTATAGATTTTGCTAAATCAAGTGATCTCTCTATTTTGGTTCTTCATTGTTTGATAAACATTTCAATGGGTTTCCTCCAGTGGCAAACTCAGCTTTGTGATCTGGTGCACACTTGGTGGTTTGCTGTTCAACTAGTCGGTAGAGTTGTTCACTGTTAGAGTAAAAGATACATCAATCCAGTCACGCCAAAGACCCTCCAAGGAGACTGTTGCTAACTAATCAGCATTGCCAGAAAAGAATACATGCCAACTGTTGCCAAATCGAATTACCCTCATCCACTGCCTCCTATCAAAAACGAAATGCTCCATCTGAATTCTGTCTGGGGCTGTAGCAGTTATTTCTGGACAATGGATTCCATCCTCTGGAGCTCTAAAGCAGAGCTGACATTTTTCCCATGCTATTGTTCACTCCCCACCCTCTCCCAAGACCACGGTTAGTTCCCAGTTATCCCCGAGTCAGTTTCCTGGTTTGGGCTGCCCATGCTGCTTGAGGCGCTATCTGCTGCCCTGGGATGGAGCAGGGGCACCGATAGCACTACTCAACGGTGCAGCTCCTCACTGGAGTCCAGCCTCTGTACTTGAATTGCGGTTTCCCATGCTGCAGTTTCAGCAGTAATCCACTTCGTAAGGTCACCCCACCACTGGGCCTCATTCAAACTCCTGGGGCTTTTCCATCCCATGGCTATGCGCCTGTTTGCTGTTATATATATTAGGTCTCTAAGTTTGTTTAAGGGCTTATTTTTCCTATTGCGCCTATATCTGCCCAGGATACAGGCTGTAGGCTCATGCACCTCCACTTCAATGTCTGCGTTAGCCACTCTATCCTTCACTTGTGTCCAGAAAACTCTTATCACTGGACAGCCCCAGAACATATGGGTCATTCCCGCCTTGGGCTCGCTACATTTGGGGCATACTTGGATTCCTGCGCCCGTGAACCTCGATATGACTTCAGGTGTGAGGTAAGCCCTGTTGGTGATATACAGTTGGATGAGCTGCAAGCGGGCGTTTCTGGAGATTTTTTTGTGGTAGTAAGTTATTTCCCCCCAGTCTTTGTCTTCAAATACGAGGCCCAGTTCGGTTTCCCACTTGTTCCTGCATTTGAGTTCGTCCCCAGTCATGCAGAGTAACAGGGCCTCGTAGATTTGTGAAGTCTCGTGGCCTCCCTCGGCGGTGTCTAGCATTGTTTCTATACACTCATTCTCCAAGATAAACATATTTTTTTGGTGCAGGAAATAATGGGGACACCTCAAAAATGTGTTGTGGGAGAAACTTAGGGGTGTTCTCCCATCCAGACCCAGAGAGTCCTGTATTCAGGTGGCCTGGGGAGGGCCATCGCTCTTGGATCCCAAACCTGGGAGTGGACAAGCGATTGGGTGGGGAAACAGGAGGGGTGGAGGCCAAAACTGCCGATGGACCGGACGACGGAGGACTGCCGATCCCGGCTCCAGCGAGTTCCCTCCAGAGGACGCACAGATTATTCAGAGATCCTGGCAGGGTGTGAGGGCCTAAAGCATGGCAACCCGGCTAACGGGACCGTAGCCCGCTCTCCCTGTGTGGGGCACCTGGAGTGATGTGAGGCCCGAAATTGACGGGTGACACTAGTGGAGGTGCAGGGATCTTGTGACCAGGCTCCACGTTGGTGGTGGCTCCTGGACCCGAGCCCAGGGCGTGTGCCCGCCTAATAACAATCGAGTGGGGTGCATTGACTTCCGGAGAGGACTGGGAAGCACGACCGTTGGATCCCCCCAGTGAGTGAATGCCTAATGATTCCGTCTCCACGGACCACATAGATCATACCACCTCCCCTCAGGAGTGTAAAGAGGGTTTAGGACGATTCTGGTAGAACAGACAGGGTGAGAGGCCCCCGCCTCATGTTGGTGGGGCGTGTGCCCGCCCAGAGGTGAACCATCTAAGGTGGAAAAGATAACAATAAAAGGGGGAAAACCCCCACCCAGACCCCTCCTCCACAGTCCATTGGCTAGAACCGTCTAAAGAACATAACGCAGGGCCTGGGAGGGACACCCCGATCTCCCCTGGACGGCGGCAGATCCTACGGTGGGGCACATGGGGAGGCCAGATGAGCTGCCAAAAAACCCTGCAAGAATACCGCTATCAGGAGGTAAGAAGCAATAGCAACAGCCTGGACCGAGAGAGTGGAATGGCCCAGTCAGAGACGTCGTTGCAGTCCACCACAGTATTGGAAAAGGGCTTCGCCTCAGTCCTGCAAGAAATTAGGGACATGAGATCGGACATTGCCCAAAAAATTGAAAAAATGGATCAACGGATGGACAAGGTTGAGGACAGGCTGTTACAGCTAGAAACTAACCAATCGTCATTTGCGACCCAAGAGGTACAAATAGGCATGAGGCTGTCGGCCCTGGAGAGGAGGGATGAGGAGAGGGTCAGGCAAATGGATGATTTTGAGAACAGGGAAAGGAGGAATAACCTCAGAATTTGTGGGGTCCCGGAGACGGAGGGAGAAACGTAGAGAGTTATAGCCCGGGTGGTGAGAGAAATGATTAACCTCCTCTTTGCGGATGAGATAACAACAGAACCAACGTTCGACCGTGTGCACAGAGCGGGGGGCAGAGCGGGGGGCCCCCGGTCCATCTTGGTCCGGTTCCATTACTACACGGAAAAGGCGAAGGTGCCAGAGGAGGCCAGGAAGGCTCGGGAGATCACATACAACAACGCGCAGGTGTCAATTTTCCAAGATCTCTCAACGTATACACTGGCCAAACACAGAATGTGCCGCCCCTTAACGCAGCTGCTGAAGTGGTAGGGAGTGCGCTACAGATGGGGCTACCCCTTCTCCCTTTCATTTGAATATATGGGTCAGCGAACGACTCTGGTCACAGAGGACGACATAAGGGGAGCCATCCAGGATAATGTGACGGAACTGATCCCCCGGAGGGGACCTACAGGGATGGCAGTGGAAGGTGCAATTGGACTTGGGTCACCGGGAGACAGGCGAAGGAAGACAAGCTCAAGAAAATTTTAAAAATTGAACACACCGTCACTGACGAAGGACAGAGAGCGGAACGACCCGGAAGAATGAGGAGCGGGCCACCCTGACCTATAATGGAGGGGCTGTTGAAAATCCTGGAGACCAACCAAAGAAAAAGGTCCCCCTGAACAGCAAGAATAAGGGGAATACCGAGGGGGCAACACGATGGGGGGGGGCACAATGAGGAGAACATTTCAGTGATAGCCTAGCTGAGGTGGGCAGGCTGGTGGTCCGGCCAAGTGCCAGCAATGGTTGAACAATTTGGCTGGACGCCGGGGTGGGGGGAAGGGGGAAAGGGGAAAGTTGGGGTTGTTAAATTTGGGATTGGGGGGCAGTTGGGGAAAAGTTTAAGGCCCACCCAGGGGGGAGAGGGAGTATAGTAAAAGACAAGGAGAGCCGGTGGGGGAAGGTGCTTTGAGGATGCTGACCGAGAACAAAGGAAACCTAGATAATGGCTGAAAGTCTGCCTGCCCTGGGAGTGGGGTCCCTTAATGTGTGGGGTCTGAACACACCTACCAAGAGGTCCTTGGTCTGTAGAGAATTCAGAAGGGCTAAACTTGACTTACTCTTTCTACAAGAGACACACTGGGCACGGGGGAGGGAACCAAAATTGAGGGGGGGGGATCGGAGAGGTATTCTGTGCATCACACAAGATAAAAAAAAGGGGGGTGGCCATCTTAATGGCAAGGGATGTGGACTTTGACAAGGAGGCCATGTTGAAGGACCTGGAGGGCCGATATTTGCTGGTGAGGGGTACCCTACACGGCTCCCCACTAACTCTTGCCGTGGTGTACAGCCCAAACAAAGGCCAAGCACAATTCTGGGAAGAAATGAGGGACAGGCTAAAGCTATTTGTTCAAGGCACGGTGGTGGGGGGGGGGGATTTTAACATGGTCCTGGACCCAGCCAATGATAGGAAATGTTTGGGTCCTCAGATCACTCGGGCGGTGGACGAAGCCATGGCAGGAAAATTCCAGAAGGTCAACGCGGAACTGGGCCTGGTGGACTCAATCCCAAGCCCCAGGACTAGAGATCCTTCATTCACATAATACTCCGCAATACATGAATCGTATTCTAGAATAGATTCCATCCTAGTTGATGAGCCCCTCCGCCCGCATGTCATGGGTCACAGGGTCGACCCCGTCCCCTGGTCCGACCATGACTTGGTTCGTGTCACCATAGCGGAGGGATGGCGTGGTGACCACAGGGGGCGTTGGAAATCTAATGACTTCCTTCTGAAGGATGTCGCCCTGGCTCAGGAGGTTTTACATGCCATAGTGGAATATTTTGAATTAAACGACAACAGTGAGGTTGGCACGCACATACTATGGGATGCCTTCAAGGCGACCATACGAGGAGTCCTCATTAAAATGGGAGCCCAGAAAAAAAGAGAGAGAGAAGCCCAGGAGAGGTCTCTGAGAGGGAAAATAGCCCAACTCCAGCCGGGTGGACCCTCGGATGAACCACTAGAGTGGGAGCGGGTGGCCACCCTGGAAGACTACAGGCTCCAGTTGAAGGACCTCTTGCCTCATAAAACAGAGAGGAGTCTACAGCTGATAAAGCAAAAATATTATGAGAAGGGGGACAGAGCGGATAGGATTTTAGCCTGGAAGTTGAGGGAGGTCCAGAGAAGTAGGATGGTGAAGGCGGTGAGAAATAAACGAGGGTCGTTGGGTTATGATACCCCAAACTTAGGTAGGGCCTTCCGTCGATACTATGAAAAGTTATATTCGACTGAATATGGAGGGGATGACGCCCAGATTGAGGGATTTTTGAACTCCATTCAGTGACCGGCCCTGACAAAGGAGATGGCAGAGGGTATGGAGGGACCAGTGACAGAGGAGGAGGTAGAGCAAGTGATTAGGGGGATGAAAGTGGGGATGTCTCCTGGTGAGGATGGCTTCACTGTGTATTTTTATAAGAGGTTTCACTCCACCCTAGCCCCGCACTTAGTGAGGGTGTTTAATGCGGTACTAAAGGGGGGAACCCTGCCAGAAACCATGATGGGGGCTATAATAGTGGTGTTACCGAAGGAGGGAAAAGACCTGACGGAATGCTCCTCCTACCGACCAATATCGCTCCTTAATATAGATGTAAAAATTCTGGCCACGGTGGTGGGGAAGCGGATGGAAGAGAATGCCAAAACTGGTCCATGGGGATCAGGTGGGCTTCATAGGGGGAAGACAAGGTTCGGACAATATCCGAAAGACGATTGATCTGATCCACTACGCCCAAGAATCAGATCTTGAGGGGAGCTTGCTTTCAATAGATTTTGAGAAAGCTTTTGATAGGATCGAATGGAGATATATGGAACTCCTCCTCCAAAAAATGGATTTTGGGGTAAACATCAGGAACTGAGTGACTACATTATATAGAGCCGCAACGGCAAAGGTGCAAGGGAATGGAAAGGTATCAGAACCATTCACCCTTTCATGGGGGACAAGGCAGGGATGCCCACTCTCCCATTTGATATACGCCCTCACGATGGAACCCCTTGCTATTGCGGTGAGAGCCCATCTGGAAATCAAAGGGATTAGAAGAGGTGAAGTGGAGTTTAAGCTCTCTCTGTTTGCAGACGATATTTAGGCATACCTGTTGGAGCCTAGCTCCTCGCTCCCCCCTCTGCTGTCCTTAATGACCACCTTTGGGCAATTCTTGGGTTTAAAAATTAACACATCAAAATCAGTAATACTCCCCATGCGGGCTCGGGACCTGCGGCTGGATCCCTTGGTCAGGTATAGGGGGATTGTAGTAGGGAAAGACTCCATTCGATACCTGGGCGTCCTCACCAGGGACCTCTCAAGGCTAGCCCCAACCAACTATGGCCCCGCAATGGTAGGGATTACATCGGATCTGAGGAGATGGGGTGGGATGATCCTGTCATGGTATGGTCGCATGACGGCGCTAAAGATGAATATCCTGCCGAGGCTGCTGTACCTTTTTACAGCACTCCCAACAAGTGTCCCTGACCAAACCTTCCGGGAAGAAAGCAGTGCGAGACTTTATATGGCAGGGAAAAACCCCCATGACCAGGGCTACTTTAACACTACCCAGGGAGGAGGGGGGTTTTGGGTTACCGGATTTTCTCCTTTACTACTGTGCTGCCCAGTTGCGCGCCCTTCTGGAACATATGAAAGAGGGGATGGGAACCTACTGGACCTACCTGGAGGATATGGACGCCCACCCTCTCAAGGTACGTGACCTCCTGTGGATCCCGAGTAGGTTGAAGGCCCACCCAACCTTGGGAGTACTCTGGACGATTTGGAAAGAAGGGCTCCCGACTACCCACCTTACTTCATGGCCCTCCCCGATGTCCTCACTCTGGGGACACCCTCTCAAACTGGGTAGTAGAGGGTTCCGGAAACGCCCAATCCTAGTCAGACAAGGGAATGGAATGGGCAGGGCAGATGTTTAGAGAGGGCGAGTTCCTCTCGTACGAAGAAATGGGGGAGGCTCTAGGGCAGGGGTCAATCTCCATTTCCGAATACCTACGATTGAAGGGCATTCTCTGCGATCAGACATGGGGTCAAAACCTGAGGAGACAGCTGACTCCCTTTAAAAAACTATTGGACATTGCAACCACAAGAAAGGGGACAGTGTCCAAGATGTATAAAATATTGAATACTAATAACCTAGCGGAGAGGAGGGGATTTTGCACGTTCTGGAATGAGTTAGCAGGGGTGGCCCTCTCGGAGGACGTATGGTCGAGGATATTCAAAATAGCGTTCCACAGGAACTTATTTACATCAGATATGGAGCATAATTTTAAGGTCCTGCAGGGGTGGCATAGGGACCCATTGAAATTGTCAAAGATGTTCCCAGGGGTGTCACCCAGATGCCTGAGGGGGTGTGGCCAGGTGGGAACGAGGGGCCACATGTGGTGGTACTGCCCACAAGTCCAGAAGTTTTGGGAGAATGTAAGGGGTTGGATGGCAGAGGCTATTGGAGAAGCACTCCCACAAAACCTGCTAACAAAGCTGTTGGGCCTCCCCCCGGAGGAAGCGTACATATACAGGTACCTGAGAATGTGGAAAACAATGTTGAGGGCGGGCAGGGTGGCCCTGGCGCAGAAATGGAAGAGCAAGGTGACCCCTTCCAAGGACAATTGGCAGAAAAAATTAAAGAACATGTTCCTCATGGACAAATTGACCGCAATGGTTAACAATGATTCTGGTACATTCCAAACAAATTGGTACGAAGTGCGACAGTCACAGGGATGGGAGGCTCATTGATACGAAGGGTATGCCCCTGCACAAGAGGGGTGGGGAGGGCAATGTGAGGTAATTAAAGTGAAGGGGGAGACCTACTGCCCGGGGTACAGCAGATGCAACAAAGCCGACGAAGATACTTATAAACAATTCAGCTCCCAAGCACCGGGAAAAAGGGGACGTATGGAAGCTCCCACGGTTAAAGTTTTGAATGGAAAATCCAATAGGGGAGAGGGATGGAGTTGGGGTGGAGGGATGGGGGGTGGTAGGGGTTGGGCTCAAGTGTCAGATGAATATGTAAAGACTGTATCTATAATGGGCCTAGTTGTTGTAATATGAAAATGTTAATAAAACCAAAGTTTAGAAAAAAAAGAAAAAGGAGGAACAAAGAATAAAGAGAGTGGCTAAAGATCAGAGTGCTCACACTTAGGAGGAGCTAAGAACCTGGCGTTTTTGATGCTACCCCCCTGAATGGATTACATGTGAAAGAACTGTACATGAAAGAAAGGTACATCCTAAGAACTGAATATGGGAGAAAAGTATATCCTGACAAGCCAAACTTGTTTTTTAAACTAAAATGGGCCTAAACTCATCGAAGAGAACCCTGATAGGCTTAAGCTGAACTGGTGTTTGAAACAAAAAAGGGGCCTAAACTCGGGGAAGGTGTAATGCTTGAGCTAAAATATGGCGCAGGTGTGCAGTGCATTCTGGGGCACTCACAGACAGAATGGATATTTACTCCATGCCTCAGTGAAAGCTGCACTTGTACACGGATTTTCAGCATCGTTCGCAGTATTTTACTGGAAAAACATATTTTCAACGTTATTTGTTGCTTATTTTGGCTTGCATGGTTCATCCAAGGGCACAGTGCTTGCAAAGATGGCGACCCGCAGGTGCAGGCTGGTACCTGATAAGGTTGCCATGGACACCGTTAAAGTTGAGGATGAGTTACAGAGTTGTTTTCTTTGCTGTTTTGAGAAAGGGAAGAGCTCTGCTCCTTGGGGTTGCTGTAGGCCACTTTGGCTGGGGACAAGCGGTCAACCACCAATGCGCAGACGCTCATGCCAGAAGGTTCGAGAAAATGCCACCCCGCCTTTGCGCAGGGCTTCTAATGGAGTGCTCTGGAAAGGTCAGACAGAAAGCAAAGGCCTCAGTCGGAGGGGGCGGGGTGCTTCGCTCTGAGCCTGTTGGTTGCTGTGCTCTGTGCCTGGCTGTGTTCCAGGGCTTTCCAGCCGTTTCAGGAAAGATGAGGAATGCCGTTGCACCAACGGTGATGTATTCTCTTTAGATTACTGTCTTTTCTGTGATTTATTTCTGTTGCAGTTTATTCACTTATGTATGCTCTTTGAAAATAAATAGCCGTACAAGAGCTAATTTTTCTTCTAACTGTGTGTGTATGTGTGAATCATTGCATTGCCTACCTGCGTCCAAGATTTGCCCTTCAGTATACTGGTGATAAAAAGATATATGTCTGTCCGTGCACCTTTTGGCAGGCAATACAGAAGGGAACCCTGAGAGGCCCAAGCTTAACTTGTGTTTGAATCCAAGAGGCGCCTACGCTTGGAGAAGGGGAACCTGAGAGGCCTAACAAAGTGGAATACCTATCTTTTTGTGAGACTGAAGGAAGTGAAGCTTGGGGAAGAGAGGCCTGAGCTTGGGGAAGGGAACCATGAGAAGCTTGAGGAGGAACTGTCTATATTTCTTTTGGTTATGTTTTGAACTTGGAAAAGTTAAAGCTTGGGGAAGGGAATCCCAAGGAGCTTAAGTCATTGAAAGTGTTTGATACTACTGCAATAACTGTAGAGACGTTCTTATGAACAGCCCTTTTTGATTGAATTCATTTTTGTGAAACTGACCAACCTACACCTGGTGAGAAGACCACCTGAAATAAACCTTGCCTTCCTATTTTTGCTGAACCAAGATATTTTTCTTTTAAGAGACTTCCTAACACATTGTGAGGGCAAGCACAGGTTTTACTTTGGACATTCACACTTTGACTTCCCTTAGAAACGTTAGGGGAACCATCCCTTTAGTGTTAGAGCAAGTTAGGCTATACACCAACCCAGGAACCTTAGTAAATAAAGGTTTTGAAAACAAACATCTTTGAGTCTGTGTCTCTCTTGATACCATGCCTGTCTCACAGTTGCCATAAGTGAAGGTACCTTCACTTGCGAAAAAAACATAACATTGAAAGGACATCAGAAATTGAGGGATGTGCATTTTCCAACAGAATGTGTACCACGACATGCCCATTGTTTTGCCTTATTTTCAACCAGTGCAGTAGGATTTTTACTGACCCTTGTGTGCATTTCTCTATCCGGATACAGCAACAGTTTGAACCGCTACCATCCCATAAGCATGCCAATCCCTCATTGAGGGATGAAACCGCATTTTCATTTTTTTAGCACTCTCTGCAACAACATATGGTTAGCACTGCCTGTGTGAATCAAGCCTTCATTTTATGGTTATTTTTTAAAAGTCAATAAATCCAATTTAGTTTTAAATAATATGAGCCTTCACCCCTATTCCAGCCCTTAACTATATTTTCAATTGATTCTCCCAACATGCCCTTTGGAAATATGACAATTGACGCTCTTACCATAGCCACATGAATATCACACTTGTTTGAAGTCATTTTCTTCAGAAGTGTAAATTGCATGAAGGGGACGTGTTCTCTTTGCGCTTGGGTGCAAACAGGGTCCCTCCATGCAATTTTAGCCATTTGCACTACGAAGTGCAAAACCAAGATGTAAATGCAGGTTTAATCACCTGTATGTTTTTGTTTTTGTCCTTTCTAGTGCCAATGGAGTAAAAGCTCCCTGCCATCACACAGCCACACACTACTTTTATTAATAACTGTCTCTAATGCTTCCCTCACATATACAGATTCCCATCTACTTAGAATTTACCCTCCCAATTTCTGCAATCCTGATTTATGATCTACTTTGGGTGGACCAACATGCACTAAAACCATCACAAACATTATGCATCAAACTGCCCCACCCAAGTATGACCTCCCTATTTGTTCTACCTGTGCCCCATTTCCCAGCACTTTAATCAACCCTTCCCTTTGCCTTTCCTCCGCAGTCTTTGTTCTGGATCCCCTGGACGGGGGAACAAAATATGGCACACTTTGACAAGCCTCACCACTGAAAGACCACACAGTGGTGATTGGTGCACTATAGAAAAAGCTGGGTAACATGCTACAACATAACTGTACGTTTTCTTCAAATAAAATATTGACAGACTTGACATAACCAGCATATAATGCTCAAATATTAAAATACAGAAAAGATCTTACCGGCCAGCCACTCAAGAGCATTTCATAGAAATCGAGTTCCTACAAAAGAAGAAACAGGCAATTTTACTGTGAATATGTTATTTCAATCATCATATATTTAAGAAAGTAGCTTTCATTTATGTGAATCCCTCCATCAGTTTTCCTTTGTGTTTTAGAATTTGTTTATAGAGTTGATTATAAGGAAACTGGAATGATAACACGTGAGCCTCCACCATCCACATACCACCCCAATAGGAGGAGCATGGTCAAAAGCAATGCATATTTACCCCACAGGCTGCCCCTGTGCCAAAAAGGGTTTTACCAGTTAGGGGCCTTAAACTGTACAAATGACCATAGGGTGTTGAGAGGGCATTTCATAGCCCATAACAGTCATCTGCTGCCTTATTTTAATTGGGATCATCTCTAAGAGTAGTAGGGGCATGAAGGATCTCTCTGCTAAGCATTACTGAAGGACATTTTTCTTACAATTCAGGGTAGAATGGCAAGGAAGTAGTAAAGCATAAAAAGAAATAGAGACTGAAGGGGGGTTAAGAGGAAGAACACAGAGATAGTTTGCAGTGGAGCCGTCAGAAGAGGTAGAAATATGCAGTCGAGAGGTGGGGATAAAGAGCTGAAGGGTGTGACCAAATAGTGAAAATGTGATAAAAGTAATAAAAGAGCAAAAGAAAGGGGAGATGAGAAAAGTAAAAGACATAATGAGAGAATCAGTACTATATTAGTTTCTTTTTTGTCTGTTTAAAAAAAAATGCATTTAATGTATGTGTGTATGTATATATATATATTATAGGGCGGCGGTCGCCTACCTATACTTAAGGTGAGCCGGACTGCAAATTATGGGAATGATTTGTTAATAGATAAAAAGATTATTGAGAAAACAAAAAACAACAAAGTTGCGGCCTAGTCCCCATTAATTTTCCCATAGACAAAAAAGATTTTTTTTCCCGGACCGCACAGCCCAAACCGCTTGAGGAATTTGAACCAGGTGTTTGTTTTGTTTGTTTGTTTATTTTCATTCATTTGTAAAGCGCGCCAGATCCAAGGGTATCAGGGCGCAGGAGCATCAAGGATATTCTCAGCTTGGTTACAGTGCTGTATAGTAATTTACAGGCACGAACATCGGTAAGTAAGTACAGGTACAAGAACAAGGCAGAAACATTAAAATGCAATTTACAAAATGTACATAAGGAAGGCAAGCATAGGTGAGGTTAACGGTCATTTTCCTTTATCCTCTGAATGTAGTTGCGCCCACAGTGGGGGTAGGTTTGAGGTGTCCTTAAGGTGGGTGGCAGGGAGTTCCAATGTTGGGCTGCTTTCACCTGGAAGCTATTACCACCAGTTTTGGTTTGTTTAAATCTGGGGACTGTAAGTAAGTTGGAATTTGCAGTTCTGGTATATCGGTTGGGGGTATATCTCTTAAATCTGTCAAAAAGGTAGCAAGGGGCTGCATTATTGACACATTTGTGCGTCAGAGAAGCTACCTTGAGCATGATTTTGTCAGTTGTGGTGAGCCAGTTGTGGGCTCTTCTGATACTGGAGATGTGTTCTTTTTTGGAGGTGCTCAGAGCTGCTCTGAGAGCACTGTTTTGTAAAATCTGGATTTTGTTTGTGACATATTTATTAGCTCCAACATATAGGGTGTTACAATAATCCAGTTTTGACAGGATTAAGGCTCTGGCTAAGGTAGTGCAGCTCTGGGTTGAAAGGAAGGGTTTAGCTGCTCTTATTAATTTACAGGTGTAGGCTGTAGAGGAGGCCATGGAACTAACCTGTTTGCGGAAGGATAGGGTGGCGTCTAGATAGAACCCTAGCATTTTAACTTCTTTGGCTACATTAATAGGATTGCCATCTATACTAAAGCTAGCATATTTGTGATTCAGTTTATTTAAGTTAGGGGTGGAACAAAGGATGATGAGCTCGGTCTTGTCATCATTCAGGCATAGACTATGAGAAGCCATCCATGCCTGGATGATGAGGTACACCCTGTTCACCAAGGCCAAATCCTTGTCGTAATCTCCCGTCAGTGGGATGAGGATCTGGATATCATCAGTATATATAGTGTAGGGGATACCCAGACCATCAAGATCATCGAACAGGGGCTTCGTGAACACGTTGTACAAAGTGGGGGAGACACATGACCCCTGGGGAATTCCGCAGGTGATGGGGATAGGGTCAGCAGAGGCTGAAGTAGAGAAGACACGCATAGACCTGTTGTTGGGGAAGGATTCAATCCAGCTGATAGCCTCTAGCGAGAAGTAGGCTGCCGAGTCTAGGTGGTTGCAGAGAATTCTGTGGTCTATTAAATCAAATGCTGCTGAAAGATCAAGTAGAAGTAGTAGAGCAGTTTTCCCATTGTCTCTAAGAGTATCAATTTGTGCCTTAAGGTCGATGAGTGCAGTCTCTGTCCTGTGCTGGGGTCTAAAGACCGACTGACGGAATCCCAGGTGTTTTTTTTCTAGGTATTGTTGTATTTGCAGATAGGCTGTCTTATCTAGTATTTTGAGCAGGAATGGGACGGTGGTGATGGGTCTGTAGTTTGTGGATATCGAGTGGTATAAGGAGGGTTTTTTTGAGTAGAGGGAGAACCCATGACTCTTTAAGATTGCTGCGGATGGTCCCTGAGGAGAAGGAGGAGTTGATGAGCTTGGTGATGAAGGGTGAGAGGTCTCTGGCAGCATCTTTGATGATTTGTGAGAGGCAAGGGTTGCCCTGGTAGTTCAAAGGTTTGAGGCTAAGAATGATTTTTTCGACCTCTAACATGAAGACTTTGGAGAAACTGAAGCGAAGGGGGGGTTTAGGTGTGGAACAAGGGGGGTGTTGCTTTTTCTGAGTTTTAGTGGAGCGATGGAGTCTAGAGCTGATCTCATGATTTTGTTGTAGTTATCTACAAGGGAGTGAGGGTTGGAGATTTCTGATAGTGAGTTCAGGGTCGGGAGAATAAGGGTGATGAGTTTTCCAGCTGTAATGTTTTTCTGATTTCTCGTTGGAATGGCTGTAGCAAGTGAATTATTAGTGGTAGTTGGGGTTGAGGCCTCAAGGGAGAAGGTAAGGAGATGGTGGTCAGACCAAAGCTGGGGCGAGATGGCGGTGATGGAGGCCAAGCAATTATAGTCCGCCACCCAGTCGAGGGTTTTCCCCTTATTGTGGGTGGGGAGGGTTCCTCTTTGGTTAAATCCTAACTTAGATAAGGTGTTGTCAATAAGGGTGGCCTGAGTGTCATTGGGGTCTTTAAAGCCCAAGTTAAAGTCACCTAGAAGAAGGCTCCGGGACAAGTTCTTTAAGTTGTTAGTGGGGATGGTTATATGGTCTTCCTCAAATGAGCCTAAATGGCCGGGGGGTCTGTAGAGTAAATGAATGGTGAGGGTTTGGGAGTTGGCAATGGGCAGTTTAGCTATTAGCGATTCACAAGATGTGAAGTTGTCCGAGGTGGCAAGTCTCATGTTAAGATGAGTTTTGGAAATTATGGCGAGGCCTCTGGATTCTGTTCTGTCTGCTCTAAAGATAGTGTAATCTTCCGGGATGGCTAGCATAAGGGCTGGGCCAGCGGGTGCGTGGAGCCAGGACTCAGCGATGGCTAAAAAGTCCCGTTTTTCTTCTAGTATAAGGTCTGCTATGTCTGAAGCATGGGCTACTAGGGAGCGTGCAATTATTAAGGTGCCTCTAATAGGAGAGGTGATGGTTTTGGTGGGAGTTGGTGGAGTGACTTTATTGTAAGGCTTGTGCTTGACATTGGTGTTAATAGGGTTGAGTGTGAGTCTGTTCACGGCTGGAAGGTAAGTTGTGTACGTATAGTCGAGTTGGTCAGTTTAGAGTGGAAGGTGTCCCTGGCGTGAGGTTTGTATAGTTTTGGTAGCCTGGCATAAAGTCTGGACTTTCTGGCAGAGTGACTGCAGGGGGTAGACAACTAGGCTAGTGTAGCAGAGTGGATGAACGTTGCAGGTGGATGGCTGGGAGTCATGGTATTGGAAGGTAGGGTGTCTGTGCAGGCCAGGGTGAAGATTGGGCTTAAATGACTAGATAAGTGGATTAAGTGGATAATTACTCTCAATAGGACAGAGTAGATACCTGGTAGATACATTGTGTTAGCAATTGGTAATACCGGGGAATCTGGTCATACAAGTGCATCAGAACAAGGCAGTTCAGTTGTAGCGCTGCAGTAGCAGTCAAGGCAATTCAATATAGGTGCGACAATCAAAATAGCAGTACAGTGCTCTGTGATAGTTGGGCTTCATCAGAGAGGCTATACGATTACAGGAGGGCTAATTCATTAATGCGTGGGGTGAGAACATGTGCTAGGTATTTGAGTACACAGTTCAGGGGTGGCCTAGTCGGGCACAGTATGCAGTTTCAGAAGTAGGCTAATTCAGGAAATTGTTCAATACACTTGTGGCAAGGTAGAATAAACATACGTTGTTTGATCTAAAATGTTGGCAAGAGTGCGTTCGATATTGCAGCAAACATTCAGAATAGACATGCATTGTAAATACACATTCAAGCACAGGCACACTGTTTTAAGTGCATCGCTGAAGCACAATATCTAAAAATAGGTAGGCGCACAATAGGTGTGAGCTTGCATACATTATCACTGAAGTCGCAGGCTGGTTCAATATTGCAGTAAGGGGGTTCAGAACGCTGAGCATGAAACCATGCATTAGGATGGTGTGAAACAACTTGTAAACGAAGCGTTGACTCATGGCCCTTTTGTGGTTTGGGGTTATTCCATCTAGTAGTTTTTATAATATTTGATGGAAAAGGGGTGCCCTTTCACTAAAATGTATAGCTATAGCTCAGGTAAACTGCCAAGAAACCTGGTGTTTACAAATAAAACATCCACCTTCTTTTTTTTTCTCAATGCGAAAGATACTGTCACGACCCTCGCCCAAAACCCCCTCTGGCAAACCCATTGGCCAGGTGGAGTCAGGACTCGGGCCTTTAGAGCCTGGCATCCTCTTCAAAAGCCCTCATGGGGCCAGTCCTGCGCCTATGGCACCAGGGTCATACACCATGAACAACAATGTGCTTGGGAAATACTTTATTGTATTGTCAGCCAACATGGAGGCATCCACATAGCTTGGTTCCCTAAGAACCAAGCTATGCCGTCTAGTGTTTTGGGTGTGGCAGGCCTGGAACTACTTTCCCTGGTACTACTTTACCTGGGCTATATAAACCACACCCTGACTGCAGAACATGCTTTGTGTTACTTTGCAGCTTGCAACGTGACGCTCACCATGTCCAGTTATTCCCTCGAACCTCGGAGAAGCAGAACCTGCAAGGAGACAAAAGGAACATCATTAGCAGCAGCATTTTACCTGCAGTCTTCATCTTTAAACAATCGCAGCTACTGAGAACAGCTTCCTCGAATCTGCACGCCTCCCGGACAGAACGACCTGAAAGAGGAAGATAGAGGCAACATTAAAGAAAGCTGTAGAGACATTTACAAATTACGAACTGCTCAAAAGGCTTACCTGGCTGGTCGCCTCTCGCTGGCACCACTCCGGACATTCCACTCGCGCTGAAGAACACCGCGACCTATAAGGAAGGAAAACACAGGTTAGCAAAGGCAAGACTTTGCAGCGCTGCGCATAGCGCTTACTTACCGCGTCATAGCGCTCTTAATGCGCCATCATTTACCAGCGGGGCTCAACCAAGCCAGTTTGCTGCGCTGAAGCTCCGCATATCTAAGGGAGAAAAAGGAGACATTTTAAACAAAGAAAGGCATGCAGGATAGCAACAAAACTAAAGAACAGCAATAAGACCTACCTGAACAATATCAAACGGGCCGGCGTCAGTGAAGTAACTGGACCGCACTCGCCCATGATAGACAAAGCGCCCTTGCAAAGAATGTAGGACGGAGAGCAAGTCTAATTCTACCACAAGGCAGAACCTTCCCCGCAGACCACATTAGGGCAAAGCTGAGAAGCATACCAGCGAATAACCCGGCTGGGTGGCGTCACTGTGGATACCAGTTGAGCGTAACAGATACCCGCGGTTATACACCAGGTTATAGTAGAGAGTATCGAAGAATAAAATGCAGAGAAAAGGCTTTTGCAGGTCAAACAACATGCACATGCCATCAGGCAAGAGGTGAGGGGGAGCAAGAGGACACCAAGTGAAATTTGGGAGTTGGAGGGGGCCTAGGGACTGAGTTTGCAATACAAAGCTTTTCTGTAACCTCAGCTATCAGACAGAAAAGCCACGAATAGCTGGCATTTCATAGCAAACTGCGTCACTGAAACAGTGATAGTTGTGGGGGGAATGGGAGAGGGCAGAGAAGATGAGGAGGCCTTCAGGGGAAGGGGTGGAGCTGGCACAGATGATGGGGGCACTTGGTGAGCGCCTGGGGGGGGGATAAAAAAGCATTTTTTCCTGCCCTTTTTTCCAATATTCGCTGCTATAAAACTAAACATACCCATTGCTATCTGTAGTTCATATTAAACTTGTCATCCAATTATCCCATCCATGCAGTAACTAGGAGTGACCCTGCTTAGCTTCAAACAAAGGAAGGGGCTGGCCCACTCAGGCAATGTTGCCTAATAAATAAGCAGAAAATATAAAGGGGGAACCCAATATTCAAGGATAGTGGACTACATAGGCCCACTTATTGGGCAACATGACATATATAAACATAGAAGTCACCCTTGCGGAATGTCCAATATTAATTTATGTAGGGACAGAAACATGTTGGGTTGAAGCACACTGATGAGTCTGTATGTGCTTAGAGATTATTAGAATTAGGGTCTATTTCATGTACAAATAGGTGAGGATAACATATACACATGGATTAGCATTGAACAACAACAATATGTGATTGGTTTCAGTTTGTGAGTACATCTATTTACATTGTGTTTGGACACTTTCTTTTCCATTTTTACAAGCACTTATTTCATATGGAGTTTTGATAACATATCTTTGTAGTATGTGATGTTTCTATGATGTTCCATATGAATATGTATGCATAAAATGTTTTTCAAACTTTTTTAACTATATGTTTGATAGAAAAATATGTACATTCTGCATTTTTGTTTTTTTGCAACCATTTACTTTTGTTGTTGCCTTCTATGTTTATATATGCCTAATATATGAGCACAAGTTACACTTAGATCAACATGGCCTGAGGGGGCCACCCCTTCAAAGCTTTGAAGCTAAGCAGGGTCCACCCTGATTACTGCATGGATGGGACATAGTCCAAAGTCCTGGATGCCGTGTGTTTTCTAAGTTTTAAATATCTCACAACACACTAAGAAAACACACGTCATCTGCATTATTTTTTTTAAAAACCTGCTACTGTCGGTGTTTGAAAGTATTGTCCTCAGACAATTTGTTTGCCTTTTGCTGAATTGCATTCTATTATTTGTAGTCTCCCAGTCACGATGAAGGGAATAATGCCATAATTGTTCACGTTTTGCCTAACGTAGCTCTACAAGGATTTATACATTTGAGTGACACTATGTTATGTGTACTTTTCAAGTAATCTTTAGGAGGCAGAGTATTGTTGAAAGCCAGACATGGGGATCAGAAGGGGAAATTATTTATTTATTTATGTATTTAGATACAGGAGGAACATGCACTTTTGATCACAAAAGAGCGTACAATAGATAAGAAATCAGATTTGATGGGAAGCAGTGAGATTCTTACAATGGTTTGAAGGACATTCTACCAGGTTGTGGAGGGGAGTAAAAGAAACAGTCACAGGCGACAATACATAAGTGGACATACATAGATTAAAGACAACCAACATTGGACATTTTCAAGTGCCAGCACAGGTCGCGGTACGGCCAACTGTGCTCGGAATGTGACCATGATGGGTGAAGTGCTAGAGTGGAGGCAGCGGAAGTGATGGACAAAGGCAGGTTAGAGGCGAGAGAGAAATGTAAGCTAGCAGGCAGATGAGAGAGAGAGCAAGTAAGTCATCAGTATTTGCCCATGATGTGGCAAGAGAGTTTGTAATCCTGGGCACTGGTGCAGGTATTCTCCCCTGATTGTGGCTGCTTTTCAGGGCAAACAGTAAAGGAAACGTGGGAGGACAGCATAACTTTTTCAGAGAGTGGACGCAACACATTGGGGTATTTTGAGTTCGGCAAACTTGCTCAAGTATTTGGCTACCAGGATTTTATTCAGGTTGTCATGTTCCCAGTGCAGACGCTTACCCTCAAGACCATAAGCACTTGTTTCATATTGGGATTTTGTTTCCCAGGGAATATTTCACTACAGATATCTGGGTTTAAAAGGTGAACACCTTTTATACTTTGCCAGCTTATTTATTGGAACATTTCCCCTTATTTTTCTGGTGTTCATTACTTTTTTAAAAAGTCCAATGCAATTTTGTTTTGCACACATTCTTCTAAGGGGAAAGCCAATTAAACTACATTTGTATATTTCACTTTAAGATATATTTTCACTTACTGTGCATATACTTATGGGTACCAGCTTTTGATTTTCGCTATGGAGTCAAAAGTACCAGGGCATATGTTATTCTTGCAGCTGGTCATTTTTTCCCCTTTTCTGTGGGCTTAAATGCTGCTAGTTGGGGTTGTGCAATGTATCACAAAAATCACCAAGAGACCAGCCATAAATCAAGGGGCTTGTAGCACGCTGCTGAACCAAATCGTGTGATCCTTGGCAAATAATTTAATCTCACTGCGCATTGCCTTATAAAAGTGTGAGTTCTCAAAGCCTGTCATTTTTCATACATAACAATATCACTGCCAAAACAGGTCAAAATCAGTCTGTGATTGATGAACCTCTTTGAGCAATGGATTGCAAGTGTTGTAAAATATAGAGTGGGCAAAGTCATAGACTGTGCCCACTGGCCATGGCGAAAGGCCATGGCTGATGGTCTGGTAGTATTTTAAAATGGACAGTTGGCACGGGCGAACGCCATGGCTAGTGGTCCTGTAGTCTTCTAAAATATACAGTGGGAATGGCCGAATGCTGTGGCCAGAGGCCATGGCCAGTGGTGCGGGAATAATCTCTGGAATAACAAAACCTTTTGACACGGATGTCATCAGTGATGTGATGTAATTAGTGATGTTACCAGTGATGTCATCTGTGATGTCATCATTGTGGTCATAGGCTGCACAACAGGGAACAAAGTTTTTTCCTTGAATATATATATATTCAGTGAAAACAAAACCATAGAAATTTGGCAGATGATGGAAGCTTTGCCACCTTAACTAGGAGGCCCCCATTGTGCAGCCCCTAAGCACATTTATTACATAGTGCATGTCAGATGCCATCAGTGATGGCATCATATGAGAAATCAGGCAGGACACCACATATGTACATAAATACCAGTCATTGGGAAAACATTTTGGACTGTATTTGTAGATATAGCACAGATGCAATATATCTGCCTTTATGAAGGTCTGAAAACATGTGTCAAGCATTGAAAATAATGGTTGGGGAACTACAGAAAGTTGGACTTGCACTTAGCAATCTACAATTTCAGATTCAATACAGACAGGGGTTTGCAAACTTAGGATCTCCAGAGGTTTTATATTACAACTTCTGCTACCCCTACCTAGCAGTGGCAATGGTGAAGGATCCTGGGAATCATAGTCCTTAAACACATAGCGGAATGCTGGCTTCAACTCCGCCACTAAAACAATTACAATGTTCATATGTCCAGTACATTAGCTACTCTAGTCCTGATAACCATGTGTTCTCACTACATGAAAATGTTTTTTAACATTGTTGACCCTCGCAGGCCACCTGCTCTAACCTTTACCATTTGACATTGCCAAAGGCTACCTTTTGATTTGTTATTCTGAAAATAAGTAGTCTTATATGAAAATACGATAATTTCAGATACTGTTCCTTCTCATGTATGTTGTATTCTTTGTTGGTCTAGTGCAAGGTCATAACTGTACTACCAAAATGTCTTCTTTGCGTTGGTAGACTCTTTTTAGAACAGAGCGATAAAGGTAATAGACTATCTTTTAATTGTAAATACTCATTCCATGCGGGTAACTCTGGTGAAGGAATACCATGACTGTAAATAGACAGTATTTTTAAATGCAAACTCCAATCAAGCTTTGCACTTGAATCCACCCTTATATGCAGAAACATATTTATCAAATGCTACATCTCTCTTCCTTGCATACATAATCTGCTGTACCATTAATAGCATTGATGAAACCTTAAGTGATGTCATGTGTGATATCATCAGTGATGTCATTTGGGATGTCATCAGTGTGCTTAGGGGCTGCGCAATAGGGGCTTCATAGTTAAGGTGGCATAGCTTCCGACACTTGCTGAATTTCAGGGGTTTTGCTGCACTAAATAAGCACCTTAATGTCACTTGAACTGAGGTTTTTAACTGAATATTAAGGGTTTTGTTATGCTATCCCTCCCCCACCTGTAATTCTGTCTTTCTTTCTAATAACGTATATATCATATCTTTTGTTATCAATATCTGTTCTTCAAGTATGCAACATCAGGTTTATCAAGGATTTAATCTTTTTTTTTTGTCCACTAGATAAGAAAAGATTAATAATGGTGTACTGTGGTGAGGAAGAGTGAGGCGCAGTAGTTAGGGATTGTGATGAGGAAGAGTGAGTTGGTGGTAGTGGGACCCTTTGATGAGGAAGAGTGAGT
The DNA here is from genome assembly GCF_040938575.1 of Ambystoma mexicanum. Lineage (NCBI taxonomy): Eukaryota > Metazoa > Chordata > Amphibia > Caudata > Ambystomatidae > Ambystoma > Ambystoma mexicanum. The sequence continues at coordinate 822,206,554 of NC_090922.1, forward strand.
TGGTGGTAGTGGGACCCTTTGATGAGGAAGAGTGAGTTGGTGGTAGTGGGAACCTTTGATGAGGAAGAGCGAGTTGGTAGTAGTGGGGTACCTTGATGAGGAAAAGTGAGTTGGTGGTGGTGGTAGGGTACTGGTAGTAATGTTTATTTATAAAGCACCTATACACAGGCAAGAGTTTCAAAGCGCTCATACTGTGATGAGGAATAATGACATGGTGATATTGGGATACTGATGAGGAAGAGTGAGTTGGCGGTAGTGGGTAAATGTGAACTAGAAGAGTGACATGGTGGTGGTGGAGGGCTGTGAAGATGAAGAGTGAGTTGGTGGCTTTGGGTTACTGTGACAAGGAAGAGTGATGTAGTGGTTGATTGGTACTGTGGCAGCGAAGAGTGATGTGGTGGTAGTGGGGTACTGTTACGAGGAAGAGTGAGGTGGGTAGTACGGGACTGTGATGAAGAACAATGGGGTGGTGGTATTGGGGACCTGTGACAAGCAAGAGTGAGTTGTTGGTAGTGGAGTACTGTGACAAGGAATAGTGAGGTGCAGTAGTTAGGGACGGACTGTGACGAGGAAGAATTAGATGATGTATTGGGGTACTGTGATGAGGAAGAGTGAGTTGCGGGAAGTGAGGTCCTGTGAAGAGGAAGAGTGACATTGTGAGAGTGGGAGACTTATGAGGAAGAGTGAATTGGTGATAGTGGGTGACTGACAAGCAGAAGTGAGGTAGCGGGGGACTGTGCCAAGGAATGGTGAGATGGTCATAGTGGGGGACAGCGACGAGGAAGCATGACGGTTGGTGGTTGTGGGGCTCTGTGATGAGGAAGAGAGACTGACAAGGAAGAGTGAGGTGGTGGCAGTGAGGGACTGTGATAAGGAATAGTGAGGGGCTGGTAGTGGGGAAATGTGAAAAGGAAGAGTGACATGGTGGTAATGGAGGGCTTTGAAGGGGAAGAGTGAGTTGGTGGTATTGGGTTACTGTGACAGGGAAGAGCGAGTTGGTGGTAGAGTGGTACTTTGATGAGGAAGAGTGATGTGGTGGTAGAGGGGCACTGTGGTGGTATTGGGGTATTGGGGTATTGTTACAAGGACGAGTGAAGTGGGGGAGTGCAGGACTATGATGAGGAAGAATGAGATGGTGGTATTGAGGTACTGTGACGAGGAAGATTGAGTTGGTGGAAGTGGGGTTCTGTGAAGAGGAAGAGTGATGTGGTGATAGTAGGAGACTGATGAGGAAGAGTGCGTTTAGATGGATTTCTGAACTCTGTCCTGGAGGGGCAGAGGTTCAGAAGGCCAGCCTAGTTTCTTGGAACAGGGTCACCTCTGGACAAGCCAGACCAATCAGGGTAGCGATGGCAGCGGTCAAGACTAGGTCTCAAGAGGGGTGAGGGTGACTAAAAGCCTGCAATGAGCACATAAAGCAAGGACACTTACAAATTACTCCAGGCAGGTGTTATATTAAAAATATAGACACATTTATTACAAGGCCTTTGTAACATCGACCGTAGTAAAGAATCACGGTAAAACTCAAGTAAACCAACACATCATAATCAATACAATATATATACATGACCGAGGGGTCTAACGAGTTAGAGGCACGAAATATGCAGACCACCTAGATGGGGAGGAAAACGGGCAGTGCAAGTAATCGTTAGGACCAGTTCGACATCAGAGACCACCTAACTAGAAGGAAGTCCGAGCCCTACGAAGAGTGGAGCCTTGTGCTCAAAAGTACCTGCACACACGGGTGCCAACGGGCCAAGGAGTGTCTCTTCGGGGAAATCAGGCAGTTCAGAGAAGTGAAAAAACGATGGCGAACAGACCTCCGCTACTCAAGCGCGGCCTCCACTTGTGGGCAGAAGCAGGGCGCGAGTACGGAGAAAGGGGTGCTGCTTTTAGACAGTGGGGGAAAGCCACAGGCTCCTGCAGGAGGGAGACCGGTTCAGGGTATTGACTACTCACCGGTCCCCGATGCAGGCAGACCCAGGCTTCTCCGGGTTAGTTTCTTCGCTGGCAGGTTCAGATGCGATCAGAGGGACGTTTCAGCGCCGTGTAGATTCCGCGGCAGCAGAAGTCAGGGTCAAGGGTGTCCCAAACACAGCGAACACGCACAGTTTGTTACCACAGCAGGGCAACTCGGCAACCGCTTGTATTCCAGGCCCAATGTACACGTCTCACTTCAGACCTGGGAACGCCAAGTGTACGAATCGTGTGAGAGTGTCGAGGGCTCGGATTTCAGCAGCAGCCAGACGGCAGTGACAGAGCAAGGTTCCTGTGTAGGCTGGTCAGTCCACTGGATGGCCCAGGGATGCTTCCGAAGGCTTACGTACAGGAGCTGGTGAAGGTGCCGAGAATAGTTGTTCCCACTATTCTAAAGGGTCGAAGCGCCAGTACAGGCCTTCTCGTATGATCAGAGGCAGAGGGGTCTCACAGGACGACAGCAGTGCAGGGTGCTAAACCTTCAGCGGGTCACCAGCAATTCCTCGACTCAGCTTCTTAGTTGCAGGATACTTGGCTCCTTTATCCTTCGTTCGTGAGAACTCAGGAGATCGACATGGTAGTGGTGTTTCCAGCCTCCTCTTATCCAGAGTTCCCTTCGTGACAAAACGGAGAGGACCCAATGGGAGATCTGCTCACAAAACACTCACACCATACGTGAACCTATCATGGACCATGGTGGTCCCAGGCATTCAAGACACACTAGACTCTCTGGCACCCAGGATGTGTATTGGGACCAGACATCCCAGCCCACATCCTGGAGGCTCACACCAGGCCTGTAGAAGCCTGCGAAAGCATCTGTGTTTCGCGGGAAAGTACATGCCCAAATAAGGATGGCCCCGGATCGGCTCGACCTGGGGAAGGTGAAAGGGCAAGACGGTCAGCAGACAGGACAAAGAACCTCGTGGTCTGGCCATTTTGGAAGCCAGGCCACCCATTTTGGCCAAACGCGAGAAGCGCGGTTAACAGGGCAAAAGGGAGTTCAAAACACAAAGAAACGATCGCTTCCACCAGTCCTGTCCGTGACATACTTGCACAGTTTGTTAGAAATCCATCGAGAGTTTCTAGGGCCTGTAGAATGACTAGAGACCCAAGAGTGCAGTAACTTAGCTTACAGTGCCCTCTTGTGCCATGTTGCGCGAAAGCTGCAACATGAGAAAAGAACTACGGAAAACAACGTTTCCCGGTACTGACTGACTTAAGGGCATGTCAGTTTCCCCGTAAAATGGAGCGAAAGCCCAGAGGAGTGTGGCAGGAGGCCGCGCTTCTCTGGCAAAGTCTAGATCAGGGTGTAAAACAACAGCAAAAAGTTTGGGGGTTGCCCCCAAAAGTTTGGAAGGAAAATTACCTACAATATGAAATCTTTCCTAACAGAGTGAATTGGTGATAGTGGTGGGCTGACAAGGAAAAGTGAGGTAGTGGTGGACTGTGACAAGGAATAGTGAGCTGTTCTTAGTGGGGTACTGTTACGAGGAAGAGTGAGGTGGGTAGTACGGGACTGTGATGAAGAAGAATGAGGTGGTGGCATTGGGGACCTGTGACAAGCAAGAGTGAGTTGTTGGTAGTGGAGTACTGTGACAAGGAATAGTGAGGTGCAGTAGTTAGGGACGGACTGTGACGAGGAAGAATCGGATGATGTATTGGGGTACTGTGATGAGGAAGAGTGAGTTGCGGGAAGTGAGGTACTGTGAAGTGGAAGAGTGACATTGTGAGAGTGAGAGATTTACAAGGAAGAGTGAATTGGTGATAGTGGGTGACTGCCAAGCAGAAGTGAGATAGTGGGGGACTGTGCCAAGGAATGGTGAGATGGTCATAGTGGGGGACAGTGTCAAGGAAGCATGACGGTTGGTGGTTGTGGGGATCTGTGATGAGGAAGAGTGACATGGTTATAGTAGGAGACTGACAAGGAAGAGTGAGGTGGTGGTAGTGAGGGACTGTGATAAGGAATAGTGAGGTGCTGGTAGTGGGGAAATGTGAAAAGGAAGAGTGACATGGTGGTAATGGAGGGCTCTGAAGGGGAAGAGTGAGTTGGTGGTATTGGGTTACTGTGACAGGGAAGAGTGAGTTGGTGGTAGAGTGGTACTTTGATGAGGAAGAGTGATGTGGTGTTAGAGGGGCACTGTGGTGGTATTGGGGTACTGTTACAAGGACGAGTGAAGTGGGGGAGTGCAGGACTATAATGAGGAAGATTGAGGTAGTGGTAGTGGAGTACTTTGAACATTTAGAGTGAGTTGGTGGTAGTGGAGCACTGTTATGAGTAAGAGTGATGTGGTGGTAGTAGGGGACTGTCACGAGCAAGGAAGAGTGAGATGGTGGTATTGAGGTACTGTGACGAGGAAGATTGAGTTGGTGGAAGTGGGGTTCTGTGAAGAGGAAGAGTGATGTGGTGATAGTAGGAGACTGATGAGGAAGAGTGAATTGGTGATAGTGGTGGGCTGACAAGGAAAAGTGAGGTTGTGGTGGACTGTGACAAGGAATAGTGAGCTGTTCTTAGTGGGGCACTGTGACAAGGAAGAGTGAGGTGGTGGTAGTGGGGGACTGTGATGAGGAAGAGTGACATGGTGATAGTAGGAGACTGACATGGAAGAGTGAGGTGGTGGCAGTGAGGGACTGCGACAAGGAACAGTGTGATGGTCGTAGTGGGAGACTGGTGAGGAAGAGTGAGATGGTGGTAGTGGCGGACTGTGATGAGGAAGAGTGAGTAGGTGGCAGTGGGGTACTGTGACGAGGAAGCTGGAAGTGGTAGAAGTGGGGGACTGGGAAGAGGAAGACTGTCATCGTGGTAGTGAAGGAGTGTTGTGGTAAAGGGGCACTGTGAAAAGAAAGAGTGACATTATGATAGACAGGGACTGTGACAAAGATGAGTGAGGTGTGGTAGTGGGGTACTGTGACGAGGAAGAGTGATGTGATAGTGAGGAACTGTGATTAGGAAGAGTGACGTGGTGGAAGTTGGGGGCTGTGAAGAGGAAGAGCAAGTTGGTGGTAGTGGGTTACTGTGATGAGGAAGAGTGACATGGCAGTAGTGGGGGACTGATGAGAAAGAGTGAGGTGGTGGTAGTGTGGGACTGTGACAAGGAACACTGAGTTGGTGGTAGTGGTGTGCTGTGATGAGGAAGAGTGACGTAGTGGTAAAGGGGTACTGTGATGAGGAAGATTAAGTTTGAGTTAGTGGGGGACTGTGACCAAGAAGAGTGAGTTTGGGTTAGTGGGGAACTGTGACGAGCAAGAGTGAGGTAGGGATATATAGGTAAGATTACAAGTAGGATTACTAATAAGGTACAGTGACAAAAAAGAGGGAGGTGCGATAATATAGATATCTCGCCTCTGACGTAAAGGTAAATCAAGATCTTTGCTGTTAAGTCACATGAAAAGCATGTCCAATCAAAACAAAGTGTATAGTAACCAAGCATTGGCTTCAGTCGTATGATGCAAACTTTCTTTTAAAATAGCAAAGCAAATATAAGCTTAATTAACACATTTAAAACCCCAAAAACACTAGTAGCCCCCTAAATTCCTGCCCACACATTTTAAGTTAATTTAGGAAGCAATACATGTAAAAATAATTTATATCAAAAAATAAATTTCTTCCTAAATTAACTTAAAATACTGCTCGTACCCGAACTAGCAATTACAGGGATTGGCCCAACTCCATGTTATAATTTTGAAGTATTTAATCGGAAAAACCACCACCCCCAAAATCCAAACCTTCACCTATCATCCTTTCTTACTCTGCCCAGATGCTCCCTAGTATCAAAACCAGGGATGTAATTTCACCAAAATGCCAAGGGTAGCAGAAGTGACATCACATGACCCTTGACCTCCAATGACATCACAGGAAGTGATGTTATTTGACCCCACCCCCCACATGACATCACGGGAAGTGATGGCACACACCCTTCAGATTGTTCAGATATGTCTAGCACCCGTGTTTCCAGGCGCTCTCATTTCAGCCAGATATAAGAACCGAGGCACAGAGGGAGGTGTGATTTGTTCATGATCACACATTTGGAATGTCATTTCCAAGATTCGACGTGGGGTCTATATGTAAAACATAAATAATGCAGTACTTGTAGCAGGGTAACCGAAATCTCTAACGCAGGCTACAGCTAGTGTATGAAACATCTATAGATCAATGGACACAGAAGTACTCGTCATCTGTGGCGTTGCTGTGTTAAAGAAGCCAAAAAGGCACTGACCTGGGGAGGCGTGCACTGCTGTTTACCCAGGAGCAAAATGCTGCATGAGCAAGACCTGAAAATTAAATCATTGACCAGGATTTAGCATCAACAAAATTCCCTGATTATAAACCTATCTATGAGTCAGCTATCAAAACGATCGAAGAAACCTATTAGACTGGTCTGGGTGAACAGAAGGGAGTGCAAATGATAATGTTATGTTTGCTGGAGTAGAATACCTGGGAAAGGTGCTTATCATTACCCAAGACCCCCCATAGTTTTCATTATCTAAGCGTAATACTGGGTGCCAGAGGACTTAAAAAGACCCCACCATTTAATGTAATATCATTACTGCACACATAAATCCGTGGCACCACAGAGTTATTTTAAATTGAAAACACCCATAAGTTGCTTCTCACCCGGGCACTCACTGGCAGACTTCAAGGCGCACACTGCACACTACCCCTTTGTCAGACAATGGCGTAGCACAACATTTGGGGCCACTCTGTGAGCCATGCTGTGGGGAACCCCTCAAGCTCCTTAAAGCACAGGGTATGCCAGACCCCAGGCCGTCCCGGACCCCCACATGTGCGTAATGTCCATGATGATTATGCCGCTGCAGGAGCATGCACTTCTCCAAGTGAAAGAAGTAAACACGTTTTTTAATCAAAGCTTAAATTTTTCACGAAGCATAGAAAGAAGGGGGCGGTGCAAATATACCAGCCACCAGTGGTGGCTGTTGAGTTGTTTTTTTGGAGGGTGTAAATGTTTGCCACAAGTATGCGATTGCGACCAAGCGTAGCGACGAAGACCGAACTAATGAAAATGGGTTTGGTGAGGGCCAGGGGGGATTCTGCCCACTCCCCATAGAAAATGTTTTGAATAATGGGTTAAAATGGTGCATTACACAGCACACTTTCTGTGAAAATTTGGGTAAAAGGCCAAAAATGTGGGTTAACAGCCAACATCCAGTTTTGCAGGGAGTAGGGTAAACCATGAAAAAAAGTACAATAGATGCAAGTCACCAAAAGTGCACATGGCTGTTAGATTCTCTCCTGCCAGTGCGCCAGTAGAGGAGAATGCCTGAGGCCCCTTGTGGAAGGCCGTGTCGAGGAGAGCAAAGAATACACACACGTTGCTGATTGTGCCCGGAACTGCCCCACTCGTGCCGGGGCGGGTCCTTTATTTATCGGTGCCTCATGTCACCGCGCTCGCGGGATGTAAGGCGTACATAACATTCCTCCTTTTTTCCAACAAACTATACTACTACATGGTCTATGTAACTGTGTTAACAAAACGGTTTAACTCTACTGTGCACTCTAGTCCAGCACAGTTTTCTTTTGTTCCCACCCTTTAGTGTCACTTCACCACTCATAGTCTTTTAACTTCTCTGGGGGTCTCAGTGCTGTCCTTAAAGCATAATGCCCTCGTCTAGGGGCTGTCCCCGGACCTGTGTCCCCTTATGGCTCACCTCTCCCACTTGGTGACGCCTCGCCCGGTCCATCCAGTGGTTCATTTGCCTCGTGCCTCGAAGCTGGCTCTCCCTCGGGTTGATGATTCTCATCCTCCGGGCGGTGGCTCCGCTTCTGCTGAGAGCTGCTGGTCTCCATCCGTCCACATCTGTAGTGGCACCCTCTTGAACCATGAGGCATTCCTGGTGATCATGCAGTGCCCCCGTGCTGCCGTCACCATTGTTCCCTGTCTTCAGGTTACAGTCCAGGGGACCAGGTCATATTGTGTGTCGAGCTTAGTCTTCGTGGGTTTGCGCACCACCAACACCTGGCCACCGACTTGGTGTTCTGAGTTCTGTGCATGTCTCCTAATGATCATGTGTTCATTTGCAGTTATTCTCTTATGTTGAGTGCAAGCGCTGTCATAGGTGTCAGTGCCCCTGCTTGGGTGGTGTGGAATGGAAACGTTTATTATTGTTCCATACATGATGTCTGTCGGTGGTAGCCCCGTGGAGATGTGGGGCATCACCCGATAATTCCGTAGGAACCGGTACAGATCTACTCTCCAGTGTCTGGAGTGTGCCCTGGATAGGCGTAGCACTTTGTTGATGGTTTGCATGAGCCTCTCTACATCGCCGTTGGCTTGTGGCCATCTCAGCGTGATGTGGTGGTACTGGATGTTCAGCTAATCCAGGTATTTCTTGATCTCTGTACCCTGGAATGGCGGTCCGTTATCGCTTTTAATGCGTCGTGGCAGGCCATGGGTGACGAACATCTTTTCGAGGGCCGGTATCACCATATCCGCTGTGGTGGATGACACAATCTCTACCTCCGGGTATCTTGAATGGTCATTGATGGCTACTAACAGGTATGTTCCTTCCCGAACTGTGCAACAGTCGATGCTGATTGCGTCCCATCTTGAGAGACCCCCGCTCTGCCGACTGTATGGGTTCGGGGCTCAGCGGTACACTTGTTATTTGGCAGGAAAGGCAGGCTGTTATGAGTTGTTCCACCTTGGTGTCGATGTGTGGGAACCACAGTCGGTGTTGGATTCTGGCTTTGGTCCGAACCATCCCTTGGTGGCCTTAGTGGGCCAACGCTATGATTCTGTCTTGTAGACTAGTAGGGATTACGAACCGTGCCCGTTTTAGGATGAGTCCTTCACTGGTGACTGACAGGTCTTGACGTATTGGGAACATGCCCGTGAGGAAATCTCTGGCTTCGGGTGTGCGGTTGTGCGCATTTCAGGGGAAAGATTTCCATTCGCCTGATATGATAGTGTCTTTGACTAGGTCACAGCAGGGGTCAGTTTGGGTGGCTTCTACGATGTCCTCGTGTTACACTTCGGGCTTCCTTGCAGAATACGACTCCTTTACAAGCTCCTCTGTGGAGCAGATACAGGTTGCCATGGCGCCTGTACAAACTACGACGGAGTCTGTGTCAGCTGACACGTCCTGTACGTGGAAGACGTACGGCAAGACACGCCCCCATACGGCTTTAAAACCACCGTCTTTCAAGGGGCTCGTTGCTGCTAATTAGCGTTACAAGCTACAGCGGTTACGTCCGTTTACTCCTTCGTGTTTTCTCCGCACAAATTCCTATTCTGCTTACCTGGTATTGACTCTTGCCTGGCTTCTGGATTGGCTTGCCTCCTCCTTTATTCCTGTCGTGCTCGCCTGGCTTTTGAACGTTATTGGATCCTGCTTCCTGCTGTCTCTTGCAGTACTTTATTCCTGCTAGCTGCTACTAGACGCGGAACGACTTTTGCCTTCCTCGCAGGTGACTTGCTATCAACCATCCGGAACTTTTCTATGCCTTATCTGGATGCCTGTGTGCTCAGGTACATACTTGTAATTGGCAATTCCACCCCTGCTATTAATTTTCTCCACAACCTTGCTTGGATCTTTGCCTTCTGTTGGATTCTGGGACATTGAGTGACTGTCTTGTGAACTTGTCTTCAAGTGCATATAAACGCTTTGCTGATACTGCACCAACCCGGCACTAGTGCGACCCTCGTGCCGTTCGGGGCTATTTCCCTATACTAACATTCCTGTTTGTTATTTTCTCCTATCGTTGCCTTCTGTTTCATGGACTACTTTCCATCCTCAAAATATCCATATTCAGGTTAGTTGTTATTGGTTCGATACATTAGGAAGTCTCTTTAGAATTATTCCCACTCATTGTGCTTATTCATATTTTTGTAGATTCACCCCGGGGAAGCTCCACTCCAATACTTACCTAGGTATTTTCCTGTTATATACTGCTGTTCTGATTACTTGGTTTATTTTCAACACTGTATAATATCGTTGTATTCCTTTGCAGCATTGGTATTGGCGGTGTGTGTTCTCCCCGTTCTTTTATTCAATTGACACCTCTGTCTGTCCCAATCGAAACAGCAGAGAGGTACATTGTAGAAAAGAGCCCCTCTTTGAGGAAGCCTGAGTCTTGTACTCAGGGGAGCTGGGATGGAAGGCTGAATATCGATTCTTGTACAACCATCATCTCCAAGGTCACTCATCCACATCTTGGGCCTACTTCGGAGCGGTGAGTAACACCTCGATGTTGACCGCTTTGGGTTTCATAGTGTGCACGACCTGGCATATGTGCTCCTCAATTTCTTCTGCCACATTCACTTCCCGTGAATATGGGTATGAGGGGCTTGTGGTCCGTGTAGACTCCGAACTTCCGTCCATAGAGATATAGGTGGAAATGTCGGCATCCCCATAAGACAGCAATGGCTTCTTTCTCAATGTGCGAGTACCGTTGTTTGATTGTTGTCAGGTAGCGGGAGGCGTAGGCGATTGGCTTTGTCTCTCCTGTCCGAGCAACCTGAACAAGGATGGCTCTGAGGCCGACGGGGCTGGCGTCGGCGTATAGTTATGTCAACAGTGTGGGGTCATAGTAGGCTATTGTTGCCTCGGCCGAGAGGGATGTTTTGATCCGCTCAAATGCTTCCCGGCAGTCGGGGCTCCAGGTCCATTTTGTGTTGGATTTTGTGAGTTCTCTGAGCGGTTCGGACATTGTTGCCGGGTTGGGGATGAACCTCCCACAGTATGTCGCCATTGCCAAGAAGCTGCGTACCTCCATGGGTGTCGTTGGGGGAGAAGCTTTCTTGATGTCCGCAATTATTTGTGGTTCGGCTGACACCCCTGCACTGTTAAACACGTACCCGAAAAAAGTGATCTCCTCCTTCAGGAATTCACACTTTTCCCGGTGGATGGTCAGGCCTGCAGCCTCCAGCCTGCTGAGTACCATTTCGAGGCGACACATGTGCTTGTGTCTGTCGCTGGCGTGGATAAGGATGTCATCTCTGACATTCAGCACTCCTGGGATGCCCTGTATCACCTCTCGGATGGCCTGATGGAAAACCTCTGCCTCTGAGGAGATGCCGAAACTTAACCTTTTGTACTGGTGTAGGCCCAGGTGTGTGGAAAAGGTTGTGATATATCTGGAGTCACGATGCAGTTTCAATTGATGGTATCCGGCGTGGAGGTCAATTTTAGAAAATGCCTTTGACCCCATGAGGTCCGTGATACTTTCCTCGAGTGAGGGGGTGATGTGTCGTTCTCCCTTGATAGCTGCATTGGGAAGACGCATGTCTATACACCTTTCCCGGTTGCTTCGGCTTCCTTGTCACCACATAGGGGATACCCACAGTGTCGGCCCAGTTACTTCCTCTATGGTTCCTGCCTTATCAAGTTCTCAGAGTTCTTTTTCGACTTGATCCCTCATGTGAAATGGGGTTCTTCTGTGTCGCACCGCTCGGGGCTGTACTGAATTGTTAATGTAGAGTTATCAGTTTTCCTTTCAGACAACCAATGCCTTTAAGGAGGCTTGGGTACTTCCCAAGGAGAGTGACGATGTCTGTGGGGTCTGTAACATCACAAATGAAATGGATTAGTCCCAGGTCTTCCGCTGAATCTCCACTTAGTAGGCATTTGATACCTGCATTGATGACGTATACATTTGACTCGGTCACCTCTGCTGAGCGTTGTTCTGAATCGTCCCTCCACTGGTAGTGGGGTCTTGCAACCGTACGCAAACAGCAGTGTGTCCGTTGGTTTTAGGCCAGGGCGGGGACGTAGTTTCTGGAATATTGTCGCTGGCATGACGTTTACTGATGCCCCAGTGTCAATTGAAATTTGTGTCTCCTGGCCCTGTATGGCCACTAGGCATTTTTGTCTTCTTTTCCTCTTCGTCGACTCCGTACCTCTGTGTTCAAGCGCTAAGACTAGGTAGAATTTTCTCCCCTTCTCATTTGTCCGCTTTCCGTCTCTTTCATTATGTCACGGTCATCATCACCTGCTTCGTCGGTTGATGAGTTGGCCGCTTCAACGCAGCGAGCGTTGGCTTGTTTCTTTTTCTTGGGGATTCTTTTGTCCTGTTGTGGTTGGGGGCTTTTTGGTTGCCCTGTCGATCTACAGACTCTTGCGTAGTGGTCCTGCTGGCCACACGCTCTGCACGTGGTGCCTTGTGCTGGGCAATTTTTTCTTCCATACCGCACATTTCCGCACCATCCGCATTCTGTAGGCCCTGGAATCCTTGACTGCCACCGGGGTGAGCTGTTTGTTTCGTTGATGTCTTCTTTCGGCTGTTGGCGGTTGGTGATTTGGGCTATTGTCGCTGTCATCGGAATTAGTTGGAGCTTTTGCAGTGTGGTGCTCATGTGTGCCGCCCTCGCGTGCGACAGTTCTCTTTGGCGCCCGTATTAGAGGATCCTGGCTAGGGAAATACCCTTCTCGTTCAGCACCATTCTGCGTAGTTTCTCAGAGTGCATGCCATTGATGATTTGGCATCTTACCTCTTTCTCGACGTTGTCAAATTCACACAAGAGTGTGAGTTTTTTGAGTCTCACTTGGTAAGCGTCGAGTATTTCTACCTCAATCTGAATGGTGGTGCAGAAGATGAACGTCTCATAGTCCGGGTTCAGTTGTGGCATAAAATGGGCTGCGAGAGCGTCTTTGGCCAGTTGGTAAATGTCTGAACCATCTCCGATCACCAGATATTTGAAGATGCGCAGGACGTCATCACCCACGTTGAGTAGAAGGAGTGACCTCATCTTCCTGGGCGTTGTGATGTCTTTGCAGTCCACGATAGCCAGCGGGGGCCCACCGACAATGGGTCGGTGTATGGGTCGAATGGTCCCAACCCCATTGTTGTTCCCCCTTGTGGTCAAGGGGATGGTGTTGCAGGTGTTAGTGAAGCTGCAATTCTCGATGGCGTGCAGGGTCTGGGTGTGTACAGGCCAGTCGCTATGTTGTTCCAGTGATGGGGTTCCTACAGTTGACGTGCGTGAGTGGTGAATGCTTCTCACCTTCATGATCCTTTTTTCAATGGGGTGTTGAGGTTTTTTTTTTTCCGGTGGGGATGGGCCCCCCACCGTGCTTCCAAAAAGTAGCCCGTGTCGAGGGCTTGCAGGCCGAGTATTAGCTTGCACACCTGATGCCTTGTTGATCCATCCCTCGTCTCCAGTTTTAGATTTTCTCCTGCCGGTGCGCCGGTGGAGGAGAGAATGCCTGAGGCCCCACGTAGAAGGCCGAGTCGGGGAGAGCAAAGAATGCACCCACACACACACACGTTGCTGATTGTGCCCGGAACTGCCCCGCTCGTGCCGGGGCGGGCCCTTTATTTACCCGCGCCTTACGTCACTGCGCTCGCGGGACGTAAGGCGTACATAACATTGGCATTTCCCAATGCATTATCATGTGGTCCTTGCAATATATGATATATGTCAGCATAAAAACATTTTCATGATAGCTGTGCCCACACATTTCCATTCTGGCTCCACCAACATGTGCTAGTATTCCCATATAAGACCATACTCATGTTTGCTTTAAGATGATTTTTTATAGCATCATTACTGGCACTGGGCACAAAACTGGCTCTGCCAATATATGCCAGTTGTCACGAACCGCCACTCCTGGTCTCAGTGGTCAGCTTGAAAACGCATCCCTCACGTTGCAGGTGCCATTTTTCCTCCCAAGATTCTAGCGGTCTAATGTTCGGACCGCATTAGACCACAGTGCCAGCTTTTCCGGTTTGACCACACATCAGTGACAGAGATGCCTGGATTAAATAGTCTCAATGCAGGTAATGTTTTCATCCCAGCTCAGCGCAGTTCCATGTGTTAATATCCACGCAAAAATATCGACATACAAATATATCGCCATATTCTTGCGGTGATTTTACGGCATGGAACCTCCGGGGGACACCCCCGCAACCCCTGCATTATTTTTAAAGGAGTGGGGGACACCCCTGCAACCCCCGCTCTCAAAAACCCCAACAATTATCCCCCCCCCAAAATATTGCCTATGGACATTCCAGACAACGATATATACGGCGATATTTTTGGTGAGGATAATATATTGTGATCCTGCTCAGCGCTCCAAGGTTCTATTTTCCTTCCATTCACACTCCTCGTTCCTACTTGCAAATTGAATCCCTTTGCTCTTCTGGTTCACCCTTTCTCTTCGTTGACTCCTGTGCTCCCTTCCTGCAGTATCCACCTCCATTCCTTGATCCTTGGCTCTCTCCTTCCCTTGCTGCTTCGTTTTCGGTCATCTTGGACTTCCATGTGTGACAACCTCTTCTGCAGCAACAAGGAGGAACTGTGCACAGGTTTTTTCTCTACCCTCTGGGGCACAGGTTTTTCTCCTGTAATTGTCTTTTGCATTTTCCTACGGGGGTCACACTGCCTGCGCTCACACCATTCAGGCAGCGTGGCATCAAAAGAATCTCACCCCTATCTCCACGACTCACGTTCTCAGAAGAAAAAGGATAAGAGGTCTCCAAATAAGAAGACCTCCAAAGTGAAGGCACAGTTGGGTGCCAGCTCGACTTCTCTCACCAGTACTCCTATGTAAGAACATACTCCCATTGGTTTAGCCATTAAAAGTGACATGTCACAATATGAAAACCTGTCCAAACTGGTTCCAATGTAAGCCCGTCTAGACCCATAAGAACACGTTTCATGATTGATTCATCATAGATGCTCAGTTAATAGAAAGTCATGCTATCGTGAAAAATATACAGGCTGCTACACCAAAACATCCGTTTTGCGAGGTAACACTACTTATGCTTGTTTTTTTAAAGATGTAAAGATGCTGAGTAATAAATGTCATGCCATAGTAAGCAATGGCTAGAGTGACTGCACCAAAATGCCAGTCTCGCCAGGTAATGACACACATGAACTTGGCTTTGCCGGAAAATACCAGTAAAACCTGCAACGCCAATAAAGGATGTGTAAAAAATGCTCTAGTGACCCCCAGTCTCACACACATGCACCCCCTTTCACTCACCGTTCACTCAGCAATACATCCGGTCTCATATTCATTCACACTGCATTCAACACACAAGCACACAACCACCTACCCACAACATTAAAACACACACTACCACACTCATATTCATTCACCCACCAGTCACTAACTCATGCCTTCTCTTACATCCACTCATTGCATTCTCTACAAAGGTACACACCCATCCAAGCAGAACTTTCAGGAACACACCATTACATTCATACTCTTTCACCCACCAGTCACTCACTCATACACCTTGCCTTCCCTCCACCCATTGCATTCTCTACACAGGTACACACTCAACCACCCAGAACATTAAAAACACAACATCACATCACATTCATACTCATTCACCCACCAGTCACTCACTCACACCTTCTCTTACATCCAGTCATAACATTCTCTAAACAGGCACACACCCACCCAGAACATTCAAAAACACACATCACATCACATCACATTACTTCTCATTCACCCACCACTGTATTGTATTGTATTGCAGGAATATTTATAGAGCGCAACTAAGACCAGAAGAGAAATCAAGGCGCTAGTTTGGGAGAAAAAAGAGGGGGCCATCAGAACTAGAATAGATAGGTTTTTAAAGCCTTTCGAAAAGGAAGATATTCAGAAATGGTACAAAAATCAGGAGGCAGAGTGTTCCAGAGCATAGGGGCAAGCACTGTAAAGGATCTTTCTCCCGCTCTAGAGAGGCGAAAACCTAGGAATACACAAAAGAGATTGGTTGGTCGAGCAGAGAATTTTGTTGGCGGTGTAGGACACAAGTTTAGATCGTAAGAATTCTGCGCCAACGTCGCGAGTAGCCCAATGAACGAGACCGAGAATTTTAAACTTGACTCAGCTCCTGTTTGGGAGCCAGGTTAGTTGATGAAGTAGGTCCTGAGAATCAGTTAGTCTAGGAGCTCTCAGAGCAAGGATAGCTGCTTCATTTTGGAGAATTTGCAGACGCTGCAGTAGCACCTCAGGCTGGCCTAAATAGATTCCATTACAGTAGTCCAAGGAACGCATAATAGATGCAGTCACAATTTTGAACCTAGATTCAAATTGCAGAAATGGCAGGACTTATTTTTGCATAGCCTAGTTGGCAAAATGCAGAAATCTGGGCTTCTCTAGAGCCACGACCATTAATTTAATCCCTAGGCTCTTCACTATCAGAGTGGGTCCACGACATAGGCCGAGAGAGATTGGCCAATAATCACAGGTCCATGACTGTCTTATGGAACCTGCGCCAACTAGTAGGCCCTCTGTTTTATTTCCATTATGTTTGAGCCAGTTATTTGCCTTCCAGTCCCCGACGGCAGACAAGTAGTCTTTCAGTTTTTGAGGGGGATCGAATGATGGTACATTCAGGCGAAAAATAATTTGCGTGTCATCGGCATACAAATAAAAATGCACCCCATGACTAGCAATCAAATTGGCCAAAGCCTGTACTTATAGGTTAACTAGGAGGGGGGATAAATCAGACCCCTGGAGTACACTACAGTCCGAAGCCATGGACAGAGAAGTAAAAGAGGGCGAGGGATACCGTTTGAACCCAGTCAGACAAGAAAGAGGCAAACCACTTCAGTGGGATACCCGAAATTCCCACCTTTCTAGGATATAGAAGCAGATTCTCATCGTCGACAGTGTTAAAGGCCACTGAGAGGTCGAGGAGAATCAAAGCTCCAGCCTCTCTGCGGTCCTGCAGCAAAGCAATGTCGTCCATGGAGCAACCATCACGGATTCCGTTACCATGCCGGGACGGAAGCTGGACTGAAAAGGATGAAGCAAGTCATTCGATTCCAGGAAGGCGGACCTGAGGGGGTCACAATACATTCCATCAATTTCATGAGGACTGGAAGCAGTGAGATTGGCCAATAATTCTCCACTATTACAGGGTCAAGGTGTGCCTTTTTTAATAAAGGAGAGACTCAAGTATGTGTCCTGTCGAAAAAGAATATTGAAGTGCAGTGGTAAACACCGAAATAGACCCGCTAGAGGCAGCTTGAAGAATGGGAGGCAGACCTAAGCTTCTGTCACTGTGCTAAACTGAAAGGAATTAGATTGTGTCTCTTCAGTATTAGGAATCAAAGCAGGAGGATCCGCATGGACTGGCCTTCCTATATTTATCAACTCCTGGATGCTACACATTTTGTCCCTAAATAAATGCACATGCATACATTTGACACGCACTTCATACATGAAAAATGTACATCATATATTTTTTTTTAAAACACTTCTTACCTTTTTCTTGCAGCTTTGGTACGTCCTTCAAGGCCACCCTCGGCTTCTCTGTGCTACTCACAAACAGGAACCAGGAATCAGCAAGAGCTTCCTGGTTCCTGTATGTGAGCTGCGAGGAAGCCGAGGGAGAAGGGGTTGGAGCTGAGTGTGCCACATGTCACGGTCAGCTCCAACGTCAATCCCTACTGTGCGCCTCCCCGCCCCAGCCATCACCCTGAGGGGTGAGGACTGCACTGGGAAACTGACCCGCACCCCTGATCTGGTGTGGCAGGGGCCCCCGAACCATGGGGGCTGCAGGGCCACCCGCAGCACCAGGAGCTACCGTTTTTGTACATTTTATTAAAAAAAGTAATACACAATTTTCTTTGAATTACAGTTTTACAGCCCATACATCATTTTAGAGCACTTTGCAATATCGATTCAAGAACTTGATACTCGAATCACGTAACGCCGGATTTTGAGAAAAGAAAAAGCTTGGCACCAGCAATGCATCATGGTCCACAGAACTAACTTTTGGGGTACAGATACACGCCAAATTGGAAAAGAACGACTCAATCATCAAACCAACAAAGGATTTCCTTCAAGCGCTTTGTGGCCAAACTTTTGTCTTATTTGCCGCGAATCCATCCAGCAATTTGGGCCGTGCATTTGATCAAAAATTTGACATTTTCCCTATGGGACAATTAATGTAAAAGTGAAACACAAGCTTTTTTTGACCCTTTATATCTTTTGATCTGTAACAGATTTGTACAAAATGTTCCAGTTCTGGACCCCAAACTAGGAATATCAAATGTTAAATGTCATGTTGATCCATCCTATTACTCAAAAGTTATTAGCCATAGAATGTTTGCATTGCCTATGGATTATAGGTTTTGCTTGAACTGTATATACACACACCATTGAAAAAAGCAAAAAATTAGACTTCTTCCTATAAAATGTAAAGGCTACAAACATGGGCGCTATCATGAGTAGGGTTACTATAAAATTCATAGGTGGCACCAGCACTAGCTTGAGAGGGCTTAGGTCCTCCCACTTTGAGGCAGGAGGTATCACTCTGCTGTGAGACACAGTCCATGGCTTCCGAAGAAAAGGGGGCGACAGCTAGAGCCTGACAAATTTCTCACCTTGAAGAACAGTGTATTTACTTACTTTTAAACAATCAGTAACATGACGACAGCAAACAATAGCAGGCCTGGAGCATAGCCAGGCAGTGGCTTGAGAGGCATGGTAGCGGGACAATTAGGAAGGGACACCAGGTAGGGGGCAGGGTCTTCTTGGTGCCGGGGGAGGGACAACATCATGGTTGTGCGCCGGAAGCAGAGTGCAGGGAGGGTCTGAGGTGGGGGGACATAAAGGGAGGGAGCATAAGGCAATCTCCCTCTTTTTTGTCTTCCTCCTGCCCGAGAATGTGCAGCTGCAGAGGCAGCCCGGTTAGATAAATTTGACACCCATCCCACCCTACAGATCAGAGTTTGAGAGAAGGGGTTATGGTAGGTTGGGGCATATTACATTGAATTGAGCTATGGGTGAAACCTTTTGGGTCACAGGAGGGGAGATTGATTGCTGAACTATGGTGGGGTCCAAGGTTCGGCGAGGAACGGTGAGGTGTCAGACCAGGAGCTGATTCTGTGGACCTCACTGGTCCGGGCAAAGGGGGAGTGGGGGGGTCGGGTCTGGTCATTTTAGGGGGTTACATATTTCCAGCAGGACCAAAACCAGAGCATGGGGGGATGGCAAAGTGCCACCCCCACACTAGGTAATTAATGACGCAGATGATGCCGTCATCATGATGGAGTTAATGACGAAAACAGTTAATGATATACATTTATGGATTTGTAACATTTCAGTGATGTATGAAATATAATAAATGCGGCCTAATGCCTTCCAAGAGAATATTTGTGTCTGATGTCCCTCGCTGGCCCTGCCATCTGCGTCGCTCACATACAGTGGCAGAGGGCAAAAGCCTTCCCGGGCGATATCAATAGGGCCCCTATGATGAAGCTAAAGGCTTAACTTCTGGGCTCAGCTTTTAGACGCCCTACACCTCCAATGATTAGCATCTTTGTGAAATTAAATCACCTCTGAATGGGGTGAAAGATAGACCTAATGGGGCAAAGATGAAATTGCAATTCAGCCTCCAGGGCAGAGAGGAAGTGGGGTGGGGCGAAGAAAACAACGGGTTTAATGGCCCTACTCACTACTAAATTTCAAATAACTATCCAGCCCATCCACAATTTTGAGGCTAGCTCTGCCTCGGGTAAACTGTGTGACTAAATTAACAGGGTAATTCATAGAATTTCGCACAAAAGTGGCGCACGCGGCTGGCGCACAATGTGCGCGTGCGAATGTCTGCGCCAGCCACGTGCGCTAAAATCGATTTCCGTGCACAGCGTATACATGGATTTTCGCCTCCAAAACCAGCCATGGCACAGAGTGGCGCAGCGACCCTGCAGCAGCGCCAGTTACGCCCCCAAGAACGCCCCCAGCGCTAGGAAAAGCCATCAAAATCCCCAATCCAGCTTAAAGGGCTGTGCTAACCCTGGACCAGTTTACAGGGCTGCCAAACAGCAAACGCCAAGCGGGAAAGGTGTATTACTGGGGTTCGCGTGAAGTTTCACACGCGAAAGGGCCTGTGCGAGTGGGGTACGTGTATAAGTGGGGTTCGTGGGAAGTTTCACATGGGATTTCAGCAGGGTACGTGTATTTCGGGGGTTCGCGTGAAGTTTCACACGCGAAAGGGCGCTTTGCGAGTGGGGTACTTGTATAACTGGGGTTCGCGGGAAGTTTCACATGCGATTTCAGCAGGGTACGTGTATTTCGGGAGTTTGCAGGAAGTTTCACACACGATTTTGCTGTCAGAGCGGGGTCCGTGAATTTCAGGGGTGCGCAGTGAGTCCTACACGTGAATTGGCAGTGTGGGCCCTCCCAGGTGTTCCCTCTACACCCCCACAGCACCTGCAGGCAGCCCACACCACAGGGGACTACCCGCCACCCCTGGTCATGTCCCGCAGGCAGCCCATCCACCATGGGCATGCCCCCCAGCCAAGCCTCATGTCAGATTGCACCCCCACCCCCGAGCAGTCAGGGGCACCCGCCAGCAGGCCCCCACTCATGTCCCACACATGCGCCCCTGCACCCCCACCCCCCAGCAGTCAGGGGCACCTGCCAGCAGGCCCCCACTCATGTCCCACACATGTCCCCCTGCACCCCCACCCCACAGCAGTCAGGGGCACCTGCCAGCAGGCCCCCACACATGTCCCACACATGTCCCCCTGCACCGCCACCCCCCAGCAGTCAGGGGCACCTGCCAGCAGGCCCCCACTCATGTCCCCCTGCACCTCCACCCCCCCAGTAGTCAGGGGCACCTGCCAGCAGGCCCCCACACATGTCCCCCTACACTCCCACCCCCCAGCAGTCAGGGGCACCTGCCAGCAGGCCCCCACTCATGTCCCCCTGCACCCCCACCCCCCCAGTAGTCAGGGGCACCTGCCAGCAGGCCCCCACACATGTATCCCTACACTCCCACCCCCCAGCAGTCAGGGGCACCTGCCAGCAGGCCCCCACTCATGTCCCACACATGTCCCCCTGCACCCCCACCCCCCATCAGTCAGGGGCACCTGCCAGCAGGCCCCCACACATGTCCCCCTGCACCCCCACCCCCCAGCAGTCAGGGGCACCGGCCAGCAGGCCCCCACACATGTCCCCCTGCACCCCCACCCCCCAGCTGTCAGGGGCACCTGCCAGCAGGCCCCCACTCATGTCCCACACATGTCCCCCTGCACCCCCACCCCCCAGCAGTCAGGGGCACCTGCCAGCAGGCCCCCACACATGTCCCCCTGCACCCCCACCCCCCAGCAGTCAGGGGCACCTGCCAGCAGGCCCCCACACATGCCCCCCAACAGGTCATCACACTCCAGACCCATGCCCCTCATGGCCACCCAAATCCCACCCCAGTCCAAACACCCCTCATTGAATTCCCAAAGTCATGATAGAAAATACATAACCAGCATGGCCATGAATCAATGTCCCTCAGACCCACGCAATGGTGACACATGACTGTGAAAAGATCAACATTGTGACATGCACAAAACAAATGATATAAGACCACATCAGTAAAGTATATAATAAATGTGTATTCAATAATTAACCAAATGAATAAAACAAAATCACAGAATAATAGAAATAATGAAGAAAAAGCTGCATGTCCAAAATATTTAAAAAAATGTGTGAAAGCAGAATCCAAATCAATCCAAAAGCAAATGGGTCCAAAGAGTCTGTCCGTCCAACCAAATCCAAAGTGTAAAAATAAGACATATCCATTGATCCATGGTAAAAAAGAAACTTAAATGAAGTGAAATCCAGTGTTGAACTATATACAAAGTACGAATCTAGGGTCCATGAGCCCAACCATTGAAAGGAAACCTACAAAAACCCTACCTAATGA
The DNA here is from genome assembly GCF_040938575.1 of Ambystoma mexicanum. Taxonomy (NCBI): domain Eukaryota; kingdom Metazoa; phylum Chordata; class Amphibia; order Caudata; family Ambystomatidae; genus Ambystoma; species Ambystoma mexicanum. The sequence continues at coordinate 822,228,158 of NC_090922.1, forward strand.
ACAACTATATACAAAAACGTGGGGCATTGTCCAAGCGCCCCAAATGAAATGAAAACCAAAAGGAAACCTAACACTATTTAACTATATACAATGGCAGCAGGCTAGTCCGACGGCTCACTTCCTGATTTCCCGGGCCAGGGCATCATCGAACTCCTGCTCGATGTCCCGGAGGCGGTCCTCTTCCATGACCCCGAGGGTTTGCAGGGACGATGACATCCGGACCTCCAGGTCCCTGCGAATTGCCACGAGGCACTCGGCCCGCCTCAGAGCCCTTTGCATGGAGTTCTCGGCCCTGACCATCGTGAGCCGTGCCTCTTCCGCCCGCTGCCGCTCCGCATCTATAGCATGGCCTAACCGCTGCCACACGGAAGACACTTCCCGTCCTGGGTCCTCCTGCCCTCCGGCCGATGCCTGCCCCTCCGATGTCGAAGGCCCTGAGCCATCATGGCTCCCACCTTGTTGCTGCTGCTGCTGTGCCTGTGCCCATGCCCTGGCTCCTGCTGCCTGCACATCCTCCTCCGGCTGGGGTGCAGTTGTTGAGGAAGCCACCCCTGCTGGACGTCCGACTCCCGACTGTGGCAGGGTTGTGTCCTCCACCAGCCTGGCCGCACGGTCAGAGGCAGCTCCACAGGGCACCCAGGTGATACATGGGTGGGAAGATGGCACGGAGGACGACTGGCGCATAGGGGGTTCAGGTGAGCAGGGGGTCGAAGCAAGGTTCAGCAAACGGAGGAATCCGGCCTGGGTGACCTGTCCCAGTAGGCTGACGTGGTCAACGAGCCATTCGAGATGACGTGCAGTCTCCCCATGAAAAGACTGCAGGTCACCTCGCATGGCCCGTTGACGCAACGCCACCCCACCCAGGACAGGCTCAACCTGGTCCCGGATAGCCACGTCTGCAGGGAGAGGAAGGCCAGTTGTTGTAAGCGGATCCCCTCCCTGAAAACGGGTCTGGACGTAGGCATCCCTGCTGGTGCGGGATGATGCAGTCACAGGATCGGGGACAGGATTACACACAGGCACCTCCGCGGCGGCCTGTGCTGCCTCCTGTCCCTGCCCCTGCACTACACCACTGGCACCAATGGAATCCCCACCTCCAGTCCCCGTCTCTGTCCCTTGCGTGGGCTCCTCCTCCACCAAACCCCCCACCAACCTGGATGACTCCGTGCCATCTTCCTTCGTCGGACCATGTGGGGTCTCAGCTGCCCCTTCTCCGACCTCCGCCTCTTGGACCTACCCTCGGCAGCTGCAGCCTGGGACGCGGCACCGGACTCCTCACTCCCTGACGAGATCACAACCTGGGAGGGGGGCCGGGCCTTGCATCTCCGGCTGGTGGTGTGATCCCCGCCGCTGTGCTCCGCAGCACCCTCTCCGCCCTCTTCATCAGTTGACGCTGCAGACAGGGAGAGATAGGAGACAGGCACTGTACAATGGACTGATACACACATGCCAGTTGCACATGAGTGGCAGTGTCAATGTCAAACTTCAGACATGGCATCACAATCCCCAACACAATCCCCAACACACATGGCATGTCAACTCACACACATGAGCAATTCCACAGCTATATGGCAACAGCCAGCACCATCCATACACATACAACAGCATGAGCATCCAAAGGTGAGCCAGACATCACATGAAACACACACCAACTGTCGCAGTGATGAGATCGGCATCCATGTCACATCTGGCAATCAGTCTTCTACATATCAGTGTCCCAAGCATCCATGTTGCATCACTGTTGCACATGCAGCTGGAACCGACATTTGGTCCAATGGAATCGCGTGCGTGTGCTGACGCACTTACGCGCTAAGGCCCTTTCCTCGAATTACACGCTGACGTGCAATTTTTTCACGTGCCAAATCACTCCGTATCAAGCTGGCCACGTGAAAACACACGGAAGACCACGCTCCTGCCCTGAAGGCCATTTTCCTGCCCCCAAGAGCCCCGAGCACGCTCCCACCTGCCATCTGCTGCTGCCTGCCTGCTGCCCACGTGCCCTGCTATTTGGTGCCTGCACATCAGCCATCTGCAGGGGTCCAGTTGCTATGTCCACCCCTGCTGGAACAGAAGACTGGGATACCATCGCTCCACAGCCCAGCCCCAGGACACAATTGCCCACCCACGCCTGCCTCAGGGGTCGCCATGTCGGGGCAAACACCAGCTGAGACCACTGGCGACCCCCAGCCAGAGGGGCAGAGGGCCACCAGCTTCAGTTAGAAGGAAGTTGGTGTCCTGGTGGAGCATGTCCTGGGGCATTATGATGCCCTCTTCGGAACATCACGCACCAACAAGGAAGGATGGGATAGGATCTGGGACGACTTTGTGGTTGCCATCAACGCGGAGAGGGTGGCAACCCGCAACATCAAGCAAGTCAAGAAGCGCTGGGAGGACTTGAGGTCTAGGACCCTCATAAAGGCCCGGCGCCTCGTGGAGGGGGGCTGGGGCAGCATGAGTACCATCCAGATGAGGGTCCTGGAACGCGTAGGCCCAGCGCTCCACGCCCAGATCCTTCAGAGGCAGACCCGTCTGGAGTTGAGCGGTAAGTGGCCAAGCATTGCTGTGTGAGACATGGCATGTTGCAGGGTGCTGGTTGTCTGATACTTGCCTGTATGTGTGACATAGGCCATGTACGTATGTGTGTGTGCAGGGACATAATGGTCATGCATGTGAGACCAGTAATGTGTGAACCACATGGTTGGTGCATGTATTACAATGCAACATGCGGAGCAGCATGCGGAATGCACACATTAATGCATGCCTGTCTCTGTTATTGGACATGGATGGGGTGTGAGAGATGGGTGCTGCTGTCATGGACATGTCTGGTGTCCATGTCTGTGTGTCTGACTTGCGTGTCTGTGACTTGTAAATGCCATGGATGCATGACATGTCTGTGACAATGTTCAGATTCACTGATGCAGCCTACTCATCCTTGTATCCACTGTGTCTGGGGTGTACGAGGCCAGATGGATGAAACTACGGTGAAGTGTGTGCATGTGATAGGCATGACCCATAATGCATGTGAGTTTCAAACCAGCATTGTATGTTTCAAGAGTCCCTTGGACATGTATGCTAATGTTCATAGCATGCGCCATGCCTGTTACTGCATGTGTTTTGCCTGCACTGACCCATGTGTTGTGGAGGGACATGATGGAAGTGATGTTTGACAGTGCCACTCATCTGCTATTGCTTCCTATCTAGGGGACCATTGTACAGTACCCTGATGCTTGTGTTCTATGTCTCCCTCCACACAGCGGCAAGTGATGAAGAGGGCGGAGACGACGTTGTGGAGCAAAGCGGCGGGGATGCCCCCACCGGCCGGCGACGCAAGGCCCAGTCACCCTTCCAGAAATTAGCATCGTCCGGGAGTGAGGGGACTGGTGCTGCGTCTGCCACTACGGCTGCAGCGGAAGGGGTGGGTGAACCCCCACAGTGGCTTGCAACGGCGGAAGACCGTGTGGAGCCATCCAGGTTGGTGGTTTCCACAGAGGAGGAGGAGGCCGCTACTGAGCCACACATGGGGCCTGGTGGGGGTGGTACCACTGGTGCAAGTGGTGCAGTCCAGGGGCAGGGGCAGGAGGCAGCACAGGTCGCCCGAGGAGGGGCCTGTGCATGTGACTGTCCCTGACACTGTGACTGCACCACCATGCACCAGCAGGGATGCCCCATCCCAGGCTCGTCCGCAGGTAGGGGGGATGTCCATGTCATCTGACACTCCTCTACCTGCGGATGAGGGGACTCCTGGCCGTATGGAGAAGGTCCTGATTGGTGTCGCGTTCCGCACGCGTGACATTCGTGATGACGTGCGTGATTCCCGGGGGGAGCACGAACGTCATCACAAAGAGCAGCGTGCCAACGTGGCCCAATTAGGAGTGTCCATGGTCGGGGGTTTTGTACATGTGTCGGCCACTCTGGCGGCCCTCTCCTCCTCTGTGGAGACTATGCGCCAGTCGTTCTCCATGCCGTCTTCCAGCCCAGATGCCACCAGGGCCCCCTGTGGACCTCCCATGACCAACGCAGCCAGCTCGGTGGGGATCCCATCCCTGCCACAGTCGGGAGTCGGAGGTCCAGCAGGGGTGGACACCACAGCAACTGGACCCCAGCAGATGGAGGATGTGCCGGCATCATCGGGCAGGGCACGTGCACAACGGCGTTGGTGGATTCCATCAGCCTGGATGCCGTCGTGCTGGCAGAGGCAGTTGCGTCGGAGGCAGCGGCAGGCTCAACGTGGGAGGCATCATGGCTCGGGGCCATCTACATCAGAGGGGCAGGCATCGGCCGGAGGGCAGGAGGACCCTGGAATGGGAGTGTCTTCCGTGTGGCAGCGGTTGGGCCAGCAGATAGGTGCGGAGCGGCTGTGGGCGGAGGAGGCACGGCTCACAATGGTCAGGACAGAGAACTCCATGCGCAGGGCGCTGAGGCGGGCTGAGTGCCTCGAGGGAATTTGCAGGGAGTTGGAGGTGGACATGGCGTTATCCCTGCGAGACCTCAGGGCCAGAGAACAGGCCCGCCTCCAAGACATTGAACAGGAGTTCGATGATGCCCTGGCCCATGACATCAACAAGTGAGCCGTTGGACTTGCCCGCCGCCATTGTATATAGTTCATTAGTGTTAAGTTTCATTACTTTTTTCTTTCATTTGGGGCACATGGACTATGCCCCACATTTTTGTATATAGTTAGTAATTAGGTAGGTTTCATTGTAGGTCTCATTTATGTCGTTGGGCTCATGGACCCTGGATTTGCTATTTGTACATAGTTTTACAGTGGATTTTTCTCCTTCATCTTTTTTTTTTTCACCATGGAGCAATGGATATTACACTTTTCTTTCCCTTTGGATTTGCTTTGTTGGACGTTGACTTTGGACACATTTTAATTTGGATTAATTTGGATTCTCATTTTATTTATTTCTCATTTTTTGGGGACATGCTGTAACGCTCACCTGATTCTCGCAGAGGCGCCGGTCTTGACAGGGCGACTACCGTATCTTCAAAGGTGATGTGTAGCACCCGGTTGGCTCTTTGGGCTGGACCTCTGTGCACTGTATGCCTGACGTGTATAGTAAGATGTCTGCAGATAGAAAATATGGGGTTAATGAACTGGGGTTATTGGGGTGTCCCTATCTCTTTCCTCTTCTCCTCTCCTGTAGACCCCCAAAGGTTAACGCTCTCACCTTAGGTAAGTGAATGCCGAGCTCTCCATCTGCCTCGGGGCAGGGTGCTGTAACCAGTTTCTTCACTGGATAGGTAGCGCAGGCCTCTTGACTTCAGAGGACTGCTGTCCGTCGTTTACTGCACGAACGGTAAGTTTCGAGTCATTCAAATGTCTTTAAAGTCTTTAGTAATGATGTCTCTTGTTTTGCAGGGTTCCGGCGATGGCGGATGACGGGCTGAAGTGAGTTGAAGATGGAGCCCGTGTGATGAATAGAAGCGCCTGTAAGCACGTAAGTAAGCGCTTGTTGCCTGCTTCACTATGCGCTCTAACTGTCTTTTTATTTTGCAGGTACGAGTTCGGAGCGGCTGCAGGGTGCCGGAATACCCACTGGATTAGATGTGGAAAGGAGTAATGGCACGTGAGTATTAAAGTTCCCCAATGTCTTTAAACGCACCTTGTTTTGTCTTTCAGATGCGGGATGCAGCGCCGAAGGCCTCCGGAGCGTGCGAAGAGTTGGTAAACATTTGTCTTTCAGATGCCGGAATGCAGTGTGAAGACCTCCGGAGCGCACGAAGAGTAGGTAAGCCTTTGCCTTTCAGATGCCGGAATGCTAACCTGTTCTTTCTTGTCTTTATAGGTGTTGCTGAAGACTGGATTCAGGATGGTAAGCCTTTGCCTTTCAGATGCCGGAATGCTAACCTGTTCTTTCTTGTCTTTATAGGTGTTGCTGAAGACTGGATTCAGGATGGTAAGCCTTTTTCCTTAGGCCCAGGACCGGATGCAGAAGACACGATGAGCGTTCTGCTGCAGAGGTTGCAGAATAACGCAAAGCAAGATTCATCCACCGGGTGTGGTTTAAATAGCCTCCTGTAGTGCTTAGGTGTCTCCTTCCACAGCCACGCCTAAGTAAGAAAAGAGTTCCTGGTAAGAAAAGAGTTCCTGCCTTCCAGAAGAGTTCCAGTGTTCTGAATCTAGGGAGTGGCTCCAGCCCCACCCAACAGGAAAAGTAGTTCCAAGCAGAAGAGGATCAGAGGCTCAACTGGCAGGCAAGTAAGCAGCATGGTCTGCTGAAGGTAAGTCCACCCAAGCATTATGAGCCCGGCGCTTCCAGCGCTGGGACTGGGCATATTTATGAGCCTGGTGCCACTGGCGCCAGGACTGGGTCCAAAAGGTCCCAATTGGGACTGGTTGGCACTCGGAACCTGGGTTATGGATCTGCTTCCAAGGGAGTTGGGAAAACCCTGACCTTTTGGAAGCAGAGATCATGACACATGCTGCATTTTTATTATTATTGGCATTATTGTGTGTTTTTATTTCATTCCCTTCATTTTGACTTGAATACATTTTTGTTTCTTACTTCAATGTGTGGTCTTCTCTCATTGGTTTCATGCATGTCACAATGTGGGTTTTCTCAGTCATGTGTTGCCATTGTGTGGGTCTGACAGACTTGTACTCATGCGCATACTGCTTATTTGTGATCTATCATGTAATGGGGATTTCAATTTGGAGTGGATGTAAAGCTTGGTTGGGTGTTTGGACTGGGGTGGCGTGGGGTGGGGTGGGATTTGGGTGGCCATAATGACGTGTTGGCTGGGGGACATGGTGGGGGCCTGCTGGCAGGTGCCCCTGACTGCTGGGGGGTGGGGGTTCTGGGGGACATGAGTCGGACATGAGTGGGGGCCTGCTGGCAGGTGCCCTGCACTGCTGGGGGGTGGAGGTGCTGGGGGACATGTGTGGGGGCCTGCTGGCAGGTGCCCCTGACTGCTGGGGGGTGGGGGTGCTGGGGGACATGAGTGGGACATGAGTGGGGGCCTGCTGGCAGGTGCCCTGCACTGCTGGGGGGTGGGGGTGCTGGGGGACATGTGTGGGGGCCTGCACTACTGATCCCCAACGCATGACCCCCTGCACCCCCACCCCCCAGCAGGGGGTCATGCGTTGGTGATCAGTAGTGCAAGGTGACATGTGGCTTGGCTGGGAGGCATGCCCATGGTGGATGGGCTGCCTGTGGGACATGACCAGGGGTGCAGGGTAGTCCCCTGTGGTGTGGGCTGCCTGCAGGGGCCGTGGAGGATTTAGAGGGAACACCTGGGAGGACCCACACTGCCAATTCACGTGTAGGACTCCTCGGCACCCCCGAAATACACGTACCCTGCTGAAATCGCGTGTGAGACTTCCCGCGAACCCCAGAAATACACGTACCCCACTCGCACAGGGCCAGTCGCGTATGAAACTCCACGCGAACCCCAGTTAAACACGTACCCCACTCGCACAGGGCCTATCGCGTTTGAAACTCCACGCGTACCCCAGAAATACACATACCCCACATGCACAGGCCCTTTCGCGTGTGAAACTTCCTGCGCACCCCAGAAATACATGTACCCGGATCCAATCGCGTATGAAACTCTATGCAAACCCCAGTTATACACGTACCCCACATGCCCAAGGCCTATCGCATGTGAAACTTCATGCGAACCCCAGAAATACACGTTCCCCACTCGCACAGGGCCAATCGCGTGTGAAACTTCATGCGAACCGCAGAAATACACGTACCCAGATCCAAAACGCGTGCGAGACTTCACGCGAACCCCAGTTATACAAGTACTCTGCTCGCCCAAGGCCTATCGTGTGTGAAATTTCCAGCGCACCCCCGAAATACACGCACACGCTATTTTTCACACAGCGGGTGTCCGTGTTTGTCGCGTACCCCTTTGCACGTCATTTGTCCTAGAGGAACACAGTATGGGACATTCATCATAGTTGTATGTACATGCTTTTTGTTAGCGCACATTTTTTTCATGCGCAGGGACGCTACCGCCTGCCTTCGTGTGATGGATGTGTTTAGGCCAGTGCGCGTCTTTGCCCGTGCGCTGGTTTGCCCTATTCGATTCCATGAATACGTGTTGTAGGCGAGCGTGTGGGCGTTCCGCGCACTTGCCTCCTGTACTTCACCCGTGACGCCCACATTTTCACGCGTTGTTCCCCATTCCACGTGTCACGCCCCGTGTTACGCCTACTTTTGTTGTGTGCGCCGCGCCATGTGTGCTTTCGCTGTGCGCTTTGCGCACACTGTTTGAAGGCGTGTGCGCCAGCATGCGCCGAACAGGATTTCAGCGCACATCCATGGATTTCCACGCGCACGGACTTCCATGAATCGCTGTGCGCGGGTTTCGGTGCGATTTTCGCACTGGCACTGCAATTCGCACGCTTGCGCTGAAAATTTCAGCGCACATTAATTACATGAATAGGCCTCTAAATATTCATAAACATATATATCTCTCAACCGAAAAATACAACCGTAGCCCACACCACTACTTCACAACCGTTACTCATTGTATCCACTTAAGGCGATGTTCATCCCTACGAAGATTTGAACCCTTGACCTTCGAATCAATAACACATGTTACAAAACACAATGGGCTTAATGTTTATCCACATCAAGCAGGGTCTTTCTTATTATCATTCAAGCCTCAGACTTATCTTTTGTAAAACCTTAGTGAATCCTTTTAAATCTATTAATGAATAACCACAATGCAGAATGTGCCTTCGACCTCTGCATTCTCTCGATGCGCATGTGCCTCTTTAGTGCCATGTATCTGCGACATTGCAACCTTTGCTTTTGGCTGTTTCCAAAATGGTGAAAGGCGGGAGGCTGGATCAATCTCAACGTGCTGAACTTGGAAACAGGGTAATTCTATGCCCTATTATTCCCCTGAGTTTGATAAACTGAGCGTGAGTAACAAGTGGTGACACTGTTTATTACAGTGCTGAGAAACTGGAACGAAGAGCTATATAAAATTACAGAATAATTTTCATTCCAGGCTTTGACAGGGTTCTAAATTGAGGAGCCCACAGAGCTATTTAGCTCCTGCCTTCAGCCTAGGAGAGCCTGGTTAGCTTAAAACCAAGAGCTACAAGGAGCGTATTTTAGCTCCCCAGGCCAATGGGTACCTTACAAACATTGATATGTGGCATTAACTGAGTATTTGAGAATGCTTATGAAGAAAAATGGAGGCACATCTAGCACACATTTAAACATAATGAATCATACAAAATGGACAAAAAGTTAATGTGTGCATCTCATTTTATAGTTATATTTGCTCTGGGCTGGGTTCTCGCTCCTGGTTCCCCAGTTGTAGTGTTGGGAAGGAAATTAACCTATCCCATCCCCCTAAGTGTTTTAGGGTAAGGTGAATCCCACAAAGACACCTGGGATGTGCCAAGGGGGAGAAGGGCGTGCAAGAAGCCCTGCACGGATACAATACTACGCAAACTGTAGATGTTTAGACTTAGTGCGTGCATATAAACAGGCGCCATTTTGTAGCTATGGTAGAAACATTCGGGCCTGCATGGAAGCACGGTAGATACAGACCACAAACCTAATGAAGAAACCTGAATAGACCCAAGCGCTGATCAGAGAGAGAACCACACAGTTAGCATTTCACAGAAACTTCCCTTTGCTCTACAGCCATTGCCAATACGTCTTATTCCGATAAGGAATGTGCCCCACAAGGCCATAAAACAGTACCAGGCACCTCAGCATGCACAATGATAGCTGCCAGGGCAGCGCAGGCCCAGACTTCCACCCAGCCAACTACGAGTTACAGTCCCACCAACTGCCCGAGTCCCAAGACCCTTGAATTCCATGATAGTAGATAACCGCAGACCACCAACCATAAATCCACTGGCCATAAAAGATCTAAGGAACACAACCATTCCACCTTATTTCATAATAACAAGATCTGTAATTCGAGGTACAGGGAGGAATACATTAGAGTCCAAAGCGAGGATGGAAGCTTTGGGTGCGGATAGTGCGATACAGAATGAGTGAACTATGTGTGGGTTAGCCTGACCTCAAGACTCCTCCTGTGCCAGTCCCCGAGCCCCCCAGGTGCATGACATAAAGCTAGTTTAGCAGCCAATTGTAACTAATTGCCAACCTGACCTTGTTTCCCTGGAGATGAGCCCAGCAGGCCCCCTTAGATGGAAGACGGACGGACGGGGCTGGAGACAATAGCCTGGCATCTTCTATAGACCAGGCTGACCATGTATAGGGTCTCACCAACCAGCCGTGCAGTTTTTACTGTATACTTATGGTACTGTGCCACTTGTCATGCTCTTGTTTGCACACTTTTTGCTCAGAACGTTCCTGGGCAGCAGAGATCTTTGCTGGCCCATCAATTTTTCGTACAATTAAAACTTGTTATCCTTGCAAGAATCTCTTGGCCTTTTTTCCTTAGCGGGTTGTATTTTTTCTGGTATGAGCGTTCAAGGGGGTGCCTTCGTTTGTTGACCCTGACGTGATCCCAGCGTTCCCCGTCCCTGCGGAAGTGTCCAGGCAGCTTCTCCGGAGGGGCCACGCCCACCTACAGTGACCAGCCCCAACAAACGCATATCTCCCAGTGGCCGTGCCGGAGCCATCTTTGCAGAATTCCTGCTTTCTCTTTGGGGGGTGCGCGGCTCTGAGGAGAGAGCAGGCCGGTGTTGTTGGAACCCTGTGACGGAGGAGTTCAGATGAACATGCACACGTGAGTATAGCCTTGCAAGTGATAACAAGTAGGGGGCAAATGTATGGGAGAGTGTTCAAATTGTGAGGACGCAGAGAGTAACATTTTTGGTGTATTGTGGGTGTGGCTTATTTTGTTTTTGGTATTATTAATTGTTTAAGGAGAATATTACGGAAAGGAAAACAGAATGGTAGGGAGCCTCCCAGAGAAAGGGTAGAAGGTGGTATGTAAGGAAGGCATACTATCAAAGTAAGACAGACACAAGTGACCACAGTTCAAGGGTGTTTATTGAACTTTATCAAGGATGTGATAAACACCAATCCAAACCTATACCTAAAATGGCAGCAGGCTACGACCATCAAATAATAATAATGCAGCCCTAGTGGAGTGTCGTCAAAATAAAAATGGTCTATACTAAAAAACCTACTGCCAATCCTCACTGCTAAGTTACAAATAGTGTGGGGTAATGGTCATGGAAAAGTAAAAGTGTTCACAAAATAATAAGTCAGGATGTTTAGGCCGTTGACCTCCCTTCCCCATGTTTTTAGCATGGGACAATGCAGTTCACTCAAGCATATCACACTCTTGGGTTTCTTCAGCAAAATGACACAGTTCCATTACAAACATCAGGGCCTTCTACGCCCAAGTCTCTCAAGTTGTCAAACGTCTCTTGCTTCAGAGGGAATGATGATTTAAACAAAACAAGACTTCCTTTCCAAGTATTCAAGTAGGGCAATTCACTCTCCACCCTGGATCCCCCTCAGCCAGGTTCAGATCCCTTTTTCTTCCACAATTCCTTCTCGGGTGACTCATGGTTCACCCCGGATCTCCCTCAGCTGGGCTGAGATCCCTTTTACACAATTAGTCTCCCTCAGCCAGGTTCGGACCAATTGCCATTCATATTTCTCTTCTTGGGTGGCTCACGGTTCACCCCAGATCCACCTCAGTCGGACACAATCCCCTTTTCACAATTAATCTCTCTAAGCCTGGCTCGGACCAATTACAGTCGTATTAGCTATCAAAGACCTTCGAATGTGCACAGGGTTTGGCTTGACCCGTTGCAGGACCACTTCGATGTTACAGTTCACTAATTCTCACGCGCTCAGTTGGATACCAAACAGAGAAATTCGAATGAGCACCCACATGACGCCCAACCACTCTCTATATGGTACCTATTTTGGTTTCATAAAGTTCAATCACATACGAGTCATCTTTCCTCATAAAATGTTACCGCTTACAACCTTGATCGTAACACAGTCCGTTCTGCTATCAGTCTCTCCGACTCACTGGCTGTGTTGAATTCACTGGCTGCTTTGTTGTAGGAGCCAAGGACAGTACCATGGCGGCAATCGCTTCTCCGCGCCTTTGCTATCAATGCGAGAGGGCCCTGTGTACCTTCGATATACACTTCACTGTTCTTTAGCTGTATTTCCTGGTCTTATGCTTCTTTTCCTTGAGGCCTCTTGAAAGTCGCGGTTCTTCTCTGAAAAGGTCACGGGTAGGTCCCTCCTTGCAGCCCTCTCTAGTCTCGCCGTCCTTCTCCTCTGTTTCAACTGCCATCTCAGAATTGCTGCTTCGTGTGTTTTGCCTTGCTCACAGTGCGCTTTTGTGCTCTGCCTTTTATCCGTGTGGGAAAGTGTGATGGACGTCAGGTGTGTGTAATTATCAGTAATTGCCTGACTCTGCCGGATCCTTGTGTTGGGACATGTCAGGTATATGGCTTGGGTATTAGTCCGTTTTTTCTCACAGTGAGCTGTCTGTGAAACAATGGTCATGTCGGATTAAAGGGCGGGGGCGTCGATTTGTCGGATAGTGGAAAACCACCACCATGGACAAATGGGTGCCAGATGTTCTTCAGCAGGAGCACACCTTGGAATTTCAACACAGGTGCCCTCACAGTCCTCCTGTAGCACGGAAAGAACTGCGCATAACCCAAATGCTACAGCAGGTTCAAGCCATGTTAAGAAAAGGGGCGATTGAGCCAGTCTCTCAGCACCTCTGGAGCTCCGGCGTGTACTCCAGATGCTTTCTGGCATGAAAGAAGTCAGGAGGGTGGTGGCCAATCCTAGACGTAAGGCGCCTCAACAAGTACTTAAAGTCCCAACATTTCAGGATGTTCACGTTGCAGCACGTACTCGACCACCCGGAGAAGGGGATTTTCTGGCAACCCTAGACCTGGAGGATGCATACTTTAACATCCTCATTCATCAGAAAAATCAGAAAAGCCTGCATTTTGTGGTCCATTGACGACACTACCAGTTCAGAGCTATGCACCCTTGTGCCTGAAATCGGCCCCCAATGTATTCACGAAATGCTTGGGCCCAGTGGTTGCGCATCTTCACCTCAAGGGGATACATGTCTACCTTTATTTGGACAACGTGCTCATTTCCTCCCATGCACTGGCAACTCAGCACATGGCAGAGACCATACACCTTTTGACTTCGCAAGGATTCTCCATCAACTATCCCAAGCTCTGCGTGGAGCCATCACAGAAGGCTCTATTTCTGGGTGCCCATCTCAATACGGTTGCATGTCTGGCAGCCCCCTCGGAAGAATAGAGCATTAGCGGCCTGGATTGTATAAGCTGCGGTGTAGACGATAAGTTTGCCCACCGCGTCCAGCTTCTTGCCCTTCTGGTCCGGGGGCACTGCGGAAGAGGATGAGGGTTTGGACAAGCGTTTCCTGGTGTCAGCTGACACCACCGAGTCTGGGAAGGGCTGCGCCCAGAGACACCTGTGAGCAGAGTGCGGAACCCTGTACTTCTTCTTCAGCCGGTCCCTCTTGGAGGGTGTGGTACTCAGTGTCTTCATAAGGGCTAACCCTTCCTACCAGATGTCAGCCAAAAACTGAACCAACATAATGGACTTTCTCACAGACTCACGTTGTTGAAATAGCAACCCTCTTTCTTTTTCTCTTCCAGCAGCAGACGAAAGAGCTTGGGTGGCCTCGATATCATGGCATGGAAGCAGCCAGTCTCATCCGGTGACGAAGACCTGGCGGGCTCGTCGGTACCCAGCAGCTCCCCGTCAGCAGGGACATAATCTTCATACTCGTCCGTATGAGTAGCTGTGGTGTCTGTGTCCATGCCAGTGTCAGTACACGGTGGCTCTCAACCCAACTCAAGCCACTCATTGATAAACTCACCCAAGCAAAAACTCCATACCACACCACTTCTTTTGCATGTGCAGTGTATTTACCGAGGTGGGAAGTTGGGAGTGGCAGCATGTGTAGTGAAATTGGCATTATTCTTACAACTCCCTGATACGGTTGCCAATGTCCGGGTGGACGCTCATGAGGAAAGCGATGGTGGCACTTCGCAAGTTTGAATCCTGTGGCAGGGCCGACTCAGCCTTTCATATTCCAGAGGAACATTCATCGACTACCATATAAAATTGGGTAGTATAAATACCTGTAATTACTGTCCTTAGAAGCCGGAGGAATCCGGAAGGAAACACTATACACTCCTCCTCACCCGATTGGCCCACCTAAACACTACAAGATGTGGATTGCCACCGGCAGATGAAGATGCCCAACATCCATGGCCCTCATGTAAGGCCCCTGCCTGTCTGGGCACCCATACCTCCCGGAGCCCCCACAGAAGCAGCATCGACCGCCAGCAAGCAGTCTTCGCGGGCCAGCCCTCCCAGGCTCCACACCGGCTCACAGGAGAACTTGATCCTGTCCAAGATGGCTGTGCCATCACTGCACACTCCGCTGATGTCGATTCACCGCTCTGACATGGTCCCGTGCTGCAAGAGGCTAGACCTCCTTCGCCTCACCCGATTGGCCTGCCTACACGCAACAACAAGATGTGGATTGCCGCCAGCAGGCAAAGCCGGCCAACATCCAAGGCCCTCATGTAAGGCTCCTGCCTGTCTGGGCCTGTCCGGACGTGTGCGGTCATGCGGCCAATCCCTCATCGTCAACCACCCTATTCAAGCCCCCATTACTCCTGATGTAAACCCTCTTCGCCATTGAAGTCGGAAACAAGCTCCAACCTTCCACCCTTTGCCCAGCCACCAGTGGCAAGTAGCCTTTTTCCATCGTGCCACCCAGCCTTTCCCAAGGTAAGCCTATTTCACAAGCAGATACCTGTAACTCAACTGTTCACACACCACCCGCCCCACCATTACATACTTTCTACCTCCTCTCCTCACTAGCCCGCTGGTAAACTCCACACTCCCACTTTTGCTCTTTCCTCGCAATAGCAAATACAAAAATGCCCCAAATTCATACAACACTTCCTTCACAGCACCATGTCCCCCTTATTAAACTGACACCCTTCCTACCTCCCCTCCTTATTGCTTCCCTTCCCACCACCCACCTTCCCAACCCACTCTCATCCTCTACAGATCCTAACCCACTTCCTACCCCCCTCGTTTCCTCTTCTCTCCCACCCACTCTGGGTCCCCCCCTCACTCAGACCCTCAACCCTGCCACTTACACTCCCCTTCTCGGCCATGCTCTGGCCTGCAAAGATTAGCCAGCCTGTGCACCTGTAATGCAGTACTTAGGATACACCCTACTTAGAGGCAAACCTATAACTGTTGACTAGATGCCTCAGACTCTCATCTTGTATCTTTCCTTCCTCACCCCCTTTCCATCACCCTCTACCACAATGAGGCACCCCAGCCCATCTCCCAGTCCCAAATCCAACAATGCAAACAACATCTCGCAACTCAAGTGCGCCTTGATCAATACTCACTCCCTATGTGCCCACGCAACCCACATACATGAACAGATTGTAGATCAGCACCTCAACTGCCTTTCCATCATTACAACTTGGCTCCATAGCACAGCAGGCTGTCACTATCCTTGGCCATCCATTCAAACTGTCACATTCTCAGATCGGATCATCCTCTCCTCCCCTCTGGGGCGGTTTTCCAATTTTCGCTAAATCCTCCCTACTGTACAGAGTAATCCCCATCCCTCATTGCCAGTCTATGAAATACTTCTGGCCAAACTGACTCTCAACCCCAAAACCACCATCAACCTAATGCGCAGAGCGCGTCTGAGTCTGACATCCCTCTACTCCTCACACCCCTCATTAAACCTGCCACTGAGCTCATTTTATTGGGCGACTTGAGCGTAGGTTTCAGCGACCCTTTGGACACCAGACCCTTAGCACTCACAAACTCCTTCGCTGAGATGAACTACACAAACCAAAGGTCTTATCCTGGACTGGATCCTCACACAATACCACCATTACCATCACAGCCATTGGCTAATAGACTTCCACGTGTCCCAATCCCACCCACCCCCAATCCACACCACTCCTCCATCCTCCTTACTAGTCCATAACACCTGAAGTCTCACAACAGATACTCTCGCTTCCACACTACAGAAGCTGCTCACCTCCCAGAAACCTGCCTGTCATGATCCCAGTAGACCCTAGTCACCCACTACAACCAAGACCTCCTGCGCACCATGGATCAGCATGCCTGCATTAAATCCAAAATCCCAAAACCAGGCAGACTATGCAACTCATGGTTCTCTGACAAACTGATCACTCTCCCCAGAGACAGAAGCATTCACTAGAGCACATTTGGAGAAAACACCACTCTTCAGCCAAACATGAAGCATTCACTACCTTTGCCAAAACCTACAAAAAAACACTGATGTCAACCAAAGCCAACTCCTAGAATAGTAGAATCACAGAAGTTAACATTAACAGCAAAGAGCTCTTTGACATTCTTAAAGAGTTAAAAAATTCTGTCCCGCCACCACACAAACCCGCCCTGACTAGGCCTGGTGCACAACCATCCAATTGGCCTTTGCCAACAAAACGGACACATTGAGAGACAAAATTGCCACAAAGAAATTCAATTGCACTTGCTTCAAAACCATCCTCAAGTGTGCCCACATTGTCATTGCAGATCGATCAACCTACCCCCTTACAACTTTTCCTCAGTCACCACTGCAGAAGTTCTCAAAACCATCCAGCTACTCAAACACTCTAACTGCAAAGAGTAGACACCTGCACTGCTTATATTGGTAAATGATGTGCCACAACTCTTGTCCCTACTATTGCCGAATTCATCAATGCCTCCTTCTCACCTAACAGGGTTCCCACCTGCCTCAAGGCAGCCTGGGTCACTCTACTCCCCAAAAACCCATCCCTAGACACATCCCTGCCCACCAACTACTGCCCTATCAGATCAGTCCTGTTCCTCCTCACAATACTGGATCGCACAGCATATGCCCAGAGCAGATCTTTTCTAGAATCACTTCACCTGCTCGGATCATGACAATCAGGCCTCAAAAGTAGCACAGAAACCGCCCAACTTGGCCTTAAAATCCAACTAGACTATATCTGTGACCCAGGCCACCTTGCATTACTAATCCTTGACCTCTGTGCTGCGTTTGACCTCATCGTCCAAGACATTCTGTGTCAACATCTCTCCACTAAGTTCTTCTTCTCCAAGGAGTCCTCCATGTGGATCAAATCCTTCTTGAGCGAAAGCAACTCAAGGATCTTGACTGACAATGCAGACCCCCATTGCTGTCCCATTTGGTGTCCCACAATGTTCTTGTATCTCTCCAACCTTCTACGATTCCTACACCAAACCCCTCTTTGAACACTTAGACACCCTGGGCATCCCCCCTCTACTAATTTCGCAGATGACACCAAAATCCTTCTGCCCACTACAGTAAACTACTCCCACGATACTGACAACTTCAACAGGGTCTACAACATCATCCAAAACTGAATGACCACCCACAACCTCTGCCACAACAATGACAAAACTGATCTGCTCATTGTTGCCTCCTTCCACTGTCTCAAATATCTGTATCCAGCATGCTCTGCTCTTTCCATCGACAGCGCCTGACGGCGCCTACATCCCAGTTCCGAAGCAAGTAAAGACTCTCAGTGTCCACCTGGATGCTGAACTCAACATGAACAAACAAGTCAATGCTCTGGTATCTTCCACAACCAAAAGTCTAAAATCATCACTCTGAGCAGACAATTCCTCTCATGTGACAATTGCCTAACACTTGCTAGAGGAATCATAGACAGCAAACTGGACTATTACAATGTTTTACTCTCAGGCACCTCTACCAAGAATCTATCCAAACTACAACTATTACAAAACAAGGCCCTCAGAGTGGCCACGGGTTTAGGGCGTTCGGCTCACACCTCCTCAACCAGACATGACATCCAGTGGCTCCCCATTGAAGCTGGAATTGAATTCAAAATATTGATCATCACGCACTGTTGTATCTATAACGATGCTCCCTCCTACCTCAACCACTGCATAGCCACAAAACCTATTGTGCGCACCCTACGAGCATCCTCCAGCCTCACTCTACAAACTCCCAGATTCAAAAACAAATGAGCAGGAAGCTCCAGCTCTTGTGTCAAGGCACCCTCCCTGTGGAAATCAAAGCACCCTAGCGAGCATCAAAAATAGGTCTTCCTACCGCATGTTCAGAAAACATGTAAAAACCTGTTTGTTTGACAAATACAACTAATTTGTCTCTTGCTATCTTCCCATGTGTCTTCATTTAGTCCTTTTTACCTACTCTGGTTCAAGCCCCATGATAACCACAGGTCTGGGCACTACACAAATGTAATTAATAAATATGTAAGACACACACACATTATCATCATTATGTAATCCACAGAGAAATAAGCCATTTCATTCAAACATGCATCTCCCTATCCTTTCACCATCCATGGGTATTAGTTTACCAATTTGCACATCCATCTATTTGTTTTCTCACCAAGCAATACATCCACTTGCCCACACAACCATTGGGGATGAGGGAGGAGCGCATCTAGGTGCTCTGAGAGCTGCCCCATATGCTCCTTACCTTCTTGTATCTCATAACTGAGCAATACCTACAGGATTTCCAGGACATGGGAAGTGTTTTCTGATCATGTGAAGTGCTTCCGGTCCATGGACACTATCAGTTGATGACATGAAATCCACCATCAATCCTTGAAAAAATAGCTTGGTGGAACCAAATTTTAAATAAATGTGCATATTTTTCACCAATTTCTTTATTACGTTGGCCACTGATGTATTTGAGCAAAGGCATATATGAGTGTGTCCCTTGGGGAGAAGACACCATGACTTATTGGTTGGCTGCCATTGCTACCACCAGGCATCGCAGGGGCATCACAGCCTCTGGACATTTTGTGTCATGCCCAACAGAACTTATGTCAGTAGAGGAGATGGCGTGTCGCAAGTTGTCTCGCTCATAGAAGGGATTCGGAAACACAGCAGCATCTTCCAGCCTTGCCATGCCCTGCAATACCCATTTGTTCCTCCAGCCCATCCCAGCAGCGGTGGTCTTATTGTAAAATATTGTGAAATGCATATTGGTTTGAATTATGCAATGCAAACTTTGTTTATGATTTGTATATGATTTATACATCTGAAGTGTAGCTGTTCTGCCTAATTATATGAATTGGGGTTTAAGACACTGTAATTGTTTATCTACTCATTCAATAGGTTTGTCGCATTTATGTATTGTTGACTGTTGGTATTGACAGGGACCCATATAGTCAACGCAGTGCATAATCTGGAAGATTTGTAATTGTGGTGCTATTTCTCCCCTGGTTGTGGGTGAAGGTGTGGTCTGCAGGCCAGCAGGCTAGGACATTCGGCTGGTACCATGGGAAATAGGGAGCAGCGGATCCCGGGGCTCTGAGAACCACCCACATATGTTCCTTACTTTGCTCGATCTCATAAATGAGCAACCCCACTCATCCCATCACAACCTCACCCAAACAAACACACATCACTTCTCATCCACCCACCTCATGCAGTCATTGGGCCTCATTACGAGTCCGGCGATAACCGTGCCGGAAATTCTGGCAGGTTACCGCCGGACTCGTATTACCTTTCTGCCTCCGTGATTGCCGGAATCACAGGGGCAGTACAACCCCGGTGACCCGGTAATTCCGGAGGCGGAATTCTGTTAATCCCCATTCCCATGGAGTCCCATAGGAAAGAATGACAATGGTCCTCCTTACGACCATAAATCCTCCCCCCACCTTTCTTTCCGGTCCAGCTGATTAAGAGTCCTAAAGGTGGGAGGTGTCACTCCCGCCAGGTCTGACTTGGCAGGTTTAACACCACCTGCCTGTAGGCGGACATGGAGACACAGGCACCATTACAGCATGGTGCCAGTGTTTCCACTTCCCCATTCCTATGGAGTCCGCCTACAGGCAGGTGGTGTTAAACCTGCCAGGTCAGACCTGGCGGGAGTGACACCTCCCACCTTTAGGACTCTTAATCAGCTGGACCGGAAAGAACGGTGGGGGGAGGATTTATGGTCCTAAGGAGGACCATTGTCATTCTTTCTCCACACATGTTGTCTCAAAGAACCTACTTAACAAACAAAAGGATATCCTCTCGCCCTGGTTTTTCAATGTCTACCTGGCCCCCTTGGCCCAACTTTTCCTCTAACTTTCAGTGTTATGTCGATGACGTGCAGCTCTCTTTCAGGCTACCCTTGGCCTCCTCCTCGCTCATCCTTGACTGTATTCCGCTATTCAGGTCTGGTGCGCATCTAATGATCTCTGCCTTATTGTCAGTAAGACAGAGATCCTTTTCATTGGGACCCCTCCCCCTTTACACTGTGGCCGGCCTCCCTTGGTCCTGCACCCTCACCTTCTTGTGAGGCAAAAAACCTCAGGATCATCTTCGACTGCACTCGCCCCTTCTCTTCTCCACGCATCACGGACTTCTCTAAAAAGTCCAATTTCCAACTGCACCTCTTCAGAGGTATTCTACCTTTTCTCACCTTCCCCCAGACGCTCACTGTCTCCAGAGCCCTGCCAAGCTTATTACACTTCGGGTCTCCCTCATTCGGGGTGAGACCGTTTTCAGATGTTGAAGTATTTCGAATGTGCGTGGCTTTCTTTACAGACCTCCGCAGGACCACTTCGACTCAAAGTTCTAACATTCAGCTTTTACCGTCCCCTTCGATCAGGGGTTAATTTTGATTGCTTTCCTTTAACAGTTCATTAACTTTATCGCTACAAACAATGTACCTTTCACTGAGACTTTCGAATGGGCTACTTCCTTTCACCGGACCACTCCGTTACTCAGTATCGCTGATCTCACAGCTGTACTTGCTTCAAAGTTCATTCACAGGTCTGCCTTTCCTCACGTCTCATCCACATGCATGCAGCTTTCACTTGCGATATAATGTTGCAACTTCAATATTTCCTTAACACGCACTGGCCTTTCAGGTCTTTTGCCAGCTTACGGCTGTGTGCGTTTTCTTTACAATATTCGAGTCAAGATTAGTACCGCATGCTTGGCCTCGCCTCCCCAACTCTGCCGTTCAACCGGGAGAGTCGCTGGTGTCCTTGAAACACAATACAGCCTTCTGCTTTGGGATTTGGCCATCTCCAAGTATCTTCCACAGCCTTTTGGAGGCAACAACCTCCTGTAGGGAACTTCTGGGGTTCTCGACCCACTGCTCTAGTCCCTTGCTCTGTCACTCTGCTCCAGTAGATTCGTCTTTGCCCTGGAAGTTCTGCTCTTACTCGTGTTCCACATTGCTCAGAGTGGGTCTCTAGGTTTTGCCTTTTATCCGTGTGAGGAGAGCCAATCGGTATTAGGTGTATGCACTTAAAGTCAAGTGCCTGAGTTTGCCTGACCTGATTAGTGGGACATGTCCAGTGTAATGTGTAAGAGTTAGTCTTGTTAAGCTCAGTCGCCCTCTTCCTTGGCCCAGTGTTTGTGTAGAAAGGGGATGGGGAGTTGGCAGTTGGAGAATCCTAAGAAATAGGATGAGTTAGGTGTACAAAAAAGGGGGGACCACTGCGTCTCACCATCAACTGCCTCACCCCCACTCCCTGAAGACCCCTCAACCAGGTGAGCCTCCCACACTGGTCCACCTCCAGGAACTGGATACAAAAGCGATGGCCGCGTCCTGGCCACCTGGATGACAAGTCCCCGAGGACTAGCGGGTGGGACACACATTGGTTTCTCACACTTCTCTCTGCCTCTACCCTGATAACCTTTCCCCCATCTCCTTTCTCTATGCCTTCCTCTGCTATCCTTCCCTTCCTCCTGCTGTTACAAAGACTGGCTGCCTGGTGCTCCTCTGAGTCATAGGACTTAGGCGCCCCCCCACCCGGTCCCTAGCACTTGTCTTCGGGCCCTCCTGAACTGCCACCTGGCTTTCCTTGCACTTCCTGGGCATGTTCCCCTTGGAGGCTCTGCCTTCCCGCACTTAATCCAGGGCACTATTCCATTGGGTACACGCATCCCCCTTCCCTGCACACTTGCACGATCTACATGATACTAGGCCTAGTAAGATTGTTTGTCTTGTTCTCACCTGTTTTCTCCATCCCTGCTTGGTTGCACCTTGAAACACATGGGTATACACGCATTATAAATAACCTATCAATCAATCAATGAAATCTCGATCCAAACTTATGCACACAAACATACCCTTTTGGCATTGTCTGCATCCATCCACCCACCCACAGCTACTGAAATGTGATCAGGTGAAGACATCTCAGAAAGAAAACACTCAAGTACTCACGTAGCAACTGAAGAAGTTATGCACACACCTTTATTGTGGTCCAGACAGGCAATATAGGTACAGGGTTGAGATGGCCCCCAGGAGCAGCATTGATCTTACAACAATCACTGTCCAGCTCCAACTGCATGTGCTGGAACCTTTCCACAGTCAACACACTGGAATGTTCACTCTCCCAAGTTCCGTTCCAACCCTTGTAGGACCAAGGACAAAGCTGGCATGCACACAGTAGCAGTATGGGGCAACACACGCACAGCCTAGAGAAGAGACCAGACATAACAGATGCCTATTGCTAGGAAACTGTATGAATTCCATAACAAAGCCTATTGTACTTATCAGACTTAACCTGGACCTTTGGTTACAGTTCTTCACAGGGGGATAAGAGGCTCATATAAATATATCCCTCACCTGTGTTCAACAAAATTAAATACCCAACTCACAGCCAGGGCACAACCCCTCTTCACCAAACAAATGATACACTCACGGCAATGATACACTAATTGCACGTACACGCTATAATCATGAAAACATATATTCATGCTCACCACAGAAAGGGTTTGACTGTAAATAGCCATCATCTTCAAATCTACCCTAGACATGAGATTAGCCACTTCCTCTCCTCTGGCATCTTGTGAAATTATCACGGTCAAGCTACAAACATCCCCAAAAAACACTATCACCATCCACCTAATATATATGCCACCAGGTCCCTCCGGATCCTTTGAAGACGACATTACAACATTAGTAGCTGAGAACACTAAACCAATGGCGCAAAATATCATCCTAGGTGACTTCAACCTTAGCTATAATGATCCCAAAGACCAACCAGCTATCTCTGTAGCCAATGCACTATCAGAGCAAGGATTCTTACAAATAAGTACCCTACCCACTCATGTGAAAGGTAAGACACTCGATGAGGTAGCAGAGGTAGCAGACCTCAATTGCAATATTACCCTAAAAGAATCCTCACCTCTAGTGTGGACTGATCACCATCACCTATCCCTTGAAATCAATGCCAACAATCTAGAGCTTAAGAAACCCCCCATTGTACCACCATGTCTGACTAGGAATAAAAGCAACATTACTGCTGAGGCCATAATACCGCTGGTAACTCCCATACTCAATACTATACCCACCACTAATGACCTGAATCTGCTGGTCAACACCTATAATGAGGCTATGACCAATGCCATAGATACCATCACCCCGCTAAAATTGCGCAAAGGCAAACTGAGAGCACATCTGAACGCCTGGTTCACCCCGGAACTAAAACCTCTACGTACAGACAAAATAAACCTTGAGACACTCTGGAAAAATACCCCCTCCTCAGAAAACAAAGTCAACTTAACCAACATTACTGCTACCTACAAAAGCAAAATAATCCGCACTAAAAAAGAAACCTTCAGCGTCAGAATTAACCTCGCAAGTTCGAGTACGAAAGAACTATTTAATATACTAAAGGAATTAGAAAACCCCAATTCGCCTATTGATACCTGCACCAAGGACAAACCTTGGTGTACCAGCATTCAAAATGCTCTCTCCAATAAAATCACAGGGCTCCAGTCTAAAATAGCTGACAAACAGCACCAACTTGCCTCTGGCATCCTCACCAGCCCAATCACACGACCAGACGCACACCCCAACTGAGGTTTCTCTTTTAACCAGGTATTCATACCCGAGGTACAAAGAATTATTGCTTCATTGAAACCATCTAACTGCAAAGGTGATAGTTGCCCTGCTCAAATTATAAAAGACACAGCCAGAGATGTATCTCCTTTCATCACCAAACTTATAAATTCCTCATTCGCCAGTAACTCTGTCCCTAGTAATCTGAAACAATCTTGGATTCTCCCATTACTCAAAAAACAAACACTAGACCCGTCTATATCCACAAACTATAGACCTATCACCACTGTCCCCTTCTTATTGAAAATATTAGATAGAGTGGCATATTTGCAAATTCATGACTATTTAGAAACTAATCAACTATTAGGAATCCGGCAATCCGGCTTTAGACCCCAACATGCAACGGAAACAGCCCTTGTTAACCTTAAAAGTCAAATCGATGACCTAAAAGATAAAGGCAAAGTTGCCATCCTACTTCTTTTAGACCTATCTGCAGCCTTTGATCTGGTGGACCATAAAATCCTTTGTGACCGCCTGTCATCGGCAGCACATTTTTCCAATTCAGCTGTCATATGGATTGAATCCTTCCTCGCAAACAGAACATTGCTTTTTTCTCATCATCAGCTGCGGCCGACCCAATCCCCATCACATGTGGAGTCCCTCAAGGATCCTGTGTATCCCCTACCCTGTACAATATTTTTACAAAGAGCATTTTCGACAAACGACCGTCTGAGTGTCACCTACACCAACTATGCAGATGACACCCAGATACTCCTAACACTATCAGGCAACTACAACTCTGATGTCTGCCGGATTAACGAAGTCTACATCATCATTCAGGCATGGATGGCCACACACGGCCTCTGCCGAAATGATGATACGACTGAGCTACTTCTAGTCGGCTCACTTAACAACGTGCACAAACTCAGTGCCAAATATAGCAGTATCCTCATTGATACAGATTGCCAATAACGTAAAAGCCTTGGCTTCTACCTCGATGCCAACATTCATCTTACTAAACAAGTAAACATGACTGCATCAGCCACTGTTTACACTGGTAAGCTGATCAGAGCTTGCAGACTCCTACTATCCTCTAACAGCTGCCCTATACTGGCCAGAGCACATATACAGTCTAAACTTGACTATTGCAATAGCCTCTACTTAGGTGCCAACAAATAATCAATAAACTGCAGGTTCTGCAATATAACGCACTCAGAGCGGCCTTAAATATACCCAGAAGAGAGCATATTTCCACCACCAGAACGTCATGCAAATGGCTCTCTATACAAAATAAAATTGATCTAAAAACTCTCTGCCTTACATACAAAACGCTGAATCACCTAGCCCCACCATATCTCACTGACAAATTCACAATGAAATCAACTGCCAGAATTTCCAGATCTTCGAACACATCCTGTCTGGTAGTGTGTAAGTACTGCCTTAAAAGAGCTGGCGGAACCAGCTTCCCGGTTCTAGCCTCCCAATTGTGGAACACACTTCTACAGGACATTAAATCCAGCCCAACTTTTCAAATATTCAGAAGCCAAATCATCACCTGGTTACTGAACAAAAACTAAGACAAAGACAAAGACTAACTATTAACATAGACCGCACCCCGCTCTCACACTCACAACTATATAGTTATCTCTCATGCATATAGCTGCCTCTGTTTCTCTACACCCCCGACCCATCTGACTTTCCCAGCCTTCTAATGGTCCATCTGTATGTGTATGTATAAACTGTACTAATATCACTAACTACAGAACTGACTTTCCCTGCCACTCTAATGTCTCATCCGCAAAGTGTACATACAAATTGTATAACTGTATAAATGTATAAATGTATCTTGTATCATGTAACCATTACCTTAACCTTGCGCCCAGATACCCCTGGGTCAGGCACGCTCTACAAATAAAATAAACAAACAGCTAGTTTCCCTTTTATCTGTCTATGTTTTAATTTGTTTCGATCCATGACTAGCTGATGTCTCTTCACATTTCTCTTCACATTTCCTTCATCTATCAGTTCTAGACATCTTTTCTCGCATTTCTATGAGAAACTTCATATTGAAATCCCCCATTCTTCTCACGCTTATTTGCCCTCTTTGAGTCTAACATTGCCCCTTTTATGGCTTTTGCTAAAGTATCATCAGGTTTCCAAAAGTAGACAAATCAAGGGTCATGATGCAAATGCCACTGTGCAGGTCACCATTCTATTAAGTGAATAAAACAGTTAGTTTACAAGTTTACAATCTACAGAGAAAAGGCAAAAATAGCATTGTTTAACAGTTGTCTTTCGCAATTGTGGATCATGGAGAGGATGGGGGTTGCATGCACTAGTTCAGCGTGACAATGGATCTTTTAAAAGGAAGCAGGTGTGACTTTTCCATTTCCTACTTCAATGTCCAACTCCAAGCTGTGGCCTGTTACTGAAATGTGCCCGGCGTTGTTTGGCTCTTGGCCACAGGATGTCAATCAGCTCCCCGAGAGCTCCGTGGCTTTGGCTAAGTGGCATGTTAACACATTATCAATCTCTAAACTAAACATATAAATTTAAAAGAAATACCTGCATTAGGTCATCTGGTTGAGAGTCGTTCCTTACCTCAGGCTCGATGTCCGGTGTGAAAATGACTGGATTATTGCTTACAGGGTCAGAGGTCTGGTCCATGGCCTGCTTTTCAGTGGTGGAGGCAGTTTCCTGTGAAACAGGGACGTGTGTCATCTCACCCAAAATGGCACCATATTCACGCAGAGAGTGCAATATTCCCTGCCCTGGAACAACATCTGCTTTTGGAGGCAACATTGGTTCCTTTCCTGGGAGCTCCTGTCTATTCAATTCAAGAAATGGTGGATCAAGGGAAAGGTCGGTCAGATGGTTTACAAGGTCAGTTTCTTTCACAGGTCTTGGGACCTCAGTGGGACTCTCTGCTGTCAAATAATCAATGTTCTTTGATAGCGGCCTTGCTTGTGTTTTAGTTTCACTGGTGGTTGCCAATATTCTTGTCCATTTAGTGCTATGTACATCATCGATTGTGTGAGCTTCGATCACAGGGGTTGGTGTCCTGCCTTTGCCTGTTGAATTTTCAGTCATGTTTATCTCCTTCACACCCTCCAATACTGGTAATATGGATGGCAACGTACTGTTTGTGAGTGTCAAACCTTGAGTTGGGCTAGATGATATGGAAAATGTTTCTTCTGTGTCAGGGGCAGTTTTTGTAATATGAGTTGGACCCAGAAGGACAAACAACTTCTGTTTTTTAATTGTGCTGGTTGTAGGTGGTTTAGTCGATGTCCTCATTTTCTCCGTCAGACGGATTTTTGCCATGCTAAATGCAGGCACAGAATCTGAGGTGCTCGTCCCCGGAGATGAAGCACTGGTTGAAAATGTCAGATTAGATGTAATGGCTTGTACATTCACCTCTACCCTTTTCCTAATTCCAGAATTTTCAGAGAGGGTCATGTGGCCAGTGAAACCCACCATAGACCTTTTCACAGCATTAGTCGCAGTGGTTGAAGAAATGTTGGATACGCTTGGATCCTCAGATACAAGTTCTTCCTCTAGGAGTCTACCAATTGAGATGGAATTCTTCACCAAGGAAGTCTCCCCTGTAGAATGAGCCAGCACATCTAGATCTGAAGTCTCTCTGGGAAGGGAGAGGTAATCATTAATTGCTTCATCCTTCAGAGAGGTAACAGAATAACCTTCAAGCATGCTTATAGATGTTTTCCTTGTAGTCGGGGCTTCAGAGCCACTCGTAACATTATTCACTGGGGAGCATACTGTGGAAACCGAAGGCAAACCTAACGGCTTCCCAGTTTGGGGGGTCCTTTCCTTTCTGGGTGTGTGAACTGGATATAGAACTGTTTGAGTTCCCTCTGTCAATTGTATAAACGTGCCAGTGGGTGCAGGGCCAGAAGCGATTGCTTGCAGAGGTACCTCCGACACTGGGGTGTCCATGCTAGTGGAATGTGGAGAGAAGTCAATGTGTGGGGTCTGGGCCATTGGTGAGGCTGTGCTGGTGTGTGCAGGAACATGAGCTAAGACATGCTTAGCTATCCCTGTCCTTAGTGGACCTACAATAGAGGGGGTGGAATGTGGAAGCATCACTTGCTGAGGTGCCTTGGTCATGGGTAGGACAGAGTTGGTGAGTGGGGGAAATGTAGAAAATGCTGGCTCAGATGACATTGCCATAGTTGTTACTGTGCTCGTGGGGATGGGAGCCAGGGAGGACATCGGCCAAGGAGTATTATCCATTGGAGTGATAGTACTGGCAGGTGTGGTCTCTGCAGAGGTAACCGGCTGAGGTACCTCTAATATCGGTGGATCTGAGCTGCCAGGTATAGGATCTGGAGAGGAGACTGGCTGAGGTAAGGCGATCATTGGCCGGGTTGTGCTAGTGATTGTTGTACTGAATGGGTGGGGCATGACTACTGCCATTTGTTCATTTTGGTTTGAGAGACCATCTTGGATGAAGAAAGGCTGATGGTCTTCAAAGTCCTTTGTTCCATTACTTGCTAGCTTCTTCTCTGGAGATAAACTCTTTGGTCCAAATTCTGTGCCATTTCCATTTGAACTAGTCCTTTTATCTTCCATGCTATGATCCTTCATTTCCCAGACAGTTGGAGAAGAGGTCATTTTCTTCATGTCCTGGACACTCGACAGTTCTGATGTCATTCCCTGCAGAAAGATTAAGTCAAAATTCAGGTATACTGATAGTAAAGAAAATTAATTTGTCTTAAGGCAGTGTGTAAATCTCCTGGAATTAAAGAGATGCTTGTGACCCACAAGGTTCACACACATGGCGGTTAAGCAAAAACAAATTAATTTCAACTCCAAAAAGATTCTTCTATAAATTCAACCACAACAATGCCTTATATGTTACATACTGCACACTGGAAACGAGCCTGGGGTATTCTAACAGAGATAGAGAAGCAATGAAACCACAACAGCTACATCTCCTAAAATGTGATCCCCGGAAACATTAGTTCATGAGGTCTATGCACATCCTATTAGTTAAACCAGACTCAGAACCACGTTCAGTATCAGTTGCCAAAGGAAGCCCTCCAATTTCCCAGGTAAAGTAATGTCCTGTCCCACAGCACCACTCAAGTCTCATACTTTGAGAAAGGTTTTCCTTCTGATCAATAACACTGGTTGCTTCTATTCCCACTCTACACCTTATTGGCTGGGTCAATAAGAAGTGTATAGCATGTAAAGCATTGTGTCTGATGATAGGTACAAAGGGATGAGAGAGGAACCTTAATAGGCTTAACCCCCTCCATTCTGACATGTCCAGAGCTACCAAAAGATCTTCAACATATTAGGAGTTGAGCGACAGGTCCAGTGTATCGACAATATTTGTAGTATAAATTACTGGATTCTTTCTACTGAACATTTTTTTGTGCATCTGATACTGCTTACCAAGATCATACAATCCGTATGTTATTTAACAGGATGACACATGTCAGCCACCTATGTTGGGGTTCTCTGAAAAATATGTTCAACTCTTAAGTAAAGAAAGTGTCAGCAACTTTAGTGATCAGCAGTTACGAATGGGTTGTTTTTCCTGATACACTCCTCTGTCCATCCCTGGCTTATGATTCCCTCCTTCTCTCTTCCCATTGTCCATGATTATCCATCTAAGTGAACTCGTTGTTGATTATCTCGTTAAATATGTGTGCCACCTTGACTTATTTTCTTTTGATCTGCTAATGCCATTGGTATGGCTAGTGCTACGTTCAATTATCTGTTGAAAACCACTGTATCTATCCTCTGATCCCAAGTTTAGATCTGCGAAATGGTTTATTTATTAAATGTGTGCCCTGAGGCATAGCATTCCTTGTATTCATAAGTGTATTTAATGAAATGGTAATGTCTTTCTCAAATCTTTCCAAAATAAGCTGAAGTAATCTGAGAAGAAAACATGTCAGTGCAGGTGTGTCCTCCGATAGTTCATTTGCATGAGTTATTTCAACACACCAAAGCTTGCATTCGACTTTTCAAAATGAAGGCTGCATTTTGTTGCCCCATCATCCTTTTTTAGCCATTTTCATTTGTAGCCATTATTGTGATCTGACCATTACACATACATCCACATTCTAAACAGGGCGACATTTGTGTAAGTGGACAAACATTTTGCAGTTCCCTATCCGTTGCCACAGATGCTCTGGGACCTGAGCTTTTTGGCCGAGAAGTACCACTGAGATGTTCTCATGGCATTTCATTAGACAACTGTATGTCCCAGTGTCACAAGTCGCTCCCTTTGCTTTCGTTTCTGCCACTAGGGGCATATTCTGGGCCTTTCCAGTATTGGATTTTGCTTCTAACCATTGTGGGATATCGCTGTCATGGGGTGGAAGCTCAGACGTTGCACGTCAGGATTCCCTACCCATTGTTATACATTTCTGCATTGACCATTGGCATTACAGTATCTTTTATTATTCAAAAGACTGCATTTCCCAGAATGCCTTGAAACTGCTTTTTCTTCAACCTTGCAGGTCAGACTTGGGTAGAGGATACAGAACACCCGTGACTTGAAGTTGCAAGGATTTGATCACATCTTTGGCCAGTGATTATTAGTCATCTTGAAAACTCTGTTTGCTTCGGTGCAGCCTAGGCCGGGAGGTTAGTTCAGGGGCAACGCATTTGTCTTGGAAGCAAGACAATGCAGAGTAACACAGGTTGGCGTCTCAGTCCTGTGCTTAGAAACTGGTTTCCGGTAATTAGCGTTACAAACAACTAATAAATTAATATGCTATTGATGCAGTGTTCCTGTGGTGGCAAAAACTCTTGTTGCTCGTTTCCTGGATTTCGATTTTGCAATTTAGACTACGTGATATGAATGACACCTGGCCTAGTAGGATCGTTGTCTGTCCTCCCTCTGCCCCCCCCTTGCCTCATCGCGCCTTGAAACACTTGTGTATAGCGCGTTATAAATGCCATATCATATCAATGGTTTGTTCTGTTTTCCAACTTCCTAGGCTTGCCCAGTTTAGAAGAGCAAAGTCTGTACTTTAGTTTTTGAATTAAAATTCATTTTCAGCAAATCCCAGTTTCCTGAACTTGCTTTGGTTTCAGAGTATTCCTAGTTCTAGCTTCCTTCTCCACCAATGAATCTGTCATATATTCACATGAGCCAAATAATTTCTAATTATGAAGCAGGGAATCAAATCCCTTGCCAACATACCGGCAATAACCAGGAACTACACGTTTTGCAGCCTTTCCACCTCTCTTAAGATCATTTGATATCTAACAATGAGGGGGATTGCCCAAGCCTATCCCCAAGGGTGCAGCATTAGATTTTTCTAACTGTATTAAAGTAGGAGAATTCTGCCCCTTTTCACTCACCATTTTGAGGGATTTCCTTAGCAGGTCCTTCCTATAGTGTCTCGACCATGGCCGAGCATTTTTCTTCAGAGATTGAAAATATATTCGAAGGAAAATATAATTGAATAAGTGGTCGGGACATGAGGGAGAGGCAGCAGCCTCTAAAGTAACGAAATATCTATTGATAAATTGCAAGACCTGTGTCAAGAAGAACAGTTTTCTGAAGGATTTCCACAAGGCATGTAACCATTATTGCCTACATGCTGATCAAGCTTCAGGGAAGTGCAATATATATATATATTTTAATTCACTTTATCATGTAAACATGTACATATCCATTACACCAGAGATATGCATTCAAATTGCATAATACTTATAATAACAATTAACTAAACCTAACCAAAATTGAATCCAAAACTTTTAAAACCTGAATACACTACCACTAATCCCGATCTATAGTTAAAAGTCAAACATCCTAAAGCAAAAGACAATACAACACCAACAAATACAACACACAACATCAAGTACGAAAATAATAACCACCATCTATCCAGCCAAAAAATAATGCATGTAATCGGTGATCATCAACTGTATAATTCATTGAAAGAACCCCAAGTTCTAAGGTAATGCTCCTCCCTCTTCTGCTTTGTTAGCATAATTTTCTCGTAATCAGACAAAGTACAGACATCACTCAGCCATTCATCCACAACTGGCTTTTTCGTTGACTACCAAACTTTTAATATTCGTTTAGCCGCTACCACTAATACACTGTTAATCCATCCTGTTCTCACACTGCCCAGGTCCACTCTCTCCCTGCTCGATAATAATATTGTCAAGAAAGGTGTCTGCGGTATGGAGTCCCCTATCACAATATCTAGACTGTTCAAAACATCCCTCCAAAAGATAGATACCCTTGAGCATGACCACAACATATGAATGACTAATTTTCTCAGAAAACACTGAAATATTTCAGAAGTCCTGTTCTGTACTTAAGTGAAGGGGCAAGAGTGTCTACAGGTGAGGGGGCAAGAGTGTCTACAGGTGATTAATCTATCATAATAGACACAAAATCTGTGCGAGGTTCTATTAGGGAGTGCTTTGGCAGCTCTAGAAAGCGTGCCCACTCAGGGCCCTATTCTCATCCAGGTGTTAAGTACCGAAAAGAGTGATAAAAGGCTCAACAACCTTTTCGGTTCTTAAGGCCTATTCTGAAGGTGGTGCATTCTTCCGAAGTCGGAAGGAATGCGCCACTTTCGGAATACATGTGGAGGTAGCTGGGATGGGTTGGAAACCAACCTAGCAACTGCCACATTCGTAAATGGGCTTTTTGGAAGCCTATTATTGTGGCACTCTGCCAGTTTAATATGTGCGCTAAACTAGCGCACATATAGGGTACCCTTTTGGTGCCGTTAAACTGGAGGAGTGCCACAAGAAGCCTTGTTTGTATATGAACACTTTCATGTACACCAAAGCAAGCAGCTTCAACGTTGCTGCAATGTTGAAGCTGCTTGCTTTGGTGTACAAGAAAGTGTTCATATACAACACACAAACACTTTCATTTACACCAAAGCGAGTAGCTTCAACGTTGCATCTTTCAACGTTGAAGCTGCGCGCTTTAAATTAAAGTGTTCATGTACACCGCACGGGTGTATATGAACACTTTCCTATACACCAAAGTAAGAAGATTCAACATCCTGCAATGTTGAAGCTGCTCACTTTGGTGTATAGGAACGTGTTAATCTGTGCAGCATTTTTGTAAAATAACAAATATGTCTTTTTTTACAAAAATGCTGCATAGATTGGATTGCGCCCTTAACACTTTAAAACAGGTGCAATCCACACAGAGCACTGCCGTGCTCTACGAGGACGCCGAGGCCCACTTCACTGCGCCAAGTTGAGAATATGGGCCTCAGAATACATACACCATGTGGGGAAAGGCCCACACTTGACTCCCCAACTAAGCACCAGAATAGTAAATATATGCCGTGCCAAACATTAAAGTACTCCTAAAACCTTCTACTCTCAAAGAATCCAAGAATGCCCCATCAGCCATGTCTACTCTTTCATCATCCACTAAGGGGCTGTCAGCAAGGAAAATGACCATTCTATGGGCCACATATGTGACAGTATTGGAAGATCACAACCATAATTGAAACAAATACCATCTACAGTGCCAACCTCACAACATGCCACATGCAAATCCTCATCACGCCCGTCAAAAGGAAGGATTTTATCAACTGACAGAAGACTACGAGTTGCACACCGAACACAGAGAGGAGCCGCAGGGCCACTGCGGGAAGCCGAAAAGAGCACCAGGGAGATGGCGAGCTGAAGAAAGGAACAGGGATGCCTGCGACCGACCGGAGGGCTGCAGCCGAAACCCTAAAGGTATTTGGGTGTCTGAGTCTATGGTTAGGGGTTCCCATAGGGTACCAAGAACCCTAAAGTCAACTGTACAGGAACAGTCGGGAAGGAGGATAACCTCTATGGGATATTAAGAGAAGCACAGGCAAAGCAATATAACAAAGAGAATAGGTTCTGGGACCCTTACCTGCAAAGGTCATATCACGTAACAAGGACGCCTAATCTTCTTTGTGGCAGTACTTGGAGGGAAAACGACCCAGGGCTGCCAATTAGGAAGGGAGAACGCAAAAAGAATTTTGAGAATAAGATATATGAAGACGGTACTTGGCAGAAGAGTAAGCCAAGTGTGTATGTGAAGTGAAGAGAACGTGAAGAGGACTGTGAGAGTGATACATATGAACACAGTGCTTGGCAGGCGAGTAAACTATGTCTGTGTTGGAGCATGGGAGAGAAGGGAGCCAGGTCTGCCAGCCAGGGTCAGGGACCCTCCACTGTTTGGAGAAGCCTGAGAAAGCCTGGTTGGGGAAAGGAGACAGTCCCCACCAACTGAGGAACTGTGTTATAAGCCTAAGGAAGGCTGGGGAATGGAGAGATTCCCTCGAACACTTTGAACTTTAAGAACTTTACAAAACAATAACTGCCTTTTTGTCCAGGGGAACGGAGCCTCTTTGTCCAGGGAAAGGAAGACATCCTTTTCATTTAGTTTACCATAGAGTGTGAGGGACAGAGCTAAGATTCTGACAGAGGCCTATGAACTCTTGCTTTTTGACATTCTGACTGTGACCTTAGTCATTTTGGTTGAGGCAGGGAAACCCTTCTTAGTGTTAGGGCTAGGTAGGCGTTTTGCCTACCCTCCTTTCTTTAATAAAGGTTTTTACCAACCACAATGACCACTCCGCGTCAAAGTCTAATTCTGCACCCTTACAAAATATATCCGTTCTTTGGATGGTGGACTCCAACTCCTCCCATCAATGATAACCCACATTGTTCTGGCGAAGGAGATGCCCTTGATGCCAGAGCAGTTCATGACATAGGAGGGTATCCATTCAGAAGGAGAAGTGGCAAGTATACCCATGACGAAACAGGGGGTTTCTTCAGAGGAGGATGCTAACTCACTTACTCTGCCATCTGAACTGTTGTGTTCTCTGCAAAGAATTGTGGCCTAATATGATCGAGCAGGCGCACTCAAGAAAAGGGCAACTGGGTCAGCAACAGCTAAGCAATGGGTGTGGTCTACCCGTGATTTGGAAGAATCCTACTCCTCACAAGGCATAAATTAGTTTTCAAAAAATGATTTGCAGAATTTGCTATTAAACATTTCTTGATTAGCAAACAAACTTATTTGATTAGCATTTTTGTACTGATATTTTAAATGCCAAATTACATTATTTGTTACCCATGACATAAAATTAGCTACAAAAAAGTATGTTTGTGTACTGCTACTGCAAAATATTAGTGAGAGGAGTGTCTGTAAAATGTTAAAACAGGTGCAAAAGGTGTTAAAGGTTAGGAAATCGATGATAAAAATGTTCTCAAAACATTTATCAGTGCAATGCTCTGTGCAGCTGGGTATAGTCAGTGTTTCACTGCACAGGACACTGTCCTGTATATTATATGTTTGACCCATCATTAACAGTGTAAGAAGTTGTTCAGAAATTTTATGAAAACCAAAAAGTTCACAATGTTAAAGGAAATTCTTGAAGAGAACTATCCTCCTGGAGAAATAAAAGGAGGAATAATTCATTTTTGTGAATTTTGAAAGGGCACTTTATTTCAATGCCACGCTGTCTCAGTCCCTCATTCCGACAGAACCATATGCCCGCGATTGGAAATAAGTATTTCCAGGATCTGAATGGGAGCAAGATGGTGTGCAGGTGAGTGGGCAGGGTGGTCGTGGTGTGCCACTCCAATTGAGACTTCGCCTGGGCACCACCTCCAAGACAGGGTGAAGGCTGGGCAAAGGAGCAGCAGCCTGGCATGAAATGTTGGCTGCTACTTGCATATTCCGCGTGCAATACCAGCCTCAGGATTGCCCAGCCTACTCCCCCAGGTGCTAATATATAAATACAATCCTAATTGTAGAGCAAAGCAAGCACTGGAGGCTAACGCCAGTGATGACAGTGTAGCAGATCTGTAGATCTACAGACTGTGTGGAACTATTGATCATTACTTTGTGTAAACATCTAGTTAGCTTTGTGTAAACATCTAGTTAGCTTTGTGTATTCATTATGTAAGAGACTAAGCAGAGTGGATAGCGTAGCAGGCAGAGAACTGGGAAAGATAGATGGATTATTGTAGTTTTGCGGCCATCTCGTTTTCAGGGGAGATGGTATAAAGTAACGATATAGAATGTGAAGAACTTTGGTCTGAACCTGGTGAGAAGTGTTTCTGTCACCCAGATTGACTGGCGGTACTAGGGGCTTTCCTCTAGTATTCTGAAAGTCATGAGCGGCGAGTAGAGGCGAGCAGAGGCAGAAGGGAGGAAAAGTGCTGGGACGCTGAAGCATACTGTCAACTGTAACATGTGCTGTGCGAGCCTGCTGCAGCTCTGCTCTGCCTAGAGGAGACAGCAGAGGCGGCAGAGAGGCAGTCATTGCAAGCGGCATGTTATTTCTTTTTTTCTGTGAGACTCTGATTCGAGTCAGCCTTCAGTGGCTGTGAGGTGGAGATGGTGCTGCTCTACTAAGACCCTATTCACCCACGGTGCAGTGCGGAGGTCATTGAAGTCTGTGCTGTCTGGGAAGTTGGTGTTGACTGCAGACTGCTGTGGAATATGGAGCTGGGGTCAAGGAGCAATTTATCTCTCAATTTGGAGATCTGCCGCCCCTCCCATATCCTTCCTTTTCTTTTTTTTTGTGTGGCCTTGCACTGACTGGCTATATCGTACGGCTGATGACTGCGGGTTGGTAACCTTTGAGTCAGCGTACTGAGTGACCTATATACTCCCAAGAACAGCAGGGACTGAACATTTCCCAATGTATGGCTGATTACTGTGGATTACTAATCTCTGAGTCAGCCAACTGTGGGACCTATATACTGCTGTTAACTGCTGTGAACTGCTCAAACTGAAGGGTCTTTTGATTTTCACCTAGACCCAACGCACGGTTGACGACTGTGGGCCGTTTAACCCTGGGACCTATACATTGCCCATTTCACGGCACCAGGAGCGTTGGTCCTTTTGAGTGGGTGAACTATTGTAGCATCCGAGATTTTGCTGTATGGTGAACTGTACATTGCCTTGACAGGATGCTTTTGGTCCAGCAACAGAGGGTCAGTTTTATTTCAATTGGAGTGAGAAACGTGGACTGAGGCTTTGGAAGTAGCTTCATAAGTTACTCTACAGAACGAGTGGCACTCTTCTTTTGGACCATTCAATGATGATGCAGCGCACATTAAGGTCGGGGGCAGTGTGGCCCTTGGGCATTTCTTTCTCCCCTTCTGGCCATTCTATTGGTGTTGTGCACTTGTCCTTCTTTTCCAGTGAACAACAGCTGGAACTGGCAGAGGGGGGCACAAATACTTCAGAAATTATCTCGGTAGATCAACAAAGTACCACAACACCCCAGGGGACTAACAATAGCATGCCATCAAGGGTGGATGAACCGGAGGGGGGCCCTCTATCCCATCCCTATTTGAGGCAGTTCAGGATACCATTACAAAGAACTATTCCTCCGGATTCATTGCATAATATGCTTGCAGTTTCTAATGATTCTTCAATTTGTAGAAGGGGGCGCTTCCATCCCGCCCTTCTTCCCTCTATCCCCAAGATCCATGGTGACATACAGATCTGTCCCCATTCTGCACCACCAAGCATTCAACTTAAAATCTCCAAGATAGATGCATTTGTTTTCGGCTCATATCAGGTTCATTCATTCTTGTTTAAAGAACCTTCTACTAACAAGGCGGGGCCACAAGGGGTGGTCCTTTACAGGTGGACACAAATCTGCAATGCAGTTCTACTGTGTATTTATAGGATGACAGTCTTTCGAACCCAACCACAGAAATTGGGAGGGGGGGTTGCATGAGAGATCACAGATTTGGAATTGCTTCTGGGAGTGATTCCATCATAGCGCCTATATCTACCTATTTGGCTTCCAAAAGGGTTGGGGGGGAATGGGCCGGGGCTGACCAATAGAATATTGGAAATGGACAATCACTATGACCCAGAGATACAACAAGCCATGGGTCGAAGGGTTGGATCTCAGGGTTCTGTCTATAATTTGCAGCCATCTCTCGAGTCCCAATGTAAGTGTATGACTACACCTACTAATCTTACCCAGATAGGTCCTCAATTTCCTATTGTGCAAAGTGAGAAGGACATGGATATTGTAAGAAAGAATATGACCACACAGACTTCTTTCACGACAGCACTTATAAACTCGGTGGTGCAAGAGGTTCTGTGTCCTCCACTTTCATCATCTCTGTCAGGATTTTTTTGGACTAATTGCCTGATTCATGGAATTATTTGCGTGGAAAACGCAGATTTGCGCGCCTTTCTGCCCGAAAATCCCCATACCTCAAACAGAGATTTTCGGGCAGAAAGGTGCGCAAATCTGCGTTTTTCACGCGAATAATTCCATGAATCAGGTAGCTTATCTCCTCTTATCGACTCTTGTAGGCCGAGAGATGGGCCTGTCTGGGGGAATACTGACGAACTTAATTAGATGAATGAAAAATTGTCTTTTGTGGAGGGGTATTTGAGGGGGCTTTCGGAACGAGGGTTTGTGGCTTGTGTTCACCATTTCTCAGACCCCAATTTAGACAGGGTTCAATTAAATAGCGTGAACCTGCCTGCCCAAGGATCTCCCACAATGGTGGAGTGCATGGGTCGTCCAGTGCATCCTTTGGTGCTCACGAACCTGCCTATGGACACTACTACAGTGGAGGGACATACTTTGGTGGCATGGGATCTCCCGGAGCCACCCACGGAGATTCACACCCGTCCTCCCTTTTCCAATCATTTAACTAGGAAAAAAAGAGGAAAGCCAATAAAGCCATAAATTCAAAAAAACAACCTTCTGCCAAACCTAAATCTGCCAATGCCTCGAAAAAACATGTAAATCACCTTTCAGTCACAGATATTATCATCAACTTAACTGTTCAGAACAATGATTCATCGGTTTCTGGTAAGAGGGACAGGGTTAACAACAATAAAAGGGGTTGGGGGGACAGCCAACCGAAATGAATTTGCCAAAAATACCAGCCCCAAAGCGGGCCCAATAATGGTTCATCAGCCTACCAGTCCTATGGTGGGGCATAAAGAGATAGGCACAGACCCCATTAATCAAGATCTTATTGGGGGTAATTCCCAGCCAATTGAAGGACAAATGGCTTTAGCGGCATCCAAATTAAGTGAGGCATGGGGAAGAGAGCACCAGTCCAAACGTACTTCTTTCTGGGTATCGGATGCTACAATTACCAAGGAAATTAACTTGCATAGGTTAACATCACCAGACGGATCTCTACCATCCGTGGCTCTTGTAGTCGGCCACGGAAAAAATAACCAATCAATTAGTAGGGTAAGGAGTGTACAGAGTAGGAATGGCGATACATTGCAGGAAACATGTGCTTTGGGGGCTGGTTTAGGCCAAACTGCCCTTGCAACAAGTCCTAGAGATATGACAATGATGGTCCCATCGGGGGCTCCGGTGCCTTCGCTGGATGTAAATGTGACATGCTCCTCGAAGATCATTGGGTGGGAGGTCAACAAACAGCGGCATGGCATACTATGCCTGAATAGGTCTAAGGTGCTGGAGCTATTTAAGCACATTCACCCGTTGAGGTCCTTACACTCTGGCGATATCGAATTCATTTCATTCTCTGTTGACACTAATAACCACATGGCCTCATACTTTTTTTCGGAAATTGTTTCTAACTTGGTATGGGCACAGAGCGCTATCTTTCGCTCCCTTGGCTATGATTTAGTAGAACTCAACTTCAGCAATGCAGCCAACCTGTACCTGTCACCACTAGTCACTGTTCCGATGTCACAGGCAGTTATGAAGGACATGATGTCATCTGCATTGACCAGTATTCCAGTGGGGCTGCCAGCTGCCGGCAGGGCGAATGAGGCTCAGGATTGGTCATGGCTTGGGTCGGCCATTAAAATGTTTGTGTCCCATACGAAGGGTACAAACTAATCCTAGCATTGGTGACGTTAAGATATTTTCTTGGAATACATGTGGGTTGAATCATTTCTGGTATGAGTGGCAGCGCTCCTCTTAGATACGGAATTTTAGCGTGCTGTTTCTAAAAGAGACGATGTGTACGAGTTCCTTTGAGTTGGAGGGATACTCCACTTTCTTCTGTTCGGCAACGTGTGTGGCTAAGGACAACCTAGTGGAGGTATGGTGATTACCCTTGACACCAAGCTCCGGATTATCGGATATGGGTTGTTTGACCTAAAAACCTTGACCTACTGCCAATTTGACCGAATTTATTTGGTTGAATATTTTTTGACCTACTGCAGAGGGAGACCACCCACAACTAG
Organism: Ambystoma mexicanum; assembly: GCF_040938575.1. Lineage (NCBI taxonomy): Eukaryota > Metazoa > Chordata > Amphibia > Caudata > Ambystomatidae > Ambystoma > Ambystoma mexicanum. The sequence continues at coordinate 822,268,131 of NC_090922.1, forward strand.
CCCTAATGCGAGGGGAGACCCCCCGTGTCCCCTAGACTTCCCCTTACCCTTACCCCACCCTGATGCCTCTGTGCCAGGTTTCCTCCTTGCGCTCAAGAAAAATTTAAATACATACAAACATGTATACACAACTATTTTTTAATTAAAATATACCATTTGGCCTACCGAATTCGACCAAAAAGATGTGGTCAAATCGGAGTAGGTTAAGATGGCATTAGGTCAACTATGCCAATACCGGATTATCCCATCCATGTGGTATGTTGTGGTGGGGGTGCATTCTTGCGGTACATGCCTGTTTTGCCGGAGAGTATTGGCAATGTACTGCTCATTAACATCTATTGGAATCCAGCAAAACAGTCAATGTCTACCTTCCATTGCCGCTTAGCTGAAATATTTGACTCCTGGCTGATGACTGGTTATCAACATGCTATAATCATGGGGTTTGGGGGGTTTGATGCATAAAGCTTCGAGGGTTGGGAGGCACTCTTATTACGCACCTGGCAAATAAAAACCTTCTGAATTGGCATGGAGTGGGATACCTTTATGAGGAGCTGGGATATCCATCAATTGGAGGTTAAAACGACTGACCTTGTTCCTACTTTTACCTTGCATAGGGGCAAATCCAAGTCGTGGATAGATTACTTTTTTGTCTATGCTCCACTGAAGCTCAGGCCCTCTAATCTATATATTTATAATTCGGGGGGGCCAGTGACCATTTGATGTTACACTTTACTTTGAAAACTCGCAGCTAGACATGAGGTGCGCCCTATGCTAGTTCCTGTAATACCTGATAGGAACAGTCTAGCCCGCTATTGGGATGGGACTCTATACAATAAACTCAAATATTTTTTCGATGATAATATCAAGGGAGGATCTGAGGTCTATGGTCTGGGTGGTCCATCTGTGGGAATGGGCTATAAAACTTTGGATTCACGCATCATTGAGGTAATCAAGAGGGTAACATTTGAAGCCAAACAATGGTTGAAACCATCCTACCCCCATGGGTTTGACCATAGAATTAAGGAATCTAAAAGATCGGCTTTTAACAATTTTGAGCGAAGGGACATTTTGAGAGAGGAGTCTAACAAACTCAAAAAGCGGGAGGCACAAAGGCATAGGAATCTCGTGAACTCCCTGAGATATTAACTCCACTTAAAGGACAACCAGTATATGTTGAGAACTTTTCTTAATGCCAACACCATACAATTTTGGTTGACAATTAATCTAAAAACAAATCCTTCTATTACAACTGCTGGTGATGCCATACAAGAAGAGATCTGTTTTGTTTTTTTTTTGGGAAAATTTAACATCTCTTCCCGTTGGAAACTTTCAACTTGATGCTCTGGGGATTCCCTGTCATGGTGAACCTTACCCTTCGGCTCTTGAGGACATTGTTTGGGCTATAAGTAAATTATAACCTTCCTGGGCACCATGTCCTGACGGTCTTCCTCCATTCGTGCTGAAAAACTACCTGTTTGCCTGGGCCCTTTTCCTCAAACCCCACTTTAATGCGATATATTCCGCACACATAGTCCCGACCCCATGGAGTCAGTCTATAATTATTCCAATATATAAGAAGGATGACCCGAACGAGCCGGCCAACTATCAGCCGATTGTCTTGATCGATTCATCCTCTAAGGTTTTCTCCATTTTGTTGCTTAGAGATCTGAACACCTACCCAGCGAAAGTAAGCATTTTATCCCACTTTCAGGTGGGATTCTATTCCCAAATGTGCACGCCTATTAACGATACCATAGCTAAACATCTGCTGCTTAATACTAAGGCATTCCTGAGCGTCAATATCTATATGGAATCCCTGGATTTGACTTCAGCTCATGATTGTGTGGTTCGTCAGCGACTTTGGGACAAACTACTTAAGCTTGATGTGCCCTCTAAGCTGGTACACTTAGTTGCAGCTTTGCATCAGAATTCGACACTTAAAATTAGTTTAAACAAGGAAGGGTCTCTTTCTCAATCTATCAAGGTCCACTTGGGGCTACGATAGGGGTTTACATTGGCGCCCATGCTTTTCAATCTATATCTTAGTGAGAACAAAGATCTGTGGGGTGCCCACGATTTGATACCTGTCAAACTGGGCCACCTAAATATTCATTGGTTGGCCTTCGCTGATGATATTATTTTATTCCATAGAACTCTGCAAGGCCTCCAACGTAAACTTAACATCTTTTAATAGTACACCTTATTGAACAATTGGGTGGCAAACAAGGCAAAATCTAAGGTTGTCCTATATTCAAAAGCTTAAAAACCGAAGGTGATGCAGTGGTTTATGGGGCCCGAATTGGTCGAGTGGGTCACGGTTATACGATATCTGGGATATAATCTATCTAACACTAAGTCGATTGTTATATGGACATCTGCTGTCCCATATGAAGCGGAATATGTAGATATTCAATTCTTCCAGCTTTGAAATCCTACTTGGGGAAGATCAAGCCTGTTCTGCTCTATGGTTTAGATATGGCCTCTTTAAATCTCGGTCCTTGTCTGAATTCCATGCAAGGGTTCCTCTGGAAAAAGGAGCTGAGGCTTGCTCCTTCAGTCCCTAATGCGATTATTTGTTAATTTCTCTCCAGGCCAGGTTACATTGGAGGGAGTTATTCTCTTATTCCAGGTTTCTTAGTCCTCTGTCCAACTCCCTGTATGTGGATCTGAATCAAATTATGGTTCAATGTTTTGTACCTTCCGTCTCCTCTTTTAGGGATAAAATGTTTAAACTACTAGAATGTACTGGTTCTACAGAGTCTGAATTAGTGGGAAATCCAGATGCTAAAAAACTTACATTGTTTAGAGATGACTGAAGGGCCACACTCAAAACCCTGTCAAACTATTCATTGTACAGGGAGTATGCTGGTTTTCCTCACCGTTTTGGTCAGATGTCTGCTTATCTCAAATGTTTTCCTTGTTCTAAGGACCGCACAGTTTTCTTAAGATTCAGGCTGAACCAATTCCACGCGAGGGAAAGAACCAAGCATTGGTCCACTATTTCCACAGAAAGGGTCAATAAAGAGGTCTGTTGTATTTGAACCACCACCAAAGAAACGTTGAGACATTGGATTCTGGATTGTCATTCCCCGAGTTTGATAAGGAGCAACCTGTTTCCCTAGGGAATTGGACAGTTTGAACAAGGAATGCTCTAGGTAATTGTTTTGGTCACGTCTCATGGGTGGTGAGAATCTATCCTTCACTATAGCACTTGTTCGTATGTTGAATGAAATTCAAAGGCGGTTTTAAATATTGAAGGTATGTCTATGTAATGATCTCCTATTCCATGTATGTTAAATGAAACTGTGAGAATCTATCCCTCTCGATAATACTTCTTTGTATGTTGAATGAAATTGAAAGGTTTTACATTCTTTAGGCCTGTTTTATAATGTACCTATAGTGCCTGTATGTTAAATGAAATTGTATTGATGTCTGTATACTGTGTAAAAATGATTCTCTGTTTTTTTACTACTGTATTTAATTTGGGTAAGGTTTTATGCAAACCACATCACAATAAAAAAAGAAATTTAAAAGAAAGAAAAAGAAGAAATTTGGTCTCAACTCATGGGTTGAGCACCAGTTGCACAGATGTATGCAACCAGCAAGTCACAGAACTAGGTATGCAATGAAAAGCATTTGGCCGTGTGGTCATGTACATTTTCAAAAGTGTTCACTCGTCAATTTGGTGCACTTCCCCTAACAAAATGAAATAAAGTTTACACTCTGAGATGTATATACACTAACTTAAACATCACTAAGCAACATGGATGCAATGTAATGTTTTGCAGTAGCAATTATGCATTATGTAACAACTTTTTAGGAAGGGAATTGCAGCACTGCCTTAAAAATAAATAATTAGCACTTACTGGTGTTTGCCAGACAGGCTACAGTTAGCTCAATAAAAGTATTGCCCGATTACTTATAGTTTGCAATTATTTGAAAAAGAGAGAAAGTTTCTTACCTAGCACTCCCAAACGGGCCTTGGGCAATTTTAATAGCGGAGGAGATGATTACTGCTGCACCACCTCCCATTAGCCTCTTTGAACTTCCAGTGAACGGATAAAAGAAGGACGAAAGAGCCCAGAGGGCATAAGAGGGATGCCAGGTGACCTGTGATTGCATTGAAGATGGTGATTTAAATAGCTACCTGTGCTACACAAGTGTCCATTTAATTATCAAACCTACAGAATTGCAAAGCAAATTGCTACGTGACGCTGCTTACAATATGCCTTGCCCCAGAGGAGAACAGAATTTAATCTGAACAGACATGTTAATCAACAAAACACGAGTAGTCTCCCACCCACTATCAATGCCAGAACAAACCTGACATTCATATTGGTGTACAGACCACCAACTTACGATGCAACCTTCGTAGACACCTTCATGAAAGCAATCACCAACCTAGCTATCACACACAATCACCTGATTATCCTCTATGACTTCAAAATCTGGTTCGATGAAGAAACCACAACCACACCAAAATATCTAGCCAGCCAATTAGCAACAATGAAATGACATAAACTAGTCCAAGGAGCAGCCCACATTGCAGGACATACACGACACAATCTTCGCCAACAAAAAACTCATTATCACAGCGTCACCAATTCATATCCCTTGGAGCAACCACCTCATCATTCCCTTCGGAATCACACTAGCCCCACCAATAATCAAGCAACAGGACAAGCCACTGATGATCATGAAAAGAAACTAGAGAACCATCAAAAACTGCAACTTTAATGAACTACTGGAAATCAGCAAACCACAAGCAACAACTATGGACGAAGCTGACCTGGACCAAAAAATTAAATTACTTCACAACTGGATCACAACAACAATAGAGGAGATTGCTAAAGAAAACCCATCATGCAAGAGAGTGACAGCAAAACGGTTTACCCCACTACTCAGTGCCATGAAAAGGAAAAACCGAAAAGTTGAACTACAATGGAGGATCAAAAACGACTGCGGAAAGAAAATCAAATTCCAACCACATACCCGCCCATACAAAAAGGAAATACAAAAAGCAAAAAGGAAATACTACGACAACAGAATATTCAAAGCACCAAACACCCAAAAAGAACTCTTTAAAAACCCCACCTGGCTGCAACAACACTCCAATACCATTGAAGAAACTTTGCAATGAGCTTGCAGACCATTTCAAAAACAAAATCATGACCATCCAACAGACCATACAAAGCAGACCATGCAACCGCAATATGCAACCCGCCCACCCCGACGAGGAATGCCTGAACAATCTCCAAAGCTTCCCCCAAATATCAGTGGAGACATTAGTCAAACCGGTAAACAAAAGCAAAAAAAAGGTTCTCGCACGGATCCCTGCCCCATAGACATATGCAAATCAATCCTCTAACGAGGAACACCCATGAACTACTACAGAAACGTCTTCAACCAATCAATATCAACAGGGAAAGTGCCACAATCCTTCAAATCAACATACATCAAGCCGCTCCACAAGCATACAGCAGGAAATGTGGAGGACCTCTCGAATTACAGACCTATCTCCAACATACCATACCCGCCTAAACTACTGGAAACATACTTATATAGAACAACCCAAGAATGCATAGAAGAGCACAGCCTGTTGGACAGGCACAATTAGGCTTTAGACCAATGAGAGGAAGGAAACAACACTTCTCTCAATCTGGAATGATCTAAAGGCAAACGCAGACTATAGTACTGCTTTGATACTTGTAGACTGCTCTGCAGCATTTGACAGTTAACCACAATATCCTCATCATGAGATTGGAAGAAATTGGAATCAAAGACTGTGCCTTCCTATGGATTAAATCCTTCCTAACAAACAGAACTGAAACCATAAGGATAAAACCTTTCAAATCCAACCCAAGAGATTCCTCATGCGGAGTACCACAAGGATCATCCTTCTCCCTGCTATTATTCAACATCTACCTGTCTCAACTAATCAAGATCATTAAAAGACACGGGCTCACATCTTGCAACTACGCTGACGGCACACAAATAGTCTATGAAATACAAGACACACAAGAAGAAAACACAACATTATAGCGCTACCTTATGAGATCTACAGCTGGATGAACTCGAACTACCTTAAACTCAACCCAGACGAGACAGAAATAATGATCATCACAAAAAGGAGAGGAGACAACCACTACATCCCCTGCCCAACAGAACTTGGAGCCCAGCCCCAACATCGATTGTAAAACACCTGGGAGTCCTGATGGACAACGAACATACTCTAGAGTCACAGGTACACACTCTAATCAACAAATGCTTCTTTCTCCTGCGAGCAGCAAAAAGGATCCTACTATCCCTGTCATTTGCTAACAAAATACTCACTGTCATCGCTCTCGTCATGTCCAGTGTAGACTACGCCAATAGCCTATATCTGGGCATGCCATAACAACTTCAAACTACCTCAAAGAGAACACATCGCACCAGCACTGAAAATGCTACACTGGCTACCAATAAAACAGCTATTCAAGATCAAATCAATGTGCTTAACGCACAGAGCAATCCACGGCCAAGGCACGGAGTTCCTAAGAGAAAAAATCAATGTACATCACCCAACAAGGCCACTCAGATCCAGCAGCGACATCCATTTGGAACCAAAAGCATACAACAAAAGAACATTCGGAGGATCCTCTTTCTCTCACCTCACCCCAAAAACCTGGAACGAGCTACCAAAGAAAATACATAACACAGGGATCACCTCCTATTCAGAAAACTCCTCAAATCTTGGCTCTTCACCCCATAACTAGAAAGAGTGCCTATGGGGGCACATACACAGCTGAAACAATGCTGAGAGAGGAAAACGATCATCCCTATCTCCCCAAGCTACCGCCCATAAACTGAAGTAAGGGAAGAACAATCTACGACATATCAACTTACTAATTGAAAGATCGACAAGCTAGCATCATAGCAAAGAACGATCACGGAGAGATCAGGATGGAAAGGTAAGGGTGATATGTCAATAACACCTTGGCCTACAAAGTAAACACAGACAGCAATGGATCACCGACAGGAAATAGATAAGAAGGGACCAGGTGATTGTAAAAATACAGAACCAATACCAGAGACGGGGACAATGCACGCCTCAACCTGGTACACAAAGGTCGGAAAAAACACAGCTGGGAACTTGCAACGCCATCACTCAGGAAAGAAAACAAGAAAGAATATGCCAACTCCATAGGACAACCGGATACATAGAACAAGAATTATAAGGACTAAGAGATATAGCCCACTAACCCAAAAGCTCAAATTCCTGCATACTTAACTCACACACATCCACACAACCACCTTCTCGCAGTGCAAATTGCACGCACTTCACCACACTGCAACAATAAACAAACAACACATAACTCGCACCAACAGCACACGAGGACTCGCATAGATCTGATATTCACATCCAAGTTGAGCGCAGGGTGAAAACCGAACTGAAGCTACCAACAGGACCTTACTTTCTCACTTTCCTACTCCCTCTTCACCCGATGAACCCCCCAACCCCACCACCTTCTTTGCAGATCCACCTGAGCGCCTGGGGACCAATTCCGTTGGTGATGGTGCACGGTACAAATACCTTTAACATTAACATTAACATTGCTGGAAAAAGATCTGTGAGGTATACTTCCCTGTAAGGAGACATGGGGTATTTTTGCATCCACCAAATACATGGTTTCTTACCATAAGTGTTCTTCCATTGGAGGGAAGCATTTGAGCAGCCATCAAAGACCTGTTTTCTTATTGTGGCTTGGGTATTTTTCTTATAATCAAAAAGTGATGGGTGGAAGGTTTTGAATTAATCTGAACCACTGGCACTGCTCTGGGCAACCTTCCACACCACCAGTTTTTAGCCTGTCTGCACCATTGCAAAAGGGGTCCTGCCATATGAAAATCAGTCCGGTACTGCACCAATGGGAGAAGCCCTGCACGAACTGCCAGGCCTGGTTCCCTCTGCACGGAAACACAAGCAACTCCAGACATATTTTGGCCTTCTTAGGCCTCATCAGTGAGGTGCAGCTTGGTTCCCAATGGCGCAGCGGCAAAGGGACCCACGTCTGGGCATACACTCTCTCACATAGGGAGACAAACTACAACGAAAAGAGTGATGGGTGGAAGGTTTTGAATTAATCTGAACCACTGGCATATAGGGAAAAGCCAAAATGATGAGTGTTCTTACGTGGCCATACTGGCCTGCATTGGTCCAACCAGTCTGGGCAGTTTTTTTGTAGGTGAAAAATGTAGTTTTGAATATGATCCTGGCAAGAAGGGGGAGCCAGTGAATAGAGAGCCGTATTGGAGAGATACAGTTAAATTTGTGGGGTACTGTATTGTGGCAGGCTGCAGCGTGGTGTGGTGCTTTGAGGGGGGCTAGTTGTGTGCCTGGAAGTCCACTAAGGAGAGTATTTCTCCCATTGATTTGTGAGATAATGTGGTCTGGGACCAAAGTATGGAATTCGTTCGGGGGAATTCAGGATTTGATTTTGCAAAATGTGTGGATCTGTAGCCATGTGGTTTGTGCCTTTTTGGTTACTGTCAACAAAGTAGCCCAGGGATTTGGCTGCGTTTGACAGCTGAGGGGTGAATACTTCCAGGCACATGCCATCCAGCCTTTATTGCATGAGTTATGTTTGGTGGGGGACCCATATGGACAAATCGGTCTTGGCCGGGTTCAGTTTACGGTAAGCGTTTGACATACATGTTTGGATAGTAGCCAGGTATTCCCCGAGATGGGCAATGTCCTGAGGGCCACTCACATTAAAGGTACAGCAGAGTGTCATTAGTGGGTTTTATGTCCCTACATTGCCAGTGTTTATTTTTCAGTGAGTTTTTTCCGGGGTGCTCCCCTCAAACTACCCCATCCCTATAATATACTCCCTATTCCTCATCCCCCCCATTATATCCGCTTAATATCCCCCACACACCCCCATATTTGTTTAGGAGTTTTTTTGGCAAAAAACTCATCGAAATAAACACTGGCAATGTATCAGCGTTTCACCCATCAACATACTGAAGGATGGCCATGTTGCGGTCATTTAGAAGAGTTCCAAAGGGTTCCATGTATAGATTGAAGATGATTGGGGAGAGAATGGACTGCTGACTGGGAGTCGGGTAGATCTGAATGAACCCATCTGTACAACCTGGTGCCTATCGGATAAGTAGGATGCAAACCATTTTAGGACAGTTCCAAAGAGGCCCATCCTGTCAGCAAGGAGGGAAAGGAGTATTTGGTGATCAACAGTGTTGCAGACAGCTGAGGGGTCAAGAGGACTAGGAGACATGAGTACCCAGTGTCAGTGATTCTGAGCGCATTTGGATGGTTGCGGTCTCAGTGCTACATTTGGGGAGGAAGCCAGACTGGTAATCGCGGAGGAGGTCAAGCTGATTGATTTTGGCAAATGGTTGGGTCGCAAATTTTTTCTTGATAAGCTTCTGATGAGTGGGAGGCTTGTGTAGTTGGCTAGATTCTCTGGGACAAGCAAGAATATTTTGAGAAGGGGTCGTATGAGACCTGCCTTCAACACACCTGAGAATGCAACTTCACTGAGGCATGTGTTCACAATACCAAGTAGTGCATTAAGTGTTGGGCCAGTAAGTTGTTTAATGAGGGAGGATGGGAGAAAGTCATCCATGTAAGTAGTATGTTTGAGTGCAGCAAGTGTGTCTGAGAGATCCTTAGGAGAGAGGAGAGAAGGGCTCTGTCTGGTTTTGAGGCGTCAACGTGACCTCTAATTTGACCCATTTTGTTAATGAAGAAGCTGTTCATTGGTTGCATCTCTGTTGTGAAGCCTGCACCTTGGGGGCAGGTGTGGGCTTGGAGCAGTGCTTGGCCAATTTGAATAATGCTTTGCGCCTGTTATAGGCTGCCTCAATGGTGGAAATGTAGCAAACTGCCAGCCTTGGGGATTGTGTGTTTACATTGGGTACACAGGGATTTGAGGGCTGTGAAATTCTATAGGCTGCAGTCCTTCCACCACTGCTTTTCAAGTGATCTGTTAGAGCATTGGTTTTCACCGAGCTTGTGTGTGTACCGAGGTGCAGACGCTTTGGCTCTGGTGCAACTAGACTTTAGAGGTGCGTGGGCATCCACTAGTTATTTGACAAGGTGTTTAAATGTATCCAGAAGGGCTGATGCATTCCCTGTGGTGGGGAATGGTGTGAACATTGCCTGTAGTGTGTCTAGCAAGACATTCTTAAAGGATCGCACTCATTAACAGGGCGTTTGACCTAACCTTTGTGAGCAGCATTGTGTGTGATATGAGAAGTGAGACTGCGGCATGGTCAGACCAGTTGAGGAGAAGGGAGTTTGAGCACGAGAAGTCAGGCAGGAGGTGAACACTACGTTGAGCGTATGACCTTTGACATGCATGGGGGAGAGTACAACCTGTTTAAGATGCATGGAGTCGGTCAGAGAGAATAGGGAGTCATGTAGGCGTTTTGCTGTTTGGGACTCTGAGATGTTGAAATCTCTGAGTGGTATATTATTAAAGTTGAAAACTGTAGCTGAGGAAAGTCGGAAAGGTCATCGATGAAGTTAACACTCCCTTGAGGTGGCCTGTAAATAAGGTGGAATGTAGCTGAGTCGCTGTTTGAGAACCGGCAAGAAAGGGATTCAAAGGAGCTGTGTGTGGGGGTTATGATTACCATGCAAGGCCACACCTCCAGTTTTTCCTGTACGGTCAGTATGTTGGATACGGTAGCCGTGGGGTAGGAAAACATCAAAGATTTTGGGGAAGAGGGTGTAAACCATGTTTCAATAATTAAAAGGGGTTCAGAAACATTAACCATGTTTCAGTAATGAAAAGGGCATCAGAATCACTGTTTTTTATGAGGTTTGCGCTATCAGCAGCATGTGCAACCACTGACTGAGCGTAAACCATCATAACCGGGCAGACGCAAATAGAAGGTGCATGTTGTAGTGGTGTACAAAGGGCATTGATGTGGTTTGCCAGGTTAGCTGTCGGGGGCTGCTTTGGGTGTTTAGATGTGTGATCCCTGGAGAGGCTGGGAATGGGTTGTGGTGAGTGGAAACACGGTGAAAATTATCTGGTGTAGCACGAGCAGAGTAACTGGCACTTTTGCCTTTGCAGGCCCTAAAAGGATCAAACCGGTGATGCCCTTCACGAGAGACGCCCGGCGAGAGATGTCCTGTGAACTAACAGTTAAGAAGAGAAAGGCAGGGGCAGGCCTTAGTGGGCGGGAAGGGTTTAGGTCACGTCACCTAAATCCACTTGCACCAGCTCACCAACTGCAAAAGAAAAGAGGCTGGAAGGCTGCTCAAAGGGCAGCAAACCAAGAAGGCACCAAAATATTAGCAGTGATTGACAGGTGGGTGGGGTTTAGGTCACGTTACTTAGATCCACTTCTCTTCTACCAGCTCACCAACCTTTCAACCGTGTTCACCCCCTAATATGTTGAACACGCAATATGACAGCCAGGGAGCTGTACAGTCATTGCAACATTGATACTGCTTGATCCTTCTGTTCCTTAGGCTAACTGTGCCATCAGTGGCAAGATGGTTTCCTGTATCATTGATACTGGAGCTTTACGCTCGAATCAGAGCTTCTCAGTTTACACATGTCCTTTGTTTTCGACAAGTCCTCATTACGAGTTTAGTAAATCCACTGACAGTAATAACGCCAATTGGCTAATTGTGGGCAGTAGGGTGGTGGAAATACCTCCAGCTTCTTGCTGGAGGTTTTTCCTCTACCTTACCCCCAAACTTGTAGGTGGGTGGTGCGGTAATGTAGGAGTAAATGTTATTACTGCTGCATTTTACCACAATGTCCAACTTATAATGAAACCCAAAGTTATAAATGATGTAGGGATTGGAGGGTGTCAACCTATACCCAATACACTTACTGGCCCTGTGTCTGTAACTTTGGGTCCTACCTCTGAGGACCATGCTTTCCTATTGAGCCTTTTTATACCTGTGAATGTAATGGCAATAGATTTGTTGTGTAAAATGGTTTGCACTAGTTATTGTTCCCCTGATGGTATTTATCTGGATATTCGAGTACATAAAGAATCTCCAAATTAGAAAGAGAAGCCGTGGAATGACATTTGTGTTTCAAGGACAGGAACTGTTAGACAGGATTCCTTTCGCAATTGTGATCTATGCATGCAAATGATGTGGAATGTATGTTGAATGTTTAACCGGGACACATTCATCCGAAATCAGCCAAACCTCTTCCATGTATCACACAGTAGCCCATTTTCAAAGAAGCAGAAGAAGATATAAAGCCTGTCATTGAACTGTTGCTTAAGTCATGGATTATGCTAAGGACACTTATTTTGTGCCAGATTTACGTGCTGTTAACACTGAAGGTCTGCCTGCTTTCCTGTTGCTTCTAACTCTGCTACTACTCTGTCAAGCATCATTGCGTCCATTGCTACACACTTTGGTAGATCTGTGTTCTGCATTCTTTTCTATGCCTTTGCACTTCGATAGTCAATTCTTTGTCTCATTTAATTTTTACAAATCTTCAATTTCAATTTTGCTGCTGAAGGCTGCCCAAGGGTATGTGGAATGTCTGATACTCTTCTCAGAGGTTTTAAAAGTAGATGTTGACTCATTGGTGTTCAAAGCGTTGGTCCGTTTTCAATCAGTATGTAGATGATCTTTTATTGGCGTCTCCCTCATTGAAAGCGTGCAAACGAATTTCATTTGATCCATTTGCTGCTTTTACCTTGAAAGGACACAAGATTTCTAAATAAAGCTCCAATTATACCAAACCAGGGTTCATTATCTTCATCACCATATCTCTGCTGGGGAGATAAATCTGTCGATATATCGTATTAACGTGATTTTACAAATACCCAGAACCCAAACGTGAAGGCAAGCGAGAAGATTCCTTGGAATAACTGGTTGCTGCCGCCAATGCGTGTTCGGTTATGCTTCAATTATTAAACCCCTTCAGAATCTTACCCTTGACACTATTGCCCAACCCCTGCCCTGGTTATATGAAACTGAGGAGGTTTTTGTTAATATCAAATAAGAGCTGTCAAAATCACCACTTTTGTGTCAATATGCTTTTCAGAAGTATTTTACACTCTAGATCAAGTGGCTGCAAGGTTACCTTCGTGTTTACGAAGTTTGGGGGCCACTGCATTGTTATTTGAAAAATCTGATGCTTTAGTTCAGAGACACTCAATTAATGTTGCAGTGCTGCCTGCAGTTTTGGGATTATTTCTGATCAAACTGCCGATTGACTAAATATAATAAACGGCGCATTTCTGCAGCAAATGTGACTATCCGCAGATGCTCCATTTTAAATCCTGCCTCCATGCCTCTGACTCTCTCACATGGGTAGCCCCACAATTGCTTGGTTGTGGCTGCAAACCTCATGACCCCTAGAGCTGACCTAAAAAATGTGCCCCTGCACAAGCCTCTGATGATTCAGTCCATTAATGGATATTGTTTATGCAATTCTATGGGTGATGTTTCAGAGGGTTATGTAGTATGCACACCACATGAGGCGCTTGAAGCTCATCAGCTGCCTGATGTAGATTCTGTCCAAGCAGCCAATTTGTAGCACTGACCCATGTTTGCATGCTGGCAAGGTGTAAAGGTGCTACCATTTATACTGACTTGAGGTACGCCCACAGAGTGGTGCATGATTTTGATATGCTCTGAAAGCAGAGGGGCTATATGACTCCTGCTGGTACCCCTATACTTAATGGAACTTGTATTTTTGTCCTGCTGAATGCTCGTTTTCTTACCTCTGCTTTCACCATAATCAAATGCCGCAGTCATGATATCTCATAAAGTGTCACAGCGGTGGGCAATGACCTGGCTGATAACTCAGGCCAAAATGCAACCCGAAAAGGCTCCCTAGCTACTAAAAATATCTGTGTCTGTGTTTCAGTGGAACAATCACTGATTGCAACTCTTTTTAGCCTGACTGTGCTGAAAGACTTGGCACCCGAGTCTGAGAAGGTGCTATGATCTAAAAAACATTGTTAAGGAGGCACTGCCAGAGGCGTCTTATTGACCCTTCCATTCTCTACAACCAGGAGATTTTATTTATCTGAGAATCCACCACAGAAAATCAGCTCTGTAGCCCTGTTGATGAGAACCCCATCAGGCAACATAAAGTCCTGAAGGAATGACTGAAATTACATCCATGCCCGATTCTCATATCATTACTGGAGAAGGGACATCAGCCAGCTCCTTCATGCCCTCCAATGTGCACATATGCCGAAATCCAGAGACAAGGCCCACAGCTGCTCCGCAATTTCAAGATAATGTTAATCCAACCATAATGGAGTGCCGATACAGGCACAAAAGGAGAACAGCTACAGCCTGTTTCTGCTCTCCAAGGCTCATTTAGGAGTGTTCAGTAGATACAATCTCTATCTACGCAAAGGACAATACAGAGACTGAACTGTGTGTTGCCAAGATGTCTGCCTGATTTTGTGTAGAGTGATTTCTGAAGCATAATGACTCCTCTAGATTGTGAGGAAGTTGAAGGAGGCCATTAGAGAAGTTGCAAAGACATTAATTGTTTAAAACCTTTCTGGGTTCCTATTTAAAATTTCTTTGCTGGTCTGTTTCTATTTGTGGTCTGCCTCCTCATCTTGATTTGAGTAAATGGCCACCTGTGCCTTTGCCAGAATCAGCTGATCTTTCAACTGTTAGCGGATTTGACCGACAACTGTTGCTGCATTCCGGTCTCACTGGTTCTCTTATTTCAAGCTTTATATTCAATGCACCAGTGCAACAAATTAACGGGAACATTTGAGAACAGTCTCATTTCTGCTAAGACAATAACTATATTCACAAACTGGTCAAACAACAATGATGTTTTACACTTTGAGACTTTTACAGTAAGTTATTTTGCTTTCTTTTATTGTGTTTTGGTTTATAGAACCTTTCACATAGTCAAATTTTAAAACACACACCTTTCACATTACATTACTTTAAAACAATCATCTTTATCACACATAATAATGACATTGCAACATACAAAATATATAATACTCTCCTATCCAATTCAGCAAGGCCAGTACATAATGAAGATATAGTACAATAGAAAGAGACCTAAAATCTGAGAATTACCTCCTGACATTTACACATTTCAAAGAATTAAACCTTCACATTCTAAAATGTATATTAATGTTAAACGTCTACAACAATTACATTTTTTAATCCAACCTGAATTTTCATTTTCAGTATAACCCCTCAAAATTCTTTATTTGATATCTTATATCCTTTACTATGACATAAACCTACCAACCTCAGGACCTATCATTTGTTTTATTACAATCCAATTCCCTATCAACAGGAAATACTGCTGGAAGTGAAATTGAAGTTAAACAGGCCATATGCATCTTATTCCACCACTCCTCGCAGACAGAACCCTATAGTATTTCAGAAATGCATTAAAATATAATTCTCTAAGGTTGGAAAAACCTCTGCATGCAACTAATATATGTCTCAAAGTCTCAGCTTCAAATTCATCCTTACAAAATCAACAACTTCTGTTTTTTCCGAGGCACTGCCTTACAAGCACTTCACTTGTAGGACATAGGTTGAGGCGAAATCGAAGAAATTGTGTACGCATTGTAGCATTAGGAAACTTGCACAGGTAAGCTGCCATACTATTCCTACTATTCCTAGGTTTCACATTCAATACCACGTGATGGAATAACTTATATTTTGCACAGTCATCAAAGGTCTTACTCCAAACATTATCCCTCGCCTAGCCTTCACCCTGCTTGGGTTTCCTAATAAGCTTTCACATGAAGTATTGACATTCATTAAAAGATTAGTGCACAGTTCAACCCAAGACTTTAAACTTGTATCTCAATTGCTGCTCATTTCCAAATAAAACTGCTCAAACAGGGTGTCAGTCTATGCAATGTCAGAATGCTTTGAAGACACAAGTCCATGCTTGCATCGGATAGCAGCCAAAGGCACTCCTGCGGGTAGACTTAACACCTTTTTCCAAAATTGTCCTTCTAACCGAACAACAGTATGGGTTGATACTAGGGTCTCAGTCCCATACGTCAAATTAGGAATAACTTCACCTTTGTAAAACTGCAGCATGGGAATGATGGAAAAACCTTCCAAATGTCTTATTAATCATCATCTTAGCCTGGGTTACCAAGTCCACAACCTGTCATTTTAAAACAGCATTTATTGCAGCATTACTCAGACTCTGAACAATCCTAAAGCCCAAATATGTAAACAACACCACTTTTTCTAACATAGCCTTCCCCAATTGCTATATGAATCCTTTAGAAGGATTCTACTTAATTAAACCTACCACCATAACCTTGGTTTTATTCAACATTAACCACCAAGTCATTAAAATCTGCATGAACTTGATGTTCTGATAGCAGCCAATGGGAGGCTGATCAATTTACACCAAATCATCTGCAAAAAGCAGTCTCATACACTTCAACTTTCACACTAGCGGCGTAAAGGCTCTAGTCTGCTGTAAGAGATCATTTATGTCTGAAATAAATAAATTAAAAAGGAGTGGGGCTAAAATGCAGCCTTGTTTCATTCCACGTTTCATTGAAATTGGACCCGTCAACTGCCCACCACTATCCAATCTGACCGCACAGAAGTATTTTTATGCAGCACGTTTATCATATTGACTAAATGTTTTCGACACTCCCAATTTATCAATTTAGATCATAACAAATTTCTATTCACGTCTTTGAATGCGAGGACAAAATCTACAAAAGCCAACTATAGTGGGTCCCTCTTGTTTAATACTTTCATTTTAAGATAGTTTGGCAGAAATCCATTTACAGAAGTATCTATACCCTTGGTGAAGCCTGTCTGAAAAAGATCTGGTCTCCCACTACCCACTGACCATGCAGACAATTGCTCTCATATTACTGAGGCAAAGATTTTACTCGGTACATCAAGGAAAGCAATGCATCTGCAGTTTCTCAGTTTGGATCGATCCCCCTTTTTATGAATTGGGACAATGACATAGGCAGTCCAAGACCCAGGTAATCTTCTGTCTAAAATAATTCTATGTCAAGACCTGAGGCTCGCATTATGCTTCTCTTTTATTTATTAATCTAAAGAGAAAAGGCTCAACATCATTTATAGGGGCTCTAGGACCGGATGGTCTATCCAATAATACATTAAAAAGCGCCCCCTTGTTGTTAGCTCGTATATTGAGAACCATTATTGATGGAATAAAGATTTTCAATAATAACTTATAAGAAAGTCTTAATTCTATTAAAGACATGGAAGTGAGCATTATGCTTCTCTTTCTTTTATTAATCTAAAGAGAAAAGGCTCAGCAGCAAGTATTTTATGCACTTGGCTTAGGGTATAGTGTATACATAACAAGGTGCAAAAATAACCAGTAGAAAACATTAAACATGAGTAGAAGGAACTTGTCCATATAAAGGTCACTAGAAGAAAAAAGAACTCCATTTCTCAGGAGGCTTGGCACTAGTCCATAATGTGTCACAGCACATGTGACAGTAATCCTCCAATAGGCGTCCAGCTGTCCCTCCAAATAGTAACTAGCAGTATGTAACTTCTTCTTTCTTTGCTGCTCACAGCAAGAGATAAGTACATTTAATTCTTCTATTACCTTTTACTGTGATTGATCAGCAAGTTTTATTTTACATGCTGTTATCGTGAATATCAACATTTTTTTTAGATCCTAGCGTTAAATTACGCTTTAATAGTTTTTCAATTTTTCATTTGCATATTATCAGAAGACCGCGTAATCTGTGTCCTCTTTCTGTCTTTGTTTTTGCTGTCTCCGATGCCAGCTGTTCTTCGCTGGCATCGGAGAACATTATCAATTTTTGGAGACTTGCACGTAGCGGGATGCTCCATTGTTATTTTTTCTTTCCCGCTGCGGCGAGCGCTCGCACGTGCCTCCTAAAATAAAAAGAAAAAAGGGAAGAAAGGAGTGACAAAGGATTAGATAGATTATTATGGCAGCCCAATACTCCCCTCAGGCTGACCAAGATTGGTCAGAGGAAGAGGAGGGAGATTACCAGATCGATGAAGTGGCTATGGAAGACAGTCTTAAAAAGGTACTGGGATCCTCTGTGGAAACCAGCATCAAAAAGGCTGTTTCGGAAATGCTCTTGCCCATCGAGCAGCGCTTGAACAGTATGGAAGAGCACTTGCAGAAAACACCCCAACTGGGAAGGAAGAAGACACAAAAAAGAAAGCACCTTTCTGAAGGGGGATGTACCCCGGCTCGTAAGAGCAAGAACTCTTTTACCCCTCACCCCCTGAGCCAACCAGAGCAAGCCACTGCTGCTATTTCAGACGCCTTCTCCAGGCTTAAGAAAGCCTTTCTGAATAGGAAGGAGGCCCCTTCCGACGATAGACCCTCTCACCCCAAGGAAGACAATAGGGGTGCTAGACCCTCGAGCACAGAGAAGTACCAGCAGGGCACAGACAACTAACAGGATAAGGGGGAATACAATAATGGTGATCAGACCCCCATTTCCTCGGAAGAGGACATTCAACCTATAGGGTCATGACCCTCTACCTCAGGGAATGCGGCAGACCCCATTCCCAAGAGGACAGCCAGTGTACAGTCTTTTGAGGGCATGTTTACACCAGAGGATTTGATACACCCCAGATCCACAGAAGGAACCGTAATTTAAAGCCACGGAGTACATCAAGGCCAGGTATGTTGGCCCTTGGATAAAGAAGTTAGAGCCAGGCTCAAATCAGAATGCCCTTGCCCAGAGTTTCCGGGGAAGGTAGCTCTAACTCCTGAACTCGATTCCAAAATGATTACCTTCCTAGGAAAGAACATTAAAGACCCCAGGAAGATTCCAAGATGGCTGCCGGCACTGTGTAGACGTGCCGACGGCGCTCTCTGGACCCGGTTTGATGCGTGGTGCCCACCGCCCCATTAATAGGTGTCAACTTCACCCGGGTAGGACTCCCGGCAGACAAGAGGAGTTGGTGAGCCGTTCGACGGGGGCTGGTGACCGGTGCAGCGTTAGAGGCTTGGTGCGGCGGAGATAGAGGCAGCAACGCGGCCGCGCCCAGCTGGGGGAGCAGGAGCAGAGGTGCCACGCTGGCGGGAGGGGCCGGGCTTGGGGCCGTCTGGAGCAGGGGTGCCGGAACAGAGAGTCAGTACGATCTCCGACCTCGGGAGAGCGGACTGCCGGAGTGCGCACCAGTGCGGAGGAGTTCTGGCGGCCCACGCCTGCTCCTTCGGCCGCCGAGAAGAGCTGCAGGAGCACGAAGGAGCCCTCGGTGCAGGGGGCGGCCGCGGCCTGGCAGGGAGAGCGGGCGAGGAAGGAGCCACGGAGACGAGCACGCTCCCCGACTGGGCGGCTCTCCTTGTTGGGGACCCGGACGCTGTGGGCCTTCCAGTGATTCCGAGTTAAGGGAGTGGAGACGGAACAGGCAGCAGCTGGAGGTGAGAGAGTCTGCATGAGTCTGTATGTCAGTTTGGTTTCCATCCTTAGATATCTAGAATAGGAGGACATTCAAAAACATTCCCGTATTTACCATTCAGTGACATTATTGGTTGTGGATCAACATATGAAAGACAGGAGCACTTACATGTTGCTGAAAACATTGCAGTGACAACTCATTTGGGGATTTTTTAGTTACCCCATTTAAGCTCCATCTCCCTTGGGGTCCTGACGAAGGCAGTGTAATTGATGTTCTGCCGAAACGTCCCCTGCATAACCCTGTATTTTCCAGTTATGCTGTACGGTTTAACAACATTACCAAGGACGTAGACCTGGGATGTGCTTTTGGTCGTGAATAATGATTTTTAGAATGTAAAAAAGGTGACAATGGCGAATTGAGGATGTCTGTGATTTATTAGACAGACAGGGCCAGCAAGATAGTTTTTCTGCCAGTGTTTTCCTCAAAATTGATTACTATACCGTGTCACCTAAGTTTTAATTGATTAATTCACAAAATGTTGACATATACATGCATGCATTTTCTATATTGACATATGTATTTATGTTTTGATTTTTCTACATAATTATAAATAGACCCAATTGGTCTTTTTCATGCTTGTAACCGTAGGACCAATGGCCTACGTAATAAATTATGAAACTTTTAGTATAACAAAAATACTACCCACTGTCTGTACTGTTCTTTGAGGTGATTTAATAACCCATGGAATAGGGCCCAGTTGTAGCAAAAACTGGGTCATTGAACTATTTGATAAATGGTTCATCTGGGGGACCTCCCTATGTGTGCTAGTTTCGCTACTCATTCGTCCCCTTGATGCCCTTGAGTACTTATCCCTCATGTGGTATGAGTCTGTATGTAGGCCTGTGGGGTGAGGGAGGAACCGGAACAGTGCTGAGGCAGTGGGGTAGATTTACCCCCGTTCTGCCCCCCCCCCAGCAGAGGCAGGAACATTGAGGACATTTGCCACGATTGGGGGAGAGGTCGGGGGCCGCTCAGGGGGACTGTCTGGCACTGAGACCACAAAGGGCACCTGTGAATAGACCTGAGCAGGCACCGCGGCTCCTCTTTGAAGTAGAGAGGATCCCGCCGGAGGCGGGCGCGGGGGACATCCCCTATGTGTTTCAGGAGGACGCAATCAGGGAGACGACCTTGTTCAGTGCGTGGAAGAGGCTGGTATTTTTCCCTGCAAGCCAGTTGAGGAGGATAAGAGAAGCAGCACTCTGCTGTTTACACTACTAGAGGGCGCAGCAGTGGTGGTGATAACCGTCAGCCCTGCCAGCTGGAGTGGGGAGGCAGTTGACTGAATCTTATATGCAACCCCCCTCCTAGGCCTGATACGAAGGAGTGGTCATTAAGACAATAAGCGGCATGTCCACTAAATCCAAAAGTAAAGGGGGAAAGGGGACTCAGGCTACAGGTGATGCGGCTGGCACATTGCCCGCAATCTGGCCAATATGCGCCTCAGGGGAAGGCCCCGTGTTGGCTCGTGATAACCCTGGGACGGACTCTGATCAGGGAAAACTTCATGAAAAGGCTGGGATGTCCAAACAGGAATTCAGGGGGGAGTTGCAGACCCTCCAGTTGAGCTTGGCCAAGACCTTCCAGGACCAATTTCAATTTATGAGAGCAGATTTGAATGAGGCCCTCGGGGAGATAAGGCAAGAAATGCGACAATTGGGGGAAAGAACTGATACTCTCGAAAAGGGCCTCCAAGAGGTAGAGGATGAAACCACAGCCAATAGTGAGGCCACTGAGAGACTGGATGTTGCTACAAGAAACCTTGAAGTCCAAATGGAAGATTTGGAAAACAGATCCCGAAGGATCAACATTAGAGTGAAACTGTTGCCGGAGTCAGTGGCGGATAGGGAATTAAAGGCTGTGCTTCAGGGTATTTTTGCTGACATCCTGGGTGAGGGAAACCCAGAGAAAATTGAAATGGACCGAGTGCACAGAGTTGGGCAGATGCTCAAGGGTAAGACGGCGAGGCCCAGGGATGTCCTGGCGGCTTTCGCTAGATATGCCCAAAAGGAGTCAGTTCTTCGAGAGGCTCGGCAGCGGGAACCCATTATGTACAAGGGGCAACAGATCGCATTGTTTCAGGACTTGGCAAGTAGCACCCTCACGAAGAGGAGGCAAATGGGTCCACTGTTGAAAGTGTTGAATGAGAAGGACATACGCTATAGATGGACCTTCCCATTTGGCCTTCTCTTTGAATGGGAGGGAGCTCAGAAGCGAGTTACATCATTATAGGAGGGAGCTGATATTCTTGGCATCGAATGTGAGGAAATCCCTCTGACTGTTGGGTCGCGAGGCGCCGGGGAGCGCGCCAAGTCTAAACCGTGGAACTGGACGACAGTGGGGGAGAAGAGGAAGAAGAGTGGCAAGGATTGTAGGCAGCAACGAAAGGACTCTGCGGGGGAAGAGAGGAATGAGTTATCTGCTTGCTCTTGAATCTTACTGGTGTTAAAGGGGTGGTGGGCCTCTAAAGGGGGAACTTAAGCCTCGGCCTTCTGGAGGAGCAACCATCTTGGGTACAGAAAGGACGGGTATGCCCGAGCTAGGAGTGGTGAGCAAGCGGGAAGGGGATGTCCTTCCAGGGATGGACGAGGAAGGGTGGAGGGGGAAGGGGGTTGGGGGGAGGTGACGAGTCATTCAAGGGGAGGAGGGAGGAGAGCGCAGTGGCTCAGGGAAAGGCTCAAATTCTCCTCTCTGTCTCCTTAAGTGTGTAACGCATAATGTGAGAGGGCTGAATTCCCCACTAAAGAGGAAAAAACTGGAGCATTTTGGAGGAAGGAAAGACGCGATATTATGGGTCTCCAGGAAACACATCTGTTATCCAGGGATCAGGGAAGGTTGCAGCTGAGGGGCTTTGATCAGATTCTTCACTCCTCAGGTCAAAGCAAAACGAAGGGAGTAGCGTTAGCTATTAGAAATACAGTCGACTTTTGAGTTGAAGCAGTGACGAGAGATAAGGAGGGGAGATATATAGTGGTTAGAGGGAAGTTTCAAGATGCCCCGTTCACTTTTGCGGTGGTATATGGCCCTAACTCGGGCCAGGAACAGTTCTTGATGAGCACCCTGACAATGTTAGAGGAACAGTCCTGGGGCCAGATTATTCTGATGGGAGACTTGAATATTACATGGGATAGGGAGAGGGACAGAAATGGTAAGAGGGTGAGAGGTGGCGGGGCGGTGATGTCGGTTGAATTGAAGGAAAAGATTGGTAGGCTGGGGTTGAGGGACGTATGGAGAGAGGTTAAGGGGGAAGAAGCGGGTTACACATTCATATCGGGGTTCATGGGTCACAGTTCAGGATAGACTACATATGGGTCTCGGGGGGGATTAGTGGGTGACTTTCGGGGGGTGCAGGCGGGCCCGATTGGAATAGCGGACCATAAGGTAGTCACGATGGAGATGGTCTTGGATAAAAGGGCAAGGGGCGTCTGGGGTTGGAAGTTTCCAAGGGCGATCCTGAGAGACTCGGAGGTTCAGGGGAATATCGAAGAGAAGATCAAGGTCTTCTTCGAGCTGAACAAGAAGGACGACACAGGGGAGGCGGTACGGTGGGACGCTTTTAAGGCCACTATCAGGGGGGACCTCATTGCAGCGACCGCTTTTTGGTGGAAACAACTTCAGGCTCTGGAAGCTCAACTAGAGGTTGAGGTAGAAGCAGCTAGGCAGGCAGCTGGGGTGACCCCATCCCGGAGGGCCCTGCGGGAATACAGGAAGGCGTTGGGTCAATTAGAAATCTTACGCACCAAAAAAGCAGAAGGGGCGCTTCTAGCATTGAGACAAAAATTTTACGCAAAGGAAAATAAAGCAGATACGCTACTGGCAAGGCTGCTCAGAGGGAAGAGGGCGAAGAATGTCATTACTGCATTAAAGTTGGAGACTGGGGAAAGGATTACAAAACGGGAAGAAATGCAGGAGGCTATAGCGGGATTCTATGATACCCTTTACGCATCCCATAACCCCCTTAAAGAGGTACAGGATAAGTTCCTGCAGTCGGTGAAGCTACGGGAAATTGATAGGGAGACGAGGGCCGCCTTAAATCGAGAAATTACAGAAGAGGAGGTAAGGGGGGTGATTAGAGCCTTGCCAGGGAACAAAGCTCGGGGCCCCGATGGGTACGCTGCGGCCTTCTATAAATTGTTTATCACGCAGCTGGTCCCGCACTTGACCTCCCTATTTAACACGTTTCGGCGGACAGGCAAAATTGCCCCGTCAATGGAGGAAGCTAAGGTGACTCTCGTTCTCAAACCTCACAAAGACCCAGAGGAGAGAGCAGCCAATCGTCCAATTGCACTGATTAACATCGATGCTAAGATATACATCAAGATTTTAGCAAATAGGCTGGATCCTATTCTCCCCCACTTAATACACCCCGACCAGGCGGGCTTTGTTAAAGGCCGGCAAACGGCTGATAACATCAGGCGGGTGGCCCATTTGGTTGAAAAGATCCAGAGAACGTCCACTCCCGCGGTCTTGGTGGCGCGTGATGCGGAGAAGGCTTTTGACCGCGTGGAGTGGTCGTTTCTGTTTCGAGTGATGGAAAGGATGGGCATAAGAGGGGAATATTTGACGATGGTCCGGGCCAATTACCAAGCCCCATCAATTCGAATAATGGTCAATGGGAGGGCCACTAGGAGGATTGACCTGCAGAGGGGAACCAAACAAGGCTGCCCTTTATCTCCTATCCTTTACGCAATATATTTGGAACCACTGCTGCAAGCGATTAGGGAGTTGCCGGACATAAGGGGCATTCAGTTTGGGGGGGAACAACAGAAAGTCGCAGCTTTTGCTGATGACATGTTACTCATGCTGTCTGTGCCAAAAGAATCGATCCAGGTTAGTCTGTCCCTGTTGGGAAAGTTTGGGGAGGCCTCAGGGCTGAAAGTTAACACTAAGAAGTCAGAGGTACTAAACAAACGCTTAGGGGACAAGACGGGACGAATTAAGGGATAGTACTCCGCTATTATGGAGCCCGGGAGGGATTAGATACTTAGGGGTACGCCTCACACCAACACTTGCTGGGTGGTATTAAGCGAACTTTCCTCCTCTATTTAAAGCGATCAAGGGCGACTTCCAAAGATGGAGAGGGCTTAGAGTATCTTGGTTAGGGCCGATCGCAGCAGTGAAGATGGTCACACTTCCGCACTTGTTATATTTATTCCAGGCGATCCCGCAGCCTGTGCCCTCGAGTTTCTTTAGAGAACTGGGGACTTTGACTAAGGAATTTGTGTGGGAAGGGAAGAGATCAAGGGTTAGTGGAAGTATTTTGATGGCTCCCAAGGGGGAACGGGGCCTAGCCTTACCTAACTTTCAGCGGTATTATGAAGCCACCCAGCTGTGAATCATTAGGGAATGGGTGAAGGGGGAGGAAAGCCGACAGGAGAAAATCTGGGTGAGAATGGATAGGGCGGTGGCGCACCGCGATCTTTCGGAAGTGCTTTGGCTTCCTAAAGAGCATAGACCTCGACACCTCTATGAAAGTGCTATAACTAAATTAATGGCAGATATTTGGGATAACATGGTGCGGACCAGGGGAATCAGCACATACCCATCCCCATTTTCACCGCTTTTTGGTAACGGTGACTTTACCCTGGGTCTGGAGAAGGGGGCCTTTGAGGGGTGGCGGGAGGGTGGGTGTAGAAAGCTATGCAACATGTTTCGAGAGGTGAAATTGCTGTTGTTCGAAGATTGTAAACGCCTCTTCGCGATACAAGAGAAGGAAAGACTGAGATATGTTCAGATAAGACCTTGGGTGCTTCATCCGGGAGTCAGGAGGGCAGCAACTAGGGAACCTACACAGTTTGAAAGATTTCTATTAACCAATGACGGTACAAAAGGCCTCATCTCTAATATTTATAAGATTTTGACTTCGTCTTCGGAGCCTCAGTGGGCTTATATGCAGAAATGGGAAAAGGCCCTAGGGAGGGAAATCAGTAAGATGGAATGGGAAAGATTATGGAGAAAGATACCCAAGTTGGCTAGAGCGTCTCAGCTCCAGGAAGCATGGTATAAGCTGCTTTTTAGGTGGCACTATACTCCGGCTCGGATCCATAAGATGTTTCCTGCGAGATCGGGGAATTGTTGGAGGGGATGTGGTATGACGGGCACGGCAGACCATGTGTGGTGGAAGTGCCCCAAGATCGCGCCTTTCTGGGTGGATGTACTAAGGGCACAAGAACGGGCCTTCGGCCCAGGGGAGACTCGATCCCCAATGCAGATCCTCTTGGGCATCAGGAGGGACTCCAGTGAGGGGGGAATAAGAGGAAGGTAGAAAGCAAGAGTGATTCTGACCCTTGCGGCTATGCTAGTGATAGCTCAGAGGTGGAAGAGCCCCAAGATCCCCTTGGAACAGGATTGGCTATGGAAAGTTTGGGACATAGTGGCCTTGGAGTGGGCAACTTACGCCATGGAGGACAAAGTGCAAACTTTTGCGGCGGATTGGGGGGGAGGTTATGGCTTTTCTTAAAGATGACTATAATGTGGTATGGTGCCCACAGGGCATTGAGACTGCTTGTGCTACAATAAGGAGAAGGAACTGTTGGGAACGTGGTGGATGTTGACTTTGAATGCTCGTCACTTTGGGGGGTGGTGGGGAGGGTTGGGAGGGAATGTTTTCGCGATATTCTTTGTTTTGTTCTGTTGTTCATGTAGTATAATTCAATAAAGAGAAGTTTAAAAAAAAGACCCCAGGAAAGGCATTGATCGTGCCTGTAGATCCTATCAGGACAGGGTCCTGAGATTCAATATGGGGAGTAGAGTCAACGGCTACCCGTTTTATAGACCCACAGTGGGTACACCTGTGTTACAGTAAGGAAAGGTTTATAAATTGCTTATCCAAGGATCACAAAGGAGGAAAGAAGTTTCATAAAAACAATCTAATGAATGACTCAATAGTCAAAAAACACAACACATCAAAGGAATGTATATACAAAAAAGCCTGCAAAGGGGTCAAGCTAGAGTGAAAAAAGGGGAACCAATTCATGTAGTCCTGGGTTAATAGCAACCAAGTACAACATTTCTTGCACTGTTTTGTCAAATGACAGTACGCTTTTGTTGTCAACAAACAATTAATGAACCTTTCCTTACTGTAACACAGGTGTACCCACTGTGGGTTTATGAAACGGGTAGCCGTTGACTCTACTCCCCATAATGAATCTCAGTTTTCACCCTCCAGAGTCAGCCCCCCCGCACAAAAAAAGAGGGTCTGCTGCCCCTTTATACACTACAGGACAGCGTCCTGGACATTACTGGGCCCCTGGCATCGATACAGGTAATCCGACTGACACAATCATTCTATCAAGTTGGGCCTAGAGGGCACTCTGCTTGCTTGGGAACGCCAACTGTGCCATATCTACTGAACACAGGAAAGGCATTCTGCTAAAAATAGATTCCAAATTGGGAGAGCTGGTAGACACCGAATCTGAAGTGGCAGCTCAGGGCCTGCTATTCGGGGATCATTTCATGAAAGATGTCCAAATTCGTAGGCACCTTCACCGCCTTAGACAAGGCGCAAGCATCCATAAAAAGGGTCTTCGGTACCAAAAAAATGTCCCAGGCCGGAAGAGGTAGGGGGTCCCTCCTCTGGCCGATATTCCTTTGATAGAAGACTTCAACCTTCAAGAGACCAGCACATTTTCTGGCAAGACTGTTCAGACACCTTCTTCCCATCAAGAGGACGAGGAAGAGGTTGTGGTTGGAGAAGAGCGGCTAGATATCCAGCCCAACAACAACCAGCAGGTCAGTGTAACCATAGCAGCGCCAGCGCTGCAGATACCCATAAGAGGGAGGACAGCTCTCTTTGCGCGAGCCTGGGACTCCTTATCGGGAGATGCATTGATCAGGGACACAGCTCGAGGCTTGCGTCTATAGTTTTTTCCTCAAACCTTCTAAGCGAGTCAGCCCGCTCAGATAGTGATGTCCAAAGCAGACGCGGCAGCGGTAGACAGCGAGGTACACAGTCTACACCAAAAACAAGCAATACGCCTCTGTCCGAGTCAGGGCGGATTTTTCAGCCCTATATTTTTGGTGCGCAGGAAGCAAAAGGTACGTTCAGTGATAAATCTCAGGGCTTTGAACGACTTCATAGTCTACCGCCATTTCAAGAGGGAGGGGATTCACATGCTCAGACAATTTAAGACCAGGTGACTGGCTCGTTCGCCTGGACCTCAATGACGCTTATCTGGCAGTGCCCATACATCAGGCACACATAAGTTACCTGAGGTTCTCCTGGAAAGGCCAGGATTGGGAGTGTACGACCTTGCCCTGCAGGCTCTTCTCGGCCCCTTGGGCATTTACCAAGCTTCTAAGGCTGGTCGTAGCTCATCTGAGACAGCAGGGTATCAAACTCATAATTTACCTAGACAACATCATCTTCATGGCCCAATATCAGGCCCTGGTGGAACAGCAGGCCAAACTGGCCATAGATCTATTACACAGCCTCGGTTTCCTCATAAATTGGGAGAAATCGATCCTCTGCCCTTCCAGAAACCTAGAATTTCTAGGGTTCATTGTGGATACGCAGATCTCACAGCTCCATCTTCCTGCAACCAAGATACACTCCACGGTTCATAGTGATAATACCGAATACCAAAATCTCGAAAACCAAAATCTCGAAGACAAAAGGCCGAAAAAAAAAATATCGAATTTTTTTTTTTACGTTTTTTTTTCGAAATGGGGGGGTTCCCCCCCCAACCCCCCCGTTTTTTTTTTTTTTATTTTAACCATTTTTTTTACTTACCTGACCCCAAAAACGCATATAAATAAATGAATAAATAATTCGATATTTTTTTTTTTCGAGATTTTGGTTTCGAGATTTTTGGCATTCGGTATTATGTATTCGGCCTTTTGACTGACCACCACACTCCACATGCCGGGAGATTTGCAGGCTTCTTCAGAGGAATGTCATCTCCCTTGGGGAGCTAGCGAGAGTGATAGGTCTACTATCCTCTTCCATTCAAGTGATATTTCCTGGGCCGCTCCACTACCAGGAGTTGCAGAGACTGAAAGGTCAGCACTTGAGGCGCAGCTTTTCGTACTCTCAACGTCTGACACTCTAGCCTTAGGCAAGGACGGAACTCATCTGGTGGCTCACGCACATGACAGCAAGGAACCATAACCTGACAAAGGGCCCCGATTCTTACAGGTATACCTTCTCCTGTAGCCGGCAACCAATACTACAAGGTTTCTCGTTTTTTTGTCTCCTCCTCCCACCCTGCAGCTTCGGTCATAGAGCTCCTCTACTACACAGACAGGAACTGATCTCCTGCCTCCGAGACTCCTAGCACAACGAGGGACCTCTGCAGCACCAAGTCCTGCTTTGCCAAAGCAACCAGGTACCCCCAGAGAGCCTCCCATACCACTAAGCCACATTTAGGCGTTTTTAGCTATATATGTGACTAAACCCACTTAATGTGTTCTTTCAGAGTGCACTCCAGTGAACATCCTGCATCCTTCGGCTAGCCGGCCACCATTTTGTTTATCATGAGTACTCCAACTAACAGCTCATACACCTAAACCTCTGAATGCAAGGTCCGTGCCTGGGACCGGAGGGTCCTCCTCAGAGTATAGCCTCTCACGGGCTGTGTTAATATTCACATTTATGGTCCATTTTCTGGAACATACAACAATGGCCCTCATTACGACCCTGGCGGAAAGCGAAAAACGATGGCGGAAATGCAATACCGCCATCGAATAGCGCTCGGTGCGACTATGACCCGTCACCGTAAAGTACGATGCCATTAGCGACACCGTAGTGAACGCCAACGCTAACTGCACCAAGTACGCGCTCGCGCGCCATGCCAAACCGTAATTAGCACCATGGCGCAAGGGTACGCGAATTCCGACCCTAGCGGACATGTACCTAACGCCATCAAGCACGGCGGAAAGTACCATTCCGCCATGGTGAGAAGTACGGCATCGCGAATCAACCGTAAACGGCCCCACTGAGTGCCTGTACACCGCTCCCTGGCCACATAGTACAACTCCCCGTAGGTGCAACGAAGTCACAATGCAACCAGTGAAATGTACAAGTCACCCATGCATGCCAACGAACAAAAGAATCACAAGAGGGGCCAATGGGAGCTGCAGGGCACAGATGGCACGAATACAGAAGCTATACCAATGGACATGACCTCAGTCTCCCACCAAGAAACGCACGCAAACACAGGCAGCATAATTCCGATAATCACATCATTCCACCAATCCACCTGGCTGACCGGCATCTGTTACACAAAACCTACCCCCCGCCCCTGAGCATGACATCATCCAAACAGTCATATTGGCAGCCCTCACCCCTGTCCTCACTGGGCTTCGTAGGCAAACGCGCCCAGCACAGTACCACGCAACTATACTCCGAAGCTGGAACCCAATGCAGATCTCCTCACAATACATCGCTCCCCAAATAGGAATATGCCACATCACTTGCAAAGAAGAACGCTACACGGCCCATATCAGAATAGAAATTTAATGCACAACAGATTCACCAAGCCCATACAGCCATTAGGCCATGAACTCCAAAACACATTTCACCATTGTGGGCTGCATCCGCAAGAAATGACCAGCTACTTCCTGTGTAACGCCCTGTTCCCTCATGGTACACAGGGGCTACATTCCGTACGAAAAGGCAACATGGAAGCGCCTAGAACCGCAGGGCCGTCCCAATAGGGAGGCACTAGTCCAGCTGAAAGGCCGAAATGTTGCTCCGAGCCACTAGTACTGCGTAAGGGCATGTGGCCCATTGGCGATCGTCCCATAAGATCGTAATGCTGCTCCACTGATTAACACGAAGCAGCAGGTGTCGGGAGTAAAACCCATCTGCAGGAGTGGCATACAGATGGCAGTGGCAAAAGGGGAGGAGATACCTGTCAACCAAAAGAAAAGAAAAAGAAAAGAATGGCCATCAGAACTACATTCGAACAACTCACTTCAATGATCACACTAGATCCACAGCCATATGCATGCTAGCCCACTCCAAAGGATCATCACCACCCCAAAACCACTTGCGACTCATAACTATCCATATCGAGGTGAAAACACCATCACAAACGAGTGTACCTGTGCATGCGTCTGTGAAAACAGAATCCATCAGATGGGATTGGTAACGTGCATGGACACAAGTGTCTGAAGGCGCGTCGAGACAGGGAGGGCTCAACAAGGCCAGATAGACGATGGTCCCACTATGGCAGCCCTGCATCACATAGCGCAGGGGAGGCGGACAGATTCCAAGAAGCCCTGTACATGGCAAACACCGTATCAAATCATCTGCCCATGCATCCATTCATCATTCCCTCATTCCGTAATGATAACGCCTGTTTCCATACTCACATAACATGTGAGAATTCCATTGAGTCTGTGCGTTATGCAGCCTGCAAAATCCACTGTGCCCCAGCCCGTAATTCCAGTGTTGTGAAGTAACATGTATTTGGGAACGTCCGGCCTCATCATCCACTTCGCTATTGCGCATCCCAAACTATTCATATCAATCATTGCATCCTCGCCATGGCCCCTGTCCCAAGGACACTGAACAATAGAACGTTATATTTGCAGTCAGACCTGTGGGCATCTCCTCGCCGCTAGCTGAAGACCGAAAGCGCCGCCCTTCGAATTCCTCATTTGCAACATCACGTCGAAAAGGCATCTGTGGCCGCTTGAAATCACAAATTAATCCATCTAGTGCGGCTGTGTGTGAAAATGGCAACTGCCTTCACCCACAAATGGGACGCCCCGCCCGTCGGTGCAACTCGGTACAGTGATGCATGAGGGCCCACCGTTACTCGAGTACTACGTTCCACTGACCCTTCACAAGTCTGTTCGCGACTGCAAAGAATGCATGTGAAACAATGGGACCATAGCCGAATGAACATATCAACCAATGTTACACGGCCATCGGGTACTAATACATGATTGTAATAGCAAGATGCCATTCCTCGAATTGCAGCGTTGTGTGCGGGACGTGCTCGCCCAAAGGGGAGAGCAGCTTGCACAGGTGGAATGAATCACCACAGGTGGAGGCCATACAGCCTGAAAACACATAAATTGCACGCCCAGTCTCCTCCCACAACCACTCCGAAATGCTACCGGCCGGACTCGCGATGTTGGCCCTGGGGGACCTGATAGCACTGCAAGTACTCCAACTCCAAGAAGAAGACGAACACCAACTACAACCGGCCGCACGGAGGAGACGCAGGAGGAGGAGGAGGGCAAGGCATGGCCAGCAAGGGCCGCCAGCACAGCCACTACCACCACGCAGGCAGCCCGCAATCCCACACCTCCGAGCACATCCGTTCAACCTCACTGATGAGCAGATCCACACCCTCTACCGTTTGGACCGGGACACCATAGCCGCCATTGTGGACATGACACAGGCTGACCTTGTCAGCATGATAGATAGCCCAACCGCCATCCCACCCCTACTGAAGGTGGTGTCTGTACTCCACTTCCTGGCCACAGGCACCTACCAGCACACAGTCGGACAGTTGCATGGCATTTCTCAGCCACTGTTCTCACGGACACTATTGCAAGTGCTCGATGCCCTCCTGCAGCACGCAGACGACTACATCTCTCTACCACGCTCGGAGCAGGAAATTACCAACACAAAAGTGGGATTCCATGCACTTGGCGGCATACCGGGTTGCATTGGTGCCATCGACTGCACCCATGTGGAATTGGTCGTCCCACATGCCATGGAGGCCCAGTACCGCAACCGAAAACAATTTCATTCACTGAATGTACAAATGGTGTGTGACTCCAACAGGATCATTACACATTGTTGTGCCCGATTCCCTGGATCAACCCATGATTCTATGGTCTTGAGGAACTCTACAATACCACGCTACATGGAGCGACACGCAGGGAACAGATCCTGGCTACTCGGTGAGTCTCATTTCATGCATGATGATGTGGGGTATGTGATGCGGCAATGACCTGGCAGGAAGGGGGGGGGGGTGCGTACGTAGCAATGGCATTCCACATAATTCGTTTATCGTCCACATACAGGTGATGCCGGATATCCACTGAAGAGATGGCTCCTCACACCAGTCCGGAACCCACGGGACCAGCATGAGGAGGACTACAACCATGCCCACTCACGTACCCGTGTAGTCATTGAACAGGCATTCGGCCTACTGAAGACCCGTTTCCGGTGCCTCAGCTGGTCTGGCGGGGCACTCCTGTACCGCCATGAGAAGGTTGCAAAGATGGTGATGGCATGTGTCATGCTTCACAACATGTGCGTACGTAGAAATGTGCCCATGCCCCCTGACGCAGAACTGCAAGCACCTGAAGATGGTCATGATGAGGGTGGGGATGTGGCAGCACCTCAAGGAGTCTGCGAGGCACAGGAGGGCCGTGAAATTCGTCAGCATCTCATAGATGCATGCTTCTAGCACTCACGCCTGGTGGCTGATACATGGACACGGGACTCGTGGCACTGTGTGTGTCTGGTACATGCACAATATGGACTGTACGCCTATGATGGCCTAGTACACAAAGATCATTGTCCACACATCTCATTGTTTGATCGTGCATTGTTTATGGCATATGTGATATCATGTGGAACACCCTATCGACCCGCCACCCAAGTGAGCCCAACACACCCCCTCCACCCTCCTACCTCCCCCCCGAACACCAGTGTCCAAAGATGCTCATTGTCAGTGGGCAGTCGCTATTGCAAGCCCCCTCTGCGGGTATCAGGGGCACCCCTGCCTGTGGAGCGCAGGTTCCTCCCAGATCTACGTTGGGGGCTGCCCTGGACGGAACTTGCAACGGATGATGTCTCTGCCTGCTCACGTCCATGCATGTCCCTAAGGGTTTGTGAGAGCTCAGTGAGCACACGGCGCACTGCGGCAAGTTCGGCACATACGTCTTTGGACGTCGCATGCAGTTCCCCCCTCAGGCTCTCGGTGCTTCTCTCCATTTGGACTCTCAGGCTCTCGGTGCTACTCTCCATTTGGACTCTCAGGCTCTCGGTGCTACTCTCCATTTGGACTCTCAGGCTCTCGGTGCTACTCTCGATTTGTGCCCTAAGTGTCTCAGTTGATGTTTCTATGTCTGCCTTAGTGCCCCCATATCCATCGGCATGGTCCTTGAGGAGCGTGGCCAGTTGCTGCTGTTGCACGATTAACTGGTCGAGGGACTGTTGCCTCTGCTGGGCCATGGCCATTTGCGGTGGTGTCACAGAGGGGCTGTTCGCCTCATGTTGCCCTGCCACAGGGCTTGTGGGGGATGGCCAGTCGTCGTCTTGTGGGTGCCCCTGCGTGGTATCCTCATGGTGTACGGGATGGAACAGACAGGGGGATTGGGACAGGTCATGGATGGATCTGACTTCGACATCCCCGTCTTCTGTGTCGGAGCATGCTGCCATTAATGGGGTGTCACCTATGGTGCTGCTGCCACCAGAGGCAGTACCTTCTGTGGCATCCATTGGGGGGACCTGTGGTGGTGGTGTTGTGGGCATGCTGGCTGCTGGGGTGCCTGTTGATGTTCCCTCCTGTGTGCTGCCACTTGATATGTGCTGCTGCCGTGTCTTGATGCGTGCAGCTGAGGTGGAGGGTCTTTGGCCGTCGGTCTTGGCCCTCTTTGCAGGTGTGCTGGTAGGGGTGTCCTGGAGCTCGTCGTTTGGATCGGACCCTGTGGTGGAGTAAAGGAGGGCGAGCGTTATTAATGGGTCTGTGGGAATTGGAATGGCAATGTATCACATGCATTGGGGTGGTACCTGAGGGTGATTTGGGTCGGGGCCTTGGAGGTGCTTTCATTTGTGTGTGGAGTGAGGGTGCAGTTGTTTGGCAGCCTGCAGTTAGGGTGTGCCTGCTGCACGTGTAGTGGGTGTTATTGGGGTTTTTAATTATTTATGTATTTATTGTGGTTTTAAAGTGCGCTATCAGGCCAATGTGTGTGGACGTTCTCCTTCTGTTGCACTATGTGGGCACGTGGTACTTCACATGATTGTACATTGTGGTTTTGGCATTGTTTTATTTGGGCCACCTACCTGATTCTCCGGATGTCTGCACTCCTTTCTCCATCCCTCCGACTCCCTCTATGCTCTCCATTCCGATGGTGGAGGCACAGATTTCTTCCCAGGGGGTCAGCTTGATGGGTGATTCTGACCCTCCCCCGGTGGCTGTGGCAATGTTGCGGTTGGCAGAAAGTATGCTACGGACGCGTATCCGCAGGTCGTCCCACCGCTTCCTGCATTGCTGTGGGTTGCGGGGTGCGGTCCCCACCGCACTTACCCGCTGTGCCACCAGGGCCCATATGGCCTTCTTGTTCGCAAGTGCCGTCCTGGTCATTTGCGTGGAGAAGACGGCGGCGGCATTCTCCTGGAGGGTCTCTGTTAGCACGGTGAGTTCCTCACGGGAGAAGTGGACCTGCCGCTTGCGGTCGCACGCTTTCTTCGCTACTTTTCCCATTTTTCTTGGTTTCACTAGGGTGGATGACGGGTTGGGATGTGTCTCAGGGTGGTGTTTTTAGTGGTTGTGTGTATTTTGTGGTTTTATAGGTGTACGGGGTGTTGTTTCCCGTTCCGGGCCCATGTTTTTACTTCCGTTTCCGTATATTTACGGTCGCCGTACTTTACGGTTGGCGCTCACTGCGGTGTCCGCTATGATGGGTGGCAGTATTGCACCTAGGGTGCCGTACGGCGGCGGTGTGGGCCGTTTTGGGGTCATTTCCGCCATCGCGGACTTTGCACTTCTGCCATGGCGTGGTGCTCGTGCCCGATGGGTCGGAATGGGCCGCACTTTGCTCCATCGTGCAATGGCGGAAACGCTATTTACGCTGTGGCGGTCCGGTCAGTCACTTTCCGCCAGGGTCGTAATGAGGGCCAATGTCTTTTATATTGTGTTTTAATCATAGGGAGACCTGCTTGATCTGGCCCCAGAAGAAGGCTGCCACCCTCTTACAGCCAAAACGTCCCACGTCATCACGTCTGGCCCTTACATCATACAGACCTATGACCCGAATCTTTACTACCACCTTAATGTTGACGTCGCCTCTCAGCAGACCCTATTTTTAGGTTTCTTGAAGCAAATAACACTGTACTGTGCAAATATGGGTTGTAACTGTGGCAAGACATTATTAGGTTAACAAATATGAAGTAATATTTGGTAACACTGCACACAGGCAATATAACACAGTACTAGTATAGGAGTGTGGAGGTAACACCCTATACTAATCCTACAAAGGTGCCGTTTTGGAAACGTAGGCACATTTTTATAAAGTCACTTTTTGAATTCTGCACTGTATGAACCATAACAGGCTTAATTTAGTGACCAAAAAGGGGTTTTCCCAGAAACAAGCTACCTGTTGTTGTCACAATCTCGGGCGCAAGGTCTAGATAAAGATGAGGAACATGCAGGAGAAACATAATCTTATTATAGAATCAATCTGTACAAAAGCTAGTATTTTACTCAAAAAACATGATTTTATTTGATTACATAAAAAGATTGAACATAATTAGTTCAATTATTAAAAAAACACCAAAGATGACCAAAATCACAATCCTGTTTAACAGAAACGGTTAGATAATAGAGGTAGTCATGTGGGACCACTTCATTTCATCCAATCATGTATCAGGCCTATTTTCTTTTATGAATATAGGTGATGTTAGTAGTTGTGTAAGTGACTTTTCAACACAAACAATGACTCATGAAAACATTTTTTGAACGACCACTAATGGTACAGTATATGGGCATAAGCCCATCTGTAAACAGTGTCGACAGGTTAGCTCTGTTTCCAGCCTTATAGGTCAAAACCAGTCTTTTGTGAGTGGCTGTCGTCGTGGGATGGAAGTGAGACCATATAAGACTTTCGTCAGGACACGTTAAGGCGGTGTTAGTAACCCCAGCATCGAAATCTTCATACTGGGCTGAGAGTATCAAAAGATGTATTTCTAAAAACAAACAAACACAATAGGTTAAAAACTAGCTAAGTTCCAAATGTCATTCATCAGCAAGCCTCATCAGTATTTCTATGACCTGCACTGTCTTATTTTAGTGGGTGTGCAACCAAGAAACAGAACTAAGTGGTTAATCCCCTCAGTCTCGATCAAAGTTAGTTAAATAACTTATATTTTTTGGAGTATCTTATTACTGATGTAGAGAGATATTTATCGTTTTCTTATTTAAGCATTCTTCATAAAAGTGTTATTCATGTTATTTCTATAAAGCGATGTTATTTTTTGTACCTTCAAGTAGAGCTCCATTTTCACGATATTTGATGGAGTGTTACAAGGTCCAAGAGTTATTAGTGACTTTGTTTCCTTTTTGAAGCAAAGGGTGTCGATCAATGGCTTATAGTGACTAGAGGAAAAAGGAAAAAGAGGAATGCATATAATGCACATCAGTGTTGTAGCGATTGCCTCGCTACAGATACATTATGGAGGGGATATATGTGAGTCCTCATACCTTTAATCCATAGTGATGCTGTTGCCATCAGTACAAAGGCAAAATGCGGTGTTGTTGGGATCCGTATAGACGAAAAACGGGGCAGTACGTATCAAATATCGCGTGTGTACCCGATCTACAAAGTCAAAAGGTACACAAAAGGACTATGAATGAAAAGGAATCCAATCTAC
Source organism: Ambystoma mexicanum (assembly GCF_040938575.1). Lineage (NCBI taxonomy): Eukaryota > Metazoa > Chordata > Amphibia > Caudata > Ambystomatidae > Ambystoma > Ambystoma mexicanum. Next base: position 822,305,102 of record NC_090922.1, read on the forward strand.
TTTTCAATACAGAAAAACTCTAAATGCGGAAGACTTACTTGTACGTATGGAGCAGGACTATTTGTTCTCTGTCCAGACGGTCGCGTACCGTGTCGGTGATCATGTGATTTATATGGCGTCTTTATACATGATCACACGTTAGCGTTGGCGTGATGACGTGTTTTCTAATAGCTAGCCTGATGCGAATGAAAACGCAAAAGACAACACGCAAAAGGAACGGAGGAAATCGGCCATTTCTGAATGGTTGCCCAAGATCTAGATGGATGTGTGTTAAAAATATGGCTGTTTCTGAAAGGCGGCACAGAGCATGGGAGCAGGTTGTTGTAAAACACAATGCAGTGGAAGCTCTGGGATGTATCATCCAAATCTAGTGAAACGTCCATAATTCTGACTAGCAGGACTGTAAGCTGCTTGGTCCCCGATATTAAAAGGGGGAAGAGACACATCTCATTTGTGTATAAACAGATTCCATTCGATATATAAATTTAGGCCGCTTTTAACCGAGTCTTGTTTGTGGATCCATTTTTGTTCAAGTTTACGTAGATTGAGGTCCCTATCTCCCCCTCTGGGATGTGGATCGAGAGTTTGCAAGACAAACCAGGTCAAATCATTGAAAGAGTGTTTCATTTTATTGTAGTGATCTACTAGTGGTTTATCTTTGGTATTATTCTTAATGCATGAGCGATGTTCTCCTATTCTAGTTCTGATAGTACGTTTAGATTTCCCAATGTACATCAGATTGCATGGACAGATAATACAATAGATCACCCATTTTGTGGCACAGTTGGAAAAAGATTTTAGTGTCCAAGTACCAGTCTTGAGCTCAATAGTTTTGACATTCCTAGTGAAGTTACACATTAGGCATTTGCCACATTTGTAGTGGCCTACAATTGGAGGGAGGCTCCATAGTGTGGATTGTGTAGATGGTATGGTAAACTGTCTGGGATACGTGTGGACCAATCTGTCCCCGATATTTTGTAACCGTTTGAAAGCAAAACGGGGGGGAGGAATAGAAAAGGCCTCCGTATTTATCATTTGCCAGTGTTTGAGAATAATTCTCCTCAAGGCATTGCTGATGGGAGTGTAGGTTGTCACGCAGGTGATTTTATCTAGTTGCGTGCGGTCTTGTTTTTCTAAGCAGTCTGCTCTCGGAGTGTTTTTAGCCCTTTTGTATGCTCTTCTGATCGTATGGGGTGGGTAACCCCTTTCTTTCAGATTGTTCTTTAATTTGTCACTGTGGGTTAGAAAATCTTGTTTCTCAAAACAATTCCGCCTGATCCTCAAAAACTGTCCGAACGGCAGGTTTTCTTTCAGTGATTGAGGATGGAAGCTCTCAAAATGCAGGAGTGTATTTTTTTGAGTTGGTTTCTTATAGAGGCTGGTTCCAATTCCATTGTTAGATCTGCGGTATATAAGGAGATCTAAAAAAGGTATTTCTTTGATGTTAGCTTCCCATGTGAACTGCAAAGATGGCTCGCGTTGGTTAAGCCAGATGTTGAAACTAGTAAGTTCTTCTTTTGTACCGCGCCAAATCATGAAAATATCATCGATATAACGATGCCATATGTGGATGTTTTTTCCGAAAGGGTTCGTGTCATGGTATATATGGGTGTTTTCAAAATGATCCATGTATAGGTTAGCCAAATCTGGGGCAAAAGTAGCCCCCATGCTTGTGCCATTTAGCTGTTGATAAAACGAGTTCTTATGAATAAAGAAATTTTTTGTCAGGGCAATGTGTATGCATTCGGCAATAAACGCCGAAGGAGGCTGTTTGTCAGGTCTTGTTTCCAAGAGTTTGAACATCACATCAATACATTTTGTTTGAGGTATATTAGTGTAAAGTGATGTGATGTCGAGGGTGACAAAGAGATCTTCTGATTGTATAGTAATAGACTGCAAGATTTTTATCATAGCAGTAGAGTCTTGAATGTAAGATCTCATTTTATTGACGAAAGGTCTCAAAAACACGTCTGCATAGACTGACAGAGGTTCCAAAAGTGAACCGATAGCAGACACTATTGGCCGTCCCGGGAGACATGTCAAATGTTTATGGATTTTGGGCAAGCAATAGAACGCCGGGGTGACTGGATTTTTGTTTACCAAAAATAATTTTTCGTCATCATTTATCCACCCTTGGTGAGCTGCATGTGTCATGAGATTGTCGATTTCTTCCATGATTCTGGTGGTAGGGTCTGATGGAATAGATTTTTAGACCGAGGTATCAGATAGTTGTTTGTCAACCTCTTTTTCATAAAGATCCGAACCCCATAATACAATCCCCCCGCCTTTGTCAGCCGGTTTTATTATGAATAAAGGGTTGGATTCCAGATTCTTAAATGCCAGTTGTTCTGCTTTTGTAAGATTGTGTATTTGTCGATTTTTATTAGTACATAGAAATTTCATATCCCTTAGTATTCTGTTTTCGAAGGCCAGAATTTCTGGTGATACCATGGATTGTAAGGGGGTAAAGTTAGATGGTGGTTTTTTTCCCGATTTATTGTCATTTTCTGGGCCTGGATTATTTTTATCATGGAAGAAAAAACGCAATCTGACCGCTCGAAAGAAATTCCTCATTTCAATTTCTGTTTGAAAAAGGTCTGCTCGTGCTGCCGGAACAAAGGATAGACCTTTGGATAAAAGTTTTATTTCGTCCGGCAGTAATGTGTGTTTGCTTAGGTTGAAAATCGGGTTTACCATGTTGATGGGGGGATCCATTGGCGGGTCCGCATCCCATGGTTGCCCCATTGTCTGTTTCTTCCCCGAGTGCCTCTCCTTTGAAAAAACTGCTGTTGTCCTCTTTGAGGTTGAGTGACATCACTTGCATTTAAATTAGTGACCTCCTGTCACCAGTGGACATGTAATGATATGCAAAGATGCACTCTACATTGTTAACATATATGTCCGATACTGTTTACACAACTCACCGAGCTGGTGACCAGGTTAATTGTTGATTGTTTATTCTTTTCTATGTGTAATTTTTTTAGCCATCAATATTGAATTATCTATGCTGAAATATGCGACCTAAGTAAATCAAGGTCTCAACAACTGTTTTTTTCAGTTTCTCCAGAATTTGGATTTGTACTTTCCTCCTATGATGCATACTTATGAAGATGGATTGAACATAATATGGATATGTGTGAGCATTTTTCACTACAGCAAACTACTGTATCTTAAATGTATGAGGTCAGGACTACCCCCCCTGTACTAAATAGCAAGGAACGGCAGAGCCATCTTCAGGTCCACCCCGGACATAGTGATAGAGTCAGATGCCAGCCGCTCCGGTTGGGGAGCAAGATGCAGCACAGTAGCCACGGGGGGAACTTGGTCTCCACAGGAACCGGATGTCATGATCACTGCTTCCAAGGAGCCAGGACCAGCCCAACGTCCTTGGAAGCAGGCCCCTAATCCTAAGCCTAGGCACCAGCCGGTCCCTACTGGGACCTTTTGGACCTTGTCCTGGCGCCGGTGGCACCAGGCTCATCAAAGCCATCGGTCCCGGCAATGGAAGCGCCGGGCTCATAATATGTGTGAAGATGCTTGGGTGGACTTACCTGCAGCAGACCATGCTGCTTACTTACCAGCTACATAGGAATCCTCTGTAAACCGGAACTATTTTCTTACCTGGGTGGGGCAAGCTCCACGCCCTGGATACAACACTGGAACTCTTCTGGAACAGGAACTCTTTTCTTACCTAGGCGGGGCCGTGGAGGAAGACGCCTCATCACTCCTAAGCTATTTAAACCACACCCGATTGATGAAGCGTGCTTCGCGTTATTCTGCATCTGCAGCAGAACGCTCACAGAGTCTGTTCCAGCTTTTCTTCTTCCGATCCTGTACCTGCAAGAACAATACTTACCATTCCAGTATCCAGCCTTCAGCAGCGCCTGTAAAAGACAAGAAACAACAGGTTAGCACGACGACTTCACATGCAATGCATTCCTTACCTGGTCCATCGGCAGCGATCATTTCTTCACGCTGCATCTCCGCCTGTGGAGACAAAAGCAGAGTTATTACTTACCGGCAATCCGCGAATTCCGGATGTTTTCAACACTGCAACCCAGCATCTGAGAGACAAAAGAAGAGACATTAGACAGGTATTTACTTACGCCCATCGCGCTCTTCACAATAGAGCGCCTGTAACTACTCCGGCGTTTTCCATCACCTCTTCAGCACGAACTCACAGCTGTGAAGGAAAGAGACAGTTAAAGCGCTTGCATTTACTCACGCATTTCCAAGCGCTCCTTTCCAAGGCTCTGGCTCCAGCTTTGGCTCTCTTCATTCCATCTTCTAACGCTAGAGCCCTGCAAAACAAATAGAACAAAGCATTATTCCGAGCCCTGTTCAATACTTACGTGTCCACGCACCTAAAGACTATATGGACTAAAAGGTGTCCGGAAACTCACCGCTCGTGCTGTTAACGGCGGTTGCGATCCTCTGATGTTAAGAGGCCTACGTTTCACCCAGTGAAGAAACTGGCAACGGCACCCTGCACCAGACGCAGATGGAGAGCCCAGCATTCACCTATCTAAGGTGAGCACGTTGGCCTGGGGGCTCTATGGAGAAGCTTAGACGAGAGAGAGAGAGAGAGAGAGAGAGAAGGACACTCAATTGCCCAGATCTTTAACCCCATATATTCTTTCATCTGCAGAAATCTCACCCTTCGAGTTCGACACACAGTGCGAAGAGGCTCAGCCCCAGAAGCCAATCGAGTCCTGCACATCACTTTGCGAGTCACAGACTCCTTCCTGCCTAGACCAGCGCCTCCGTGGGAATCAGGTGAGCGTTACAGAACGCGAAGCCCACCACAAAACTCCTACCCAGGCGCAATGGAAACCTCGGACACAGACCAACTGGCCCGATTGCTTGGGGAACTAAGAGCAGAGGTACATGCAGCTCGTCAGGAAACAAACTCTTTGAGAAGAGAGCTGATAATATCCAAGGAGCGAACGGAGGACCTCGCTAGGCAATTACTACAAACGCAGGCAGGACAGACTCCTTTGCCCGCTCCAGGAGTAAGTTACCCTTCAGCATCCTCAAATCCAGTGCAAATCAATCTACCCGGTAATGTGCCTTTGGCTCCACCCGAACGCTTTTCTGGTGACCCAAAGAAATTTGCAGTGTTTATCAACCAGTGCCGCCTACACTTCTTATGTCGCCCAGCTGCCTTTCCAATAGACCAGACCAAGGTGGCTTTCGTGCTTTCTTATCTCAGTGGCAGTGCCGCAGATTGGTCGATTCCTTTGGTCACTCAGGATGATCCGGTCCTTCACAATTTTCAGGCCTTCCAGTCCAGCATGGAGAAACTGTTCGCAAGACATGCCCAGGGGCAGGCCTTGGACAATGAACTCCTTTCGTTACGACAGGGTAATCAAGACCTCTTGACTTATATTGCCTCATTCAATAGACTTATAGTGGAAACTCAATGGCCGGAGGATAAAAGAATAACGCTTTTCTACAGAGGCCTGCGTGGAGCACTCAAGGATGTGTTAGCTCAAATTGTGAATCCTCCACAAGAATGCTCAGACTATATTGACTTAGTTGTCCAATTAGACCACCGATTACAGAACAGGAAGGCTGATCGTTCCAAATTTGATACCCGAGTATTTCCTAAACAACAGACCTCTACTAGGGGAGCCGACACCGTGGAACCCATGCAACTAGGGGGCATGAAAGGACCTTTAACTCAAAAGGAGCGGGAAAGAAGAAGACAGCTGCAATTATGCCTCTATTGCGGAAACTCGGGGCACTTTCTTCGAGACTGCCCAGTGAAACCAGCTAAGAAGGCTGTAGGAGCCGCAGATACCTGTACCCAAAATTCTGAGCAGGGAAACGACCTAGCCTGACAAGTGTAGAGGTCCTCTTGCCGAGCGTTAAAATCTGTCCCGTGACCTCGCATTTCGTGGTGCCTTTGGTCCTCATTAGCCCAGAACGTCCGGATCGTTTGCATGCAATTGAAGCTTACATCGACAGCGGAGCAATCGGTAATTATGTGGACCGTGAAATGGTATCAAGGATGAATCTACCTCTTGTCCCTAAGGCAGTAAAAGACGTCATTACTACAGTGGATGGCACGGAGATAGCCTCCGGACCAGTAACGCATGCCACCCAAGAAGTAACGTTAGTGAGCCTAGATGGACACCGGGAGAAAATCGTGTTCGATGTGATCAAGGCCCCTCAGTTCTAGATCATTCTGGGAATTCCTTGGTTAGAGAAGCACAATCCTCAGATCGATTGGCGAGCAAAGACGGTTCAGTTTCCAGAATGTTTTACCACTTGTTATCGTCGGCCTGATGTTTCACTGGCAGCGATCTCTTCCGAGGTTCCCAAATTACCTCCCGAATACCAGGAATTCCAAGACATCTTTCAGAAGGACCAAGCTAACACCCTGCCTCCTCATAGGTCCTACGACTGTCAAATAGACCTGATACCCGGAACAACTCCTCCTTGTAGTAGGATTTATGCCCTCACCGAGCCAGCGAATCTTCACCTCAGACAATATCTGGACCAATACCTAGCTAACGGGTTTATCCGTCCTTCAAAATCTCCAGCTTCCTCGGCTTTGTTCTTCATTCCGAAAAAGGAAGGAGACCTTAGGACTTGCATAGATTACCGCGCCCTGAATCAAATCACCGTTAAAAACAGATACCCGTTACCTTTGATCCCTGAACTCCTGGACCAAGTCAAAGACGCATGTACTTATACAAAGTTGGATCTCAGAGGAGCCTACCACTTGGTACGAATAAAAGAGGGCGATGAATGGAAGACGGCATTCCGCACCAAGTATGGGCTGTTCGAATATCAAGTGATGCCCTTTGGACTTTGTAACGCTCCTGCCGCTTTTCAGTATTTTATGAACGATGTCCTTAGAGAACTTATAGATGTGTGTGTTGTTGTCTACATTGATGACATCCTCGTCTATTCATCATCTGAAGAGGAACACCAGAGACACGTCAAAGAGGTTCTCGAGAGATTACGTCAACATAACCTTTTTGCTAAGCTCGAAAAATGCGTTTTCAACGCAACTGAAGTTGAGTTCCTGGGATTCATATTGTCACCTGACGGAGTCCATATGGATTCAAAGAAAGTCGATGCAATCATTAAGTGGCCATCACCAACCTCTGTAAAAGGAGTTCAAAGCATGTTAGGCTTCGCTAACTTTTACCGCAGATTCATTCCTGAATTCTCTCGGATAGTCCAGCCCATAACCGCTCTGTTAAAGAAGAACAAACGTTTTGAGTGGTCTACTGAAGCAGAACAAGCTTTTCAGGACTTAAAAGCTAAATTCATTTCTGCACCTGTTCTAAGACATCCTCGCCCAGAACTCCCCTACATCGTGGAAACGGATGCTTCTAGTCTTGCTATGGGGGCAGTTTTATCACAAAGAGATCCGGTCACACACCAATTACATCCTGTAGCCTTTTGGTCCCGCAAATTCTCGGCTCCCGAGATCAACTATTCAATTACAGACAAGGAACTTTTAGCCATCAGATCGGCCTTTAAAGCCTGGCGGCATTATCTTTTGGGAGCCAGACACACAGTCACCGTAATGACTGATCACCGCAATTTACAATATCCGAAGACAGCCAAAGCTCAGTCTTCCAGACAGCTCCGCTGGGCTCTGTTTCTGGCTGAGTTTGACTTTAAAAAATACTTATCGACCAGGCAGTAAAAACGGAAAAGCAGATGCTCTCTCCCGGATGGGAGTAGATGAACATTTGACCAATCCAGAACCAATACCCATAATCCCAGAACAAAGGATTTTGGGTTTGGTCAGCGCTCAATCCTTTGAAGACATCAAGACTACAGTCAAATCACTCCTAAATCCGGCCGATTTGCAGGACTGGCAATTAAAGGGAAAAGAATTCTCAGTGGTTCAAGACCTACCATATTTCCGAGGACGATTGTACTTGCCCTGTGAGAAAATACAAAAACAAGTAATCTCCTGTTATCACGACTCTCTAATGGAGGGTCACCCTGGCATTACCAAAACCATGGAAAAGATCAAAAGACATTTCTGGTGGCCATCATGGAAGAAGGATATTAGAGACTTTGTAATCTCCTGCAGTGTGTGTGCCCAGAATAAAAGTCAAAAGGAGAAACCAGCCGGCCTATTACACCCATTAGACATCCCTCCCTGTCCATGGCATACCCTGTCCATGGATTTCATCACGGACTTACCTCCATGCTCAGGGTATAATACCATTTTAGTAGTCGTGGATCTATTCTCCAAGATGGCTCACTTCATTCCCCTGAAGGGCCTACCTTCAGCTTCAGTATTGGCCCGAGAATTCTTAGAAAACATCGTTCGGTTACACGGTTTTCCCTCGGTTTTGGTCTCCGATAGGGGAAGTCAATTCATCTCCCACTTTTGGCGAAGTTGCTGTCGTCTAGCCCAAATTGATGTAAGACTTTCAACCAGTCACCATCCCCAAACTGACGGACAAACCGAGAGGACAAATCAGACTTTAGAGCAATATCTACGTTGCATGCTCCAACAAACTGAAAACCCTTGGAAGGATATTCTTTGGATCGCTGAATACGCTTACAACAATTCGACTCATTCTGGAACCGGGAAGACTCCCTTCTTCCTATTATACGGACACCATCCTAGAACCTCTAACCTGGATCCTCCCCAAGAATTCGAAACACCTGCTGTGGATTACTTGCACTCGGAGATCACTCGTGCTTTTAAGGAAGCCACTGCCCATCTGCAAAGAGCTAAAGCTCAATTAAAAAAAGGAGCAGATCGACACCGTAAAGAGGCCCCTCACTACGCAGTAGGAGACCAGGTCTGGTTATCCACTAAGCACCTGCCTCTAAAAGGACCCCGCACCTTCATCCCAAGATACCTTGGACCCTATCTCATCTCTGCCATAGTTAATCCGGTGGCTGTCAAATTGGAATTACCTGCGCATATGAAAATACATCCAGTCTTTCATGTCTCCTTATTAAAACAAGTACAACCAGAAACCCGATTGACTAAACTCCCAGAACCTGTTTTGGTAGAAGGAGAACTTGAATTCGAAGTAAAGAACATCCTAGACTCCAAAATCGCCAAATCTAAATTATATTACCTGATTGATTGGAAAGGATACGGCCCCCAGGAAAGATCTTGGGAACCCTCCGAATATGTCCACGCACCTCGTCTGGTCAAGAAATTCCATCTGAATCACCCCGACAAGCCAAAACCCCCGGAGAAGACACGCTTAGGAGGGGCCTTGAGGGGGGGTGCTGTCATGATCACTGCTTCCCAGGAGCCAGGACCAGCCCAACGTCCTTGGAAGCAGGCCCCTAATCCTAAGCCTAGGCACCAGCCGGTCCCTACTGGGACCTTTTGGACCTTGTCCTGGCGCCGGTGGCACCAGGCTCATCAAAGCCATCGGTCCCGGAACTGGAAGCGCCGGGCTCATAATATGTGTGAAGATGCTTCGGTGGACTTACCTGCAGCAGACCATGCTGCTTACTTACCAGCTACATAGGAATCCTCTGTAAGCCGGAACTATTTTCTTACCTGGGTGGGGCAAGCTCCACGCCCTGGATACAACACTGGAACTCTTCAGGAACAGGAACTCTTTTCTTACCTAGGCGGGGCCGTGGAGGAAGACTCCTCATCACTCCTAGGCTATTTAAACCACACCCGATTGATGAAGCGTGCTTCGCGTTATTCTGCATCTGCAGCAGAACGCTCACCGAGTCTGTTCCAGCTTTTCTTCTTCCGATCCTGTACCTGCAAGAACAATACTTACCATTCCAGTATCCAGTCTTCAGCAGCGCCTGTAAAAGACAAGAAACAACAGGTTAGCACGACGACTTCACATGCAACGCATTCCTTACCTGGTCCATCGGCAGCGATCATTTCTTCACGCTGCACCTCCCCCTGTGGAGACAAAAGCAGAGTTATTACTTACCGGCAATCCGCGAATTCCGGATGTTTTCAACACTGCAACCCAGCATCTGAGAGACAAAAGAAGAGACATTAGACAGGTATTTACTTACGCCCATCGCGCTCTTCACAATAGAGCGCCTGTAACTACTCCGGCGTTTTCCATCACCTCTTCAGCACGAACTCACAGGTGTGTAGGAAAGAGACAGTTAAAGCGCTTGCATTTACTCACGCATTTCCAAGCGCTCCTTTCCAAGGCTCTGGCTCCAGCTTTGGCTCTCTTCATTCCATCTTCTAACGCTAGAGCCCTGCAAAACAAATAGAACAAAGCATTATTCCGAGCCCTGTTCAATACTTACGTGTCCACGCACCTAAAGACTATATGGACTAAAAGGTGTCCGGAAACTCACCGCTCGTGCTGTTAACGGCGGTTGCGATCCTCTGATGTTAAGAGGCCTACGTTTCACCCAGTGAAGGAACTGGCAACGGCACCCTGCACCAGACGCAGATGGAGAGCCCAGCATTCACCTATCTAAGGTGAGCACGTTGGCCTGGGGGCTCTACGGAGAAGCTAAGATGAGAGAGAGCGAGAGAGAGAGAGAGAGAGGACACTCAATTGCCCAGATCTTTAACCCCATATATTCTTTCATCTGCAGAAATCTCACCCTTCGAGTTCGACACACAGTGCGAAGAGGCTCAGCCCCAGAAGCCAATCGAGTCCTGCACATCACTTTTCGAGTCACAGACTCCTTCCTGCCTAGACCAGCGCCTCCGTGGGAATCAGGTGAGCGTTACACCGGACATGCACATAAACTATCTGGAGCTCCTCGCGGGCTCTTTTGCAGTACAGTCTTTTGCCAGAGGCAGAGTGAGTTGTTGTATTTTGCTGAAAATGGACAACATTTCTGCAGTAAGGTACATCAATCATCTGAGTGACACCAAATAACGACCTCTAGCAGAGCTAGCCATAGATATTTGGCATTTCTGCCTGGAACACCAGATCTCCGTCACGGCGGAGTACCTTCCAGGACTCAGGACCATAATGGCGGACTGGCACTCCCGTCATTCCACCGACTACAGCGACTGGAGGCTCAAAAGAGACATCTTCCTCCGCCTCCAGCAGATATCGGGCCCCATGTCCAGGGACCTGTTTACCTCCCTTCTCAACACTTAGCTTCCGGAGTTTTACAGCTGGAGACCGGATACAGCTGCTGCCACAACAGATGCATTTCTGCAGCATTGGACGGAAGGGATCCTTTACGCCTTTCCCCCCTACACCATGATAGCGAGGACCCAGACCAAGGCCCATCAGGAACAAATAGAGCTGGTCCTCATAGCCCGGTCTGGACATCTCACACCTGGTATCCAGTTCTTCAGGAACTTTCCTCGGATTTTCCAATCCTTCTACCCCGATTTCCAGATCTGCTAATGGAACCAACAGGTCAACGCCACCCCCTTCTCCTCAGCGGGTTGCTGACTCTAGCAGCCTAGAGGATTTCAGGGCAAGATGGAGAGTCCCAGGGATCTCACATAAGGCCATCAGTCTCATCGAGGTGAGCTGGGCCCCCGCTACCTTCAAGAGATACTCCAACTCTTGGAATGCCTGGACACGTTGGTGTTGGACGGAGGGCTCCATCCCGTTTCTGTACCTATAGAGGAAATTCTGAATTTCCAGCATCCTTGGTAGAGCGAGGCCTCGCCTACAGGACAGTCAATGCTTACCGCTCTGCAATTGCATCTGGCCACGACCTCGTGCAAAGGGTCCCAGCAGGAGAGCATCACCTAGTGTGCAGATTACTCAAGGGCATCCACCTTACAGTACCGCCTCTGTCCCGACATGACAAACTATGGGACGTCAATAAGGTGCTCAACCTTTTCCTCTCTTGGCCTTATAATGAGGAACTATCCCGCACCGCTCTTTCCGGCAAGCTTACCACGCTTCTATGCTTGGTCTCCTGCAGAAGAGTCTCCAATGTGAGAGCTCTCGACCTTGCAGGCAGGACCTTTTCTCCCGACGGCATAGTTTTCCACATATCCAGAAGGACTAAATGCAACTCAAGAGTAATCTCATATCCCACTTTTTGCGAACAGCCAAAGCTTTGTCTGGTCAGGTGCTTAAAGGTCTACGAAGAGGTGACTGCGTCCCTTAGGATCACTCCTAAGGGACAGCTGCAATATAGCACTGCGTAAACCCCACAGGGCAGTTTCTGCCCCAACATTGGCACGCTGGGGGCGCTGGACTCTCACAAGCAGGTATAGATATTACTCACTTTGGCGCCCACTCTGTGAGAGGCGCCATAGCTTTGAAAGCTTTCCAGGTTGGAGTTTGTCTAGAAGACATCATGAGGATGGCCGATTGGGCAGGTGAATCAATTTTCAAGCAATTCTACCTGAAACCGGTAGAGCAACCTGCATCAATAGCGGTGAGTAAGCTTTAAGCAAGCATAATGTGAGCCTCCAGTCTTGACATAGAATAAAGATTTTCAATAATAACTTATAAGAAAGTCTTAATTCAATTAACCCCTTAAGTGCCATGGCTATTTCTCCCCAGTGCCAGGGCCTTTTTTGGTGATTTCGGTATGTGGCCATTCAATGGCTTGTAACTTTTTATTTACATGAGGTATCCCTGCCAAATTTGGCTCCTTTTTTTCCCACATGTAGGCGGTCGTAACGCCACCCAGGAATCCTAGGTTGCTGTAGGGGGGTGAGAGAAAATAAGCAAAAAGGGCGAACATTTTGGGTTTTTTAAAAAAATGCCAATAAAATGATGTACAAAGAAGCCTGTGGTTTTTTCCTTGTAAGAGCTAGGAACGAATGGTTTGCTGTGCTGAATTCCCCAATTTCCTGGCTTTCAAGAACAGGTTGAGTGGAAACGAAAAAAAAATATTTTCATGTGGTTATCAACCGTTTTGTGAGAGGTAGGCGATTTTGGCCATTTTTGCCAATTGGCCATGCATGGACGGAATGGAAGAAAAGGGTAGGAAAGCCGAATTGGAGGGCAGAAAGACAAGTATTTCTGAAAAGTAGACAAAATTCCAAGTTTCGGAAGGGGCGATTTGCGTAGGTCAGGCAACAACTAGGTAGGGGAAACTGCCATAGATTGGGGGAAAAGGGGGAAACTGACCGAAAAAAAGGTATGTGTTGGACATGGTTGGCTTGGCACGGCAATGGCTTCTATGAATTTTGAGAAAAGCAATGCTCCGCTACATTCCCCCGACTCTTGTAGTGTTTTACAAAACAAGCAAAACCACAAGCCAAACACTGAGCCATGGTACACAGGAGTTTTACGCTCACGGCCTGAACAGATGCACTTAGCATGTGTAAATCGGGAAAACCAATGTGGTGAGGAACAGCAAGCATACATTTTTTGAAAGAGCACTGGCAGACCTTTTCAAGGGTAGGTGACTTGTGCAGGTTACAAAAGTGTATGGGGCCGAAAGCAGCGACTAAATGTAGGTCAAATTTGGGAAATGAAAGGGTTGTGTGACAAAGGCCACCAGCAAATGGGTCAAAACGTTTTGAAAACCACACAAACACAACACATGGCCTACCGTCCCGCGTTCCCACAGGTGTCCCGATGAAAACGGTACCTCACGTGTGTGGGTGCACCTACCTGGCCGCCAAGGGGAAAGCCTAAAACACAAGTAATCCCAAGTCTGTTTTCAGACCGGAATTTGAGACGCTCTGCTGACCGGCACAACATACAGATATGGGCCTCGGGTGTCTAAGCCACCGGGGAAAACAGGGAACCCCATGCATTTCCGAAAAGAGGACACCCGTGGGAATCCGCAGAGGTAAGATATGCCCAAATCGCCCCAGAATTTATTACCCAGACACCCCCGCAAAGTCCGAAATGTGGGAAATAAAACGCATTTTCCGCACATTTCGCTCGGCTCACCCATCGAAACAAGCCCCCAACACCACATGGCCTACCGTCCCGCGTTCCCACAGGTGTCCCGATGAAAACGGTACCTCACATGTGTGGGTGCACCTACCGGGGGCGCAAAAGGAAAAGGGTAAGCCACTGGTAACCCCAAGCCTTTCGCCACTGCCCATTTTGTTCATGTGGGCAACCTACAGATTTGGGCCTAGGGTGTCGAAGCCAGGAAAACAGGGAACCCCATGCATTTTCCAAAAGAGGACACCCGTGGAAATCCACAAAGGTCTCTTACCTTCTCTCTTCCCCGTAGCAGGAAATTTACTTTCAGTTTCACGCCAACGTGCGTTACTGGCAGTGAGGGGGGACCTCCCCCTCACATAGCCCGGGGGTTGGATTACAGTTTTGCTCGATCCCTGCGTTAGAGGGATCGAGCAAAACAGAGTGCCTAAACCGACGAGCCGGCTCGTCAGTAGCAACCTGGAGCGCTTGCCACCGACAAGCCGGGTCGTCGGTGGCACTTAAGGGGTTAAAGACACGGAGGCGAGCATTATCCTGCCTGACTAGAGAAATAGCGGCGCTTGATACGCTAGAGTGCAATTGTTCAATATCATTTACATCGGGTGAATTCGCCATGCTACAAGCTATGCAAATTTGTATGATAACTTAAGGATTTCTCTCCTTCCCTCGCAAGAGGAATAGAGTTACCATATACGTCAAGTAACCCAAATTGTTCTCTCTCTTCCTTCGACAGGGACAGCAGACAAGCCCAGCTGATCTCCGGATCTGCGCTGGTTTTTTCCCTGCAGGACGTCCGCAACTTACTGCTTCATGCTGGTTTTTTCTGGATTGCCAAGTTCGCAGCATCGAAAGAGGAAGTTACATACTGCTAGTTACTATTTGGAGGGACAGCTGGAGGCCTATTGGGGGATTACTGTCACATGTGCTGTGACACATTATGGACTAGTGCCAAGCCTCCTGGGAAATGGAGTTATTTTTTTCTTCTAGTGACCCTTATATGGACTAGTTTCTTCTACTCATGTTTAATATTTTCTATTGGATATTTTTGCACCTTGTTATGTATACACTATACCCTAAGCCAAGTGCATAAAATACTTGCTGCTGAGCCATCTCTTTAGATTAATAAAAGAAAGAAGCATAATGCTCGCTTCCGTGCCTTTAATAGAATTAAGACTTTCTTATAAGTTATTATTGAAAATCTTTATTCCATCAATAATGGTTCTCAATATACAAGCTAACAACAAGGGGGTGTTTTTTAATTTATTATTGGCTAGACCATCCAGTCCTAGAGCCCCTACAAATGATGTTATAAATAGATTCTGTGTCATATTCAAGAAACCAAATTTCAGGAGAGAGGTATTTCCATTCATAATCACGTAAAAATCCATTTACATAGATTAAATAAAAATGCCTGGCCCACACCATTTCTGCACTAGGGCTCACCTGAAATTAGACCTCTGAGCCAGAAACATTCTTAATAATACTCAAATAATTCTAAGAACTCTTAGTCTCCAGGGCCTCTAACATGGCTTCTGCAATTAGTTATTTTGTATTTATTGGACATTTGTATGGCGCCTATACACAAGTGTTTCCAGGCACCACAAGACAATAGGGGAGGGAGGGAGAGGGACAGAGGAGAGACAATAACAGTAAGGAATGGTCCTACTAGGACTTGTGGCATTCGTATCGTGCAAGTGCAGTGACAGTAAGTGCAGTTTGGGAGGGGGCAGGTCAGGGTGGAAGGGCTGGGGTGAGCGAAGGGGGGAGGGAGAAGAGCAGGAAGGCAGGGGACCCAGTGCTGGACAAGTGCTGAGGGGGGCCCATGGAGGGCAAGTGCCAGGGGGAGCTAGGGGTCACGGTAAGCTAGTGCGGGGTAGTGGTGGACCAGTCTGAGAGGGGCAGGAAGGAACGAGATGTACCCCCCACTCTCTGCTTGAAGAAACGTCGGATCTGCAGGGAGTTGGAGGACTGAAGGGCTTTAGCTGGGAGGTATTTAGGTAGAGACAGTTGGATGAAGCGGGTTCCCAGGCCCCAGAAAGTCTTGTGAATGATGCAGAGGGTCTTGAATTTGATTCTTGCAGCTACCGGGAACCAGCTGAGAGATTTTAGGGCTGGAGCGATGCAACCCCTGGGCTTGAAGCCAAGGAAAAATCTTGCGGCCCTATTCTTGATTAGTTGAAGAGGGCCAAGGGAGCAAAGAGGCAGACTGAGGAAGAGGCTGTTACAGTATTCCAGTCTAGAGAGAAGTAGGGCTCTGGAGACATTGAGCTTCTGGGCAAAGGTGAGGAAACAGAGACTGCCTCTGAGGAGGTGGAGCTGAAAGTTGGACTTCTTGGCAAGGTCCGTGATTTGAGGGGAGAAGGAGAGAGAGGAGTCGAAGATGACCCCAAGGCTTTTTGCCTCACAAGTGGGTGAAGGGAG
Source organism: Ambystoma mexicanum (assembly GCF_040938575.1). Classification (NCBI taxonomy): domain Eukaryota; kingdom Metazoa; phylum Chordata; class Amphibia; order Caudata; family Ambystomatidae; genus Ambystoma; species Ambystoma mexicanum. Next base: position 822,321,304 of record NC_090922.1, read on the forward strand.
GGGGCCCAAAAGGAGCAGCCAGAGAAGGGGAGGGAAACAGGGAACAGACATCCCAAAGAGAAGGATCTCGGTCTTCCTGGCATTAAGACACACTTCATTAGTAGAACAACATGCCTGAACAGCTGTCAGGCATGGGAGAGGAAGAGGAGGAGGTGGAGGAGGTAGAGGAGGAGAGCTTAAAGGAGAGCCATGGGTCATCAGCATAGCATTGGAAGCGAGTACAGAAAGTGGGTCAAAGAAGCAAGGTAAATGTTGAAAAGCCACAGAGATAGGATAGATCCCTGAGGAACGCCGCAGGTTGAGAATGAGGTGGAGGAGAGAAAAGGGCCCAGTTGCAGTTGGGAAGGTCGGTTAGAAAGAAAGGTCAGCCAGGCCAGTGCCTGGTCCATGATGCCAAGGGAAACCTAAGGGTATCACGGAGACCATTTAGGAGGATGGTATGCTTGACTTGGTCAAAGGTAGAAGAAAGATCGAGGAGGATCAGGACAGAGGGAGAGTAGAATTAAGATTTAAGAGCAGGTCTTCACAGGTATTCAGGAGAGCAGTTTGCATGCCTCTGGCTGCCTCTGGCTGCTCTGAAGCCAGACTGGTGGTCATGGAGAAGACAGGCAACAGATTCTACGTGGAGAGTCAGTTGGGGAATGACCAACCTCTCCAGGAGTTGTCCAAGAAAGGTGGTTACTTAGTGGCAGGAAGGGTCAGCCGACTGCTTTTTCAGGAGAGGTGCACAAGGGAGTTGTGGGAAAGAACCAGTGGTGAATGAATGGTTACAGAAATGAGCCAAGGCAGGGGCAAGTGAGGAGATGTTGTCCTCAATAGTTCTGGAAGAGCACGGGAGCACCTGTTTGGAGGAGGCTTTCATAGAGCGATGACTTTAGCGACCTCAACCGGTGAAATGGGTAGAAGGAGGAGACAATGTGGGGGGGCCAAAGGGGGTCCAAGGGAGGCACGAGCGGAGAGGGGGTGGGGCAGAGGATAGAGAGGACAGGATGTCCTGAGTTTTGGTGGAGAAGTGGGAGTGCAGTGCTTCGCAGAGGGCCTGGGAGGGAAAAGGAGAAGAAGAGACTGCAGTGGGATTGGCAATTCTGAAAAGTTCAGCCGTGTTATTGGTGGTCCCAGAAATGCGGTTGAACAAAGTGAGGTCTGGTGCGATGAGATCATCCAAAGTGTGACCACTAGAGTGGGCCAGGCCGGTGGGAAAAATTGTGAGGGAAAGAGTCACAGAGGTTGCGGAAAGATACAGTGGCTGCATACAGAGAGTCTAGGTGAATATTAAAGTCACCAAGGAAGAAAGGTTTGGGGGAGGTCAGGAGAGAGGAGGAGTGGTTGGCCCATACAGCGAGGAAAAGGGGGGAGGACCAGGGTGCCTGCAGATAGTGGCAGGAGTGAGTGAGAGGCCGGGAGAGACACCCAGCCTACAGACGATGCATTCAAAGGAAGAGTAAGATTGAGTGGGAATGATAGTAGCAGGGATCCATTCAAGGAAGACAAGGGCAACTCCACCACCAGACCAGTGAGTCCTGGGCTTGGAGAGGTGACAGAGCTGGCATTGAACCATGTCTCGGTGAGTGCGAGGACATTGAGGTCAAAGTCAAGGAGGTGACAGATGTCAGGAGTGTTTAACAGCAGAGTGAGAGTTGAGGTAGCTAAGAGAAGCTGGTTGCCACCTTTAAAAGGTCTTCCGAGGAGGGGTACAGGGACATGGTACAACCGTCGGGGGGAGGAGGGGTGAGGATGAGGCCAGAGGGAAGGCAGATGGCGGGGTGGCAGGGGAAGGGAGGAAGTTAATGGGAGATGTGAGGCGCCTATCCAAAAGGAGGAGATTGGGCTGAGAGCCCTGGCCCATGATAGTGCCGTTCTGATAGACATTAATGATGCACCTAGAAGATGAGAAGTAAGCCAAGAATACCTCCCACCTGGTTCCACCATTAATGGGTGAGGAGGAGAAAGGGGAGAGGATAGAGACCATATGGGGAGAATGTCAGTGATAGTTTGTCTGGAGAAAGCATTGACGTAGTTCTCGGCAATGGAGAGTCCTGGGCTGGAGGCCAGGAGTGCTTTCTTAAGCTTTTTCCTTCTAGAAAGAGAGAGGTAGGATGGGTGACAGAGTTGCAGTTAGAGTAGTTTGGGGAGACAGATTTCACCATGAGTAAAGAGGGGGTGGGGTGAGGTGGGAGGGCCAGGAAGAGAGACTGCACTGTGCAAGAATAATTCACCAGGCGGCCTAGCAGCCACTATAGGGGAGAAGAAACGGAAGTACTGTAAGTCAGGTCACAGGAATTACAGAAAGCACACATTTGAGATTAACAATGAAGCACATATTTGAGATTCAAGTAATACAATAGATCTAGATCCGAAATTCAAAATTAGACCAATAATTGCTCACATACAAAATGCAGATGGAGTGGTGCGAATTACTAGATTTGGAATTCAAAATTAGACTAAAAATTGCTCACATACAAAATGCATATGAAGTGGTGAGAACATCTAGATTCGAAATTCAAAATTAAACTAAAAAATGCTCATATAGAAAATGCAGATGGACTGGTGAAAACAATTGGAAGTAGAACATATATGACAATGCGGGCAAATTCAGCAGGGCAGCAGATATTAAAGCACCTGGATTTGAAAGTCACACAAATGTGGAGCTGCAGGCAATTCAGCAGATATCTGGCAAATAGAGTTGAATTTCACATCCATATGAAAATGCATGCATTAAAATACCCAACAGAGGCAGCAGAGTTAGAGCACTACTTAAGGGGAAGCGAGAGAACAACATAGTCAAACAAAGACAGCTTTCAAAAAGCAAAACTCTCAGACAAAAGTTGTCAGGAAGTGAAGTACAGCATCCAGTCATATAATGCAACAGAGGAACACTATGAGTTCCTGGTCAACGAGGAAGAATCAGTGCTGGCAGTGCGCATATGGTGAGGGGTTGGGAGATCAAGTCACACACAAAGGATCGAAGTAGCAGTTTTAGAATTTCTTGTGCGAAAATGAAGCAAGAAGCTAGTGCGTGCTGTGAGAAACCGGAAGGTGTCTCATCCGCTAGTCCCCAGGGATCTGTCATCCAGGTGGCCAGGACACGGACATCACTATTGGATCCAGTTCCTGGGGGTGGACCAGAAAGATGTAACCAAATAAAAAGCTTCTTCATTAACACAATTGATAAATCAGAGGTAACATTGATGCCTCAAAACCAGACACAGCCCTGCTAGCCACCCTCCCACGGGGCACTGCCCTGCTGGACAGACTTCAACCTACTCTCTGCTAAGGATCTCTCAGAGACATGCTTCACTCAAACCTACTACTTACACCAATGACTTACTCCCAGCTTCCCTCATTAAACAACTCATTGGCCCAGCACTTAATGCACTCATCTGTAATGTGAACGCCTCCCTCAGTGAAGCTGCATTCCCAGACAGGTTGAAGACCGGTGTCATAGGACCCCTTCTCAAAAAGTCCAAGCTTGACCCAGCGGGCCTAGCCAACTACAGACCTATCATGATCCTCCCGTTCATCTGGAGACTTATTGAGAAAGTAGTTGCGACCCAATTGCTTGTCATAATCTACCAGCTTGACCTCCTTCCTGATTACCACTCTGGCTTCCGCCCCAATTGCAGCAAAGAGACTGCAACCATCCAAGTGGTAGACGATGCTCTTACAATCACCGATACTGGGGACTTATGTCTCCTAGGCTTCTTAGACCTCTCAGCTGCCTTTGACGCAGTTGATCACCAAATACTCCTCTCCCTCCTCGTTGACAGGATAGGCTTCTCTGGAACTGTCCTAAAATGGTTTGCATCCTACTTATCCAATAGACATCAGGTTGTACAGATGGGCTTATTCAGATCCAACCGACGCCCAGTCATGTATGGGGTCTCCAAAAGTTCCATTCTCTACCCAATCACCTTCCATCTATGCATGGGACCCCTGGGAACTCTTCTAAATGACTACAACATAGCCATCCATCAGCATGCTGACACTCAGCTGTAGCTTATGGTCAGTACTAATAGTAGTAGCAGTAACATTATTTATCAACCACAATCATTACCGGGAAAACCAGTTTCACGGCAGAAACTACATGCAATTCAATACAATAAATAACATACAGATATAAGACCATGCATAAAACAACTAAAAACACGAATTAGATTAATCCCGCCGCTCCTGCTCAGCTCATTCCCCTTATGGAGTATACATGTAGTAAAAATTATGTTTTAATCGGGTCTTATAGGTCTGTCGAGTGGCACTCTTTCTGGTATGGATAGGTAGTGTATTCCACAGTTTGCAGCATGAAACATGCAAAAGCCTTTTTTCCATAGGGAATTGTTTGTGGCTCCCAGGACATGGCTTAGCTCTGTGATTGTCTGGCTACTATCCAAACATGGATGTCAAATGCTTATCTTAATATGAACCTGACCAAGACTGAAAGTGTCCTCATCCGTCCCCCCACCAAACAACAAATTGTGCAAACAATGGCTGGTTGGCATGTGCCTGGAAGGATTCACCCCTCCACTGTCAAACTCAGCCAAATCCCTGGGTGTCATTGTTGACAGCAGCACAATGCCAAAAAGGCACAAACCACATGGCTACAGAGCCACACACTCCGCAAAATCATATCCTTACCCGCCCTTTCCCCCCGCGGATGAATTCCGTACAGTGATCCAAGCCCTCGTTATCTCACACAACAATGGGGAAAATGTCTTCCATTCTGGGCTTCCAGCTGCAAACATGGTCCCCCTCAAAGCAACACATCACGCTTAAGCCCGCTGCATTACAGTTGCCCGCAAATTTGACGGTATCTTTCCAACACTGCTGACGTGTCACTGGCTCCCTCTCCCCACCAGGATCCTATTCTAAATTGCATGCATCACCTACAAAGCAATCTCAAACGGAAGAACAACATACTTGGTGGTTCAACTCCAGACTTCTGGAGGCTCTTGCACCTCACATAGCAAAACTATCAAAAGGCTGGAGTCAAAGCTAGCCCGCAAAGAAACTGCTGGCAAGCAGTTCTTCTCCTGCCACGCCCCGACCAGCTGGAACTCGTTCCCGGTAGAGTCTTGAAATGCCCCAACCATCCTCGGGTTCCAGGAAAACACTAAAAACATGTCTCTTCCATAAATACCTGCAGGATGAACAATACTGCATTACTGTATAATATGCCAAGCCCAATTCTGGCACAATCCTGATGTAAGGCACTCTGCTGCTTGCTCTTGAGCTAGGTTCACGCTGTAAGCAATACAAATATTAAATTCTAAACTAAGTAATCCAGACTGCCAAATTGGGCTATTTTCCACACATTTGGGATATAATCTGCAGCTTTTGTCCTTTTTGGGTTACTTTTCACAATAAAGAAGACATTTTATGTCAGGTTACTTGACATTTGGATGGTGCCTACTGCCATTGTTATGGCTCGAGGTGCTGTGGGGTGAATGACCCTTCGGCAGACCATATTTATTTTTACATTTATAAAGCACACTAAACCCATCAAGGCGCTGTTACAAAACCAGTTATGCACAAGAAATGTCAAGACAGTAATCACACCTGGGAAGTCCCAAGCTCAAAGTTTATGTGAAAAGTCGCGTGTTTGGGGCTCTCCGGAATGCCCAGTATGATTGTTCAGCTCTCAAGGCGGGCGGAAGTGAGTTCCATGGTTTGGCTGCAATATTGGGGAAACTAGAGCCTCCAGCTTTCGCCTGTTTAGTTTTCAGCTGGACGAAAATGGTGTGCATAGGCTGATCTGGTGGGCCTGGAAGAACAATTTTCTGTGAGAGGTAAGGGGGAGCAACCTTGGTGAGCCATCTGTGCATGATTGACAAGGTTTTGAACATGATCCGTTCTCGAATAGGAAGCTGTGTTCAGGTTTGGGAATACTAAGTGCTGCCCTGAGGGTGTTATTCTGGATAACCTGCATCTTATGGATGTTGTACGACGAGGTGCCTGCAAAGAGTGCATTACAGTAGTTGAGGCTAGAGCCGATGACTGCTTGAGTAATTGTAAGGCAGCTGTCAGGGGATAGGAAAGGTCTAGATGCATTGATCAGTTTTGTTGTGTAGGCAGCAGAAGAGGCAACAGCATTCACTTGGCGAGTAAGCGAGAGAGTAGCATCAAGGTAGAATCCCAATCTTTTCACTGAGGGAGAGACTGGCATCAGAATGCCGTCAAGATTGAAAGAGGCATATTGGGCATTGAACTTCTTGATCACCGCTGAAGGCCCTACAAGAAGGATGTCTGTCTTTTCATCATTGAGGCAGATGCGGTGAGTGGCCACCCGAGCCTGGATAGCCATGTAAACCGCATTTAGAGTACTAGAGTCTTCAGGGTAGTTTCCAGAGAGGGGAAAGAGGAATTGGGTATCATGGGCATAGCTGGTATAAGATATACAGATGGAGCCTTTTAAGTTAAATAGAGTTTGGTAAAGATATTATAGAGAGTAGGGGATACACAGGACACTTGAGGCACACCACATGTGATACGTGCTGGGGGGGCACTGGTGCTCTCGACAAAACACTCTGATACAGCTTTCCTCTAGGAAGGAGGCAATACAGGTCGTGGCTTCTGGCGAGAAGTTGGCTACAGTGGTGAGGTGATGACTGAGGATTATATGGTCAACCAGATTGAACGCTGCTGATAGATCAAGGAGAAGAAGAAAGGCAAGCTTCCCTTCATCCCTGATCTCGTCAAGCTGGTTCTTAAGGTCAAGCAGGGATGATTCTTTACCATGGCCTGGACGAAATCCAGACTGGCGCATTCCCAGGATGTGGTTAGCATCTAGGTAGTGCTGAATTTGGATGTAGGCCAGTCTGTTTATGATTTTCAATAGATACGGGACAGTTGTGATTGGTCGGTAATTATTTGGGACAGTGGGGTCTAGAGAGGGTATTTTTAATAATCGGGAGAACCCAAGCTTCGTTGAGGCCCTCAAAGGTTTCAGGCTCTTTAAGATAGCTAAGATTTCTGCCTCTGTGACATTGCTGAAGCGAATCATGGAAGGGTCTTGACCGGTAGAAATTGGGGGGTTGGAGGGGTAGAGGTAGGCTGTTGAAAGGTTTTAAGTGTGGATTGCTTGAGTAGGATTTATTTATGTAAGGTGTCAATTTTGTCAAGCATAGCTTTTTGTATATTAGTGCACCATGCCTCGTCTTTGGTAATAGTGGCAGGGGTGGTAGCCGGGGATTCTATTTCCCTGAGGATAGTGACAATCTCTCGGTTATTGGACTTGGCAGTGGCATTTCTTGTATTATAGGTGGTGGATTTAGCTAGAAGGATGGCATGTTTGTAGAGTTTAGGTGCAGTAGTGAACAGCAACTTCTTGGCGTCCGAGGGTGATCTTTTTCCAGTTAGATTCTGCTAACTGTTTTTTTGCGCGGAGCTCTTGGTGGTCAGGAGTAAACCAGGAGTTGATATCTACTGACGCTTTAGTTTTGCGGGATACTAGGGGGCAATGGTGTCAACAGCTACAGTCAAAATCTTATAGCAGAGGTCGGCAAGTACATTAGGGTCAGTGGTGTGGAGATAATCCAATTGGAGTGTCTTGAGCAAAGGCACAATGAGATCTTTAGTGGGGTTTCGGGAGCTGTGGGCCAATGTAGGTGGCAGAGATGGGATGGCATCTGTGGTGTGCCCGATGGGTGAGATAGTGAAGGACACAATGAGGTGGTCAGACCACAGGCAGGGGGTGTTGGAACAGACAGAGCCCTGGCAGTTAAGGTATGCAATCCAATCTAATATACAAACTTTGACATGGGTGGGGGTGCTAATACAGTGTTTAAAACCTAGTGCACTGAGGGAATTAGCTACCAAGGTGGCATTGGGGTAAGAGGGGTCATTCAGACCAAGGTTTAAGTCACCTAAGAGAATTGTTTTGGTAGTAGGCTTAATGTTGGAACACAAGGTATGTAAGAGGTGTTCTTTGAAGGTTTGGGTAGGGCCTGAAGGGCTATAGATGAAATGGAGTGAAATGGTGTCTGTATGCAAGATAGTCAGTTTGACTGAGAGCAAATCGCCGTTCCCCTCCAGGTCTTAAAAGAAGGGAGTCTTTAGCTATCAGTGCCACTCCTCCGCCTCTAGCGTTGGGTCTGTCACTCCGGAATATGGTGAAGCCAGTGGGGACCGCTATGGACAGGGCTTGGGCAGAAGCTGCATGTAGTCAAGTTTCTGTGATGGCTAAGACATCTAGGTTGAGTACTGTGATGGGATAATTTATGTCTAAGGTGTGGCATGGGATAGATCTTGCATTGACCAGTGCACGTGTTAGCGGTTGCAAGGGTGACTTCGGCTTCATAAGGTTATGTGGTGCATCGGTCAGGGCAGAAAAGGGGATAGCTTGTTGTGCAGGACCACAATGTGCAGGACGGCTAGTCTTGGTGGTCTGGGTAGTGAGGCCGTTGGGGACCCTGTTTGGAATGATGATCTCATTTACATGAGGTTGTGGAGAGGCTGGAGAGAAAAGGATTATTGGTCTGGGTCTGTTTAAGGCTGTTGTGAGTAGTGGGCCAGTTTGAACTTGAGTTATGTGGGGCGCATGGGCACCCTCTGAGCAGAGTTTTTCTTACTTCCATGTTTTGAGAGCAAGATAGATGGGGCTTGCAACATGTCAGCATGTGGAGTCTGCTGTTTTTGATGGGAGAGGTCTCTAGTTGTGTGGCAGAGCAGTGGGGGAGGCAGGCTCCCTGCACATTGTATTTGATCTTTTTTCTACTATGTCGCCATGACCTAGTGCTCATGCAAGAAGCTTTGTAAACCTAGGCAAGAATTGTCAGTGGGAGGAGGAGTGTATCGGTGGTGGAGATAATGACATATGGGGAAAGTCGGCAGTATGTGAGATGACTTCGGCATTGCAGCAGTTAAGGAACGTGTGAATGTTCTGAGGGTGCGCCGGTGCTTCATAATAGACTCAGTGCTCTCGAGTGGAACAGGGGCTATGCTAGGTGTTAACAGAAAGCTGGATTCTATATCTGTTAATGAGGCAGAGGCTATGGATCGCGAAGTTAAGCACATATATATGTGGCAGGCAGTGGGGAGGAAGGGACTTGCCCTCAGGATCGGGATTGATTCCGCACAGGTGAGGCAGATGGTTCTGCAATTGGCAGAGGGGGGCATGCATTTCAAGTCAAGGCAACAGTTGGGGCGAGCGGATATTGGCTTGCCTTCACCACATGAGAAAACGATTGATCAAACGCCCGCTAGAGTATGCAAGCCTTTTTCTGCTCCGAGGAGACTGGCTGAGATGGCTGAAGGCTTTAATTACTGCCCGTAATGACGGGCCAGCTGCGGCATCCGGCTGGATGCCAGCATTTCCATTACAAGTGCCCAATCAGACTGCTGACCGCAATGAACAGTTTGTGGATGCTGAATCTCGGGTTCTCCAGTGGTGGCCATCTTAACCTGTGTATGGGCAGCAATAAGCACAGTGGGCCCAGGTGGAAGTGGGAGGTTGGGGGGGTCCAGGGTTGATAGCTTTTATTCATTTATTTTATTTACAGGCCTTGCAAATTATAAAAAATCCCACTAGACCTGCAGAGCGAGTTCCTTAGTTTACATGCTCAACCTAAAAGACATGTACTCACCCCATGACGAGGAGTGAGAAATGCTTTCTATAAAACTCTTGAGGTTTGGTGAGATGCTGCCACGCAAAGGCCAGCCATGCACAGTGAAACATTTAAATGCCATTTCCTGCAAACATAGTTTGTTTGCAGTAATTGGCAAATAAAAGTTTCAAACACACCATTCCCGCCAGGAAGGTCTAGCAGCATGAAAATGGTGCTCGCCCTTCATAAAATGTACTCGCCAATGCGAGTGGGCTAGTAGATTTTGCGAGCCCTGAATTTATAAATAACTAGACTAATGACGCTAGAATGTGCTCTTTTTCACAAGTTGGGAGAATGGTGTTGTTAACATGCAAAATCTTCTAACCTTTTATTGTGCATGTCAGATGGATTGGTTTATTCAATCCTGATTTTTGCATTGCAATCTGAGAATTGTAGTTCGCTATTTATAAATGTCTCAGAACGAAAACAGAGAAGCAAGAATGGATGGACTGTCTGCAATTTATGTGGGAAACTTTGAGAGATCTGCGCAAGTTACTCCTACCGTATTGTTTTAGGATAGAGGTACTTTTTTCCTAAAATAAATATGCTGCATATTTTCTTTGGCTTCAGAGAAAAAACTTGCTTCATGCATTGTTTATTGATTTAGGGGGTAATTCATAGAAATCGTCACACAAGTGGCGCACATGGCTGGCGCACAGAGTGCGCGTGCGGCAGTCTGCGCCAGCCACATGCGCCAAAACCCATTTAGGTGCACAGCGTATTCATGGATTTATACATCCATAAGCAGCCGTGGCGCAGCGACCCTGCAGCAGTGCCAGTTATGCACCCAACCGCGCCCCGTACGCCAAAAACATCGCACAAATCCAGTACATGCCTCAAAGACCAGTGGACCAGCATACAGCCCCCCAACCACAAAAACGCGTGTAAAACTCCCCGCGCACCCCTTGGAATACACGTGCCCCGCTCGCCCCAGCGAAAACGCATGTAAAACTCCCCGCGCACCCCTCGGAATACACGTACCCCGCTCGCGCCAGTGGAAACGCATGTAAAACTCCCCGCGCACCCCTCGGAATACACGTACCCCGCTCGCGCCAGGCCTATCGTATGTGAAACTCCACGCGCACCCCGGAATACACGTATCCTGCTCGCGCCAGCGCAAACACATGGAAAAAGTCCCCCCTGTGGAGAGGGCTGCCTGCGGGGCATCCCAGGGGTGATGGGCTGCCTGCGGTGTATGGACTGGGGTGATGGGCTGCCTGCAGGGCATGCCCAGGGGTGATGGGCTGCCTGCGGAGTATGGACTGGGGTGATGGGCTGCCTGCGGGGCATGGGGAGGGTGGAGGGGCTGCCTGCGTGTATTCCAGGGGTGTGTGTGGAGTTTCACACGCGATAGGCCTGTCGCAAGCGGTATACGTGTATTCTGAGGGGTGCGTGGGGAGTTTTACATGCGTTTTCGCTGGCGCGAGCGGGGTATGTGTATTCCTAGGGGTGCACGGGGAGTTTTACACGCGATTTTACAGTGTCGGCCCTCCCAGGTGTGCCCTTCCCCCACACCCCATGCCCCGCAGGCAGGCCAAATGGCACCATGTACTTGGGAGCCCCGACTCATGTCCCCACCCCCAGTGACGGGCACCTGCCAGCAGGCCCCGACTCATGTCCCCACCCCACCCTCAGTGACGGGCACCTGCCAGCAGGCCCCGACTCAGGTCCCCTACCCCCAGTGACGGGCACCTGCCAGCAGGCCACGACTCATGTTCTCCACCCCACCCCCAGTGACGGGCATCTGCCAGCAGGCCATGACTCATGTCCCCCACCCCACCCCCATGACGGGCACCTGCCAGCAGACCCCGACTCATGTCCCCACCCTACCCCCAGTGACAGGTACCGGCCAGCAGGCCCCGACTCATGTCCCCCACCCAACACGTCATCATAATCCAGATCCATGGCCCTTATGGCCACCCAAATCCCACCCCACGCCACCCCAGTCCAAACACCCAACCAAACATTCCATCCACTCCAAACTGAAATCCCCATGTCATGATAGATCCCAAATAACCAGTATGCGCATGAGTACAAGTCCGTCAGACCCACACAATGGCGACACATGACTGAGAAAACCCACATCGTGACATGCACAAAACCAATGAGAGAAGACCACACCAATGAAGTAAAAAATAAAAATGTATTATATACAAAAATGAAGGAATGAAACGAAATTACACAAGAATAAAATGATAAATAAAAGGATGTCCCAAATGAAGGAAAAATTATTAATTGCGAAATGAATAAAATGCAAAGAAAAATGCCTCCAAAGTGTCCGTCCATAACACCAAATCCAAAGTCAAAATAAAAACAAAACCATTCTTCCATGGAAAAAGAAAATGTGTAAAATCAAATCCATAACTATATGCAATGTAAAAATCAAGGGTCCATATCCCCAAAAATCCAAAGGAAACCTAAGAAAAAACCTACCTAATAAATAACTATTTACAAAAAGGCAGGGCATAGTCCATGCGCCACAAAGGAAAAAATAAATAAAGGAAACCTCCAACTGCATAACTATTTACAAAGGCGGCGGGCTAGTCCCACGGCTCACTGTTTGATGTTCCGGCCCAGGGCATCATTGAACTCCATGTCGATGTTCCGGAGCGGCCTGTTCCCTGGACTCGAGGTCTCGCAGGGATGCAGCCATGGAATCCCTCAACTCTCTGCGAGTTTCCTCGAGGCCCTCCACCCACCTCAAAGCCCGAGTTCTCCGCCCTGACCATCCTGAGCCGTGCTCTCTCCGCCCACCGCCTCTCCGCATCTATTTGCCGGCCCAACCGCTGCCACACGGAACACACTCCCAGTCCGGGGTCCTCCTGCCCCTTGGCCGATGCCTGCCCCCGGGGTGTTGATGGCCCGTGCCATGATGCCTCCCACACTGAGCCTGCCACTGCCTCCGACTTAACTGCGTCTGCCACCACGACAAAGCAAAAACAAAGAAGTGATGGCTGGAAGGTTTAGAATGAATCTTAACCACTGGCGTTGCTCTGGGCAACCCTCCAGACCACCGTTCTTCGCCTGCCAAGCCATTACAGAAGGGGAAAGACCATATGCAAATCAGGCTTGGCCCCACCCCAAAAGGGGCAGTCCAGCCCGAACTGCTAGATCACATTCCTTCTGCACAAGACCACAAGCATCCCCAAACATGTTTTGCCCTTGTTGGGGCTCATCAGTGAGGAGTAGGTTGGGTCTCAAGGCCCAGGCCGCACGGGACCCACGTCTGGCCATACCCGTCCCACTCGGGGTGACAAAGCAAAAACAAAGAGGTGATGGCTGGAAGGTTTAGAATGAATCTTAACCATTGGCGTTGCTCTGGGCAACCCTCTAGACCACTGTTCTTCGCCTGCCAAGCCATTACAGAAGGGGAAAGACTGTATGCAAATCAGGCTTGGCCCCACCCCAAAAGGGGCAGTCCAGCCCGAACTGCTAGGTCACATCCCTTGTGCACGAGACCACAAGCATCCCCAAACATGTTTTGCCCTTGTTGGGGCTCATCAGTGAGGAGTAGCTTGGCTCTCTAGGCCACCACGACGGCATCTGGGCTTATGGAACCCCCCGTGCCGTTGTGCACGTGCCCTGCCCGATGATGCCGGCACATCCTCCATCCACTGGAGTCCAGTTAGTGGGGTGTCCACCCCTGCTGGACCTCCGACTCCCGACTGCGGCAGGGATGGGATCTCCACCTGGCTGGCTGCGTTGGTTGGGGCAGATCCACAGGGGGCCCTGGTGGCATCTGGGCCAGAAGACGGCACGGAGAACGACTGGCGTATAGTGTGCACAGAGGAGGAGAGGGCACAAGGCTGGCCGACACATGGAGGAAACCCCCGACCATGGACCCTCCCAACTGGGCCACGTTGGCACACAGCTCGTGATCACGTGCGTGGTCCCCCCAGGAAGCACGCACGTCATCACGAATGTCACATGTGCGCAACGCGGCACCAATCAGAACAGACTCCATCCGGTCACGGGTCCCCTCATCCGCAGGTAGAGGTGTGCCAGATGACGTGGACCTTCCCCCAACCTGCGGACGGGCCTGGGACCGGGCATCCCTGCTGGTGCATGGTGATGCAGTCACAGTGTCAGGGACAGAGACATGCACAGGCACCTCTGCGGCGACCTGTGCTGCCTCCTGCCCCATGCCTCTGGACTGCACCACTTGCATCAGTGGTACCACCCACACCAGGCCCCATGTGCGGCTCTGTAGCGGCCTCCTCTATAGACACCACCAACCTGGATGGCTCTGCACCGTATTCCACAGTTGCAAGCCACTGTAGGGGCTCATCCGCCCCTTCCGCTGCAGCCGTAGTGGCATACGCGGCACCAGTCCCCTCGCTCCCGCATGATGGAATTTCCTGGGAGGGTGACTGGGCCTTGCGTCACCGGCCGGTGGAGGCATCCCTGCCGCTTTCCTCCACAGCGCCATCTCCGCCCTCTTCTTCACTCGCCGCTGTGTAAAGGGAGACATTGAACACAAGCATCAGTGTACTGTACAATAGTCCACTAGACAGAAAGCAATAGCACATGAGTGGCACTGCCAAACGTCACTTCCATCATGTCTCCCAACAACACATGGGTCAGTGCAGGCAACACACATGCAGGAACCGGCATGGCAGATGCAACAAACATGTGCAACCATGTCCACTGCACCGTAGAAACATCCAATGGTGGGCTTAAACTCAAATGTATCATGGGACATGCTGATCACATGCACACACATCACCGGAGGGTCATGCATCTGGCCCCGTTTTCCCACAGACACAGTGGATACAAGGATGAGTAGGCTGGATCAGTGAATCAACACATCGTCACAGACATGTGTCATGCATCCATGGCGCACACACTACTCAGACACACGGAAATGTATATCATGCATGTCCATGACAGCAGCACACATCTCACACCCCAAACATGTCAAAGTAGACACACAGGCATGCATACATGTGTGCATTCCGCATGCTGCTCGGCATGATGCAATGTAACACATACACCATCCATGTGGGTCACGCCTGACTGGACTCGCATGCAGCACCATCATGTCCCTACACACACACATCCATACATGACCCATGTCACACGTGCAGCCAAGTAGCTAACTACAAGCACACTGCAACATGCACTGTTTTAAACGTGAATGCATGGCCACTTACCGCCCGACTCCAGACGGGCCTGCATCCTGAGGATCTGGTGGTGAAACACTGGGCGAATGCGCTCTAGGACCCTCATCTGCTGGGTGGTAAGCGGGGCCCGGCACCCCACTGCTCCGCTGCCTCCAAGAGGCGCCGGGCCTTCTTGAGGGTCCTGGGCTTGTAGTCCTCCCATTGCTTCTGGACGTGTTTCATGTGGCGGGGTGCCACCCCCTCCGCGTTGATGGCACCCAGTATGTCCTTGCAGATCCTCTTCCGTCCTTCATTGTCGGCGCGCGATGGTGTGAAGAGGGCATCATAATGCCCCAGAACTTGCTCCACCAGGATACCAACTTCCTTTTCACTGAAGATGGTAGCCCTCTGCCTCTGTGCTGGGGGGTTGCCACTGGTGCCGGAAGGTGTTGTGTCGGTCATGGCAACCCCCGAGGCAGGTGTGGGTAGGCAACTGGGTCCTGGGGATGGGCTGTGGAGTGATGAAACACCAGTCAGGAGTCTTCTGTTCCAGCAGGGGTGGTCACAGCAACTGGACCCTTGCAGATGGCAAATGTGCAGGCGCCAAATGGCAGGGCACAGTGGCAGCAGGCAGGCAGCAGCAGTTGGCTCGTGGGAGGCTGCTCGGGATTCTGGGGGGCAGTAAATCGGCTTTCTGGGCAGGAGCGTGGTCTTCCGTGTGTTGTCGCGTGGCCAGCTTGATACAGAGTGATTTGGCACGTGAAAAACAGCACGTCTGCGTGAATTCCGAGGAAAGGCCCTTGGCGTGTAAGCATGTAGGTGATGTAACGTGTGCGCAGGCATTTCCCTGGCACGGGTTGAAGGTCCCACGTGGGTTTCCATCGCTCTGTACGTGCTTTTCCTGGAAAGCGGTGAGTGTGTTTTCCAGGCGTTGGGGTTCACACGCGATTACTTCACAGTGGCTACAGTGCATACTTCTTCTTTTGGTGTGGGGGTTGGCTGCGCATTCTTCTTCTACACGCAAGGCAGACAGTGAGTCGCACATGCTATTTTTCATAATGCAGGTGTCCCTGTTAGTCGCGGACCCCTTTTTTTCCGGGCATACTAGCCTGCGTGTTGATCAAGTACATATTTATTGTGTTCTTGGCTGCCACAGCGTACTGCATGTGTTTTTTTTACACGCACGTGGGCTACAGGGGTCGCTTATCTCTTTTTCTTGCATTTGTGGGGTGCCTGAGCGTTGCGTGACACGTCATTTCTCCTACGGGGCCACAGAAAAGGACATTCATCGTAGCTGTATATACGTGTTTGTTGTTTGCGCACAGTTTTGTAATGCGGAGGGACGCTACCGCCTGCCTTCGTGTGGCGGATGTGTTTAGGCCTGTGCGTGTCTTTCGCCGTGCATGGGTTTCCCCTATTCGATTCCATGAATACGTGTGGTTCGCGTGCGTGTGGGCATTCTGCGTACTTCCCAGCAGTACATCCCCAGTTATGCCCTTATTTTCATGCGTTGTTCCCCATTTTGCTCGTTCCGCCCCGTGTTCCGCCCCCTTTTTGGTGTGTGCGCCAACGTTGTGCGCATCGCGCATGGCGTTCTGGATGTTGCAATGACGTGTGCGCCCGTGTGCACCACGCACGGATTTGGCGCACATCCCGGGAAAACACACGCCGGCCCTTCCATGAATCGCACACGTGCGCGTGCTCTTGCTTTTTCACGCTTAGTTGTTTGAGAGACTCAATTTGCAAATTCTAGAGAGTCTAGGTAATCCCTGTCAAGCTACTCCCTTTTCTTTGGTCGGCTTCAAATTCAAATGAAATAGTAGATAACGTCTTAGATAAAATCCGTTTGGGAATCATTTTAAAAAAGGGTTCAATTATAATGTAATTAGGGAAATCATTAATACATTCCACCAAATCTATAGGTTTAACCATAATCAACATGAAGTCAGGAACTATAGTATTCAGACCAGGAAGAAAGGCAACTTGAAACCTGGGCATTAATGCAATGTTATCTCTTATCCACGGCTCTAGTTCTGATAGTAGGGGTGATCTAATGACTTTATCAGCGGAATCCAATAATGCTGTAGGTCTATAGTTAGCAGACATGGACCCATTTCCATTCTTAAAGATGGGTATTATGTAAGAAGTAGACCATGCTTTCAGAATTCCAGAGGAAAGAACTATATTAACAAAAAAGTAGGCTTAGGAGCAGATTTAAGCACTATGTTTGAGAGACCATATGTCTCTGGTGCTTGTGAATTTGCTTAGAGCATATATTACTTCTGAAAACGTGAATAGGCATCTCCAACTAGAAGAACTAGGGTTTGGAAAGAGAATCAGAATTATACAAATCCTTATAATAGGCGACCCACTCTGATTCCATTATAGAGTTATTTTGCCAAGAACTTTGTTTCAAAGAATTATTGGCAACAAGAGCATAAAACTTTGACAAATCTTTGTCATGTAAAATTGAAAGCAATTTTGCTTTATTTGAGTCGTAGCAAATTTTTAATGCTCAATATGCCCGCTTTTATACCTTTGCTTGATTCTGGATTTCAATAATGCATACTCCTGTCAATTTAAATTCCTATTACTTAGTAGCAACCAAAGTTCTTGTCTAAGGATATGTGTCATATTGTGTACAGTATAAACAGAACCAGTAGTCTTCGCATTATAGGGTAAGGATCGATTTGTTAAGGTATATATCTGGTCTGAACATGAATAGTTTCAGAAAAGTATGAGGGTAGTAGCTATTCAGAACTAAAGGCCATGTTATTTTCCCAAATATCATTGTGAGAGTCAATCCATTTAGTAAATATAATTACATTTTTCCTAAAACATGTAAAACGAGCTTTTGCTAGATTTACTGTGAAACCCCTTGCTAAGGGAGAAGTACACAAATGTTCAATATCTTGCATGAACATACTAGTTATACATTTAGCAACACATGCAGAATTTATTAGAATAGTTAAACAATTCAAAAAAGGCAAACGTGAATTTAAAACAACAATGTAGACAGTATAAAAGGAACCTCTACCATTTGCCTCTGTTGCACCGCCAGGCGTCTGCCTCCAGAAGTGCGACCATTAACCATAGCTAAAGCCCAGGCCATCGAAACCCTGCCCAAGCCTTTCCTAAGTCATTGTATTGTTTCACACGTCGAACAGAAGCAATGAGCGAATTGGTTCAAACACATCATCATCAAAATTTATTAGATTTGGACAAACGCTATTAAAGACGCCTAGTACTATGCAAATAACAAAAATGTTTGACCAATGTTTAAAAACCTGAGTGAGTAAATACATACACACAGTTAAATTAGTGCTGGAGTCAGGCCCGGCTCCAGCAGGGGAGGAAAGGGGGCCAGCCCCCCCCACGCCATCCCCTGGCCCCCCCTAGAAAGGAGGCCTTGTCAGTGGTGTTTTTTTCCTTTCTTTTCTATCCCTTTTTTTGCAAAAGGTTGATTGTATTTTAACCATACGCAATAGAAAAATAAAAAAAATAAAAGTTAACCACCTGGTTGGGGTAGGGGAGTCTGGTGGTGGGAGCTAGGTGGGTTGCAGGCAGGGGGATTTAGCAATTAGCATTCTGAGAGACAGCACTGCAGGAGGCCCAGTCAGGATTTTTTTGCTTGCCTTGGACAACGATTTATACCCCAAAGCCATGAAAGCAGAACTGACCAGAGAGATGGATGGCATTCACTCCTCTAAGTAAGATAGCACACAGCCTACAACTATTTAGTAAGATCCTGTGTTGTTTTTTTAACTGCACTGTTCAGCTTACATTTCAAACCTCCAATTTACAAGGTAGCTGTTTTTTCACACCTATCAAGTTGATTTGTGTAATTTAAAGTAGGTTTTTATGTGTGGGAATATAACTGCTGTTCCCATTATGCTTAATGAGATGGTTAACTATAGCAAACAATAAATTGCAGGTGATGATGCTTGGACACAGATTTCTGCACCAGATGCACAAACGACTGAGGACCCTGACAAGTTGCATTCACTGGAACACACGCCACTGGAAGCATTTTTAGGTATTTTAGTCCAGCAGTTTGGGCAGGGCTGCTCTCGTTAGTGGCAGGGAAGCCAAGGCTGATTTGCAAACAATGGTATGTAAGCCTGGCCAAAGCAATGCCAGTGGTTATGATTGATTCAGAGACTTACATCCATCAGATTGAGGGCCCTTATAAATTACATTCAAAGTATATATGTTGCTGCATGAACTACTTGAGTATAAGTGAAACAATAAGGTTGGTAGTAGGTGATTTGATGTAAGGCTTTGAATTAGGCTATTAGGTGTAAGCCCGAACGATTGCATTGCACCACCGATAAGATGAAGATAGGATGTTAGGAGGGGCACACAGTCTATTTACGTGTTTGGTCGTTTACACATCCATTGCCATGTTAATCCCTATGGTATTCCCACCAACTACCTGTCCCCTCCCTGCTGAAACATACCCTCTTGGTTACTCTTTGAGCTAGCTCTGTCGCAAAGTAACATCAATATTTGTGTTGTATTGGGCCTGCTTGTGTTATATCTCAGCATCCTTTTGAGTGTTTAATGATTTAATTGCCTCAGTAAATGAGCTCATGTTGTAATAAAACAACTCTTAATGTGTGTTTTCAACCAGTAAATTTAAAAGCAACATGGGTGTCCTTGCATCTGTTCCTTGACCCGGAATCTTAAAACAAGCATGGCAAAGCTAACCGTATTGACATGTATATAAGTAGTACACAGGTTTTTGCCAGACAATGATATACCATGCCTAGGTACTCCCACCATTTTCTAGATGTTCCCACCTTATTGCCAGGTGGTACCCTTATGGCAATGCCTGGCAAATGCCTTTCCCATGTGTATTCAAAAGCCCAAGATTGCCCTGTAAACTCTTTGTTAAACACTCTCTGGCAGGAACCGTTCCGAACCTCCTCACAGTGCTTAGGTCTTGCTGGGTATGGCTGCTTGCTGTTCTAATTTGAGTGAAAACATGAATAACCCTCCACTAAAAATGGTCCCGTCACCACTGAGCAGGTATCATTTAGAATGCTGCTGCCCTCTCAAAAGCTCTCAAATTACCAAGCATCGAAAGCTGCCTATGGGACTCAACAGCATCAAGACCACACATCCTAGGACAGGTCTCCTGGCAGAACGAGCGGCTGACCTGCTCATGTCCCTCTTCCATGGTGCCACTATTTTCGACATCTAGATTGTCTTTTTAGTATTTTTACAGTAAACAGAATAGATACCACATTGTTTTACACTGTGTTCACTGAACCACTGGTTTTGTCGTTCATCTTCATTTTTCTCGGTGAGAATGGCCACATATGGTAAATTCACCCTCTGCGAGGCCACAGGAGGCCTTTGGATTTATTGGAATCTGGATGAGGCACTGCCAGGCACCTAAATCTACATCTGTGCGGGTGTGCCTAAATGAATGGGGAACCGGCCAAGGTTACAAATGCATTTTCCAAACATTGCAAATGTGCATGGCAGGATCTGTCAGACCCGTCATACTCAAGTGTGATGCAGGCATGGGGGGGGGCTGGCACCTGCTGAAGACTCCAGGCTCCAGCTCTCAATCCACATGGATGGTGGACGCCCATGGATAGCTAGGAGTCCATTCGCAGGGATTGGGCTGCCTGGTGCTGCGCCACCCACCTGGTCACCTTAATAGACAATCTTGGCATGTTCATTTGGTTTTATATTCTGCCAGATATGTCAAATTCGGCCTGTAAAGGTTTACACATATTGATAAGTGCACGTTAGCTGCAAATCACCCTGTGATTTGGCACCTCGAAATAGGCAGTATACTTTCTCAGGGGCATGATGGTCAGCAAACATGGCGGCGACATTACACAGCAAGGCTCAGACAAGTTAGGCCTTGTTCTAGCAGACAGCTACCAGTCACGTGTACAGGCCAAGCTACACTGGAAAGCTCTACCGTTTCCCGAAGGCAAGTCAAGCAGCCTTGGGCCTATTGAGAAAAGCCACATAGGAAAATATGCGTATGTAAAGCAAAGAAGGTCCAGTTGGCGTGCAGTCCGATACAAGACACACATCCTGGTGTGCTATTTGCAATTGAGCGGATAGCTGCCAGACATCAATGCTGGCAAGCCTCACGACAGGACAGCATGACATCCTGAACATGGAATGTGCATTCATGATTCAAATCTGATCCGAGATGTGAGAAGCTTTCCATGACATGTATAACGTGTATCTGTGCACACGGGTGCAAGCATCCATCACAGCACTTCCAAAAAAACAGAACCAAACTAGCAATTCAGTAAGTGGATGGGTGCACCCACAAAATGTGCCGAGTTAAAACATACAGAAACAATTCAAGATTACAGGCCACTAAACATTCAAACGAATGTGTGATGAGAAAACAAGTAAGACACAGTATGATTGATGTATAGCCGAGATGCAGGACACACTGAACTGCATAAGTGGACGCAGCCTGCAAAGATTCCTTACGTAAATTCAGGTCGAGCATACTTGCCATATGAACTTAAGAGGATTAAGGAGTTGCACATATTGTTTGATTATTTAATCATTTAACAGACTGTAAGAGTGTTGCTGAGACTAAGCATAATGTCTTTGTACAACACTTGAACCGACATGGCCAGGGGAACTGGCTACGCTTACACGTTTGCATAGGAACGTCCCCTCCGTGCAAATTTTACATTTACACGGTGGACTGCAAAAGTAAATCGCAAAAAAGCGGGCATAGAAGCTACACCACCCGGTCGGTTGCACTCTTTGCCGTGCAAATCGAGTAAACGCTGTCTCCCACGTACACATGGCAGGCAGCGTTTACAATGGATTCCTCTGGAGTGCACCTGCTTAAAAGCAGGCGGACTCCATAGGAACCCACGGCATTTGCGACAGCAAGAAAATACACGCAGGCTTGGAGTATTTGTATGGCGGCGAGGAAGGGGGGCGTAATCATAATTTACGATTCCCCCCCTCTCTCCGCCCCACATATTGTGGAAAGTGAGTAAAACGCAGACATATATTTGCAAATCATGAGGCCGATTCCCAAAGCCTTGTATGCACTGGCTCATCACTTTAACTGTGAGGAAAATAAAGGTGCACACAATTCATAAAAAATGGGGATCGAATATGGCTGCCTAGATGTGCATCTTCTTAGGGGGGTTACAGAATGCACATTGTGCTCGCCTTCGTGGATATGTGCAATCCGTGGATGGGGGGCACATTTCCTCTTATAGGAAAGCGAATTCCGTTCTCACAAACACATTAACTTCCCGTGTTGAAATAATGCACACACACACAAAAAACTAAGCTACTAGTCATCGAATACTAAGAAAATCAAGCATTAGCAAAATCAACAGGTTTGGCTTTTGGGTAGGCATGGCATAGGCATCCCCAGGCGCTAGCAGGACCGGCTCCAGGAATTTGGATCTGGGTGGGCCAGGTTTGTGATCAAGGGGGCCCAATTTCCAGTGGGTGTGGGTGTAGGAGTACCCTAAAGAAAGTGCTGACATTATTCCAGATTTCCCAGATCCGCGATTCAGTAAAAAATGACTTCCCAGATCCAGAAAAATGCATTTGTACAGCTCTATAAAATACAGTACAAAGCAAAAAAAGAATCAAGGATAATACTGTTGCAACATTACTCTACCTATATTCCCTTGCCATCTGTTCTCCGCTTTCTTTTATATCCACTTCTTCACCTTTAACCCCCCAGTCACCTTCCATCATCTCCCCCTGACCACCATTCCCATTTATCTCCACTTCCAACTACCCCCAAAAACCCTCACCATGTCTTTCTTGGCCTGGCTGGGGCGAATCAGGGGTGAGGCTTCCACCTCTGCGAGGGCTGAGGGGCAAGACACCAGTGTTTGTTCCATCTCAGATGGTCTGCTCTCAACAATGCCTCCATAAACACTGTGGCTACTCCCAGTAGGCTTTGGAGGAGGTGCTTGTGGTTCCGCCACCTTGTTGTCAAAGACAACCCCCCCACCCTTCCTCCAGTATACTGAAGCAAGGAATAGGACATTTTGTTTCTTACAAAATTACATTTTGAAGCACAATTTCTTTTTTTTGTTGCATTTTTGCAAACCATTTTAATTCAGTTGAGTGCACAAGAGACTGCTAGCATCCAGGAAAGAAAGCCAGGGTGGGAGACGTGGGGTCAAGAGGACAATGGTGCAGGTTGCAGGTTACTGACACATGCGCTGCCCATCTCTTAAACCATGAGTGAGACTTTTTAAAATAGCTTCTAATGTGAACTGAATCACTTCTAGGGGCAGTGTGATTAAATTGCGCTGCCCATCTCTTAAACCATGAGTGAGACTTTTTAAAATAGCTTATAATGTGAACTGAATCACTTCTAGGGGCAGTGTGATTAAATGATTTGCCCAGGATCACACACTTTGGTTAAGTGGTAAAGCCAGAATTTGAGCCTATCCTGAAATTTTGATACTTGACCACGCATCATCCAAGCTCAAGTTATATGTGTTGAAGATTTGTTTTGAATACCTAAAATAATACTCAATTTTATACAGATTACTTTAAAAAGTCACATGATAAACCAACCTGACAATGTATATATACATTGCGGAAATGTGTTGATGAAAAACATTAAGGGAGTCATTTTGTTTTGAACCCTAAATTGCGCAGAGGGACCACTCATGTTTGCAGATTTTTGCAAAAAAGAGCCCCTCCATGCAATTTTAAGTGTTTCCACCAAGTACTGGAAAAGTAAACAATAAAACACTGGCAAATATCACCTTTGATCTTCACTTTTCTACTACGTGTCTGGAAAAGTGTAACTCCCTCCCACAATTAATGATTGTGGGAGCCATCCACAATGGTTTCTTTTGGAATCTGTCTGGCTTTACCAGGTGTAAAAGTCAGTCTGATTCCATAGGAGTCCATTGGTTTTGTGCAAATATAAAAATACATGCTGGTGAAAAACCAATCGGATTGGGCAGGGGGACCTTTAAGAGCAGGCACATTTGTTAAGTCCGATCTGCTTTCCAACTTCGACTGACAAATCATACAAAATCATCCAGCGCAAAAAAGCGCTAAAGTTCAGGCAACTCTTCCACACAGAAAAAGATACATTCTACATAGGTCGGAACCCCACTGGTAAGTAAGCTTAAGAAGATCTGAAAGTGTCCCATACTTGTCATCCCATCCTTGTCAATTTCAGGTACGGCCTTGTTGGATCAACTCAGTGAGGTGTAGCTTGATTCCCTAGGCATAGCAAACAAGACACCCACATCCGGGCATACACACTTTTACTTAGGGAGACAAACTGAAACCAAAATGCATTGGCAAAACCAACAAAGCCAAAAGCTTGGGTTTTTGATTAGGCATGGTCTCGATGCCAGAAACAAAACCTGAAGGCTCAAAACCCAAGTTTCAAGGCCCTAGGACGCTCTGTTTCCAAAACATCTGCACCACAATGCCCTGCAACATACTGCACCGCACCAGGGTGAGGCGACAGGTGGGGAGAGCACACAGAAGGTCCCATTATGCTGCTCCTCTCCACATCTGCTCCGCAATTGTCAACAATTGATGACAGTGTTATCATGTCTGCCTACAGAAACTAGCACCATTTGCTAGTTGCTTATAAAAATCAACTGGCTGAAGACACACATTAAGAAATTTGTATCACACCAGGAGCTCATTTACAGAGGCAATTAAGTAATTAAACACTCAAAAGAATGCTTAGATATAACACTGGCAGGTATTATACAGCACAAAGATCAGTGTTACTTTGTGATAGAACTTGCACAGGGAGTTCACAAAGGGTACGTTTTGGCACTGATGGGCAGGTAGTTGGTAGTGATGCCATAGGCATTCACATATCCATTGCTAGTCATTGGTTGGGTAAATGACCAAAGACGCCAATAGGATGTGTGCTTCTCTTTACATCCTATCTCCATCCTAACTGTGTTCCACTGCAAGAGTTCTGACTTACACCTACTAGGCAACATTCAAAAAGGATGTATGTTTGTCTCTGAATCAATCATAACCACCGGCATTGCTCTGGTCAGCCTTCCATAACATTGTCTGCAAATCAGTCTTGAACCTGCCATTAATGTGAGCAGCCCTGCCTAAACTGCTCAACCACAAGCCAAAAATTGCCTGTGGTTGCTTGTGTTCCAGTGCAGAGGGTACATGGCTTAACAACCGAGACTAAATTTATTATTTATTTTATTTATTAATCTGCACCTTTTGGTGATAGGTCCAAGAGTCATTTTCTGCCTGTAATGGCAGGACATATTAAAGAATTATAGTATGAAATGTTGTGCAAAGAAATTATAGTGGTAATGTTTAATGTTTACCACACCCTGTGGGTAATAATAAGCAGCTAATAAGCAGCGCTTAGATGCCTGAGGGTTCGTAGTGCTATATAAACAAAATTATTATTATTCAAAGCCTTGCATCCATCACTTTTTCACCATACTGCTCTCCCCTCCAGAATTACATGTTTGTTACTTCCAACCTTATTTTTACGTTTATACTCAAGTAGTTAATGCAGCAGAATATATTTGTAAGGGTCCACAGTCAGTTGATGTACCTTTTGCAGAAATCTGTGTGCAATCAACATCACCTGCCATTTATTGTTTGACATAGTTAACCATTTTATTATGCATGATGTGAAAAAATGCTATATTGCCACAAAAAATAAACATACTTTAAATTACAGAAACCAACTTTGCGACTTTAGGCTTGAGAACATATTTGTATGCATTGTCCAAGCAAACTACACCAACTATGCGGACGACACCCAGATACTCATTCCCATTTCAGGTGACTATCTTGCTGACACCAAGGCCCTCAATGACGTCTACCTGGTCATCCAAGCTTGGATTGCCCAGCACCAGCTATGTCTGAACGACGATAAGACGGAGCTCCTTATCCTGGGTATCTCACAACGCCTGAGCAAACTCGGGCCATCTTATTAGTCATTCACCATAGACGGCAACTCCATACGAGTCTCGAAAGACACCAAAACACTAGGCTTCTACCTGGACTCCACCCTATCCTTGTCGAGACAAACTAATGCAGTTAGGTCTGCCTCTGCCTACACGTGCAAACTCATCTCAGCTTGCAGACCATTCCTCACCACCCACAATAGCGTCACACTTGCGAGAACACTTATCATGGCTAAAATTGATTACTGCAGTGCTCTATACCTAGGCACCAGCCAAGAGAACCTATCCAAACTCCAAACCACCCAGAAAAATGCAATTCGAGCGGCCCTGAACATCCCTCGCAACCACCACATCTCAGAAGCCAGAACTAGCCTAAAGTGGTTACCTGTGAAGCAGAGAATTTCCCTTAGAACCCTTGCCCTCACGCACAAATGCCTAGCCAACAAGGCCCCGATCTATCTCTGCAGTCGGCTTTCGCGCCCCTTCTTGCGGCTGTAATTGAATATTTGGCTCTTTTTAAAACTTTTGTCCTATTGTAAGGGCACCTAGAAGCACGTTTTTTACCCATTTCCAGAAGGAATAATGTATGTACATTAGGCGAGGCAAAGTTGTTGGTGTTCTCCCTTCCATGTAAGACTTTGGCTGATTCGGTTTATGGTTTTATTGAAAATGCTCTATGTTTGAGAAAATCAAACGTTTTTTTTTACAAAATCTATTATTTATTAGATGGGTTATACTTTTTATACCTTTTGTATGTTTATTCTGTACTTTTATTAAATGAACATTTCGAAAATAAAGTCAATTGATTGAGTCCAACAATGATAATGTGTATGCCAAAGCAATGCAGAGATTAGCAACAAGATGTGAGAACCAAGAAAAACACGGTTCTTCAGCTCATTCACTTCTATACAAGAGGTCAGGGTCACACAGAATCTGTTGAATATAATGTTATCAGACTTCGTGGACTAGCAGCATTGTCCAATTTTGGTAATCACGCTGAAGACACGGTGAGAGACATGCTCACAATGAAATACAAAGGCAATACAAGGCAAATACATGAAAGAGCGGGAGATTATTTGGAAAGAGCAATAAAAAAATAGCGAGAGCAGTCAAAAACAAAAATGTACATCACAGGAAAGAATAAAGCTGCTTGCAACACTTGAATAAAGTAAATGCTCTACAACTAAGGAACAGAACTGATAGGTAGTTCAAAAGCAGAGAGACAAGAAAAGAGAAATGACGAACACCAAAAATAATTAAATGTTATAGGTGCGTCAGTCACACCCATCTAGCAAATGACACATTGTGTCACGCAAAATGCAAAGAATGAGACATTGTCCAAAGGAAGGAATGAGTGGGCACAACCCATTTTCTTTACTTTTGTGCTGAATTGCTGATAGTTGAAAATAAGGTATTTAGTCCTGTCACCAGATACCTCCCCGTTTGCGAGGGGTGGTAGGAAATAATGATGCACAAATGGCTGGACTGGTTTGTCCAGTCTGCTGGAAGGACCTACGTGGGCACCTCCACTAAATGTTACTTAAGTTCGTTAGGTTATATGTTGATTTTCATAAAAGAGTCTTGACAAACTTGATTGATTCAAATGTAGGTATATTTATTATTTAATTGCGCTTTCTAGTAGGCTTCTTAACAATTTGACATGTTATTGAATTAAGTGTTAGAATGCCACAAAAATATATACTTTTCACCATTTAGATTTCCTAACATGAATTGCCATATGAGGAGTATATCTGATATACACAGCTATCAAAGGTGAAACTGCTGGAGTGGACAAAAATGTGGGAATTTTTTCCATAAGAAAGAATGCCTATATAAGGCCAAGGATTCGAAGAATCATGAACACAGGTACATTTATGAACATATTTTGTACCATGAATACTGAATAATGCATAAAATACATATTTGATTTACTTCTAAACTATTATGTTGATTGCTACCATATTAACATGTTCTACTTTTATTGTTTCGTTAACAACAGTCCCTGAAGAAGGTCTTGAATAAATCGAAATGCATTGGACAATACAATTCTTGCAAGAGGCCTACTAGAAAGTGCAATTAAATAATAAATATACCTACATTTGAAACAATCCATTTTTTTCAAGACTCTTTTTTGAATATCGACATATAACCTAACAACCTTAAGTAACATTTAGGGGGGGTGCCCACGTAGGTCCTTCCAGCAGACTGGACAAACCAATCCAGCCATATGTGCATCGAAAAACTAGACATTTCCATAAGATTTGCCATCATAGAAACAAAAAAGTCTCAAGCACTGAATGACTACAATCCAGGTAGGAAGAATTCTCGTCTGCAGGGGAAGACCTGACGGTACTAACAGTTCACCGCAAAAATGATAGAAGACCCCAGCTGCACTGTGAGGTAAAAATTGATTGCAACAGAATCAAATTTGTGGCTGAATCTGGCTGTGACTTGACCATAATTCCCATGAATGCGCACACATGGTTGGTCAACTGAGAAAAGGGAATGAAACTAGAATGGACAGCTTAGGAGGGTCGGAAATCAAACTAGTATGATATCTGAAGAGCCAAGTAGTTTTTAGAGGGAGGAAAGCAAATATAAGAGTATACTTCGCAGAAATAGTTCCCGCCGTACTGGGTTGGCAGATCAAGCAAAACCTAATTTTAAGCTACATACGGCAGACACAATGCAGGTACTCACAATCGCAAAGGCAAACTTCCAGGAAAACATCTTCTAAAGCTACATGATGCTATTTTAAGAAAGCATGGGGTGCACAAAAGGCTCTCAATATTGCATCAAGATAAGGCTCAAGTCCACCCCCTTAAATCACAGTCTGCTCAGTGATAGATGCAGCCAGATAAGCCTTAAAAGAACAAACTACAAAAAGAGGGCACAATAGAGCCACAGAGGTGTCAAAATGGTTGAGCCCGGGGGGGCCTGATTAAGAAGCCAAAATCCAACAAATTTAAAGTGTGCCTCGATCTTTGCAGCATTCATCAAGAAATTATAACAGATAACTATCCACTGCCAAACATCAGATATATGGTCTTCTGGCAGCAAGATACCAACTGTGGCAAAAACTAAGACATGGAGACTGCTTCAATTTAAAATGAAGAGGTGCTGAAATAATGCATGTATTCATTCATTAATGCTTTTAAATAGCTACCATGAAACGGGTGCATCTACAGGATGCAGGTAATCTACCAGTTCCCCTGAGAGACAGCATCTGACAAATGGCACAGCACTTTCCACACACCAGAAACATTCATGTAGACAGGCCCAATGATTAGGTTTTAAAAAACGTTCAATTGACCACTGGAAATGCTGAAAATGCCAGTTCAAAATGGAACTCTCTGCATTCATGAAAAACTCTGCCCCTGCTGCATTGAAGCATTGTGCATTACTTGAATCTACAAAACACTTTGACGGGCAGAGCAGCATTACATTTGATCAATAACCACAACATTCCTTATAAATCATGGAACTGAAGATCTAAAAAATGCAAAAAGGCCCATTGTGTGTCAGGAACATAACAATAGCGTATATCGTTTTCTGACAACAATAGAAACCTTGGATTATTCTTTCAAGAATATATATATTTAAAAGATAACAGCGTTTTAAATTGAGAATCCTATTGTGATTATACAATGATTTGTATGTGCAATATTTTAAAATAGGGAATGCTAAAATGTACAAGAAATAAATGGTTTTATAATGTGGGCTTAGGTAATGATGGTAAGCTCTGCAGTCAAACTCTCCCACAAGATAATTTCCTCTGGTTGAGCCCTGCATACATAATCAAATGGGAGGAAGGTTAAGTGTGCCAGAAGATAAGCATTGGACTTTTGGAAAGAACAGGCTTGGTTTACATTTCATTCCATAAACCTACTACGTTTCACAAAACACAGGTCCTTCTGGAGCAATATCCCTGAGTAAATGGGATCTTCCCACCCACAATCAAGAGGATATTCTTAATAAATATATTTTTAAATTCCAATAAGGCTGAATTCATGGTGTTTGCAAATATAAGAATTTGAACTATCCATATGGTCAGAGCCCTGTTTTCCCAATAACCAGAGTTCAAAATGTCATAATGCACTTAGAGTCTAACCTGTTGAGTTGATATCAGTTAAAGCAATAAAGCCGATCAGATTTCCAATAATGTTAAATAGACAATGAGGCCTCAGAGCTGTTTACATGACGTCTGATGCTAGCAAAAGGGTGCCACAATTCCAAAAAATAGTCTGGAACCCTGCTGCAAAAAGATAATGAGCCATTGCAAGTAACTAAATTCATGTATTTAAACATGGTTTTTGACATAAATCCACATGATGTACAATCAAACAGAAATGTCAGTTACATCCATGAGATTCTCCTCTAGCAAATGATTCCAAATCTGAATTGCCTCCATGTTAAATAATTAATAAAATTATTAATATTAATAACTTCATGAAAAAGTATCATAAACACTTGTGTCTCATGTCCCTTCATCTGTCTGGGTCAGGGGATCCCAGACGTCCATATTTCATTAATGTGCCATATTGTTACAAGAAGATATGCATACACATGATTTTAGAGAGCAGATAGCCCCCACCTTCTCAGATGAATAGAACATATGATCATCCTATAAAGATTGGGGGGCTGTATTCTCTGGGAGTGTCTGATTACTAAGCAAGCATACAAGGGTTTGACCAATCGAAAAGTTTGATATCATCATGAAAAAGTCTGGGAATATCAACCATGATAAAAAAAAAGGAAAACCCACAGTCAATAGAGAGAGTAAGAC
Source organism: Ambystoma mexicanum (assembly GCF_040938575.1). Taxonomy (NCBI): domain Eukaryota; kingdom Metazoa; phylum Chordata; class Amphibia; order Caudata; family Ambystomatidae; genus Ambystoma; species Ambystoma mexicanum. Next base: position 822,351,701 of record NC_090922.1, read on the forward strand.
ACAAACTGCAGTACTCTGGAATTAAAAGCTGCAGGGAAGCAGAACACCTCTTCCAAATGGATGAGTGCGGATAGAGGATAATATCTCTGGAAATGACAAGGCCTTGCAAATCTGCTTCAGAGGAAAGGAATTGACACCAGAAAATGGCAAGCTGGCTGGGAGCTCCTTTGAAAAGCCAGGAGGGTCTATCCTTAAAGAATGATTTAAAGGAGAGCATACACAAAATCCTCAATCCAATTACATAAGTCCTCTATAATGATTTCCCTGCTAAGTCTCTGGTGTGGGAGGGACCCAGAAGGTGATGCCACTAAGAGGAGTCAATTCTAAATGAAATCCTTTAATATTATAATGGGAAATGCCCTTTACTTTCACACTGTATTCAATGCCAAGTGAGATTCAGCGGTGGACTGGCCTAATAAGAATCAATAGCATTTATCAGCTCACTCCTTTGTAAAATAAAGCCAATTAAACTGTACCCAGAGGGCATTTACAGGTATAGTCAAACAATCAGGCAGTGATTTGAATGGTCAAGTTCCATAGCATAACTGATAATCGCTTGATAACTTGCAACCCGTTAAAGCCATAGACATTTAAAAAAAGAAATTGGGAGATCAAGGGAGTTTAGTTGTGTCACTTCAATTCCCATAGAAAATGATGCCAGAGTAAATTACATTCTCTCTTGTCTTTTGACATTGCAAAGAAGGGGAAGGGCTTGAACTTTCAGACCAAATTTGTGAAGTGAAGTGGGAGGGGTACTCCTCCCTTTATTGAATACAAATCATAAAACCATTGTCCTATTTTGGGTGGAGTAACAATATCCTGTGTATTCCAAACTGATAGCACTGCTTCCCCTATCCAAACCTTCAGCATTATATTCAACTCATTATAAAATGTATTTCAATTGCATGCACATGTTTGCAACCCTCTGCACTGTATTTAGAATGGGGGTGGGAGGATTGCTGTCGACTGAATGATAGTTGCATTGATATTTATGCAAACCTTCTCTGGTAGGCATGCTTGTTTTTGATACTGGAGAAAATTAAACATTCTCAAAATAGCGATTATTTATAAGGGAATGAATGTGATGCACAAACTGCTTGAATAATTTAAAAATACTGCCCAATAAGTGCTGATGTAATTATGCACTTAGATTGTGCTTAGAGGTTAGATGTTCCTATGAACTTACATTGTGCTTAGAAGTTATATGTTCCTATTATAATAATACCAGAAATATCATGAATAGCTCTGTGTAACTTGTGAGGAGCTACGAATGAGACGCGGACAGAGTGAGCTCATCGTTTTGGCTATAAACTGTTATTTGAAATAAAAAGGTGTTGGAAAGGGTCTCACTGTCCAGTGTCAAGATGTCCAAAGCAACGTTTCCTGTGTCTGAAATCCTACCACCGTCCGCACAGTCTACAAAATAACTCTAATATGTGAAGGGTAATGTCTTTGGCCTTGTAAGTGCCTAAACGTACAAAATGTTCAAAAGAAATGTATAACGCCAACACAAATGTTACCAATGGATAAAGTTCACAGTTCCAGGGGACAACTCCTTTTCGCCATGTTTTTCTTCAAGACACTTCAAATTCTTAAGGGCATGAATCTTCCTGAGGGCTCTTTGTTTAACAAAATACTTGCATACAAAAACCAACATGGGTGTTAAGTTCCAAACTCGTACGATACCTGGTGTAACTCCCCTGCCAGGTTCTTTTTCACTTTGTTTAACTTTGTTTTCAGGCTTGACTTTGCCTGGTGTACTTCCCTGCTAGGGCTTTTCATATGATTTACTTTGTAGACATGCAAACTTGACTTCGCCTAGTATACATTCCTGCCAGTGATTTTCATGTGATTTACTCCACACACTTGCAGACTTGCTTTTGCCTGGTTTACTCTCCTGCCAGGGCTTTTCATCTGATTTACTTTATACAATTGTAAACTTGAATTTATAGAATTGAAAACGTGCTTTGGCCTGGTTTAGTCTCTTGCCAGGGCTTTTCATCTGATTTACTTCATGCAATTGCAAAACTTGCTTTTCTCTCACATTTATCTGTAAACCCTTTTTAGGTAAAATTGGATTTCACATTCCTTCTCATTTGCTTCATATACTTTTGTCTTTCTTTGGCAGCATTGCTGAAGCACTCTGGTGTACCATTCTCTCTATCTAGGACTCACTGCTTTCTGGTGACATTCTTCGGTTCCCCTGAGGTAGATGGGAGGCAGCACTCTGATGTCCCGCCTCCAGCTCTCACAGGTTCATCAGCCTCACCGAACAGCTTCCACATACTTCGCAGCTCCTGCTTTCCTCTGGGCTCTTGCACCGTGTTCGGGTGGCTGTGAGGCTGCTTACAAGTTCCTGTGGCCACTAGGAAGTTTCTTCTTCCTTCCCTCAGGTGCTCGACGCAGGGTGAACCGGCCTTTCCAAATTGGACTATTGTAACAGCCTCCTTCTGAATGTATCTGCCTCCACTCTTCGCCCTTTACATCTAATCCAGAACAGGACTGCGAGACTTGTCATTGGCCTGAAGCCCTGGGATCGTATCGCTCCATCTCTGAAATCCCTCCATTGGCTCCCAGTGGATGCAAGGATTAAATGTAAAACCCTCTGCATTGTCCACAAGGCTTTCTGGGGCCTGGGTCCAAAATACGTTCAACTATCCCTCCGTAAATACCTCCCCTCCAGAGCCCTTCGCTCCTCTACTTCTAACTCCCTCAGGGTCAGTCGTGTCTCAAAGAAACGTGCAGGGGGTAGATCACTGTCTTCGGCTGGGGCCTCCCTTTGGAACAGCCTCCCTGCCATCTTGAAACTTCAGGAGAACCATCTCCGGTTCTGGAAGCACCTCAATACCTTCCTCGTCGGCTCTGCCTTTTCCCCTCTTCTCCCCTGCTGATCTGTTCTCTCTCTGGCACTGTACGTCTGGCCACCCTTGGTCCATCGGGCCCAGGTATCGGTTCACCCTGCCACCCTCCTGCACTACCTTCGGGCCACCACTTGCACTGGGGTCTGTATCTGTACCCATACAGTCCACCACCCACTTTTCTTCTGCACTACCAGATATAACCTAGCACTTGCCACCTGCTGCCTGCACTACCACTGTATAGCTTTTATTTAATTATTTCTTTATTTTACTTATTAATATGTATTCTGTTCTTTCCTCTGTTCCACACTTTCTACATCTCCCCCCCCCCTTCCATGCACTTTCCCCCTTTTTCCCTTTCCCATGCACTTGCACGCTCTTAATGTCACTGGGCCTAGTAAGATTGTTGTTTTTGTTCTCCCCAGTTCCTCTCTCTTTGCCTGGTCCCGCTCTGAAACACTTGTGTATGAGTGCGATATAAATAAAATATTATATCATCATATCTGCAGTCCTCGTTTCCTGCCTTCCTCCCAAGCCTGCCGGCTCCACAGTCATTTTGACATCCACACAGTCCCTCGATCAACACCGAGTGGGTTTGGCCTTCCCAGGTAACATCCTCCCACTTCATGCTGGGTATAGCTTAAATGTCCCAGCACCTATCCTGCGCTCACAACCACTAGAGCGTATCTGGCGCTTCTCGTTCCTGTTGATCTACATTACTCCATTCAGCCTCTTCATCCCAGTATTTCTAGATGAATGTGTTCAGCCTCTTCATCCTAGTATTTCTAGATGAATGTGAGTTGTAGGCAGTTTTTGATGTTTTATGTGTAGAGTATTGGAATGTGTTATCAGTAGGTCTTATGGATGGCCGAAAGGGAATCATCACAATATGCCATTAAGGCATGGGAAATGGAAGGGGTATCCCTAAAAGGGAAAGGGGGGATACCATGTCTCATCTGATGATGTATCACCTCTCTGAGGGTCACCTCTCCCCCCCCATGTGATCCTCCCTCATATAGCTGCCCCAGGGTCAGGATCAGGTAGCAGCCGCCATCCACTGGCCACATGGTGAGAGGTTTACCCCAGGGTAGGAATGATGATATCATCAGATTCATCACAAACTGCCGGTGTGCACGGTTTCTTAATGAGATGTCACAGGCAGGCCAACTCTTTAATTGTTTAAACAAACTATCAAAGTTCATGGATCTTATTGTAGTGACTTCCCATGCATAAAGTAAGGGAACCACCTTTGATTTTCTTTTATGTAAATACATTTGAGTTTTAACTATAAACACAGACTGTTTCTTGTCCCAAAGTTGTGGGATGGGAGTGTATACCATAGAATGTTAGATCAGCGTTTGCCTCTTAATGAAAAGAGCGACATAGCAACAAACATCTTACCAACACATTTTCCAAATTAGACCTGCATGATGCATATTGCCAAGACACTCAACAGCCTTTATAATGCCATATGGTACATATCAGTACACATGCCGTTTGGTCTTTCATCTGACTTATGGTCAAGAACGTGAAATGGGTCATACTTTCAAGATGATATGCTAGTTTATGGGAAAGATACAAAGGAACATGAAATGGCCATACACAAAGTACTTGGGAGACTACATGAACCAGAGTGAAAGTCAAGTGAGAGTAACAATACTGTGGGATACCTAGGCTACGCCTTCACAACCGCCATGATCATGCCCAAATTAGGTCTACTGAAATCCATCAATGAGCCACGTGAACCAAAATCCGGCATTGGCTGTCCCACAGGGTGGTCCGGGGAAAAAGCTCCAGAGAGTTATCGGCGCTGGAATTCTCCCTAACAACCCCAACTAAAAGAGGAAGAACCTCTGCTCTTTATCGTCTCCTAGATAGGTCAGATCCCTCCAAAAAAGAAAGATACATGCTTGAATGGGAGAAGGACAACCTATTTCCTAATAGAGGTCGAGGAATGGGAGAGAATCTGGTCTAGACTGCATAAGAGTTCACAATGCATCACAAACAGGGAAGGTGGCTACAAACTCTGCTACAATGTTTTATGTCACCCCGGCTCAGCTCAACAAGGCCAACCCAAACATCCCCGGAACCTGTTGGCGTGGCTGCTCCGCCCCCGACTCACTATTCCATATGGTCTGGAACTACCAAAAGGCAGAGGCATACTGGAGAGAGGTAATAAACCACATCAAGGAAATCACCGGCCTCGCCATCCCCTGGGATCCTGGGGTAATTCTTCTGGCCGAGACAGGAGGAAGGGCATTCCGAGTCTCAGGGCACATCCCTCGTCTATGCATGCATCTACTCATAGCAGCAAAAATCGCAATGGCCCGGTTGTGGAAAAACGAAGACGGACCCTCAGTAGCATTATGGTGGTCCAAGTGTTGGGACATAGCTGTAGCCAAAAAGGTTACGGCAATCCGCTCAGACTCTCTGAACAGAGCCCTAAATATTTGGGACCCATTCATGGACTACGCAGCTAAGTTTCCAGCTCTCACCAGAAGGCCTCCACTAACCAGATGGCTCCAAGGCAGCCCGCTTTATTAAACTATAGACTCAAACTGGATCAACCCAGAGCGCGGGAACCCGCTCAGACCCCGCGAAAAGATAGGGTCATGGACAACAGTGATCAGGTCACCAATAAACTCTTCCTCCGCCAGATAGCCCTAACTGCATTATCACACTGGCGCGACTATCGATTACTGCAATGTTGTTGACGTTGTGTTTAGCTGTAAAACCCAATAAAATGTTGCTATGAAGAAAAAAAAAAAAACAAGGAAAAAATATGCTCCTTTTAAGGGCTGGAAGAACATTAAGTCAAATTTGTCTACACATTTTCAGAATGTAGCAAATCCATGCGGGAAGTGCTTAAGAAAGGAAATTAGTATTGATAGCCAAATGAAAAGGGAAAAGAATTCAAAAACCTCAAACAGAACCTTATTCCTGCTCTATAAATACACTCATTCTATCCGGGGTGGAAAATGTACATCACCATGGATGCTGGAGCCTATGGTTTGGGCACCATATTAACCCAAAAACATAATGGTGAAGAAAGAATTATAGCATTTGCGTCCAAGACTTTGTCCTCGACACTGTTCATTAATACAAAAGGAGCTACTGACCTGTGTGTGGGATGCAGAATATTTCAGGACTTAATATGCAGAACCCCATTTTTCATACTGAAGGATCATAAGCCCTTAGTGCACTTATTGGGCCCAAGTAGGACCGAGACATCAACACCCAGGATTGTGCACCTGCAAGAACAGATGTTGGTCTTCCAGCACAATCCCAGGTGAAAGAATGGACAACTGGAATGCATGTCCCGCCTTCCACTTTAAGAAGGAGGAAGGTACACTTAGCTGAGTGCCGAATGCATTGTAGTATATATATACTTTTTTTGTGCATTTAGTTAATTACAAAACTTTAAGCACATCAAATAAAAGAACAAACATACAAAAACTATTTTCTTCTCTCATTGATACCATTATAATCCTAAAAAGAATAAAAAGTAAAACCACACTAATATTTTACATTATATATAAAAAAGATTTCTTACAAGTTTATACAGAATCGGCTACCAAATCAATCAAATCTCTTCAGTGCTTCTTTTCAAACTGCAAATGCTGCTGCAGTTACTACTATGGATTTTCCCCCACATAACATTGACCAAAATTGGTCATGAAGAATGTTTTGAATTTTTGTATACAGAGTAACCTTTCCTGTAGCACACTGCCAACTCAGAACAAGCTGTTGATATAAGGCGGCTAGTTTCAAAGTCCTTATGGCAGTGGCAGCATAAACAACCAGTTGGTGGTCCAATTTGCCATATTCCCAGGAACTCTCTGGTGGGGAGTAGATTTAGCCGCAAATACAATATGAACCGTTTTAGCTCAGTTGTGCAGAGTGTAGACAAATAGCTACTATGTCTAGAAAAGGGAAAACTCTGGTATGAATAGTCCCTATATATTTTCCTAGTATGCAACTTCTCTATATTTTGGACTCTGTCCCACAACTTCGATTTGTTTTTTACTATCTAATCGAAGTCGGGCATAGAGTTGATTATATCAGGCTCAATGTCTAGCTCTGCTAGATGTACCATCGCCGTTGATTTTAGTTCCTCAATAGAGCAATTTTCTTTCCATCATCGTCCATATGGTTTCCCAACAGTTGAAACAAATCATTTGAATTTGTATTTGTTATCTGGAGTTTAGCGTATAGCAATGTTCTCCGTGCACACCATGTGGTCCTTATTGGTGGCAAGCCAAGTTCTAATCTTAGTGCCTCAACCAGCACCACCGAGATGGGTAAGTTTATAACCGAACAAAGTAATTTACCTTCAAGTCGGTCTAGCCACCGTACGTATGTATTAGAAAGCACCCAAAGCGCATATAAGATGCTAGGAACAATGCTCGCATGATAAACCTAAAAAAAAATCAATATTGTCTCCTCCGCAGTGCACTATGTAGTTTTTCAAAACTAGCCATTTTTTCTAACTTTTCGCTGTTATCATTTCTTCATAGTATGATGGTGGGGGTTTTATTTTAACAGGAAAGCCCACTTTCGGGTGCAACATTCTCCAATTTCCATATAAAAAGGACCTTACTCTCAGGTGCTTTTACTCAAGTACACAGTTTTGGTTTTAGATGTATTAATGATCATATAGTTTTGTGTGGAATATACTGCTAAGGTATCTATCGTACGCTGCAGTCAGATCGGTGTCTGATCGAACAATATTATGTCATCAGCGTACGGTAGGCACAGTATTTGGTTGCCATGTATGTTTGGTGGATGGTTATGAGCTAGTTGCAGTTAATTTTCTAGATCAGCAGTATAAAGATTGTACAATAAGGGACCCAGAACGCAACCTTGCTTTAAACCATAATTGGTTTGATAATAAGTGGTGTGGGCACCTGCAGAGTTCAATCGATTTGTAATTGAGGTATGTGTATACAACTGTTGCATGTAATAAAGTACTACATGGTCTATGCCTCAGTTCTGATGTTGTTCTCTTAGTCTGTGACGTGAGATATAGTCAAAAGCTTTAGTAAAATCGACATAAAAGCAATATATATTTGTACCTTTCTTCTTATTATATTCCGCTATTAAATATTGAAGCATGCATATATTTGATATGGTACTACACATTTTTTCGAAATCCTGTCTGAAATGGCCTAAGTATTTGACTACTTTCAGCCCAAGTCCTGAGTTTTCCTAATAAAATACTGAAGAAAATCTTCTGGCTAGTGTTCATCATAGCCAAAAGGGGATAGTTGGAAGGTTCCAATCTATCGCCCTTTTTGAAAATTGGGACAAGCACCGATTTACACCAGCTGGCAATAATAGAACTGGTTAGTTAAATATGAGAATATAAAGATTTCAATATTTTAGCCCATAGTTCAGGGTGGCCTTTAAAGACTCCATTTGGAATTCCGTCTGGTGCAGGGGCGCATGAATCCTTGAGTTTTGTAATAACACTCACCAGTGTGTCCTCCTGTATGTTTAGGTTTGTAGGATAGCATATTTTATTTTCAGCTCCATCTTCTAAATTAATCTTAACAGGTTCATTATATAACTCCTCAATGTATTTAAACCAAGTGTCCTGTGATATGGGATTGAGTTCATAGGGAGACAAGGACTTTCTAAATTCATTGTAATTTGACCAAAATGTATGTGCATCATATGTGTTGAGCCATCCAAATAATTTTAGCCAATTTGAATTGCTAGTTGAGTATTTATTCTGTTCCAGCCAGTTATTTTACTTCGTGGCCAGATTCATTATTATTTTTTGTTTCTCGACGTTATTTAACCCAAGGTTATTCCTGACTACTGATCGGGCCTTACGATACAACCATTTCTTTTCTTCTATTATCAGATCAAATGGTGCGTTATTCTTAAAATTACCATTATTCAACCCCTTAAAGTTATTTATCTGAATATTTTGCACTTTAATACTGATCACATGTTCCAAATCCCAATCAGCCAAAAAGAAAGCATTCTCAATAGTTTTGCGTCAAGCCCCAGTGTATTATTCGTCACCTTTAAATTCATAGCGGACCGGTGCAGTCAATTCCCCTGTATGTTTGAAGTAATTTTCACATTTTTTATCATGTTTGTGGGAGTTGTGACCATTTCAACTGACCAACTAAGGACTGCGCGATCACTCAAATCATCGAACAGGACGTTTATAAGGCCACATCTCTCTTTCAAAACTGCATCAGTGATGACAGAATCAGTATGTGATCCTACAATTCCATTTGTCCAAGTACGACTATCGACAACTGCCTTGGAAGAAGAGAAACTTAAATACGACAAATCATAATAGGCAATAAATCGTGACCAATAACAATCAGTATCAACCCTAGAAGGGGTAGCAAGGTGCAGCTTTCTTTTGTTTAGATCTCCCACTACTACGATATAACCCATAGTGAAGGTTTCGTAACACTGAGAGATAATGTCATCAATTATACCATTATTATCTCTGATTTGTATTCCCCGCAGGGGATCATATATGTTTATGATCAGACTACTGGATAGTATGTCCTTTGATGTCTGCAAGATCGCCGATAAAACATAGGGGGAATAGGTGGTCATCGTAAATTGTGTCAAGATATCATTTGACTTAGCGTCAATCGCAAGACCACCACTAGCATGTCCTCTTTTAGAGGGAACTGCATGGTTGTAGATAATCTGGAATGCGTCTATGGCAAATGTTTTTGCACACCAATTTTCCTGTATGATGAAGACGTCGCTAGACTCTTATAGTTTCCACCCCAACAGGGTGGACAAGGTATGATCGGTATTGTTGTATATGTAGAAGAAATGTCCAATGACATGGAAACAGCATGTTCAGACTTGAATGGCTGACAGCTATGAAACAAAATAAATCATTGGTATGCATTTACCAATATGTGAAAAAAAGGGTCTATGCAGCCATTCTAGAAAATAGTGTTGGATCTGATGTAAGTTTAGGACATATCATTCAGAGGGAAAAAGGCAGTTCTAAAGAAACTTAATCTCACACTTATAAACAAGGCACAACATGGTCAAATTGGAAACGTGATGAGTGAGGGAGTGCTACTGGTAGCTTCAGAGTGAATGGAAGAATGAACATGCAGTGATCATGTGTCACGTATGTGCGGATAGTGACAAGAGACTGCATGTACACCCAGCCTCTATCACAAATCTAGAGGCTCCATCTGCACCATGGGAAAAATAGGATTGGACTTGGATTGGACTTTAAGGACCACTAGATCAAGGGTAAATATAGCCAATGGCTAGTGGCAAGTGCACATTTCGCACACTGCCCTAGATTACGAGAAATAATGAGTAGTGATGGCAGGCTATTTGTTCAAGTGGACGGAACTACACTTTGTCTGCAACATGACCACAAGCACTGTCAAAGATGTATATATTTTTGACCGTGAAGCAATGCTTTGACAATTAAGAACTGATAATTGAGTACAGCTCACTTACCAAGAGATGCAAATGTCCCTGAACTAAACAATATCAAACACGTCTGTGCTACATTATATCACCCACAGGTCGAAGGCCTAGTTCTGGAGGGCAAATCGTTTGATTAAAGGAAACTTCCAAGCAGCAATCCCTTCTCAACTAGAGCCTGTCAAGACCACCACTGAAACTGATATCAGCTCATCACCTCACTCCAAATACAACAGGAATCTTACTAGTCCAGGTCATCCGATCAAGGAGAGTGTGCTCCACACCAGGGGAGTCAACCTATGACTTTCCTGAGGGGCTGCTGATGTCCAGATTTTAGGGCAGTGGCATTGAAAGGGTATCAACATTGGTAGAGATTGGTTTTCCTGGTGAGTGCCTGTGCCCCAAAGCACCTGCATACCTGGTGCCCCCATTCCACATTCATTCCCCCGTTGCTCCCTGAAATAAGGGAAGATACAGTAGTTGATGTGGGACCCATGCCATTGCACATTTCCAAACCACAAAGGAAACAAAAGTAGTGGCATGACATCCAGAAAGCTGCCAGATGTCCCTCTGTCAGAACTGGTGTTTTGGTCAAAGTGAAGCTCGATCACAAGAAAACTTCAACTGGGTCAGGGTTCAGTGTACTAGGGACAGAGATGACCCAGTTCAGTGTACTAGTGACAGAGATGACCCAGTTGTGTAGTAATGGATGCTGTTAAGACTTGGAATGTAGATTGTGTGGCTCAGTACTCAACAGGAGAAAGACAAAGGGAGATTAAGTGAGGCAGGAAGAGATTGTCAAAGAGCATCAAAAGGTCCAGCATTCATCACTCCTTCCTGGTAGACCCATGCAAAGGTGAGTGAATGTCACTGTAGCTACATAACCCAGTCAAAGAGGTGAGAGTCACTCAATACTTTTCTTGAAATATCATGAGCTCGAATAATTATATCAGTTACTGTCCACAAAAGGGCATCAGTGTCCCATTGCTCACTCTCATTTGACAAGTCTGATTCTCAGGCACTGGGATCTAACTGGGAACACAGGATTCAACACTTTCAAAACTATGTTGAGTCACAGCAATCCGAAAAGTAGGAAAAATACACTTGATGTTTATCTGTCAACTTGGTTGGGACAAAGTTGAAGGCCAAAGTTGAAGGCCATATCCCATATTCACCAGGAAGTGAACAGAAAGTGACTGTTTGCTGTTAGTCACTCTGCCCGTGTGGACTCCGTTCGTTTTTTGCCCTGGAGGAAGGACTTTAACGTGACACACACGGTGTCTTAGACCCTCCCCTGAACTCAGCTCTCCCATTGGCTCCGGCGTTGGAAACACGCCCCCACTCCACCAGGAAGTGCTCCTAAATACTCGAGCACTAGCGCACCAGGAAGTGAACAGAAAGTGACTGTTTGCTGTTAGTCACTCTGCCCGTGTGGACTCCGTTCGTTTTTTGCCCTGGAGGAAGGACTTTAACGTGACACACACGGTGTCTTGGACCCTCCCCTGAAGTAATTCTCCTCCCCGCCTCTCCCGCACACACCCTCATTCCCTGTGCACTCCCCCCCGTCACCTTACCCCCCCTCCCCCCCCCCCTCAGCTGTTGTGCTAGCGTTAACTCCCGCCTCCTAGAGCGGCGCTTGTAACTTAGGTCTTCTTCTCTTTCTATCTCCCGCCTAGCTCAGCTCTCCCATTGGCTCCGGCGTTGGAAACACGCCCCCACTCCACCAGGAAGTGCTCCTAAATACTCGAGCACTAGCGCACCAGCAAGTGAACAGAAAGTGACTGTTTGCTGTTAGTCACTCTGCCCGTGTGGACTCCGTTCGTTTTTTGCCCTGGAGGAAGGACTTTAACGTGACACACACAGTGTCTTGGACCCTCCCCTGAAGTAATTCTCCTCCCCGCCTCTCCCGCACACACCCTCATTCCCTGTGCACTCCCCCCCGTCACCTTACCCCCCCTTACCCCCCACCCTCAGCTGTTGTGCTAGCGTTAACTCCCGCCTCCTAGACCGGCGCTTGTAACTTAGGTCTTCTTCTCTTTCTATCTCCCGCCTAGCTCAGCTCTCCCATTGGCTCCGGCGTTGGAAACACGCCCCCACTCCACCAGGAAGTGCTCCTAAATACTCGAGCACTAGCGCACCAGCGCGCGCACCAGGTGGTCGCGGCGCGTGGTGCGCTGCCCGTTATTAGATCTCCCGTATTCTGAGGCCCTAATCCTAATTAGTACCTTTATTTCTTGTGCTATCAGCCATGGATTTAAGGTCATCTAAATCGGCCCAGTTAGTGCATGACACCAATGGAGATAAATTTAAGTCAGCTAAGCAGCAGGAACCTGTAAAAATTAGCCGGGCATGTAAAAGAAAGACCATCACACAGCCCGGCTTACTATCCGAAGGTAAGCTAGCTAAAATGACTTCCTTCTTTGATCAGGTTGAAAATATGCATTCTTCATCACTAATTACTCCCAAATATAGAATGACTGCAAATGATGTTGATAATTCTGTGACTGAAATTATGGAAGACCTGGTAGAGGCATTTCCGTGTATAAATAGCAAATTATTTTCACAAATGCTGATGCCCACCATACCTGAATCAGCCTGTATAAGCGGCAGCGAAGAATATGACCACCATATGACCAAGCCCCAAATTCTAACACCTACGAGAAATAGTTATAGTAATGATTCTCAAAATGAACAAACTAGAATTAGTAAGCTATCAACTAGCCAAGACGAAATGTTGTCTGAACATACCAATGGGGAGGCTATTACAGTACCACATGTAGTAGCCATAGATAAATATGAACCACTTAATCCTGGTGAAAGGTTTGAAATTGACCCTACATCTGGTCTGATTGTAATAGGGAAAGTACATTTGGCTATTGACAACAATGCAAAAATTGATCCGATAATCCCTATCACAGCTAACAAAGCTAGTACCCATATACATGATATCTCACAAGATACTAGCTTTGTAAGCATGAACACAGAAGAATTATTTCAGGCCTTAGAAAATGCGCTAGTCTCCTTGGTTGAAAAATGTGAAGCAATAGATAGCAAACTAGCTATCCATTCGTTATTACTGTATGATCTAGGTAAAAGAAATAATCTAAAATTGTGTGATAGTAGCACGAACACAGACATGAAAATGCACATAGAGCAAGTTAAGCATCAACTTAAAAATGACCAAAGTCAGAAGACAGGAAGCAATCTAGTGAATACTAACATTGAATACAATATAACAGAAAATAACAATAAAGATTTGAATATAGAAACAAATGGTAAATACAAACCCAAAAAAAAGCAGAAAATGTCCAACAGGAAACAGAAAGTCAGCCAAGCAGTCAGGTACACTACGAACAAAGATAAAGCACCAAAAAATGGGTGTATAGTTGACAGTAATAGACTGATCGAATTGAAAAAAATTGGCCCCACTGAAACAGAATATAAACAGCAAGTAAAAAGTAGAGATTCTAAAAGTATATCAATGTATAAGGAACCCAACTATGTCGGCACACATGATGTTGATATACATGAACCACTTAGTAAAAAAGGAAATTGTCTAAAAACCGAAAAGCAAGCTAAGCTGCCAGACACTGACATAAGAGATTTTATGATACCATCTAAGAAGCTGAAAAAGACACAAGCCAAAAAGAATAAAAAAAGAGTGAATCATGTTGATGATATCATTGAAGATGTGCGAACACTCTATGAAGGTGTAACCAATGAAGAGGAAAACAACACACAACATGAAATATCATGTAATCAAGTAAAAGCAAAACATCTAAATGAGGGCGAAACCATCGACACAGAAATCCCTAATGAGAGAGATACTATTAAGGCACTGCAAATCGAAAAAATAGACATAAATAAGAAGTTAGTCCTAAATCGTAAGCATGTGCTAAAAATTTGTGCATCACTAGTACCCTTAAGGATGATAGTCTCTGAAGACTTTAAAGTTGTAGATCAAGTAGTAAGTGCTACTAAAATCATAACCAACCTATGGTGTCGGGATGACATAATCCACGACTACATATTTAGCCATAAACGCCAACTTGAACTTATCGGATATACATGCAAAGAGATATATATACCGAAAGTAAAATATGAAAATAATACAGAGAAAAGACCAGGCATAAATATGAGGGAACAAACTAAAATTAAAGATCAACCAAATCTGAAGGAAATAAATAAAAATGACAAACCAGAGAAACCAACTCGTCAAGAGACTGTCGATGGATACTGGCAGTGGCTCCCTACAGCGTTCAAAGCTCACTTTGATAAAAGTTCCTGATGCTCCTGACATCATTATGTCCTGGAACACCCGGGGAAATTCACACTACAATAGCGACGAAGGATTGCTAGAGAATATAAAAATGTTTAGAATCAAAGCCCTTCAAGAGACATGGCTGACCTCTGATTGCGAAATAGATGGCCGTAACAACTATGTAAGCCCCGCCACCCAAGGGATGCGAGGCAGACCTAAAGGAGGGCTTTTAATCTCTATCAAGCAACCATGGGAAGGCGTCAAGCACCCTGAATCCACTAAGATGGTATTAGCATTATTGGTATCATGTAAGACACTTGTAACTGATACCTTTGTCCTTATAAATATTTACAATCCTCCTGAAGCCAAATATAGTAAGGAAAACATTGCTACACTTTCCAAAATCCTCACTGAAGTAGGTAACACCCTACCGTTGATCATTGTAGGTGATCTTAATGTAAAAATAAATTATAAAACTGAGGTAGACATGGAAGAAATGATGTCAGAACCCATTACCCAGAACTTCGATAAAAATGCAAAAGATTGGATAAAGTTGCTAAACAAATTTGCACTGACTGTACTAAATGGCAACACGCCCGGAGACTGGGAGATGAATGCGACACGAATAACGGGATTGAGTATGAGCACTATAGACTATATGATAGTAAACAAAAGGGCACGGACATGGGTTAAAGACATGGCAGTCGGATGCAGAGAAGAAAGCGACCATCTCCCACTGTACCTCTTATTAACTAGTAAAACACCACAGAGTGAAAAATATCAACATAATGGGCAGATTGGCCTTAATACAGCAGGTAACAGAATAAAATGGAATCCCAAAAATATCGAGAAGGGTAATGAAATAGCTGAACCCCTGTTAGACCTATTTGTTGAAATAGCTGGTACAAGTGAAGTACATCAAAATAACAACAAAAACATATTAAATATGTTTGATCAAATAACAGAAACGGTCAGAGCAGCCATTGGCGATAAACGAATATATAAGACAAACAATGAAAGATGGAATCTAGATCATAAGAAGAAATTTGATAAAATAATCTAACTAAAAAGGAAAAACTTACGAAAAGACATACGAAGATGTATTGCAGAGAAAGATGAACAAGCAACAAACAAGATACGTCACCTTAAGACTGAATATAGAAGATGGCTGAAATTTCATAACAAAGAAAAAAAAGTAGAGACGTGGCGCTCGCTTGCTGATGCAGCTAACCTAAAGAACAGTAAAAAGATGTGGGATATCATTAATGAGAAAAAAGACAGGAGCATCCCGATTAATTGTGTATCGGAAAACAAGTGGCTCACCTATGTCACAAATACAATTGGTAGACTAGCACAAGAGGAAACTGACTATAAATCTGTAAAAACTGAATGGAAAGGCAACTTTACTGTCGAATCGTTAACTAAAATAATTAAAAAATTACCCAAATCCAGAGCAGTCGGCCCAGATAACACCTGTAATGCTTTACTACAGAAATCACCTGAAAAATGGGCAAAGGTCCTATACATTGTTTATCAATGGATTGGAATACATGGGATGATCCCCAATTCATGGAAGAAAAGCATCATACTTACTATACACAAAAAAGGAGATCGTAAAGAACCCAGTAATTACAGGATGCTAGCGATGCTTGACATTCCTGGAAAAATATTTGGTAAAGTCTTACTAGAAGATTTAAACCAGTGGATAACCAGGTGTAAAATCTTGCCTGAATACCAATCAGGATTCAGATGTGGGTCCTCCACAGCTCACAATATAGCCATCCTAGTAAACGCAGTTGAATATTCTTGGAAAAATCGAAAGCTGCCTGTGTATGTTGCATACATAGATTTCTCTGCTGCCTTCGATACCATAGCACGCAGCAAACTATGGGCCAAATTAGAACAATGGAAGATACCAAGAGGCCTTCTTTATATGATCCAACAACTATATAAAGATACTACGGTCAGAATACGGCTAGACGCGGAAGGACAACTCTCAGAAAACATTCAGACTTTACGTGGCGTAAAGCAAGGGTGCACTTTAGCAGCCACTCTGTTTAATTTATATCTTGCCGATTTCCTCCAAAATGTGACAAGCACTAACATGAATGACATCAAGTTAGGCAAATTTATGCTAAGATGGCTGGGTTATGCTGACGATCTGATTTTGCTCGATTATACACCCAAAGGACTACAAGCAAAACTTAACGAGCTCGAAAAATACGCAAATATTAATAATCTTGTTGTGAATATTAGCAAGACTAAAATCATGAAGTTCGAAACACAACCAGCTAAGAAGAAGAGCTATACAAGAGGTTGGAAATTAAATAAACAACAGATCGAAGTAGTACATGCATACAAATACTTAGGAGTGGTCATAGACGACAAGCTTACATGGAAGACACATTGGATAGAAACTAAAAAGAAATGTATGACTGCAATTATGGCACTGAGCAATTTTATAGGTAACCAGGGTACTTATTCTATTGCAACAGTCATTAAACTATATGCAGCTAAAATTGTTTCATGTCTGACTTATAGTGCGGAAATCTGGAGCAGTAATTATGGCAACAATATTGATAAATTTGAAGCCAAGATGCTAAGAATACTACTGCGAATGCCGAAATCATTGCCATACGAATACATGTTACTCGAATGTGATATACTGAGTATAAGAAGCAAAATACAATTGTCCTCAGCGATTTTGTATGTGAAACTCACGCGACTTACAAATGATACCTTTATGGTACGAATGATGGAGCAATACAAGAGACTAGATCGTAAAATGGATTTCATAACAATAGATAGATGGAGACTAAACTACCTTAAACTGATCAAAAATGAGACTCACTGTTGGCTGCTATATTCTGTAGCTCAGATTAAAAATAAATTGAAAAAACTGATCTGTGAAATAGACAGAGAACAAAAAATAGTAAATTTGGCAACTAAGTCAAACAGTGGAATTTTCATAGAATCTATCAGAATGAGGATGGTCAAACCAAAATATCAGATATCCTACCCTAATTGCTCCACCATTCGATGGAATTTGTTGTTTAAATTCAATTCATGTGAGGTCTTAGAAATCCTTGGCGCGCGACTGGGAATACCGCGCAATCTTAGATTCTGCCGATTCTGTGGTGTGAACGTTATCGAATCAGCATACCATATTATATGTGAGTGTGAAAGTATACAAACAATACGTACCCAATTTTTAATGAAATACGATAATTCGATGATTATGTGCAATATGAATAACATATGGGTGATGCTAATGGAAGGTCACAACGTAAATCTGATGTTCTATTTAATGACATTTTATGTGAGGATTTTAGCAATTTTAAAAGAACTGTCTCAGGACATTTTATATTATTAATCGCGTATAGAACTTGTGATATGTATTTTTTTTTTTTTATTTTTTTTTCTTTCAAAAAGATACACCTAAGTGAAATATAGATTTTAATAATGTGATCTTATGTGATGTTTTGACGCAAAATATGTAAAACTAAACTGTTATATACATATTATTAATAAAGATAAAGATATCCCTACATTTCCTCATAAAATTGACTCTTACAGTGGCTTGAAAGAACATTTGAGAAAATACTTTGATTGTCATAGAAAGAGGGATCACGAAAAGCACACCATCAATTCTGGGTGATAAGTCCCAGGGGAATCTGTGGACATGTTTACCCCAAGATTACACATATGCATCTCCTCCTGCGATTTGCACAAATTCAACAATGCTGAAGCATATGTATCATTGTTGGCTCCCCCCGCCCCCATGCCCCTCCTCTTCCTCACTCAGACAAAAGCTTCTAAAGGAGCCACTTACTCTTGGTAATATATTCACAATGGCTAAAATATAAGTTAGAGCTGAGACACATTCAGCCCCAATGGAAGAAGGTAGAATGAAGACAGTGCAGCAAGAGTCTCACACATCAAGCAACCACATTTCAGCAATAAGTTGTGAGGGACCAAATCCATCAGTATGAAGATGTGCTATAGATGCAGACAGCCTTTCATACATCAAGGAGAATGTCTGGCGATAGGCGAAAGGTACAGCCATTGGGACAAGGATAACCATTTTTCAAAAGTGTGCAATTCAGCTCCCAAGAGGCGCTCCACTAAACAGCACAGAGATCACAAGCAATGAATCTGATAACAGGAAGTCATGAGTCTGACTGCTTCTTGGTGAGTATCAAAAAGGAGCTATGAAGAATACATGTGTATGACGGTTGCTCGCAACCAAGAAAAGAAGAAAACGCAAAGCTTGTGGGTGGTATGTGACCAAGTGGCCATATTCATGATAGATTCTGGGGCATACTCAACATTATCTGCATATCGGAATATTAGGGATGAAGAATAAACCAGTCCCTACTTCCATCTGACTTTCACGTTTTCATCTGTGCTTTGAAGCAAGCCATCAAAAAGCATATCAAATCTATAGTAATTCTGAAGTAGAAAGAAATATCTATCACGCAACATGCATATGTTGCAGGTCCAAGGCCAGCAAACAAATTATCTGGTTGAATACAAGCGAGGGACATTGACATAGCAGCCATTTATTTCTTTAAAACATAAGGACACCCGATCATTAAATGCCATAGACTTTACAAATTGCAAGGTTGATCAGTCAAATTGCCTGTGGATGACCACTGAGGCCGGCGGCGCAGCATCACCTCCAGGTTCCAATACATCTGCAACCACAGGTAGAGAAGATTGAAAATCTACTGAAAGTAGACATCATTGAGCTAGCAATTGTTCTAATACCGTGGATCTCTAACATTGTAGCCGTAGTAAAAATGAATTCAAAAAGTGAGATACACGTGTGTCAACATGCAACAGGCCGACTGAGCCATAAAATGAGAGAGGCATCAAGTGATGCACATCTACAATGTGATAAGTTACTTAAACTGTGCCTGATGTCTTCTAACTTATATATAAACAAAGGCTATCTACAAATCGAGTTAGGCCAACAATCGAGTTACATTACAGTGCTTTCTGCACACATATGCATGTACAGGTTTAAGAGGCTTAGATTTGGAATTTCATCAGCTGGGGAACTATTCGAAGAAAGCATCAAGCAAGTGATCAGACATATATATACATAATTGCCTCAATTATAGCAATAACATTTTAGTCTTTGGGTACACTCTGTAACGCTGTGAATATGCCCTAGAAGAGGTGTGCAAAGCACTTAAAGGGACTTGGCTAACAGTTAACTAAGACCAGTGAGGATGCGATAAGTTGGAATTACAATTCTTTTTTGCATATCTTCTCCAGAGAAGGGATTTAAACTGTCCTGGAGAAAGTAAGAGAAATTGCAAAAACCCCTGCCCCAAATCACATCAGTGTCATTGCTCATTCTTGCGGATGACCAGCTATTGCAGCTGCTAGGTAAAGGACTCTAAAGATAAGCACCCCATTGAGGGAATCATGTGGTCAAACTAATGTGACACAATGTTTCAACACGTTAAAGGGGGCATCAAATCGGCAGAACACCTCTCACTTCAACACTTCCCTATGCACAGAACTCACAGTTGATGCCAGTCCGGCTGGGGTGGGGGCCAGGCCCAGAAGAGACTCAGCGAGGCATGTAGTGGCGTGTGCTAGTCAGAGTTTGTCCGACACTGTGGTAGTGTATCCTCTGCCAGAGAAGGAGTGCCTGGCAGTACACTATGGATGTGCAAGCACTACCATATGTCCATCAATACAATTCACCATTATAACAGATCAAAAAGCCTTGACATCAATATATGTGAGTCCAAGATGCAAGATACCTCCGATAATTGAACGATGAGGGTTTCAGGTTACAAGAATGTGACTTCAAAATCATTCATAAGATGAGTAAAGAATCCAATCCAGACGACGATGTTATGTCAAGACATCCTGCACAAATTGACACACCATGGTTCACTGGGCAAATGATATATTAACCTTCTCACCCAAGCATGACACATGGTCCAGTATCTCGGTTGAAAGTGCCTGACCAAGGTAGATCTAACACTCTGGAAAGTGATAGATTTGATATTAATGCATCTACAGTTTCAGCATATTTTAGGAGGATGTAGACAAAGCAGCCATGTTAGCAGTCAAACAGGTGCAGGGAGAACATTTGATGGCGATGGAGAGCACTATTTCATCACAGATCTCGGATGATCATACCTAGAAGTTTACAACAGAAAATAATAAGACACTTTGCATGAGGAACAGAGGGGTGTAGTGGCTACAAAGGGGAAAATAGGTGATACCATGTGTTTCCTCTGACTAGACAACATGGTATAAGGAACTGTGGGTGCATGCCATACATGTCAGTGTAGCAGAAGACTGAGCAAACCAGAGCCACTGATCATGTCAGAGCTACCCAACACATCAAGGAAAAGGTAGCAGCTAATTTCTTTGAACTCCAAAGGACACCAAGTACTACTTACTTCTTATGGATGAATATTCAAGATTTCTTCTGGTGCATGTGGTGCTATCTACATCCACATCTGCTATTATCCGGATCCTCAGTTCTGCCACGCATTAGGAAGCCGATAGAGGAAGAGGTCCGGGTTGGGTGTGGCACGTGGGAACGTTGAGAGGTTCTTTCCTCTAGCCTCCATGATGCTCGCCGCACCTGACCAGGAAGCAGCAAGAGATTGCATAAAATGGAGATAGTTGCACAACGGTCTACATTACCTGCTGGGTAATTCACATCTGGAACCCGTTTTTGACTTACAGTCCGAGCAACGTTTCAATCAGGTATCAGGGCCAGACCCTGATCCAAGCCTCTATAGGTATTTGTCCTTTTGTTTTGTTTTCAAAAAAACGTATTGTCATTGTTGGTTGTCACTATGCCACTGGGTTCCCTACTCCTACCATGGGCTCCCACTATCAGGAATTGGGTTTCAGGCTGGGCACACCACTACAGCAAGTAAGTCCATGTTCAAGACCTGTTAATTGTCATCTTATCGCAAAGCTACTTTGGTTTTGTCATGTTTGTCTTTGTTTGTCCCCCCTGCAGCTCCATTGCCAAGATCTGTTTTGTCTAAGGAAGGGTGTGTGTCAAGTAGCACTCCTGCTTTCTGGGAATGGCTAAGCTGGTTAAGCTGGAAACATCCGACAGGTTGCCTTTTTCTTAAGAGTAGGAAGGTACTTGCAACATGGCTCCTGAGGATTCTCCTGTCTTCCACGAATCAGTCCCCAAGACTGACACACTGTGAAAACCTATTTTTACTTCATGAGCCATTGAGGCACTCCTCACAGATTTAGCTCCTGCAGTGCAAAAGCTGCAAGTAGAAGTGGCAACTTCAAGGCATGAAGATGCCGTGTTAATACAGTCCATGACAGGATCGGTCGAACAAACGACAAAACCAAAGCTTCCCGCCACTCCCCTCCCCCCCAAGTAATCCTTGGGGTTTAGGGACTGCTTGACCTACCACTAGTACGCCAGCACATTCTGACTCTCGTCCATATTAACGTCGGCCACATTACCCCAACCCAATACTGTGCAGGGTGTTCCATCCTCGCTGATGCCCTCCAAATATGGTGGAGACCCGAGAGACTTTAAGGCTTTTATGACCCAATGCAGAATACATTTTTTTAACAGAACACAACTCTATGCCATTGATCAGGCAACTCTATGCCATCGATCAGGCAAAGGTGTCATTTCTATTGTTCAATCTAGAAAAAAACACTCTGGCATAGGCCACTCCTTATGTGGACGGTAACAGTCTACTACTACAGGACTATCATGGTTTTCTAGAAACATTCAGTACAATGTTTGACCATCAATATGCAGGTAAATCCCTACGTAATGAACTATTAGATATACAACAAGGAAGTCAAGACCTCCTCACATATTTAGCTAATTCTAAGGGTTTGGTAGCTCAAACCAATTGACCAGATGAAGCCCAGTTTACTCTCCTCCATAAGGGGTTAAAAGAAGAGCTGAAAGACACCTTGACCCAAATAGCAACACCTCCCAAAGCACTAACAGAGTATATAGCCCTAGTGATTAGTATAGATCAAAGAGAAAATGAACGAAAGGGTGAACGAAGGAGATTAGACATCCGTGGACCTTTGCGTGTTGGAAAAAGTAGACGTTACCATCCAGCGAACCAGAACCTATAAAATTAGGAAGCATTTGAGTTTCAGTAACCTCTGAGGAAAGGGAACGTCGCCAATGTTTACATCTCTGTTTTTATTGTGGCGACCGTGGGTATTCTTTAAGAGCCTGCCCAAAAAGACCATTTGTCCCTTCCAGAAACTCTGGAGCTCGCCCTCATTAGGGAAGCAGACGGTGAGTAAACCTATTCCAGGATCCCTTATGAAGTTATGTTCCATGCTTAATGAGGTATTATGGGTACTGAGATGTTGTATGGGCTCTCAGGCTCTGATTGTAGGTTTGAGCAGAAAGATCTGGATCAGAGTCATGAGACTGATGCACTCACCACATCCATGCTCACCAAATGTCCCCATTGTTGCTGATGTTTGCACTAACGCGGACCAATTGAAGGCTGCTAGAAGATGGGAGGAATCAGGCCACTTGGGCGACATCTATGAAAACGGGTTGTTTCGTGGATTTAGAGAGTTTGGTACAGAATGAGAGACTTTCTGGAGGCCAATTGTTGCGGTACATGAAAGTGGCGAGGTGGCTAAGCGCGAATGGGAAGTTTGGCCGGCAGAGTCGGAGGAGATGGCGCTCCTAGGCCTAATTGGAGGACGGTTGGAGGTCCGTGTCTAGGATATACAAGTGCCTATTAAATCTGACAAGCGCAAAGAATGTGCGACTGAAGCGTAAATGGGAAGCTGGTGTTGATCTGGTGATGACTGAAGCGCAGTAGGAACAAGCTTTAGTTTTTGTTAAAAATGCGTCTCAGAATGCACAATTCTGGCTGATTCAGCTAAATGTACTGCATCGCACATATAGGACCCCAGATAGTGGTCAGATTTAGGGCAAATGTGACCCCAACATGCCCCTGATGTAACGGCAACGGGCTGACTTAATGCATATGCTCTGGAGTTGCGCCAGGGTGTAGGCCTTTTTGTCCTGTATAGAACAAGCGTGTACGAAAGCTGGGATCGTTAGATATGATTAGACACTGTTGGAATGTCTTCTGGACAAGTATCACAGACCTAGTAAGTATAGAAATGTGACTAAGTTCATGGATTTAGCCTGTGTCCTTGCAAATAGATGTTTGGCTATGTTGTGGAAATCCAAAAAGGGTCCACAATACGAATTGTGGTACAAAGAGTTTGAAAAGTGGTGTCTGGCTGAGACAATGGCATGGCTTGGAGCCTTGAACGAAGGGGATGAGGGGATTACTGATATATTCGATGCATGGAAAAGCTTCAACATTGCAATGTTCCAGTCATCAGACGACAAACCGCAGTGAACGTTGAATTGTTTGTTGTTGCTATTGTTGTATGTTGTGGGGAACGCACCAAAATTGGTGTACTACTCTTCACTAGAAATACCTGTATGGTGATCTCAGACTGCCTCTTTTGACTGTAACTACTGTAACGCCTTGACCTTGAACCGCTTAATGATGTGTTTGCCACCCAAGCTCTGTTTGTTTGTTTGAAAGTCGAGTTATTCATTATAAGCTATGATACTGTCGAGTAATTATACATACATCACCATTGTTGTTGTAATGGCCAAAATACTGTAATGCATCCTTACCGTTTGTAATGCTATGCACAGAGACTTTATCTTAATAAATACATTTTTAATTAAATAAATACATAAATAAATAGTAATGTTCCATCATGCTGACCCAATCCACTAATTTCTTTGTCCTGGTTGACTTGTCCTTAAAAGATCAGATATGGGAACAGGTACTGGCTCTTATAGACAGTGGTGTCACAGGAACCTTCATCAATGTATCTTTTGCCCGTAAGCAAAACATTCCCATGAGACAGAACTCATTATGCCGTAGACGGCACCCGCTCATTTCAGGCAATATTTTGCTCCACACTGAGGCCATGATCATGGTTTGTGTCCAATACAATCATGAAATCCTATGTTGCGATGCTATCGGTGCTCTTCATTTCCAAGTTATATTGGGGACTCCGTGGCTAGGATATCATAACCCTTCCATTAATTGGAAAAAAACAGACTCTTACTTTTAAAGTATCCCATTGTCCCAGTGGATGTACTTTCTTGTCCACATCTCTCACTCAAACACTCGGGGGAAAAAAAAACTTAAGGTAACACCTTTCCAGGTTCCCCAACCCAACATTTCCGTGGTGTAAAATGGGCTTCCCTCTGAGTATACAGAACACGTTGAGGTGTTTGACTCAAGGAGGCTGACAAATGACCCACTCATAGGGAAGAGAACAATGGAAGGTAATTACCCGGTTCTCACACTTGAAGTTCTTTTGGAAGAGTGTATGGCCTTTGAACTTGCAGAAACACAGTAAAAATACTGGTATATGCACGTACTTTAAAATAAATCCCCAAAATCTAGAAAAATATATATGGAAAATTGAAACTTTAAAAAGATATCTAAAATGGATATCTCTAAAGACAAATAAACATAAAAATAAACACACAGGTACCCAAGGAGAATCAATGTGGTACAGTTTAAAAAGCAAATAACTTGAGGTTAGTACGTGTTTATCGTGCAGCACTAATTGCACCAGCAAACCATAGGGTAAGGGCAGAGATGTTACAATTTGTCAAGACTCTGTCAACAGAATAGGCTTATTCTGTGATGGTCGACATATGTTTCGGCGTTATGCACTGGATCAAACACTATCACTCGTGTCAGTCTTTAGGTGGTATGGCCGTCTTCAGGACATTGAAAATTATGATTTCAGAAATAGTAGTACCATTTCCTTTCATCAAGGTTTTGCATCAGAGAGAAAAATCACTCTACAAATCAAAGAATATAAAAATATATATTTTTAGAAAAATCTTATCACTAAACTTTAAAAACATTATATAAGACCTGCAGCTTGATGGGGTTATAGCATCATAGAAACAATGTTCAAAGGGTATACACCAACCTGAAATTCTTTTTTAGAAAAAAATCGAGGTGGAACCTCCTTGACGTGATCAAGGGAGAGAGAGCAACAAGGTTTCAAAAATCTTGAGCCAAATGTTTTAGGAGCATATAAATCACTCAAATTATTTACCTACAAGAAATGTGCATTAATTATTTTTAAGAAAATACTTGGGTTATTTTAACAAGTAAATTGAAATGGGAGGAAAAGAATGGCACATCTATTCAAAATGTTTCTCTGATAAATCTTGTTTCAAATTTGTTGATGATTAAATCATAAACCAACCTGGAACATTCAGGCCAGACTAGATGCAATGTCATGCTTCGTTTAATATCAGAGCCGAAGGATGTCATAGCACTAAGTTACATTGACACGCTAGACAAGAAAAAGACAAAGAGGAGTGCCATGAACACATAGGTCTAAAGGTCATGGCCAACTGATATTATTATCAACTCAGTCTTTTATATTTATTGCCTACAATCAGGCAAACACTAATGCACATCTATTTAAATAAATGACAAATAACATCTGATGTTGTACTTCATTGTAAAGTGCAGATCACGTACCGACGGTGTTGAAGGTACTGTGTGTAGATATGCTAGGCGGGCGTGTAGTCGTGCCGCATTCCAAATATCTATCACCGTTCTGATTGTACTTGCGTGTGCTGAATCAGGTAGAAGGGGAATAAAAAAACAAAACAAAAGAGAGGAGCCCTAGTTATATTAACTCTCTATTTGGCGAATTGTAGAAAATGGATTCACAGTTAGTTGCCGGCAAAATGCTCACATGTTTTGTCATTTGTCTTACCTTTAAATAGGCGAAAGGATTAGTATTTCATGTAGCACTGTAGAAGCAGTTCCAAAGGTAAATGACCACGTCTCTCCTGGCTGTATTCAAACCTCTGAACCAGAGGCTGGGAGACTATGTAGATATTACGTGACAAGTGGGATATAAACAATTGAACGCACTTGTGAAAGCCTCAAACGTCCTGTGAATGCCTCCATGTTGGATGTGTAAAAAATGCGGCTGCCTAATGCTAAATTCGCTATGGACACTGATATTTTTATTCAAACCTTATTGTTCAAAAGTGTATTGAGACTATTAGAGTAATATATATTATCTACAAATTTATTAAACTACACGAGTTAGCAAAATAATGTATTTTTGGATATTCTAAAATTTTTATTTCAAGAGGCCTTTTGGAGCAAAGCCTATTGGAATAGCTGATAGTTGTTAGATGGTATTACAAAAATGGGAATATTCTTAGGAATGTGTTGTTACTTATATTTACTTATCCAGGTCCAGTATTAAAAAAACGAAAACAGCAAAGACCGTGACTCAGTGATTGGCATGGTATACAGACCCAGAGTAATACCAAAGAGCCAGTTATTTACAAGAGGATTTTATCTTTATGAATAAAAATATATCTTTATCAAAAGAGATTTTTGAAGTATCTTTATAGAAAAAAACACTCCCTTCTCATTCTAAGGTTGAATGTTCAGCTGTTACCAGAAAAACAGGCCCATTCTATTGCTGAATTTAAACCTTCCCTCACAATCTTAAGATTAAAAATCCATTTTTGTTCACATGGGTATGGTTTGAATAATAAACCAAAACAGATCAGAAGGTAGATGTTGTTTTTGGACAAAATGAGCGTCTAGGGGCTTGTTATCAACCTTGTTCTTAATACAGGACCTGTGTTCACAGATTCTCTGTTTGATGGAACGTTTTGTCTTACCTGTATACAATAGGTTGCAGGGACACTTAATGCCATAGATGGCCCATTGGGTGTTACAATTGGAAAACGTCTAGTAGTGATCCTGATATAAGTAATACAGCAAGCTCTTCACGAGGCAACGGTCCTCAAAACGAACAGGTTTTTTTCTCAAGGAAGGGGAAAAGGAGGACGCAACCGACCACAAGGCGTTTCAAACAGCTTTAGAATTACAAAAATTCTTCAAGGTCTTACGACTTAAATATTTCTTCAGAAATTCAAACACTGAAGTGAATACGGACAACACAACGGGTTTAAAACCCCCCTCAACATTCATTCCTACCAACAATATGGTCATATGGTCAGTGCAGCAATTTTAGCTTTCGAAACCAGAAACACCCACGAAAGCAAACTACTGCTAAAGACCAAAAATCATCAGACAATCTATCCAAAGCTGAGAGAGAGGCCCCCAATACATTGCAAAACAACAACACAATGGTGATTAAACCAGCAGACAAGGGTGGTGGGATAGTCCTCTGGGATATATTAGCCTACAACATCGAGGTTAAAAAACAATTAGAAGATACAACCGTCTATTGTGGATTTGACCAAGACCCTAGCATACGTTTGACTGAGGAAATCACCAGCCTAATGTACCATGCTAACCTGGAAGGTTGGATTAGCGAAAATGAACAACGTTTCCTTATCGCAAAAAATCTGATTATCCCGGCGTTCTACCTCCTCCCAAAAATACATAAACGCCCCACTCTTCTTCATGGGAGACCAATAGTCTCTGCTATTAATTCGATTTTAGAGCCCCTCTCAATTTATGTTGACTGGTTCTTACGTCCTTTTGTCCTAAATATGCAGTCGTACATTAAAGACACCACCAGCATGATTCACATCCTGTCCAATCTTCACATCGAAAGTGATGACCTTCTGGTCACTCTCGATGTTACTTCTTTATATACAAGCATCCCACAGCTTGATTGTATCAAAGTCATTGAAGAGTATTTAAACCAACGTACCAACACTTTATATCTAGGACCCACAGCTTTTATACTAGAGTGCATGAGAATTGCGTTGACAGAGAACTTTTTCCTATATGATGATCAATTCTCTAACCAAAGACACTGTACCAGTATGGGCGCCACATTTGCGCCAGATTTGGCCAATCTCTTTATGGACCATCTTGAAAGGGACTCCATTTACCATCCAAATAATCCCTACAAAAATAACATCAAAAGTTGACATCGTTACATTAATGACATTTTCATGACCTGGAAAGGATCTATAATCAAATTAGTGTAATTTGTTGAATGGCTTAGTATCCAAAACCATCATATACAATTTACGAGTGCCTATAACGTGGAAAAGATTCATTTTCTTGATCTGGAAATCAAAAAAGCGTCCAATGGACAGATGGGTACCACACTCTTTAGAAAAGAGACTGATAAAAACATGCTTCTACAGTATCAAAGCTTTCACCCTTTGAGTCTGAAAGAAAATCTCCCGATAGGACAATTCTTTAGGATCAGACATAATTGTACAGAGCTGTCTGAATATGAATTCCACAGGAACATTCTAAAATTGTGCCTCCACAATAAAGGGTATCCAACTAAAACAACACAGAGAGCCTACAGAAGAGAGAAACATACTGACAGAACTGTAGCGTTAAATCCGGTCAAAAAAACAAATGAGAACAAAATCACATGCGTCTCTACTTTCACTCCTATCAGTAACAACTTAAGAAAAAGCATTTTGAAAAACTGGCATATGGTTAGAACGCCAGATTTCAAACCAGCACCCCCCAGATTTGCATTCAAAAGGCAGTCAAATCTTCAAAATAAACTGGTTCACACCTATCCAAAAAAAACCAGTATAACCAACCAACCAGAACACCCTGTGGGGCTTTCCACCAGTAGAAGGCCACTATAAATGTGGGACATGTTCAGTATGTTCATTAACCAAGACCATAAAATCGATAAATCTTAATGGCCGATTATGGAAACTGAAAACGTTTTCCAATTGTAACACCCAATGTGCCATTCAAGTGTCCCTGCAACCTCTTGTATATAGGTAAGACAAAATGTTCCATCAAACAGAGAATCTGTAAACACAGATGCTGTATTAAGAACAAGGTCGATATCAAGCCCCTTGTCACTCATTTTGTCCAAAAACAACATCGACCTTCTGATCTGTTTTGGTTTATTATTCAAATCATACCACAGCCACCGAGAGGAGGTAATAGAGATCTACTCCTGAGGAAATGTGAACAAAAATGGATTTTTAATCTTAAAACTGTGAAGGAAGGTTTAAATTCAGCAACGGAATAGGGCATGTTTTTCTGATAACAGCTGAAGATTCAGCCTTAGAATGAGAAGGGAGTAGTTTTTTCTATAAAGATACATCAAAAATCTCTTTTGATAAAGATATATCTTTTTTTCATAAAGATAGAATCCTCTTGTAAACAACTGGCTCTTTGATATTACTCTTGGTCTTTATACCATGTCAATCACTGAGTCACAGTCTTTGCTATTTTCGCTTCTTTAATATTGGACCTGGATAAGTAAATATAAGTAACAACACATTCCAAAGAATATTCCCGTTTTTGTAATACCATCTATCACGGGGTACAACCATTTATCATGGGCTATTCCAATAGACTTTGCCTTAAAAGGCCTCTTGAAATAAGAATTTTAGAATATCCAAAAAGACATTCTTTTGCTAACTTGTGTAGTTTAATACATTTGTAGATAATATATATTACTCTAATGGTCTCAATACACTTCTGAACAATAAGGTTTGAATAAAAACATCAGTGTCCATAGCGTATTTAGTATTAGGCAGCAGAATTTTTTACACATCCAACATGGCGGCATTCACAGGACGTTCGCGTCTTTCACAAGTGCGTTCAATTGTTTATATCCCACTTGTCACGTAATATCTATGTAGTCTCCCAGCCTCTGATTCAGAGGTTTGAATTTAGCCTGTAGGGACGCGGTTATATACCTTTGGCACTGCTTCTACAGCACTACATGAAAGACTAATCCTTTCGCCTAGTTAAAGGTAAGACAAATGACAAAACGCATGAGCATTTTGCTGGCAACTAACCGTGAGTCCATTTTCTAGAATTTGCCAAATAGAGAGTTAAAATAACCGTGGCTCCTCTCTTTTGTTTTGTTTTTTGATTCCCCTTCTACCTGATTCAGCACACATCAGTCGAAGGGCCACTGAATAGAAAATGACTGTCATACAAGTACAATCAAAACGGTGATAGATATCTGGAATGCGGCACGACTACACGCCCCCCCAGCATATCTACACATAGAACCTTCAACACCGTCGGTACGTGATCTGCACTTTACAATGAATTACAACTTCAGAGGTTGTCATTTATTTAAATAGATGTGCATTAGTGTTCACCTGATTGTAGGCAATAAATATAAAAGACCGAGTTGATAATAATCTCAGTTGGCCATGACCTTTAGACCTATGTGTTCACTGCACTCCTCTTTGTTTTTTTCTTTTTCTTGTCTAGTGTGTCAATGCAACTTAGTGCCGTGACATCCTTCGCCTCTGATATTAAACGAAGCATGACATTGCATCTAGTATGGCCTGCATGTTTCAGGTTGGTTTATGATTTATTCATCAACAAATTTGAAACAAGATTTATCAGAGAAACATTTTGAATAGATGTGCCATTCTTTGCCTCCCAATTCAATTTACTTGTTAAAATAATTTCTTAAAAATAATTAATGCACATTTGTTGTAGGTAGGTAATTTTAGTGACTTATATGCTCCTAAAACGTTTGGTTCAAGATTTCTGAAACCTCATTGGTCCCTCTCACTTGATTACAACAAGGAGGTTCCACCTCGATTTTTTCTAAAAAAAGAATTTCAGTTTGGTGTGTACCCTTTGAACATTGTTTCTATGAAGCCATAACCCCATCAAGCTGCTGGTATTATATAATGTTTTTAAGGTTTAGTGATAATATTTTTACAAAAAAATATATTTTTTATATTCTTTGATTTGTAGAGTGATTGTCTCTCTGATGCAAAACCTTGATGAAAGAAAATAGTACCACTATTTCTGAAATCATAATTTTCAATGTCCTGAAGACGACCATACCAGCTAAAGACTGACACGAGTGACAGTGTTTGATCCACTGTATAACGCCGAAACATATGTTGACCATCACATTGGCTAAAGATATCTATAAACCTATTTGTTGACAAATTGTAACATCTCTGCCCTTACCCTATGGTTTGCTGTTGCAATTAGTGCTGCACGATAAACACGTACTAACCTCACTTTATTTGCTTTTGAAACTGTACCACATTGATTCGCCTTTGGTGCTTGTGTGTTTATTTTTATGTTTATTTGTCTTTAGAGATATCCATTTTAGATATCTTTTTAAAGTTTCAATTTTCCAGATGCTAAAATAAACATATATATTTTTCTAGATTTTGGGGATTTATTTTAAATTACGTGCTTATTCCAGTATTTTTACTGTGTTTCTGCAAGTTCAAAGGCCATACACTCTTCCAAAAAAACTTGTGTGAGAACCGGGGTAATTACCTTCCATTGTTCTCTTCCTGCTACATGTTTTTGACACAGGACGGTTCTACCCCATAAAAAACAGGGTCATCTCACTATCTATACAACCTCATAGGGAATACAATTGCTGTATAGAACTCCTCAGAGGAGCCAAATTTACGCATGGTCGAATGTATGCTCTCTCAGAGAAGGAAACTACGTAGATGATCATCTCGAAAAAGGATTTATTCGGTATTCTACTTCTCCAGCAGGGGCCCCCATCTGTTTCATACCTAAGAAAGATGAAACAGAACTCTGCCCATGTGTGCATTACCACCAACTTAATGCCATCACTATTAAGAACCGTTATCCACTGCCTCCTATCCATGTTCAGTTAGACCAAGCCAGGACCAAGACAGGAATAGCGCTATGTATACAAAACTTGAGCTCAAGGGAGCCTACAATGTAGTCCGAATGGCAACAGGTGAAGAATGGAAAACTGCATTTAGAACTCGATATGGCCATTACGAATACCTAGTGATGTCCTTCTGATTATATAACGCCCCTGCAGGCTTTCAGTATTTCTTGAACAATATCTTCATTGATGTGCTAGATATCTTCGTGGTGATGTTTCTGAATGCCATCTTGATTTTTTCCAAGTCTTATCTAGAACATGTACGCCATGTCAAAGAGGTCCTAGAGTCTTCACACCTATCTATTATATGCGAAACCTTCAAAATGAGAATTTCACAAGCAATGTATTAACTACTTATATGCAAAACCTTCAAAATGAGAATTTCACAAGCAATGTATTAACTACTTGGGCTATATAATCACCAAGGTATAGAAATGGATCCACACAAGATCTCAGCCATAATGGATTGTCTATGTACCTGTTTGGTTAAAGAAATCAAGCGGTTTATTGGTTTTGCCATTTTTTACAGGTGGTTCATTCCTAACTATTCACAGGATTACCTGCCCTTGACTAAACAACTGAGCAAAGGCCACCCAAATAGATGGGATCAAGACACAGAACATGCTTTTGTAATGCTCAAAGGTTTGTTAACAACTGCACCCATACTCCGTCTACATGATAGTGATCTTCCTTAGGTGCCCTGCTATTGCAGAAATTAATAGCTACTCACCGTAGTGACTAACATGCTCTTAGCCCATTGTCCCCTTTCCTCCATACTGCATGGGCGTCCCTCGCTAGGGACGGGAGACGAACCTTTCTTACCAGAAAAACCCTTCTTCCCCTTTAAATGTAGAGGTGCGCAGGGTCGCGGCCCTGCGAGCATGCGCTCCCCTGACACCGCCCACCGATGCCACTCCTCAGTCCCCATTGATGCGTCGACAATATTCAACATTGCCTAATGACACCAGTATTATTAGGGGGGAGGATGGTGGGAAGTATGGAGGAAAGGGGACTATGGACTAAGAGTATATGTGTCACTATGGTGAGTAACTATTCATTATTCTTGCGTCCCGTCCCCTTTCCTCCATACTGCATGGGTGATTACAACTGAATGTAGCCCAAGGGTGGAGAGGAAACCCTCTTAAAAAAACAGATCCTTAGAACCGCCTGTTGGAAAGCAGTGTCTGCCTAGAGCTGGCGTCCAAACAGTAGTGCTTACAGAAAGCCGAAGGGGTGGCCCAGGTGGCCGCCCTGCCAATGACCTGCCACGGTACCTGCCACTGGAATACAATGGCTGTGGCCTTGGCTCCAACAGCGTGGGCTTGCCTGTTAGCTGGAAGCGGTTTGTGCTGCCCCTCATAGGCCTCCTTGATGGCCGAAGCCATCCACCTTGCTATAAAGGCCTTGGATGCCTGATAACCGGGCCTTGAACCCCCCGAAGATGACAAACAGAGTGTCTGAGTTGCGGAAGCCCTTGGTCCTGTCCAGATAGAATTTCAGAGCGTGTCTGACATCCAGCTAGTGCAATACCCTCTGAGCATCGTCTTTAGGGTCGGCAAAAAACGTAGGTAAGACTAGCACCTTGTTTAGATGGAAAACAGAGGCTACTTTAGGTAGGAACGTGGGGTGTGCTCTCAGGACCACCTTATCCTTGTGAAAAGTAGCATTGGGTTCTGAAACCACCAGTGCCTGGATCTCGCTGACTCTGCGAGCAGAGGTGAGGCCCACCAACAGAGCTGTTTTAATGGTGACCAGCCTGATGTCAGCGGATGCCCTTGGCTAGAATGGTTTGTGCGCCAAGGCGCCCAACACTACATTGAGGTCCCACACAGGGTGTGGTTTTCTGATGGACGGAAAGAGCCTGGCAAGGCTTGCCAAATGTCACTTGACCACAGGGTTGGAAGAGGAGAAGATCTCCTCCTCCGAAATTCTGTAGGCCCCTGTGGCTGCCAAATAGGGGCAGCATGTATCCACCTGCACGCCTGAGTGAGCAAGGTGTCCAGAGAAGGGGAGCACATCATCTAACGGGGGTCGATCTCTTTAGAGTCCGTCCTCTGACAGAACCTAGTCCATTTACTCTTGTACTGGCTCCTAGTAGCCTTGCTCCCAACGCCCTGAATGATTTCTAGGTTAGCCTGTGATAGACCCAGGTGTTTCAGCATGACCTGCTCAGGAGCCATGCTTCAAGGGCTAATTTCTGTGGAGCGGGGGGGATGACCCTGCCCCCCTGCTGCGCAAGAAGATGAGCTGGGCCCATCGGCAGGTTCATGGGAGGCCTGTCCGAGAAGCTGAGAAGCTCAGAGATCCACAGTCTTGCCGGCCACCCAGAGCTATCAGAATGATGCTGAGGTAACAGGATTCCTTTATCTTGTAGATCACCCTGTGGACCAGGGGTGTGGGAGGGAAGGCATATGCTGTCATGCCGTTCCACTGTATCTGGAATGTGTTGCCAAGGGAGCCGGGGCCCTGCCCCTGCCAGGACGCAAACTGCTGCCACTTCCTGTTGTCACAGGAGGCTAAGAGATCCACCTGAGGATGCCCCCATCTGCTGAAGATCTCCAGCAGCACCTGATCGTTCAGTTGCCACTCGTAATTGTCTGCTCCCAGTCAGGTTGGACTCGCCCAGAAAGTGTATGGCCGTCAGGTAGATGTTGTTCACCAGGGCCCATTCCCACATGCTGATCACTAGGCTGAACAGTGGAGGGGACCTGGTAACCCCCTGCTTGTTGGCATAGTACATGCTGGTGGAGTTATCAGTCTGGATGAGGACCACCCTGCCCCCAATGAGCAGAAGGAAAGCTTTGAGAGCTAGCAGGATGGTTTACAGCTCCAGCCAGTTGATATGTGACTCCTGCAGGCACCAGACTCCATGGACACTGTGGTTGTCCACAGTGGCCCCCCAGCCTTCCAGGGAGGAATCTGTGCTGATGGTGACCTGCGGGGCTGGCTGCCGGAAGGGCTTGCCCGTCCGCAGTTTGCAGTCCCTGGACCACCATGTGAGGTCCGGGTGGAGAGAAGGAGGAATGCTGACCAGCTGCGCTTGGGAGCCCCGCTCCTGATTCCATGAGGCTGCGAAGTGCAGCTGTAATCTCCTCATCTTGAGTCTCGTGTGGGGTACGGCCAGTAGGACCGCTGCCATGATACCCAATAGATGTTGGTACCACTAGCCTGAGGTCACTTCTTAGCGGAGGAAGTGAGTAGTGGCCTTTTTGATGGCAGTGACCTTGTCCTCCAAGGGGAAAACTCTGTGGGAGCTTGTGTGCCATATGAGGCCCAGAAAGGTCAGTCTCTGCGTAAGCTGCAGCTGAGACTTCCTGAGGTTGATCGAAAACCCCAGCTCGTGTAGTGTAAGTGTGGTGAACCGCCTCTGTATATCTCACCCTGACGAGCAAGTCATCCAGGTACGGCTAGACGTGGTGGCCCTGGGCCCTGAGGAGGGCTGCCACTGCATTCATGAGCCTGGTAATTGCCCTGGGGGCTGGATTGAGGCCAAAGGGTAGCACCTTGTATTGGAAATAGCAGCCCATGATCTTGAATCGCAGAAAGGAGCAATGCGGCTGCCAAATCGGGACGTGTAGATAAGCAACCTTCAGATCCAGGGAGCACATCAAGTATCCCCAGCACAATGTTTCTGCAATGAGTGCTGGCGTAACCATCTTGAGTTTTTGAAGATGGAGGGAGAGGTTGAGGGTGGAGAGGTCAAACACAACTTGCAGGCCAGCCTGGCTCTTCTTTTGTATGGCAGAAATACTGGAGTAGAAGCCCAATCCTTGCTGGGAGGCTGGGACTTCTTCCACTGCCTGGCTCTCGACGAGCGACAGAATTTACGCCAACAGAGTTGCTGTCCCAATCTGTGGGAGTGAAGGGAAAGAGAGGGAGGGATCGGTATGCGGTACCCCATGGATATTACAGAGAGGACCCATGGGTCCACAAACTTCTGACGCCAAAACTGAGCGTGAAGGGCAAGCCTGCCCCCTACTAGAGACACGTGGACCCGAAGGGATGCGTCATGACTTCTTTCCCTCTGAGGCTGTTGCAGTTGGGGGGGAATGAAAACAGCCCTTGCTCTCCCCCTTTTGTTGCTTGCGCCGGTGCTGACTCAGAGAATGATCAGGCTGCCTGGACCTCAGTTCTTGGAAGTCGCGGGACCCCCTAACGCCCACCCCTTGTCAGAGAGTTAATGTGACTGGGTGTGCGCCTTTGCCGTGGCCTTTGTAAGGATAAAGACTTTGCAGTTTGCAAACGGTTTTTCTTTTTATCTATCTTCTCATCAGTGGTGGAGTGAAAGAGGTCACCACCCTCTAATGGAAGGTCCAATATGTGTTCCTGGACGTCTGGGTTAAATTTAGTAGCCCGAAGCCAGGCAGTCCTTCTCACGTCCATGGCGATGCATATGGCCCGGCCAGAGGTCTCAATGTGGCTCGCGGTGGACTCCATGATGTCTTGCGCCACCATTTTAAACTCTGCCAGTCCCGCCTTGAAACGTGACCGGCTCTGCACCGGAAGTTCTGGAAGGAAGTTGGCTATTTCCTGCCAAAGCCTCTGGTTAACAGCTGCCAGCATGACATCTGCGTTAGATTGACAAAGGTTCAGAGAAGAGTTGGAATAAAGCTTCTTCCCATACGCCTCCAAGATCTTATCCTCCTTGCCCAGCAGCGCAGAGGACGACTTAAGGCTTTGAGTAGAGTGACACGGCAACAATCACTGAAGAGTGCGGTTGAGGGTGGGCCGACAGCAAGAGTGGATCCCCCTCCATTTGCCTATACTTGGTGTCCAGCCGCCGATTGATAGGCTGGGCCGAGTGGGGTTTAAGCCACCCCTTCTTGGCCAAGGCGACAACGTCCCTTTGCATCTGGATCCTCTTTCTAGGCACGGGGCGTAGAGTGAGGACCTCAGCAAGTACCCCCGCCTCCGGTTGTTCGACTTTGGGTTGAGGAAGGCCCATGTACTCTGCCAGACCTGCGGGTCATTCGTGGAAGGCCTTGGCTGACGATGGTGTGTCGGGGTCTTCTTCCTCGTCTGTGTCCACCAGGGCATCCGGCTGGTCTGGAGCGGGTGGAGGAGTGCTGGGTGCCAAGGGCTGAGGTGTGGAGACCGGAGCCAAAGGCTGCAGCAGAGGCTGGTACGGAACCGCCTGAACTGTGGGAGGCAGGGGAGCCAGAATCGAAGGAGCCGAGGTGGGCAGCAAGGGCTGCATCGGGGCCTGCAGCGCTGGAGCCATAGTTGGAATGACTATATGTGCAGGTGGAGGGGCCGGAGGGAGCATGTCCCGGATTACATCTTTAAGGTTGGCCCCCATCTGAGGAGATCTCATGAGAGTGAGGAACTTTTCAAAGAACCTGTCCTTGCTGGCTGGTCGAGTGGCAGGTGATATTTACGGGGTAGCTGGCAGCTGCTGCGGGCAGCGGCTGCGGCCGGTGCATACTCTGTCTAGCTGGTTGTGGGGTAAACCTGCCCTGCGATTCTGATGGATACGCTGTAGGTCACGTACCTGGTTGACACCAGTCCCACATTGTAACTCGTTCTCCCACCTGCTCAGTTCCTCAGGTGGTATCAGATGAGCGGCCATCTTGTCTGGCGTGGCGGCCATCTTGTCGAGCTGCATGCCAGGTGCCGAAGTCGTGGTACTTGGCTCACTGGGCCCGGCCTCCTCCAGGACTCTGGGAGGTGAAGCATGAGACCTACCATGCACCTCAGGCGAAGGCCTGGTAGGCGTGTCACCCTTGGCAGTATCGCCGGCAGTGCTGCGTGCAGGCGCCCCCTCGGACATGTTGCTGGTACAAGGACATAGCCCGTCAGGTGTATACCCAGTAAAAGAAACTTGCGGTCCCTCAGCACTGTCTCCAGAAGGAGCTACAGACCCCTCGGTACCCATGTTGGTGTGAGAACCTGATATGTTCCTCCCGCCCGGGCATTTCCTTGGGAAGGAGTCGCCCTTGCGGGGTGCGCTGGAAAAGAGCGGCCCTCCCTTGGGCCTTGACATATGTCTGACACGGTCCTTCAAGCCCTCTGGAGGCGACTTCTTGAAGAGCTCCCTCCACCTAGCTAGACTGTTCACCACAGCACGCGATGAAAGTGCGTCGCACACGGTACAACCCTCCCAGCCGTGGTCGGGGCCAAGGCAGCGGAGGCAAAGAGTGTGGGGATCGGATGCAGGGAAGAGCCCCTCACAGGCTGGACACCTGCTGAAGCCTGCTGAAGTCGACATGCGCCTGGGAGGAGCATGGAACTAGAGGACCGAGTATCTGATTGAAAAAAGAAGACAAAAAGACAGAAGAAAGTATCCAGGGAAGGGCGTGTGGTATTACATGGCCGAAGCCAACCCAAGGAGCGCGGGTGAAATCAGCCCATTCCCGTTGACACGGAAAAGGGGACTGAGGAGTGGTGCGAGTGGGCGGAATCAGATGAGCACATGCTCCCAGGACCGCGACCCTGCACGCCTCTAAATGTAAAGGGGAAGAAGGTTTTTTCTGGTGAAAAAGGTTCTGTCTCCCGTCCCTAGCGAGGGACGCACATGCAGTATGGAGGAAAGGGGACGGGACAGTACATCCTTTGGCTTAGTACTCCTGCACCCATAATGAAGTGGAGAGAAACTACAGCATATTTCGAGAAGGAACTTCTGTCCATAAAAGACACTTTTCTCAATAAGCGACATCTGTTAGGAGCTAAATATACCAGAAGGACATTTGCAGACAACAGAAATGTAGGGTTCTTGAAAACAGCCCAATCAATGAATCAAAGACAGAATCGATGGATTCATTCTTTTCGCTATATCTGACTTAATCGTCATCTATAAGCCAGGAAATCAGAACACCAAGACTGATGCACTTTCAGAAGCCAATAAAGAAGCCACAGGAAAGACAGAGGGTATTCCTTTTATTTCTGCAGATCGAATCATCTCTACTACTAACCCTACAATGTTTAGCTACAAAGACGCATTAAGAAAAGCATTTATCACTTATGTTAAGGAGGAATTTCTTCAGCAGTCTCCCATGCATACTGAGGAACAGGAATTACTTTTCCACAAAATATAAATCATTGTTACCAACAAGGGCTAGTCAACATACTCTATTGAAGTGGTGCCATGATCTCCAGGAGCAGGAAATTTCAGAACATCAAAAACCTTAGAAAATATCCAAAGATACGCCTGGTGGGACGGCACGAAAAAAAGATCTTGAGGACTATCTCCTGGGCTGTGATGCATGTGTCCGAGCCAAGACCCCTCAGCAACACCCCATTGGACTTCTGCAACCTCTACCGCTTCATAATCAACCATGGCAGATCTCTTTCATGGATTAAATCACAGAAATCCCAAAAGAAGAAGAAAGAACGGTCATATTAACCATCATTGATTCATCTACCAAAATGGCAAATTGCATAGCCCTGGATGATGTACATTCGGACCCTCAATTAGCCAGATGTTTCATCCAGAACATATTCCGTCTGCATGGGTTACCCACTGCCATTATCACAGACCAATGTACCCAATTCCTTTCCTCCTTCTGGAGAGCGGTCAGCAAAAGACTTGAAATCAAGATAAAATTCTCCACAGCCAATAATTCGCAAAGTGATGGTCAGAGTGAAAGAGTCAATCAGACTATCAGACAGCATCTGAGATTTTACATTACCGAATATGATCAAGGTTGGATCAACTTGCTCCTGCTAGCGCAATTCGTTTATAATGACTCCTTTCATTCCTCTATCCATAACACCCTGTTCCATCTATCACATCCTACTTCACTAACCTTGCATCATTCTAATCCAAGCCCAGTTCCCTCTGCCACAATCTTGGTTTGGTTATCAACTAAACATATAAAGCTTCCAGCATGTAGCAAAAAGGTCAAACCCAGATATATAGGTCCTTTCAAGATATCCCAAATAATTAACTAAGTGGCTACGGAATTAAAATTACCATTGTCATATAAAATAAATCCCGTTTTTCATGTATCCTTGCTGAAACCGGTTCATAAATCTGGATTTTCCTCTAGAACCACTACCCGGTGTCTCCCTGCAGTAGGACCCCAAGAACAATACGAGGTAAAATGTATTGTTGATTCCCACCGGTATCATCATTCCATGCAATATCTGGTTCACTGGAAGCTCTGCAGTGTTGAGGAAAGAACAAGATGTAATGGTCCCTTGACTAGTGAGACAATTTCATGATAAACATCCCTCAAAACCTGGTCCTTTCAAAAGGTCCCACTCCCTCAGAAAATGTAAGATTTTTGAAAGGGGATGCTGTTAGATTTCTGAACCTCTAAGGAAGGGGGTGTGTCAAGTAGCACTCCTGCTTTCTGGGAATGACCAAGACGTTTGAGCTGGAAAAATCAGAACGGCTGGATTTTTCTTGAGAGTAGGAAGGCACTGGCTCCTGAGGATTCTCCTGTCTTCCACAAATCAATCACCAAGACTGACAATATAAAAGGGTAAAGCACAGTGAAGAGGAATCATAGGTGAAGAACACCATCCCCTGGAAGTGTGAACTTTATCCATTGGGAACTTTTATGTTGGAGTTACGCCTTTCCTTTTGAACTTGAACATTTGTTCACTTTCGAGGCCAAAGACATGACCCTTTTGACCTTAGAGTTAATTTTGTGAGAATGTGCATGCCAGAATTGTACTTTGGACAAAGGACAGTTTGTTTTGGACATCGTGACATTTGACAGACCTTTAGTTTTATGTTAGGTAGGGAAATACCTTGTAGAGTAGGGACAGAGAGGCATTTTCCAACCCCTTTTTATTTCACAAAATCATGGACCCCCTGTGTATTCATTAGCAACAAACACAGATAGGACACCTGCCTCATTCCTCAAGCATAATTCCAGACAGGAGACACCACACAAGGCCAACTACAGAGGAATCACCCTGGCTCATGGTCTAGGAATAAAGGATGGAATCTTTTTTAACTGAAGAGAAAGCAGTTCACGGACCTCTCTCCTTACTCCCTTCTGGCTCATGTCTTGATAACCTGTCTGTTGTCCAAGGTTGGTCAGTGTGGAGCCTACCAATTTAAGGCCACCCAGTACGTATTAGACTAACCAATAATATATTGTAGAAATTATGTCTTTTTATTGTTATCAATGTAGAGGTGTTCTCAGGATGAGCCATCAGATTGTGATTATCCAATTAGAAGTTTACCCTCTATAGAATACATGTATAGCCGTCCTTACTAACCAATCCCTTCACCCTGTAGGTTTTGGCAACTACGATTGTAATGGGACGTCAGTTATGACGATTGTTCACCATAAAAGCTGTTTTGTATTAAAGCTCTGAGAGCTGCAACATTTTTGCTTGTAAGCAGTCCATGCTTTATTTGAATGTTAATAAAGCCGAGTTTTGCCTTTCTCTTTGTCTATTTCTTTCATCGGTTTCTTTGACTCCTGATCCTCTGCATAAATGTGAGGTTTTCCCAAGCTGTCTTTACAGATGGTAGCAGAGATGATGGTTTGTTGCAGTCCACGGATTGTCAAGGACTCACTGCAGTGCGTGGCCCGAAGACTATAGAGGTGACCTGTGGAGAGCGGTGTATCAAGCATAACAGAGAAAAGGTCATTAGGAGCCTCACTGGAGAAAATTCCTGTTCGGTCCCCGCAGGACGTCCCGGAGGGCAGATGTCGGCTGGCTGTTAGGGGATACTCGATACTGAAGACCCTGATCCACGGACGTATTACATAGGCCTGGTAAAACGAGAGGAAGGGGACTGTTTTGCATATTAGGGAAGTGTGATGAAGTGAAACTATTGAAGATGAAAAGAATGCTTCTGGGAAGTCCGAAGAAAAATCACGTGGTACACCTCATTACAGGGTAATAATAAAGAGACAGATAACCTCACCAGGATTTGGGAAGAGGGCCTTAGTCTATTTATTTGTGTAGTAGTTGCTGGTGCCAGCCTCATGTTGTAAGAAGATAGTTTAGGTTTTGTGAAAAGTGAAATATTTGTGTATATTGTGGAGGAAGTGAAGTTGTGGTGTGAACTGAGGAGTGTGGTCTGGTGTGGGAGCAGCGAAGTGGGGTGCTCTTGGTGAGTGGCGATTGTGGTGTCACTCAGAAGGGTTGGAGGTTTGTGGTATTGCTTTGACGTATTGGGTGACGTAGGAGGCCTGGTCTCGTAGAGAGACGCATAAACATTAAGTATGAGGGAAGTATTACTGGAGAAGGGTGTGTAAGAGCTAAACAAGGGTGAGCTAGAATTGAACTAACAAATCTGGTAAGTATCGGTAAGTATAATTGTGACATATT
Organism: Ambystoma mexicanum; assembly: GCF_040938575.1. Classification (NCBI taxonomy): domain Eukaryota; kingdom Metazoa; phylum Chordata; class Amphibia; order Caudata; family Ambystomatidae; genus Ambystoma; species Ambystoma mexicanum. The sequence goes on from NC_090922.1 coordinate 822,394,157, forward strand.
ATCATGGGAGACACTCCATTCATTTATGTAAAGCATTACTCTGGTACAAGAACAAAATACTTAAGTACTACACCCAATGGGTTTGGGACACTGCTGGAAAAATGTGTATGCCTTGGCCGCAGGAGGGCACTCATTCGAAGTCAGTACCGCAACACATGTGCACATATTTACATGCCACATATAAAGAAAAACAGTTGCAGAATCGACTAGCCATTCTGGAACTGGGAAAATGTATGGGGAAAAGACAGAGGAGCCACCCGTGAAAGAATGGATGCTTAATCAGCATGATGAAGGGAGCATAGCACCCACGGCTCCTGCCCCTCATCCCCAGACCAGTGATCCGCCTTCAGAAGCACAGGGATTATTATTACACACGTTAAGAGCAGCGACAGAGTACATTAATCCCATCTATGCGCCACTGTGTACAGTAGTGAAGACATAGTAAGTGGTGAAAAATACACAAGCAACGGCTGGCGTCCACACACTTAGAACATGATGAGCGCCACCATTTGCATGTGAGACTGACAGAAGCCGAGGAGGAGCTTCAGAGAGGGCAATAAGGATGAGCTAGCGATCGTGCGGAATGAATGGGTGGGAAGACAAATAATGCTCTAATTGGATGGAAAGAGCATGGATGATTTTAAAGAAAGGAAAGGGAAGTTAGAGAGAAAGATGAAGAAAAAAGGAAACATGAGGAGAGAGAAAGAAGGAATGAAGAAGAACAAGAAAAGAAGTGAGAGGAAGACAGAAAAAGAGAGAAGAGACGAGAGGAAGAATGAGAACGAAAGGGAAAGGCATAGAGATGCAGAAAAGGAAAAAGAAAGGCAAAATGAGGAAGAAAGGGACAGAGAGAGACAACGAGAGATAGAAAGAAGTAAGATAAGCTAGAGAAAAGGAGTGGATGACATTATCAGGGGACGTACACTTCCCGGCAGAGAGAGACACAGAAGACAAGAACATAAAGTGAAAGAGCAGAGTTTTGAAAGACGCCGCAAGGAAGTAGATGAGATTCTTAGAAAGCATAGCTTTCGAGAAGAAGGAGCAGAAAGGACCATACAGAAACAGGCTGGCAACCAGTATAGGAGCAGAAGGGATGGTACAAGCAGCATAATGGGGGAGTAGAACAGGGTCCCCGAAAAATGGAGGGAGGAACGTAAAGGAGGAAGTGATGAGTGGAACATATAGGATGAAATTGGAAGACTAGACTTCGATGACAGAGAAGATGAAGAGGATGACAGTAACAATATATGTGTTTGAAGATGAAGAGAGGGAAGAAAGCAGAGAAGATGAGCACCACAAGCCACTGCTACAAGCACGGGGATAGGGAAAGAGAGCGTGGTTAGACTTGGAAGAACGAGTAAGGAGGCCAGAGACTGTTAAATATTCCAGGTGCCCGAAGGGGCGATGAACTAGCTTAAACTAGCTTAGAGGAGAAAACGCAGTATGTAGATAGACTAAGGAATTTACCAGGACGGAAAAGAATTATGACAGGCGCAGTGACAAAGACGAAGGACGCTGCAGCGCTCGGACAGGGGGAGGACTGCTACAATATATTCTGTGGCAGCAAATGGACACAAATAATTTGGTTTGTAAACTGCCTACATTGACAGCAGGGGAGGGTACATGGATTTATGAATTGGAAAGAATGACAACTGGGATGACCTTTGCGGTAGGTGACATAAAAAGCTGGCTTGCTGCAATACTAGGGGAGCGGGCAGATGACATTTGGATGCAGGCGGGCTATACTGGGGTGACAGCACAGAAAACTGACCATGACGCAGCATTACTGAGCCCTTTAATAACTGTCAAGCAAACATATGGAGAGCACTTAGGGTTCAGTACCCAGATTCGTCAGACATGAGCGCTATTATTTTTTTTTAACTCCGTTTATTGTTTTTCAACACAACCAACCACAAGAAAACAGTAGTCCAGTGATCCATCTCCCACCAAACATACTACAGCAAATAATCCCCACTCTTGCAAATCAAAATACATCTCCTTTGCATAGTACAGTTGTATCCAAGTTTCCCCCTCAACAATAGTCATAACTCCAGCAATGGCATATTCAACAGAAGTATTACAAAACGCACCCTCCCAGCAATCTCAGCAGCTCCGCCTGTCAGGGTTTATCACATCCTCCGATCCTGACCCAGCATCCTGTGCCAGTGAAATAAGATATTGTTTGTAGGGATCCCAAATATCCATAGGCTAAGCACTGGGATGCACCAAAGTCCCATATTCCATGTCCATTTCATTGCAATAGAGGATGTCCTCCTTCCACTGTTCAATTTTAAATTTTTTCCTACCCATACCATTGCTACCCACCTCCTGGCTAACAGTAGTAGTAGCCCCATCAACCTCCTTACATGACCAGCAATTTGTTTATACTATACCAACAGGGCCATCGTCGGCGTGGGATCCACCCGTTCACCTGTCCATATCGACTAGCCCCATCACTCCATCTAGAAATGTCAGAAACAATCCCTTCAGGGACTCCTTTAATCGGAAATACAAGAACAAATCCAAGGATGTAACATTCCCCTTCTCTGTGAACGTTTCCATGGAGAGGAACTGCCCTCTGGGAAATAAGTTCTCCAACTAGGAGATACGCAGGCTTCCCTATACATTGTATAAAATCAAGCTCACCGATCGGCAGTTTAGGAGAATAGAGACCATCCTCCCTCCCTTTACCTTCAATGCGAACCCAAGTTCTACTTGTCAATTCCACCATATTTTTCGGCTTAAATGAATTACCAGGAGCCGTAAGTATAACTGCCCTTAAGAAAGATGGCGTTGCAAGAGCTCTCTCGATCTCATTATGCGCCCTGTCTGTACCAGTATTAAACCACTATGCCAGAAATGCCGCCTGAGCTACTTCATAGTATGCCTCAAAGTCAGGCAGCACCAAACCGCCTCTGTCAAATGGTGCAACTAACTTCCCCCATCCCATACTCAGTTGTTTACCTGCCCATATGACACTGGACACAACTGATTGCACCTCCATAAAATAGGTTCTACGCAGCACCAACAATACATTCAAGAATACATACTGAAACCGAGGTAGCAAGACCATTTTAGCCATTGAAATCCTCCCTTAAGGGCAAGGGGAGTCCCATCAATCTCCCAACTAACACGCTGGCCTGCTCCAACACCTTCCCATAGTTGCACTGATACAAAATCTCCAGGGAGCGAGCTATATCTTTTCCGAGGTATCGGGTCCATGTGCCACTGAACATCTAAACTAATCATCATACTGTTCAGGTGTGGTCATTAAGTGGAAATAATACAGATTTTGTGGTATTTATTTTCAAACCTGAGAATTCCCCGAATTCTAACGCATCAGTCATAATCGGCAGCACATTAACCTGTGGGTCTTTAACATGCATCACCATGTCGTCTGCATATAAGTATACCACCAGTGTATTACTGAACAACTGTATCCCTCTGTGTAAATGTCTGTCTGTAATCAATTCAGCCAATGGCTCAATCTCACCCTTGTCGTGGGCCTCTTCCAAGCTGAACAGGCAGAGTCAACTGACCATTTACCCTGCTACTGGCATTCGGTGACGCATAGAGCAAGGAAACCAGAGAAATGTACCCCTCCCCTTACCCCAAACTCTGCAGTACTGTAAAAAGAAAATCCCTCGTCATCCAACAACGCGGCCCCTATAAAACCTTCCCGTCGCATCGCTGACATCAGTCCAAATATTTGCTGCAACCCATAAGAAGTAGAGTGCCCTCGGGTTAAGCCAGATTGATCCGAGTTCACACATTTATGCATCAGCGGTGCTAGTCTCGTAGCTAATAACTTAGCCAGAATCCTATTATCTAGGCTAATGAGCAATCTAGGACGGTATGACGTACACTCATGTGGTTTTCCCCAGTTTCAGCAATCTGGTGACTACCGCTTCCTTCATTGTCTCACACAATTTCCCATCTCGCAGGGCCTGTTGATACACTGCTAGTAGATTTGGAGCCAGCATTGGTGCAAACTGCTTATAAAAATCAGCTGCATAGCCATTTTACCCCTACAACACTGTTTTAATCCCCTGCAGGGTTTCCTGCACCATATTCAGTTGGCACAACCAGTCTGTCTCCTCAGCACTACACCAGTATTACGCCACTGGGTCCAGAAATCTGTCTATTTCGGTTTGTGAAACCCAAATCTGCAAAGAATAGAGACGTGTGTAAAATTCCAGAACTCCTGAACATTGTCCCTATCCATATACTTCGGACACCCCTGCCTATCTCTAATTAACATAATGGCCCTCATTACGACCCTGGCGGAAAGTGACTGACCGGACCGCCACAGCGTAAATAGCGTTTCCGCCATTGCACGAAGGAGCAAAGTGCGGCCCATTCCGACCCATCGGGCACGAGCACCACGGCATGGCGGAAGTGCAAAGTCCGCGATGGCGGAAATGACCCCAAAACGGCCCACACCGCCGCCGTACGGCGCCCTAGGTGCAATACCGCCACCCATCACAGCGGACACCGCAGTGTGCGCCTACCGGAAAGTACGGTGACCGGAAATATACGGAAACGGAAGTTAAAACATGGGCCCGGAACGGGAAACATCCCGCCGTACACCTATAAAACCACTAAAACCACACAACCACTAAAATCACTACCCTGAAACACACCCCAACCCGTCATCCACCCTAGCGAAACCAAGAAAAATGGGAAAAGTAGCGAAGAAAGCGTGCGACCGCAAGCGGCAGGTCCACTTCTCCCGTGAGGAACTCACCGTGCTAACAGAGACCCTCCAGGAGAATGCTGCCGTCGTCTTCTGCACGCAAATGACCAGGACGGCACTTGCAAACAAGAAGGCCATATGGGCTCTGGTGGCACAGCGGGTAAGTGCGGTGGGGACCGCACCCCGCACCCCACAGCAATGCCGCAAGCGATGGGACGACCTGCGGATACGCGTCCGCAGCATACTCTCTGCCAACCGCAACATTGCCACAGCCACCGGGGGAGGTCCTGAATCACCCATCAAGTTGACCCCCTGGGAAGAAATCTGTGCCTCCACCATCGGAATGGAGAGCATAGAGGGAGTCGGAGGGATGGAGAAAGGAGTGCAGACATCCGAAGATTCAGGTAGGTGGGCCAAATAAAACAATGCCAAATCCACAAAGTCCATCCATGTGAAGTACCATGCGTCCACATAGTGCAACAGAAACACATGTCCAGGAGAACGTCCACACACATCGGCCTGATAGCGCACGTTAAAACCCACAATAAATACATAAATAATTAAAAACCCCTAAAACACGCACTACACGTGCAGCAGGCACACCCTAACTGCAGGCTGCCAAACAACTGCACCCTCACTCCACACACAAATGAAAGCACCTCCAAGGCCCCGACCCAAATCACCCTCAGGTACCACCCCAATGCATGTGATACAATGCCATTCCAATTCCCACAGACCCATTAATAACCCTCGCCCTCCTTTACTCCACCACAGGGTCCGATCCAAACGACGAGCTTCAGGACACCCCTACCAGCACACCTGCAAAGAGGGCCAAGACCAACGGCCAAAGACCCTCCACCTCAGCTGCACGCATCAAGACACGGCAGCAGCACAAATCAGGTGGCAGCACAGAGGAGGGAACATCAACAGGCACCCCAGCAGCCAGCATGCCCACAACACCACCACCACAGGTCCCCCCAACGGATGCCACAGAAGGCACTGCCTCTGGTGGCAGCAGCACCATAGGTGACACCCCATTGATGGCAGCATGCTCCGACACAGAAGACGGGGATGTCGAAGTCAGATCCATCCATGACCTGTCCCAATCCCCCTGTCTGTCCCATCCCGTACAACATGAGGATACCACGCAGGGGCACCCACAAGACGACGACTGGCCATCCCCCACAAGCCCTGTGGCAAGGCAACATGAGGACAACAGCCCCTCTGTGACACCCCCGCAAATGGCCATGGCCCAGCAGAGGCAACAGTCCCTCGACCAGTTAATCGTGCAACAGCAGCAACTGGCCACGCTCCTCAAGGACCATGCCGATGAATGTGGGGGCACTAAGGCAGACATAGAAACATCAACTGAGACACTTAGGGCAGAAATGGAGAGAGGTACAGAGACACTAAGGGCACAAATGGAGAGTAGCACCGAGAGCCTGGGAGTCCAAATGGAGAGATGCACCGAGAGCCTGAGGGGGGGAACTGCATGCGACGTCCAAGGACGTATGTGCCGAACTTGCCGCAGTGCGCCGTGTGCTCACTGAGCTCTCGCAAACCCTTAGGGACATGCATGGACGTGAGCAGGCAGAGACATCATCCGTTGCAAGTTCCGTCCAGGGCAGCCCCCAACGTAGATCTGGGAGGAACCTGCGCTCCACAGGCAGGGGTGCCCCTGATACCCGCAGAGGGGGCTTGCAATAGCGACTGCCCACTGACAATGAGCATCTTTGGACACTGGTGTTCGGGGGGGAGGTAGGAGGGTGGAGGGGGTGTGTTGGGCTCACTTGGGTGGCGGGTCGATAGGGTGTACAACATGATATCACATATGCCATAAACAGTGCACGATCAACCAATGAGATGTGTGGACATTGATCTTTGTGTACTAGGCCATCATAGGCGTACAGTCCATATTGTGCATGTCCCAGACACACACAGTGCCACGAGTCCCGTGTCCATGTATCAGCCACCAGGCGTGAGTGCTAGAAGCATACATCAATGAGATGCTGACGAATGTCACGGCCCTCCGGTGCCTCGCAGACTCCATGAGGTGCTGCCACATCCCCACCCTCATCATGACCATCTTCAGGTGCTTGCAGTTCTGCGTCAGGGGGCATGGGCACATTTCTACGTACGCACATGTTGTGGAGCATGACACATGCCATGACCATCTTTGCAACCTTCTCATGGCGGTACAGGAGTGCCCCGCCAGACCTGCTGAGGCAGCGGAAACGACCCTTCAGTAGGCCGAATGCCTGTTCAATGACTACGTGAGTGGGCATGGTTGTAGTCCTCCTCATGCTGGTCCCGTGGGTTCCGGACTGGTGTGAGGAGCCATCTCTTCAGTGGATATCCAGCATCACCTGTATGTGGACGAGAAACGTATGATGTGGAATGCCATTGCTACGTACGCACACCCCCCCCCCCTTCCTGCCAGGTCATTGCCGAATCACATAGCCCACATTATCATGCATGTAATGAGACTCACCGAGTAGCCAGGATCTGTTCCCTGCGTGTCGCTCCATGTAGCGTGGTATTGTAGAGTTCCTCAAGACCATAGAATCATGGGTTGATCCAGGGAATCTGGCACAACAATGTGTAATGATCCTGTTGGAGTCACACACCATTTGTACATTCAGAGAATGAAATTGTTTTCGGTTGCGGTACTGGGCCTCCATGGCATGTGGGACGACCAATTCCACATGGGTGCAGTCGATGGCACCAATGCAACCCGGTATGCCGGCAAGTGCATGGAATCCCACTTTTGTGTTGGTAATTTCCTGCTCCGAGCGTGGTAGAGAGATGTAGTCGTCTGCGTGCTGCAGGAGGGCATCGAGCACTTGCAATAGTGTCCGTGAGAACAGTGGCTGAGAAATGCCATGCAACTGTCCGACTGTGTGCTGGTAGGTGCCTGTGGCCAGGAAGTGGAGTACAGACACCACCTTCAGTAGGGGTGGGATGGCGGTTGGGCTATCTATCATGCTGACAAGGTCAGCCTGTGTCATGTCCACAATGGCGGCTATGGTGTCCCGGTCCAGACGGTAGAGGGTGTGGATCTGCTCATCAGTGAGGTTGAACGGATGTGCTCGGAGGCGTGGGATTGCGGGCTGCCTGCGTGGTGGTAGTGGCTGTGCTGGCGGCCCTTGCTGGCCCTGCCTTGGCCTCCTCCTCCTCCTGCGTCTCCTCCGTGCGGCCGGTTGTAGTTGGTGTTCGTCTTCTTCTTGGAGTTGGAGTACTTGCAGTGCTATCAGGTCCCCCAGGGCCAACATCGCGAGTCCTGCCGGTAGCATTTCGGTGTGGTTGTGGGAGGAGACTGGCTGTGCAATTTATGTGTTTTCAGGCTGTATGGCCTCCACCTGTGGTGATTAATTCCACCTGTGCAAACTGCTCTCCCCTTTGGCCGAGCACGTCCCGCGCACAACGCTGCAATTCGGGGAATGGCATCTTGCTATTGCAATCATGTATTTGTACCCGATGGCCGTGTAAGATTGGTTGATATGTTCATTCTGCTGTGGTCCCATTGTTTCACATACTATCTGTGCAGTCGCGAACAGACTTGTGAAGGGTCAGTGGAACGTAGTACTCGAGTAACGGTGGGCCCTCATGCATCACTGTACCGAGTTGCAACGACGGGCGGGGCGTCCCATTTGTGGGTGAAGGCAGTTGCCATTTTCACACACAGCCGCACTCGATGGAATAATTAGTGATTTCAAACGGCCACAGATGCCTCTTCGACGTGATGTTGCAAATGAGGAATTCGAAGGGCGGCGCTTTCGGTTTTCAGCTAGCGGCGAGGAAATGCCCACAGGTCTGACTGCAAATATAACGTACTATTGTTCAATGTCCTTGAGACAGGGGCCATGGCGAGGATGCAATGATTGATATGAATAGTTTGGGATGCGCAATAGCGACGTGGGCGATGAGGCCGGACGTTCCCAAATACATGTTACTTCACTACACTGGAATTACGGGCTGGGGCACTGTGGATTTTGCAGGCTGCATAACGCACAGACTCAATGGATATTTCTAATGTTATGTGAGTAAATATTCAGGCGTTTTAATCCCGGGATGAGGGAATGATGAATGGATGCATGGGCAGGTGATTTGATACAGAGTTTGCCATGTACAGGGCTTCTTGGGATCTATCCGCCTCCCCTACGCTATGTGATGCAGGGCTGCCATAGTGGGACCATCGTCTATCTGGCCTTGTTGAGCCCTCCCTGTCTCGACGCGCCCTCAGACACTTGTGTCCATGCACGTTAACATTCCCATCTGATGGATTCTGTTTTGACAGACGCATGCACAGGTACACTCGTTTGTGATGGTGTTTGCACCTCGATATAGATGGTTATGAGTCGCAAGTGGTTTTGGGGTGGTGATGATCCTTTGGAGTGGGCTAGCATGCATATGGCTGTGGATTTAGTGTGATCATTGAAGTGAGTTGTTCGAATGTAGTTCTGATGGGCATTCTATTCTTTTTCTTTTCTTTTGGTTGACAGGTATCTCCTCCCCTTTTGCCACTGCCATCTGTATGCCACTCCTGCAGATGGGTTTTACTCCCGACACCTGCTGCTTCGTGTTAATCAGTGGAGCAGCATTACGATCTTATGGGACGATCGCCAATGGGCCACATGCCCTTACGCAGTACTGGTGGCTCGGAGCAACATTTCGGCCTTTCAGCTGGACTAGTGCCTCCCCATTGGGACGGCCCTGCGGTTCTGTGCGCTTCCATGTTGCCTTTTCGTACGTGAATGTGGCTCTGTGTACCATGAGGGAACAGGGCGTCACACAAGTAGTGGCTGGTCATTTCTTGCGGATGCAGCCCACAATGGTGAAAAGTGTTTTGGAGTTCATGGCCTGATGGCTGTATGGGCTTGGTGATTTTGATGTGCATTAAATTTCTATTCTGATTTGGCCCGTGTAGCGTTCTTCTTTGCAAGTGATGTGGCATATGCCTATTTGGGGGGCGATGTATTGTGAGGAGATCTGCATTGGGTTCCAGCTTCGGAGTTTAGTTGCGTGGTACTGTACTGGGCGCGTTTGCCTACGAAGCCCGTGAGGTCAGGGATGGGGGCTGCCAATATGACAGTTTGAATGTTGTCATGCTCAGGGGCGGGGGATTGGGTTTTGTGTAACAGATGCCGGTCAGCCAGGTGGACTGGTGGAATGATGTGATTCTCGGAATGTTGCTGGTCACAGGTGCCTGTGTTTGCGTGCGTTTCTTGGTGGGGGACTGTGGTCATGTCCATTGGGATGGCTTCTGTATTCGTGCCATCTGTGCCCTGCAGCTCCCATTGGCCCCTGTTGTGTTTCTTTTGTTCGTTGGCATGCATGGGTGACTTGTACATTTCAATGGTTGCATTGTGACTTCATTGCACCTACGGGGAGTTGTACTTTGTGGCCAGGGAGCGGTGTACAGGCACTCAGTGGGGCCGTTTACGGTTGATTCGCGATGCCGTACTTCTCACCATTCCGCCATGCTTGATGGCGTTAGGTACATGTCCGCTAGGGTCGGAATTAGCGTACCCTTGCGCCATGGTGGTATTTACGGTTTGGCATGGCGTGCGCGCGCGTGTGCTTGGTGCAGTTAGCGTTGGCGTTCACTACGGTGTCGCTAATGGCTTCGTACTTTGCGGTGACGGGTCATAGTCGCACCGAGCGCTATTCGATGGCGGTATTGCATTTCCGCCATCGTTTTCCGAATTCCGCAAGGGTCGTAATGAGGGCCAATGTGTGCGCTGGATGCATCTGTCCTAACCGCCCTTGCCAACAACCTACCAGGGCCGCTGAAACTCTCCATATTGCCGAACTGCCACTTTCCTCCTCAGGAACATCACCTCCGTCTGGGCTGCGGTACGAAACGTTGCAAGTTCGTCACAAACCCTATTTTGCTTAACAGGGTCACTCACCCACGTAACCATTCTACGCCTGCATTTGCCAAATCTGTCCCCCGCTATCCACTAGATTTTTCCCAATTGCTTTCAGTATCTCAACTTCTTTCGATATACACTCTCCTGTTAGCACGTATTTAAAAGTTTCCAAAAGTACTGAATGCGATTCAACAGATCCCCTATTTTCCTCAAAACAATTCCATAGAGCCTGCGTGATGGCTCTTCTAAACACAACATCGGACATACCTCCTTTCTTAATAGCCCAGACCGGTCTCCCACCTATCTTCCCAGGAATTTGAAGCACTAAAACCATAGGTGCATGGACCGAGAGAGTGCGAGCAAAAATTGTCACCTCAGTTACCCATCCCATGACCTTATCTGAAATTAGAAAATAATCCAGACGTGATGCTGACTGGTGTACAGTTGAGCTAAACATGTAATCTCTGTCTCTCACATGTCTGACCCTCTAAACGTCACTCAGATCCCAGGCCCAACATAAATACCTCAGTTTAGAGGTTGATTACGAAAGAGGCCTACAAACGTCCCCAATTCTAGCCAATTCCAGCCATTTCAGATTCCAACACTGCATTGAAATCGCCTGCCCACATTAATTATATCAGAACTATGCTTAGCTAGTTGTTGGTCTCTCCATTCCACTGTGTGCACCATATCAGTATTGGGGACATGTTGAAACAGTCACTATGAATCGTAATTGACCAATGTTACCACCTGGCCATATATAATCCCTGTAACTAACAACGCTCTCCCTTCATGATCTCTCACCATATCCGTAAGGTGAAGCCCTACAGAACTGTGTATCATTATACAAACCCCTCTAGAATAAGTGAATGATGACAATTATCAGTGACATCCCCATCCACGCCCAATGCACGATTCCCAAGAAGTGGTAAGATGGGTCTCCTGCAGAAAGGCTATACCCATTCGGTGGCGTTTCATATTTAGCAGTACCTTACAGATCTTGGTGGTCAGTTCAGGCCTCTGACATTCCACATCATACATTATAGCCCCTTAGCCATACCATTGTGCAACAACATAGGAATTCCCCAGGAGCTTCAGCCGATACACCCCTGCACACCTGCCCACCGGTCGCTCCAGAAAACACAGTCACACCCTCTCAGATCTCAGCCATCGCAGCCCGACCACACAAAGGGGAGAATTTAGAAACATGCTGAAGGTGAATCCCTGAGCCACCGCCTCCCCAAAAAATCCAACCCCAACAACCTCACCACCCCCACGGCAAACATCAAAGCGCAAGTAAAATCCAACCCACCAATAAACGTAGTTGAACATAGGTATAGGCATAGAGGGTTATTCCTGTGCCCATCCAATCCAGTAGACCGTCAACAACACAAATACTGCTTCTCCACTACCCCTTATTCATTTGTCATCAGCCAACCTTATGGCGCATCTCTAAATGGGGAACCACCCCCCACTCATTGTTTCCCTTGGCCTGGGAGCCCTCGGTAGTGACCAATTATCCCTCTAATTATTTTTCCCTAAGTGTGGAAAAAATTTGCTTTTGTGCGCACATTATTTTCCATGTGCACAACTGAATAACAATGTAAGCAACTTTGTGAGCATGCGTAGTTAGTGAGATACCATCTCCGAAGAGTTTGGAAGGCAATTTTCCCTTGCCAATTACTGCCATTCATTATAAATCTATGTAAAACGAGCATTTTGCAACTCTTTTTCAAAAGATATAGGCAAAAAAAACACTAATATTTAATATGGGATTATAAGGAGAGCTCATCAACCAGTCCAAAACTTCAAGATATGCCATAGTACCTACCAAAAGTACTGTTGCGCAGAGAGAAAAACGTGCATGCACAAAGAAACCTTTGCATGCTCAGGATAAACAATAGGTTTAGTCGTGACTATTTATTTATCAACACTGCTCTGAGACAACGCAGAAAGTGCTTAATGCCATTGGGGAAAAACTCATGTTTATTACAAAAAACAAGCATCGCTAATCACTGATGTGACTGTCAAGGAATTCGGACGTCCTGCAATTTTTTCAAATGGAATAATTGCAACTGAAATGAATGTAGAAAACATGCCAATGAAGATTGCCCATGCTCAGAGCGCTGGACAGTCTTGATTCTATTAAAGACAGGGAGGCGAGTATTGTGCTTTTCTCTCTTTATTACTGCCCAAACAGCAATTTCAAATTCCAACATTTTAACACTTCTTTTTAAACTTAACAACACATTTTTTGTTTGCTTTGTGCCTCCTTGCAGGCTTGAAACTAAAAAGGGGTGTTAGTTCCTTTCAACTTAAAATTTTCTCCCAAAACTACAAAACCCCACAACTCTCTGTCTTCCTGTAGTCCAATCTTATGCCCTGTGACCAATCAGGCTCTGTCTCTGCCCATATGTAGTCCTCTCTGCTAGTCCACCACCTCTTTCTTTGGAAGCAAATGTTCATACAACTGATATCTTATTGAACCAACGGATGTTCCGAACTGTATTTCCGGGCTGTCTGCTCACTCAGCTCAAATCGCTTTCTGGTCCTCTCCTACAACCAATGGAGGAACAATTATAAGGGCGGGTTCATAAATCTCATATGCCATACAACAGTAATGGCAGCATTTCATATATCCATAGGCAGGATATAATGCTCGTCTCCCTGTCTTTAATAGAATCAAGACTGTCCAGCGCTTCATTCTATGTCGAGACAGGAGGCGAGCATTATGTTTGTTCAAAGCTGTCAATCACTCTATTCGCTATCTGGGAGATAGGTTTGAAATAAAAGGTTTTGAATGTGCATTAATTTGACTTAGCAGCCTTCATTATGTCTTGCAATGGGATGCCTGCAGAGAATGCTCCAGAAGCCATTGCGCCCCTTACTGAATGCGCACCAAACAGCAATAAATCAATGCCAGTCCAGTGCATTACTTCTCTAACCCATCTGGCGATCGTGGCCGTAGCAACCACGTGGGAAGGCTTTCTAAGCGCAATCAAAAGCTGCGTGACCCCTCTAGGGCTAAATTCTGTTGTCGCCTTCTCGTAATCTTTAATGCATTGTGCGACGCATAATTTGCTATTATTGGGAAAATACGGGTACAAGATAATTGTAGAAATGGACTTCATCCTATTCACTACATTAAATTCTACCCCTTTCAGGTAAAATATCTTCTTGTCCACTTCAAAAGCATTTACGTCAGAGACTGTCCTGCAAGCTTTGAGACACAGACGCATGGCCAGCTTTCCTGAAAGCTGTGATCGAGAAAGGTCTCTATTATCTGGCCAGGACAGAAACAGTCGAAAAACTGCATTTTAATTCCTTTCAGCAATCGCAATATGGCTGGGTGTTCCCCCACTGACCTATCATCTACCTTCTCGTGGCCTGCCGAAATCGCAGACCTATACACTCCTTTTGTCTTGTAGGCACGCCCCTCTGCGAATCGTTCTGCTAAGAAGTTCAGTACTTGTACTACAGGGGCTGAAATGGGATCCACACTAACCCTTGCGCAGTATGTGCTCCAGCGGTTCCACGCAGCACCATAGCTCCTGATGGTAGAAGGCGTCCAGGAGTCTCTAATGCACTCGGCAGCGAGCTGCAAAATGCCTGCAGCTGCCATCTTTGCCCGAAACTCTGAATGCCATCAGACACAGTGTGCCTCCCCCTACTAGTGGATGGAGCTGCCCGTTCGGGCCACGCAGGATGTTGATCCTGTTAGGAATCACTCTCGGGAAATCCATAGAAAGTTCCATCACTACTGGAAACCATGGCTGGGACTTCCAAATCGGAACTACCAGCACAAACTCTGCTTGCTCCCTGCGCACGTTCGCCAGCACCCTCGTCAGCATGATGAACGGGGGAAAGGTGTAGTGGACCGCACCCTTCCACTGCTGTAGAAACATAAATCCGTACCCAGTGGGTCTGTTCTCCAGCTGAAAACCTTGGGGATCTGTGTGTTCAACCTGGAAGCAAATAGGTTGGCGTCTAGGGGGCCCCACCTTTCCTGTAATCGGTCGAAGATGTCGGGTCGGAGTCTCCAGTCTACCAAATATTGCGAATTCCAATCCGCTACCGTATTGTGCGCACCTGGCAAGTACTCTGCTGACACTGATATTTGTTGTCGTAGGCAGTGGTGCCAAATGTCCTTTGCTGGTTCGGCCAACATCTTGGAGGAGGTCCCTCCCAGCTTGTTGATATAAGGAACTGTTGAAATAGTGTCCATCCTGAGAAGGACACAGCACTTGGCTCGGCCCTTGCTGAAGGCACGAAACGGGAACGACCCTGCCAGAAGTTCCAGGCAGTTTATGGGGAGAGACAACTCCTCCTCTGACCATTTCTCTCCTGTCTCTAGGGAGCTGCATCGCACCCCCCAGCAGGCTCTGCTTGCATCTGACTCTATCACGATGTCTGGGGTGTCTCCGAAAATGGCCCTGCCATTCCAGGCTTCCATGTTTTGCAGCCACCAGTGAAGTTCTGTGATGGCTTCCTGGTCTAAGGTTACTAATTGATAGTACCCTAGTCCTCCTCTGAGGTGCCTTATTTTCAGTCTCTGGAGGGCTCTGTATTGTAGCGGGCCGGGGAATATAGCTTGTATGGAGGCCGCTACTAGACCAACTATCCGTGCTAGACCGCGAAGCGAGATAACTTTCTTCGCTACTATCGCTCCGAGTTCTTTCGTTATGGCCTTTATTTTCGATGACAGGAGCTCTAGTGAGGCTTTTGGTGTCTATCACAAACCCCAAATACTCGATCCTCTGAGACGGGCGTGGGTCGGATTTTTCTCTGTTTACGACAAAGCTGAGGGAAGTCACTAACTCGCACACCGAAGTGGCTTGATCCTGCAGGCTCGCTGCGCTCTGACCTAGAATAAGGATATCGTCTAGATATAGGATAATTATAATCCCTCTTTCTCGATTAACTGCCGCAACTGGGCAAATAATCTTCGAAAAAAAACGCCCACGGTGCAGACGCTAGCCCGAAAGGGAGACAAGTGAACTTCCATATTTCTGGCACCCACGAAACCGAAAATACCTCCGATGCTGTGCTGCTATCGGAAGGGTAAGATAAGCGTCCTTGAGGTCTAAGCGGACTAACCAGTCTCCTGACCTGAGCAGGTCTCGCAGAAGGTATATGCCTTCCATTTTGAAATGTCGGTATACTACCCATTCGTTCAGGCTCTTCAAGTTGATCACTGGTCTGACCTTCTCCTCTCTGTGTACCAAAAACATATTGTTGAGGAAACCTTCGCTCTGCTGAGTCTCTCTCTCTCTCTCGCACCCTTGTCTGCTAGACTGCGCAGTTCATTGTGTAGGAGCTGTTGTTCTTCTAAGGGCATGTGTATCGCTACCGGTTCTCACGCTTGAGAGGGGTTTCCTACAAACTCTAGCTGCATGCCTGAAACTGCTTGCAATACCCATGCATATGTGGACAAATCTCGACATGCATTCAAGAACCAACGCGTTCTCCCCCCTACTACCGGAGGGACTGTTCTCTTGGTACTCACCGCTTGGTGTGTTTGATTCCTGGGGAAGCAAGCTCTGGTCGGAAAGAAGTTATCTTGTTGGCGACTCTCCCAGTATTGGGCTCTGTGTCCCTGAGGTCTTCTGTGCTGACCAAAGCAACCAGACGCCCGACCTCTCTGCCATCCGGTCCCTGCAAAAACTTGTCCCAGAAAAATTCTTCGGATAGACGGTTGCGCTTTTTCTAGGGCTGAATACGTTCCTACAAATTGAGCCATTTCTTTAGCAAAGGTGTCCCCAAATAATAAGCCTTTCTCTTCTCTGCCTGCCTCATAGGAGGCCAGGTCGCTCAATTTGTTATCAATTTTCAGCAATACCCTGCGTCGCCTCTCGGCCGAGAGGGCACAGTTGCCATTACCCAACAGACACTGCACATTGGGCCCAGCTCCCAAGGGCCGCCACATCCACTGGCTTGCCCGTATCCGCAGCCTTTTCTGCCAGGTCCATTATTTTCGCAAGCGGGCCTGCCAGGTCTAGCGCCCTGTCCTGGCACCCTCGCCATGCTCTGTCGACCCCTTTTCTGATGTCTTTGGACGACTTTGTGAAAAAAGTCACAATTTTTTTGTCTAATTCTGGGGTATCCGTTACGTTCCCTGGCAGAAGTGGTCTGGGGCATTCAGTTCAGCCCTCATTTTAGCTCTGACTTCCTTTTCCAGTGGCTTTCGTAGATGTTGTGCCATGTATTGGGCCACTCTGGGCGATGGCACCCATTCTGAGGACCTGGGATGCGTTATTGCCTCCGGGTCGAACTTGTCCAGAAGACCTTTGTCTTCTTCCTCGTGAGGCTTACTTATATTTCTTGGTCGAGGCATCTCCACCTCCTCCCCGCCTTCATTGTCTGGCGAGTAGCCCGCATCCTCCTCCTCCCCCTCATTATTCCCCCCAGGGGCAGGGGGTTGAGAGCCTGGCAGAGCCACCCTCAACAGAAAGGCTTTCTTCAGCCTGCTTACCGGGTAGGCTGGCTGCTGGGGCGTTAGGTCTACCTCTTCCATGGTGCTCGAGGGCGTCAAAGAGGTAGTCCTCTTCCGTGCTTTCTTACTTCCCTGATCAACCCCTGAGTCAGGGTGTCTTGGACTCCCTACCTCTCTCTATCCGCTCCATCCCCACCTTTTCCTCCTCCCGTGCTTCCTTGTAATCTCTTCTTCTCTATTCCCCACCCTGAAACCACTCTCTCTCTCTGCCACATGTCTCACCCCTACTTACCACCCCTACCTACTTCCTCTCCTATTACACTCACCTGTTGTTTTCTTTACAGGCTAATTGCTCTAGTCACTGTTTTGTTTGTTTGACTCATGTTTTATAATTGCTTCTACTGTTATAAACTACTATGTATCTTGGTGTTATAATGTGAAGCGCTTTGGAGTAAAACGCTATATAAATACAATAAATACAATACAATACAAAATACAATGTTCCCTCCCCTGGGCTCAGCGCCCTCCTTCTACTGCCCTTCTCACTCTCTGCCTTCTGCTTATTTAACATGCCCTCGAGGTGGTCTAGTCTTTGGGCCAGGGGCATCATGCCTTCTGTCACAGCCTGTGATAAGGAATTCCCCAAAACCCTTTTGAAGCTGAGGGAGAGATCTTCCTCTTCTGCAGGCTGGTCTTTCCACTCATCAGTGCTCCATTCTGGAGATGTACTCTGGGACACTGTGCACTCCTAGTAATGTGCCATTTCACAGTTGTAGCTGTTACGAGCTGTTAGAGGGAACACGACTTTACAGCTGCACGGAGCGTCTTATTCCAATCCTTTCTTTTTTATTTTTTTATTTTTTTACGTATTCCCCATTAACTGGAAGTCAGGCGTTCTACACGTTACTCGCAACACGCGTACGAAATCTCTGAAGAGATCGGTAGCGCAATGCAACATGGGAGAAAACTATCCACCTGCCGGCATCCGCAAGGTCCTGAAGGCCTCTGCGAGCCGATCACGAGCGATGATGCACAATGGAGGAGGCGGGGCCAGCTGCCTGCGTCTCCGGCCCTTCTGATGAAGAGAAGCCGCAAGTCAGGAGAAAGTCCCCGCCTGAATATTACCTGTAAATGGCGCTCGCGCTCATAATGATACGTTGGTCAATGTTCTAACAGTAAAGGCTTCACAACATTCGCGTTCAACTAACAACGCTCTAGCAGTAAAATGCTTCACCACGTCTGCGTTAGACTAACAAGGCTGCGCCATTGAGGCTAAGTTCCGTATTAAATCATTCTCAAATCGTGCTATACAAGCATGAAATAAAATAGGTACTTATCTGTATGGCAGCAACAAAGAAAGAGGTGGTAGACAAGCAGAGAGGACTACATATAGGCAGAGACATAAGATTGGACTACAGGAAGAAAAAGTTGTGGGGTTTTGTAGTTTTGTATTTTTCGGAGAAACATTTTAAGTTGAAAAGAACTAACACCCCCTTTTTAGTTTCAAGCATGCGAGGAGGCACGAAGCAAACAGGAAAAGAAGTGTTAAAATGTTTGAATTTGAAATTGAAATTGCTGTTTGGGCAGTAATAAAGAAGGAAAAGCATGATGCTCGCCTCCTGTCTCGACACAGAATAGGAGTATATGTGTCACTTTAATGGAGTAGTTCAAGGGCCAGGAGAAAAGGCCTCTCATAACTTGTGTAAGGACGAGAATTATATCAGGATAACTGCAACACAGGATATGATCAGAATTCCTGGGCCTCTGCTTACTATCCACATTTTGTTGTTCTGTGAGTTGTGACAACATTTACTAAAAACCAGCCTTATAACTAGGAGGCATATAGACCATCAATTATACTCCCTAAAAACAGGGCAATATGCCCACCAAAAATGGGAAACCATGAACATATATACCCCCTGCTTCTACCCACAAAGTTCCACTGATATCTTTTCGAGTCAGTGACTAGCAGAGCAGTGGCATTGGTAGAAATCCGAATATTATTATTGACGGATCTCAAAAGGAATTTTAAGAGGAAAGAACATATTTTAATAAGCATGAACTATCCCTACTGGCAAAGTCAATTACTTTTTTACTCCCCGAAAAATCTTTTCATTCCAAGTCTGGAGTAAAATCGTATCAGAGCCCTGCTTGTAACTCTGACATAGGAAGTGAAATTACAGGGCACAGAATATAGCTTTATAGACTTGCAGCGAGGGCAGTACTGGGCATTATGGGGGTTTTGTACGATCCAAGCAAAACAAAAAAAGGTCTGACCGTACAAAACGACCGAAAAATGCTAACATCAAAGGTTGGAACACAAAAAATTTGAACCTTTGGTGGTAGCAAAACCCCCGCTCACCTGTGTGGAATAGTGAGCCGGATGTTGCGGGTGACACCCCTGCAGCACACCCGCAAAAAACAAACATGAAAAAAAACAGGGCTGCAACTTTACAGTATAATGAGCGGGGGTTGCGGGGGAAACCCCTGCAGCCCCTGTAGTATGTAAGTGTTTTCGCATGAGAAAGGTGCAAACTTTTGGTAGTTCGCACCTTTCTCATGCAAACATTCCGGCCGCGGTCGGATCACTTAGAATCGTTATGGGCCCTGAAGACCGAGTTAACGAGGTATGAGGGACCATAACGCCCAGTACGTCCCTCGCTGCACGTCTATAAAGCTATTAGAACACCCTCACCGTTTAATTAAAGTTGAATAAATGAGACATGTTTAATAGAAGTACAAAAAATTGCAAAATGGTAAATAAATGGTGCAGACTTTTTTGTACTTCAATTAAACATGTTTCATTTTTTGCATACGGTGGTGGAAGGTGCTAGGGTGGGAGGAGTATGCAACTTAAGTGTAATCAGATGTTTCTATGCCTGCCCCCCGTTTTAATTAAGCTTCATTCGGTAGTGATTTTTTACTCCCCCCAACCCACAATCGTAAGGTTCCAATTACTCTACACAAATATGCAGTTATTTTACATATGCAAGCTGCATCTGCACATACATGCAATAAATAGGTGATTTACTTACATTTATGTGCCTTTCTGTTATACTGCCATTTCCCTGCTCCACTACACGTTCAGAGGTGCGTGTAAAATTCATTTTCATTTTGTTGCCAAATGCAAATCTTTTCCGCACGTTCCATGTTGCACATTGCTGCTCATGTCTGCCCCTTTTCCACTTATCCAAAGCCTTCATTATCTAAACTGAAACCGAAAGCGTTGCATTTGCTTTCACTTCACCGTTCTTCTCCCATGGGCGTCCCTACTTGGACATGTTGGTTTTGCAAAGTGCATTTCGGAACGGAAGGGTAACTCTTTCCGTTTCAAAATGCTACGCGACCAACGCATCCACTTATGCTGCCTTCCCCGCTCTCCGACAGCCCAGAGTGCTCACGTAAGTGAATGCAACCGGAACTACGGGCTGTAATCAATCTGCGGGCTATACCAGTGCGTATAGCCTGCAGATTGATCAATCAGCATCGTGAAAAACACCCGCTAGGGTGTTCTAAGACTGATTATAGTTTTGCCCACCCTTGCTCACCACAGTCTAGACAACAACCAACCAGAGCCTTACTGAGGTTTCGTCTGGCACCACGTTGAAGACAATCACATATATTTGCCCTTTAAGTCAATAGCAACAATGCTCACAGGTACAACATATTGAGTTCCTTCTTCTTTAACTAGGTACTCCTCCTCTGAAATTCACTGTTATCAGTTGAACAAGATGCATGGGGATGCTAGAGGCAATTAATGCAAGCCCATGATTATATTGAAGAGCCCTCAGCAGCTGAGCATAGAAGGAAATAGAAGGTACAGTTTCCTAGACTATTAATATGGTTTCCTATCCTTTACCAAACAAACATTTCCTTCACTGTACGGTACTACCAAAACATCTGATTTGGTTTTTGAAAGTTGCTGATTTGTACTTCAACCCGAAGAAGGGTTCTCCTGTTTCCTTTCGCCTGTCACCCGTTTCCCTCCCCAGCTCCTGTGCTAGCCTCCAATAGTAGTTGACAGGGCTCTGTCAAAAGTGAGGAATTGTAGCAGTAAAACACTAACTGGTATATTTGGATACCCACAATACTTTGCAAATAAATCCAATTTAACGCCTGACGATATTATGTGCAGTTTAAGAAAATGTCATAAATCTGCATGTGCACAATAACTATGAAGTACATACAAGATAATTTGCGACACACCCCACCTTTCAATTGTTGGGTAGGATTATACAAGTTCTCGATGAAACCATTTTCGTATCACAGTGAGTTAACATCTAATTTTTTATGGTATATGATGCATGGAACTCTGAAAATCTTACAACCTCTTACAACTATGGTACTCAGACGGGGTACTCACGGCTCTTCGGATTCCAAGATCTGACGTGAAGAGGTAAGAAGCGTCCCCCCGGAGGTCTAGAGGCCAGATAATCTGTGCTCTGTGCTCCCCGGGGGGCCGCCCCCTGGGAAACCCTCTCGGGGAAGAAAACCCAGACTGTGCAGATGTAGAGGAGGATCAGATGCACGATGTCCGTAGTGTCAGGTAGAAGGATGAAGAAGATTCCAATCCAATCGGTGCAAATTGACTGAAGATTCTTGACTGCAGTAGATCACTGGACGGCAGTAGCCAGAAGGAAAGGTAAGTGCTGAATAGAGCCGCGAGCGGCTGAAAACAGAAGCTGCAAGCGGAGGCTACCGAAGCCGAGGAAACGAAATGCCGAGGAGTCAGGAAAGGTAAGCGCTAGATATAGCCGCGAACGGCTGGAAAAAAAAGAGGCCACAAGCGACGGCGAAAAAAGGAAAGGGAGGGAAAGGATGCCAAGGGCGGCGGAAAAGACAGAAAGCAGAAAACAGTGCCGAGGACGGCTTATATGCGACAAGCTCCGAGCGGAATAGTCGGGAGCGGGAGGAAAGGAAAGTTGGAAAAAACCGAAGAAACGGTAAAAAACGAAGGAAGGGAAAAAGGAGGAGGAAAAAGGGAGGACTCAGAAGGAGGTCTGAGTGGGAGCCGGGACCAAAAGATACGAGCGAGCAACAACAAGGGAGCAATGCGAATAGAGTAGCAACGCAGTTACCAGTTTGTTCGCGGGGAATAAGTACGAACAATGGTAGAAAGAGAGGACGGACAAAGTGAAAGAAAAAGACTAGACCTGTATTGTTAGTGGATAGAGATGTTATCAAGGAGCCGCCATCTTGGATTCCACTGAGTATATCGTGGTTGATGTAACTTCCAGTGTCTCCATAGGCTTCTAGGAGTTCTTCTAACAGAAAATGTTTAAAGGCTGCAGATCTGAATGTTGTTGCCCTAATTTCATATATGAATAATGCCAGACAGTGTCCATACCAATTATCCCTTGCAGGCCAAGTAAATGATCTTGCAATGTTGCTCTCCACTTATAGGGTAATGTTACCACTGATAAAGTAGGAGACGCTGACATGACATTTGCCTACTCAAAATCCTTAAAGGGCAAATTAATATTTGAGTTATAGAATACGTTAACTTGCAAGTGGGCTTTTCTACGTGCTTGGGTAACATATGCACAAAGACTAGGAGGCATGGAATGAAATTACACATCCTAGTAGCCTGCTTACTTACAGTCAGTATCCGATATTTGAGCTGACACTTGGGTTACATAGTGTGGATAATGCTTTTGCTAACTCACTATGAGTAACAGAAATTCTTGTGCTCTAATGTCATTCATATTACAACAAACATAAAACAAGACTTGTAAATTCACTAGGTCAAATATGCATTTTGTACATGAAGACTACTAACATGGCATCCATAAAGCCATGAAGAATACTAGCATAAGCTATGTATAAACTAAATGCAAAATGAACGTCACACAAGTATAGTTCACTAACATAGAAACGCAATAGTGATGGGCAGCCATCTTCAGCTGCAGCACACTTCTAAGTAAACAAAAGTACTCAAGACTTCATGAAAACTCAAAGAAGCTTAAATCACTGAAATCCAGATCTGTGCAGGGATCAGACAGTAGCTAGCAACCCAAGCTAAGGTTACTTATGAAATTAGTGAGGGCCCGAACGCTGCAGAAAAGGCATGACATAATTCCCAGGGCAAGAAAAGTTCTCCCATCTGATTAAAGTTTGAAAGAGCACAACCGACCATTGTGACCATGTGAATGAACCATAAACCTAAGATGATCCTATGATGAATAACTCAAGAGTGTCCCCAGTGGTAAAAGGAACCATAACACTCACAATAATATTAGCTAAAATCAAAATAAATGCAGGTAGAAATAATTCCAAATGCGGTCTTATCACACGTGACCCATAATTGAAGAACACTGTCTATTCATTAGCAACACGCACAGATAGGAGACCTGCCTCCCTCCTCAGACATAATTCCAGGCACAATATATATATATATATATAAATAAAATATCACCCTGACTCATGGCCTAGGAATAAGGGATGGTATCTTTTTTAATTGAAGAGAAAGTAGTCCATGGACTACTACTCCCGTCTGGATCATGTCTTGACAACCTCTCAGTTGTCCAAGGTTAGTAAGACTGAAGCCAACCAATCAGGACCCACAATGTTAGGCCACCCAGTGTGCATTATACTAACCAATAGTATATTGTAGAAATTATGTCTTTTTATTGTTATCAGTTTAGAGGTGGTCCCAGGAGGAGCCATCAGTTTGTGATTATCCAATTAGAAGTTTAACCCCTATAGAATATATATATAGATATCCGTACTAACCAATATTTTCACCCGTAGGTTTTGGCAACTAAGAATGTAATGTGACGTCAGTTATGACTATCGTTCACCTTAAAAGCTGTTGTAAGGAACCTATGAGAGCTGCGACTATTTTGCTTGTATGTTGTCGCTGTTTTATTTGGATGTTAATAAATCTGGGGTTTGGCTTTCTCTTTGTTTATTTCTGTCATTGACTCTGGTTTCTCCGACTCTTGATCCTCTCTGTAATTTTGGGGGTTTCCCAGGCTATCTTTGCAGTATGTATAAAATTGAGGTGGCAAGTGATTTTATTTTTAAACAGTATATTATTCATTTTACAACAGTTATAGGAACGTCACTATTCACATGTATACATCACAGAGTTAATGGTTGTTGGTTCATGGACAACATCCAAACAAACACATTAAATTATCCTTTCCCCTCGGTTGGGCTTCTACATAATCAACATAAAACTCCTTTTGAGCAGTGTCTCTCGCCAACCAGCAGTGACTGGTGTTATCTCCAAGCAGGTGTCCTTCTGCATTGACAGCTTTAAGTGTCTTCCCACCCTTTACCGTCCCCCTCACCCCCACACATCAGGGTAATAACTGAAGTCACACTGTTGGTTTTTATCAACTTCAGCACCACTCGATACTATTCAACCTTTGCAGTAAAGTTATTGTTATATTCGTTTTTGATATTTTCTCTCTGCTCACCACCCTGGCCTAGTCAAAAAGATTAAGCACTAGCTTTAGTGTCTTTATTGGGCATCCTCTCATTTACCTCTACCCCACCCGGTTCGATGCATCTCTGTGTTCAGCATAGTATTATATAAAGGGAAGCCAAATCATATTAATGTGAGCGTGGGATTCCAACAGGGCTGCTGTAATGCTCTCCATTTGGTATATAGTGTGCGCCTTGGCGAGCCATTCCCCTCCCGTTGGTAGCGTGCTGCTTTTCCATTTGACTGTTAAACACACTCTTGCTGCCAACAACACATTTCTGGGCATGTGAGAGAGAATAGCATTAGTTCCCTCAGCATCTGTCTCTATTCCGAACAAAACTAGTAATGGGGATTGGCTTTTATGGATTTAATCTATAGCCTGTATCCAGTCTAGGATCTCTTTCCAGAACGTCTGCACACTCGCACAACCCCACCACTGGTGCCAATAATAACTGACTTCCCCACACCTCCTCCAACAGTGCGGCGCTACTCCTGGAAACATTTTCGATAGTCGTTGCGGAGTCAGGTGTCATATCATCAATAGCCTCCCGTTATGCATCTTGTACTGCATAGATTTGGATGTGCTCCGTATTGCCCTGTATATTATTGCCCATGTGTCTGGTTGATCTTGTAGCCCTAGCTCTGCATCCCACTAGATCTAAGGGCTTGGTTGCGTCAGGTGGCCTCTGGTAAGCAATGCACTGTATAATTGAGCTATCAACCCTCTAGAGCTGATGTAAATCTTCACATCTACATTTATAAGAGATATTGGCCGATGAGTACCCATCCTGTCCCGGCGCTGAACCTGCTTTCAATTTAGAAATGGATGTCTGAATTTCTTCAGCTGTAATTGGGCTGTTCAACATATCCTGATTGACTTGTGATATCGGCGTGCAGGGGAATTTTAATAACTATAACTTAATATTGTCCTCTGTACTCCCCCTCAGCTGTATATATATGGTAGTGTAGAATCTAGACAAGCGAATCGTGATCTGCCTAGGGTCCAATAGTTCTGCTCCTTTTCAATTTTTAATTTTGGGGATTGCTCTTTCAGCCCTTTGTTATCGTAGATGAGTGGCCAACATGGTATGGGCTTATTACCTCTCTCATAAAATTTCTGCTTTAAGTATCAGCGCCTTGCCTTGCCAAATGTGCCTCGGCTCTCTTCACAGCAATCCAAACTGCGCTAAAATTTCCTCTCCCCCTTTTATACAGTGCTCTGGAAACTGGACTTGCAGGTGCAATGCAGGGTCTTGAATATGAGATATAAGCACTGTATTTGCATGTTTATGTGTGATTATATCACATGTTGTAGTGATTTGTTTTTTTTTAATCACACTTTGCTCGGCCCTATTTGATAACCATAAGTCAGCAATCCTATAGACTTCTCAACAGAGGGATATCCTACAGCTGTATTTAAAGATCTAACAGGAAACAATTTGCAATCAAGGCTAGGCAGAGACAGTGGGCACAATGTGGCATAATGCATAAGAGAAAAGGGATCTATCACCCTGAAGTGAATGGGATGGTTGAATGCGTGAATAGGTATCTAATAGGTACCTAATGCAGGTCATTCAAATGACTGCAGTGTCAAGAGTAAGTTGTAGAGAAGCAGCGCGGGCAATGCAAGGGTAACAGCCCTAAGGTTCTCTGCACAGGGTCTGATTGGCCTCTCCCCTCTGCAAGGGAGAAAGTCAAAACGTAGAGTTCACCCAAAATGATCTGTCACAAAAAGATGGAGTGTGTGAATAAGCGAGAACTATGCTAAAAGGAATACAACAGTCAGAGGAGAATGAACAGAAAATATGATGTAGTAAACGCTACATTGGAATATTATGTGTAAGTGGGCAACAGTGAGAAAACCTGTTTTTGAAAGAAAGGGGGATACATGTTTGACTGTGCACGTGCAGGAAGTCAATACATGAACATTGTGCACAGAAAAGGGACAGGTGTGGAATTTAAGGAGGGTGGTAAAGGTGTAAGGGCATAATTGTGTGTGGAACCATCTTCCCCATAGTGTAAATAGTTTAATAGTTTGTGCAATGTATGTAAAGATCAAGAGAAAAGTAAGGAGGTGTGATTTAATCTATTGTAATGTTTGTAGACCTTGCAATTTGTTTAAAATCCTACTAGACCAGCAGAACGAGCTCCTTAGTTTACATACTTGAGATAAAAGAAATGCACCCGCTCCATTGTGACGGGAGATACATTATTTCCCAGTGCTTTCTGTAACATGGTGCAGGTCACCATAAACACGCTTCATATTTGGTGCAATGCTACCACCCTGCCATGCACAATGAAACCTTGTCATTTAGTGCAAACAAAGTTAGTTTGCAATAAATGTCAAAAGTCTCAAACATCCCCATACTAGCCAGCAAGGCCGAGTACCATCCAAATGGTACTCGCCTTTCATACAATCACCTTGTCAATGCCAGTGAGATAGATGATTTTGTGATCTGGGGTTTGCTTGCATGTATGAAAGGGAACATTGAGTATTTGAGGTGGGGTCGTAGAAATTCAGGTTGTCACCAGCAGAGATGTGCCTTATGATTCACTTAAAGTTCCACTGGTGACAGTTGAAAGGTGAGAGCGGTAGTAAGGACCATGCCTGGCGTCAGGGCTACTGTGAGGTTTCAGAAATGTGAGGTGGATAAGTAGATAAAGGTTTTTCACAAGTAGCCATTTTATTAAATAATGAGGGCATGATAAACGCCTCGCTCTCCGTAAACCAATGATCCCAAAGTTCAAGATCAAAGTTCCAAATAAGAAAGTTATTTTCAATATCCATGCTCTGCTTTAAATTTAACACCAAGTTCCTCTTTCACTTGCCACTTGGATTTTCTTATGATTAAACACGATTTATCACTCCACAAAACCAAAAAGACTTTTTCTTCATACTTTCAGTAAATATTTCAATATAACTTCTTTTCTTTGAAGAACAACTACTTCCACTTTTCTTCTTCATCAACAATGTTTTATCGGGATGGTTTTACCACAGTTCATCATAACCCAGTTTCATCACTAATAATGTTTTATCAGGATGGTTGTACCACAATTCATCATAACACAGTAGTTGCCTTGCCACTTTCTTTCCACTACAACCTTCCACCACAATGCAGCACTACAATTTCTTCTCCTGGTTCACTAACCTGCCAGGACTACCATTAAGAAACCCTTTCCTGGTATACTCGCCTGCCAGGATAACAAAAAAACTAACACCAGTACAAATGCTCTATGGTGAGGCTTGCTTTAAACTTTCAAAATATATTTGACTTTTAACATTGAAATTCTCAACTTCTTCTGTGAGGATACAATACTCATTGGTGCTGTTTATTCCACTGATTTGTCTGCCACATGCAATGCAGGTTATTTTCCTCTCCTCCTTGATATTCTCAAGAGGGCTTCTCTCATGCCACCTTTGATTTCCTACTTTCATAACAGCTCATTGCTGGTAATGTCTCTTTGTTATAATTGCCCTTCTTTTGCTTAGGCAATGCTGGTTGTTGTCTTGCTCAAATATTGCCCTCTCTTTAATTTGGCAATGATATTTTTTATCTTGGTTCAATATTGCCCCCTCTTTACTTTGGCAATGATAGTTATACACATTATCCTCTCTCTTTCTTTCAATATGAGTACCATACCACTTTTACATTCTTTCATTAGTTTGGTATTCAAAATGTTTGTGAGCGGTTAGCGGTTTACAGCGGAACGGCCCGAGGTCACCAAACAAAGGCCAACTCACTAGTCTCTCCCTGCGCATCCACTTGCCTGCAGCAACTTCTTTTTTTCTTGTCGGCTCCAGAGCTGCTGACCGCTCCATTCCCACTCCCTCGGCCCACACCTTTCTGACAGAGAGTCTGCATTGCACCTAGCGCATTTCGGTGCTTGCCAGCCACAGGAATAGGGCATAGTATTTAGAGAGCTTCTTGTCACAATACAACTTCTCGCAGTGAGGCCTCTGCACTTCAGGTTACTGACTCCTACGACTCTCTTGGGACCGCAATCCACTATGAACATAGCGGCGGCTCCAGCGTCTTCGTTTCTCTGCCTCGGCTGCTCCCACTGCTGTTAGTTACTTCTTCTAATGGCCTGCACCTGAAGTGGCTTTAAAGATTCAAAAGTCCCACTCAGGTTTGGGTCATTAGAGCAACTAGACTGCACTCTGCTGTTCCGCTCCTCTGAGCCCATCTGCCTCGTCCCAGTACTAAGAGCATAGTCCCTAATGTTCTGGTTCCTTTTTATATCAAAGGTTTCAAGTCTAACCTTATTCAATTAATTCTGTTTATTGAATACACCTTTAAGGGAGGATTTTAGAGGATGCAATGGTTGCTTCTTGATTTCATAACTCAAACCTAAGGGGGAATCATAATTATCAGAAGCCATGGTATTAATGCTCTGATCCATATATGTATATTATTCCCACGTTGACCATAGAGGTTCTGAGTACTAACAATTTGGGCAATTCTGAGAAGGTAAGCCTTACTCTGACAGCAAGCCATTAGGTATTTCGGTATTATAGAAATATCATCCTGTGAAGCGGATGAATACTGCGTCTCTCCTAACAGATTCCTCCTATTTCCTTGGTAGCCTTCTCCTCCCAGGTGATCCACCTGGCTAATACCACCCCCAGGGTTAGGAATAGATTGCAGCAGCCTTCCATGGGCCTCCTGGCAGGAGACTTTAGGCAGGGATTTTGTGAGGACTCTGCAGGATTCATCACACTACCTATATACTGTTTAATCGAACTGAAAATAATTTGAGGACAACTCAGACGGCAGCCACATTGGCTTTTAAACAGTGCCTATGTGTGGTGAATGTGAGTTATGTAGGGGGCTGTAGGGCAGCACAAGCTTCCCCACAATGTAATTCAATGGTAATCTTGGCATGAATAGGGCAATGGCTTCAGTAAAACGTGTTATAAGGCTATGCTAGCATATATATCACATTTACTGCATAAGAATGTGTTTAAACAGGTAATACTAGCATATAATGTGCACAGCCAGCATGAACGTGTGCTCCTACAGTGGCAATAGTGTCATAAATCGGGTACAGTAAACATGAAAATGGTAGAATTTGCAACACATACTTATATATGACACTGAGCATGAAATTGTTTTCAAGTGGCAATATACTGGCATATATATTGGACACAGTCAGCATGAAAGTATGATTCTACAGTGGAATGTAGGAAATATATTGAAAAGAGTTTTTACACAGTGGCAATAATGCATTTACATTGTCGGCAAAGGCATCATGGACCAGTCCATCATAGTGGCAATGTTGGCGTATAGTGTAGGTTTAGGCTTCATGCAGAGAATTTTACAGTGGTGCTGCCGGTATATATTGTGGGCACAGGCATCCTGAAACTGAAGTTCACTGTGGGAATGCTGGTATATACTGTGGGCACAACCATGTTATGTTATATTATTGTTTTTAATATAGCACAACCACTGTATCATGAAAATGTACTGGAAAATGCTCCTGCCTGCGTTTTGTTGGAGACGTAGCATCTAGTATGTGTTTTTCATGTTTTATCCAAAAGAACCAATTGTAAATTGTATGGCTCTTAACCTAGTATTTCACAAAATGTATGTTGTCAAATGCACCCACAGCTAAACTTGGTTAATTTGAGGTCACTGTGTACACTCGGTTACTCGTGCACATTTTAGGAAAATATTTACGCTTGTGCAGTGAAATAAATCACATCAACCCTTAATTAAGTTAAATGTCTAAAATAAGCATAGAAATGTGAGCAGAAATTATGAAGCGTACCTATTTACCTAGTCAATATACCAATGAGTGCTGTTGTACACTACAACATGGTACAGATAAAACCAAATATGTTTCTACTCAAAGGAAATTTTCACTTGATCCCTTCTGAAAAGTCTCTTAAGATGTTACTCTGTTCATCCCACCCTATTTAGTATTCATCCAACCTCATCCTCCGCCCTCTGGCACTCTCCTCCTGCAGCCTATCTTCAGGATAATTCAATTTGTAGTGCAGATAAATGGCATATCAAAATGTAGCCTCACAGAGTTTTCACTAGGTGCCCACAGAGTCTCCAAACGATATCCAGAAATCTCTCTGAAGCCCATCTACAAACCCTGAACAGAGTGTATTATGACTTCTGCAGACCCTCAAACTGTACTGACATTTGTGCAAATCAATTTTTATGGCCCAAACAAGCCCCCCTATCAAGCCATCTCACACTATTTTATTTTAGCACCAAATTATCTATAATACAGAGTATTTTGCATGGCTCTATCAATTGCTAGTAGGTGACTCCTTGTCATTCAGCAGAGGTCAAAGCAACTGCAAGCCCAATTCACAACATGAATGGATTTCAATACCTTCCTACGATTGTTCAGCGTAATACAATCTAGCACCAAATATTTAGCTGTTTCCATGAATCCTTCATTAAAAAAAACAGCCACTCTGTCTGGGTGTTTTCATGCCTCCTAAATAAAACATCTTCAGTTAAAAACAACTTCTAACGTAACTTCAATAAAAAATTGATCTATAAAAACGATTTATTGCATTAATAAAAAGGATAAAGACCCATGCCTTTTGTGTTCATATGATAAATGCTTCAAAGAGGAATAAAAGAGGAACATATCTGTAGTAATAAACCAATCGTGATCATGTATCGCCTTCTTCAGTTTGTCAGGGTTCTCAATGAATATTTTTTTTATCCATAGCAATTTTCATCATTTTGGATTCACATTTAACTCCTAGTGTCAATATGAATTTCCTGCTTTTCAAAGCAACATTTGCATTGATAAATGGAGCTCCCAAATCCTCATATACAGAGTTGGCAACTGGACAAATCAATTGAAGATAAAGTGATAAGTGCCATTGGACATGTGCACCTAACGCAATAATCCCCAGTTCATATCTCAGAGCAGCCAATGGGATATCATTTGCGACCTTTAGTATACAAAGCCAGAACTTGTCCTCAATTTTATCCAATAATGTGAAAATAATATCATCAAATAGTTCAAGGCCATAGATGAGTTTGGAAACAATTTTACCCTCATAGAAATTTAAAACCAGTTTCACTGAAAATCAACCACATTTTTGTACATTTTAAGTTCTTGATTTATAATTATCATAGCTTTATTCAGCAGAATTTCCCATATATTCTTCAAACCTGGTTGGGCACAAAAATAAAATCCCTAATAAACGAAACTAAGGGCCTCATCACGAGTTGGGCGGTATCCCAGCGGTATTCCCGTCAAAAAACTGCTGAGGCTATTAGCGTTACTGCCAAACCCCACCGGATCACGGCTTTGGCGGAACGGTAATTCCCTATTTCCCATTAGGGCCATTCCGAA
Organism: Ambystoma mexicanum; assembly: GCF_040938575.1. Lineage (NCBI taxonomy): Eukaryota > Metazoa > Chordata > Amphibia > Caudata > Ambystomatidae > Ambystoma > Ambystoma mexicanum. The sequence goes on from NC_090922.1 coordinate 822,425,926, forward strand.
TCCAAATCAGAATTCAATATCTTAATATTAATCAGACCACCGGATGGCATTACCAGCACTATTGGGTTTAATGTTCTGCCCTCTAGACCGTTCCATGCAAGTTATTAATAGATTCAATTCAGCTTTGAGAATACAGTGATCGCTCCAATTGTTCTCGATGACCTTTAATTCCGAACAGCAAGTTAGCAAAGAAGAATCTACATAGATGTAATCTAATGTCGAAGTAAAACCTCTGTGCCAAGGAGATTGATACGTTTCATCCCCCGAATAATTCCATTTATGTCATAAAGACCTAATGCTTCCATGGCCAATGATCAAGTCATACCAGCTTGTGATTTAAAGTCTTTAGGTAACATGTCCAGCATCAATTCCCACAATTCACCTTTCGAATCAGGAAAACAACTGTTTTGAGTTAAGATCCCCTGCAATAATAATCTTGCCATTATTAACCATGCTTGAGCAAACTCAGAAATTATTTTGAGAAAGTTCTTCAAATCAGCAACTCCCATATGCCAGTGTACATTCAGCATCAATAAAGTCAATTGAGAGTGAGAGGATGTTAATGAGATTGCCATAAACCCAAATAGTAAATTATGGAGGGGAACAGCCCTCATTCCTAATGCAGAATTAACCGCGATCAGCAGCCTCCCAGAAGCTCTACCTCCCCTACTCGATTTGACTGGCTGGGTAAACACCTGATATCAATCCAACACTTGTGGATCGACCAACCATGTTTCTTGTAATACAATAAAATGTGCTTCCTTTAGTGCCTACATCGCAACAAGATTGAATTACAAGATATAATATTCAGTTGTAAGTCACACCTCTCATCAGCTTTGCCCCTTAGATAGCTATGGGACATATGTTCTCAATAAGGGTGATGTAACTGAGGCCCAATCTATCTTATTGGAATCCAAGTGTTCATTGCAGTTAGTAATTTGTCTAGTTCCTGGAGCTCCTAAATTTATCACTATTTTAAGACCACGCCCAGCGGATTTCCCATTACCTCTTTCCTCTTGGGCAATGACATGCGAAATGTCAAAGCCCAATGATTTCAACACGTTCAACATCCACAGAAGTTAATAGACACAAAGTTGGTATTTCTGCAAAATGGAGGACGTTACTCCTATTCAAACACACCGGAACCTCTGGGTCAAAAAGACTAGCTATTTTGTATTTGAACTGGTTGTTACATTGGCCCTCATTACGACCCTGGCGGATTTTTACCGCCATCGGCGGACTTTTCCGCCATGGCGCAAAGTCCCTTTACGCCATGGCGGATGGCGGACTTACCGCCCCATTCCGAGGTCGGCGGGGCGGTAAGTCCCCATTGACCCATTTACCCTTCCCCATTCCCATTTCGGCCCCATAGGGCTCAATGGGAGTGGGGAAGGTGTTAATTACGCCACCGTACACTACGGTGGCGTAATTAACACCGAGGTCCCATAGCGCCATGGATTTTTACGCCCGCAAAAAGCGGGCGGAAAAATGACCATGGCGCTCTGGGAACTCGTAGTTGGCGGTAAGGGGTCGGCGCAGCTAACGCTGGCGTAAACCCCTTACCGCCAGGGTCGTAATGAGGGCCATTGTCTCAGAGCTATTATAACAGGGTGCATTACAGTGTTTCTTTTCCTCCAATTTGTGACCATGCATACCCAAAAAGACATCCAGCTCCCTTGTGTGGCACAAGATACTGTATGGTTTTACTTTAGCCAAGAACTGCCCAGCCATGGGAGTGGCACTTGATTTCCTTGGATCAGAAACATGCAATTTTTCCAACAACTGCCAAACCCCCAAACTCAGAGTAGGCTACAACATAGAAGGTAAACTCAGCAAGCAGTTTTGTTTTGATTTTTGAAAATTTAGTGCCTTATGAATCAATGTATTTACAGGAAGATAAAATGTAGTTAGCGTGCTCTCCCGCAGATCATGTAATACTATCACTCTGTGTTAGGGGCCGAGCTGTTTTACATTCTCCATGAGTAGCAGTATTTGGGGAAGCATAAGCATTCATACTATAATTAGTAGGAGGACGCTTTGGGCCTTTTACCAAATTGTCCCTTTCCTTTGTTGTTACCGCTTGATGGTGAAAGATATTACCATTATTAGTATGATTACTAGGACATATTACAACTCTCTCATTACAAATAGGGTGATTAAGCCAGGGTGAGTCAGACTGTGTCTCAAACTCAAACATAGAAGGCGTTTTACCCAATTTTACCCTCAATGGACCAGTAATAAAATCCGGTCCAGGAAGTACCTTCATAGTCTGAGTTGAAGAATCTTCATTAAGAGGTTTGTTGGTAACCACCAATTCCGTCCCGGATTCTTCAATCAGCAGTGACATAACTGGCAGGGATGCGTTCTAATTTTCCCCATCCTCATTCAGGGAAGCAATTAGAGCAGAGCATTGTGCGTATTTACCCACAGGCGATAATCTTTTACAGCCTTTTTGATGTTTTTTGCTTTTTTTGGCCTAAAAGGAAAGCAGCTAATATCTAATTGGTTTTTAATCTCAATATCTTATTGTCGCCTACTGGGCAGGCCTAAAAGATAGTACCTCAACTGGCTGACATATGGCCCTGTCCTTAATTGAGCGTACTTTGTTAGATAATGATTGCATAGAAGGCTTCAGCAGCAAATTATCATTGGAAATATAATGAATGGGAGTAGGAGGAATTACTGCAGTAATTTCTACAGAAGCATCACTAATAACAGTCAGAATAACACTTCCTGCACCCTCTACTTGATTATCCGAAGGCTCCTTCCCCACTTGCCGAATAAAGTCTGAAGTCGTTCTTAGTAAGGACCCCAAACACAGATCTTCAAGTTTAGCATTTACCTAATTTAAGATACTACTATGGGCTACTGTTTGTGCCAGATGTTGTCATATAGATTCACAAAGGAGCTGAGGACCATGTTAATTGCGGACACGGTTGGATGGGTTAGTCGTATTCTCTCATCCACCTCTCTCAATGTATGGTGCATCGGGCCTCTCCACAGGCCTCCGAACCCTCAGAGAAAGATGTTACGCCAATTCACTCTTGCCCCTGCCCTTTTGAACCATTATTAATTGAACAATTAGCAATATAATTAGTCAATTCAGTAGGAGAATCCAAAATAGATGTGTCACATGTTTTCTGTATCACACTCAAAGGGTTACAGTCATGTCCTATACCCACATGGTTTCCCAGTGCTGCATCAGCAAATTCGATTATACTTGAGTCATTTAATTCCCTCAAATGTACTATATTGTTCTTGTTAGTCATTATTGAATGGTCCAACATTGCAGTTCCTTTGACCTGTTGGTCTAATTTCCGTACTAGTTCCTTTGTTTTTCACAAAATTCAAATCTGTTTTTCTCCGTCCCGCAATAAGAGAATTAATTGCATCATGCTTTACAGGATTTTCAACCATACTTTGCTTCTTTGTATGCTGCCGTTTGGGTATCACAAGACCACTGTATTTTTCCCCATCCACTTCTCCATTACAAACAGAGTCATTGTCATTTAAAAGGTGTGAGCAGCTCCTGCCCAAATTGTGGCTTAAGGAAGCTAAAATAACATCTTCCTGGTGATTCGCGGGTAAATTAGCTTTTACCCACTTGCAGGACTCTGACAGAGAAGAGGAGGTCCCAAGGCATTGTAGGACTAGTAGTTCTGCTTGATCATCAATGCCAGATTGACTTCAGAGGCCCTTTCCGTATGATGACAATACGATATTGGCTTGGGGGTAAAAATCAAAATAGATGTTGGCTTGATTTGAGATCAAAATCCATATTTCTAGCTTAACCCAGGATGGTAGGGAGGATACCTAGATCAAAGGGACAACCACTGCAGTTTCTAGGCCCCCTTAGCGTGCTGGCTCCCTAGCCAAAATATCAGTTTTCAGAATGTTTAGTATGTTTAACATGTATATTCAAGAGTGATTCAAGCACTCACCAAGAAAAGAAACGTAGATGAAGAACTGTAGGTTGTAGAAAAGATGGGAGAGATCCGCCAAACGTCTGCCGTCGGCAGACAGCATGCTGTATAGTTAGGACCACACTTTGCAGCCCACTTCATGGATGCAACATGCAGAAGTACGCTCACGGGTAAGTAGGAGGAGCTCCAAACTGCAGCAAGCAATGAAAGACCAAAGAACCATCCAAGTCTGCAGGTACTACTTACTGCACACTTAGGACCACACTTTGCGCTAGTGGGCACTAGGTGCCAGATCAGGCTTTATTATGTGTAACAGAAAGAGACATGGTAGAATTAGTGCATGTGGGTAGGATGAGCGGAATTGTACAGTTCTCGATTGGTGCTGTTAACCATGCTGTAGAAGGCAGAGGGATGTACTGTTAGAAAGTTCATGTTTAATGTAACTGGCTAAATGTATCATACTGGCTCTTCAACTCAGGACGGGACGAAAATGAATGAGCAACACCCACGCCCCATGGAATGAACAGACAACTGGAAAAGACGGGGGACTAGGGAGGTAAAGAAGCCTCTGAACACAGGGGAAACCCATGGGCAACCGTTCTAATATAGGGGTCCTACCAGAAACAAAGGAGAGAGATGGGACTGACCTAATTGAACCACAGACAGGGGGCATTAGAATTAAAGGGGAGCGAACGACGACTGAACAGATGGACCACGGGGCACCGGGAGCTCAAGGGCGCAGTGAAGAGGTGCCCCCTCCTTGAGGGACCCATAGAGGCGATAGTTGCTGCACACCGGGATGTGCCAGGGGGTAAGAGGATGTGGACATCCATTAGTCTGAACACGGGGGTGGAGACTTTACCATCACTAAACAGCCCAAACCCCTGCACAGACAATAGAAGTAGGAATTGAAGTGCACCACAGCGTACGCGATTGGAAGGGATATGTGCTGCAGGCAGCCATAACAGAGGTGGTATGTTAAGATATCACCACTAACCAACCTCATCCCTCTGCAAACAGCTCTCAAACTCTGAACTAAACACAATCATACCTCTAGAGCACAACAAACCGCACCCCCTTCACTACACTGCAACAACAAAACAAACCATACATAGCCTTGCAAAACTGCACATGTAAACAATTGTTAGCAAATCCTGAATCATAAGAAATAAATATTCAGGCAGGGTGAAGAGTAAGTCCCTTATTCCGATTGTGTTTTTGGTTCACTTACAGGTCCAGGATTCAATACCGAGTGGCAGTGAGTCACACACCTGCGGCACTCCAAGAGAATTCAGAGACGACAGATAGTCGATCTCCATTGCTACGTACTGAAGAAGGTGGCATAAGCAAGGTGGCACACCGAAACTGACCATGACAATTGATATCCTTTTTAATATATAGGGGTACATTGTTGAGAACTGGCAGACCACCAGGGTGTTCTGGACATACCTGGGTGGTAGTTTTAGTAGTTGAATTTGGGATACGTCTCTGAGAAAGATGAGGAATAAAGTTGTGTAGAGTACCTTTCTCGAGGTATTCTTGTTTTTTAAGAGGAAACCAGGTCTTTTTAGTCATAAATGGGGTACCAGCAGGACTCTTTGAACTATTACATACGAAATACCATTATTTTTAAAAAATTTAAATTGTGTTTAGTAGAGTTTAGGAATAGGGAAGTCTCTCCTTGCTATCCCTATAGATAGGCAACCCATCAGCCAAATCTAGGGGAAGCTGGACTAAGGCACAGGAGAGTTCTTCTTGAGGGACAGATATAGTTTAGCAATAGGGCTCGTTTTTATAAAGTGTTGGGCTTGTCCACCCTTCACCAAGATTAGGATTACCTGCTGCACACAAGAAGTGTGGACTTTGTAAGGATAGTGAAGAAGAAGAAACTCTCAAACACTTGTGATATATTGTAAAGAAACTGGGCCAATGAGAAAACATTATTTTGAAAATGTTGTATATTATCATTTTGAACATGCAGAAGAATCCTTGTGGTCTCGCTTAATGGAAGGGAATAGTATTGGGCTATTATTGGCACTTTATATGTTTTAAAGTAATCTTTTTAAATTGCTAAATATACGAATCTCTTGACCTGTATTTTTATGTAATTGGGCCCGAACAGTATAGTAAATATAATGTTATGATTCTAGACACTTGCACTTTGGATTGGTAAATCAACATCTATATAGGAATTGTTGAAAGCATAGATTCATGATTGATAATTGTGTGTTTTATACAGGAATGTGATTTATAATATTACATGTTTTACTATATTGTGTAAGGTTTGAATGTACAAACCATTTCACAAATAAAAAAAATAAAAAACATGACTATATTAGTTTCTTTTAAAAAAACAATCTGCATTATTAAAATAAAAAATAATTATGTAACACAGAAAGTGTAATTTCACTAGATTATAATCCAGGCATATGTTGACCTTGGATTGATCGAAAAGCTGAGCTGGTTCTGACTAAATTGGTTCCAGTGATTGTCACTGTTCAGGTTTCAACAAGATATCCATTAACCCATGTGCCCATCTTGCCAGATCAATAGATGAAACTGATCATTTCTTTTCTGAAAATCTTATTAGTTTTTTTAAAAAAAGCTGTAAAAACATTCCTAGAAATTGTCTTTGAAGCTGTGAAAGCAGTTTGTCCTTGGAATAGCTCAATGGGTTAAGAACCTACAGCAGCGATCTAGCTGAAGGTTCACATAAATCACAGATGCTGGCAAATTAACCCACCAATACAATATTCCAAAAGAAAATTGCATGGAAAAAAGGTGAGAACGATTCTTTAACCATTTTAATAAGTGCACACTTGTTACAATTTTTAAGAAACTTTGCCCTTATTGCCCAACTGATATTTTTTTTATAGAAACAAGAAAGTTCAAGAGCTTTTTGGGCACATCTGGCATTAAGGTGGCTCTTCCCAATCCTTAATAGTTTTCAGAGGCATAGACCAGTCATGAACTCTTGCCAGATAATATTTTCCAACAAAATCGTATTCACTTTGTCAGATGAGATAAGAGGATGAATCGGGTGCACAGACTTGCGACTTTTCACAGAAACTGTTCCGTATATAAATATCCCCATTAAATCTTTGTTGTTGCACTTGTGAAGCGTATCATACAGTAATATTCTAGATATCTTGCTCCCTTAAACAATAGTGAAGTTTAATTTTCCCCAATATAAATGCATGTGTTTGGATGTAGGCCTGGAGGCCATGATGTAACTTTCATTTGGAATGTGTTAGCTTGATAGATCTACAGAGTGTGGGCTACATTACAACAAAGCTTTAAGTATTGAGAAAGTGTCACACAACATTCCTGACATCTCCCATCCTCTCATCCAACCCTGGCTGTTCATTCAACCACGGTTTGCATTCTGGGACTTCTAGTTTAGCTTTTCCCAAATGTGTCTACCGCAAATCCAATGCAAATTGGCATTGGCTAAAAAACAAACACTGACAACAATTGAGCTTCTTTCCCACCACTACCTCCTTACTCAATATGGTTCTTTTGAAACAGGGATGTATGGTCCCTAATACCATGCCAGTCAAGTGGTGTGTCCTGTGCCGAGTGCTTCTCTGCATTCTGGTATTCGTAGTTTTGCTTTTCATTTTTCATTGGCGAGATGTGACAGACTTAAAAAAAGAGGCCGTTCTAGATGCCCTGTTCACAGGTGCCAACTCATCAACTTTGTGTATGAAGTGAGCTGGGGGTTGGTTTTTATTAATGTGTGTTGCTTGGTGTTTTTCATTAGTGAAAGCAGGCATCCATCATATTTTGCACATGTGTATATAAAAGTATTTTTTGTTGCATTCAAGCAAACAAGTTCACATTTGACCTTTTATTTAAAAAATACACCAAAAAGCTGAGACCTGTTGTCTGGATTTGGCTTTAAAATGCATGTCGGTCATCAAAATGTACAGTCCCAAAATTAGCACTTTGCATGAAGAGTTGGAATGTTTTCATAGCAAAGCGTCACTGAAGGTGAACTTGTCCCCATGACCCATTTTCCATTAATTGCTGCCTACTGGACAGCAGTTATCTGGCAATAGAGCTATATAAATCACATGTCGAAGGAATGCCACAGAATTGAAATGCAATTGAGAGTCTGGTAGGATGCCCATTCATGGCCAGAAACATTATTCACATGGCAGTAGCGGAGGGAGCTTTTGGTGCCACGGGGTTGGCCAGCTTCTGAAGGAGCACTAGAACTGTAAATAATTTAAGGTCAGCGGCAGCAGAGGAATATCTTTAGTTCAGGGGCATAAAAAACGTACACAAATTAGCGCAAGCGAGAAGGCATAGCAAAAGAGACCTAAGTAATGTATGAGAAATCTAGTGTTTCTACTGAGCAAAAATGTTGAAATTATGCATTGTTTTGTCGGATCCTCAAGCAGCAACGAAGAAATCATCCCTCAAAACAACCTGTACCGCTGATTTCTTTACCAAGGAACACCCAAATGAGGCGCGACTCCAGTATATTGCCAAACGTGGAAACATTGGGCCTAGCATCCATTTCATCCTACATATGGTATTAGAGTCCCTATTAAGACTGTACAACAACATCAAGGATATAGTGCAAGATAATGCCAGCGAAGTTCAAGCATCTGATCAATAAATACAGGCTTTGCTGGATTAGGTCAGAATATCAAAGATCTATTTTCCGGAAAAGCATTCTGAAGTTCAACTTCTTGAGTTGGACAGGGAGAACTCTGCAGTGGCCGAGCTGAATGAGGGTGTATCGCCACCTATTTTCATAAACCAAACTCTGAATAGTCCTGCTCCTCTAGTGGAATGTCATACAGGACTGAGTGCATCTCCTGTATTGTTTGAAACACCAGGCATAGAGGATGTAATAGATGATGGGGCATCAACGGCAGCCAACATCAACTGGAGTCTAAAGAACCTGAATTCATACCAATGCAGAAAGGAAAACCCAAAAGGAGGAACCATCAACAAAAAAAGAAGACAAAAAATATGGCAATACCAAACCGTAACAAAAACAAATCATCTTTGAAATGTTAACGTTCACTGTCAACCAAGGATGAGGTCACCAACCTCAATTCCCAGTGTGTGACAAGAAATGAAATTTTTTTTTGGTTAGTCCATCTACCTCCGTCGGTGAACCGGCACCGGGAAACCAGGTGGACATGGTAACACAGAGCAAAATTACCACCTTTTAGAGACCGACAAGAGATTTGGCCTTAAATCATACTGAACTGACTAGTAATTGATTGGTCGTTCAAGGAGTGGAAGACACCATTGCGACTACTTTGTGATGTGCAAATTCTACTACTTGTGTAAGCACAGTACAGCCTGAATATACTAATGGTACAGGTGGGACGTCAAGTGATCCTATGATTTTGGTTACGCCATCAAATTTTCATACAATTGAATTACTCAATAAAAACCTGAAGGCTATAAAAACTATCGGATGGGAAAATATCCAGCTCATCAGTGGAGATCTAATCATGAACAGAGGAAGACTTGTGGATATCTTTCAAGCTATCACTGCTCTCCCAGCACTACATATGGAAGGCATAAAATGAACAGTGTCGCGGACAATTTGCTATGCAATTCTGTAGATTTGCTAATTGAATTGGCACTTGTGTAGCAAAGTTAGCTATTTATGTTACCCTGTTCAATGAAAGCACAGCTCACCCTGCATTCCTCTCTTACCTTCAGATCTCTCTACAGCCTCTTTTCCCTGTTCACTGCACGTTCAAAGGGGCTAATGGAGAGAGTAAAGCAGTAATCATCCCCTTCACTCATATGCCAAATGGCCTGTGTGGGAGTGCTAAACACATTTTATTTTTCAAATAATTGCAAATCAGTACTAATCGGGATAATACTGTTATCAAGCTAACTGTAGTATCCTGTCTGCCAAAGACCAGTATGTGTTCGTTTTTTTTTTTTTTTTTACAAAAGGCTTTCAGTTCCTTTTCTAAACATGCAATAGGTTACATAATGCATAATTACAGTATTGCTACTGTAAAACACTCCATTGTCTCCATGCTTTACAGTGAAGTGTATCTAAGTCTCAGTGTCAACCTGATTTCATTTTGTTGGAAAGATGCATCATATCGACGAGTGGACACTTTTGAAAATGTAGATGTCCACGCAGCCAAATGCTTTGATGGAAAACCTAGTCCTGTGGCCTGCTGGTTACATACAACTTGCAACTGGTGCTCAACCCATGAGCTCATCCCATACTCCTTGATATTCTATCTTACCATGTTGGTTTATACCCGCTACCCTGAAAGTGAGATGGCTGCAAACTACAATATTCTGCCTTGTGTGTCCAGTTCTCTGCCTGCTACGCCATCCACTCTGCTTAGTCTTTTACTTAATGAATACACAAAGATAACTTAATATTTACTTAAAGTAGCGATCAATAATTTCATCCAGCCTGTACATCTACAGACCTACTGCAAAGCTGTACACTGTAGTGGGCCTCCAGAGCTTACTTTGATCTATGATTATGATTACATTATATATTTGCACCTGCAGTAGAGAGAGCTGGTCAAACTATTTTCAGAGTCTTTTTATCATATCTATTTATTTGTGTCCATTCATGGAGCTAATCTTTTTACAGACACTTATCCAGGGCTCGCAAAGCATTTTTGCCCATTCGCATAGTCGAGTAGATTTTAAGAAGGGCCAGTACTATTTGCAGGGGATTTTGGAAACCTTTATTTAAACTTTACTTTGTTTGCACTAAATGTCAAATAAAGGTTTCACTGTGCGTGGCTGTCCTCTGGGTGGCAGCAGCGTGCCAAACTAAAGTGGGTTTGTGGTGACATGCACCATTTTACAGAAAGAATTTGCAAGGCCCGACTTATCTCACTAATGTCTTACTTCAGCGATAAACAAAACTGCTGTATTGTAGCTCATTTTATATCTTGGGTACAAGTATCTGCTGGTGGCATTAAAAACATTAGTACAAAATTGCTAATCAAATGGGTTTGTTTGCTAATAAAGAAAAATGTCATTAGCAAACTCCGCTAATCAATTTTTGAAAACTTATTTATGCCTTGATACGGGTGACATTGTAAACGTGGCATTTCTGGACCAAGGTAATGATCGCCTAGTATGCCACTTTTATTCCACCATAGTCGCCTGGTTGGTCCTAAATGAGTGACCGACTCTTAGGACTTTGGGTTTTGATTATATGAGCTGAATAACCCTACCAAAGTTTTCTAATTTCTTTCAGCCTCTGCAGCTGAACAAAGAGTAGGGTCCGGTGAATAGGTAAATCAGTCAATGGCCCTCATTACGACCCTGGCGGAAAGTAACTGACCTGACCGCCATAGCGTAAATAGCGTTTCCGCCATTGCACGACGGAGTAAAGTGCGGCTAATTCTGACCCATCGGGCACGAGCACTACGCCATGGCGGAAGTGCAAAGTCCGCGATGGCGGAAATGTCCCCAAAACGCCCCTCACCGCCGTCGTACGGCGCCCTAGGTGCAATTCCGCCACCCATCATAGCGGTCACCGTAATGAGCGGTAATCGCAAAATACGGTGACCGTAAATATACGGAAACGGAAGCAAAAACATGGGGCCGGAACGGGAAACAGCACGCCGTACACCTATAAAAGCAGAATCCCAACACAACCATTAAAAATCCTACCCTGAGACACATCCCAACCCGTCAGCCACCCTAGTGAAAACAATCAAAATAGGAAAAGTCGCGAAAAAAGCGTGCGACCGCAAGCGGCAGGTCCACTTCTCCCATGAGGAACTCACCGTGCTCACAGAGACCCTCCAGGAGAATGCTGCCGTCGTCTTCTCGACGCAAATGACCAGGACGGCACTTGCGAACAAGAAGGCCACATGGGCCCTGGTGGCACAGCGGGTAAGTGCGGTGGGGACCGCACCCCGCAACCCACAGCAATGCAGAAAGCGATGGGACGACTTGCGGATACGCGTACGGAGCATACTATCAGCCAACCGTAACATTGCCACAGCTACCGGGGGAGGATCGGAATCACCCATCAAGTTGACCCCCTGGGAAGAAATCTGTGCCTCCACCATTGGAATGGAGAGTATAGAGGGAGTCGGAGGGATGGAGAAAGGAGTGCAGACATCCGAAGAATCAGGTAGGTGGGCCAAATAAAACAATGCTAAATCCACAATGTCCAATCATGTGAAGTACCATGTGTCCACATAGTGCAACAGAAACACATGTCCAGGAGAACGTCCACATACATTGGCCTGATAGCGCACTTTAAAAGTCACATTAAATACATAAATAATTAAAAATCCTAAAAACACCCTCTACACGTGCAGCATGCACACCCTAACTGCAGGCTGCAAAACAACTGCATCCTCAATCCACACAAAAATGAAACCACCTCCAAGGCCCTGACCCAAATCACCCTCAGGTACCACCCCAATGCATGTGATACATTGCCATTCCAATTTCCACAGACCCATAAATAACGCTCGCCCTCCTTTACTTCACCACAGGGTCCGATTCAAACGACGAGCTTCAGAACACCCCTACCAGCACACCTGCAAAGAGGGCCAAGACCAACGGCCAAAGACCCTCCACCTCAGCTGCACGGATCAAGACACGGCAGCAGCACAAATCAAGTGGCAGCACACAGGAGGGGACTTCAACAGGCACCCCAGCAGCCAGCATGCCCACAACAGCAGCACCACAGGTCCCCCCAATGGATGCCACAGAAGGCACTGCTTCTGGTGGCAGCAGCACCATAGGTGACACTGCATTAATGGCAGCATGCTCCGACACAGAAAACGGTGCTGTCGATGTAGGATCCATCCATGACCTGTCTCAATCCCCCTGTTTGTTTCATCCCGTACACCATGAGGATACCACGCAGGGGCACCCACAAGACGACGACTGGCCATCCCCCACAAGCCCTGTGGCAAGGCAACATGAGGTGATCAGCCCCTCTGTGACACCACCGCAAATGGGCATGGCCCAGCAGAGGCAACAGTCCCTCGACCAGGTGATCGTGCAACAGCAGCAACTGGCCACGCTCCTCAAGGAGCATGCTGATGAATGTGGGGGTACTAAGGCAGCCATAGAAACATCTACTGAGACACTTAGGGCAGAAATGGAGAGAAGTACAGAGACACTAAGGGCACAAATGGAGAGAAGCACCGAGAGCCTGAGGGTACAAATGGAGAGAAGCACCGAGAGCCTGAGGGGGGAACTGCATGCGACGTCCAAAGACGTATGTGCTGAACTTGCTGCTGTGCGCCGTGTGCTCACTGAGCTATCACAAACCCTTAGGGACATGCATGGACGTGAGCAGGCAGAGACATCATCCGTTGCAAGTTCCGTCCAGGGCAGCCCCCAACGTAGATCTGGGAGGAACCTGCGCTCCACAGGCAGGGGTGCCCCTGATACCCGGAGAGGGGGCTTGCAATAGCGTCTGCCCACTGACAATGAGCATCTTTGGACACTGGTGTTCGGGGGGGAGGTAGGAGGGTGGAGAGGGTGTGTTGGGCTTTCTTGGGTGGCGGGTCGATGGGGTGTGTAACATAATTTCACATATGCTATAAACATTTCACAATCATCCAATGAGATGTGTGGACATTGATCTTTGTGTACGAGGCCTTTATAGGCGTACAGTCCATATTGTGCATGTTCCAGACACACACAGTGCCACAAGTCTCGTGTCCATGTATCAGCCACCAGGCGTGAGTGCTAGAAGCATGAATCTATGATATTCTGACGAATTTCATGGGCCTCCTGTGCCTCGCGGACTCCTTGAGGTGCTGCCACATCCCCACCCTCATCATGACCATCTTCAGGTGCTTGCAGTTCTGCGTCAGGGGGCATGGGCACATTTCTACGTACGCACATGTTGTGTAGCATGACACATGCCATGACCATCTTTGCAACCTTCTCATGGCGGTACAGGAGTGCCCCGCCAGACCTGCTGAGGCAGCGGAAACGAGCCTTCAGTAGGCCGAATGCCTGTTCGATGACTACACGGGTACGTGAGTGGGCATGGTTGTAGTCCTCCTCATGCTGGTTCTGTGGGTTCCGGAGTGGTGTAAGGAGCCATCTCTTCAGTGGATACCCGGCATCACCTGTATGTGGACAATAAAGGATGTTTGTGGAATGACATTGCTACGTACGCACCCCCCCCCCTTCCTGCCAGGTCATTGCCGCATCACATACCCCACATTATCATTCATGAAATGAGACTCACCGAGTAGCCAGGATCTGTTCCCTGCGTGTCGCTCCATGTAGCGTGGTATTGTAGAGTTCCTCAAGACCATAGAATCATGGGTTGATCCAGGAAATCGGGCACAACAATGTGTAATGATCCTGTTGGAGTCACACACCATTTGTACATTAAGAGAATGATATTGTTTTCGGTTGCGGTACTGGACCTCCATGGCATGTGGGACAACCAATTCCACATGGGTGCAGTCGATGGCACCAATGCAACCCGGTATGCCGGCAAGTGCATGGAATCCCACTTTTGTGTTTGTAATCTCATGCTCCGAGCGTGGTAAAGAGATGTAGTCGTCTGCGTGCTTCAGGAGGGCATCGAGCACTTGCAATAGTGTCCGTGACAACAGTGGCTGTGAAATGCCATGCAACTGTCCGACTGTGTGCTGGTAGGTGCCTGTGGCCAGGAAGTGGAGTACAGACACCACCTTCAGTAGGGGTGGGATGGCGGTTGGGCTATCAATCATGCTGACAAGGTCAGCGTGTGTCATGTCCACAATGGCGGTTATGGTGTCCCGGTCCAAACGGTAGAGGGTGTGGATCTGCTCATCAGTGAGGTTGAACGGATGAGCTCGGAGGCGTGGGATTGCGGGCTGCCTGCGTGGTGGTAGTGGCTGTGCTGGTGGGCCTTGCTAGCCCTGCCTTGCCCTCCTCCTCCTCCTGCGTCTCCTCTGTGCGGCCGGTTGTTGTAGTAGTTGGTGTTCGTCTTCTTCTTGAAGTTGGAGTACTTGCAGTGCTATCAGGTCCCCCAGGGCCAACATCGCTAGTCCTGCCGGTAGCATTTTGGAGTGGGTGTGGTTGTGGGAGGGGGTTGGGTGTGCAATTTATGTGTTTTCAGGCTGTATAGCCTCCACCTGTGGTGATTCATTCCACCTGTGCAAGCTGCAATCCCCTTTGGGCGAGCACGTCCCGCACACAACGCTGCAATTTGACGCATGGCATCTTGCTATTACAATCATGTATTTAATCCCGATGGCAGTGAAATATTGGTTTATATGTTCATTCTGCTATGGTCCCATTGTTTCACATACTATCTTTGCAGTCGCGAACAAACTTGTGAAGGGTCAGTGGAATGTAGTACTCGATTAACGGTGGACCCTCATGCAGCACTGTACCGAGGTTCACCGACGGGCGGGGCGTCCCATTTGTGAGTGAAGCCAGTTGCCATTTTCACACACTGCCGCACTACATGGATGAATTTGTGATTTCAAGCGGTCACAGATGCCTTTTCGACGTGATGTTGCAAATGAGGAATTCGAAGGACAGCGCTTTCGGTTTTCAGCTAGCGGCGAGGAGACGCCCACAGGTCTGACTGCAAATATAACGTTCTATTGTTTAATGTCCTTCGGACAGGGGCCATGGCGAGAATGCAATGATTGATATGAATAGTATGGGATGCGCAATAGCGTAGTGGACGATAAGGCAGGACGTTCCCAAATACATGTTACTTCACAACACTGGAATTCCGGGCTGGAGCACAGTGGATTTTGCAGACTGCATTACGCACAGACTCAATGGAAATTTCACATGTTATGTGAGTAAATAATCAGGCGTTTTCATACCGGGATGAGGGAATGATGTATGGATGCATGGACAGATGATTTAATTGAGAGTTTGCCATGTACATGGCTTTTTGGAATCTATCCACTTCCCCTGCGCTATGTGATGCAGAGCTGCCATAGCGGGACCATCGTCTATCTGCCCTTGTTGAACCCTCCCTGTCTCGACGCGCCTTCAAACTCTTGTGTCTATGCACGTTACTAATCCCATCTAATGGATTCTGTTTTAACAGACGCATGCACACGAAGACTCGTTTGTAATAGTGTTTTCACCTCGATTTATATAGTTATGATTCGCAAGTGATTTTTGGGTGGGAATAATCCTTTTGAGTGGCCTAGCATGCATATTGCTGTAGATTTAGTGTGATCATTGAAGTGAGTAATTCAAATGAGGTTCTGATGCCCATACTATTCTTTTTCATTTCATTTGGGTGACAGGTATCTCCTCCCCTTTTGCCGCTGCCATCTGTATGCCACTCCTGCAGATGGCTTTTACTCCCGACACCTGCTGCTTCGAGTTAATCAGTGGAGCACCATTACGATCTTATGGGACGATCGCCAATGGGCCACATGCCCTTACGCAGTACTAGTGGCTAGGAGCAATATATCGACCTTTCAGCTGGACTAGTGCCTACCTAATGGGACGGCCCTGCGGTTCTAGGCGCTTCCATGTTGCCTTTTTGAACGTGAATGTAGCCCCTGTGTACCATGAAGGAACAGGGCGTCACACAAGAAGAAGCTGGTCATTTATTGCGGATGCAGCCCACAATAATGAAATATATTTTGGAGTTCATGACCTAATAGCTGTATGGGCTTGGTGATTTTGTTGTGCATTAAATTTTTATTCTGATATTGACCGTGTAGCGTTATTCTTTGCAGGTAATGTAGCATATTCCTATTTGTGGAGCGATGTATTGTGAGAAGATCTGCATTGGGTTCCGGCTTCTGAGTATAGTTGCGTGGTACTGTACTGGCCGCGTTTGCCTACGAAGCCCAGTGAGGTCAGGGATAGGGGCTGCCATTATGACTGTTTTGATGTTGTCATGCTCAGGGGCGGGGGATTAGCTTTTGTGTAACAGATGCCGGTCAGCCAGGTGGATTGGTGGATTGATGTGATTATCAGAATATGGCTGGTCACAGGTGCCTGTGTTTGCGTGCGTTTCTTGGAGGGAGACTGAGGTCATGTCCATTGGAATAGCTTCTGTATTCGTGCCATCTGTGCCCTGCAGCTCCCATTGGCCCCTCTTGAGATGAGCCTGGCTGCTCAGTAACTCTGCCAACTTGTGTGGTACATGCTTATGCTGATGGGTGGTTTGTTTACTGGCAAGAGTACAGGGCTGGTGCAGTCTCCCTCAGGATACTGCTTTGAATGTTGCCTTACACTGGTGTCAAGCGATGGGGGCCTGTTGTTGTTTTGTCTCATATTTCAGTTCATATTGCTGTACTTGAACCTTCACATGCCTGTGCTGCATCAGTACGGCAATGGTGACATGCCAAATATGGATGGCCACTCACAAGGCACTTGGAGCCCCTACATTCATTTGTTCGTTGGTATGCATGGGTGACTTGTACATTTCACTGGTTGCATTGTGTGACTTCATTGCACCTACGAGGAGTTGTGCAATGTGGGCAGGGAGTGTTGTACAGGCACTCAGTAGGGCCATTTACGGTTGGTTCGCGATGCCGTAATTCTCACCATGGCGGAATGGTACTTTCCGCCATGCTTGATGGCGTTAGGTAAATGTCCGCTAGGGTCAGAATTCGCGTACCGTTGCGCCATGGTGGTAATTACGGTTTTGCATGGTGCGCGTGCGCGTACTTGGTGCAGTTAGCGTTGGCGTTCACTACGGTGTCGCTAATGGCATCGTACTTTACGGTGACGGGTCATAATCGCACCGAGCGCTATTCGATGGCGGTATTGCATTTCCGCCATCGTTTTTCGATTTCCGCCAGGGTCGTAATGAGGGCCAATGGCTAATCAAGCCAACATATCAGGAAATATCTCTTTGCCAACTCCCAACCTAGAGATGGGACAAGACTGGTCCTGGATGGAGGCTGCGATTAAAATGTTCACGAATACTAGAAGTGGTAGCAACACCTTGAACCTGGTGCCTTTATTGATAGTCTCCTTGTGGATTTAACAACATATGAAAAGCCTCCCAAATTACTGAGTTTTTCTTGAACAAACATGTGTTGATGTTCCAAAAGATAATGCCAGTACAACATTTGGAGCTGGGGGGATACCGAACATACAAAGAACCTCTGGGCGTCCCTTTGGAGGATTAGCTATATCAAATGACCTAATCATCAAGGCAACCTACCATGAAATCACTACTGGCAACGAAAGCTTTACGCCTGTTGGGTTGACTATGGAATCTCCAAGAGTGGAATTTCTGATAATAAATCTTTATTGGAATCCAATTAAGACATCAAGTTTTTTATTGCAAACAGCCTTGGATGAAGATATAAACAACTGGCTAGAAGCAGGCCACTCACATCACATCATTATAGGAGTATGCTGAGGGGGCCATATATAACAATATTGCATCCAACCATTTGTCAGTCTCCTCAAGCTCAATACATCGGGGCATTGGCTGGGATCATTATATGCAGCAGAGGGGTTGGCCTTGTTCTCCAGAGTTAGTGTCTGAAGATGTTAAGATTTTTACGTGGCATACAGGGGTAGCCTCCTCGTGGATTGATCATTTTTATGTATCCTTAGGTATGCTTCCGTTATGTAGCCCGATTCCGATTATTGATATATCATTGAGTGACCATGCAGCCCTTCAATTAAGTTTATACTTGCCAGTTAAATTACATGATTTTGTTCCTCATACAACTATGTTATCTTTGGGTAGGGGTGGCCTCAACGTAAAATGGAATTTAACATCATGTCAGTCTTTCTCTAAAATATTGCAGGAAGTAATTACTATGGGAACATAACAGGGGGCAATCAATAACTTGCCTATTCTCTGCAGCAAGACTTGACACCGTTTTGCTGCGATGTCTAAACACTTTATTCTGGAGAAGGGCAAGATGCAGGGAACTAAAAATCATATCACATGATATTAGAGTTGTTGAGGCCAAAAGATCTATGAGAAAACAACTAAGAGATCTCTTGCACAGGCAACTCTCCTTAGCAATATACAGGTTAAGAAAGAAGTCTATCCAACAGAAGTAAAAAATCTATATCAAGACTCTGAAGATACAAATGCGTAATAATGATAATCAGGAGATTTTAGAAAAACTCAAGAACAGTAATACATCTGAATTGCTGGAACTTGTGAATAATAAGCAGGCCTGTGTAAGAGTGAATGTCTTGTCCCAAACCTGATCATCTATGGAAAGCCTTTCTTTCTCTCAAGTATGCAAAACCTACTACGCCCACCCAACTGGACCATAGCATAGCAGGGCCCTTAGTCCGTGGGATGCAGATGATATTGCTTGATCAATCACAAAAGCAAAAGGCGACTAGAATCCTGGCACCGATGGCCCTGCTCTTGTTCTTATTAAGAGTGACCCTGAACTTTGGATGGGTCTGCTACAAGTGCTGTTTGATTCGATCTTTGAAACCCACCTGATACGGGAGACTTATTCTGAGTCTATTATCATTCTAGTATATAAAAAGGGCACTATCAATGACCCATGTAACTATAGGCCAACCACATTTTGGGAGGCTTCGAGCAAATTGTTTGAATCTCTTATTCCAATGGATCTGAACAGTTGGTTGAAGCATCTTGGTGTGATTTCGTGCTTTCAGGTTGGATTCAGACCCTGCATAGGCACTGCTTTAAACGCAACAATTACGGCACATTTAAAAGCAGCCATAAAAAAGGTGCCTTTGGTAGCGCTTATATAGCAACTTTGCATATAAGCAGTGCTTTTTATACGGTTGATAGAGAAAGACTTTGGAATAAAATACTGACTTGGTGTAACGCTCACCTGATTCCCGCAGAGGCGCCGGTCTTGACTGGGTGAATGCCGTATCTTCAAAGGTGATAGCCGATGGACCAGGTAAGAGATGCGCTGCCACTGAAGACCGTAGTGCTAACCTGTTCTTTCTTTGTCTTTACAGGTGCTGCTGAAGACTGGATTCCAGGATGGTAAGCCTTTGTTCCCTTAGGCCCAGGATCAGAAGCAGAAGACACGATGAGCGTTCTGCTGCAGAGAATGCAGAAAAACGCAAAGCAAGATTCATCCATCGGGTGTGGTTTAAATAGCCTCCTGTAGTGCTTAGGTGTCTCCTTCCACAGCCACGCCTAGGTAAGAAAAGAGTTCCTGCTTTCCAGAAGAGTTCCAGTGTTCTGAACCTAGGGAGTGGCTCCTGCCCCACCCAACAGGAAAAGTAGTCCCAAACAGAAGAGGATCAGGGGTTCAACTAGCAGGTAAGTAAGCAGCATGGTCTGCTGCAGGTAAGTCCACCCAAGCATTATGAGCCCGGCGCTTCCAGCGCTGGGACTGGGCATCTTTATGAGCCTGGTGCCACTGGCGCCAGGACAGGGTCCAAAAGGTCCCAATTGGGACTGGCTGGCACTCGGAACCGGGGTTATGGATCTGCTTCCAAGGGAGTCGGGCAAGTCCTGATCTTTTGGAAGCAGAGATCATGACAGCACCCCCCCTCAAGGCCCCTCCCAAACCGGGCTTCTCCAGGGGTTTGGGCTTGTTAGGAAATGTTCGATGAAATCTTTTGATTAGACGAGGCGCGAGGACATATTCTGCAGGTTCCCAGGATCTTTCTTGGGGACCGTAGCCTTTCCAGTCAATCAGGTAAAATAGTTTAGATTTGGAGATCTTGGAATCCAGGATGCTTTTGACTTCAAACTCGAGTTCTCCATCAACTAGAATAGGTTTTGGAGATGTAGTTAGTCGGGTTTGAGGTTGCACGGGTTTTAATAGAGAGACGTGGAAGACCGGATGTATCTTCATGTGAGGGGGCAAGTCCAACTTGACCGCTACTGGATTTACTATGGTAGTGATGGAATAGGGACCAAGGTATCTTGGGTTGAATGTGCGTGGTCCTTTTAGAGGTAGATATTTGGTGGATAACCAGACTTGATCTCCGACTTGATATTGGGGGCTTCCTTCCGATGTTGGTCTGCTCCTTTCTTGTATTGTTCTTTAGCCCTTTGAAGGTGAGAAACGGCTTCCTTAAAGGCTTGGGTGATTGTAGAATGCAGGTGGTCTACTGCTGGTGTTCCAAGATCTTGGTGTGGATCCAACTCCGAGGTTCGAGGGTGACTACCGTATAACAGAAAAAACGGGGTCTTCCCAGTTCCCGAGTGGACAGAGTTATTGTAGGCATATTCGGCTATCCAAAGGATATCTTTCCAAGTTTTTTCAGTTTGTTGTAGCATGCAGCGCAAATACTGTTCCAGAGTTTGATTGGTCCTCTCGGTTTGTCCGTCGGTTTGAGGGTGGTGGCTGGTCGAAAGTCTCACATCAATTTGAGCCGACCGACAGCAACTTCGCCAAAAATGAGAAATAAACTGACTACCTCGATCTGAAATTAGAACTGAAGGAAAACCGTGCAGTCGGACGATGTTTTCGAGAAATTCTCGGGCCAGAGTTGCTGCTGTTGGTAAGCCTTTGAGTGGAATGAAATGCGCCATCTTGGAGAATAGGTCCACGATTACTAGGATCGTATTGTATCCGGAGCATGGAGGTAGATCGGTGATGAAGTCCATAGAAAGCGTATGCCAAGGGCGAGGCGGGATGTCAATAGGGCGTAAGAGGCCGGCTGGTTTTTCCTTTTGACTCTTGTTTTGGGCGCATACTCCACAGGACATTATAAAGTCTCTGATATCTTTTTTCCAAGACGGCCACCAGAAGTAGCGCTTGATCTTTTCCGAGGTCTTGGTCATACCGGGATGTCCTTCCATTAAAGAATCGTGATAACAAGAGATTACCTTTTTCTGTAAATCTGTGCTGGGCAGGTATAACCGTTCTTGGAAATATAATAGGTTGTCCTTCACCGTAAAGTCCTTTCCCTGCAGATGCCAATTCTGTATGTCTGCTGAAGTTACCAGTAGCCTGGCTTTATCCTTAACTTCCTCTATGGATTGTGTGGCGATTACACCTAGAATTCTTTGTTCGGGAATGATAGGTACTGGTTTAGGATTGATCAAATGTTCTTCCACTCCCATCCGAGAAAGGGCATCAGCTTTACCGTTTTTTGTACCAGGTCGATAGGTAATTATGAAGTCAAACTCGGCAAAGAATAGTGCCCAACGGAGTTGCCTAGAGGATTGAGCTTTTGCGGTTTTCAAATATTGCAGGTTTCGGTGATCTGTAATCACAGTAACGGTGTGTCGGGCCCCCAGAAGATAATGCCGCCAAGCCTTAAAGGCGGACTTGATAGCTAGAAGTTCCTTATCAGTAATAGTGTAATTGATTTCAGGAGGCGAGAATTTGCGGGACCAAAATGCCACGGGATGCAACTGATTGGTTACTGGGTCCTTTTGTGATAGAACTGCCCCCATGGCAAGGCCCGAAGCATCAGTTTCAACGATGTAGGGGAGTTCTGGGCGAGGATGTTTTAAGATCGGTGCAGAGATAAATCTAGTCTTCAAATCCTGGAAAGCTTGTTCCGCCTCGGTAGACCATTCAAAACGTTTGTTTTTCTTTAATAAGGCGGTGATGGGCTGGACTATTCGAGAGAATTCGGGGATAAACCTGCGGTAAAAGTTAGCGAAGCCTAACATGCTTTGAACACCTTTTACGGAGGATGGCGATGGCCATTTGAGAATTGCATCGACCTTCTTTGAATCCATACGCACTCCGCTAGGTGATAATATGAATCCCAAGAATTCAACTTCAGTCACGTTGAAAACACATTTTTCCAACTTAGCGAAAAGTTTGTGTTGCCGCAATCTCTCGAGGACCATTTTCACGTGTTTCCGATGTTCAGTTTCCGATGAAGAATAAACGAGGATGTCGTCAATGTAAACAACAACACACACAACTATGAGCTCTCTGAGGACATCGTTCATAAAATATTGAAAGGCGGCCGGGGCATTGCAAAGTCCGAAGGGCATGACCTGATATTCAAATAGCCCATACTTGGTTCGGAAGGCCGTCTTCCATTCATCGCCCTCTTTTACTCGTACCAAGTGGTAGGCTCCTCTAAGATCCAGCTTTGTATATATGCATGCTTTTCTGACTTGGTCCAGGATTCAGGGATCAAAGGTAACGGATATCTATTTTTAACGGTGATCTGGTTCAGGGCGCGATAATCTATACAAGTTCTAAGGTCCCCTTCTTTTTTTGGAACGAAAAACAAAGCTGAGGAAGCAGGGGACTTGGAAGGGCGAATAAACCCATTCGCTAGGTATTGATCCAGGTATTGTCGGAGGTGAAGATTCTCAGGCTCGGTGAGGGCATAAATTCTACTACAAGGAGGAGTAGATCCAGGTATCAGGTCTATCTGGCAGTCATAAGACCTATGAGGAGGTAGAGAGTTAGCCTGATCCTTCCGGAAAACATCTTGGAATTCTAGGTATTCAGGAGGTAACTGGGGAGCCTCGGAGGAAATTGCTGCCAGTGCAACACCAGGTCGAGGGTGACAAGTAGAGACACATTCTGGAAACTGAACCGTTCTTGCTCGCCAATCGATCTGAGGATTGTGCTTCTCTAACCAAGGATTTCCTAGAATAATCTGGAACTGAGGGGCCTTGATCACATCGAACACGATCTTCTCATGGTGTCCATCTTGACTTACTAGCGTCACTTCTTGGGTGGTATGCGTTACTGGTCCGGAGGCTATCTCCGTACCATCCACCGTAGTAATGACGTCCTTTACAGCCTTTGGACAAAGAGTCAGATTCATCCTCAAAACCATTTCATGATCCACATAATTGCCGATGGCACCGCTGTCGACGTAAGCTTCAATCGCATGTAATCGATCCGGATGTTCAGGGCTAATGAGGACCATAGGTATCACGAAATGCGAGGTCACGGAACTGGTTTTAACGCTCGGCAAGAGGACCTCTATTCTTGTCGGGCGAGGTCGTTTCCCTGCTCAGAGTTTGTGACCCTGGTAACTGCAGCTCCTACTGCCTTCTTGGCTGGTTTCACCGGACAGTCTCGAAGAAAGTGCCCCGAGTTTCCGCAATAGAGGCATAATTGCAGCTGTTTTCTCCTTTCCCGCTCCTTTTGTGTTAGTGGTCCTTTCAGGTCCCCTATTTGCATGGGTTCCCCGGAGTCTACTCCTTTGGTAGGAGTTGGTGGTTTGGAAAATACTCCAGCATCAAACTTGGAACGATCGGCCTTCCTGTTCTGCAGTCTGTGGTCAATTTGAACGACTAAGTCAATATAGTCCGAACAGTCTTGCGGGGGATTCACTACTTGGGCTAACACATCTTTGAGCTCTCCACGTAGACCTCTATAAAACAGCGTAATCCTTTTGTCCTCAGGCCATCGAGTTTCCACTATCAGTCTGTTGAAAGACGCAATATAAGCCAAAAGGTCTTGATTACCCTGTCGCAATGAAAGGAGCTCATTGTCCAAGGCCTGCCCCTGTGAATGTCTTGCAAACAGTTTTTCCATACTGAGCTGAAAAGCTTGAAAATCATGGAGAACCGGATCATCTTGATTAACTAGAGGGATTGACCAGTCTGCCGCATTGCCACTAAGGTACGAAAGCACGAAAGCTACCTTAGCTTGATCAGTTGGAAAGGCTGCTGGCCGGCATAAGAAGTGCAACCGGCACTGATTAATAAATACTGCAAACCTCTTTGGGTCACCAGAAAATCGTTCGGGCGGAGCCAGAGGTACATTCCCAGGTAGGTTGATCTGCACTGGGTTCGTAGAGGATGTTGAAGGAAGATTTGCCCCTGATGCGGGTAACGGAGTTTGTTCGGCTTGTGACTGTAGCAATTGTCTAGCGAGATCGTCTGTTCGCTCCTTGGAAATAATCAGTTCCCTTCTTAGAGCATTCGTTTCCTGACGGGCTGCATGCACTTCTGCTCTTAGTTCCCCAAGTAACTGGGCTAGCTGGTCGGTATCCGAGGTTTCCATAGCGCCTGGGTGGGAGTTTTGCGGTAGGCTTTGCGTTCTGTAACGCTCACCTGATTCCCGCAGAGGCGCCGGTCTTGACTGGGTGAAGGCCGTATCTTCAAAGGTGATAGCCGATGGACCAGGTAAGAGATGCGCTGCCACTGAAGACCGTAGTGCTAACCTGTTCTTTCTTTGTCTTTACAGGTGCTGCTGAAGACTGGATTCCAGGATGGTAAGCCTTTGTTCCCTTAGGCCCAGGATCAGAAGCAGAAGACACGATGAGCGTTCTGCTGCAGAGAATGCAGAATAACGCAAAGCAAGATTCATCCATCGGGTGTGGTTTAAATAGCCTCCTGTAGTGCTTAGTTGTCTCCTTCCACAGCCACGCCTAGGTAAGAAAAGAGTTCCTGCTTTCCAGAAGAGTTCCAGTGTTCTGAACCTAGGGAGTGGCTCCTGCCCCACCCAACAGGAAAAGTAGTCCCAAACAGAAGAGGATCAGGGGTTCAACTGGCAGGTAAGTAAGCAGCATGGTCTGCTGCAGGTAAGTCCACCCAAGCATTATGAGCCCGGCGCTTCCAGCGCTGGGACTGGGCATCTTTATGAGCCTGGTGCCACTGGCGCCAGGACAGGGTCCAAAAGGTCCCAATTGGGACTGGCTGGCACTCGGAACCGGGGTTATGGATCTGCTTCCAAGGGAGTCGGGCAAGTCCTGATCTTTTGGAAGCAGAGATCATGACACTTGGGGTGTTCCATAAAAAAAAAAACGGATCCAATTATTGGCAGTTTTACATCAAGTGACCTCCATTAGGTAAGGCTTACAGGGGAGGGTATGTTATCTGGATCGATTCAGACCTTTTCTGGCCTAAAGCAAGGCTGCGTCCTGGCCCCTGCCCTCTTCAATGCGCACATCTCGTATATTGGTGGTCTTTGGTCATCTGGCATTATCTACCCGGTCAAGCTGGTCATTTTAAGCTTGACTCGTTGGCATTTGCTGATGACCTGATTTTCTTCAACAAAACATCTGTCGGGCTACAGAGGAAACTGAACCTTTTCTTTCAATATGCAACAGAAAACAATCTTTTGGTAAATGGTGAAAAATCCCCAAAAAATTATTTTCACCAATATGTCTAGACCAAAGACCATGTTCTGGCAGGTTGTAGACCAAAGTTTGGAAAGAGTTATTTCCATTAGATTCCTGCGATACAACTTAACTAATGGAGAGTCTATTTCAGAGTGGAAGAATACCTTGAGAGTCAAATCCCATCCCCTGATTTCACAGAAAAAAGAATTTATAATCAGTTGTGTAAGTACTCGCTTCTTCCAGCCATCTGGTACTACCTGGCCAAGGTGGAACCATCTATTCTCTATGGCTTGGACATGACTTTGTTTGACTTGTGCCCGTATTTAGATACTCTACAGGGTATAGTCTGGAAAGAATCCCTTGGTTTGGCAAAATCTATCTGCAACGTGGTAATCAGACACGAGTTGGGATTGATTTCGCTCCATTATAGGGACCTTTGGAGAAAACTGTCATGTTATGCAAAAATAATCAGTCCTCTGATAAACTCTCTATACTTGGATTCGAGGGAAATCATGAGAGCGGAGTCTTTGTATACTGTAAACTCGTTTGGGGAGAGGATGCCTAAACTCCTGGAATCCACCCACTCGTCGGTGGAAGAACTTGTGTCGAGACTAAGACAAAGGCCAAACTATTTGTTTTGGATTGGTCAGAAACAACTGAACACTTAAATGGCTTCCACACCTATAAGGAATATGCGCAATTTTGTATGATAAGAGACAGTCTACCCAAGCACATCTACCTTTTTCCATGTAACAAGGTTGGCAGGTTTTACATAAGATCTTGATTAAATCAGCTGCCAACTTTAGAGCATGTGGGTAATTGGAAGAAAACAGGACCTATCTATATCGCCACAACCTCTTCGTATCTCCAATACAAATGACCGCCAAACCAATCTTATCCAGCGCAAGCCAATTGACTCCAAGATAGTCAAGCCTATCCAGGTCAAAGCTGCTACTGAGGCACCCCCCCTTTAGAGGAGCACTTTTCAATGCGAGATTACTTGTCGCCCACACACTTGACATAGCCGACCTAATCACAGAGGGTAATCTGGACTTCCTGGCAATTACTGAGACATGGCAACACAACGCAGCTGGTCCATCCCTCATGTTAGCCATCCCAGACGGCTATACAATATCCAGATTAGACCGGGATGGCGCACGAGGAGGTGGCATCGCCATTATATCCAAAACGTGTCCCTCCATTAGACCAATCCCCAATTTCTCACCACAATCCTGTGAATCCTTATCGGTTAAACTTCAGATAAACAACTCACAATCTCTCACCATTCACCTAATTTAGAAACCTCCGGGCCCCCTTGGTACCTTCGAAGAGGATCTGCACAATATACTCACCAACAACCTCAGACCCTCCTCTCAACTACTCCTACTAGGAGACCTAAACCTAGGCTTCAATGACCCCACGGACAAAAACGCCTCTGTCATAGCTAACACCATCAATGCACTAGGCTTGTCTCAAAAAGTCAACAAACCCACCCACCTGAAGGGTAGAACCTTGGACTGGATTGCGGAATACAACTGCATAGCCACTATCTTGTCCACCATGCCTCTACCTTGGACAGACCTCCCCCCACTAGCACCTCCTTGCCTAACCAGAAGCAAAAAGAGCATTACAGTAGAGAAAGTAATACCGGCCATCCTCCCCACTCTAAATGCTCTGCCAGAAAATCTAGATCCCAGCTCTCTTGTCCACGAATTCAACAACATCATGCTCACCACCTTGGATAAAATCTCCCCTCTCAAACTTAGAGCCAGCAAACCCAAAGCCCACTTAAATAAATGGTTCAAACCACAACTCAGAGACCTACGCCTCCTGAAAAGAAAAAGCGAAACCAAATGGAGACTATGCCTATCCAACGACAACAAAGCCAAATTAACAGCTCTCTCTTTGACATAAAAGAATGAAGTCTGCCTGGCTAAACGCAATTCCTACAACGAACGCATAGCCAAATCAACCTCTAACATGAAGGAACTCTTTTCCATTCTAAAAGAATTAGAGTCACCAATAGCCATTCCTGATATCTGCACCAAGGATAAGTCCTGGTGTACAGACATTCAACTAGCACTAACAAATAAAATCAACACACCCCAAAATAAAATTCAGCATAAAAAAGAAACACTGAATCTGCAGCACTCGCCCAATACCCTGCCGGTCAATGATCCACCCAAGGCCCACAAGAATAATTTATTTCACTTCACAAACTTGTCTACCATGGAAGTCGAAAAAAATCATCCTATCGCTCAAACCATCTAATTGCAAAGGCGACATCTACCCAACACAACTTATTAAAGATGCCGCCAGAGACTCATCTCCCTTAATTTCCAAACCAATCAACGCCTCATTTGCCTCAGGCACTATCCCTGCCAACCTTAAACATTCTTGGGTGCTCCCTCTCCTCAAGAAACAAACTTTAGACCCTCTCATCCCCACCAACTACCGTGCCATCACCAATGTACCCTTCTTACTTAAAATTCTGGATAAAGCTGCCTATATCCAGATTCAAAAACACTTAGAAGTGCACAAACTCCTAGGAGATAGACAGTCTGGCTTCCGCCCACTACATGGGACGGAAACCGCATTTATTGACCTAAAATCCCAAATCGACGAGCTGAGAGACAAAGGGAAGACTGCTATTTTGCTCCTACTTGATCTCTCGGCAGCATTTGATCTTGTGGATCATAAAGTCCTCTGCAAACACCTGGACTCGGCTGCCCACTTCTCACCTGAGGCCATTAGATGGATTGAGTCATTCCTCAGCGAAAGAACTATGCAAGTATTCTCTCTTTCGGCAGCAGCTGACCCCATCCCCATCACATGTGGTGTTCCCCAAGGCTCCTGTGTCTCGCCAACCTTATACAACATCTTCACCAAACCCTTGTTTGACGATCTGGA
Source organism: Ambystoma mexicanum (assembly GCF_040938575.1). Lineage (NCBI taxonomy): Eukaryota > Metazoa > Chordata > Amphibia > Caudata > Ambystomatidae > Ambystoma > Ambystoma mexicanum. The sequence goes on from NC_090922.1 coordinate 822,454,620, forward strand.
CCATCTAGGTATCACATACACTAACTATGCAGATGATACACAGATTCTCCTCCCGCTTTCTGGGGATAACAGTAAGGACACGGAGTTGGTGAACAGGGTATACCTTATCATCCAGGCCTAGATGGCCACTCACGGCCTCTGCCTGAACGATGATAAGACTGAGCTGATAATCATGGGCACTAATGCTAACATCAAAAAACTAGGCCAGGAATTTTCCTCAATCAACATAGACGGGAATCTCATCAAAGTCTCCAAGGAAGTAAAAACCCTTGGTTTCTACCTTGACTCCACCATGTCCTTCGACAAGCAGGTAAAATCCTTGCCCTCCACCACGGCCTACACCTGCAAACTGATAAGAGCTTGGCCATTCCTCTCCAACGACAGCTGCCTGATCCTAGCCAGAGCATTAATACTTTCCAGAATCGACTACTGCAACGCCCTTTACAGTGGCGCCAACAAAATCACAATCCGTAGACTACAGACACTACAAGATAACGCTCTCAGAGCAGCACTTGGCATAAACAAAAGATCCCACATCTCCTCCATCCGACGCCACCATAAATGACTCTCCAACAGCAATAAAATACAACTAAAAACGATATCTCTGACTCACAAAGCCTTAAACAACGCTGCCCCTACCTACCTTATAGACAAGATTCACATCTCTCAGACCTACCAGAACTGGCAATATCGATTGCCTGGCTGTTCCCAGGTTCAGGCTCACCACGGTCGGCGGCATTAGTTTCCCAGTGAAGGCAGCCAAAATCTGGAACCTACTGCCACAACATCTGAGAGCAGACCAATCCTACACACACTTCAGGAAAAATGCTAACACATCGTCTCGTCGGACCCCTAGTCTCCCTGACGCCACCAACCTCGCCTCCACACACATCCCCCCTCCCTTGCGAACCTTGTACATGACTTGTGAACACGTGCATATTGTAATTCATTCTCTGCCACAACATCTGAGAGCAGGCCAATCCTACACACACTTCAGGAAAAATGCTAATACATCGTCTCGTCGGACCCCTAGACTCCCCGACGCCTCCGACCTCGCCTCCTCACACATCCCCCCTCCCTTGCGAACCTTGTATATGACCTGTGAATACGTGCATATTGTAATTCATTCTTATCCTACTTCTCGATGACTTTGTGAATAAGCGTATATGTAATTTATTCTTACTCTACTTTTTTGACTTGCTGTAACATTCTATGCCTGTATATTTGTAACCCTGTAAACCTTGCATCTTCTTACCGCTGCACCATGTTACCCCAAACAAACAAACAAAGAGTATACTTGTCTTTAAACTGTAGACTCTGTAAATGCACATCTACTCTAGAAACACTCAAGCATCTGGTTTCAGAATGCCCCAACTTGACTGTTAACAGAAATGTCCCCTTTAAGTCTGTAGCACCTGAGGGCTCTACTTGGACAGGTGGAGCGTTTTGGTCAAGGCTAATGTTGGGAGACTGTGTTTCATTAATTGTGGCTCTTCACAGATTCTTTATGGATGTGTTTAAGATAATTGAAGATGGAACGTGAAGGGTAGACGTTTTACTATATCTATGTTACTATATCTATTTGTGTTCCTTGTCTCTTGTGTTTTTATTCTTTAAGATTCCTAAATATTTATTGTATGTATATGATATACAAATCTTTTATTTTGTGTAAGGTTTATATTTTGCCAACCAAAATCACAATTAAAAAAAGAAAATCAATTATGCATTTTACAGTATATTTTTGGGGGAAATGGGTTCAAGTCATTTAATTAACAATTTGTGCTCTAGTGTAATCCATGAACACATCTAGTAGATACATGTCACCAACAGGAGTAGCTTTTGATAAACTTTTCATGAGGCCTGAGTTCACAACAAATGCCAGCATTGCCATTTTAAGTCCTTGTTACGCAGCTGCGCCAATTGAATACCCAGCATTGCCAGTGTACATCATATCATGAAACTGACTCTATAATAAATGGCATCATTCCTAGTGTAAAACTCTTTGATTGTGTAGCCACAATCTATGGCATTATGGTCAATATAAATAACGTTTATGAGGCTGTGAACGCAATCTAGGCTTTTATCGGCACTGTAAATCACATTAATGAAGCTGCAGCCACAATCAATTCCAAAATGCTCAATGCAACAAATTGAATGATCTTGCACAAGCACTATAAGGCAACACTGTCAATATCAGTAATTTCCATGATGCAGTCCATTGCCGCCAAATACATGTATGCATTGCGCGCACCCACACAGCAGCCACGCAAGCATCACTCACACAATAAATAAGAAGAAAGAAGCAGGAGCATGTGCAGACTTGACTCAGTCGGTGTAGGAAGAAAAGCAACAGATATCGGGCCTTCTTCGTCTATGACCCCAGACTCTGGCACCTCCTCCCTGTCAACACCAGACACCCCCACCTCACTTGAACATTTCAATACGGAGCTCATGAAACTTCTCTGCAAGGAATGGCTTCTCCCTAGATCCTAGGTCCACACACCCTCCACTCTCCACATAAGCTGAGACTGGGCGATCTGCTCCCCCCTCTGGAAACTTCCCTGGTTATTTGTAGATCCCTTGGTGCCAAATTGGCCCTGCCATCTTCCTCCATTTCTAGCTCCCCACTTCCTTGTATTGATCCCTTGGGATCTGCTTCCCTTCCCGTGTACTTCCCGATATGACTTGAAAAGTGATCTGCTGCTTCCCGATACTAGGTCCACGATCAATAAATACCGTAATAACAATTATAATAATAATTATGAGACACTACAAACATGTATTTTGCGTCGCTGAGCATAATCACATGTGGTCTTGTTTGAATCCAGTCTGCATATTGTAAATGCATTTCTCTGACTCAGTTTGTAAATAAATCAGTCTATAAATAAAATTACCCTCTTTCTGTAAATAAATCCCCTATGGGAAAGGGTATAGGCATAAATGGCAACATTGTTCCAAGCTGCTTTGCATAAAAAACAAAGAGCATTTTGGGACCATACAAATGGACATACATTTTTATATTTAACACACAGACTGTGATTATAATGTAAGCATGCAATGCACAATTGGCTTGGTTTGCATTGGTCACAGTACTCACCCTAACAGTAAAATGTCTGCAAAACATGAGTAAAATGTATCAATTTGGATGTTGAATCGGTTAAGGATAGGGCATGTGGGGCTGAATGACTATCTGTTTCGAGTGGGGGAGCGTGAGTCGAGGGACTGTGCGGTGTGTGAGGTGCCTGAGACTGTGGGACATTTTCTGCTTAGGTGTGAGAGACATGTTGAGGAGAGAGAATTGATGAGGGTTCAGTTGTCTGCGCTGGGTGTGGCTGAGCTGAGTGGGAAGGCTTTGCTGGGAGGTGACGGGGTGAGAGGCAGGAGGAGGAGCAGTGTGCTGTTGGATTTTGTGAGGCAGACGGGGCGGTGGGAGGAGTTGTGAGTTTATGTGAGCTAAGTAATGATTGGTGGGTTTGGTGCACATCATCCTTTAGGATGGTGAAGCGCCTGCGTGGGTCCGCCCACGCATCCCATAATTAAGAAGAAGAAGAAGAAGGATATGCTTTTCATTTGGTGTAATGTTTACCATGAGCAGTAAACGGCTTCTCGTTTTGCTCACTGAATTCGTTGGTGACCAGTAGTTGGGGAAAGCTGTAGTCTCTTTTAGCTCCCCTATGGCACCCAATTGAAATTGACACGAACACCTCTGAGCAAGTGATGGGTGGACTGTGGTTATGCCAAACAAAACACAACAGCCTTTTTTGCATGCGTGGCTACCTTTCTGTGTCCCGCTGTGCAGAAGACAAACATTTCCCTGATAATCTGGACGCCTCCCAGCCACTATTCCTTTATCTAGGAATGTCCACAGAATCAAGGGAGAAGACCACAGCCTCGTCACGCGTGAGTCTAAATGAGAATACGTATGCCCAAAAAAAACATACATAGCATTCTTCCCCTGTACTTAGCATTCTTCCCCTGTACTTTTAGTGTTGTACACCTTAGTATACACCAAATTAATGTATTTGTGTTTACATATGCAAGTGGGTTTTCCCATTTGAACGTGGGGGGGGGAAGGGCAGATCGTTTTTTAATGGGCCCATGGGCCCCATCAGTCAGACCCAATCTACTATTGTCTTTTTATTTCCAAACAAAACCTCAGATGTAATTGTGCGATAATGAAAGGCACCTGTGAACCGTGATCAACAGTACTCCTGCATTGAGAATCTCCATAGCAATTGTCCCTGGTAACACTCCCAAACGTCTCTACCATTACTGCCACTGGTTATGAGTTATGATCACTCTACATTTTGAAGCCCTATCGGACTTCCGTGGGATATGGGGGGGGGGCATTTACCGATTTAGGTAAATCCACCGGTAGCAATTTGGTGGATTGGAATAACTGGCGGTTATCCAGTTTCTGCCTGCTTTTTTCCACTTACCACCAAACTCGTCATGACACTTAAGACACTTAAAAGTCTGACGCAGCAAGCACAAGCGCCTGGAAACCCTAATACTGCTCAGTGGAGCTCTGCAAACTATAGAACAACTGATTATTATAAGTGCCTCACGTCTCGCTCACTGGGTGGAGTCCCACACTTTTTTTTAAATTTAATTTGATTTAGTTGATACACAACTTTTCAAATATATGCAAAATCACACAATAATACAAAAGCAACAAAAAAGAGAAAAAGGGTATAAAATACCAAGGGTACAAAAGATAACCATATTAGACAAAAACAGTAGATAAAAACAAAGTACTTTACATTTCATATACCTTTCAGGTAATTTGAATACAATAACAAGCAAGCAGTCTAACTTTGGTAGCCTCAACAGCTCTACGGAATTTAACCAACTCACGACCCTATGGTAGTTATTTCCGTGAAAATCACAGTTCTTTTCCAAATACAAACCGCCTGACACCATCACTTATTGGGTCCGCATCTGAGACTGCGCAAAGCCGCACAAAACAAGTGGACCGTAAAGGGAGACGAGTAAAGACTTACCGAACTAACGGAAAGGAAAAGGAAAACGAGTGGAAGCCGCTGCATGCTGGGCCCGCTTCTCGCCCAGGCTTCCTGCCAAGGCGCGTTCAAAACGTTGGGTGTCATTTCGGGGTGCGGTGGAGAACCATCAGCTCGCCTTCCGGTGCGTCTCCGGGAACGTGGCATTTCCACCAGGTGCCGATGGCCTAAGGAGCCAACTCTCAGAATGAATAGGAGGCCGTGGGTGGGCCCTCCAAGGCGGACGAGTCCCAGTGCAATACAGCGGCCCGACTGCTTGCTGAGGAGGGCTTTCAGCTGTGAAACTGCCAAGCGAGGCTCTGCCTGACAGTGTGGCGATGGTACACAGTGGGCGGGGTTCGAGGGCAGGTGCCACATGCCAACCCTGTATAAGCGCGCCCTGCAGGGGCCAGGGTCACGGGGAGGAAGAGGCGGAAAAGCGAATTTTCATCTTTGCAATATACGCAATCATTAACACTGTTGTTGATCTGTATGCAACAGGCGCAGAACGACGGTGACTACTTTGATTTGATTGTAGCTGGTCTGCATATAATGAACACAGCAGTTTGCTCGTCTCCTTTTATTACCCATCTCGTCCGTGACGCAACAAGGCATCCCTTCTTAACCATAACAGAACACATGTACATAAACATAACATAAACATAACACTCTACCAGTTCTGGATGCCAGGCCATCCATCTTTACTCCACCCACTGCTCCAGATAAGATTTTTAAGTGGGAGCATTTTACTCTTTTGTTTAAGTTGTGAGTAAAATGTTTTAGTAAGTAAACATGTAAGTGCAATTACCAATGGGAGTATTTTATAAGCAAGTAAAAAATGTTTTCACTGGAAAAATAAATGTTTTTGCAATAATAATTCCTTTGCACCTAGTTTTGCATACACATGAAAAGACACACGTTTACTTCTTTAAATTGGGCAGTAAAAAATGATTCTGTCCTTGCAGGAAACTGTTGTAGAGGAGGAGCCTAATGCCTCTACAGGAATTCCTGCCCCCCTGCTACCTGTGTGTTGGAAACCAGCAGGCATGCCAAGTTTGATACCAGTGACTGTGACAATTCTGAGGAGGGTCTTTGAAACAAGGTATCCATTAAGAAGACCTTATATGATGTACCCCCGAAGAAATGACGATCTGTCAGCAGCTCCCGAAGGAATATGAGAATAAGGAAGAAAAAGACTGATGACGTCACAAGGGGCAAAAGTGAGTCACTGAGAAGGATGGTCAGAGGAGAAGATATATAGACTATATATATATATATACTGATGGCAAAATAAAGAATCGAGTAAGCTTTTATGTGCGGACTGGAGATTGCACGAGAGAAAAGCACTACAGAAAACACAAGTCATTTTACAATTGTACAGACGCTGCAACGCAAGTAGACAAAGTATTCTTAAGGCTGGCTATACATGGTATGTAGACTGCAGGCAGTGCCGCCAAGATGCATATAAAGTTCTTTATATTAGATGACATAATTTAGTAAGCGAGTCTCCATGTAAGAAGAAGGATTAAGGCTATGTGTGTTGCAGCAAAGAAAAGGTTCAAATTCGAAGCAAGACCAAAGAGGTTGCCTGGCTTGGTGTCAAGGACTGAAAGCAGCCAAGAACTGGTTATCAGCTGTGAAGAACAGTAGACGTGAGAAGCCAAGGCATCCCTTGTTAAGTTGCAAAGAGAGAACACTATGAGTGCCAAGTTTTTTCATTAAAGACTATTAAATGCTAGAATATGAGCAAATTCACAGTCCCTGATCATGCGAGCTGAGGATGAAAATAGACGAAGAGCATGGTGAACTAGACTGAAGTTAGCGAGTGCCTATACTCCCTTTTATTCCCAGAGGCGAGAAGCTACTGCAAGGCTGAGTTCAAAGGAAAATGAATGGCAGACAGCATGAGTGATGACAGATACTGGGCTAATTGGGTAGGGAGACATGGTCAGGCTCATTCACCAACACCTGGGGTACCAGCTTACGTGCTGCTAGAGCATCGAATATTCCAGAAGGGTTCAAGCGTGCCAACCAATTGTAAAAATATAGAAAGTAAAAATAGATGTTCCCCTTAAACCAACCACAGTCCCAGGTAGGTTTTCTAGTTTGCCACGTGGTATGATGTCATGAATGACACATTTGTATTATAAAAATGTGATTTTTATAAACTGCGTTGAGATTGGCTATGCGACGTCCGTTGATGTCCGTTGTACTCCCTGTTTTAGATTTGTTTTGACATTAAAACAGTGACATTTGCCAACTTCCTGAGTCGGCATTGTTATTTCATCTGAGAAGTTATTCTCTGTCCCATCCACAGTACGACAGGTTACCTTGAGTAAAAGAGCCCCCTATGTTCACTGTTGTTTTCCTTCCAGAGGTGCATGATCCTTATCCGCCTCTTCTCATTCCGGACTTTGATCACCTGATCTTGTTGGGTCGACCTTCTCTCTGTCACTTTTCTCTTCACCTATGTTTTCCTTATCGGGGGTTCTTTCTTCCTGCTGGGCGATTCGCCTGAACCAGCTGCAGTTCCTTTTGACCGTTTCCTCATCCCTTTGGCCGTAACCATGAATCCTTTTCTTTCCGTCTTGGTTCACGGGGACACCTCATATGGTAGGATAAATTTGTGTGTGGGATGACGATTCGTCATCAGTGCTGTCTCCCACCTGAATGTCCGATATCTCCAGCCTTCTTCGTATTATTTCCTTGTCGTTTTTCTTCTGCGTTTTGCGTACCCTTTCTGTGTCCACTTTAAGAGTACTTCTAGGGCTGTGTTCCGGCAAAGCTGAGCGGATTCTCTGCCCCATGAGTGCCTCTGCCGGTGACGCCCCCATGATGGAGTGAGGGGTCATCCAGTAGGCCATTAGAAAGGTCACTAGAGCCTCCTGTAGCACAGCCCCCTGTGCTAGTGCATATCAAAACACTTAACTGAGTGTCCTCATGAAGCGTTGTACATCCCCATTTGCCCTATACCAGCATGGTGTGATCCAGATATGTACATTCTCAGAATCCCTGTCCTTGGAATGGTGCTCCATTATCTGAGCGCAGCGTCTCTGGCAGTCCGTGCCTTCCAAATATGTCTTATAGCACTGGGAGAACACACTCAGTGGCTGGAGACCTTATGAACTGCACCTCTGGGAATCAAGAAAATTAAAAGCACCAGTAAGTGCTTGTCGGTTTGAATTGTGCCTAAACCAACAGTTACTGCCTGGCATGGCGTTGTTGCCCTTGTGGGTGAGTCAGTTGGTGGTGCCTTTGCTGGTGGTCTGGTTGCTGGGCGCCACCTGCACTTCTTCAATAGGTCCTCCACCCGTTGTTCTAGGTACGGGAACCATACTTTTTCCCTCAACCTGGCCTTATTTTTTGTGGTTGCTAGGTGTCCCGTGTGTGCTATGTCTCACTTTCTCTATCAGTGTCTGCGGTATGACAATTCTGGAACCTCTTAGGAGGACGTCTTCCTTCCACACTGACAATTCCACTCTTTCTCGCCACAGGCCTGCCATGAATGATTTGGTGGCCTCTGCATATCGAGTCTGATCCCCCAGAACTGACTTTCAGTGGCTTCCTTTCAGCTAGTCGACCATGTGCTTCATTCTGCTGTGTTGTTATGTCACCTCAGAAATTTGTGCAAGGGACATGGATTTCGGCACGGCCACGTGCGTCATCATGTGCACCAGTGCATCCACCTCTTGTATCTTGGTCTCTGGTCCCTGCTTCTGGGGCAGCAGGTGCTGGGACAGGTAACCCGCCAAATGGCTTACTCTGGGCTGGAATTGGAGCGTGACACCATAGTCTTGGAGCTGGAGTATCCATCGTTCTAGCTGTACTGGTGGTCGTAGCAATGAATCGTTCAGGATGGGTAGTAGAGGCTTGTGGTCTGTTACTACCATGATGGGGTGTCCAGATATGTACAAATGAAATGTTTGCACCCCCACAGGACTGGGAGCGCTTACCTCTCAATTTGCGAGCATCGTTTTTGCATGGAGGACAATACGTTGCTCCCGTATACAACTGGTGCGTACATTCCCTCCTCTTGTGCCAGTACCAGCACTGCACCTAGGCCCAGCGGGCTGGCATTGACCCATATTTCAGCCAGTTTCCTGGGGTTGAAGAACACCATTTTCGTTGTCACTGCCAGAGCTGTTTTGGACTGTTCGAAGGCTTGCTGGGTCCTTTCTGACAATATCCATTCAGCTTCTATTTTATTGAGTGCTCTTAGCATCTCCATGATAGTTGCTAGGTTTGGTACGAACTTGGCACAGAGGTTTACCATCCCTAGATAGCTCCTCACTTCCAATGGGGTTGTCGGGCAGAAGTCTTGGACGGCAGCTACCTTTTATGTATCGAGTGAGATCCCTTCAAAAACAAACACGAGGAATTGTTCTTGGGATTGTAGGAATTGACACTTCGAGATGGCAAGCATTTAAGGTGCTCATTAGAGGGATGGCAATCTCTAGAGAGTTTGCGGTCCTTAAGACTATTAGGCATGACTTAAAGACATGCAAAGATAAACTCAAGGCATTAAAGCAGAGTTGTAAGCAGATTATGGCGCAGTATTCACTAGAGAACTCACTTCTCCCAGAATCAATACGGGAAGTCATGATAACAGTATTGCTTAGACTTGATAAACCTAGCAATGACTGTGGGTCCTATAGACCCCTGTCCCTCATGAATATCGATACTAAGATCTACACGAAGGCACTAGCGAACCGCTTGCCCCTGCTGGTGCCGTACTTGTTCCATGGAGACCAGACAGGCTTCATTCCTGGTAGATCAACGGCCCTTCATTTCCGTAGTTTATTCAACGGTATGGCGAGACTGGCTCCTAAGGCTTCTGCAGTGGCAGCAACGCTAGATGCGCAGAAGGCGTTTGATATGGTGTCATGGGAGTATCTATCATATTGGGGAAGATGGAGCAAGGTTGCAACATGATTTGCTATACTCGGCCAGTGGCCAGAGTTCTGGTGAACTCTCAAGTCTCTGAACAATTCACTCTTTGTAGAGGCACTCATTAGGACTGTCCCCTATTTCCGCTGTTGTTCACCATAGCCATTGAGCCAAATTTAGTTAGAGAACGCCATGGGAAGTGAGGAATACAGTTGAAGGGAGCCCCAGAGATAATTTCATTGTATGCAGACGATGTCTTACTCTATGTCAGTGACTTCCTGCTGTGATGGGCGCCAGACCAGATTAAATATCATGGGGTTGTTATATCGAGGGAGAAGAGCATGCTCCCCCGGGACAACTTTGCTGCCCAGGACTGGAATGTGGAAGAGAGGATAACTGGGTTGGAAACCGGCCCTTATCTCACTAGCGGGTAGGTTGGCCATTGTCAAAATAATACTATTACCAAATTACTGTATATTTTTGCCAATGTTCCCCTCTGGCCAGGTAAAACCTTTTTTTCGTGAGGATTCATGGTTCCGTCTCACAGTTTCTGTGGCACATGGGTGCTGCATGGAAGAAGTGGTCGGAAATTACACTACCCTACGACAGAGGTGGTTTTATAGCACCACATCTTGAAATATACTAGAAAGTAGCTAGTGAGTAAAACAGAGGGCCTCATTACAAATCGCCCGGTATGGAAACAACGCTGGCAGTAAACCCGCCGCCACCGTTGTTTCCATGCCGGGCGATCACAACTCCTGCAGGCGGGAGGTGATGTTCCCGCCAGGTCTGACCTGGCGGGTTTAACACCGCCCGCCTGCAGGCGGACAAGGAAACGCCGGCAGCATTACGAGATGCTGCCGGTGTTTCCATGATCCCCATTCCCATCGAGTCCCATAGGACTCAATGGGAATGGGGATTAACACCATTCCGCCTCCGTGATTCCTGGAAAACCGGGGTTGTAATGCCCCGGTAATTCCGGGAATCACAGAGGCGGAATGGTAATACGAGTCCGGCGGTAACCAGGCGGTTTTACCGCTGCGGTTACCGCCGGACTCGTAATGAGGCCCAGATTCTCAGTGCGATCTGGTCCTGGCATATAGATGGGCAAGCAGCGCAACTAGAACCTTGAGGTTCTACTCTCAACCTCAGAAATAAAACTGGATACTAACAGAGTGGTGCTAGTTGTTTGTGCTAGCCTCAGTAGTAATTATAGTTGCTTTAATCATAAAGTTTGTCAACACAAAGCTTCATTTATTATTATACACTTAACAAGATGATTCAAGGCTGATAATTGTACAGTAATCAAGTAGGATCAATTAGAGCAATGTATATTAACAGTAACATTTGTATACATACAGATTGTAAATACATACCATGGTCATGATCATGGGAGGGAGGAAAAAGAAGAGCAGACAGGGACATGGGGAAAAACCATAGATTAAAAACTGGTGGCCAGCATGTTTATACTGTTTACTTTTTCTTAGGATCTAAAATATTCATTAGCCCCATTGGGCTAGTGCCATAGGTGGTCATTAACAATCAAATATCAGTGAATGGTGGATTGGTCGAAGCACCCAAAATCCCAGGCAAATATGTTTGCCAATTGGTTATGAGATGCCCTTCTTGACAATGCACCCATGCGTAGTGTCAAGGGTACCATGTTAGAAAATGATGCTCATAAGTGTGGTAGTGTTGTTGGTTTTTATTTAAAGAGACATCCTGAAAAATGATTTGGATAGTGCTCTATGTGGAATATATGGTCAAGATATCATAGCTTGGACTCACCAATGGTAGTGTCTTAAACAGGCCTGTGAAACACATTAGAAAGGGACGAGAATATGAGTGACCCAACATATAGTAGTACTTTTGTTTCATCAAGGTGCTCCATCATGGTGCTAGTGAGATAGCCTACTAAGCACTTACCGTAGTAGTCGTGGGTAAGGCTCAGGTTGGGTTTAGATGTGTCTTGGTGATAAAATCACTCCTTCTTTAAAAACTGTAGGGATTACCAGAATCGCCTGATTAGGAGTTGAGATTAGGGCTATAATCAATGAATGAGAGTAATATGGCATGATTGCCTCTGGAAGTGGAGGTATTCTTGAAGACTAGCAGTGCTTGTCAGCATTGTCTGATTCTTTCTATTATATGGTCCTGCAAAAGCAGGAAAGTCCTTTAGTAAGATGCATTGAGGCTGATAGCCACACTCTGATTCAAATTTAAAACAACACATAAATTAGCATCTGGGGTAAGTATCATGGAGTGGTAGGCAATAGCACAGCCCTTTAGGGTTTGCAAAATTGGCATATCTGCAGAAGAAGCAGGTTCTTACCTATTGGAGGAGGCGTGTCCTGTCAGGAGTCATCCCTGGTGTTCCGTGTTATAAAGAATGATCGCTCGCCACAATAAAGTGTAGGTTTACTTATAACAAGGAGTCCCCGGTGGATGGGACCTTCATCCGTAGGCTCGGTTCCAGTCTGATTCTCGAACACAGGGTTCGAGAATCACACGTAGACTCAAGCACGTGCATTGAACATTATTACATCATGACATCTCCCCCTCTACACTGTTCAACAATAAATATTAAGATTAAGATGGCAAATGGGGAAAACGGGAAATAAGAAAATCACCTATTAAATATAAAATAGAAACATGGAACCCATTATGCAATATGACCATCAACAATTAAATGTTGTGAAGATAGGTTCATATGTTTAGTTAAAAATTAATTTGCTTGAAATAACATATGTATATAATGATCCCAACAAACTTTAAAAGGATATAGTTAATTGTCATAGCACTTCTTTGAATCAACAATTTTTCTAGTAGTAAATGTAGTCCTCTTTAAAGTTCCGTACAATTCTCCTGTTACTAGATGACACAGACTCAGATCCCGGCATCTCCCCATAACATTCTTGTATTAACTCTTCTTGCAGGGAGTTCCCTCTTTCAGCTGGTATGATGTCATCACAAGACCACTTTTTGCCGTCTTCAAACCAGACAGATTTGTCTGAACATTTCACGACTCTTTGTGGAAACCGATACCTGGATTCACCTTTCATCACCTTTCTTGGTTATCTCACTCTAATCCAATCTCCTTTCTCAATTTTGTTCTCTGACACATGTTTCTTGTTATCATAGTAATTCTTATATTTAGCTTGTTTCATTCTTACTCTTCTCACAATTTCTTCTAAGTTGATCATCTTATTCTTGTTCGATACAAGCCAGGCAGGTTTAAGTCTATTGGTGGCTATTCTTCCTGTCATTAATGTAAATGGTTCTTCCTCTGTTACAGAATGTGGCGTGACTCTATAAGTGTTTAAAGCCTCCTTAAGTGTTTCTTTCCACGGCAAAGTGTTGGCCACTGCTAATTGAATGATACTCTTTATAAAACCATTCATCCTTTCAACTAAACCATTTGTCATGGGATGATATAATGCTGTCGTTTTATGAATAATGGTCCTTTCCTTTAGAAAGTTTTGTACTTCTGAGGACATAAATTGCACTCCATTGTCTGATATCAATTTCTGTGGATCACCTTCCCTGTTGAAAACTTCCTCTAAATGGGCAGGGTGGTGGAAGCACAAATACTTGCTCGTACTCTGTCGGCCCACGCCCCATTCATGCTATCCCTAGAATTGGGTATACCTGTCCCAACCATTAACATCTGGCGATTCAGTCTGCTGCCCTGCAGGATGTCGTGTTTAGGGCAGACATCCTGGCTGACATCCAGTCCTACTTCTCTGTCCACTACCCTAGGAGTCCAGTGGGATGCCTTCAAGGCCTTCATCAGGGGGATGTCCATATCTAAGGAGGCGGGAGTACTCAAATCTATAAGGGCAGCCCTTGCCCGCTCCGAAACCAGACTATGTGAACTAGAGCGGGCACACCAGACATCAGTCGACCCTGCTACCCTTTCCCAAATTAGCAAAGAACTCCAAACATTCAATGAACATGCCACCAGGGAAGTTCAATACTTCAGCCGGCCACAAGCTGCGCGGAAGTATGGTGAGGGTGACAGACCCGGCAAACTAGATTCCCCAATCCTACTAGATGAAATTGTCGAGGCCATATCCAGTCTCCCTAAGGGCAAGGCGCCGGGCCCTGACGGGCTCACGGCAGAATTTTACCAGGAACACGTAGCCATACTGGCCCCTACACTGCTTGAAGTATGGGACGAGTCGCTCCGGCTAATGACCCTTCCCCCAACACTGCACGAGGCTGTCATAACGGTGCTACTCAAACCCGGAAAACCCAGTGATGAGTGCGGGCCCTATAGGCCCCTCTCGCTAATGAACCTGGACACTAAAATATTTGCCAAAATTATCGCTAACCGTTTCCTTCCAGTCATTTCATACATGGTCCATGACGATCAATCAGGCTTCGTACCTGGGAGATCCACTTCCCATAACATCAGAAGACTGCTAAATGTCATGGCGCGGATCGACCAGAGCGCAAAGGCAGTTGCGGTCACACTTGATGCCCAGAAGGCAATCGATATGGTGTCCTCGAAATACATGTGGTTAGTACTGGAAACCATGGGCATTGGGCCCAACATGATCAGATACATCAAGTTATTATATACTTCCCCTGTAGCCATAGTTCAAGTCAACTCCCTGACGTCGGGCCTGATCCCACTCTTCAGAGGCACCTGACAGGGCTGCCCGTTCTCCCCGATCCTCTTCGTCCTGGCGATAGAACCAATGGCTGACTACATCAGAGCCTGCCACTCACTCAGGGGGATACGGTTGAAAGACACCCCTGTGATCATCTTGCTCTATGCGGATGACGTGTTATTGTTCATCAGGGACCCGGCCACTCATCTCGATCCAGTTTTGCGTGACATCACTCGCATAGGTACATACTCCGGATTCACCGTAAGTTACACTAAATCTGACCTCTTTCCCCTCACCAGCTCCACTCAACAACCTGCCACTGAGTATCCACTACTTCGCTGGTCGCGCGATGGGATTAGGTACCTGGGGGTCCAGGTGTCCCTGACAAGGGACACATTGCTATCAAACAACTACCTCGCTGCGGCACAGCAGGCTGAGGCTAAAATAGCCCGATGGCGCTCCCTTCCACTGTCCCTTGCCGGGAGACTCTCACTTATTAAGATGGTACTGCTCCCCAAGCTGCTGTATACATTTAGTAATGTACCTGTCTGGCCAGGGAAGAAATACTTTACAAGACTACACAAACTGTGTGCACAATTCTTATGGCACTCTGGCGCTGTGCGCAAAAAATGGTCTGACATGACAGTTCCCTGACCTGCTGCAGTACTGGCTTGCAGCACAGGCGCAATTCACCTCCTATTGGTACCCTGGGTCCCCTCCTCGCCCCCATGTCAAGCTGGAAATTCTGGCAGCAGCAGGCACTAATATAATGTCATTGATACTACACCAGCAGTATGTCCCCGACTCGCCCACTGACCCGGTCCTAACCACTGTGCATGCCTGGGACTGGATATTTAAGGCCCGTGCCGAACGACAGCCATATTACAAGTGGCTCCCCGCCTGGAGATTTCCCGGGCTGGAACCCACACACGACTCAGCCCTGGGGCGACACTGGGAGGCTCTGGGGTACTAGGCCCTTACAGACTTCTACCCCAAAGGGCAGTTTATAACTCCGCAGACATGGAAGCCAGGAAATTCAGGTTCGGCATTGGAACTTTTGCAGTTCTATAGACTCTGCGCCGCCTTCCGAACTGTTTGGCCTGGTTTTCCTAACGAGCCCCCAGTCTCCCTGGGGATTGCCTACATTGCTAACTCGGGTGGTGCCCATGGAGTGGTCTCATCACTATACAAGCTTCTCCTTATGGGAGCCCCGACCCTCCAGGGCCCGGGATCACTGGGCGAGCGAGCTGGATCTGGAACTCACTGATCAACTATGGGGGAAAATGTGTTCACACACTAACAGGGTCTCCCTCAACTTTAGCTACCGAACCATACAATACAAATTACTAAACAGATTATATTACACCCCGCACAGGATTTCTGGATTTGCTCGAACCGCCCTGCAGCCATGCCCTTGGTGTGGTACAGAGGGCGCAGACCATCTATACATGTTCTGGGGATGCCCGAGACTGCTGGCATTTTGGGGCAAGATTCTGGAGACACTATCCGGAATTTGCGACACTGTAATTGACCCAGACCCGATGGGTGTTTTGTTCGGGGTGTGGCAGGCCGAGGAGGCTAAAAATATGGCCAAATTTCTGAATGTGAGCTGCATAGTGGCCAAGAAGTGTGTTCAGCAGAACTGGAAGAGTTCTTCTCCCCCCTCATTCCAAAAGTGGCTGAACTTGCTCACCTGGTCCCGCAACTGTGAGGAGGAGTACCTCAGCATGATCTCAGCCTGCTCCCGCCCTAAAAACATTGGGTCTGCATTTACCAGTTATCTGCACAACATAGACGAGGCATCCTCAGTGGGTGATCCCTCCCAGTCCTCTCAATGATGTGTTGATGCACTATGATACGCCGTGTTGCCTTACTCCCCACTTGCTGTTGTAGCAATGTTTTTTTTACACCACTGTACTTATACATGCTTGTATTGAACTACTTGGTTGCTCTGATGTATGTGTAAGCTGTATGTTTCTGCTAACAAAAATAAAAGTTAAAAAAAAAGAAAACTTCCTCTAAAAACTTCACCACTTTCCTTGCTGTGACGGTGCCTTCTGCCACTCCCCAATCTACCCGTTTTGACGTGTAGACCATTAATACAATAAAGTAGATTTTTTGAGGTTCCAAATTCTCAAATGGGCCTGTTATGTCAATGGCTAATTTAGACCATACAGACCCCAGAATTTCTACTGGTTGTAAAGGGGTGTTTTGTGTTCTCTTCCCTTTATCACTCACCGCACAGACAGTGCATTCCTTAACCAGTGTCTCTAAGTCATTCCACATTTTGGGCCACCAGTATGTCCCCCTCACTCTTCTCTTAGTAAGGCTTCTACCCACGTGGCCTTCATGGGCGATTTCCATTATCCTTTCTCTCAATATCAGTGGCAGAACTATGCGATTACCTCTGAAGACACATACATTATCGCAGGAAATCTCATCTTTTATCTTTTCCCACGACTTGATACACACATCAACATCTCTCCAATTGGTTTCAATGGCTTTTCTCAAACCTACTTGTTCTCCATCATCCTTTACAACCGTCACCCATTCTTCTTTGGAAAAACCAGGATGCATGTGTGCAATGATTCATTCTCCACTTTGATCTTCTGTTAACCCATCATATTTTAAATGGTCATCTTCATTACAATCCCACGGCAATCTAGAAAAACAATCTGCCACTACATTGGTCTTTCCTGAAATGTGTTTTACCTTGACATTATATTGCATAATATCTACTGTCCATCTTCTTATTCGTGGTGATGTCAGGTGTGGATTTTTCGAATTCAATACATGAATAAGTGGCTTATGGTCAGTCTTCAGATCAATAGGAATGCCCCAAATAAGTCCTCCAAAATGTTCCAATATCCATTTAACTCCTAATGCCTCTCTCTCGATCGTTGAATAATTTCTTTCTGCTCTTCTAAAGATTCAGGATGCAAAGGCAATTGTAACGACAATGCCATCTTGTATGTGCTCAAGCACTCCACCTAAACCGATGTTGTTGGCATCCACTGATATCATAGTTTTGGCATTGCGATCAAAAATTCTCAGAGTTGGAGCTTTATTTATCAGTCTCTTTTTTTTGGATCAAACTCCATTTTACAACCATCTGACCATATAAATTTCATATTTTTACGCATCAACTCCCTCATACGTATTTTTCTGTCAGAATAGTGATCAATGAATTTCAAGTAATATTCAGTTAAACCCAAAAAACGTCTGAGCTGATCTTTGTCTTTGGGCTCTTGGAGGTTCAGAATGGTATTTACTAAAACCTCTTTAGGTTTTATGCTTTCAGCATTTATGCAATGGCCCAGGTATGTCACTTTGCTTCTTTTTATCTTGCAATTATCTATCTTGAGGGTAAGGTCTTTTTCTTGAATAACTTGCAAAACACAAAACAATTTTGCATTATGCTCTTCTTCAGACATTGCTGATATAAGTATGTCATCTTGAAAAAAAATGTACACCTTGGAGACCATCAAACAACTGGTGCATCAACCTTTGAAAGACAGCAGCTGCTGATGCCAATCCAAATGGCATCCTCTTATACCTGAATGCACCTAGTGGGGTAATGAAAGATGTTAAATGTCTCGATTCATCATCTAGTACACTTGGTGATAAGCCGAAGATAAGTCTAGTGTCGTGAACATTTTAGCTGGTCTCATCGTAGTAAGCATTTCACCTATATTCGAAATGTGTGTCGATCCACCCATATGTTATTATTAAGGTCCCTCAGGTCCACACCCATCCTAATTGATCTATCCGTTTTTTGCACAATGACAATCGGGGACAACCATTCTGAACTTTCAATTGGTTCTATTATGTCTTGTTCACATAATCTCATCAACTCTTTCTGTAAAGCCTCTCTTGTTCCTATGGGTATATTCCTCATTCTATGGACAACTGGTTTAGCACCCCTCTTCAGTATACTTCTATGTTTGAAACCCTTCAAAGTGCCAATAGTATAATTAAATATCTTTGGAAAACTTCTTGCCAAATTTTCAGGAGTGTTACAACTGTCTTCTGTAATGCTCAGGATGGGTATGTCTCCACTTGGATGTATTCTGATTCGCAACAAGGCTTGTTCCCACCATCCCACAATGGAAAAACCATTCTCAGCCACATATAATTTGCAGTAAGTTTTCCTACCTTTAAAGTCCAAGTGCACCCATGTATACCCTATGACGTTGATAGGTGTTTTACCATAACCAGTTGCTCTCACTTTTGTCATATGCAATTCTTCCACCTTTCCTCCCAGGTCATGAAGAAACGTCTGTACATCCACCATGGTGTATGGGGAACCAGTATCAACAGTTACTTGTAATGATACTCCATTTATTAACATAGTCACCCATGGGCTCACAGCCCCTTCAGATGGTGTGAAGGCTAAAATGTGTACCTCATCTTCAAATACTTTTGTAACTGACAGTAAGCTGTTGGGATCACCAATTTCCTCCAAGGCTTTTATACTGGCCATGTTATTTCTTCCAAAGTGATAGTTATCTCTTTGTGTCCCATTATTGATATGTGAGTTTGTTCTACCCCTACCTCTGACATTTCGGCATACTTTCCCAAAATGACCAACATGACCACATCTGTAGCACTCTGCCGAAAATGCTAGACAATCTTTTTCAATGTTCATGTGCCTGTACCACAAAGGTGATGGGTGGAAGGTTTTGAATGAATCTGAACCACTGGCATTGCTCTGGGCAACCTTCCACACCACTGTTTTTTAGCCCGTCTGCGCCATTGCAAAAGGGGTTCAGCCATACGCAAATCAGTCAGGTACTGCCACCAATGGTAGCAGCCAAGCCCGAACTGCTAGGCCAGGTCCCCTCTGCACGGAAACACAAGCAACCCCAGACATATTTCGGCCTTGTTGGGCCTCCTCAGTGAGGTGCAGCTTGGTTCCCTATGGCGCAGCAAGCAAGGGACCCACATCTGGGCATACCCTCTCTCACATAGTGAGACAAACTGTGACCACAAGTGATGTGTGGAAGGTTTTGAATGAATCTGAACCACTGGCATTGCTCTGGGCAACCTTCCACACCACAGTTTTTTAGCCCGTTTGCGCCACTGCAAAAGGTTTCCCGCCATACGCAAATCAGTCAGGTACTGCCACCAATGGTAGCAGCCCAGCCCGAACTGCTAGGCCAGGTCCCCTCTGCACGGAAACACAAGCAACCCCAGACATGTTTCGGCCTTGTTGGACCTCCTCAGTGAGGTGCATCTTGGTTCCCTATGGCCCAGCGAGCAAGGGACCCACGTCTGGGCATACCCTCTCTCACATAGTGAGACAAACTGTGACCACAAAAGTGATGGTTGGAAGGTTTTGATTGAATCTGAACGTATGCCCAAATGTGGGTCCCTTGCTCGCTGCGCCATAGGGAACCAAGCTGCACCTCACTGAGGAGGCCCAACAAGGCCGAAACATGTCTGGGGTTGCTTTGACTTCATTGTCTTCAGATTTGACTTGCATTTCTCTAATGCATTTCTCCCCCAGCTCCATTGAACTGGCTATATCTATGGCCTGTGCCAGGGTGGGATATTTCACCTGCCACATTCGCTGTTGAATATGTGGATCTGCCACATGCAGGACCAACTGGTCCCTGAAATACTCATCGGCTACGCCAGTGAACTTGCACGTCGATATAAGACCTCTCAGAGTGGCGATGTAGGTGTCAACACTCTCCCCTTTATTTTGTCGTCTAGAGAAGAATCTATATTGTTCTAATACAATGTTGGTTTTATTACCATAATGTCTAGACAACTTTGCCAAAGCAGTTTCATATTTCCTACCACTGCTGGCCGTGGAGGCTGAGTCACCTGACCCTTCTTCATCAATTGGTAAATCAGGCAATGTTCTGAACACCCTCAGGGCTTCTGCACCAACACAATTCAATAATGTTGCTTCCTTAAGATCATCATTGTATTTTGCACTCCCTATAGCTCTTAAATAAACTTGAAAACAGTCCTGCCATTGTTCCCATGTGCACACTGGGTTACCTGGATGTGCTAAAAATTGTATAGGGGCTGCAATATTCTGCATGTTGTTTTATACAACCTCTCCAGTAAGGATACACTGCCAAAGTGAGCTGCCTCTTTACTGATTTGCAATTGTTGACTATAACGTTTTATATTGTCACCAGCATTGTTCTTGTTGTTCTTGTTTTCCTCTTCTTTCTTTCTTTTATATTTTTTTAATGTTTGTAGTGTGTAGTACCACATTCACCAGTAATAAAATCTAATTTTAAATTGTTCCAAGTGTCTTTCTTTTTGCTCCTTGTATATATTGGCAATGTGTGACAGAACGTTTGTCAAAGATAAGTCAGATTGCTATGATTTTGCAACACTTGTGCCTCTCTCTCCGTTTCAAACTGTCCCGTAGCATTTGTACTGAGTTTCCATGGCAACTCACTCTGTTATATCTAATATGGCGGCACGTAATTCATGTTATGAAGGTCCTTTACTCTAATGTTGATGCAGCGACCCGCTCATGCACACATTTGTAAGACGCGGCTAGCCCCAACGTCTGTAACATAGGTAGAGTCTATATTTAAATTGTTAATTTATCTCCCTTTCCAGTCCCCGCGATACTGTGCAGCAGGGTTTCGCTTGTATTTCCTCTTTGTTCCGTTGACTCGGTTGGCCAGGGATACCGTCTAGTGAGCTGCCGACTGCAACTTGACCTCATTTTAGGCATATTCTGACCAGGGACTCCTTGCGCAACGAGCAATCTTCGTCTCCATATGTTATATGAGAATGATCGTTCGCCACATGTATATGTATATCAATAAAATGTAGGTTTATTTGTGACAAGGAGTCCCCGGTGGATGGGACCTTCATCCGCAGGCTCGTTTCCAGTCTGATTCTCCTTCTTCTTAATTATCGGATGCATGGGCGGACCTACGCAGGCGCTTCCCCATCCTGAAGGATGATGTTCACCAGACCCACCGATCAATACTTAGCTTACATAAACTCACAACTCCTCCCACCGCCCTCTTTGCCTCACAAAATCCAACATCACAATATTCCTCCTCCTGCCTCTCTCCACTTCACCTCCCAGCAAAGTCTTTCCACTCAGCTCAGCCACACCCAGCGCAGACAATCGAACCCTCATCAATTCTCTCTCCTCAACATGTCTCTCACACATAAGCAGAAAATGTCCCACAGTCTTAGGCACACCACACACCGCACAATCTCTCGACTCACGTTTCCCCACTTGAAACAGACAATCATTCAGACCCGCATGTCCTATCCTCAACCGATTCAGCATCACCTCCTCCATCCCAGACTCCCTGCATCCACCTTCACCGACACTTTCCCACGAACACCAAACATCCACCTGCCCTTCACCCCACTCACCCACCTCTCCTGCCACTCATTTATGACCCGTCACCACCACCGCCTTCACCTCATCCACACTCAAAGGTAATCTCACATCAACCGCTCCCCTTCTCATACCCTCACCCGCCGCCAGATCCACTAACTCATTACCCAAAATACCACTGTGACTGGGGACCCACGCCAACTCCAAATCCATTCCCCCATGTACGCACAGATCAATCTTTCTCCTGATGTCCATAATCACGTCCTTCCTATCACCATCCCCCGCCATAATCGCCTGCAACCCACTCAATGAATCTGAAAATATCACCACCTTATCTAACCCCAACTCGCACACCCTATCGATCGCCAATGCAATCGCCACCAACTCAGCCGTACAAATTGACACATCATTCGTCAATCGTCCCACTTTATACTCCCCAGTGCTTTCCAGATAATACGCCATACCCACTCTCCCAGACACAGGATCCTTCGAACCATCCGTAAACACCTTGCATCCTTCCTTTCCTGCCACGTACGCCTGGCCCAAAGCTTTGATCTCGCTCCACAATCCTCTTTTCTTCGACACCACATTCGCTAACTCCAAACACACCTTTGGAGACCCCATCATCCACCTCGGCCATCTCTCCAAATCCGTATCTGTTACAGTCATCAAATCGCCCACACCCCACTGCACTCCCTTTTCCCACATGTGAAACCCAAAAGTGCCTCCTTACCTCCTCCACCGGTCTCTATAATAATCAAACCTCCAAACATTCACGCACCGGATGAGCACACTCTTCGCACTGCACTTCACTCACCATCTCATATTCAACGCATCTCTCCTCAACCCCAACGGCATCTCCCCCACAAGCACCTGAACCGCATTCGCTGGAGAGGACCTCATCACACCCTCAATGCCCTTGCCTGAACCCTGTCCAACCGCAACTTCTGACTTGCCGTGAAACCCACTGACACTTGACATCCGAAATCCATCACAGTCAAAATTAACCCCTTATACAACATTCGTAGACACTTCTGTTGAGCACCCCACTCTTTCCCAGTCACCGCCCGCAACAAATTCAACCTTCGTTTGCTCTTATCCACCATTCCATTCACCTGCAAATTCCAGTTTAACTTCCTATCCAAAATCACCCCCAAATACCGAAACTCTTCCACGCTTTTCACCTTCTCACCTTTCAAAACCAAGTCCAACCCTTGCTGCACTCTTCTCCTTGAGAAAACCGTACTCACGCTTTTATCCACAGACATTGAAAAACCCCATTTCCCACACCACTCCTCCATACGCACTATCGCAGCTTGCAACCGATTCTGCATCAACAAAAAACTTCGCCCTCTTACCCATACCACACCATCACCTGCAAAGAAATCCACCTGACAACCGAAGCCCTCCAAAGCTCGAATCAACCCATCCACCATCACATTAAACAGCATCGCACTAATCACACTCCCCTGCGGTGTCCCATTCTCCATCTTCCAAACCTCAGACAACACCCCCCTCACTCTCACCTGAAAGGTCCTGTCAGCCAAAAACACCTTAATCCACCGAAACATCCTCCCCTTCACACCCATCTCCAACAGTCTCACCAGCAACCCATTCTTCCACACCATATCATACACCTTCTCCAAATCCAAAAAGAACCCCCCCCACCATCTCCCCATCACACAAAGCCTCCTCCACTCCAGTCACCAACCTCAGTAACGGATCTGCCACTGACCGATTCTTCCTGAACCCACTCTGAAAATCGCTCAGACACCCATTCGACTCCAAATAGAACCCCAAGCGCTCAACTATCATCCGTTCCATAACCTTACACATCACGACAGTCAGCGCAATCGGCCTATATGACTTACGCTCCGTCGGGACCTTGCCACTCTTCAAAATCGCTACCACAATCGCTCTCTTCCATAATCTCGGTAAAACTCCACTCTTCCAGATCTCATTGAACAATGCTAACACCTCCAACTTACATTCCACCGACAACTTCTCCAAAAATACATACATGACTCCATCTACCCCTGGACTTGACCACTTCCCCTTCCGAATCGCCCTATCCAACTCCGCCATAGAAAACAGAGCCTCATACTGCTCTTCCCAAGGCCCAACATTCGCCAGCAACTCCCGCATCTCCTCCTCAACCACTCCCATACTTAGTCTCACTGCCTCCGGGAAGTTCTCTGAACTGTGCACTCCCGCAAAATGTTTCCCCAGCAAATTCGCCTTCTCCCCATCTTCACTGACCACCTCCACCCCTTTCAACAACACAGACATGCCACCCTGCGACTTCATTAACCCGGACATCCTCTTGAACTGCTTCCAAACCTCACCCACATCAGAATTACTCCCCAGAGACCCACAATAGCTCCTCCAATATCCGCGATTTCTTTCCGTAATCACCCTCTGCACCACCGCCTTCGCCTTCTTATATGCCAACAAATCCTCCAACATTCCCATTCTCACCGCCCTGGCCCTCGCCTTCTTACGCGCTGCCACAGCCCGTGAACATTCCACCGACCACCAAGGAACCTCAACCTTCCCCCCTTTCCCCTTCTCTACCTCCGGAACTGCCGCTACCGACGCCGCTCTCATTCCCTGCACCAAATGCTCATTCCATTCATCCACCCACCCCATCCCTTTCCCGAGAAACAATCAATTCCTGACACAATTTCTTATACAACTCCCAATCAGCCTTCCTAAAATTCAACCGACTTCCAAGCCTCCGAGACCTGACCCCTACCTCACCCCTCACAGTCACTAAAATGCCAGAATGATCACTCCCCATATCCCCATCCACACGCACCATCCAGTCACATTCATCCGCAATTGCAGCAGACACCCAGGTCAGATCCAAACACGACAACTTCCCAGTCCTCACATCCAATCGTGTGCCCGAACCGTCATTCAGCAAAAACAGACTCAATTCATCCGCCATACCCTCCAACAGTTCTCCATTTGAATCCGTCCGATCACTGCCCCACAACGTATTGGCACTGTTGAAATCACCACATAAAACACAAGGTCCCACATGTCCCCTTATCACTTCAGACAGCACATCCACCTCCACCACCTCACACGATTATAATAATTCAACACTAAGACTTCTGATCCTCCTACCCGAATCCCCGCCCCGATAACCTCCACTGCTCCATCTACCACAATCTCCCTTGCAACCAACCCCTTCCGAACTGCTAAAGCCACACCCCCCCCTCTCCCCTCCAACCTATCCTTACGAAACAACTCAAAACCCAGAATCACAAACCTCAGATCCCCTCTTAACCACGTTTCCTGAATACAAACCAACATTCAATTCCCCACACAACACCGCTTTCAACTCCTGCCCATTCCTCAACAAGCTCCTCGCATTCCACTGCAAAATTCTCAGGCCGACACCCCACTCTGTTTCCGCACTTTAGTAATCTTCTTGAACACATCTTCTTCCGACACATCTACAACATTCAAAAACCTCCTCCCTGCTTCCACCACTCCTTTCGTAAGATTCGACACACTGACTGATGAATTCCCCTGAAACAGCTCCAGCACATTTATTATAAAACACATAAACTCATTTTTCGGGACAACCACCATTTCTACGCCTTTCACCTCTCTCACCACTCCCTTCCTTCCCACAGCCTCATCCACCACCGGCTCTCTCCTACACATTTCACTCACTACTCGAACCGGTTTCACCTTAGCCACAGCCTCCACATAAGATAAACCTTCCGCAGCCCTCACCTGCACCACCTCTCTCGCCACTCTTTGACTCTCACACCCCCAAAACGCAGTAGAGTGCCCCCCCCACAATTCACACACTTCTCTGGAGTTTCCACCTTACATTCTTTAATATCATGATCTCCACCACACCTCCCACAGTGCCTCTCATTCCTGCATACTCTCGCCACATGTCCAAACTGCTGACACTTATAACATCTTAAAGGCAATGCTACATAAGCTTTCACACAAAACCTCTGATATCCCAAATTCACCACCTCCGGACACTCCGCTCTCGCAAACCTCACTGCCACAGTTGTAGACACCACATTCCCATGTGTATCTCTCCTCCCCAGCCTCCATGCCTCCACTACCCCCACCTCTGCCAGCTGCTCCTCCACCTCAGACATATTCACAGTCAACGGTACCCCATACAACACCCCCTTACACGACTCATCACTCTGATCAAACACTCGCACCATGCGCCTACCCAGACAACCCACCTCCAGTATCTTAGCCTTACTATCAGCACCCATCCCCTCCACCAACAACGGACCCCCAGACACCACTTGCACCCGAGTGACATTCCCCACAGCCTCTTTCAACCACCCAGCAATCACCATCGGATTCTCCCCCTGAAACGTTTTCCCACGACTATCTGGCTTCAACACCACCTTCCACACACTGTCATACTGCATCTGCTCCTCCCCAGGCACACCGCTTCCTGAGGCTCCTAGCCCCTCCAAAAAACACTTTTCCTGGGTCCCCAACCCTGAGATATCTCTAACCGCCCCCCCACCATCATTCTTTTGTGGAGACCTGCTGCGAAGCTGCCCCTCATTTCCCCGCTTCCCCCCCTCCACAGATGTAGACTTCACAGTTAGTGTCCTCCCCCTTTTCTCCCCTTCCTCCACCCCTCCCTTCATTTCAGCCTTCCCACCCCCTTTCCTATTCTTACCACTTCCTCTGAGCACACTCTCCCCCTGCACCCTCCTAGAGAGTCTGCACTATTTCCTTAATCCCAGCTCTCTCCACCCAGACACCGCTCCGCCCTGCCTGGGTCCGCCCACTTCCAGAGTCAAAGCTTTTATCTCCTCACACGCCTTCAGACGCGCCTCTTTCCTGCCCACCGCGACCATTACTGGCGCTCCGCCATCTTTCCAATCATCAGCGCTCTCCCTCAGCTGCTGCTACTGTGGAGTGTGGACTAGTTCCAGTCTGATTCTCGAACACAGGGTTCGAGAATCACACGTAGACTCAAGCACGTGCATTGAACATCATTACATCATTCCGCGTGTAGCCAACGGGCGTCCGCCATCCTGCGCCAATGTTTATGATCTGGTGCTGTACGTGACGTCACACGCATCTTGCGTATGACATCACATGCTAATTGCGCATCGTGTCACAGAGCGCTGATATAAAGATTTAACATCAGCGCATGTGACTAGTGAGTCCTGGCATGACTGGCACGGCCAGTTCGACTCTGGTAATAGAAGTCAGATCATTCAAATTACTTTTGTTATGAACACATGCAAAAGTGTGTACAGCCAAGAGGACCATCTAGCATGTCCTGTTGCGAGATGGTCTCAGGGTAGCAATTACGTATTGTGTCACTGAGTAAGCCTGAGGAATAATTAAGTCTCAAAGCTAAAATCAGATATCGCAAGGCAGAGCAATATGTGGTATTGTCAGTCACGTAATGTGTATTGAGTCTTGATCAGTGAAAAGTAAGAATGAAGCTGGTGGTGTCTAGATGTTTAGGTAAAACCTTTTTTGCGAGGATTCATGGCTCCCTCTCACAGTTTCTATGGCATGCGGGTGCTGTATGGAAGAAATGGTTGGAAATGCCACTACCCTACAACAGAGGTGGTTTTACAGCACTGCATTTTGAAATATACTGGCTTGCGGCATAAACGCAGTTAGGAACATATTGGTTTGCGAATGGGCACGGCCGCCGCATGTCAAAGTGGAAAAGTTGGTGCTGGGCAAATCGAACATTAGGACACTGATACTAGACACAAAATACACAGATGACTGCCCATACAATCCAGTTCTCAGTAGAGTGACTGCATGGTGGGCTATATGAGTGACACATCCATACTATGAGTGGCTTCCGTTGTGGAGGTTCTCTAGCCTCACCCCTACATGGTATAGATCAGTTATTGCATATTGGGAACAGATGGGGTAAGGGGCTTTGGGTGACCTGTTCCTAGAAGGGAAGTTTCTCACACTGCAAACATGGAGACAGGAACATAGGGGCATGGCTCTCGAAATGGTACAATGATATCAGCTGCTTCCAACAGTTTCTGCATGGTGCGAGGGCTTCCCTGTTTAACCCCCTAAAGATTACTTCCTTATACATGTCACCAACTCTTGGGGCGGACGCAGGCTACTGGCCATACTGTATAAAACGATAATGAGCAAAATAGAGCTGCTAATCCCAGAGTAAGGCTTCAATAGGTTGAAGATATGGGTATTCACTTGTCGGATGGCCAATGGAAACAGTTGTGCTTTCTCACCAAAACGGTATCACTGAATTCCAGGTTCAAACTGATGCAATACAAGATTCTAAACAGACTGTACTACACGCCTGACAGGACTGGCAGAATGTATCAGTTGGTTAACAGTGCATGCCTGAGATGTTGCCTTGGTAAAACTGACCATCTCCACATGCTATGTGTTAAGATGGATTTCTGGACTCTGTCCTGGAGGGCAGAGGTTCAGAAGGCCAGCCTAGTTTCTTGGAACAGGGTAACCTCTGGACAAGCCAGACCAATCAAGGTAGCGATCGTGGCGGTCAAGACTAGGTCTCACGAGGGTTTAGGGTGACTGAAAGCCCCCAATGAGCACACAAAGCAAGGACACTTACAAATTACTCTAAGCAGGTGTTATATTAAAAATATAGACACATTTATTACAAGGCCTTTGTAACATTGACCATAGCGAGAAATCACAATAAAACTCAAGTAAACCAACACATCACAATCAAATACAATATAAATACAATTACCAACGAGTCTAACGAGTTAGACGCAAGAAATGTGCAGACCACCTAGATGGGGAGGAAAACAGGCAGTGCGAATAATAGTTAGAACCAGTCCGCCTTCAGAGGCACCTAACTAGAAGGAAGTCCGAGCCCTACGAAGAGTGGAGCCTTGTGCTCAAAAGTACCTGCACACGCGGGTGCCAACGGGCAAAGGGGTGTCTCCTCGAGGGAATCAGGCAGTTCAGTTCGGTGAACAAATGAAGATGAACAGAGCTCCGCGACTCAAGCGCAGCCTCCACTGTGGGCAGAAGCAGAGCGCGAGTACGGAAAGGCGTGCTGTTTGACACAGCGGGGAAAAGCTATGGGCTACTGCAGGAGGGCGACCAGTTCCTAGCGATGCTACTCACCGGTCCCCGATGCAGGCAGACCCAGGCTTCTCCGCGTCAGTTTCAGTGCTGGCAGGTTCAGATACGAGCAGGGGACGTCTCGGCGTCGTGTAGATTCCGCAGCAGCAGAAGTTAGAGTTGAGGATGTCCCAAACGCAGTGAACCCGCAAAGTTTGTTACCACAGCAGGGCAACGGAGCGGTCGCGTGTATTTCAGCCCAATGTACACTTCTCACTTCAGACCTGGGAATGCCAAGTGTACGAATCGTGTGAGAGTGGCAAGGACTCGTAATACAGCAGCAACCTGGCGGCGGTTACAGAGCAAGACTCCTGGGTAGGCTGGTCAGTTCACTGGATGGCCCAGAGACACTTCCGAAGGCTTAAGTGCAGGAGATGGTGAAGATGCCGAGAATAGTTGTTCCCACTATTCCAAAGGGTCAAAGTACCAGTACAGGCCTTCTCGTTCGATCAGAGGTAGAAAGGGTTTCACAAAGCGACAGCAGTGCAGAGGAGCAGTCCTTCAGCGGGTCACCAGCGATTCCTCGGTTCAGCCTCGTAGTTGCAGGATACTTGGCTCCTGTATTCCTTTGTTCGTGAGAACTCAGGAGATCGACATGGTAGTGGTGTTTCCAGCCTCCTCTTATCCACGGTTCTCTTCGCGCCAAAACGGAGGGGTCCCATTGGGAGATCTGCTCACAAAACACTCACACCATACTTGGACCTATCACGGACCACGGTGGTCCCAGGCATTCACGACACACTAGACTCTATGGCACCCAGGATGTGTATTGGCACCAGACATCCCAGCCCACATCCTGGAGGCACACACAAGGCCTGTAGAAGCCCGCGAAAGCATCTGTGTTTCGCGGGAAAGTACATGCCCAAAGAAGGCCCCGGGTCGGCTCGACCTGGGGAAGGTGAAGGGGGCAAGACGGTCAGCGGGCAGGACAAAGAGCCTCGTGGTCTGGCCATTTTGGAAGCCAGGCCACCATTTTGGGCTAAGTGCGAAAAACGCGCTTAAACAGCCAAAAGGAGCTCAAAACACAAAGAAACGATCGCTGCCACCAGTCCCGTCCGTGATTCACGTGCACCGTTCGTTAACAATCCAAAGAGAGTGTCTAGGGCCTGTAGAAGACTAGAGACTCAAGAGAGCAGTAACTTAGCTTACAGTGCCCTCTTGTGCCATGTTGCGCGAAAGCTGCAACATGATAAAAGAACTACGGAAAACAGCGTTTCCAGGTACTCACTGTCTTAAGGGCATGTCAGTTTCCCCGTAAGAATGGAGCGAAAGCCCAGAGGAGTGCGGCAGAAGGCTGCACTTCTCTGGCAAAGTGTAGATCATGGTGAAAACAACAGCAAAAAGTTTAGGGGTTGCCACATGGAAGGAAAATTACCCACAATTAAGAAATCTTTCCTAACACTATAGAACTGCGGTCGGCTGGGCGAATTTTGGAGGTATGTGCCTAATACGCTCTCTGAGCTGGTGGGCTTGCCTGTTACATACTCGCCCATGGGACCACTATTTGGCCTGAGGTCGGACATTCCCATAAAACGGATAAGAATCTTTATCAATATGGGGTGCATGGTGGCTAAACTGTGTATTTTATGGAAGTGGACGGACAAAGCGCAGCCACAGACTAAGTAGTGGTTGGCAGATCTGACTTGGGCCGAGAAATGTGAAGAGGCTTATATTTTGACATTACGGAAAATGTCCAGGTTCAAGGACATTTGGGTGTAATTCCCTGCATATCTGGCTAAACAACCCCCGCACTGAGTGCAGTGGGGTAAACCTTGAACAGGAAAACATGGGGGTGAGCTTAACTGGTCCTGGAGGTGGAGAGCAGGCTCAGGTAGAGTCTGGCCCTATTGGGATCACCTGGGTATCTGTGTTTGTTATTACATGTACCAATCTTGTGAACGTCATCTGTTAGTTTATCCTTTTCAGGATTCTGTACTCTTCTGCTGCCAAGTTTAACTAAAGGTTTAAAAAGAAAATAGAGTAGTCAGGAGGTCTAAGTGTTCTGTCTCGTTCTTCGTGTAGATTAGCACATCATTGCTGACATTGATGACCCGTTAGTCCTACGAGTACCCCTCTGATAGCTTGCTGTAATACCTCAGCAGCGGATGACACCTCGAAGCTGGGTCTTTTGTATTGGAACTTTCCTACATGGGAGGAGAATGTGGTAATGGGTCTTGACTTTACATGTAGGGAAACTTGGTGATACCCTGTCCTCAGGTCAACAGAGAATATGGCTGCTCTTTGGAGGTCTGCCATTATGTCATTGAGTGTGGACGTTGGGTGCCTTTCCCTCTTGATCGCCTTGATGAGTAGCCACATGTCCACGCATATTCTCACCTCCCCTGGCTGCTTGGGTTTGGGTGCGACCACTATGGGTGACACCCACAGCGTGGGCCCCTGTATGCGCTTGTTTATATCGGCCTGTTCCATGCGCATTAGCTCTTCCTCTACCATTTTCCTGAGGTAGAATTGGATACATCAGTGTTGTAGTAGGCTGTGACACAGTATGAACTGTGTCACAGGCATCACGTTGACCTAGGCACCTGCGTCTATTAGGACTGGGACTCTTGTGGACAAGATTGATACCTCATAGCATGTCTGCTGCCTTGACTGCTGCGAACCGAGGGCTAGAGCGGAAATGAAGGATACTTCCTCTGTGTCGTCATCTATGGCTGTGATTTCTGCATCAGGGTAGTATTCAATCCCCTCCATTCTGTGCGGCGTTCCTCTGATAGGGCTTCCAGTTTTGCTGGTCTGTCTCTTTATGGTTGTTGTAACCTGGGGCCTGTCGCTATTGGTCATGGGGCCCTGCATACATTTGCAAACTGTCCCATCTTTCTGCATTTTTCACACTGCCGACCGGATGCTGGGCATCCTTCCTTATGGGGTAATGCACCTCCACAAAACTCTCATGGATGTCAAGTGTACCCCTTCTTCAGTGGACCTTGTGTCGGGCGAGGCTTTGCTTTTTTATATTTCGTGTGTCTCTTGGCCTGTGAGCTGACCGCCTGTGCTTCCTCTATTTGGAGGCCTTTGATAGCATCTTCCATGTGGGTCGCTCTCATTGTGGCTAGCTCCTGCGCATTCCCTAGTTCCACGATCCTCATGAGCGGGAGTCCTGGGTCTTTGAGGATCTGCTTCCGTAATTGACTGGAGCTGCACTTCTGCATGATTTGTCCCCGCAATTCACCTTCCACGTCTGGAAATGCACAGGTTGCCGCCAGTTGGCAGAGCTGGGTGAGAAAGCTGTCAATGGATTTGTTGGGACCTTGAGCTGCCTGACGCAGCTGGAATCACTCCTAATTTATGTTCTCCATTAGGGTGAAGTAGTTGATTAGAGATCTGCCCGTGTCATGGTAGGAGCCATCGCTCTGTGGTACGGCCTTGAATAATTTGTGTACGTAGCTGCCCACAATAAATAGAAGTAGTGTTTTCTTGAGAGCATCATCCACCAAGTTCGCTGCATCAAAGAACATTTCCAGACACTCCAGCCATAGTGTCCATTTTGGGTCCAGTATTGCGGGGTTACCCTGTATTCTGAACTCTGGGACTGGATTGCTGTGGAATTGTGGGCTGCGCTGCTGATTCTCCACCCTCAGCAGAGGACCTTGTGGTTGCGTCGTGCCCTCCCTGGGGTGGTGGATGTAGATACGATGGGCCTCATTACAATAGTGGTGGTCTGGAAACAAGGGTGCCGGTAAACTTATTGGCACCCTTGTTTCCGGACCGTCACACTACAGGCAGACTTTTCACTGAAGCACCGGTACCGTTAGCAACGATGCCAGTGGTTCTGTGAACCCATTCCCGTGGAGTCCTATTGGAGTCCTATTGGACTCCATGGGAATGGAGACTAACAATATCTGGCACCTAGCTTCCCGGTCCCCTGGGACTTGTAATGTCCCGGTGGCACCGGGAATAGGTGCCGGAAACGGTGTTATGAGATGGATACCGCTGACCTGGTAATGAGGCCCTATGTCCTCTTCACCCTCTCCATTCCCCTCAAACAGACTGTCCTTGTGCGTGATGAAGTGGTCGCGGGGCCAGTGTATGCTGGAGGATGATGGGCATGTAGTGCTGTGGAGTGTGTACCACGCTTCCCAGTGAGGGATTCCTCCATCAGGCTGTCCTCATCTTAGCCGGGCCACATAAGCCCTCTGCTTGTGGAGAGCTGTGGCTGGGGCCTCACCTGGGTGTCGGGGGGGGGGGAGGGTGGAGTAAGCCAGTTCCTGGAGGCGCTTCGTCCTCTGACGGTGAGAGCAGCCTGAGTAAATTGCCAGAGCCTCTGGCGACTCTTGCTGCGCCTGCACGGCAGGTTATCAAAGGCTGATGTCAGGTCCTGCGGGCACCCCGGGAGGCGACGTCTCTGCTAGGAACACTTCTACCACCTCGTCGGCCAATGTTATAGAGGCCGCGCTTGGAGTGGGCCTGCATAAAATGAACACAGGTTACTTGTTACATACTTTTAATTACCCATTTCCGTGACGCGGCATGCACCGTGCTGGAGGCATTTTTCCATCCACACACTCTCCTTCACAGGTTCACCATTTTATTGTTTGTAGTCCTCTGCCCACTCCTCATCCACACATAGCAATACACCAACAAACAGTATCAAGATACACATTGGGCCTCAATACAAGTTTGCTGGTCCGGTAACAATAGTACTGGTAAAATACCAGCACCGTTGTTACCGGACCGGCAAACTACGAAGTCTGCGGGCGGGTGCCTTTCCGCCCCCACCAGCTCTGACCTGGTGGGCGGAATGGCACCTGCCCGCATACCTTAACGAATGGACCGGCACCGTTATTAACGGTGCCGGTGCATCTTTACTCCCCATTCCCATTGAGTCCTAGGGGACAAGATTGATACCTCATAGCATGTCTGCTGCCTTGACTGCTGCGAACCGAGGGCTAGAGCGGAAATGAAGGATACTTCCTCTGTGTCGTCATCTATGGCTGTGATTTCTGCATCAGGGTAGTATTCAATCCCCTCCATTCTGTGCGGCGTTCCTCTGATAGGGCTTCCAGTTTTGCTGGTCTGTCTCTTTATGGTTGTTGTAACCTGGGGCCTGTCGCTATTGGTCATGGGGCCCTGCATACATTTGCAAACTGTCCCATCTTTCTGCATTTTTCACACTGCCGACCGGATGCTGGGCATCCTTCCTTATGGGGTAATGCACCTCCACAAAACTCTCATGGATGTCAAGTGTACCCCTTCTTCAGTGGACCTTGTGTCGGGCGAGGCTTTGCTTTTTTATATTTCGTGTGTCTCTTGGCCTGTGAGCTGACCGCCTGTGCTTCCTCTATTTGGAGGCCTTTGATAGCATCTTCCATGTGGGTCGCTCTCATTGTGGCTAGCTCCTGCGCATTCCCTAGTTCCACGATCCTCATGAGCGGGAGTCCTGGGTCTTTGAGGATCTGCTTCCGTAATTGACTGGAGCTGCACTTCTGCATGATTTGTCCCCGCAATTCACCTTCCACGTCTGGAAATGCACAGGTTGCCGCCAGTTGGCAGAGCTGGGTGAGAAAGCTGTCAATGGATTTGTTGGGACCTTGAGCTGCCTGACACAGCTGGAATCACTCCTAATTTATGTTCTCCATTAGGGTGAAGTAGTTGATTAGAGATCTGCCCGTGTCATGGTAGGAGCCATCGCTCTGTGGTACGGCCTTGAATAATTTGTGTACGTAGCTGCCCACAATAAATAGAAGTAGTGTTTTCTTGAGAGCATCATCCACCAAGTTTGCTGCATCAAAGAACATTTCCAGACACTCCAGCCATAGTGTCCATTTTGGGTCCAGTATTGCGGGGTTACCCTGTATTCTGAACTCTGGGACTGGATTGCTGTGGAATTGTGAGCTGCGCTGCTGATTCTCCACCCTCGGCAGAGGACCTTGTGGTTGCGTCGTGCCCTCCCTGGGGTGGTGGATGTAGATACGATGGGCCTCATTACAATAGTGGTGGTCTGGAAACAAGGGTGCCGGTAAACTTATTGGCACCCTTGTTTCCGGACCGTCACACTACAGGCAGACTTTTCACTGAAGCACCGGTACCGTTAGCAACGATGCCAGTGGTTCTGTGAACCCATTCCCGTGGAGTCCTATTGGAGTCCTATTGGACTCCATGGGAATGGAGACTAACAATATCTGGCACCTAGCTTCCCGGTCCCCTGGGACTTGTAATGTCCCGGTGGCACCGGGAATAGGTGCCGGAAACGGTGTTATGAGATGGATACCGCTGACCTGGTAATGAGGCCCTATGTCCTCTTCACCCTCTCCATTCCCCTCAAACAGACTGTCCTTGTGCGTGATGAAGTGGTCGCGGGGCCAGTGTATGCTGGAGGATGATGGGCATGTAGTGCTGTGGAGTGTGTACCACGCTTCCCAGTGAGGGATTCCTCCATCAGGCTGTCCTCATCTTAGCCTGGCCACATAAGCCCTCTGCTTGTGGAGAGCTGTGGCTGGGGCCTCACCTGGGTGTCGGGGGGGGGGTGGAGTACGCCAGTTCCTGGAGGCGCTTCGTCCTCTGACGGTGAGAGCAGCCTGAGTAAATTGCCAGAGCCTCTGGCGACTCTTGCTGCGCCTGCACGGCAGGTTATCAAAGGCTGATGTCAGGTCCTGCGGGCACCCCGGGAGGCGACGTCTCTGCTAGGAACACTTCTACCACCTCGTCGGCCAATGTTATAGAGGCCGCGCTTGGAGTGGGCCTGCATAAAATGAACACATGTTACTTGTTACATACTTTTAATTACCCATTTCCGTGACGCGGCATGCACCGTGCTGGAGGCATTTTCCCATCCACAAACTCTCCTTCACAGGTTCACCATTTTATTGTTTGTAGTCCTCTGCCCACTCCTCATCCACACATAGCAATACACCAACAAACAGTATCAAGATACACATTGGGCCTCAATACAAGTTTGCTGGTCCGGTAACAATAGTACTGGTAAAATACCAGCACCGTTGTTACCGGACCGGCAAACTACGAAGTCTGCGGGCGGGAGCCTTTCCGCCCCCACCAGCTCTGACCTGGTGGGCGGAATGGCACCTGCCCGCATACCTTAACGAATGGACCGGCACCGTTATTAACGGTGCCGGTGCATCTTTACTCCCCATTCCCATTGAGTCCTAGGGGACCCAAATGGGAATGGGGAGTAATATTTTCTGCCGCCCGGCAATGGGCAATTACCGGGACCACCAGGGCTGTAATGCCCCAGTAGGTCCCCATTGCCAGGCGCTGGAAAAAATTACCCCGCCGGTAATTACTGACACGGCTGCCGCCGGACTCATAATGAGGCCCATTGTCCAATTAAACAGTTGAACAAATGTGAAATAATGACACAACAGGTGCAACATACGTCTGCCACAGAGTATTGCATGCTTAGCTTAAATGTCATAGGGTGGTCCACATTTCTTCACACTTTCCGCTGGTCCCAATCATTACACAATGAGTAGGCCTAGACAAATCTTACCTCTAGAACCTGAAAGCACCTGAATTGCAGGTAATTTGACCAGGTGGAACTTCAAACAAACTTTTTCAGAAGTTTTTCTGAAATTCTACCACATGGTTTAGAGGGTAACACATGTTTAGAGCTCCTTTTCAACCCTAGACAGCTTTCTGAGAGGCAGGTAGTCATTGCTTTAGGCAGGCTTGGGAGATTTGGAGAAGGGCTCATAAAACAGAGTAGAGTAGTTGAATAGGAGAAAGGGGTTGGGGAGGTACAGAGTGACCGTGCATCCAAACTTGTTGATTTGGGGTAAGGTTTCGTTAGTTTAGTTTGTTTACATGTAAAGCGCACCTAACCCTGAGTTATCTGTGCGCTTGCGCGTAAAACAGTTGTAACAAGTAAAAAAAAACGGAGGTAGTTTGGCAATTAGCTACTGACGCGTGTTATAGATCGGTCAACAAGCAGGTATAGGAAATATGTACAAAGCAGAATAGGACATAAATACAGTTACAATTGAATTAGAAAGTAAAGACAAACGGAGAGCAGGCAAAAATTAAGTGGGAGCAAAGACTCCCGAATTGGAGAAAGTTTGAACTGAATTTAGTTATGCAGATCGTAGAGCCATGATTTTAATTTGGATATGAAGGCCGGGAAAGAAGGTTTGGCCCTAATGTCTGTAGGTAAGAAGTTCAAGAGCCTTGCTGCTAAAACCGGGCAGCTAGACCCTTCTGCAGTTTTCAGATTGAACTTCGGGATGTTGAGGCAATGTAAGTAAAAGGATCTAGTAGGTCTCGAGGATTTGTTCCTGGAGAAATTGTCAGCAAGATATTCAGGCGCTGATTTAGAAAGGCATTTGTGTGTGATTACTAACGTTCGTAAGGAAATTCTATCTTGCACTGGGAGACAGTGTGTATCCCATTTTATGGCAGAGATGTTATTGGAGCAAGGGATTTTTAAGGCTGATCTGAGAGCATTTGTAGGATTTCTAATGTATTCAAATTTTGTTTGGACGGTCCAATGAGCAGGGTGTTGCAATAGTCCAACTTGGATAAAATCAAGGCTCTGGCAAGCGTGAGACAACTATTAGTGGATAGGTAGGGTTTACAGGAATGTATTAATTTATTGGTGTAAGCTGTGGCCGATGCTGTAGCATTGACTTGCCTCTTGAGGGAGAGAGTGGAATCAAAGTAAACGTCAAGTGTTTTGTCCTCACTGGCAACTTTGATGATGTTCCCATCAATGTTGACAGCTTTGTATTGTGTGTCTAATTTGTTTAGGCGCACTTGGGAGCCTACGATAAGAAGTAATGTTTTATCGTCGTTTAGACAAAGACTATAGGAGGTCATCCATGCCTGAATGTGAAGATATTTTATTTAGCAATTTAGAGTCTTGGTCATCGGAGCCAGTGCGAGTGATGAGGACTTGGGTGTAACCTGCGTAATTAGTGCAGGTGACACCCAAGCTGTCAAGGTGGTCAAAGAGAAGCTTAGTGAAAATGTTTAGAAAGTGGGCGAGACACATGAGCCCTGGGAGACTCCGCAATTGATAGGTACTGGATCGGCAGACACTGTGGTTGCAAAAACCTGAGTTGTTCTATTTGGAAGGAAGGATTGAATCCAGCTGGCGGCGTTCGAAGAGAACGAGGCGGCTGAGGTCAGATGTTTAGTAAGGATCTGGTGGTCAATGAGATCAAACACTGCTGAAAGGTCCAGCAGTAGGAGGATGGAGAGGTTGCCTTTGTGTTTGGCCTTTGTCTTTGGCCTCGTCCATTTCGATTTTTAGATCGAGGAGGGCTGTTTCAGTGCCGTTCCTAGGTCTGAAACCAGATTGGCGCAAGCCCAAGAGGTTGTTATCCTCTAAATGTTTCTGTATTTGGAGATAGGCTGCTCTATCTAGTATTTTTAGGAGGGATTGGACTGTTGAAATGGGTCTGTAATTGGTTGGTATGTTTGGATCAAGGTTTTGTTTTTTTAAGAAGAGGCATAACCCATGCCTCTTTAAGATTGTTGGGGACTAATTAGCTTTCAAAAGAGGAGTTGATCAGGGAAGTGATGAACGGCGCTAATTATTTGGCTCCTTCCTTGATAACTGTGGCCGGGCAATTATCTCCCTGGCATCTCAACGGTTTTAGGCCAGCAATGATGTTTTTTACTTCTTCAGTGGTGACTGGAGAGAAATAGAACGGGTGACACAGAGAGGGCTGTCGGTCGGGGATTTTACTTAAGTTGGTGGTCGCGGATAGGCTTCTTTTTTTGTTTCTATTTTGGATTGTAACAAGGCTATTTTGTCTGATAAGGACTTTTGAATGTTAGTACACCAGGCAGAATCTTTAATGCAGGCTTCTGTGGGTGGAGTTGGTGATTCCAATTCCCTCAATATAGTAAAGAGCTCTTTAGTTCGTGATTTAGCGTTTTGAATTCTAGCATTATAGGTCTCTCTTTTGGCATTGAGAATAGCTGCTTTGTAGTTGTTTGCAGCAGTGTTGAACTTCTCCTTATTAAGGAGAGAGCGTGTTATTCTCCAGGTGGCTTTGGTGGTTCTTTTGATATTGCGGAGGGTTTTTAAATTAGTGGTGAACCATTTATTTAGGTGTGCTATTGGTTTAGCCTTTCTTATTTTTAGTGGGGCGATTTTATTGAGATCTTGATTTAAGTTAAGGTGTGATTATAAAGGTCTACGAGAGTAGATGGGTCCTTGTCGAAGTCTTTTGATGGGTTGGTAATAGGCTGTAACAGTGGTATTAGGTTATCAAAGGTTATGTTGCGATTATTTCTAGATAGGATCTGAGGGGCGATAGGAGGGCTGGTGTTGGGGCTGGCACTATCCTGTAAGGTAAAGGTAATGCAATGGTGGTCTGACCAAGCACCTTTCATATTGTTGAGGATTGCGGTGGTGCAATTTAAGTCTGCCAACCAGGGGCGGATTGGGCCCTCTACAGGTCGGGCCAAAATCGTCCCTGTGGAGTGGGGGCCGATTTCTAGCCACTCTTGGGCCGGTTTAAAAAAATAAATATTGAAATTGTTTTTGGGGAAGAAAAATAAAACACCTGCAACGTGCAATATGGATCTATACACACAGATATTAATGATACATATGGTGATCCATTCTTGTATGAAATTTATATCACATTAGTGAAATCATAACCATATTTTTCATAGTGTACTTAGGAACAATGCTATTTGATGCCATTTCATGTTTTGTCAAGGGGTGAAAGGTCGTGTTTCATCGCTTCCCGGGATGTCACTTTGGGGTGGGGTCAAATGACATCACTTCCAATTATGTCATTAGAGGTCAAGGTTGTGAGGGGAGCAGTGGGCCTTTTTTTTTAGACCAGGGGTGAGCCTCTTTTTTTGGGTGTCTGGGCCTATTTCTTGTCCCAGTCCGACTATGCTGCCAACAAATCTAGAGTTCTGCCTTTGTTGCGAGTAGGGTCATGGATATGATGTTTAAAGCCGAGTTGTGAGATAGAAATCTCAATGGTAGTGACATTAACTTAGTTCGGGTTGTGAAGGCCTAAGTTGAGGTCTCCCATGAGAAGGGTTTGAGAGCCTGGTTTGGTGTTTCGAGTGAGGAGGAGGGTGATGTCCTCCTCGAAGGAGGAGATTGGGCCAGGTGGTCTGTAAATGAGGTGTATTAGAAGGGCGCACGCAGCTGACAAAGGGAGTTTAACCGACAAGAGTTCACCTGAAGGGAAACATTCTTTTGAGAATACTCTGAGGCCCAGATGAGTTTTGGCTATGAAAGCCACTCCCCCGCCTTTGCCGTTGTCTCTGTCTGCTCTGATGATGGAATAGTTATCTGGGAGAGCCAGGGAAAGAGCTGGTCCTGCAGCAGGGTGTATCAAGGTTTCAGTTATCGCCAGGAAGTCTAGTTGGTTAGTCGAGATGAGGTTAGATAAGTCAAGGGCGTGGGCTAGCAGCGATCTAGCATTGATGAGAGCACCTTTGATGGTTGGTGTGTCTACAACTGGTGCTACTAGTGCTGAGGATTTGGATATAGGTGTGTAGGTGTATTTGTTGGAGTAGATAACCTCATTGGTGGTCAAACAGCCAATATGAGAGCTAGTTGTGGGCGGTACAGAGGGCATAGTTATCGCCTTAGTCATAGCTCCCAACCTTTTTTGTCACCAAGGCGGGTGAAAACACCTGATTTTCTTTTTGGCGGGTGAGAGGCTCATAGAAGTGAATGGGCGTATGAGGGACTTGGCGGGTGATTCATCTGCTTTCAAGGCGGGTGACACCCGCCAAAAGCAGGTGAGTTGAGTGCTATGCCTTAGTGTGGTGGAGACGCGAGTCCAGTCCAGCATTCCTATGGGAGTGGGCATGGTAGCAAAGGTGTGGGTGGGAAAGCGAAAAGAAGGATCCATTCTGCAGGAGTACTGTTACAACGGGTACTGCTAGCTGGTGCTGCATTGGAGTAGGGCAGGGGTGTATGAGGCTGGAGGGGGTAAGAACCTAGTAGGTGTTATAGTGTGAAAGGGAGGTAAGAGAGTCGCCACGGCTAGAGTTACTCTTCGTAGGGTGGCCATTGGTGCTGAGAGGTGAGTAACGGCACGTTGAAGTCCTTCAGTAGGCTTACGATGCAAGGATGGGTGGAGGTATAGGCTGATCCTTATGGGTGGGGACTCTATGGCGATGATAGCCTAGCAGTGAGTGGTGACGCACGTGTTCCAGAGAGGCTTGTGACTGTCAGTAGGATGCAGGTGTATAGTGCTAGGTGTCACATTCCGAAGTGGGTGAAAACGCAAGTGTCATTAAGTGAGAGTTTAGGGAGAGGGAATCAGTGTGCATGAGCGCAGCTTGGGTGACTATGAGACACACATGAGACACTTGATTTCCTAACGGCAGCTAGTGGGAGAGTCACCCTCATCTGGTTTCGGAAGGAGGAGCTGCAGAGATTTAGGGAGGTGGGTGACACACGAGTCAGTGTTCATCTGTGGAAGTAAGTGAACAAGACGCATGCCGTTGGATGACACTTGGGAGGGGGAACAGGATGAGACATGAATCTCGGAGGGCAGCTTGTGGGAGAGAAACACTCACATTTTGGTGGGAGAAAAAAGCATAGATTCAGGGAGACATGTGTCATGCCAGTCAGTGTCAATTCTTCAAGTGAGTGGACGAGAGATGTGCCATTGGGTGGCAGCAAGGATGAAGAGCATGGCATTCGTGAAGACAAACTTGTGGGAGAGTCACACTCACATGATTTTATTGAAGCAAGCTTAACTGAATTAGGGAGGCACATGACACATACTCAGTGTCTGTCTCCTGAAGTGAGTGGATGGGAAACCTGCCATCCAGGGAAACTATGAGGAGAAGCAGAAGCAGCACGGAATCCATGAGGGCTGCTTTTGGGGGGAGTTACACTCACCTGACCTTTGAGGAAATGAAGCAACATAGATTCGGTGAGGTGGGTGATACGCCAGTCAATGAGTGAATGGCACATTGGAAACAACACTTTAGGAGCACCCAGCGAGCGAGATGTAGGGGGAGGTGTGTGATGCTTGTGATCTTTTCATAGCACTTACTGTGTGTGCCCAGGAAGCCAGAATTGCACATAATCAAAAAAGGCTTCAACCAATTAATGTTCCACATTCCCCATCAGCATTTTGTAGAGAAGTATCTCTAGTGCCTGCTCCCTCACCTCCATCATACTGGAAGAATAGCAGGAAGACTCTGTGCATGACACCAAGTATTATCCTAATACCGTATCAAAGATACGAGAGACGCTATGCACTCAGACAACCGCATCGATTGTACCCTCACACTGATGTGGTGGAAAGATGTCAGCATACATCATTGGACATAGAAGAGTTGTAAATGAAGTCAGACCAGAGTAAAGTGACATCATGAAGGGAAGATAATAAGACGTACTGAAACGATATGCGAATGCTTAATGCAAATGTAATTGAAGTAACAAGCGAAACATGTATGAGACAATTAAACCATATATACAAATAAGATAAGTAGTGAAGGTATATACGCAGAAATGCAAGGTAGATGAGATAAATAGAAGCTTGCTGCAGTAGAAACTGTAACGTAAGGAAAGTGGCCATGATGGCAAGATGGACGTCAGTTCGAGTCAAAACTACCTCAGAGACAAACCAGGGCCGCAGATCTGAAATGCTGCAGGAAACACCTTCATGCGTGGCACAAAGAATATCTGTTTTACTGAG
This sequence comes from Ambystoma mexicanum, assembly GCF_040938575.1. Lineage (NCBI taxonomy): Eukaryota > Metazoa > Chordata > Amphibia > Caudata > Ambystomatidae > Ambystoma > Ambystoma mexicanum. Next base: position 822,497,188 of record NC_090922.1, read on the forward strand.
GCTAAGAATAACATAGCAAGACATAATTGGAAAAGTACAAAGGGAGTTAACCAGGATAAGCTATGAACGAAGGGCACATTTCTCTTAGATTAAGCAGAAACAAAAACATCTGCAAGGGCGAAGTATTGGTCATTCAAGGGTGAAAAAGCACATGTAAGACAGATCAACCCAATCTCAAAAGGCCAAGAGGAATAATAGCACCCAGCATAATTAAATAAAATAGCAGTAAATAGGTCGAAATTGACAAATTCATGGCCTACTAACACATGGTGTCAGACTCGAAAACAAGGCCTATTCATTAAGCCTCAGGCGAAGATAGTGGTGTACCCTGACTACCTTAAAAATCCAGGACAAGAAAACAGTCAGCAAGGTGAACTACAAAGGAGAAGCCTTGGCTCATGGTCTAACTGATGAGTGATGGTAGGCTAATTGACCAAAGTGGGCAGTGGTCTAACATCGTTCCCCATACCTGGGTTTCGCTCTGTTCACGTACTGCTAGCGAGCCGAATGTCCAAGGTTGGGAGAGTATGCCAACCAATCATGAGTGGCTATGTAGTGGCATGCTATACAGTGTTGCAGAGGCCAATCCGCTGTTATAATTTTTCATAATCAGTATTATACGTATTTGGAGATAGTTCTAGGCACGTCTACCAGATAAGGGGCAGCCAATAATGTATTAACACTTATGCAAACTATAGGTATATATGTTCCCCTAACCAATCTTTCCCTTCAATAGGTTTTGCTGTTTTCCACGTAGGATGACATCATAGCTGACGTCACATTGGAGTATAAAGCCTTTGTGTAATCAAGACTTAGATGAGAGCCAATAAGCTGAGACTTGGTATGCTTGCCAGATTTCCTTACTTTATTTGAGCTGACAATAAAGTAGTACTTTGCCATATTCTTTGGGTCTGCCTGTTTATTTGGGTCTGAGGTCATTTATTATGGTATTTCCATCCTGTGCATGAGATACGCTCCAAGGTACTATTGCACAATTTTCTCTGGACTAGTAGGTCCACCAGCACAAGTATCTGCACAGGTATTGCAACTTGATGATAATTATCCACCTGGACCAACACAGGAGCTTGCACTTTCAGTTTCTCCCACATCTCAGGCACAGAAGTGGGTGAGATGCACAAATTATGTCAGCAATGAACTCAGCACGGAGTTGGATATTGGAGGAAATTGAAATTAGCAGGTCCCTATCTTCACTGCCCCCATCCATTGATAAAACTGAACTTAGAGTCCTTTTGGTAACACGCAAGCATTGGTTGGGATGCAGAATAATGACACCAAATATTTGAACCAACTCAGGAAGATGGCAAGTCTTTAATATTTTATTAACAATTATCTAAAACATGGAGGTTAAAACGGACATCAACAGATGTTCACTCAAGCTCTCGGCTCCAAACAAATAAACACAGTTTTTTATACTAAGAACTCATCATAAGTGATGTTATACTACGTGGCAAATGAGAAAAACCTAAATAGGATTGTGATATGCTCAAAGGAAACATCTAAGTATACTCTCCATAGGGGGTAGGATTATGATTGGATCTCTAGTGTCACGTGGACAACTTATGCCTACCTCTGAAACATGTCATCCTTAATCTTCATTAAGTACACAGTGTGTCATTGGCTCTTAAACTATAATACTCTTTGTTATATGGCCCTCTACAATTGGTTGACATGCTCGTGCCATGTCTGGAACATTCTGTTCATTTAGCAGCACGTAAGCTCATACCCAGGTGCCAGGGGGTGAACTTGGCCTCATCTCCCCACCCAATTAGCCCATCCTCACTCATCACCCATGCCTTCTGCCATGAAGATTGTCTTTGAACTTGGCCTTGCAGTATATTCTCGTCTCTGGGAATATAAGGTAGTATGAGCACGGACTATCGTTGTTCTAGAACACCAAGCACAACACTATTTGCGCCTTCAGCTCAAGTGACTGAAGACCACGATTTGATCCATTTTGCACCAGTTAAATGTTTTAATTGAATAAAACTTGACATGCTTGGTGTTCCTTCTCTTCACTTTAACAGCTTCTCACGTTCACTGCCTTTGAGAATAGATAACAGACCTTGGCTGGTTCAGCTTTGATACCATGCCAGACAACCTTGCAGTTCTTGCATGCGATCTTCAGCTAATTCCTGATGCGAGACAGTCCTTGGCTTTTCTCCTCCATGGTTCCAAGCTTACTTAAAATTCATGATTCCAATGTCCAGCTTCTTATACAATGGCAGCTTCACCTGCAGTCTATTTATTACATAGCCAGCGTCTATGATTGCTTGATCTACTTGCGTTACAGCATCTGTACAGTCATTGAGCGATTTACATTTTCTTCAGTGCATTACACATATGCAATCTTCTTTTTACACATACAAAGAGCTACTTGACTCTCCACTCCATCATCAGGTTCTATAAAATTCATACGTCTTCTTCAGCCAGTATCTTCTGGGCGTCGCACTCATCTCTTGAGATGTCACAGGCTTCTCTTTCACCTTTTCATATTTGTTCAGGGAGTTCGGGGATACATTTGATAGGGTTTTCGCAATGGATATCTTCTTTCAAACACTGGATGCGGAATTGGCACACATGCAGGTGTTACGCATGGCACAATCTCATGTTTCCAACATACAGGAAGTAGGGGGGCGGGATTTCCTGTAGAGGCAATCAGCTGCTCCTCTACATTTTCCCCTCTGGTTAAGTCATCGACCACCTCTTAAATAGTTTCCACATTTTGATATTTCTTCTTGTAGAAGTTCTTCTTAGGAGTCCAAATCTCCACCAGCCCCCTCAGGGTGCCGGCTGATTTCAAATGCTCATCCACACTCCTAGTCATGTAACACACTGTCCATTTGGGTTGCAATAGACCCATCTTCCCACGTACTTCTTGTGATTCTTCGGGTACAAGAACTTTGTTCCTTCAGGTGCAACAATGTTGGCCTTTATGCATTTTCTGACATCTCCATCCATCAACTCCTTGGGTCTATACCCCAATTCAACATTGATCATGATCTTCATTCCTACAGCATTCTTTGCTGTCTTTTTGCATTGGGAAATTATGATCTTGATCACACAACATCCAAACATCACCATGAGTAGTAATGCTCCAAGGAACTTGAAGATGTTAGCCATTCATTGTGGAATCCATCTATAATGTTCTCTGTCTCGTCTTCCATCTTGTTATGCAGGTTTGTGAGCAATGTTATGGCCTCTATTAAGGTCCCATTTTCGTCATCATGAGAAGGTATGAATGTGCAACATGATGGCCCGATTTTGGCGCAAACTCCCCCTTCCATTGCTGTGATCATGTCAAGGACATATCTGTTCTGCAGGGTCATCAATCACATGGCCCTCAGCTCTTCTTTGATAACATTAATCGTCTGCAAGAGCTCCCATTTGGTAATCTGTAACCATTTGGTATTGGCCATCGTCTGGATCCTAGGCATGAAGATAGTTATGAATGCTGAAGCAGTCTTGCTGAACAACCTGTGCTCGTATGGAATAGCCTCATAAGCTTCTATTGACTTTGCTGAAAAGTAATTCCCTCTTCTGGTCCGATTGATAAATTCAAGTGATCTTCTTTTTCTCAAGTTGTTACGCTCACCTGGTCTCTGCAGGGACGTTGGGGCACGGTTGGAGCCATGCCTGAATTTGGCTTCCCTGGATCTTGCTTTACCCCCAGCTGCGGTGATTTGGTCTGGTCAGGTTGCTGGCAATGCCCTTGGGGGAAGGTAAGAGACACTGAGAATGCTGTGACTAAATTGCGATCCCCCTCATCTCATTGTGCTAGAATGAGATGCGCAAGCGTTTTCCCATAGGCTCTCACCTGTTATTTTGCAAAGATGAGCTCTCCATCCTGCTTCTCTTCAGCAGGGGCGCTATAGACGGACCCAGTCGCTTCACTGGCCCGTATGCATAATGGCCCAGACCGGCTGCGACCAATCCTTGTGGGAGGTGAGTGTTGATAACAATGATTATTGTCTGTATGCTTCTGTAAAGTCTTTCCCAATGATTGTTGTCCGTATCCTTAATAATGTCTTTCTTTACCCCAATAGGTGTTGAAGATGGCTCTGCTGAGTTGCGTTGCTTACAGTGTGCCCACGCGGTGTCAGAAAAGAATGGAGCTGACCCCACTAGAAGGTAAGTAGGGTTTCTAAATGAAAGGCAAGGCTTAGGTGTTGCGCGGCCAAGAGTTAAATGTTTATGCGGTTTCTAGCCTTGTGCTGTCTTTATTTCTTGCAGGGATGGCCTGGCGTCGGAAAATGGAGAACGGCTATCCGGGAAGCTGTTCGGGTCTGTGAGATGGAAGAACCGCGAGGATGCCTGACAAGAAGAAGACTTCTGCGTGAATGAAGACTCCGACAGATGAGGAAGAGGCGCCCAACAGAGGCCGGATTCGAGGAGACATGTAAGGTGGCGCTGGCGTCAAGCTAGTAGAACTTCAAGCGGTGGTATGGCTGGCTTCCGGTAAGGTGCGTGCTGCGGATGCTGGATCGAGGTTGGATGTGCTCCGGGCGATGGTATAGCTGGATCCAGGTAAGGTGCACTTTGAAGATGTACAGCTGGAATTCGGTAGGTGCGCCGAAGATGTGAAGCTGAAATCAGGTAGGTGCGCGCCGAAGATGTGAAGCTGGAATCAGAATATGCAGAGCTGGAGACAGTTAATAGCTTCAGACAGCGGTAAGCGTTACGCTACATACAGCAGATTAACGCGAAGCCTGAACATGTGGGTGGGGCTGGCTTAAATAGTCTGGTCCTAGCCACTCGCCTTTAGCTACGCCTTGTGGCCCCACCTCACCACTCCCATAGATGTTTGTACGTGCCTTCCAATGCTTTCTAAGGGCACGCCCGGCCTGGATACACGTGCCTTGGACCCAAAGTGTAGAGAGCACACTTTCATATGAGCCTGGCACCAAAGGCACCAGGAAAGGGTCCGTTTGGATCCTTTGGAAGGAGGAAATAAGGGCCCTTGGTTAGTGGCCATGATAGCACTTCGCCTCAAGGCCCCTCTCACAGGTGTTCTTCCTCCTGGCCCCGGATTGGTGGGATTCTCACAATGGAATTGTTCCACTAGTCGTGGAGCATGGACAAACTCGACGGGTTCCCAGGTGCGGTCTTGGGGTCCATAACCTTGCCAATCGATCAAGTAGTATAGTTTTGATCGTACTCTCTTGGAGTCCAAAATGTTCTTAACTTCATATTCTGGTTCCCCCTCTATGATCTCTGGCTCAGGTGGTGTTAAAATCCGAGTATCAGGTTTCATTGGTTTTAGAAGGGAAACATGGAACACCGGATGAATCCGCATGTTGACTGGGGTAGGGTCCGAGATATCTTGGACGAAAGGGCCGCGGTCCCTTCAATAGAATGTGGAATGTTTTTGGAAGCCAACCAGACTTTATCCCTGACTTGATACTGCGAGGCTTCCTTCCTATGCCTGTCCGCAAAACTTTTTTGTTGTTCTTTGGCTCGGTTTAAATTTTCGGTAGATTCTTTAAGCGACTGCATGATGATGTTATGTAAGGAAGTGATTGCAGGCATTTCTAATTCATCCAGCGGATCAAAGGAAGATGTCCTAGGTTGCCAACCATTCATTATGTAGAATGGTGTCTGTCCGATGCTGGTATGAATAGAGTTATTGTAAGCGAATTCAGTTAGCCAGACAATGTTTTTCCAGGATCCTTCTGTCTGTTGCAACATACATCTCAGGTATTGCTCGAGAGTCTAGTTGGTCCTTTCCGTTTGACCATCGGTTTGGGGATGGTGACTTGTGGACAACCATAGGTCCATTTGGGCGATCTTACAACATCTCTTCCAGAAGGCTGAGACAAATTGCGTACCTCGGTCCGAAACCAATACGGATGGAAAACCGTGTAATCTGACAATCTGTTCCAAGAATACTGTGGCTAGAGTAACAGCAGTGGGAAGTCCTTTTAGGGGAATAAAATGTGCCATTTTTGAAAATAGATACACTACTACCAGGATTGTGTTAAACCCTTCACAGGGTGGACGATCAGTAATGAAGTCCATGGATAGTGTATGCCATGGTGCTATAGGTACTTTTAATGGACGCAAATTGTGCGCAAACTCCGCAGGTTGTAATAAACTGAGTAACATCATTTCTCCACGTGGGCCACCAATAGTTCTTTTGGATCTTGGCCCGAGTCTTTGCTATTCCTGGATGTCCTTCCACTAATGACTCATGGTAGTTGGATATTATTTTGTTTTGCATTTCCTTGTCTTGGACATATAGGGGGGTCATTACGAGTCGGGCGGTAGGGGATACCGGGCACCGGTAAGGAGATCGGTGCCGGTAATCCCCAAACGCCCAATTCCGAGGTCTCCTAACGGGAACCGCAAGGGACGTGTGGTTGGACCACACATCCCTTATGGGTCCCGCTAAGGTACCAGGGTACAAATAACGGGCTTCACATTCAAGAGCCAGTTATTTGCGCCCTCCCCACTCCCATTGAGCCCTATGGGTGCTCAAATGGGAATGGGGAGTGGTTTGTGCAATGGGGACTTACCGGTCCCGCCAGGGTCGGACTAGACCAGTAAGTCCCCACTGCACAACACCGGACACGGTCACGGTATGGGAGGCAGCCATGGAGCTAATTGCTCCAGGGCTACTGCCATACTCGTAATGACCCCCTGTAGTCTTCCTTGAAAATAGGGTCAGTTGTCTTTGATGGAGTACTGATCTCCTTTACTCCACCATTCCTGTTGGGCTGATTGATCCATTTGAGATTATAGATCAGCCTTCAAGTCTTCCCAGCAGGCGGTTGTAGCAATCTGAGTCTGAATCCGTACTTCAGGAATAATGGCTACTGGTTCTGATGGAAAGAAGGCGTCTGTCATGATGGCTACCCCCGGAGCACAAGGCCAGGCCCAGCACCCCCGGGAGCAGGCATCATGCCCCCGGGTAAAAGCCCAGCGGCCCCTTATAGGGGCTCGTTGGACTCTGTTGGACCCATGTTGGACATCAGTCCTGGCGCCATAGGCGCCAGGCTCATACAGGAAGGTGTTTTGTGCACTTACCTGATGCAGACCATGCTGCAAGATTCAGGCCTCCCTGAGACCTGAAAGGGACTATTTTTTCATTGGGACTATTTTGCCACTCGGGCGTGGCCAGGGAAGGATACTTACCTGGAACTACTTTGGGGGCTATTTAAGCCACGCCCAGACAGAAGCTCACGCTTCGCGTTGTTCTGCATCCAAGCAGCTGAACGCTCACCGTGTCTGCTCCTGCATCTGGTCTCCAGCCACGCCCGCCTCGATCCTGGAACACCTGTAAGGAAAGAAGAGAAGAGAAAGGTGAAAACCAAGAATTTTATCAAACTTCTTACCTGCATCCGGAACCTTCACGCCAGCCTTCCTGAGAAAAGACTTTCACTTAAAAGCACCGCGTTGCTCACTGCAGCGCCGCGCTTCACTCACCTGTCCTCGGGAGTTCTTCCGGCTCCACCGCGACTGTCTGCACCGGTCGCCACATCTCTGCGCCTAGGGGAGAGAAGAAGAGACAAAAGGTGAGCAGAAGGAACATATGAGGAAAGCCTAATTTTCCGCCATAACACTTACCGGTCTTCAGTTGGTGGACCATTCCTCATTTCGGGTCGGCGCCGCTTCGTTGGCAAGTACGGCACCCCGGCCCCTATGGGGAAAGGACAAAAGACATTACTGGGGGAATATAAAGACATTAAGAGGGATCGCCCCCATCGCTAACTCACCTGAGTTTACCATCGGCAATTCAATCCCTCAACGCATCGCCTTCATTCTGCACCGGAAATAAAGGCCAGATCACAGGTTAAGAAGGCAACAGAAAAGGAGGCTCAACTCTTGAACTTTTGTAATCTTCATACTTACGGCGTTCCGCTCGGAAAAGTCAAGTGGATTTTGCCAGCGCCATTCTGAAAACCAGTGAAGTAACTGGACAAACACGCGCCCCTGCACCAGAAGCAGGATGGAGAGTTCATCCTCTCAAACCATAAGGTGAGCTTCAACCGGGGATTTCGGAGGAAGTTAGAGAAGAACGAAGGGGGGAAGAGGGGAGCAAGCACACTATTCTGCAGACTGTTAATCCCCTTTCTCATCTGCAGAAGGATATTCCTACGGGCCAGACAAGCAAGATTTGAGGGCCCTGTTCAGTCGGTGTTCCGAGTTCTGCGCATCACGCTCGAAGAGGCCACAGCAACCCAGACTAGACCAGCGCCTCCGTGGGAGTCAGGTGAGCGTTACAGAAAGCGAAGCCTTCCTACAAATTCCCACCCAGGCGCTATGGAAACTTCTGAGACTGATCAGTTGGCCTAACTACTGGGGGATTTACGGGCCGAAGTACACGCCGCTCGTCAAGAGACTAATGCTCTCAGGAGGGAAGTGATTGTATCAAAGGAAAGAACTGATGACCTGGCTAGACAGTTTTTGCAAGGTAAAGCTGGACACACTCCTCTACCCGGTTCCGGGGGGAATCCCGCTCCTGTGGTTCCCAGTAACCCTGTGCAGATTAATCTACCTGGAAACATGCCGCTGGCCCCACCCGAACGCTTTGCTGGGGACCCCAAACGATTCGCCGTATTCATGAATCAGTGTCGTTTGCACTTCCTATGCAGACCTGGGGCCTTCCCTAATGACCAGACCAAGGTAGCCTTTGTATTGTCATATCTCAGCGGCTGTGCTGCCGATTGGTCAGTTCCACTGGTTACTCAAGATCACCCAATTCTCCGTGATTTTCAAGGATTTCAAGCAAGCATGGAAAGGTTATTTGCTCGACACTCTCAGGGGCAGGCTCTGGATGACGAACTCCTATCCCTGCGACAGGGCAATCAGGACCTCCTATCCTACATTGCAACCTTTAGTAGACTAATTGTGGAAACTGGGTGGCCAGGGGATAAAAGAATCACGTTATTTTATCTAGGTCTACGCGGAGAACTTAAAGATGTCCTGGCCCAAGCTGTAAATCCGCCCCAAGAATGCACAGAATATATAGACTTAGTGGTCCAATTGGATCACAGACTTCAAAAAAGAAAAGCAGATCGGTCCAAGTTTGAGACCCGGGTGTTGGTCAAGACCCACGCTAACCCCAAGGGTGCTGATGTCTCTGAGCCTATGCAAATCGGAGGGGTTAAAGGATCTTTAACTCAAAAAGAAAGTGAAAGAAGACGGCAGATGCAATTATGTCTTTATTGTGGGTCCTCTGGACACTTTCTACGAGATTGCCCGGCAAAACCGCCCAAGAAGATGGTAAGAGCCGCTGATAAAAACCATGAAGACTCTGTTTCGGGAAACGACCACGCCCGACAAGCGTAGGGGTCCGCTTGCCGAGCTTGAAAACTAACTCTCAGACCTCTCATTTCATTGTGCCAATGGTCCTCGTAGATCCGGAACAGCCTAAGCGGTTGCATGCAATAAAGGCATACATCGATAGTGGGGCTATAGGAAATTATGTGGATCGTGAATTGGTCTCTAGGATTAACCTCCCTCTGCATCCTAAAACCAGCAAAGATGTCATCACCACAGTCGATGGAACCGAAAATACCGGTAACACATTCCACTGCTGAGGTGACACTTATAGGTCCGGACGGCCATCGGGAGGCAGTTGTGTTTGATGTAATCAAGGCTCCACAGTTTCAGGTTATTCTCGGAATCCCTTGGTTAGAGACACATAATCCTCGAATTGATTGGCGAGCGAAGAGAATAACCTTCCCGGATTGTGCACAAACCTGCTACCCAGAAAATCTGAAGATTAGTCTAGCGTCTGTAACCTCTGTCTCCATGCAACTACCTCCGGATTACCAAGACTTTCAGGACGTCTTCCAAAAGGAACAGGAACAGGCCAACACGTTACCTCCCCACAGATCGTGCGATTGCCAAATCGATCTGGTGCCCGGTGCACAACCCCCTTGTGGCAGGATTTATGCCCTTACTGAACCTGAGAATCTGCATTTGAGACAATATTTAGATCAATACCTAGCCAATGGTTTCATTCGCCCGTCAAAGTCTCTGGCATCCTCGGCTTTGTTCTTCGTGCCCAAAAAAGAAGGCGACCTTAGAACTTGTATCGACTACCGCGCATTGAACCAGATAACTGTTAAAAACCGTTACCCTCTGCCTCTGATCCCTGAACTCCTTGTCCAGGTGAAGGACACTTGCGTATACACCAAGTTAGATCTCCAGGGGGCTTATCATCTGGTGCGAGTAAAAGAAGGCGACGAATGGAAAACGGCCTTCCGTACAAAATATGGATTATTCGAATACCAGGTGATGCCTTTCGGGTTGTGCAACGCGCCTGCTGCCTTCCAATTCTTCATGAACGATGTCCTTCGGGAACTCATCGATGTTTGTGTTGTCGTATATATCGATGACATTCTTGTGTACTCCTCTTCGGAATCAGATCACAGAAAGCATGTCAGGGCCGTCCTTGAGAAATTGCGACAGCACAAACTGTTTGCAAAGCTGGAAAAGTGCGTTTTCCATACCACCGAGGTTGAGTTTCTTGGATTCATCCTGACACCTAAAGGGGTCTGAATGGACTCACGAAAAGTGGATGCCATCCTCAAATGGCCATCACCTAGTTCGGTGAAAGGTGTCCAAAGCATGCTTGGTTTTGCTAATTTTTATCGCAGATTTATCCTGGAATTTTCACATGTGGTACAACCCATCACTGCACTCTTGCGAAAAAATAAATGCTTCGAATGGACCGAGGAAGCCGAACAGGCCTTTCAGGAATTGAAATCTAAATTCACGTCTGCACATATTTTGAAGCACCCGCGTCCCGATCTCCCATATATAGTCGAAACCGACGCGTCCAGCTTAGCCATGGGAGCTGTCCTGTCTCAGAGAGACCCTGAAACCAACCAATTGCACCCCGCAGCATTTTGGTCCAGAAAGTTCTCGCCGCCTGAGGTAAATTATGCAATCACCGACAAGGAATTATTAGCCATTAAGTCCGCCTTTAAGGCTTGGCGGCATTATCTTCTTGGCGACAGGCATACCATCACCGTGATCACTGATCACCGAAACTTACAATATTTAAAAACTGCCAAGGCTCAATCGTTACGTCAGCTCCGATGGGCTTTGTTCTTTGCTGAGTTCGATTTTGTAATCACTTACCGCCCCGGCTGTAAGAATGGCAAAGTGGACGCGCTATCCCGAATAGGAATCGGAGAAATAGACACAAACTCAGAACCTGTGCCGATAATTCCCGAACAAAGAATTTTGGGGATAACCTTTTTACAAACCCTTGAAGACATTCAAGCACGGGTAAGAGAACTCCTGGACTCTACAGCCTTGCAGGATTGGATCCAAAGGGGGTCTTACTTTTCGGTCAATGATGGCCTACCTTACTTCCAAGGACGCTTATTTCTGCCAGAAAAGGAATTGCAAGAACTGATTATTTCCCGTCATCATGATACCCTCATGGAAGGACATCCTGGCATTGCCAAAACTGAGGAAAAAATTAAACGACAATTCTGGTGGCCTTCCTGGCGAAAGGATATTAAATCTTTCGTGATGTCCTGTGGAGTTTGCGCCCAAAACAAAGGCCAAAAGACAAAACCTGCCGGTCTTCTTCAGCCTTTAGACATTCCACCAGCACCTTGGCACACCTTGTCACTAGATTTTATCACGGACCTGCCCCCTTGTAATGGATACAATACTATTCTGGTTGTGGTGGATTTATTTTCCAAGATGGCCCATTTTATTCCGTTGAAAGGATTACCTTCAGCTTCTGTCCTAGCCAAGGAATTCCTCGAAAATATCACCCGTTTGCATGGATTCCCGTCCATACTAGTCTCCGACTGGGGAAGCCAGTTTATTTCTCATTTTTGGAGAAAATGTTGTCAACTGGCACAAATCGACATAAGACTCTCAACCAGCCACCACCCACAGACCGATGGTCAGACGGAGAGAACGAACCAGACCCTTGAACAATACCTACGATGTATGTTGCACCAATCGGAGGGTAATTGGAAGGATATTTTATGGGTGGCCGAATATGCATACAATAACTCGGTACACTCTGGAACTGGACAAAGCCCCTTTTATACCCTATATGGACATCACCCTCGTACTTCAGACCTGGACTCACCTCTGAGCCTTGAAATGCCCGCAGTGGACCATTTGCATTCCACGATAACACAAGCCTTCAAGGATGCAACTGCACATTTGCAACAAGCGAAAGGGAAATACAACAAGAATGCGGATCTGCATCGGAGTGAGGCGCCTCCATACCAAATAGGGGATCAAGTATGGTTGGCTACCAAACACTTATTGCTCAAGGGACCTCGAACTTTTAATCCAAGGTATTTGGGCCCTTACTCGATCAAAGCTATAATTAACCCAGTAGCAGTCAAGCTCGATCTACCAGCTAACATGCGGATTCACCCTGTTTTTCATGTGTCACTTTTGAAACCAATGCAACCAGGAACCAGATTAATAAAGCCACCAGAACCAATCCAGATAGATGGGGAGCCTGAATTCGAGGTGAAGAACATTTTGATTCTAAGATCTCAAAATCAAAACTTTTCTATCTAATTGATTGGAAAGGGTACGGGCCTCAGGAAGGGTCTTGGGAACCCAGCAACCACGTACATGCACCTCAGCTCGTAAAAAGGTTCCATCGGAATTTCCCAAACAAACCGAAACCTCCAGAGGGAACGACCTTGGGAGGGGCCTTTGGGGGGAGTGCTGTCATGATGCCTACCCCCGGAGCACCAGGCCAGGCCCAGCACCCCCGGCAGCAGGCATCATGCCCCCGGGTAAAAGCCCAGCGGCCCCTTATAGGGGCTTTTTGGACTCTGTCCTGGCGCCGTTGGCGCCAGGCCCATGTTGGACATCAGTCCTGGCGCCATAGGCGCGAGGCTCATAAAGGAAGGTGTTTTGTGCACTTACCTGATGCAGACCATGCTGCAAGATTCAGGCCTCCTTGAGACCTGAAAGGGACTATTTTTTCATTGAGACTATTTTGCCACTCGGGCGTGGCCAGGGAAGGATACTTACCTGGAACTACTTTGGGGGCTATTTAAGCTACGCCCAGACAGTAGCTCACGCTTCGCGTTGTTCTGCATCCAAGCAGCTGAACGCTCACCGTGTCTGCTCCTGCTTCTGGTCTCCAGCCACGCCCGCCTCGATCCTGGAACACCTGTAAGGAAAGAAGAGAAGAGAAAGGTGAAAACCAAGAATTTTATCAAACTTCTTACCTGCATCCGTAACCTTCACGCCAGCCTTCCTGAGAAAAGACTTTCATTTAAAAGCACTGCGTTGCTCGCTGCAGCGCCACGCTTCACTCACCTGTCCTCGGGGGTTCTTCCGGCTCCACCGCGTCTGTCTGCACCGGTCGCCACATCTCTGCGCCTAGGGGAGAGAAGAAGAGACAAAAGGTGAGCAGAAGGAACATATGAGGAAAGCCTAATTTTCCGCCATAACACTTACCGGTCTTCAGTTGGTGGACCATTCCTCATTTCGGGTCGGCGCCGCTTCGTTGGCAGGTACCGCACCCCGGCCCCTATGGGGAAAGGACAAAAGACATTACTGGGGGAATATAAAGACATTAAGAGGGATCGCCCCCATCGCTAACTCACCTGAGTTTACCATCGGCAATTCAATCCCTCAACGCATCGCCTTCATTCTGCACCTGAAATAAAGGACAGATCACAGGTTAGGAAGGCAACAGAAAAGGAGGCTCAACTCTTGAACTTTTGTAATCTTCATACTTACGTCGTTCCGCTCGGAAAAGTCAAGTGGATTTTGCCAGCGCCATTCTGAAAACCAGTGAAGTAACTGGACAAACACGCGCCCCTGCACCAGAAGCAGGATGGAGAGTTCATCCTTTCAAACCATAAGGTGAGCTTCAACCGGGGATTTCGGAGGAAGTTAGAGAAGAACGAAGGGGGGAAGAGGGGAGCAAGCACACTATTCTGCAGACTGTTAATCCCCTTTCTCATCTGCAGAAGGATATTCCTACGGGCCAGACAAGCAAGATTTGAGGGCCCCGTTCAGTCGGTGTTCCGAGTTCTGCGCATCACACTCGAAGAGGCCACAGCAACCCAGACTAGACCAGCGCCTCCGTGGGAGTCAGGTGAGCGTTACAGCGTCTTTGTCCTCTCCCATGAGTGATAAGGCATCTGTTTTACTGTTTCGTACACCTGGTCTGTACGTTATGATGAAATCATATTCGGCAAAGAAGAGGGCCCAGCGAAGCTGACACAAATATTGAGCCTTAGCAGTTCTCAAATATTGCAGATTCCTGTGGTCTGTGATAACAGTGACCGTGTGTCTTGCCCCTAAGAGATAGTGTCTCCAGGTTTTAGGGCCCCTTTAATTGCTAACAATTCCTTGTCAGTGATTGCGTAACTCTTTTCTGGTGCTGAGAATTTGCGGGACCAAAATGCTATGGGATGTAACTGCCCTGTCTCTGGATACCTTTGTGATAGTACCGCCCCCATGGCTACACTGGAGGCATCCGTTTCCACCACATAATGCAGGTCAGGTCGAGGATGTCTAAGAACAGGTGCTGAGGAGAATGCTCATTTCAATTCTTGGAAGGCGTTCTCTGCCTCGGAGGACAAGAACATTTTTTTGTTCTTTTTAAGGAGAGAAATGATTGGGTGGACAATCTGTGAAAAGTTTGGGATAAAGCATCTATAAAAATTAGCGAACCCGTGACACACTTTGCACTCCTTTGGTATTTGTTGGAGATGGCCATTGAAGAATGGCATCTACCTTGCGTGTGTCCATATGAACTCCTCGTGGGGTAAGCATGAAGCCCAAAAATTTGACTTCTGTGACATGGAAGAAGCATTTTTCCAATCTGGCAAATAGCCGATGCTGACAGAGTTTTTTCAGGACTGCCCTTACGTGACCAACATGCTCTTCCTTAGATTTTGAGTAAATTAGGATATCGTCGATGTAAACGAGGACGCAGATGTCCAATAGTTTGTGAAGCACATCTTTCATGAAGAACTGGAACGCCGCTGGTGCATTGCATAACCCAAAGGGCATCCCCTGATACTCAAAAAGCCCATAGTTAGTTTGGAAGGCTGTTTTCCACTCGTCACCCCTTTTAACTCTGACGAGGTAATAGGCTCCTCGTAGATCCAGTTTGGTGTAGATTCGAGCATTCTTCACTTGATCAAGTAATTCGGGAAGTGTCAGAGGGTATCTGTTCTTCACAGTGATCTGATTTAATGCCCTATAATCTATGCACGTTCTAAGGTCCCCCTCCTTCTTGGGTACGAAGAAGAGAGCCGAGGAGGCAGGAGACTTAGACGGGCAGATGAATCCGTTAGCTAGGTACTGCTCTAGGTAAGTCCGTAGATGCTAGTTTTCCTGCTCTGTTAAAGCATAGATTCAGCTGCAAGGAATCTGTGCTCCAGGAATCAGGTCGATCTGGCAGTCGTAAGGCCTGTGCGGAAGCAGGGTATTTGCTTGTTCTTTTTGGAACACGTCCTGGTAGTCCAGATATTCGGGAGGTAAGGTAGCAGAGAGCCCCAGGATGGGTTTAACTTTGACTTTCAGACTCTTTACATTCTTGTGGTAGCAACTCTTGGCACATTCTGGAGGAAAGGTCAGCACTCGGGTTCGCCAGTAAATCCTGGGCTTGTGAGTTTCTAGCCATGGCATTCCTAAGATCATTTGGAACTGAGGTGCCCCAATAAGATAGAAGGAAATGTCTTCCCGATGACCGTCCTGACACATCAGCATAACTTTATCGGTACATTGCATTACTGGGCCGGACGACAACTGAGAGCCATCCACTGCGGTGACGTTTTCCGATTGTTGTTTCTGCTGGAGAGGAAGGCCAATTCATGCGGCCAGATTCTGATTGACATAGTTTCCAACAGCTCCACTATCAATATACACTTCCAAGGCATGTACCTTGATGGTTGCTGGTGGTGGACTACAAGGACTGGAATGACCAGGTGTGAGGTCTGAATAACTTTCTTCTTTTTGCTCGACAAGTGGACCCCTACGCTTGCCGGGCATTGAAGATTTCCGGTATCTGATCCTTTTCGTCCATTCTGTTACACGTTGCACCTACTATTCTCTTGGGAGGTTTTATTGGGCAATTCCGAAGACAATGGGCCTCATTACAAGTGCTCCGGTCCAGAATTAACGTTGCCGGTATAACCATACCGGCACCGTTTCCACGTCCGCCTAATCATGACCTGCGAACCTGGAAATAGCACCACCTCCAACCGCCACCGCGGAGTTAAAGCTCCCGTAAACTGCGCCTGCACGGAAACCCCTCCGTTGCCGGCAATACGAAACACCGCGATCATCACAAGAAGCGCGGACATGGAAACACTGACAACAAAATGGCGGTAAAACCGTGATCACGGTGGCCGTACCGCCGCCACAGCGAACATGACGTTAAACTGTGCCTGGTGTCCTGAATCAGGCCACAGGTGCACCAAATCAGCCCAGCTGGAACCAGCAGGCCACTGGGAGCCTACAAAAGGGCCACACCCAGCCAACTCAAAACAGAACCATGCAGGCAGCAGCTCTAGTAGCATTGGGACTGGGCCTACTCAACCAACAGGCAGCACTGCACATGATGGCAGAAATGTTGCAGAGGAGGAGGCGGAGGCGTAGGAGGCGCAGACGGCAACCAGCTAACCCTGTACCCATGGCAAACCCCATTGTCCAGCCGGCAGCACCCCGCAGGCAGCCTGCAATACCACGCATCAGGGCCTCACCCTGGAACCTCACCCCAGGACAGATCCACACATTATACCGGCTGGACCGTCCAACAATCCTGTACATCACTGGCCTGATAGAGGACGACATCAGCAGCCACATAGACAACCCCACCGCTATCCCCCTCCTCCTGAAGGTCGTGTCTGTACTGCACTTTCTTGGCACCGGTACCTATCAACACACAGTCGGTGAGCTGCACGGCCTATTACAACCCTGTTTCTCAATAATCCTGGTTCAGGTACTGGATGCCCTGTTGCGCCATGTGTCTGAACAGATTGCCCTACCCCGTACCCTCCCCAGGTGATTGCCACCAAGTTGGCCTTCCATGCCATAGCAGGCATGCCAAATTGCATAGGTGCAGTCGACTGCACCCACATTGAGCTGACAGTACCATGTACAATTGAAATGGTGTTCCGCAATAGGAAACAGTACCACTCACTGAATGTACAGATGGTATGTGATGCGACGCAAGTGATTACACATTGCTGCGCACGTTTCCCGGGCTCAACCCATGACTCAATGGTACTGCGGAATTCAACATTGCCACGGTACATGGAACGCTATGCTGGACAAAGCACATAGCTTTTGGGTGAGTACAGCTGCCAATGCTCCGGTCCTATGTAAGTTGGGTGTGTGTGTGTGACCAGGGCAATGAGCTACATGAGTGGGCTGCTGCGACTGCACATGCATCACCCCCCGCCCATCCACTGAATAGACAGCAGAACCCAAACTTCACAAAGCAACACATGACAGGTAGCCACAGTGTGGCTGTACACACCCTGCCACCTGACACACACAGCCTGAACTCCCGCTGGCACACACACCTGGAGCCACAGCAAACCCCCCCTCATAATATGCAACACAGCCCTCACAATGTACATGATGGCTGTACATGAGACGTCCTGCATCTACTATATCATCACTGTGGAGTGACCCTGCCATGTGTGCACATCACTGCACAATGCCATACTCACAAGCCACATGCACACCAATGCATTGGTCAATGTCCAGCTGCCAACCCCCACTATGATGGCCATAGAAGATTAACACCCATCAGTGAAAACACTGCATGACACATACGCATGAATGAACAATGACACAAGATTGCACTGCATCTGATGAAGACATGATACTACAAACACTGACATGTCTTCCACATCTACATCCCATGTAGGAGATGCCGGATATGCACTCATGCCATGGCTGATGATGCCTGTTCGGAGGCCAAGGAACAGGCATGAGGATGCATACAACAGGGCACATGTCCGCACACGTGGCATGATTGAGAGGACATTTGGACTACTGAAGGCCCGGTTTCGCTGTTTAAGCAGATCTGGCGGATCACTGCTGTACAGCCCAGTGAAGACGGGTAAAATTACGCTTGTTTGTGCCATGCTGCACAATCTGTGCCTGCGCAGAAACATTCCAATGCCCCCAGACAGAGATGATGAAGATGAGGATGGTGACGGAGACGGAGATGGGGATGGGATGGCACAACCACCTCCTGGGGGTCCACTAGATGGACAACGAGCACGGGATGCACTGATTCGCATTTACTTTTGAGAGACAGCACATCCACAGCATTTCAGGGATATGGTGATGCCACTAAATGAATAAAGGGTATTTCCGTGACCAAATTCTAATTGTCCCTATGGGTCGGCCATGTGTTTTCAGGCATGGATCTGTTGATCGTAGAAAAATTTCCTATGGACCTTACCCGACTTGTCGTCCACTAAACAAACGATAAATCAGGCTGCTGTGCGCCGACATTATGTGATAATCCTATCACTTGCCCCATCGCCCTGGCTGCCCTGCTTTTGCGGCACTAAATCATATCCCCCGCCCCTGAGCCTGACATCAACAAAGCATTCATATTCCCCGCCTTTCTCCATGACGTTACTGGGCTGCGTAGCCAAACGCGCCCTGTCGACTTCTACGCGACTTCACACAGCACCCGTAAAACAACACAGATCATCTCACAACACAGCGTGCCACAATTCAAAATATGAAACTGTGGTTTAAAAGCAAACAGCAGGATTGTACAATTGGTAAAGTACATTTATTTGACGTCAAATGTTTACAGAATATTCAGCGATTCGCATTTGTCTTTGCTCTCGATCCGCAAAAGTTCATCTTGAGTGACGCGCTGTTCCTTTGCGGTACACATGGTGTTACTTTACAATAAAAGAAGCACTATAGTCGCACTGATAATCGCAAGGCTGTTCCAACAACGAGGCACTACACCACTGTAACGGTTGGTATGTTGCTTCTAGCCGCTAGTACCGCGTAAGGGCATATTGGTCCTTGCCGATCGTCCCATAAAATGGTCAGGGTGGTGAAGTTGTTGACATGGAGCTTCACCTGGCAGTTGAAGAACCCGTCGGCCGGGGTCTGGAAATGATGGCATTGGCAGTAGGGAAGGATGTACCTGTATTAAAAACATAAATTAGTCTCTCCAGCCGATCTTCATTAAAATTATTCATTTTATTTATTGGGCCTGAAACTATTTGCTAGCGAGGATAGTGCAACGGAGTATGTTACGTTATTCCCACTAACCCACCCCCTCTCCTCCGCCTTTTTCAGAGCCGCCTGAGCGCCAGGGGACCACTTCGGCGTTGATAGTGCGCGGTACAAAATGCCACATTGAACGAACAAGTACAACTTAACCGGGCTTTAAAGCTACGCTATTGTTAATATATTCCGGTATAAAATCATCTAAAGGGTTACTTACATTAGATTTGCATTTTCCATTGTCTAGGCGTAATGCAGTCCCGAAATACCACTCCGTCTGTGCCAACGATCTTTCTTATAGTGAACAAACATGAAAATCGGTCTAGTTTCAGAAATTTCATCCTTATCATCTCTTACGTTATTGCACCCCTCCTTCAAAAGAAGTCTTTAGGCACAGTCCCTGTCTGTCAAGGTCAAAAAACAATAGAACCTTATACTGCGAGTCGTGGGCCGCTCCGGCCCACGAGCAATAAATCGAAGCAGCTGACCTTCACTGTGAACGTGCATACATTCTTACTTTGCAACATTCTGTGTAAAGCCATCCCTGAGAACTTGAATTTTACACTCCATCTTTGTATATTGTCTGCGTGCTTTGCAGCCCTAGAGAACCATAAATATGGAGATAATTGTCTCTTTATGTAAAAGTGAGATTTATCGTTTGTTTAGTGGACGAAAGGTCGAGTAAGGTCCATAGCAAATTCTACTACGATCGACCGATTAATGTTTAAAAACACATGGCCGACCCGTAGTGACAATAAAAATTTAGGACCGGAAATACCCTTTAATTGTACTGCATGTTGTATTTTCAATAAACCAGGAAAGAAAGTGCATTGGGTAAGTAAGCTGTACACCCATGCCCACCCACTACCCAAACGTACACACCCCCAACCAGGCCCCAAACAACTAACCCCCTAATGGACCTCCCCCACCACCCAAACGTACCCACCCCCCTACACCCAGGGTGTCCCCAAATGTCATGTCGACTGGCCTCCCCACATGCCACAATTTGCGGGGGCGCTTATGCAGTGCTTTGTCCTTGCTGGCGGCTCCAGTCAGCCGACTAGAACGCCTCCGTGTCCTGGCAGTGGCAGAGCTGGATGGGGTGGTGCTGGATGAGGTGACTGTCTGTGTGACTGTGGGCAAGCGCTCTGAAACGCCTGCTGGGCTACCAACATTGACTCAGCAATGCTGGATTGCACACTGTTCCCTTCCCTGACATGGCGTGCCAGGGTGACAATGGTGGCCGCAAATCGTCCAATCGACCTGGAGAGCCGCCGCACCGACGTAGCATTGCTCTCACGCTGCAGCATGGCCTCCTCCCGTTAATGCACGGCCTCCTCACGCTGCAGCCTGGCCTCCTTCGCTGACTTTCCACCAGCTGCGTCATTGTTGCTCAAAGTGCTGCAAGCGTGTACTGAGCTCAGTCATGGAGGGAGTTGGGGAGCGCATGGGGCTGTGCAGTTCTTGGGGGCTGAACTGTAGGCCATGGATGGGTGACACCTCATCCATGTTGTCCCCTTCACCCTGTTGTACTGCTTCGGCCTGCATGCCCGGTGCATTTCCATCACTTGATGCAGCCTCCTCAGCTGTGCAGATGGGCTGAGAATCATCATCCGGGGCTAGGGTGGGTGCCTGCATGGGGATGGTGGCGTATGCTGGTGTGCCTGATGTAGCCGGTGTGCCTGATGTGGCCGGTGTGCCTGATGTAGCCGGTGTGCCTGATGCAGCCGGTGCTTGTGTGCTGGAGCAGCTAGCATCATCCTCCTGGGCAGAAGTGCTGAGTTGGGTGCGTACAGGTGGCCGCTGCGTTGCCTCTTGGCTGTCACTGTCACTTGTCTCGACTGTGGGGATACAGAGGGCATGCTGTTAGTTGTGTGATGTTACTAGATGTGTCCATCACATGCATCCAACATGATAATCCATGACCACTTGCATGTACACACTTGTGACTATTGATGCACTCAGGTGTGTGTGTGTCTGCTTCCAGTCAGGCACGCACTGTGTGCATTTCCAGGGTTCATCCTTTGGGGATGTGTTACTTGTCATCTGGCCAGTCAGTGGGTCCATTGGGTCACTCCTGCCCTGTTGGGGGGCATTGTGAGTGGGTCCATTGGGTCACTCCTGCCCTGTTGGGGGGGCATTGTGAGTGGGTCCATTGGGTCACTCCTGCCCTGTTGGGGGGGGCATTGTGAGTGGGTCCATTGGGTCACTCCTGCCCTGTTGGGGGGGCATTGTGAGTGGGTCCGTAGGGTCACTCCCATTCACACTTATGGCTTTGTACTATGTGCACTTACCAGCATGTGCAGGTGGGCTCACTCCTGCCTCTGCCTCTCCTATGCCGTGGATGCCTTCGAGGTGCATGACACTGCTGCAGCGCTCCTCCCACGGTTGCAACTTGAGAGGGGATGCAGGGCCTTCACCAGTGCCAGTGCTGTGTTGGCGGTGTGCAGTCATGAGGTTGCGCACCCGGAGCCTGAGGTCATCCCACCTCTTATGGCAGTCCTTCACAGAGCGTGTGGTCACACCAACCGCTGTGCACTTGCGTGCTGCCTCCACCCACACCTCCTTGCGCCATTGCTGAGTAACGCGCCGCTGGTCTGCACTAAAGAGCATTTCCGCATGCTCAACAATGTGGCCCACCAGTACTGTGAGCTCAGCCTCACTAAAGCGCGCCTTTCGCTGTCTGTGTGCTGGTATCCTGGATGCCATTCGATGAGTTGTCAGTCTCAGGGAGGTAATCTGGCCTGTGGTGTCTGAGGATGGCAGTGGATTGTGCTTTATATAATGGCCGCCTCTCTGTTTCCGTTTTTTTTCCTGCGGTCATAGTGTTTCCGCTTCCGGTGTTGGTGTTTCCGCTTCTGGTGTTTCAGTGTCGGTGGGGGTGGACATGGGTTTAGCACCATTTTCTGTGGCGTAAAGTCCATGTGCGTGGGTGTTTACATGACGGCGGTGACTCCGTTTCCGCCTCGGTGTGTTGCGCGCGACCCAAGTGCCGTAATCGGCCCTTCTTTCCGCAACCTTGCGATCACGGAAGTGGAGTAACCGTCGTCACGGAATCACCGGATTCCGGCACGGCCGACTCGTAATGAGGCCCAATGTCCTGTCTTGCCGCATTACAAACAAAGTTGTTGTTGCCTCATTCTTTCTCTCTCATCTTTGGATATAGGGGCCTGTAATCCCCCAATCTGCATAGGTTCAGTTGGTTTGTGAGTTTTAGTTTGATTGTCTATGGGTCGCATGTAAACCGACCTCCCTTCAGATCTTCTGCGGTCCATTTTCCTGTCTTGTAGCCTATGGTCCAGCTGTACCGTCAGATTAATATATTCTGCACAACACTCCGTAGGGTTGACCACTTGGGCAAGCACGTCCTTTAATTCCCCACGTAACCCTCGATAGAACAGTGTGGTTCTCTTTTCTTTGGGCCAATTGGTTTGTGCAATGAGGCGATTAAAGGTGGAGATATATGTCAGCAGATCGTGGCTCCCCTGTCTGAGAGATAAAAATTCCTTGTCTAGGGCTTGTCCCTGGTGTGCCTGGCAAACAACTTTTCCAATTCCTGTTGAAATGCACCGAAATTGTGAAGTACTGGATCATCTTGGTTAACTAATGGTATGGACCAATCTGCTGCCCTGCCTCCCAAATATGAAAGTACATAGGCAACTCTGGCACTGTCATTAGGGAAGGCCCCAGGGCGGCACAGGAAATGGAGACGACACTGGTTCATGAATATAGCATATTTGTTGGGATCGCCGGTAAAACGTTCGGGCAGGGCCAAAGGCACAGCCCACGGGAGGACCACTTGGATTGATGGTGATGGCTGCGGCGAAGGGGTTGGTGCGACCCCGGTTAAAGGAAGTTTGAAGCATCTGTCTTGCCAGATCATCAGTTCATTCTCAAGCAACAATAAGATCCCTTCTTAGGGCATTAGTCTCTTGTCTGGAGGCATGCACTTCAGCCCGCAGTTCCCCCAACAATTGGGCCAACTGGTCAGTCTCTGAGGTTTCCATAACGCCCAGGCAGAGATTCGGAGAGGCTTCGCATTCTGTTACACTCACCTGGTCTCTGCGGGGACGTTGGGGCACGGTTGGAGCACGGTTGGAGCCCTCCCTGGATTTGGCTTTCCTGGATCTTACTTTACCCCCAGCTGCGGCAATTTGGTCTGGTCAGGTTGCTGGCAATGCCCTTGGGGGAAGGTAAGAGGCAGTGAGAATGCTGTGACTGAATTGCGATCCCCCGCGAACCCCTCGTGCCAGAATGAGATGTGCAAGCGTTTTCCCATAGGCTCTCACCTGTGATTTTGAAAAAATGAGCTCTCCATCCTGCTTCTCTTCAGCAGGGGTGCTATAGAAGGACCCAGTTGCTTCACTGGCCCGTATGCGTAATGGCCCAGACTGGCTACGACCAATCCTCATGGGAGGTGAGAGTTGATAATAATGATTATTGTCCGTATGCTTCTGTAAATTCTTTCCCAATGATTGTTGTCTGTATCCTTAATAATGTCTTTCTTTTCCCCAATAGGTGTGGAAGATGGCTCCGCTGAGTCGCGTTGCTGACAGTGTGCCCACGCGGTGTCAGAAAAGAATGAAGCAGACCCCACTAGAAGGTAAGTAGGGTTTCTAAATGAAATGCATGGCTTAGGTGTTGCGCGGCCAAGCGTTAAATGTTTATGCGGTTTCTAACCTTGTGCTGTCTTTATTTATTGCAGGGATGGCCTGGCGTCGGAAAATGGATAACGGCTATCCGGGAAGCTGTTTGCGGCTGCGAGATGGAAGTACCGCGAGGATGCCTGACAAGAAGAAAACTTCTGCATGAATGAAGACTCCGACAGGTTAGGAAGAGGCGCCCAACAGAAGATGGATTCGAGGAGACATGTAAGGTGCGCACTGGAGATACTGGCATGAAGCTAGTAGCACTTCAAGCGGTGGTATGGCTGGCTTAAAGAAGGTGGGCACTGCCGATGCCGGATCGAGGTTGGATGCGCTCCGGGCGATGGTATAGCTGGATCCAGGTAAGGTGCGCGTTGAAGATGTACAGCTGGAATCAGGTAGGTGCGCGCCAAAGATGTGAAGCTGGAATCAGGTAGGTGCGCACCGAAGATGTGAAGCTGGAATCAGAAGATGCGGAGCTGGAGACAGGTAAGAGCTTCAGACGGTGGTAAGCGTTACGCTGCATACAGCAGATTAACGCGAAGCCTCAACATGCAGGTGGGGCCGGCTTAAATAGTCTGGCCCTAGCCACTCCCCTTTAGCTCCGCCTTGTGGCCCCACCTCACCACACCCATAGATGTATGCACGTGCCTTCCAATGCTTTCTAATGGCCACGCCCGGCCTGGATACAAAGGCACCAGGACAGCGTCCATTTAGACCCTTTGGAAGGAGGAAATAAGGGCCCTTGGTTAGTGGCCATGACACAAGCGGGCATCAACTTTTGGGAATTCTCCAATGTTCAAATCACTCTGAGGAATCACCAATGCTGGAACATGAATGAGCACCAAAGAACATGTTCCACCCCAATCCTTGGGCAACTTCATGTAGGCTCTAGGCCCACAAGCCCAATATCGATCCATCAGGGCAGCTGTCCCTGCTCCCATTCTGGAAACATGAATTGTAGTTTTACAGCCTTTATTGTTTCCTCCCTCTGCATTGTCCACAAGGCCTTCTGGGGCCTAAATACCTTCAACTCTCTCTTCCTAAATATCTTTCTTCTCGAGCTCTTTGCTCAACCGCCTCCAATTCCCTCAGGGCCAGTCGCTTCTCCAAGCAACGTGTTGGTGGTAGATCTCTTTCTTCGGGTGGTACAGACTCCCTGCCCCCCTGAAACTTGACAAGAACTATCTCCGGTTCCGGAAGCACCTCATAACCTTTCTCTTGGCTTCTACTTTTTCTCCTCCTCTCCCCTGCTGATTTCCTGGCTGAAACTGAAACTGCACTGGTTAGCTGGCCACCCTCTGATCTCGAGCCCAGGTCCCCTCCCCCACCAGTCGCACACCTGCACTGCCTTCCTGGCAACCCCCGCACTTTGGGACTGTTTTCTGTATCCCTACAGCCCCACTTCCAGCACTTGACACTTGATTCCTGCACTTACCCTTACCCTTGCACTTGCCACCTGCTGGCCGTACTTGACTTATTGTTATTTATTCTATTATCCCATGTACTGCGCTGTCCCCTCACCCTTCCTCCCACATTTCCCCCTTCCCCTGCACAATCTGAATGACACCTTGCCTAGTAGGATCGTTGTCTGTCTTCCACCTGTTCCCCCTCCCTTGCCTCGTCGCACCTTGAAACACTTGTGCATAGGCGTGTTATAAATGCCTTATCATATCATATCATACACAAATCTTTCTGTGTCTTCGGAAACACAATGTTGCATTCTCCAATGGGACCACACTCATTGGACCCGATTCATCTTCTACCCAAGTGAGTAGTTTGGCATGTTTAGCCCATGACTTCAAGCACATATTGTTTACTCTCTGCTCCTCTTGAACACATTCTGTCATTAATAAATGAGCTATACATGACATTATTCCTCCTTCCCATCCCTTCTTGGTTTTCACTCGTCCATAGACTAAGACTTGAGTTTGTTTCCAACATCCAGGTGATCCAGCTGTTTCTGTTATAGCAGGTCAATCCATTCTATTCATATCTTCGATGACTACTTCTTCTTGTTTTGCTGCAGGATACACAAGCATCCTACTCCAATCTGGGTTCCTTCTGCATCTGTGAAGTCTTGATATAGTCGTCCTGGAATGGAAACGACAATTTCGATCTCCTTCGCAAAGTAGCCAAACTTCCCTGAAATTATCCTCTGATTACACATGCTGCAGGATGAATGAGACATCTGGCATCGTATTCTGGAACTTCTCTAGAGATAAATGTTTGTACTGTGTGCATGACATAGGGGATGAGAGCACAGATGTAGAAATTCTCTTTAGAGGTTCTCTCCCCTACTTCTCTCAGGTGGTGATACCACATGTTATTACCTAGGTGTGCTGCATTGTTGAGGAAGGTATTTATCCCCTCTTTATCTAGGTATATGTTAATGTTTTCATTTTCTTCCTCTGCATTTCTCTTATGTCTCCCAA
Source organism: Ambystoma mexicanum (assembly GCF_040938575.1). Lineage (NCBI taxonomy): Eukaryota > Metazoa > Chordata > Amphibia > Caudata > Ambystomatidae > Ambystoma > Ambystoma mexicanum. Next base: position 822,523,478 of record NC_090922.1, read on the forward strand.
GAGCAAAGGATGTGTAGTATTCACGAAGCACATCAACAATAGTTCTATTAGTTCCAAGAACTATGGGAACCTTTATCTTAGAGGTAATGAGCAAATCAAAAGCAGTTCCCTTAGTGGGGAGGATTATAGGGGCCTCTACCTCAGGCAGAGTGCTAACATAATAGAGACTGTGAAAGATCAGAAAAAGAAAGATAACAAGAGTAATCCTACGGGCATATAGTATGCCCAAAAGCATGGCCATCCACTTTTTACGCCATTCTGGTATCTGCTTCACTTGTTCATTCTCTAGAACTGTGCCGCCTTCAAAATATCAAATTGTTTAATACATTCATCAATCTTTTTTATACTTCCAGTTCAACACCTCCTCATTATGGCAATAAGAAGCCTCCTTATCGCTGGGCCATTTTTAGGATCATGTAAAAAATAACAAACATCAACGTTTCTTCCGACAAGAGCAGGATAAGGTTGAAGTATAAACACAAAGACAGAATGTACAAGTCGATGAGCATCACTATATGGGAGTACCATATAGTTAATTTTTTTAAACACATATACACCACAAAATGAATTTGGATACTGGTCCTTCTTCCGATTTGTAATCAGGAATTGTTGTTTAAGCATGACTTTAATACTTCAACACATATTTCTAAAGTTCTTTTTCTTACAATTCCTGTGATTTTCTGCAAGTCCATGCACTCTCACTAAAATATCTATATGGAGTGTCTGTACAAATCACAGTCCAAATGTAAAATCTTTAAAGTTAGCTTGGTAAACACTTTACCGTCCTTCTTCTTTATCATCGAATAAGTCTGCACATGTTGAAATTATTCTTCTTGTCTTGCTTCTGGATTGGCAATGGTGGGGGGAAGGTCTCTCCTTTGTAGACTTTTATATCTCCTAAATTGAGCCAAGCTTGTCTTCCTTGGACTTTTACAGCTGAAAGGGTTACGTCCTCAACACAGAAGGGGCCCTTAAAATGTGGCTTGTGCCATTTACTGGTAAAACTTCTGATAGGAACGCTATCACCAATATATTGCTCGGGTGCTGAAACAAGTTCACTTTCACTTCTTGTTGAATTGTCTTCATCTCTGTTCTGAGACCAGCCAAACTGACGCTTGACTTGATCTGAAATGAGAGCAATGCTAGAGGTCATACATGTCAAATAATAATGCAGTTCATCACCTAAAATCTTAGCTACACTCTGGTCACCACCTCTACTTCTAGAAGGAGGTGTAAGTGGCCTTCTCATTCAACGCCCTGTCACTAGTTCATGGGGGGTAAGGTAATGGTCTGCATGAGGCTGATTCCGAAGGGCATATAAAGCTAAAGGTAGGCAATATAACCATACTTTGTTGAACATCATCTTGATTTTTGCAAGCCTCTCTTTAAGGAGGCTGTTGAGTCTCTCATATATCCTGTTTGCTTGTGGGTGATAAGCAGAAGACAACTTGTGTTTTATGTTTAATAAGAGCCCTATTCATTGAAACACCTCATTAACAAAATCTCACCCATTATCGGATCTCAGCACTTCACACACACCCCATCTTGGAAAGACTTTGTGCACTAAAAACTTTGCTACGCAAGCGGCATCAGGGTGTGTGCATGGACCTGCCTCGATCCACCTAGAGAAGGGACACACCACCATTATGAGATACATGTATCCATTACACATGTGCATCATATCGACATAATTGATATGCGAATGTTGAAAGGGACCATTCGGTCGAGGTATTACCCCTCTAATCATTCTCAGTGTATGCACAGCAGTAAACTTTTGACACACGACGATGCAATTAGTCATAAAGAGTGCAACATGTTCCAACAAATTTGGAATTAACCAGTCTTCCGCAATCATAGCAGCAAGAATCTCCCTAGTTACATGAGCAGGGTAATGCAGCTGCTCAAGCGTGACTTTTAACAATGTTACTGGCATCACCGGGCTTCCAGTGCCATATTTTCGCCATAATTGTTATGTGGGGTATAAAGAACACCCCCATCATTTCCATAATTACTGTTCTTCCTGTGGTGCAGTCCCTTGAATCTCCATTAATTGGGTAATAGATAGTTTATTTAATCCTTCTTTCACTAGGATAGCAGTGATTACCTTTTTTTTAATATTTTCAGAATCAAAACTTGACATATCTGGGGAATATGTACCCTTTTGCCTTCTTTCTCTGCGGCTTCGTTCACACGAGAGACAAATCTGTTTGTTTAGTGTGCGCTGTGCATTTAACAATCGCTATGGCTACTGGGAGTTGTAGTGCTTTAATAAGCCTATCCAATAAGGATGCATGTTGCACTGGAGTGCCTTCCGCACAGAGGTAGCCCATCCTTTTCCAACGTGCTAACCCTGCATGTACAGTTCACATCACATAGGCAGAGTCACTGTACACATCACTTCCTGCCCTTTGTATTTTTTAAGCATGACAATAAGTGCCACTAATTCGGCTGCTTGTTCTGAAAAGTGAGACGATAATCTTGCACTTGCTACAACTTCAAATTCTCCATTTAATCTATGTCTCATTACCGCTTTTTCCTGAATGCCTTTCCCCACTAGTCTGATCAATTTTCAAAGAACCATCAATAAAGAGAATTTCTCCTCCCGCCAAAGCATTCACCTTCACATGGGGTATGTCTTCATAGAATTCAACATAATTACCACAATCATGCACATGCTCGCCTCTTTCACTGGCTCAGCTACAAACATAGCAGGATTCACTATTTTCCATCTTAAAACTTTGATTGCAGGGTTTGAAATCATTACCTCATAGGCTTAAGCTCTTTGAGCTGTACTGTGCCCTTGGGTTTTTCTAAAATAGCAAACAGAGCATGATATACAAATAGGGTAATTGAGCAGCCCATAACAATACTTGTAGACTTCTCAATAGTGAACTGTTGCACGGGCAATGTCCTTTCATAACTGGATCTAAAAGCCCACTGTAATATGACAAAGGCTTGTACCCCAGTATGGTCCTCTGCGTGAGTACTGCAGTCATAACTGTGTCATTTGTGTGTGAAAACAAATAGAATTCCTCAGCATAATTGGGAATTCCTAAAACAGGGGCTGTGCAAATTGCTTTTTTCAGTTCCTCAAACCCTTCCTCCATTTTCTCAGTTCATACTATTTTTACCTTGTCCGCCTGTGCTGTCTTTAAAGCTTTCAAAAGTGTTCTTGTATATGTGCTGTAATCAAACACCCAGGCTCTGACATAATTACATAGCCCCAAAAATCTCTGCATTTGCTTCACTGTTTGGCCTTAGCGTTTTCATAATCGCCTCAGCTCTTTCAGCGGTCACCTTTTTCCTTCATGTGAAATCAGCTGCCTTATCTATAACACCTCTTTTTGGCAATACCGTAAATTCTCCTTGTCTACTTTATATCTTTTGTCTGCTAGGATAGTCATCAATTGAATAGAATCTTGTCTGTACTCATCTTCCATGGTGCTGCAAAAAAGAAGTCATGTCTTGTGAGTACTTGTGTAACGGGATCGAGAAAAATGCATTTTTCAGATCGATCACCGTGAAATACTGAGCTTCCACCTGAATAATACATAGTATCATCGCCAGATTAGAAACAAAAGGAAACTCTGCTTCTACAATCTGGTTAATCGGTCTCATATCTTACATAAATCTGCACGACCCACCTTTGGATTTTTCGATCGGATACACCACGATGTTACACAATGATTCTGATGGCACCAGAATCCCTTGCTCATCAGTGCCTTGATAGTCTGAAATATGCACACATCAGCCTCTCGAGATATGGGATACTGCTTTGCTCGAGGTAAAATCTCTCCTGGTTTCAGCTTTATTCTAACTTCCCCTATTCATTTCAAAAGGCCTACGTCATAAGGGCCTGTGGTCCAAAGGACGCTTGGCACCTTCTCCAAGTCTTCCTGAAAATATGCTGGGCGCTGCTGCACTATCACCATTTGCTGTGGGACCTCTCTCTTATCTATTCTTATCCAGTACGTGATGCTCATAAAAAACACCACATCATCATCTGTCGGGTTTTCTCTAACTAAGTCGTCATCAGTAATGTTAGTCAATCTGTACCCTTCTTTGAGAGCTATCATTGTTCTCCATGGTCTACCCTCATTTTCTAATGCCTCGAGCATCACCATTTCCCTTCGTACTATGGCAGCTTCCAATTCTATAGGGATTGTCTGTCCGGCTCTTGGTCCGTTGGCATTCGTGGTCTGAACAAAAACTCATCAGGTATCCTCACAATTTTTCCCACTAAGCCAGGTAGCCATATCAGTAGAATGCTCACTCCATACAGAAAATCTCTGGATCTACTGGAGCACCTCGCAGACTACCTGCCCTGTGAACGCCAGTATAAATTCGCCCACGTTTAAATAATGTATCCCTGGAGTGGAACACACTATCCCTTGGTCAGTGAAGGAAATCGTCATGTTAAGATTTGTCATTAAATCTCTTCCCAAAGTATTAACTGGTGTCTGTCGTAAATATAACAAAGGAGCAGACACATCACATTCTCCTATAGAGATTGGCAATTCATTAGTAAAAGGAACTCGACTTATAGCTCCAGAGAACCCTTGAGCATTCATTACAATTCCCAACATTGGATATTTTCCCTCTCGTATACATGAGCGAGTAGCTACAGTGTCTACTAGAAAAGAAAAAGATTTGCCTCCTATCGTCACATCGACCCTTGGTTCCCGTTGGGGGTCTGGTGTCACAGATAGTACTGAAAACATCAAGTCACCCTGTGAGCTGTCCTATTGTCGATACAGGCTCATCCCCATCCCTGTGAAAGGATTTCCTCCTACCACAGTGACACCTCCTATTCTGGGTGTCAGCACTTGTCCTGGGTTTGCACACTGCTGTATCTGCATGGGAGCTTGTTGTGACTGCCCTTGTGGTGGATTCATTTGCTTGCACTCTTGCTGTGATATTCTGTGTGATCTTTGGCAGACCACCCTTGAGCTGTGTGCTATATGGTGGAGCATAAGCTTCCCACTCTCTTGAAAATTGCCCATTCTGTGCATTCCTTTGGCTCCGACATGTTCGTGCAATGTGCCCTGTCATCCCAAAATTCCAACATACTGTGGGTGCTCCCCTAACGAGTCCTCCTTGAATAAATCCTCCCTGTGTGTACTGGTTTTCTTTTTGCGTATTCTGAAACCCACCTTGATTATTTTAGAATCCACCTCTTCCTCTATAACCCATACCTCTGCCTCTCGGCACAAACCCATATTAACCTTGGTCCATTGGGCGTTGATTAATTGCCTGCAATGTACCCACTACTTCCTGCATTCCCAATACCTCTCCGCTTGTCAATACCGCACCATCCATGGCAAATTTGGACAATTTTTTCTTTTACTTTACTAGCTTAGCTTTCTTGATTATCCTAGTCTCATCGTTCTTCCTATTTTTCTCCTGTAACAACCCACAGTGATGCCCTATCGTCAGCTGTATTTCAGGACATGGTTTTGCTTCCATTCCCACCTGTTTCTTCATTTGTCTCTGTACCGGTTCTGGTAACCCTTGACATTAAATGTGGTAAAATAATGCCATTGTTTCTTCCCACAGTTCTTGAGTTTTAAGTTGACACTACTCTTGAATGTCCTGAATGTAAGCAATAGGGTCTTCATCTTCCTCCATCTTTCATGTCATTTTTGCACCCATATCTGATGTATCAGGATATTGTACCCAAAGTACGCTGCAATTATTAAATGGCGCCCCAACATGCGCTCTATTCTGTGCGGTCACACTTGAATACCCTGCCCTTCTCCATATGTCGTCAGGTCTTTCCCCAAGAATAGCTGCCAGGAGACCCTTAATGTCCCCTATGGCCAGCGTATTTACCCCTGTAATTTTTTCGAGTTCGTATATCCATCTCCCATCGCCCAACGTCAAACTTGGGAGCTTACACCTTAAATTATCCTTATCCATCTGCGGCCATGGAATATACTGTGTTCTTGCAACCCCTTTTTCCAATAAGGTAAACTGTGTAAATCCTACCCCAAAATTGGATCCTACTATCAACCTATCCCTGGCAGAAATGATTGTTACCATCTGCCTCCTTATGTTTATGTTTATTATTTCTATTGCGCACCGAGTACCCAAAGGTTTATGGGCACATACAACAAAGAAACAAACAATACAAACAATTCTTAGAGCAAGAACAAAAATGAGCAGCAGGGGAATGTGTCATCAACACAGTACAAAACAAGCAACAAAAAAGCATACCGTAGGAGAAACCGCCTAAAGCCGAATAAATAATCAGATAATCAAATTACAACAAGTGGATCCCCTCGGCATATATCTACACAGTTTTAGGAAGGCAGGTAGGGAACTGGACAATTGGGAGATGGGGTGGGCACTGCTTTAATTTCTGTTAGTTACTTGTTTTGCAATAAGTTGTGGGGGCTCACCCTTGAGCCTAGGCACCAGGTTCTAAACAATATCCACACAGTAGGGCTGGAAAACTTCCAACCCTGGGTGAGCTCGCTCTGTCTCCCCTCGACGGGTTTCAATTCACTCTTCAATGCTTTTTATATACTTCATTAAATAATCACCATTCTTAGTATAGTATTACATATACTTCAGGTATTTATTTATTCCTGGCCAATCAGTGTTTCAAAGTTATTGCCAATGCATTTCGGACCTCCGTCCATCATCAGGGTCATTAACACTATTATTTTTCAATCAATGACATTCCCATCACCATGATCCATTCCCAATAATTCACCATTGAGTGAAATTCATAAAGAAAATACATGCACATGCCGGGTTAAGGTTGTGTTCCATCATGGCGTTCAAATCAATATGACAAATACAAAAATACAAAGACATCCATTATAGATCTTTGTTAAGCCTCCTTTCACAATATGATAAATATTAAAACACTTTCTACCTGTTTGGCTTTATGCTTCCAAAGTGTCCATTCACCACTGTTGCCAGTGTCATTATCTGCACGTATTCTGTGAAATAAATATTCATATATATGTGTATGATTATTTCCTAGTCAGTGGTCCCCACACTTCTGTGTTTCCAATTAACATTCTCCTGCGCCGCACTTACCTTATTTCCTGCTCTCCATACGCGTCAGCTATCCAAAAAAAGAGAGCTGCCGCCATTCGAAGTAGCGTAAATAAATGCTAGTCGTTCTCGCGTATGCGCGCTGGTGTGCACAATGCCGTGACGCCTTACACTAATCTGTCTCGCGCATGCGCGCTGGTATCTCCTCCGTAATCGAGCGCAGAACTGCTCGTATAACTATATATCTATTGCCATATTTACATTTCTACATGGGTATTATTAGGAGTGTTACTATTTTCGCAGTAGACTAGTTTTCACTATGAAATCCCATCATTTGGTGTGCGGGCACGCACATCTTTATTGAAAATCATGGAGGCCCACGCATTCGCTGTGGTCCTACTGGTAGTGTCTCTGTATCCCATGTTATGTACAAGTGTTGTATTTATCAAATTTACAGCTGTGTCAAACTGCTGCTACTTCAACCTGAATCCTTATAACCAGAATGGCCCTTTTCTGGGGGTCATTTCTAATATGTATTGCCAAATAATGGGAGACTGTAAAGGTTAGAGTTCACTGTTGGGCAGTTTTAAGCTGCCTTACGTCCCACAGGGGAATTAACCCCTGCGGGACATACCGTGAACTCCTATATTAACACATTAGAACATTTTCATCGTAATTAGCTTAAGGTCCACTACTCGGCAGTGTTAAGCTGCCTTGTGTCCCTCAGGGCTGATCCACTCTGTGGGGCATGTCGTGAACCCTAATATTTAACATTCCTTGTCTATAATGGTCCTAAAATTCCCCTTATTAACACATTCTTGTTCATGCAACACACATGTCTTTCTTCATAAAAAACACATAAAGTTCAACTCCTCATTAATGCCCCCTGGTCTCAGGGTGTCAAGCCGGTCAATCCAGAAAGATTCTCGTTGGTTCAATCTTCTTCCCAAGTCCTCATGTGCATTGTTCTGTCTGATGACCTCCAATATTTGAATCCTCATCTGGCTGATGTTATGCTTCATTGTATTCCAGTGTCTAGCCACTGCCGAGTTCAGATTGTTGTTACAAATACATGATCTATGCTCATTCCAACGAATCTTACCAGGCCTTTTTGATTGTCCAACATATTAGATGCCACACGGACATTTAATGCTATATACTATATTCGGAGTATCACATGTTGCATATCCCTTGAGGCGTATTTTTTCGCCTGTGCGAGGGTGATCCACTGTGTCCCTTTTAGTTATGTAATTACAGTTACTGCAATGAAGGCAGGGATAGGTTCCTTTACTCAATGTGTCTAATGTTCTCCTTTCGGGTCTTGTTTTGACCAGTCTATCCCTCAAGTTAGCACTCCTCTTGTACGCAAAAGTTGGTGGCTCCCTAAATAAGTGTTCAACTCGCATGTCATTAGTCAATGTGCTCCAGTTTTTCTTTATTACCAGGGGTGGACTGGCCCATAGGGAACTCTGGAGATTTTCCGGTGGGCCTCTGTACCCTGGGCCTCTTTTGTGTGGTATTTCCAAATTTTCTCATAGGAAAAGCACTGGGCTTGCTGAAAATGTGTCATATGGGGCCACTTTGAACATTATTTCCAGGCCCTCTTTTGGTCACCAGTAATTATTTCCATGGCCTCTTTTAGTTCCCAGTCCACCCCTGTTTATTACACTGTTTATCTTGTTACTCTGTACTGAGTAACATGACACATATACAATGTTTGGTTCCTTCTTTTCTCTTCTTGTTTCACTCATTGTGGGTTCCATTGCTCGCTCTTTAGCTGATTCAATCTCTGCAGGTTTATATCCTCTCGCTTCAAACCTTCTCCCCATGTTCTCAATTTCTATCGCACACGTTCTGGGGTCATTCACGATCCTTTTGACTCTCATCATTTGACTAAAAGGCAAATTTATTATTTTTTTTCAACTCTTTATTTCTCATTTTCAACAATATTCAACAAGCAGCATCATCATCATAAGTCATTGAACTGCAAAATATACAATAGCAGGAAGCAATACAGCAGAATTTCATACCATAACCCCATATCCCACCATATCAAAATGTAAAATTAACTTAAAACCAAACCAGATATATCAAACAAATAACAACAGACAAACAAGACTACACAAAACAACCACATAAACAACACAATTCCTCCCCCCTATATGTAAAGTACCTGAAAGTAAACCATTTCACTCCACTCTATAATTCAACCTAGCATTATCCATAAAGGTCATTAAAACTCTCCCACATTTCATCATAAAGTTCTGCCTTGTTTTGTTTACTAAACATAGTTTGTTGTTTGTGTTGAAGTGTTGAAGGACTGGAAGACACGAAAAAAGCCGACAGTGGAGGAGTGGATTTTGGATGTTAGAGCTTTATCAAGATTTAAAAGGCAAATTTCTGATCAAACTCGGCTGGTGAAAGCTAAGTCGATGTAATAAGTTATTACGATCTGTTTCCTTTCTGTAGATGTTAGTCAAAAACGTATTGTTCTGAATGCGTATCTCTACATCTAGGAAGTGGATACAAGTTTTTGAAGTTTCTTTTGTGAATTGTATACGTCGATCTATATTATTGAGATACACAAAAAAATCATTAAGAGTTTCCTCTGGGCCGTTCCATATTCCAAAAATATCATCTATGAATCTGACCCACATCGTTATGTAATTCCTCCATACTGCATGATCAAGTATGTGTTCCTTTTCAAATTTGTGCATGAAAGTGCTCGCATATGTGGGAGCCATAGAGGCCCCCATCGCTGTCCCTGATGTTTGGATGAAGAATTTGTTTCTATATTGAAAATATGAGTTTTCAGATATAAACTGCAATAGTACCAAAATGAATTCCTATGTAGGGAACTGGACCCACACCCCACCAAGACGCAGTCTTTATTGTCATGTGTATTCCAGTCTCTCAGGTCCATCCTACGGAGGAGTTTAAGATTTGATAACCTGACCACACCCAGCCCCGTTCTTTGTCTAAGCCAGGCTAGGACTTTGAGTCGTAGGGCTTCTTTGGGTTCATGCCCCTTAACCTTGCTAATTTTAGTGATGATCAAATTTCTCGGGTCTAAGACAAAATCCTGAGTGTTTGTGTCTTCTATCTTAGGCATCCGGCATTTTCTAATACGCAGGTTCTGGGAGGAGCCCAGCTTTGGAGGGGCATTCAGTTGATTGTAGGCTTCTTGACCCGATTTCTGTGCCACTGCTGTGATAGCAGCAGCTGGTTCCAAGGTAGGAATGACAGTGAAGGACTTTGTAGTTAAGATACTTTTATTTATCGGAATACTAAGTGGTGTCTGAGCTACCTTATTGCAGTGGTCCGATTGCAAGGCCTTATCTAGTAGCTTTTTTGAGGGATGATTTGACAGGCCTTATCCAGATTGTATGTCCCAGTTCCAGCATTTAGGCAAAAAGATTCATTAGTCTGTGAAGCCATATTCTTGCTCAAGGATCTTGGATCCACCACAAGTTTACTAAGTGCGTTCACTAAGAGTCCCAGATCAAAAGGGCTTGTACAAAGCAGCAACTATTTGGCAATACTGGCCATAAAGTCCGGCCAATGATCGAGAATAGATTGGTCAAAGGAGGACAAAAAAAATCCTGGCTCCTCTTGAGGGTGCTCAATAGAAGACTTCAAATACTCAATGTTATATCCTATGGGGTTCTCACACCCCTCGTGAACAGGGAGGACAGCAGACTTAATAACGAGCTCCATGGTGATACTATTCTCTCTTTTTAAACCAGACTCTGGGGCTGCGAGGGCTATAGGCAGTTTAGGTTCAGAGCGCATATTCTGCAATCTTCCTCTTCTCTGGGTGCTGAGGGACCGAACCTCCTGTACTCAATCTCTTGTAGGCGAGGATAAAGAGGATGCAAGGCCAACCTGACCCGATTCCATATCAAACTGACTTGTAGGACCTTAAGTACTACAGATGGAGGAAAATAGGAGCTACTCCTGGCTCCTTGAGAATGGATAATGGAGACCCCCCCCTAATGTACGAGTAACCAGAAAATTAAGTGTTCCTTCCACAGGTAATAATTAAACAATACACCAGCAGGGTGAGCGGCTCACTCAACGTGTGCGCAGCCCCTCTCTCCAGGGGGAACTACACCCATGTGAGGGACTGCCCACCTCCTCTTAAACTGACTTGTTCCTCCCTCACTATAGTGCCAAAAAGAGGGGTATAGCGCTCTGTGCCTTTTTCCCCCGGGGCCCTGAGTATCATACCCAGCGTATCTTTCTCACTGGCCGCCTGGTCGTGTCTATGCTGGAACGTGTCTGTTAGATCTATTAGCCAGGCACACGTACCGCTCTCGAACCCCGACCGCAGCTGCGTCCTCCTCGAGGAAGCTGCGCGAAGTTGCAGCCGACACACACGACGAATCACGCTGGTTAGAGAAGGGGACCTGGAAATCAGCAGTGCACGTCAAACCGCACAGCAATGCCGCCACTTCCGACGTATATTGTAGGTAAGGATCTTAGTATGCTCACATATGGCGGCAAGTCTCCCTTCTCACTGTACGATTGTCCTTGAGGATGCTCAGGATATGCTATGGGATCTGGCGTCTTATCTTTAGGTTGTTCCAAATCTGACCACCTTACTTCCTTGTCCATTTGCAAGCTTACTTCCTGGGCACACATGCTCCCACCTCCTGCTTCAAGAGCGGACTCTCTCTCCTCATCTGATATGTCTTGTCCCCAACTGGTGTCCTCTTCACCCTTATCCAAATTCAATCTACTTAAAGACAATGATCATCGTTCATTACTAAGCAGTCTTCACTCCTCTCTTCGTGATTAAAACATTGACGATCGATCATCGTTCCCTCAAGTTTCATACTTGCTGTTTCGCCTCAACTTTTGCTACGTCTTATCAATTCTGTCCCTGATGCTTTCCGCATCTAATATTTCTTCATCCAACACAAGTCTAGGTGCTCCAGGCATTGCTTCCTTTAACGGAAGAAACTCCTCTATTCTATTCTGTCATGTCTCTGGGCTTGGTCTCATTGGTTCCTTTTGAATGAGGCTGGTATTAAAAAACCTTGTTGCCTCCTTCGTTCCATTTCCTCATCTAATTCTCTTTGCTTTTCTCGCATTTCTTCTAATTCTATCTTCCTCCTGTCTTTGCTCTTCTCTTCTTACTTCTTCCCTCCTTTCCTCTTCTTCTCTTCACCTTTGTGTTCTTTTGTCCCTTAACCTTTACGCTTTCTCCTCCTCTCTTTTTCTTGCCAGTCTATTTCTTTCTTCTATCACTCTCTGTTATATTTGATTTGTTCTTCCAGCTGCTGTTCCTTTCTCTCCTGTTCTTTCTCATTTTTTGTCCTTTCTCTCTTGTTCATCCTTATCTTCTTTTTACCTAACTTCCTCAATGCTTTTCCTCATCTAGTTTGAGCAATATCTGTCCTCTCACCATCTCGTTCTGCATGAGCGTCACCTTTACATCTCTTAATTTCCCTGTGTATTTCTGGCGATAATTTTGACCGTTCAACCTTTTCTTCTTTGTCTTGTATGATCTTACAACTCTCTTCATTTCTCTTATTCTCCTCTGGCTTTCATCGCTACCATAATCCGGGGCTTCATATATTGGATCACTATACCCTGTGGCTGCTTTCAATTCTTTCAAAGGGAACAACCCTATTTCTTCCGTGCTAGCACTTTTTTACTTTAGGCGAGATAAGGGGAGCTGAAGGCTCAACACCTTGCTCCTTGCGCTGACTAAGCATCCACTCCTCAGGCAGAGGGTCTTCCAGAGCTCTAAAATTGCTTATCATTTCTCTAATTTCTTCTCTGTGTATGCAGTGTGCAAGTATGTGGTCATGTGCTGCAATACCGCTTTTGACAGCAATCCCCCTTGAGGCCACAGCATGAACATTTTATCTGCCGTGCCTTTCACCCTTTCCGCACTATACTGTTTGAGCTTGGGCATGTGCTTTGGCAGTGCCTTGCATAAATTCATAAGAGGAGTGTCTCCCAGGGTTCCAAGTCTCAATTTACTGTCAATACTTATCAGATTGTTAAACAACCTTTAAATCACCTTCTTTTCCAACACCTCAAAATAACTAATATGCGCACACACCATCAATCGCCTCTCAAGCCTCTAATTTCTCAATTAGCTATCTTGACCTCTGGATTGGTACCAATCTCTTCGCTAGGTCGTTACTTATAGTTCTTTACCTCTTTTCTCAATTACTTTACAACTTCTACCAATCTTCAATATTTCTACTCATCAAACAAACAGACAGACTAGTTGACTTAACATATTTATAAATATTGTGATCACACTTTTTTCTCCCTCGCCTCTATTTAAATACCCTGTACAGGGTTTAAGATGTCACCTTACATGAACCTGTTTGTGCATTATATATTTCACTCTACTCCCACTGGAGTTTGAGACATCTTCTTCTGGAGTTCTCTGAGCCAGGACTCTCTAGGCACTAATCTATCTCTACTCAATATTTCCCATTACTCAAACATTATCACAATCCCATCCCCTGCATTTGCCATTCCCCTTAGTCTATTCACCATTTGTTTGTTAATTGACTTGAGGCCTTCGGCATCGGCTCCTCCTCCAATTGACCACCTCGCCCTCCGTCCACAGAGCGCCTGTGGAAACCGGGCAGGGATTTCATCAAAGGAGGGACCTGCCCACCATCTCGGTTCTTCGTGCAAGTTAATTTCTATTCGGCCGCTCTCCAAAAGATACCCTGCAATCTTTTGGCTTAATGGCGGAGGACACTCGATCGTCCGAAAGATTAGGGACAAACTAGTTTGGATTTTGTATCCATCCGCAGTGCTACCATGTGAACTTAGAATCCTTTTGGTAACACGCGTGCATTGTATAGGATGCAGAATAACTCTGACACAAAATAATCGAACCAAGTCAGGAAGATGGCACGTCTTTATTGTTTTATTAACAATGATCTAAAACAGGGAGGTTACAACGGACAACAACGGACGTTTGCTCGAGCTCTCGGCTCCAAACATATAAACACAGTTTTTTATACTAAGAACTTATCATAAGTGATGTCATTCTATGTGGCAAATGAGAAAAACCTAAATAGGATCGTGATACGCTCAAAGGAAACATCTAAGTATACTTTCTATAGGGGGTAGGATTATGATTTGATCTCTAGTGTCAGGTGGATAACTTATGCCTACCTCTAAATCATGTCATCCTTAACCTTCATTAAGTATACAGTGTGTAAATGGCTCTTAAACTATAAGGTTGTTTGTAATATGGCCCTCTATAATTGGTTGGCCCGCTCGTGCCATGTCTGGAACATTCATTTCATTTAGGAGCACGTAAGCTCATACCCAGGTGCAAGGGGGTGAACTTGGCCTCACCTACCCACCCAATTAGCCCATCGTCTCTCATCAACCATGCCTTCTGCCATGAAGATTGTCTTTGAACTTGGCCTTGCAGTATATTCTTGTCTCTGGGACTATAAGGGAGTATGAGCACGGGCTATCGTTGTTCTAGAACGCCAAGCACAACACTATTTCCATCTTCAGCTCACGTAACAGAACTTGGCTGCTTCAGCTTTGATACCAGGCCAGATACCCTTGCAGTTCTTGCACACAATCTTCAGCTAATTCCTGCTGTGACACAGTCCTTGGATTTTCTCCTCCATGGATCCAAGCTTACTTAAAATTCATGATACCAATGTCCAGCTTCCCATGCAATCTTCTTTTTACACATAGAAAGAGCTACTTGACTCTGCACTCTGTCATCGGGTTCTATAAGATTCATACATTTTCTTCAGCCAGTATCTTCTGGGCATTACACTGATCTCTTGTGATGTCACTGGCTTCTCTTTCACCTTTTCATATTTGTTCAGGGAGTTCCTCAGATTATCATCACTTCAGGGATACATTTGATAGGGTTTCGCAATGGATCTCTCCTTTCAAACACTCGCTGCGAAATTGGCACACATGCAGGTGTCAAGCATGGCACAATCTCAGGTTTCCAACATACAGGACGTAGGGGGGTGGGATTTCATGTAGAGGCATCCAGCTGCTCCTCTACGAAACAGAACATGATGATAATGACATATACAACTGGATGATAACGAATAACCTTAAACTGCACCCGGCCAAAACAGAAATAATGATCTCATCCCCCCCACAAGACAATGGAACCAACTCACAACTGGACTCGCCATCAGGCATGGGAACCCAACCAGAGACTTCAAGTGTGATAAAAAACCTAGGAATGCTAGAATAGCTTGGATAACAGACTATCTCTGGAACCACAAGTCAACGCTATCACAAAGTAGTGCTTCTAACTCCTGAGACTACTCAGAGGGATACTCCTCTACCTCTCTTTTCAACACAGAACCCTTGTAATCATTTCCCTGGTATTGCCAAGAATCAACTATGCAAACAGCCTCTACCTCTGAATGCCTGAAAGGCTTACAAAAAACATCAACGGATCCAGAACACTGCAGCAAGGATACTCCTGAGATTAAACAGACGAGGCCACATCAGACCAGCTCTGAGAAGCCTACACTGGCTCCCAGTAAAAAAAATGCATTGAATTCAAGGCCCTCTGTATTGCCCGCAAATCTCTATATGGAAAAGGAGCTGAATTTCAGCTGCGACCAACTAGTAAGAGACATAAGATCAAGCAACAACCTCCAAATTGAGACGTAACAATATGAAAAAAATGAAATTCAGTGGAAATTAGAACCACAGAAGAGCACCTCCCCTTCAGGCAATGACTGAAAACATGCTATTCAACTGCCAATGACCAGCACAAAAGGGACAGTACCAGCGACACCAATGAGGACCGAAGGAAAATCCCCTAACCTCCAACCCTCCTCTTCCCACTCCACCTCTACTAGTCATGCATCAAACTTAACTAGAACTGTGAAAACTATCCCTGCCTCACATTAGACAGATCTGTGAAGACATGCCATGCATCACATTTAGATAATCTAGGAAGATTTAGCCATGCACCACATTAAACAGAATCATGTAGACTAACCATGCGTCACTTTGGATAGATTTGGGTAGATCAGCCATGCATGTCTTCTAGAAAGTTTCTGAAGTCTAGCTATGTGTCACTCTCGCTGTTAATCTTACAACACCCAGAAGCACATTTGTAGCTAATAATCCTTGCTGCGCAAATAGGGACTAATGGGAGTAGCCAATGTGCTGCACTCCAGGGGTGTTGCTAGATCTGGAAAAGATCCGGGGCTACGCTAATTCTGGGACTGTCAGGACTGGGGGCTAGCTAGCCTTTTTGGTTGTAACCCCTGAGCTTCTATCCATGGCTACAACCAAAAGACCCAGGGCTATAACCCCCTCACACCCCCCCCCTAGCACTGCTTCCTCTGCACTCAGAGGAAATTGTGGGAGGAGCTAGTGGTCTGAGCTTAGAGATGTGGCTAGGGCGGCCATGGTACCACAGTTGGAAGACTTGGAGGGTCCTACTGAGTTACAGCTGGAAGAGCTCTGAGGATATACTTGGAAGATTTGTGTGAGTAACCAACGTAATAACCACCCTGCTCCTGTTCCGACCCTACATAACTCACAAGTACTATACACACACTGTGAAGGCATCATGAAGTAGCCAAAGACAACTGCATAAGGGTTGGGCTATAAACCTTTATTAAATCAACAAAGAGTTGGAAAAAAGGCCTAACTTGCCTTATGGTAAGGTGGGATTTCCCTACCTAAAGAAAACTAAGAATGGGCTGTGTCAGGAAGTCTGAAACAAATATCTGTCTGTGTCCAAAACCTATACTTGCCCTCACGTCTAATTGTATACAATGCATAGGGATGTCGGCTTCAAATCAAGTAGTGTTGAAAAAAAGTTCAGAGATTGTTCCAGCTCTTGGTTTGTTAGGTGTTTACCTTTCCCAAGTTTAAAATAGCTCTCCATGCAAAGGGGTTCCCTTCCCCAAGCTTTCAAGTCTTTCACCTTTTCAAAACAACACAGTTCCTTGGGACACTTCCCAGCTCTTCTGGTAGGGTTACTTTTTCACCAATTCCTTATAGTTTAGTTCCTTAATATCAAATCATTCAAGAGTTCCTTTTTATTCAAACACATGCGTCTTTTTGAGTGCTTTCTGTGGCTTTTCCATAGATGGGTGCACCTAGGCATAGTTATCAGACCATGCGGTCACTCATTACAGGTCATGCACCCGATACACCTCACTTGTTTCTTCTTTAGATACACGTTGCCACTGCTTCAGATGTACAGTGGCATTTGAGTAATTCTCAACTTCCCGAACTGGCTCTAGTTCCCTAGCTGCTTCTCTTTTTGCCATACTTCCTGGTTTAAAATCTCCCACCATGCTGATTGGTCCAAAAAGGACTAGATTGCTCATTTTTGATTCGGGAGGCATACATTGCTCTTGCTGGCCTCCTCATCGTCCCAGTACCAAACTGGTGTTTGTATGTGTGTGTGTCAATAAAGGGAGAATATTTCTCTCTAGTTGGTCTTTTCCTTGTCCTAGTAGCAAACATGTGTTTTCTGGGGAATGTTTTAGGTGAGAAATGGGAAAGGGAGTGACAATAGCCTATAAAAGGCCTGGGGGACATTGGTCACCCTCAAAATCAAGTGCAGGGTGGCAGAGAGGAAGTGGAGGGCAACAGGTGCACCCTCTGACAAACTGGCCTTCTGATTGCTACAAAGGCAGTACAGACTCTCTGCCCTCACCAAGAAGAGAGCACACATCCAATCCTGCAACTCTGCGGCATCTAACAACTTAACCAAACTCTTCATAATCTGCAAGGAGCTAGCCAATCCTTCTGCAGTCTCTACCTCTCCTGTTCTCACCCAGGCCCTATGTACGGCCTTGGCTTCTCATTTCATCACTAAAACTCAGGGCATCCTGTCCATCCTTTCTGCCTCTTCCTCTGCATCCTCCACTCATGGGCTGACTGTGGCCCCCTCTCCTCCTCCCTTCTCTTCCCTCCCTTGTTCACCCCTGATGACGTTTCTAGACAAGTCCGATCTATGAAAGTCTCATCACAACAGGTTCTTCCCTGTTCATCCAGAACCATTAAGGACCACATCGACACCCTTGCTCCAGCCTTGGCCGATTTCTACAATCACTCTTCTGACACTAGAGCCTTCCCTTTATCAGTTTAAACACTCCCTTGTGCACCCCCTCCTAAAGAAGCCCTCTGCCAATCCTTCCTCCCCAGCTAACTATCGCCCAAACTCCATCCCTCCTTTCCTGGGCAAACTCTTGGAAAAGCGGGCCATCTCCCAGCTTAATCTTGACACTGAATCTGTTTGGTTGTTTCCATGACCACCAGTCTGGCTTCAGAGAAGCCAGAAGCACGGAAATTGCTCTCCTGAACATCTGTCAAAACCTGTTCTCTAACCTTGACTCTAACCTTCCTTCTGTCCTCATTCTTCTTGATCTGAACCTATCCTATCATTCAACCCTCATGAATACACCGTGCCTCTTTTTTGCAGAGCCACGTGAGCACCTGGAGACCACCACGGTGGTGGTAACGATGCGAAGTATAAGACAACATAACATGGGTGAAGATCAGGAGAAGTATTATGATCCATCAGAGTCCAGTCAGAAACGTATGTTACTTCTGGAAAGTAATGTTACTCAGGGGGAAGAGAGAAATTACACTACAGTGACAGAAGTCTCCATTAGTAATAGAAGCTTGCCCCCTAGAAACAACCTTTGTTTTATGATCAGAAAGAACATCACATTATAACGTGGTATCCAAGACCCCACCATCACCAGTACCATCATGACCAAATGAGCCCAGTTTGTTGTTAGCCCACAAATAAAGTCATAAGTGTGGCAATACTTCACACAGTATAAACAGCAACCAAATCTGGCCACTTGCAGGCTCTGCCAGAAAGTGGCGTGCCAAGGGACGGCAGGGACCAACTTGGGCACCACAAGTATGCAGCTTCATATACATTGGCACCATGCATAGTTATGGAAACAAGTAAAAAGCTGTGAAGTACATCCCTCCTCATAACAGACAATTACCATACTACAACTGCACAAGTACACCTGAAAATACTGCAGATGTGCTTGGAAGTGGGATGCCAAGCTCTACCTGCCACAACCCAGCGATATCATCAGTGATTCGTCATTGTATCAAGACAGTGTTATGGAAGAATTTGAGAGTGGACAGAAATAACACAAGTCTCAAGACTGACAGTGTTTCCTTTTTGCTGATCTTGCTATAATGTTGTCAATAGAAATCTTGCCCTATTTTTTTGTGGAGAACCTTGTATACCGGTGATAATTCAAAAAGTCGAGCACCGCTCAGAAGTTCCCCGAAGTAATTTTCTCTCTCACAAGGGGTATCAGAAATGTACGACAAAGTTATGGCTACAGCAGGGCAGGTACTAAAGCATTCTGTGAGACACAAAATGCTCTTTACCATGTACATGTAGACCAGTGGTCAGAGTGTTGACTACATGGCTTTCACAGCTCACTAAGTGACCTTTGCTTAATCTGCCATTGAAAAGGGGCCCTAGAATAATGAATTGTGGCAGCAGGAGTATGCAGTTCAACACCAGGGAACATTGGGCATGCAAGGATTTCAAGACAGAAGCCACAGGTGAGTTGACACCTGGGAGGGGTTGTTTAAAGTAATTTATGAGCATTTGTGAATGGACGTATGGCCATCCTTCCTGGGATTACAAGAAATAAAGAGTGGGCACTGTCCCTCTAAACCCTGCACCTTTTCCGAGGGGCATGGGTGATTCAATTAAGTCTGTGTTTTAGTCTGCTCAACAATCCAGTTTGGAGGCAGCCCAAAGCTCTGTGAAGAAGAGACTTGGTTGGCTCGTCTGATTTCGGGTGAAAAGTCTAGATGGACTATTGCTACAGCTAAGACTTTGAAAAACGCTTTGAAGAAGATTGAAGCCCGCCTGAAATAAGAAACAGGAAAACAACCTTCTTTTTCTTTTTTTTTTCTTCCTTCTAATTTTTGAACTTCCTGAATTCTCCTTATCTTTTCTCTTCGGACCTTGTAAAACTCTAAGTGATTAAATACAAGTAATAATAAAAAAATAAAAAATATCCTACCTACCACTCATTTTCCTTAACATGTCCTGTAAACAACAGCTTCATGTCAAAAGAAGTTAAAGGCCATTGCAAATTTCCTTTGCTATAGATATGTGGGTGCACATGGTCTAGATAACTGTTAAGTATTGCAAAATAATATGTTGTGTTAGCATTCATAAATTTGTTACATTTCTAATATGTGTTGCAATAATTTTCCCACCAACTGAGCACCAATGTGTTCCGTCGAAGAATGGAAGTTGCTCACCATTTCAATTGATATACACATTTTGCTCACTGTGCACAAAAGGTTGGGGACTCCTGGAGGGATCTGAGCCCGGCTGAGGTGGATCCTGGGTGAACAGTGAATCACCTAAAGTAAATACTTTTTTTTTGTTTGAATGTTTGTAAAGGCATTTATAACGTTAAACACCAACAACAGCTTAACAAAAGGGTTGTGCATTGATTATCAGTGCGCCATTTCCGAAGAACCAAAAGATCATCCCCATTTCTGTAAACACCTTCCCACCTGCCCAACCCCCTCCGTGGAGTCTTCATCCAGTGTGAGCAATGCATATTGTCCCATGTCCTTCATATTGTCAATCCTTACGCCGTCGGGTAACTGCAGCTGTTCCCATTGCTTCCCTTCACCCTCATCCCCTCTCTGGGCGGTGTCGCACCTGGTGCACCTTACAGCGCTGCTGGTTGTCACTCCATTCCCGCTAAACCCACCCCAACTTTGCATGCTTTCTTCCCGCCCACCCCGCCTCCACCACTCTGCCCGCCTCCATCCATATACCCTCCAGTCCAGCCTGTGAAATGCTCCCCCTCATTATCTTAATGAGCTCGATGTGGCCCTGGGACCTGTGTAGTGAACATCTCCTGTACTAGCGTGTTCCACGCAGTCATGTCGTTATTGACCTCACGTTGTCCTGTGTACACCACCCTGTGCCACACTATTGTCTCGGCCTCCACCCATTTCTTTAAGTCGCCCCACCATGCCTATATGCGGGGACCTTCTGCCGACTTCTACGCTAAGGCAATCCTTCATTTGGCCAAGACGCAGACCAGGTCTTTCATTCTTGTCAAATGCGACTCTCTGTACTTCTGCGGGTATAGTCCTAATAGGCCTCTCATGCATTTCTATCCCCCCCTTCCTAACAATATGCGCTATGTTCTGCCAAAAAGTCCTAATCACTGGGCACAACAAAAACATGTGTAGCATCCCTGCCGAGTCACCTGCACACCTGGGACATTTCTGCTCCTGTGCTCCCTGAACTGTGAGTGAATACTTGCAACAATCTAAAGAGGAAAAGAGCTTGTTGTTTATTTGGTTACAACAGGCCCTCGAGGCGAAGAGACTTTGAGAGCAAGGAGACTTGTACGTCAAAAGTCCTGACACTATTGCTTGAAATATATCCTCGTGCTAAAGAAGCCAGAGATTGTGCTACGCTCGAGTGAACTGCCTTGTCCCATGCTGAAAACATGGGGAAGGTAGGCCAACGGCCTGAACACCCTGACATATCCTTTTGAACACTTATTTCTTTTTCATTACCTTTTTTCCCACACTGTATTTAGAAGTCAGGATTGACAATATTTATTTTTAGTATAGGCCCTTTTATTTTGACAAGACACGACTAGGACTGCTTTATTATTATTTGATGGTTGTAGCTTGCTCCAATCTGTAGATTTAGGATTAGACAGGCATTTATTATACCCTTATTTGAAGTTCAATAAACACCCTTGAACTGTGGTCAGTTGTGTCTGTTTTACCGTTGATGCCATACCTTCCTTACAGCAGCAACATGGTTCAAGAATGGAGGCTCGGGTTCTGGTTGGACAGAACAAAAGATGTGGACAAACAATCAAGGTCCCATGAATGAATGGAAGAACTGTAGTATTGATGGACCAATATTGGGCCTGTGGACCCAGAGCTTAAATGCAGCTCCCTAAAAATTGGGGAGGAGTATGTTCCATTGTACTAATACATGTTCAAGCATTAGGGATTCCCCAAAGTGATCTCAATATCAATGAATTTCCAAAAATGAATGAACACCAGAGAAGGAAGAGATTGCTTACTCTTCACCGGCTGAAGAGGGAGTACTACTTCTCATCACAATCAATAAAGGCCTATGATGACATTCCAGATGAACGCAAACTGTTCAGCAAGACAGCAATGATAATGACATCTGTATTCATGCCAGGACTCCATACTGCAGTGAACGCCAAGTGGCTGCATAGTACCAGATGGGAGCTGCTGCAGACGATCAATGCAAAAATAAAAGGATTTAATGCGATCAGAGAATAATTGAGAGCAATCAGGCTGACGACTCTCCAGAACAGGTATATCCTGGACCTAATTACAGCAATGGAGGAAGGTGTGTGCACCAAGGTCAGGCCTTCTTGCTGTACATTCATACCATCCCATGATGGAGATAATGGAACCCTGACAGAAGCAATAACTATGCTGACAACTTTGCACACAAAGATGGGAGATGAAGCTGATAAAACAGCAGGAGATGACTGATTCTCATTTCTGTTACCATGGATTTCGACCGGACTGGCAAATGCTTTCAAAATACTCAGACCAATACTAGTGTTGGTATTGCTGGGATTCTGTCTTATAAGGATCATCTTGGGACAGTGCCAGAAGACAGCCAGGAAAGCTATTGGGATGAAGATAATGATTGATATAGATGCTGGAACGGGTGAAGAAATGCAAAATGGGGTACCCATGAGAATATAAAGAAAAGCACACTTGCACCTCCAGGAACAAAGTTCTACTATCTCAAGGATCTTAAAAAATATGTAGGCCATTGGATATTCTGGCAAAACACATACAGGTGCTGCAGAAACAAAGTTTATGGCTAATCCTCCAGGAATATATAAGCCTTTCTGTCACTATCTAACATGGTATCACACAAGAGTAAAGACCGGAAAAAACTAAATATAGTTGCCAAAAGTTCTTAAAAGCAAGAAGTACTTTGATTGTGTGAAAACAAAATACTACAGCAATAATGAACACACCCAGAGGTGGGTTGAGGGCCCCCGCCACTACACGCGGATTGAAGATGAAATCGAAATAAATAAGAAATTGGTCCTGAAGAAGATGATCGAATCAAGTTATGTCATGATTCCTGCCCCTCATGTCCCCAGCCCTCCAAGATGTCAGGCTGGAGCCAGGCCACGGTCACCTACATGGCCCTCAAGGGCCTCTCTATCCCTCCAAAGACCCACTTGGAGTCAGACTTGGTGCTTGTGGCACCAGACTCACTCACTCCCATAGGATAACATTGGGGATTGGACTTGTAGTACATTGATGGGGACAAGATGGATGCCCCCACATATTTCGGTTCCCAGAACGGCATGTGCAGGCTAGTCTTTTGGGTGTGGTTCAGACCAGAGACACCTGGGATATCCAGAGACTATTTAAGCCACGCCCAGGCTGAGAAACATGCTTTGCGTTTTCTGCACCTGCAGCGTGACACTCACCGTGTTTGGATCGGTCTCCAGTAGGCCTGCATCTTTCTTCTGCGCTCAGCTCCTGCAAGAACAAGAACACTGTTAGGAACAGCCTTACCTTGCGGCGCTTCTGCCCATCATTCATCGCTCCTTCTGTTCTGCGGGCATCTTCGGCGGTGTCATTCCCATCCCGACACGCCGCTTCCTAAGGAAAAGGGAAAAGAACTGTTAGTCAGAATCCTCTGCAGTTCCCTTGGGGACCACTGCAAAAAGATTAAGACTACAGGAGTAAGCAGTAAACCCAATTGGTAGCAGTCCGGACCACCCAGATTTACCTGGTAGCTGTGGCTGAGCAGTCAGACCTCTCTCAAGAAGAGTAGGGCAGTATATAGAGTATACACAATAGGGCTAAAAACTCAGTAGAGCAAACAAACACTGACCAGAGCTTTGCATCAAAAGTATATAATTATTTATTTAAAATACACTTTAGGAAATACACTAGCACTCTAAATCAAAAGAAAGTTAAAACACAGTCAGGTAAAGTATAGACACCTCCCTTGATAACTATTAGATAAATCAGAGTTAAAACACTACTATTTGTTAAAACAGATGTGAGCGCGTAACCTAGATGGCACTCCAATAGTTAAGTTAAAGGGAGAGAAAAAGGCAGGGCATAAAAATAAAACAGTTCCCAACACTTTTAGAAGTTCAAAGCAAGGGAGTAAAGGCAGTATACACTGTAGAGCCAAAGTTCATAGGCCAGGCCCACTTTAAATGGAGCAAAGCGAAATGTGCCCAAAATCACAGTTTAAAATGCACTGACAGTCTTTGCAGAATGTTCAAAAGAGGTTGGGGTGATTCAAGAAGTAAAGTTAGAAGGTCTGGGGCCAACCCAGTTGGAAAACCAGGGATTTAAGGGTCACCTTGGGCAAACCGAAGAAAGGGGGGGCCAGGCAGAACGCAGTACCATAAAGAGAGAGGAAGCTCCAGCGTTGGCAGTTGTTCCTGGCAGTTGTTGCAGTTTGTTGCTTGGACCAGGGGAAGAGAGTATCTCGTCGAGGAGGAAACTTGGAGTCGTTGCACTGCCCAGGGATGAAACCAGCCGTGGAGTTCGTCGGTTAAAAGGTGCGTTCCTTTTATTCGCGGTCAAAGTGGTGAAGCTTGGCTATCCGGCCGCCGGGGTGCTTGGCACAGGCGATTCGACCAAGACGCGTCTTTGGAAGGCAAAAGGGGCGAACTGGTTGATCCCACCAGCTCAAAGGAAGAAGACTCGTCCAGCAGAAGATCTTCTCTTGTCGTTGGGAAAGTGGTGAGTTTGTTGCAGCAGGGCTCCACCAGTGGTGTCGTCGTTGCAGATGGCTCAGCTTCTTCCCTCTTCGGATTCTCAGGTCCTGTGGCGACTTCTGAAGTTCCAGTCCCAAAGGCCCTGCTTTTATGCAGAAAAACCCCCATTCAACAGCCTAGCTGTCACTCACACATGCTAATTGGTGAGCCGGGCTCACCACCGGGCCAATCAGAATAGAGTGTGACTTGGGTTGCTAAGGCAACGCAGTCCAGGGTGCCAATTCCCCTCCCCACACATCCTGTGGAACCCAGACAGTGTGGCACCATTTGGAGGGCTTCTGTGGAGAAGCCCGCCAAAAAGTGGAACAAAGGACTCAACCTTGGTTAGAGTTA
The DNA here is from genome assembly GCF_040938575.1 of Ambystoma mexicanum. Lineage (NCBI taxonomy): Eukaryota > Metazoa > Chordata > Amphibia > Caudata > Ambystomatidae > Ambystoma > Ambystoma mexicanum. Next base: position 822,548,626 of record NC_090922.1, read on the forward strand.
CAGAGACGGACACGAACGCCATTTTTGAAAAGAGTTCTGGCAAAAAGACCCAACCGTTGATTTAATATTAAATAAATAAACCGGCGGTATCTTTAACATTGCACCAAAAAGTGGTGCGTTTAAAATCAATGGGAAAATCCCATACCACGTGGTAACCACTGCCACCAGCCAGAAACTCGACAAGGGGGGACTGGACAGTGCCCCCTTGGAAACAGACCCAGGGGCCATCGAATTAACCCCTTCCAGTACTTCCACAATATGATGGTTTGTACTAGTTCTATTCACAATTTTGGACTAGTAAAGTCAATGGTGACTTTACATGCCCTGGGAGACAGTAGTCAGTCCCAGAGTATGGAGTCTATGTTTGGGGGTCACTATGACACCCCTGTGTTACTGCACTGAGAGCGCTGTGTAACACACATGAAAAACAGATGATACCCTATGGAGTAAAAGACCCCATAGCCCATAAGCACACGAAGAGTCAAAGACATACCTCAAATAATGCCTAAGAGTGGGAGGAAAAGAGTCTCACTTTTAGCAGGAGAAAAAACAAACCCCAAAAATCCAGTAAAGCTGCTAGGGGACTCACTAGGTTTGGGAAATTAGCCTTATAAGAGAATGTTCCCTAACAAGAACAGAAAAAAGGCATTAGTAAGCATTCAGCAAATCTTCGCTTATTTTTAAAGACTGTACGAGCTTCAAACGCTTACCTGAATCCCAGCCGCTCTGGGGGAACTCTGTCTCCGGAACTTCTCATCCATCTGCAAGAGGGAAAAGACTCTGCAGGTTAGCGTGGAAACATCTAGAGGCGCCGCATACTGTGCTTACTCACCGCATTTCTTTTTCATAACCGGCATCTAAACTGAAAACGTCGCAGCACCTAAAAGACACAGAAAAAGAACTCAATTCAATACAAATACAAAAGGGTCGCATCGCACATCGCGCTCTCTCACTCACCTTCAGCGCTACTCATCTCAGCAGCACGTCGCCATCCCCGGACGCCGGCCATCATCGAAGGAAGGAAAGGAACGAAGTTAGAGAACTGTTCAAAAGACTCATTATACTTACCTGTCGGACTCTTGCCAGTGAAGTAACTAGGCAGCAACGAGCCCGCATCAATCAACGCGTCCCTGCGCTGAAAGCAGGACGGAGAGCACATTTTCCAAGAAAACAAGATGAGCTGAGGATCAAAGGGAAGGGATGGACCCCGGGGAAGAAGGGGTTCAAGCACACATAGACAATAGGGAGTTAAACTCTACCGATCCTGTGTTTCAGGCCCAGTCTCCAGTCGAGTAGACTCCAGGGAAGGTTTCGAGGTTGTAAGAGGTCAGAACAGGCTGAGTGACATCCCTGTGGATACCAGGTGAGTGTTACAAGCTATCATGGAACCGGTCGACCTGATATTCGACAGATGTCTTCAGCAAAAAAAGACACCGTCTAACAACAACCTCTTTCACAACACCCTGTATCTATATGATACCAAGGAGGCCTTTTGTATAATTTTTTAAAATGTCTAAACTCACTGTGTAGCTGGTGTTAGATATACTTTTTTAAGATTTCCGTTGACATACAAGTAATTTATGCTTGAGGCATGATTACAGACGGGTAGGGGAAGCACACACTACGGAGGGTGAATAAAGTTTGGGAAATCCCCAGCTGTGTGTCTTTTGCCCAAATGTATCCTGTTTTTAACACTTTTTGTGTGTTATTGTGTTTGGGACAGCCTATTTTTGATCCGGGCTTTATTGACCGACCACTCAATGTAGAGTCAGGGTCAGTTCCCTCTTCTATCTATCCTCTTTTAGATAGGCGGTCCACCAAACGCACCCTAGGGACAGCTCCCCTGCAGGGCCAGGGTGTCCTTCCGGCCATTGGATATTCTGGCCACCATCAGAAGAATGTTGTCACATTATCTGGAGTGTGGATGAACTTAAAAAGAATGCAGGTCACCTGAGGTGGGTATGATATGATGTGGCATTTATAATGGGCCTGTACACAAGTGGTTCTACACACGAGAAGACAAGGAGGGGGAAACAAGGGAGGACAAAATAACGACCTTACTCGGCCTTGTGTCATTCAGATTGCACAAGTGCGGGGAAGAGGGAAGGGGAGAAGTGCCAGGGGGAAGGGAGAAGGGCAGTTTACTCATAAGTGCAGCCAGTGGGTGGCACATAAGTGCAGAGAGAAGGGACTGTAGGGTTGTAGATACAGATCCTTAAGTCATGGGGAGCCCGGAGGCAGTGCGAGGGCAACTGGACATGCAGGAGCCTAGGCCCGAGTAAAGAGGGTGACCACTGCATGGAGCAGTCAGGTGCATCAGCAGGGGGGATCAAGAGAGAAAGTGGAAGCAAAAAGGAAGGTCTTGAGTTGCTTCTGGAACCAGGGCTGGTTATGCTCAAGTTTGAGAGAGGCGGGAAGTCTGTTCCAGAGGCAGGCCCCAGCCGAGGAGATCGATCTGCCCCAAACTCTCTGCTTGGATAAGCGTCTGACCCTCAGAGAGTTGGAGGTGGGTGAGCAGAGAGCTCAAGATGGAAGCTGTTTTGGAAGAGAAGGTTGGAGGTCGACCAGTCCCAGGCTCCAGAAAGCCCTGTGGACAATGCAGAGGGTCTTGAAGTTGATCCTTGCAGCCACTGGGAGTCAGTGAAGAGATTCTAGAGCTGGAGAGATACGAACCCTGGGCTTGAGGCCAAGGACAAGTCTTGCAGTCCTGTTCTGGATAAGTTGTAAAGGTCAAAGAGTAGGGGCAGGAAGATTTAGAAAGAGGCTGTTGCAATACTCCAGCCTATAGAGGACCAGACCTCTGGAGCCAGTGAGCTTCTGGGGAAAGTGAGAAAAGGAAGAATACCTCTGGGGAGGTGCAGCTGATATTTGGACTTCATAGAGACATCAGAGATGTGAGGAGAGAAGGAGAGGGTGGAGTCAAAGATGACACCAAGGTTCTTAGCCTCACAGGAAGGAGCAGGAAGAGGGCCCAGAGTGGGCAGCAAGAGAGCGAGAGGAAAGGAAGTAGCGGGTGTCCCAGTGAGGAGGATCTCTTTCTTGCTGGCATTAAGGCAGAGATCATCGGTGGCACACCATTCCTGAATTGCGGCCAGCCAGTCTGGTATGAGAGAAGAAGCAGAGGTGGCTGAGGGGAGCCTGAAAGAGAGCTGAGTGTCATCCGCATAACATTGAAAATTGGAGCAGAAAGTAGCGATGACGTGGGCAAGAGGTGCCAGGTAGTGGTTGAAGAGCCAGGGAGAGAGGTTAGAACCCCAGGGAACAACACAAGTAGAGAGAGAGATAGAAGACAGGAAAGACCCCAGTTGGACCTGAGAGGGTTGGTCGGTGAGAAAGGAGGTCAACCAGGCCAGGGCCTGATCAGTAATACCAAGGTTGTCCTGGAGACGATTGAGCAGGATGGCATGGTTGACCGTGTCAAAAGCAGAGGATAGATGAAGGAGAATGAGGACAGAAGAAACGGGTGACAAAGATATGGATTTCAAAGAAACGAGAGTATGAAGAGCAGCTAAATCAGAATGAAGAGGAGAATGTGGTCGAGGACTCAACCAGGGGGGGAATATAGAGGAGCAGGTAGAGGCATTTACCTTAATTCCCACCCCTTCACCATCGTCATACTGGAACAGCAGGAGAAGATCTCTGCGTGGCACCCACTGTGTTGTCCCTATACCGCATCAAGTGTATGAAAGATGATATGAACTCAGACAACCATGCTGAATCTACCCTCACACCGAAATAGTGGAAGGATGTCTGCACGCACCATTGGATATCATGTTGTGCTGAGTGAGGCCTCACAGAGGGCAGAGTGATGTCATGAAGAAGATATATGAGGATATATTGAAAGAAAATGAAAATACTTAAGAGTGATGATGTAACTGAAGTGACAACAGAAACGTGTACGAAATGATAAAGTAATCATGTATGCAAAAGAAGACAGTAACCTGCTGACCAATAAGTGTAAGTACGTAGTAACGCAAGGTAGATGAGACATATAGAAGATTGCAATAGAGGAAAATATAACGTGGCAAGGACGGCTATGATAGGAAAATGGACGTCGGCTTGTGCAAAGATTCATCTCAGCTACCTCAGAAACAGACCAGGGCTGCAGAGTCAGGAGACGCTGGAAAACAGCTTCATGTTCAGAATAAAGAGGATTTTAGGTTGGCTTGGGATCAAGGATGCTATTTCAAGGAATAGCTGAAAAGCACAAAGGGAGGCAGACCGATAAGCCATGAACACAAGACATATTTCACTTAGATTCAAGAAGAAGAAAACATTTACAAGGGGGGCGCTGTAGCGCTTGCAGAAGATGGACGCTTCAGTGAGAGCTCCGGTTTATGGGAACTCCTAAACTCCGAAACCTGCGATGGTGTGATGATCTCCTGGGGGAAGAGTCCTCCATCTGACTGCTGGTGACCTTCCGCATCGACTGCCTTGATTTTGTGCAGCAGGGGCTTGATGCGGCAAAGATATTACTGATTAAAGGGGAGCGAGAGCCTACCTCGCGCCGATCTGCACCTTGCCTCCATGAGGTGCAGGCTCCTGCGGGCATGAGTGTCGTGGTGGTGAAGACCTGCTGAGGGGGAGGGGCTCCCCACTGTCCTGGCCGCCTCGCCTTGCCGCTGGGTGGGGGAGCGGCATATGCACCCCAGCGAAGGACCCTGCCAGCCGACTGCCATTCGTCTACATTGTCTGGAGCCCCCACATGGTACCGGCCCGTGGGCTGCAGGAGGCCATTGGGGCACACAGCGCGGCCCGCGCAGCCCGGTGCACGCCTCGCTGCATTTCTCCTATCGCCGCTGGATGCAGTGTGTTCCCCCGGCTTGTGGATACTGGGCGGCCCGGGTGAAGAACTGTGCCGGATCCTCCCCGCTCCCTGGGAAGAGAGGGACGACCTGCATGGTGAGGGACTGTCAGGTGCCGGCCGCTGGACGTGGCCCCAGCACAGTGAGTACAAGAGTCGACCAACCCACTTGACCCACCAGAACTCCTCCTTAACTCCACGATCGTTGTTCAGCCTCACCCCGGGGGGGGGGCACTGTAGGCCTCTCCCGCCTGGTTGGGCTGCGGTGTGACTGCTCCTGGTCTGTGTCGTATACAGACGGATACACGGCATCAGGCCCACACATATGCGCGGCTCTCTCCGCTGCCTATCATACTCCTAGTGGACTACTGCGGGCTGTGCCGGTGCCCAGCTCCTTTGTTGCGCTTCTTTGCCTGGTGTGTGCCCTGGGGGCTACCATACATTGGGGCACACAACCCATTCATCTACCGGAGGAACTGGCCTGAAAGGATACCATCTCTCGCCCTCATTAGGAGTCTCCTCCCTCCGCAGGAACATAACATAGTGCTGTCTGCAGATCAGGGACAGGATGGGTGGTGCAGTGCACATTTATGGACAAAGATCTCCGCTAAAATGTTCTTTCAAGCAGTTGAGGAGATTCACAGAAATGTATATATTTGTTAGCAAACAGATCCAGTAGAATCTATTTGGAAAAGATGAAGTGGAATTTCCAATAGGGCATTCTGCCTTCAAGTAAAATAACAGAGGGGGTCATTCCGAGGTTGGAGGTAAGGAATTACCGGCACCGGTAAGGGTGCCGATGCCGGTAATCTCTTACCTCTGTATTCAGAGGTCCCTTTGCGGGTCCTTCCTTACCTCCTGCTTTTAGCAGGAGTAAAGTACGGGACCCGCACAGGTACTTCAGAGGTAATTACGGTACCGTAATTTACGGTGCCGTAATTACCTCCTTCCCAATTCCCATTGAGCCCTATGGGGCAGAAATGGGAATGGGGAAGGGCAAAAGGTGAATGGGGAATTACCGGTCCCTCCAACCCTGGAATGGACCGGTAATTACTCCATTCACCATGCCGGATTTGGGACAGTTTCGGAGGCAACCATGGAGCTAATTACTCCATGGTTAGCTCCAAACCCGGAATGAGGCCCAGAGACATCAGAGCATAGTTATGACAGGAGCACCATATCACGAGTAGTTCCATGTCATCTTAGAGTAGCTCATGCTAGTAGCCTTCCAATTGACATTCAAGCCATGGTTCCTACTGAATTCAGCTGAAACATATGGTTTTCAATAATGAAATTCACATGATAAAATGAAATTAACCCTGGACCTTTCATGATAGCAATTAAAGATATCTACAGATCCCCACCTGTGAGCAACTAGATCCATTAGACACCATTTGGAAAATGGCAATGGGATTTCAGAGTAAAAGCCTTAGACAGCAGAGCATATTGGTTCCACCGGATCCAGTTGCTGACATTTACTTTCTTTGACAATCTGATAACCTATACAAATAGCAGACAATTAATAGAACTGTTTTTATGCACCATCACAAAAGAATTGGTTTGCAATACATAACATTCGCCCTTCAATTTAACATGGGGGACACATATGGTGCCACCCTTAAACGTGCTTCCACAATAAAAGGCTTTCATGTTCCAATACTTAACATTAATAAGTACTCTTTCAATTTCCTTGCACCTTCAAAATGCCTTTTATGAAAGCTATACAATTTTACCTATATTATTTGTGAACATCTTTGCAGTTTGGTTCCTGTTTTAATTAATGTTTATAGCTTGTAGTCTTTAAATTAAGTTCAGTCTTGCAGGTATTTGTGTATAAAATGCAGCATAAAGAGGCATGGGCAGACAAATCATGGTATGTCATGTTGCTATAAAGTGTTGCATATGGATGTGCATGGGTGTTTCAGTTCGTATTATTTGATAAGTAGAATCCCCCTTGTTTTCTTTGTCTTGGCCCAGCGTCAGAGCCCCATCCATTCAGTGAAACAGAATCCAGTAGAAGAAGCCACGTGCAACTGACCGAATGAAATGTCCAGCAAGTTTGTATCAAATTCGGGGAGGTGTCTTTATGGAACAGTTTCAGAGTGACTGGATTCAATTGCCTCCGTTTAGGGAAAACTTGGCTACAATACTAGTGTCAGAGAGATTGTTTGATTCCCTCAAATGTAGGCTTGACTGACCTGTCCCTCGCAAGATTTCCTTTATATGTTATGCATCCTTCTTCAGTGCATAAGCGGAATCTCTTCTTTATTTGTACTTGTCCTTCACCCCGGTGCTGTATTTTCCAAGGCTTCTTCCATAAACCTCTGAATAGAGAGCATGAGAGCAGCCCTATGTCAGGCTACCCTCTGCCGCCTCCTCGTTCATCCCTGAATGTCTAGCCACTATTTAGCCATGGAGCACCTCTAAAGATCTCTGTCTTAATGCCAGTAAGAATGAGATCCTTCTCATTGGGACGCATGCGCCCACTTTTCCTCTCTCACTCTATCCGCCTCCTTGGACCCTTTCCCCTCAGGCTCTTGTGAGGCAAAAAGCCTTCGGGTCATCTTTGACTCCACTCTCTCCTTCTCTCCCCAAATCAGGCACCTTGCCAAGAAGGCCCCTTTCCAGCTGCACCTCCTCAGAGGTATTCTCCCTTTTCTCACCTTCCTCCAGAAACTCACTGACTCCAGAACTCTGGTCCTCTCTAGGCTGGACTACTGCAACAGCCTCTTTCTCAATCTGCCTCTCTCCGGCTTGAGCCAGATCTTTTTATGTTCCGGAAGCTCCTCAAGACCTTCTTTTCTCCTCCTCTTTCTAGCTCCATCTCCCCTGCTAACCTACACTTGCTCATTCCTCCGTCTGCTGAGTTGTTGTAAGTAGGTTGGTTGTAGCAGTGTAGTGTTCGGATGTTTGATGTGTGTTGTGAGGGGTGTTCAATAGCCATGAGTGGGTGGCTTAGTTGGTATGCATATTTATATTATAGCAGTCTTAAAAACTCCTGACAAATACCTTAAAACTGGTGTTCTTGCCAAGCTCCTACCACTAGCCACTTCCAGACAGGTCCCATTACCCTGGCTCGGTCTCTCGCTATCTCACTCCATCGATTCCTCAAATAGATACATTTTACCCAATGTGCGCCAGATGTCGGAAGAGGGCAGTCTGGAGAAGTCTTGTTTCAGAGAAATAACTGCTTGAGATATGAAGACCAAAGGCACTCCTTTCAACTTAGTATGTAGGTTGGCAGGCTGAGAGCCCTCTCAAACCCTACTTTAACTTGCTCAGGCACTATGGTCAGTGACAAGCTGGGCCTTGTTCCCATCACAGGATAGGACATCGTTTGTCAGGCATTTGTCAGGCGATCGGGTCGGGGTGCAAAATCCCTGTCTGTTTCTCCAGAAAGTCTATCCAAGTGTGTTGCACTAGCCTCAGACTCCATTCACACAGTTCACACAGTGCCAGGACAAAATGCAATCCCTCCCCTTGTTGGGTGTCCTGACCCACGTTTGAGCTATCATGCTGCAACATTTGGTGCTGTGGGCATAGAAAATCCAAGATGGCCAAAAAGCCCACATGTGCGCCAGAATCCAGGAGAACCACACAGTTGTGCGTACACCAAAATGGCTGCCTAACTTGCCACCCACCAGTGCGAGCATGATGGGCCAGGGTGCCATGAGTGGAATGGGTGCCAAAGGTAAAACAGCAGCGCCTGTTAGCTCAAAAACGCTTTAAAATTACCTTTGGTTTCTCTGAATGCCAGCTCAAAATGCCTATTTTCAAACATTGCAACACATCCAAAAATCTCACTGAACACCAGCGGACATCTGGCAGAATGAAGTATGTGTGCATACAAAATCTGGGAAGATGAAGAGTCCAAAACAATGTTCATAACAAAACTGGCTGAGCTATGCATGTCAGCAGCCTAAACTGAAACTGGATTAAAACCACCAAAATCGAAATGTTTAAATTAACTGAGTGACCTACTTTTGAGTGTCACATAGTTTGTAACTGTTAAAATGTCATAGTTTTGAACTTAGAATCAGCATTCTAGCTGCATATGTAAAAATTGTATTGACTTAAACTAGGGAACAAAAAATGACATGTAGCTAAAAACTGGCTTAAAGAGATTTCAACTCTGCCCGACAGGAGTGGGGGCTTGCCCAACAAATGCATTTCCAGGCCTGGCTGCATTCTGTTGCTCCTGCCAAAAGGAGGTCACACACTCTCTGATTGAATTACCAGGGGATTGCAAGAAACTAAACAAAGGGCCCTGGCAGATGGTTTATTGGGGTGGCGTAAATGGCTTCCTTTTGAACAAAGCCCTTCCTTGACTCAGGCAGATGGTTTATAGGGGAGGTCGTAAAGTGGCTTCCTCTTGGCAGAAACGGGGAGGGGCAGCCCCCTCTGAGCACAGGCTGAGCTTAAAGAAAGTGGATAGACTGGTTTCTCCACCATGTGACCTGGGAAGACACACCCCTGTTGGCCAGAATATGATTTTAAGAAAGATGTATAACTCATGGTGCGGACTTGTTAAAATTATCTAAATGATACCATAATTCTTGTGATTTTTCTGCCCACATTTTAAGAGGTTTTAGGACCCGGTGGTATGATCTGGGGGTTTACGAGCGGAAAAGAGGTTGTTACTCTAAATGTATGCAGGTTAAAAATCTGACACTTCCTTATCTAAATACCCACATGCCATGCACACAATTGTATAAATTTGGAGAAAGATCCGATATGGGGAAAGCTACTAAAAAGCGCAAAATGTTGCCATTTCTGAATGCAAGCCCCCAGGAAGAGCAGAGTTTGAACAGAGTATACCTCATGTGATATGTGATGGGTGCATGTAATTTTAAACAACTGTGTATCTGTGTAATATGTATTTGGGTCAAATATAGATTTATGTGCAATTTGACAGGGGAGTGTCCTTTCTGCAGGCCATAAAACAGCATCACCATGACTCACATTTCCTTTCCCCTATCAAGGAAGAGAGAAAAGCTTGACCAATGATCAGTTGAGAGAGGGGCTGGCTTAGTGATGCTGCGCACACCCCCCACTTTCAAAAGACATAAAAAGAGCCACTGGAAGCTAGAGAGGACATTCAAATCCAGTTTCTGCGGAGCGTTTTGCCGGACCACACAACATCCAGAAGATACCAGTCATTTCTTTCCTTGCTAAAAATTTGTTTGCCTCTTAATCACCATCTCTGAATCATTGCTAAAGTGAGCCTGAACTCATCCCAAGTATTTCTCACTCACCCCGGACCTCCTAAAGGGAATTAAAAGCATTTCAGCATATTTCTCACTTCATTGCCACCACATTCAAAGCACTTGGGCCTGTGTTTTCAAACTCATACCGGTTTTCTCTAAGCTTGCTGGGGGGGAACTGAATTTCGTATTGTATTTGATTGCATTCCTGAGAACTGTGTGCTCCTCTTTCAATCTACTTCCATGTCTTACATTGCATAGGGGAGGGGGGTGAATTGCCAGAGAAAAAGTGATTATATTATCTTTTGCTAAAATCATCAAGGATTTCTGTACTGCCTTTTATTCCTCATTGCTTTTCCCTTGAAATCATAAAAGTATTTTTGCTACTTGATCCATCCTATACTAACTCCTCATTGATTATAAAGAAGTGTGCTAGTGTCAGATTACCCATTGTTGATTAACATTATATTTATAAGGGCGATATTGATTATTAATTTATTATAAAAGCGTGGTATCTATATTTTGTCTTATTTTTCAAATAAACCTTTTAAACTTGCAAAACAGAACTACTTCTTGGCTCAGTGGGGCCAGGGGGATTCTAAGAGAGGGGTATTATATAGGGGTAGTCATCCAGAACTCATGAACTGGACATAAAGATATATCAATAAGGGTTTCCATTGAGTATCCCAGACTAGGCATTGACTTAGCTGTAGTGTTTAATTGAATCCTCTTACAAAGTGGGGGCTCGAGCCGGGATATTCTGGGTTAGATTTACCATTTGTGCAGATTAATACAGCGTGCCAGCTGACCAGATACACATATCCGATCTGATCACCACGCTGTGTTACGCTGTAAAGCACTCCTCAAAGGAAACGGTCTGTTTTGCAAAAATAAAATACAAACTTCTGTAAGTCAGGAAGGAACTCAAATTCCAGAATGACGACACTGGTAGACATCAAAATAGCCAGAGAGCACTTCTTACATAAGCTATTTGTGAGAGGTGAGTGGACTCATCAGGACCAAACGGTCTGGTTGCAGGCAATCGCGCAACAGGTCACTGAAACAGGGTCAGATATATGGGGAGATCAGGGTCCCCTACATGTGGCCCTGAGTGAACTATATATGCCCCCTAAAGCCAAAGATGAACATAATAAGATTGCCAGGATAGCAGCATATTTGTATCTATATATGGGAGCCATGCAGGACAAATGTGCTGAAGGCCAAGATCTGGCAAATAGGCAACAGCTGGCATTAGAAAAGGCCCAATTTGTCCCGGTCTCTTCTGAGCAGAGGCTGCAGAGGAGCCAGGAGTCAGAAAATGATAGTAGGCAGTATATCATTAAAATAAAAGAGGAAATGGATAGACTGCAACAGGAGAAGGCTGACCAGGATACCAGATTTCTGGCCTTGCAGAAGGAGTACCAAGAAGGTTTGGACTCCCTTCTGCAGAGCCAGAAAAAGCTGGAGCAACAACTGGACTTCAACAGGGCATGCACAGAACAGGTAGCCGCCCTGAAAATTCGATTAGACAGAGAGAAAGAGGAAAGCAATAAATTGATTCTGAAAGACCTGGATACCCAGGCAGAGTTTGATCAGGAGCACCAGAAAGCTGGTGCCTTCCAAAGGCAAAGGGACGACCTGGCGGCACAGATGCAGGCTCTTAGTCAGGAAAGGAACACCTTAGGCCAGGAAGTCTGCCACTTAAAAAGGAAAATGGAAGAAAATCACCTGGCCCTCCAGGGACTGGGAGACCTCCAAAAAGAACAACAGAACTTGTTAGAACACACCAGGAGGGTGGAGGATGCTCTGGCAAGAAAGGAGCAGGCCAATAGGGACACCGTTCAGGAGGTAACCCTCCTGCAGCAGAGACTGGCCCAGTACTCCAGGACCAATCAGGAGGCACAGAGAGAAAATGAGGCTCTCTGTCAGCACAATGATAGGCTCCAGCAACAGGTAGCGATGCAGGAGAGACCGATAGAGTTGAGTAAGGCCTTAACTGAGGAACTGAAAGCGCAGGCTCTTGCATTGCAACAGGAAGCAGGGGCGGATAGAGATGAGGTTCGCTGGGAAAGAGAAACTCCTGAGCATAACCTCAGGAGCCCTAGTACCAGAGGCGTTCATCTCTCCCAGTCCCTGGTCTCTGCCACCCCCATGTCGCCTCGCGCACATGAGCCCAGGGCCACGGGGATGGCAGATTACTATCCAGCTAGAAGTATGGGGCTCATAGGCCAGTACCTCCCAGGAATGGAGGGGCGAGCATCCGGGTATGGGCACCCAAGCACAGTGCAATTTAGCGGGGAACCCCAGGAGAGTAGGCCCATTAAGGGCATCCTGAAAACTTCTGTCCAGTTAGGTCAGTGGGGGGGGTACCCATCAAATCCTGGCAGCAAGGAGGAATCTGAAGACTTCTCTGAATGGCGCAGGACACAGGAGACCAGGTCCCCACATTCTGCCAGCCATTCCCAGGCTCGCAGAATCCGGGAAAACCTGCAAGATCAGACAGGAACCTCTCGGAGTAGTGCCTCTGAGTCAGAGGATGAATGGACCAGGGTTACCCGAACCAAAAAGGCCAATAAGGCAAAAAGGGCCTTGCTTAAGGACCCATTGAAGCAAATAAAGGCAATAAGGAGTGTCATCACGCCTTATCATAAGAACGTCAAGTATTCATGATGGAGGCTTTCCATTTGAAGGACAGCAGTAGCTGCATCCAGTACGTTAAATGGACATTCTCCACTGAATACTCCAGTTTCTTTGCGGGGCTGGAGGACCAAAATCATTTAAGATGGTCCACCTATAAGGCGGCTATCTTGAAACATTTTTCTGTTCACAGAAATCCTCAAGAGGCTCACAAGGCAGCCTACAATTTGCAATGTGGGGAGGATCAGGCCCCACAAGAGTTTGTGCAAGAATTAAAATGTGCTTTTGCGCAGACCACCAGAAGGGTGCGCACGGATAGCAGAGAATTTATCAATACGTTTTTCCATGCCTTACCCAAATACATAATGACCCAGCTCGTGAGAGATTTTCATGAGAAAAGATCTAGACTGGGTCATTGAACAGGCTACCCGGATCTATGAGGTGCAGAAGCCTATCGAAAATAAAAATAACGCGCCGAAAAACCCCAAAACCAACAGCACCCCGGCTGCTGCGAAGGTGGCAGAGGTAAAGGTTGCCCCCGTTTTAGATTTGGAGATGGGGGGGCCTAAAAACCTGCCTGCACCAAATAATTCACAGCCCAGAAGGCCCTCGGGCCAGTCACAGACAGGGAGTCGAGGAGGTAGTCCCACAAATGGGGTCCCCCGCTCCTCTGACTGTGTAAGTCCCTCCTACAAGGGAAACCAACCAATCCTGGGTTATTTGTGGACTCCTCCAGCCCAAGGGGGGCGGGGGGATCCAGCCAAGCACCTAACCCAGGGAACTTCCCTCCCAACTTCCCACAGGAGGGCAGAAATTCTCCAAATCCTGGGCAGAACTTTTTCCCCAGGTATCCACCCAATTTCCAGCCCCAAAATCATCCATCCTTCTTTCCCCAATTCCCCGAGCCCAGACAACCTAATCCGGGAGAGGGGAGGCCAAGGGTGGAGTGGTACCAAAATCTTCCCAACCAGGGGTTCTACCAGAGAAGGGATAGCTACCCTTCCCGGGATCAGCCCAGGGGAGAAAACCGAGCCCGTATCAGCCTGAGCGGGTTTCACAACTTGAGCACCAGGTCCAAAATATGGCACAAGGTCTGGGTCACATTCTGAGGGCTCAACAGAACCCTCAGATGAGCATACCACCGCAGAATGCCCCAAACTCTGGACCTGGTGCTCCAGAACAATGACGGGGGCAGCACCCCGATAACACACCGGTTCCCAGGGAGGAGGCACAAGGGGAAGGGGGGTGTAAAGCCTTGGAGGAAGCTTCCTTCCCAACTTGTAAACAGCCCCTGGAAAACCAGGAACCGGAAACAAAATCTCCTACCCCTGAAAGCCTGCCTCCCAAGGAGCAGAGAGGGTAGGAGAAACAAAGGACCCAAACAGACCCACTTTGTGGAGGAGGTACAGGTCTTCCAATTTGAGGGAGAGGGATCCTCAGAGGATCCTGGGGAAAGGATCTTCTCCTTTAGAGATGGGGGAACTCCTCCCAAGGAAAAATGGGTCCCAAGGGATGCCAATTCAGACTGGGGAGATATGGAGACTGAGCTATCGCCGCCCATCATCTCATCCCAGAACCCACAATACCGAAATCCCCTGGTTCAAACCCATCCTGATGACTGCCTCCAAAAAGGGCGGGGCGGCCCAGAACCGGAACCAGGGGAACCCACAATGGCTCTGATCTCCAGTTGCCAACTTTTTCTTTCAGATTCCAAAGGCTCTCCACAGAATTCTGCCCAAATCTCTTCGCTAGCAATGTCCAAAACCAGAAAATTAGCCCACCAGTTGTCCAAAGATGGGCATTATCTGTGCCCCCTTGAGGAGAAGGAGGGAAGATACTATGCCCCGGTACAAGTACATGGGCAGGGTACAATTTTGGCACTGGTGGACACTGGATCCCAAGCTACCCTTCTGTCCAAAAGGGCCTTTGAGGAACTGAATGCAGGAAGGGGGGAGAATTACCGTATTCCTCTCACCTCTCTTCCTGCACAACTGCAGAACTTTGACGGGAAGGAGATTCCCGTTGAGGGGACTGCAGACTTGGACATTAAAATTGGGCGACACAAGGTGAAACACCCGGACATAGTAGTGACTCCAGAGGGCACCCCTTGTTTACTAGGGAATGACCTCCTGAGAAGGTTGTCACCCCTAATAGGTTGTGTAAACAAGGTCCTCTGGACCCAGACTATCCGACCAATAAAATTAAAACAGAGTGTCAACCATGTTAGTTTAAACGGCACCTGCCACATGGTTGAACAAAAATCTGACCAAGTAGAATTTCACTTCCAGAACAACCAAACTCCAGACGTGACAGTAATAGCAGTAGGACAACAGACTGGTGATGGGGGGTCCTCTCTATTTATGAAAATAAACCTTCCTTCCAGTTTAAGGTGGTGTTCCACACTGGAAGGAAACACCCTGAAATTCTTTACTAATCCACAATCAGAAACTCCCACTCCTATAGTCCAGAAAGATGTGAAATCAGCTCAGAGCCTGGCTGATATTCAGCAAATTGGAGAGCAGTTGTTCATCCCTGTTCAGTTAAATGATGGGAAGGACTCTGTTCTCGCTCGAGTGTGCGTGAACAACGGTAAGAGCTTCATCAGCGAAGCCATGTTCCACCAACTCCCAAAAGATCCAGCCATTCCCACATTCAAACTGATAGACAAATGGGAAATGGACCTGGAAGCACCTAATTCCAAACATCTCCTGCTAAGCAGGTGTATGCTCAAAATCTCAATTGGCAACAAGAGCATAGTCCATAATTGTTGGGTCGTGCGAGACGTCACTGCCGCCTTTTACTTAGGCAGTGACATTCTCAATCGCTTTGCCATTACTTTGGACCTAATAAACTTCAAAGCTTGGTCCCGATTAGCGGATAATCCCATGGGCTTTGATGATCCAGAAAAAGCATTTAGGTCAGCTCAATTGCTACCTTATGCAGTTGAAATTCAGATCAAAGAGGAAGTCACCATCCCAGAAAGGACCCGACAATTCTCCCTGGAAGTGAAAGTTAAAAGAGCACAACATTTGAAAAACCCTGATGCTTACATACATCTAAACGCTTCTCTCCAACAGCAAGGGTTGGGGGTAAACCCAACTCCATTAGTCAACATAGAACATGACACCATTCTAATAGAGGTGGATAACAGTGACTTAAAGAGTATTACTCTAGCCGCAGGCACCATTATTGGAATGGCGGTTGATGACCGACATTTTTCCATCGATTTAGGAAATGAACTGTTAGGACCAATCCCCAAGGACTGCTTTGACAGTGACAGTGATGACAATACAACACCAGACAGGATTTTTACCCGGCATGGGGAGAACTTCCTGTTGTACACTTCCTGCCCCTATGGTAAGGAAGATGTGACTTGTGACTTCAGGAGGGATGAGGTGATTTTCCAGGTCCATGAGGGTTGCCTTTCCCACCTGAGGCCTCCAGTCCAAATCAGCACTCTGACCAGGGACTTCTCCACCCAGCTGGAGGAGGCCGCTGAGATAGCCAAACCAGAAGTCTTTCCAGGCTTCAGGCAGATGGTGGAAGAGAGAGTCAACCTAGCTGATGCCTGTGTGACTCTGGAACAAAAGCAAAAGGTGAAACAAGTTTTCTTGGATTTCCAAGATCTCTTTGCAGTAGACTCATATGACTGTGGCCGCACCGACATCCACACAACAACAATCCCCACGGACCCTGGAATGACTCCAGTGTTTGTGAAGCAATATCGCTTGCCTCTTGCATCCATGGAGTCCCTTACTGAAATAATTAAGAACCTTGAGTCCCGGGGAATAATTCGTCCAGTTCACAGCACCTTCAATAACCCGGCGCTGGGAATATTGAAGCCAAACGGCCAGTGGAGACTCTGCACCGACCTCCGGGAGCTCAACAAACGGGTCCATACTTCCCGATGGCCTCTGCCCTACATTGACCAAGGGCTGGCCCAGATTCAGGGGTCACAAGTATTCACTGCAATAGACCTGACCAATGGATACTGGACCGTGCCTGTCAGTAGGGAGGACCAATACAAACTGGCTTTTACCTTTGGGGGCCAGCAGTACAGATGGACCTGGACTCCCTTCGGATACCTCAACTCCGGCAATGAATTCAACATTTTCCTACACAAGGCCATGCCCGACCTAGGTGCAAGGGGTAACCTGGCTTATGTAGATGATGTCCTCATCAAAAGTTAATCTGTGGAGGAACACATAGCGGAGATCCGTTATGTTCTGACGCAGTTGAGGGCCGCCGGAGCAAAACTTTCCTTTCAGAAAGCACAGTGGTGTAGAACCCGTGTTAATTTCTTAGGGCATGAGATTACTCCTCAGGGTCTCTGTCCCCAAGAAAAGAAAGTGGAAGCATTCCAGAAACTGAAAGACCCCACAACTCTGCGGGAACTAAGAAGCCTCCTTGGACTGACTAATTACAGCAGGAAGTTCATTGAAGGCTACGTAGAGATCACCAGACCCCTGATTCATCTCCTGAAGGGGGGGTCAAGTGGGAATGGGGTCCAGAACAAGCCAAGGCAGTAAGACAACTCAAAAGAAGCCTCTCACAAGCGCCCTGCCTAGCTTACCCTGCCAGAAACAAGGAGTTCTTCCTGGAGACAGGGTTCTCTAATACGTGCTTGATGGCAGTATTATACCAAAATCATGACAAGGTCAATAAAGTAATCTCCTATGCGAGCAAAACGTTATCCTCTGTGGAGGAAAAATTCAACGATTGTGAGAAGGCACTCCTGGCAACGGTGTGGGCATTGAAGAATTACCGCCCGTTTATCCATGGGGAACACATCATAGTGGAGACTCCACACCAGCCTCTGCAATATCTCCAAAGTGACAGAATACGGGCCGGAAATGTGAGTAATTCCCGAATTACTTCCTGGATTCTGTCAATGCAAGGCTTTCCTGTGGAGGTCAGATATGGCCAAAACAAGAAGAGTCCCCTCGCGCAAGGTCTGGCTGACTTGCATGATTGTGCCAGAGAAAACTGTCTCGAGGACGAAAGTCTAAAAATCAAGGACAACACAGAGGCATACCTTAATTCCCCACACAAAGTCTTTGAAGAAGACAAGTGTGAGGGAATGCCCACTGTCTATGTGGATGGATGCTCTTACCATGTTGACAACGACGGGGAGAAAGAACTGGTGGCTGGCGTAGGGAATGCATGGGTGAAGGAGTTCCCAGATCCCTCCGCTGGATACAAAATTGGTCCCCGAAGTAGTCAGGTGGCAGAATTGATGGCTGTGCATCAGGCCATCCTCACTCCTGTCCAGCATCAACTCCACGAACTGGTCATAATCACAGATTCGGATTATGTACGGAACAGGTTCGTGGAGCACCTGGTTAATTGGAAAACCAGAGGCATGTTATGTGCTAATAACAAACCCTTGAAATATGGGAAGTTAATCCAAAACATTGATGACCTAGTCACATCGAATGGGATGACCATCTACTGGAAAAAGATCAAGGGTCATTCCAAAGTAGAGGGACCAGACAAAACTGGAAATGACTTAGCTGATCAGCTGGCCAAAACCGGGGCCATCCAAGGGGATCTAATCGAAATAGAGTCCCTGTTGGGGGAAATCCAGGTCACTGCTATCACTAGGTCCCAGACAAATGCTAACAATAATCTTTCAACTGCACAATGGAGTAAGGAGACCCCTGATGCTGATTTAATTACAGCTCAGAAGGGGGATCCAATTATTGGTAGGTTTTACCAACACCTTGAGGACCCTGAGAACTTTCCCTTGACGGATACCGATTACATTGGGAAAGAGGACCTAAGAGTGTTGATTAAATGTCCAAAAATGTTCCGAATCCAAGACGGTTTGTTGGTAAGGAAATCCCAAGCTGGCCAGGATCAGTGGGTGGTTCCTACCTCATTCCGAAGCCTGATGTTAAGTCACGCCCATGATGCGGCCACCGCCGGTCATAGGGGGTTTCACACATCACTGGAAATCTTAAGAGAGGTTGCATACTGGCCACACATGGGCCAGGCAGATTTGCAAATTGACTTTGTAGGCCCCGTGATTCGCTCTGCTAGGGGAAACAAGTACATGTTGACCGTTACATGCTTGTTTACCAAGTGGGTGGAATGTCTCCCAGCCCCAAACTGCAAGGCAGAAACAGCAGCTGCCCTGGTGATTAACCACATCTTTTCCCGTTTTGGTCTACCGCAAAGGATTGAGTCAGAGAGAGGTAGCCACTTCACCAGTAAGTAATGACAAAGATGTGGGAGATACTGGGGGTTAAAAGGAAGCTACACATTGCTTACAGGCCATTTTCTTCTGGAGCAGTGGAGAGATATAACCGAACCATTGTGAGCATATTAAAGAAGTTTGTGGCAGATTCTGGGCCAAGTTGGGATATCCGATTACCTCTGGTCCTAATGGCCATCAGATCTACCCCTTCATCTGCAACCAAAATGTCACCATTTGAGTTGATGACTGGACGCAAGATGGTGCTTCCCCAGCATTTGCTCTACAGAACCCAAGAGCAAACGTTGATAAATGCCTCCACAACTCATGAGTATGTGGAGAATTTAAGGAAACACCTTCAACATGCTTTTGCCTATGCTCAGCGGAATCTAGAAAGATCAGCCAAGAGTATGAAGACCCACTATGACCTGAAAATTTCCAGGAAGGAATATCAGGTGGGGGACCGGGTCTATTTATACAACTTCCAAAGAAACCAGGCAAGACAGCGCAAATTTTTGCCTACATGGTAGGGACCCTTTGAGATTATAGACAAGATCTCCCCTGTGGCCTACAAGATCCGCATCCCCAAAGGCGGTTTGGCAGAGGGGGAAGACAAGTGGGTCCACATAAACCAGTTGAAGTGTTGCCATCCCAGGCACACTTTGCAGCAACTGGAGGAGTCCTCTGTAATCCCAGAGGGTACCGCTCCAGAGTAATTCAATTCCAACCCTAAAATATCCTCCATATAGCCTATCAAATTCTGTGTTTATCAAGTTCATGTGTTACTGTCGCTTAATTTAAAAAAATGTGCATGTTCATATCTGTTGAGTTCTAAAATATATATGCCACCCCACTATATCAATGGTGGAGGAGAAATGTCCATGAATAGGTATTGCCGCTTTTCCTTTGTCGTCCTAGGAGAAAGAAAACCTGGAGACTGGCCAAGGAGGACGATCCGGAGACCGGGAGCAGAGACCCGAGGGGCCCAGGGTATTGCCCAATCATCCCATCAGGACCGGCGAGGAGAACCAATCGATCAGTACCGGATGGAGGAAAAGATGCTGAACTGTGCCATTTGCAGAATTGGAAGAAGATTATGCGGACATACCAGTGCGTGGGTCAAAACCTTCTTTGCATCCGACTCCCCATCGACTCAAATTCAAAGTGCAGTCGCGTGGGGGGGCCTTGTTGGGTGTCCTGACCCACGTTTGAGCTATCATGCTGCAACATTTGGTGCTGTGGGCTTAGAAAATCCAAGATGGCCAAAAAGCCCACATGTGCACCAGAATCCAGGAGAACCACGCAGTTGTGCGTACACCAAAATGGCTGCCTAACTTGCCACCCACCAGTGCGAGCATGATGGGCCAGGGTGCCATGAGTGGAATGGGTGCCAAAGGTAAAACAGCAGCGCCTGTTAGCTCAAAAACGCTTTAAAATTACCTTTGGTTTCTCTGAATGCCAGCTCAAAATGCCTATTTTCAAACATTGCAACACATCCAAAAATCTCACTGAACAACAGCGGACATCTGGCAGAATGAAGTATGTGTGCATACAAAATCTGGGAAGATGAAGAGCCCAACACAATGTTCATAACAAAACTGGCTGAGCTATGCATGTCAGCAGCCTAACTGAAACTGGATTAAAACCACCAAAATCGAAATGTTTAAATTAACTGAGTGACCTACTATTGAGTGTCACATAGTTTGTAACTGTTAAAATGTCATAGTTTTGAACTTAGAATCAGCATTCTAGCTGCATATGTAAAAATTGTATTGACTTAAACTGGGGAACAAAAAATGACATGTAGCTAAAAACTGGCTTAAAGAGATTTCAATTCTGCCCGACAGGAGTGGGGGCTTGCCCAACAAATGCATTCCCAGGCCTGGCTGCATTCTGTTGCTCCTGCCAAAAGGAGGTCACACACTCTCTGATTGAATTACCAGGGGATTGCAAGAAACTAAACAAAGGGCCCTGGCAGATGGTTTATTGGGGTGGTCGTAAATGGCTTCCTTTTGAACAAAGCCCTTCCTTGACTCAGGCAGATGGTTTATAGGGGAGGTCGTAAAGTGGCTTCCTCTTGGCAGAAACGGGGAGGGGCAGCCCCCTCTGAGGACAGGCTGAGCTTAAAGAAAGTGGATAGACTGGTTTCTCCACCATGTGACCTGGGAAGACACACCCCTGTTGGCCAGAATATGATTTTAAGAAAGATGTATAACTCATGGTGCGGACTTGTTAAAATTATCTAAATGATACCATAATTCTTGTGATTTTTCTGCCCACATTTTAAGAGGTTTTAGGACCCGGTGGTATGATCTGGGGGTTTACGAGCGGAAAAGAAGTTGTTACTCTAAATGTATGCAGGTTAAAAATCTGACACTTCCTTATCTAAATACCCACATGCCTTGCACACAATTGTATAAATTTGGAGAAAAATCCGATATGGGGAAAGCTACTAAAAAGCGCAAAATGTTGCCATTTCTGAATGCAAGCCCCCAGGAAGAGCAGAGTTTGAACAGAGTATACCTCATGTGATATGTGATGGGTGCATGTAATTTTAAACAACTGTGTATCTGTGCAATATGTATTTGGGTCAAATATAGATTTATGTGCAATTTGACAGGGGAGTGTCCTTTCTGCAGGGCATAAAACAGCATCACCATGACTCACATTTCCTTTCCCCTATCAAGGAAGAGAGAAAAGCTTGACCAATGATCAGTTGAGAGAGGGGCTGGCACACCCCCACTTTCAAAAGACATAAAAAGAGCCACTGGAAGCTAGAGAGGACATTCAAATCCAGTTGCTGCGGAGCGTTTTGCCGGACCACACAACATCCAGAAGATACCAGTTCCAGACTGACTCCAGCTACATACTCCAGAACCTAGAACTTATACTTTAGAACCTAAATCAGAGGCCTAAAACCACAAGCTGAGTTCTCTGCAGCAGGCCTCAAATCACTGCAAGCTACTCACAGCCGGGTGAGCTGCTTGAATCCCTTGCCAAGAACTTTTGCCAGGACCAGTGCAGAGATCCAGGAGCCGTGCAGAGACCGCTGTATCCGGATAGACCAGACCAGTGCCAGACCCGACCAGACCAGACCGTGCAGAACCGCAGACCCAGAGACCAGATCGCTGTGAAGTGCCGCTAGCCTGATTGATCAGATCCGTGACGAGACCCAGTCCTTCCAAATATATTGTGAGTACAGCTAGGACGGGGCAAAAACCAAATCTCTTAGTTTAAAGTAATATAATTCAATCTATTTAACCTAAGTAGAACTGCCTCCTAAGTGTCACCTGTCATTTGTAAAGCTGCACCACTGTCATTTGTCAATTCTGCAGCTGCAAAGGTGTCACCTGTCATTTTGAGTTTACTTTAAATCTGAAAAACGACCTTTACAAAATCGTTCATATCTCTGGAACCGTTTGGGCTATGAACTTGGTTTAACTTTCCTCTGAAAGCTTAGAATCTAAGCTTTCCAACAAGCCTAGAACCTACTCCTTATTCTTTTTCCGCAATCACGATTCACGCACTCGCGAATTTTACCGCGATGTGCGATTTGGTTAAAAATCCAGCCACGTGTAACCATCAGCAGTCATTTCTTTCCTTGCTAAAAATTTGTTTGCCTCTTAATCACCATCTCTGAATCATTGCTAAAGTGAGCCTGAACTCATCCCAAGTATCTCTCACTCACCCTGAAACTCCTAAAGGGAATTAAAAGCATTTCAGCATATTTCTCACTTCATTGCCACCACATTCAAAGCACTTGGGCCTGTGTTTTAAAACTCATACCGGTTTTCTCTAAGCTTGCTGGGGGGGAACTGAATTTAGTATTGTATTTCATTGCATTCCTGAGAACTGTGCGCTCCTCTTTCCATCTACTTCCATGTCTTACATTGCATAGGGGAGGGGGGTGAATTGCTAGAGAAAAAGTGATTATATTATCTTTTGCTAAAATCATCAAGTATTTCTGTACTGCCTTTTATTCCTCATTGCTTTTCCCTTGAAATCATAAAAGAATTTTTGCTACTTGATCCATCCTATACTAACTCCTCATTGATTATAAAGAAGTGTGCTAGTGTCAGATTACCCATTGTTGATTAACATTATATTTATAAGGGCGATATCGATTATTAATTTATTATAAAAGCGTGATATCTATATTTTGTCTTATTTTTCAAATAAACCTTTTAAACTTGCAAAATAGAACTACTTCTTGGCTCAGTGGGGTCAGGGGGATTCTAAGAGAGGGGTGTTGTATAGGGGTAGTCATCCAGAACTCATGAACTGGACATAAAGATATATCAATAAGGGTTTCCATTGAGTATCCCAGACTAGGCATTGACTTAGCTGTAGTGTTGAATTGAATCCTCTTACAAAGTGGGGGCTCGAGTCGGGATATTCTGTGTTAGATTTACCATTTGTGCAGATTAATACAGTGTGCCAGCTGACCAGATACACATATCCGGTCGGATCACCACGCTGTGTTACGCTGTAAAGCACTCCTCAAAGGAACGCTCTAAGGAACGGTCTGTTTTGCAAAAATAAAATACAAACTTCTGTAAGTCAGGAAGGAACTCAAATTCCAGAATGACGACACTGGTAGACATCAAAATAGCCAGAGAGCACTTCTTACATAAGCTATTTGTGAGAGGTGAGTGGACTCATCAGGACCAAACGGTCTGGTTGCAGGCAATCGCGCAACAGGTCACTGAAACAGGGTCAGATATATGGGGAGATCAGGGTCCCCTACATGTGGCCCTGAGTGAACTATATATGCCCCCTAAAGCCAAAGATGAACATAATAAGATTGACAGGATAGCAGCATATTTGTATCTATATATGGGAGCCATGCAGGACAAATGTGCTGAAGGCCAAGATCTGGCAAATAGGCAACAGCTGGCGTTAGAAAAGGCCCAATTTGTCCTGGTCTCTTCTGAGCAGAGGCTGCAGAGGAGCCAGGAGTCAGAAAATGATAGTAGGCAGTATATCATTAAAATAAAAACATGGATAGACTGCAACAGGAGAAGGCTGACCAGGACACCAGATTTCTGGCCTTGCAGAAGGAGTACCAAGAAGGTTTGGACTCCCTTCTGCAGAGCCAGAAAAAGCTGGAGCAACAACTGGACTTCAACAGGGCATGCACAGAACAGGTAGCCACCCTGAAAATTCGATTAGACAGAGAGAAAGAGGAAAGCAATAAATTGATTCTGAAAGACCTGGATACCCAGGCAGAGTTTGATCAGGAGCACCAGAAAGCTGGTGCCTTCCAAAGGCAAAGGGACGACCTGGCGGCACAGATGCAGGCTCTTAGTCAGGAAAGGAACACCTTAGGCCAGGAAGTCTGCCAATTAAAAAGGAAAATGGAAGAAAATCACCTGGCCCTCCAGGGACTGGGTGACCTCCAAAAAGAACACCAGAACTTGTTAGAACACACCAGGAGGGTGGAGGATGCTCTGGCAAGAAAGGAGCAGGCCAATAGGGACACAGCTCAGGAGGTAACCCTCCTGCAGCAGAGACTGGCCCAGTAATCCAGGACCAATCAGGAGGCACAGAGAGAAAATGAGGCTCTCTGTCAGCACAATGATAGGCTCCAGCAACAGGTAGCGATGCAGGAGAGACTGATAGAGTCGAGTAAGGCCTTAACTGAGGAACTGAAAGCGCAGGCTCTTGCATTGCAACAGGAAGCAGGGGCGGATAGAGATGAGGTTCGCTGGGAAAGAGAAACTCCTGAGCATAACCTCAGGAGCCCTAGTTCCAGAGGCCTTCATCTCTCCCAGTCCCTGGAGTCTGCCACCCCCATGTCCCCTCGCGCACATGAGCCCAGGGCCACGGGGATGGCAGATTACTATCCAGCTAGAAGTATGGGGCTCATAGGCCAGTACCTCCCAGGAATGGAGGGGCAGGCATCCGGGTATGGGCACCCAAGCACAGTGCAATTTAGTGGGGAACCCCAGGAGAGTAGGCCCATTAAGGGCATCCTGAAAACGTCTGTCCAGTTAGGTCAGTGGGGGGGGGTACCCATCAAATCCTGGCAGCAAGGAGGAATCTGAAGACTCCTCTGAACGGCGCAGGACACAGGAGACCAGGTCCCCACATTCTGCCAGCCATTCCCAGGCTTGCAGAATCCGGGAAAACCTGCAAGATCAGACAGGAACCTCTGGGAGTAGTGCCTCTGAGTCAGAGGATGAATGGACCAGGGTTACCCGAACCAAAAAGGCCAATAAGGCAAAAAGGGCCTTGCTTAAGGACCCATTGAAGCAAATAAAGACAATAAGGAGTGTCATCACGCCTTATCATAAGAACACCAAGTATTCCATTTGGGAACACTTGGAGCTCTATGAGCAAATGATGGAGACTTTCCATTTGAAGGACAGCAGTAGCTGCATCCAGTACGTCAAATGGACATTCTCCCCAGAATACTCCAGTTTCTTTGCGGGGCTGGAGGACCAAAATCATTTAAGATGGTCCACCTATAAGGCGGCTATCTTGAAACATTTTTCTGTTCACAGAAATCCTCAAGAGGCTCGCAAGGCAGCCTACAATTTGCAATGTGGGGAGGATCAGGCCCCACAAGAGTTTGTGCAAGAATTAAAACGTGCTTTTGCACAGACCACCAGAAGGGTGCGCACGGATAGCAGAGAATTTATCAATATGTTTTTCCATGCCTTACCCAAATACATAATGACCCAGCTCGTGAGAGATTTTCATGAGAAAAGATCTTTAGACTGGGTCATTGAACAGGCTACCCGGATCTATGAGGTGCAGAAGCCTATCGAAAATAAAAATAACGCGCCGAAAAACCCCAAAACCAACAGCACCCCGGCTGCTGCCAAGGTGGCAGAGGTAAAGGTTGCCCCCGTTTTAGATTTGGAGATGGGGGGGCCTAAAAACCTGCCTGCACCAAATAATTCACAGCCCAGAAGGCCCTCGGGCCAGTCACAGACAGGGAGTCGAGGAGGTAGTCCCACAAATGGGGTCCCCCGCTCCCCTGACTGTGTAAGTCCCTGCTACAAGGGAAACCGACCAATCCTGGGTTATGTGTGGACTCCTCCAGCCCAAGGGGGGGGGATCCAGCCAAGCACCTAACCAGGGAACTTCCCTCCCAACTTCCCACAGGAGGGCAGAAATTCTCCAAATCCTGGGCAGAACTTTTTCCCCAGGTATCCACCCAATTTCCAGCCCCAAAATCATCCATCCTTCTTTCCCCAATTCCCCGAGCCCAGACAACCTAATCCGGGAGAGGGGAGGCCAAGGGTGGAGTGGTACCAAAATCTTCCAACCAGGGGTACTACCAGAGAAGGGACAGCTACCCTTCCCGGGATCAGCCCAGGGGAGAAAATAGAGCCCCGTATCAGCCTGAGCGGGTTTCCCAACTTGAGCACCAGGTCCAAAATATGGCACGAGATCTGGGTCACATACTGAGGGCTCAACAGAACCCTCAGATGAGCATACCACCGCAGAATGCCCCAAACTCTGGACCTGGTGCTCCAGAACAATGACGGAGGCAACCACCCCGATAACACACTGGTTCCCAGGGAGGAGGCACAAGGGGAAGGGGGGTGTAAAGCCTTGGAGGAAGCTTCCTTCCCAACTTGTAAACAGCCCCTGGAAAACCAGGAACCGGAAACAAAATCTCCTACCCCTGAAAGCCAGCCTCCCAAGGAGCAGAGGGGGGGTAGGAGAAACAAAGGACCCAAACAGACCCACTTTGTGGAGGAGGTACAGGTCTTCCAATTTGAGGGAGAGGGATCCTCAGAGGATCCTGGGGAAAGGATCTTCTTCTTTAGAGATGGGGGAACTCCTCCCAAGGAAAAATGGGTCCCAAGGGATGCCAATTCAGACTGGGGAGATATGGAGACTGAGCTACCGCCGCCCATCATCTCATCCCAGAACCCACAATACCGAAATCCCCTGGTTCAAACCCATTCTGATGACTGCCTCCAAAAAGGGCGGGGCGGCCCAGAACCGGAACCAGGGGAACCCACAATGGCTCTGATCTCCAGTTGCCAACTTTTTCTTTCAGATTCCCAAGGCTCTCCACAGAATTCTGCCCAAATCTCTTTGCTAGCAATGTCCAAAACCAGAAAATTAGCCCACCAGTTGTCCAAAAATGTGCATTATCTGTGCCCCCTTGAGGAGAAGGAGGGAAGATACTATGCCCCGGTACAAGTACAGGGGCAGGGTACAATTTTGGCACTGGTGGACACTGGATCCCAAGCTACCCTTCTGTCCAAAAGGGCCTTGAGGAACTAAATGCAGGAAGGGGGAGAATTACCGTATTCCTCTCACCTCTCTTCCTGGACAACTGCAGAACTTTGACGGGAAGGAGATTCCCGTTGAGGGGACTGCTTACTTGGACATTAAAATTGGCCGACACAAGGTGAAACACCCGGACATAGTAGTGACTCCAGAGGGCACCCCTTGTTTACTAGGGAATGACCTCCTGAGAAGGTTGTCACCCCTAATAGGTTGTGTAAACAAGGTCCTCTGGACCCAGACTATCCGACCAATAAAATTAAAACAGAGTGTCAACCATGTTAGTTTAAACGGCACCTGCCACATGGTTGAACACAAATCTGACCAAGTAGAATTTCACTTCCAGAACAACCAAACTCCAGACATGACAGTAATAGCAGTAGGACAACAGACTGGTGATGGGGGGTCCTCTCTATTTATGAAAACAAACCTTCCTTCCAGTTTAAGGTGGTATTCCACACTGGAAGGAAACACCCTGAAATTCTTTACTAATCCACAATCAGAAACTCCCACTCCTATAGTCCAGAAAGATGTGAAATCAGCTCAGAGCCTGGCTGATATTCAGCAAATTGGAGAGCAGTTGTTCATCCCTGTTCAGTTAAATGATGGGAAGGACTCTGTTCTCGCTCGAGTGTGCGTGAACAACGGTAAGAGCTTCATCAGCGAAGCCATGTTCCACCAACTCCCAAAAGATCCAGCCATTCCCACATTCAAACTCATAGAAAAATGGGAAATGGACCTGGAAGCACCTAATTCCAAACATCTCCTGCTAAGCAGGTGTATGCTCAAAATCTCAATTGGCAACAAGAGCATAGTCCATAATTGTTGGGTCGTGCGAGACGTCACTGCCGCCTTTTACTTAGGCAGTGACATTCTCAATCGCTTTGCCATTAGTTTGGACCTAATAAACTTCAAAGCTTGGTCCCGATTAGCGGATAATCCCATGGGCTTTGATGATCCAGAAAAAGCATTTAGGTCAGCTCAATTGCTACCTTATGCAGTTGAAATTCAGATCAAAGAGGAAGTCATCATCCCAGAAAGGACCCGACAATTCTCCCTGGAAGTGAAAGGTAAAAGAGCACAACATTTGAAAAACCCTGATGCTTACATACATCTAAACGCTTCTCTCCAACAGCAAGGGTTGGGGGTAAACCCAACTCCATTAGTCAACATAGAACATGACACCATTCTAATAGAGGTGGATAACAGTGACTTAAAGAGTATTACTCTAGCCGCAGGCACCATTATTGGAATGGCGGTTGATGACCGACATTTTTCCATCGATTTAGGAAATGAACTGTTAGGACCAATCCCCAAGGACTGCTTTGACAGTGACAGTGATGACAATACAACACCAGACAGGATTTTTACCCGGCATGGGGGGAACTTCCTGTTGTACACTTCCTGCCCCTATGGTAAGGAAGATGTGACTTGTGATTTCAGGAGGGATGAGGTGACTTTCCCACCTGAGGCCTCCAGTCCAAATCAGCACTCTGACCAGGGACTTCTACACCCAGCTGGAGGAGGCCGCTGAGATAGCCAAACCAGAAGTCTTTCCAGGCTTCAGGCAGATGGTGGAAGAGAGAGTCAACCTAGCTGATGCCTGTGTGACTCTGGAACAAAAGCAAAAGTTGAAACAAGTTTTCTTGGATTTCCAAGATCTCTTTGCAGTAGACTCATATGACTGTGGCCGCACCGACATCCACCCAACAACAATCCCCACGGACCCTGGAATGACTCCAGTGTTTGTGAAGCAATATCGCTTGCCTCTTGCATCCATGGAGTCCCTTACTGAAATAATTAAGAACCTTGAGTCCCGGGGAATAATCCGTCCAGTTCACAGCACCTTCAATAACCCGGTGCTGGGAATATTGAAGCCACTGCAATAGACCTAACCAATGGATACTGGACCGTGCCTGTCAGTAGGGAGGACCAATACAAACTGGCTTTTACCTTTGGGGGCCAGCAGTACACATGGACCCGGACTCCCTTCGGATACCTCAACTCCGGCAATGAATTCAACATTTTCCTACACAAGGCCATGCCCGACCTAGGTGCAAGGGGTAACCTGGCTTATGTAGATGATGTCCTCATCAAAAGTTAATCTGTGGAGGAACACATAGCGGAGATCTGTTATGTTCTGATGCAGTTGAGGGCCGCCGGAGCAAAACTTTCCTTTCAGAAAGCACAGTGGTGTAGAACCCGTGTTAATTTCTTAGGGCATGAGATTACTCCTCAGGGTCTCTGTCCCCAAGAAAAGAAAGTGGAAGCACTCCAGAAACTGAAAGACCCCACAACTCTGCGGGAACTAAGAAGCCTCCTTGGACTGACTAATTACAGCAGGAAGTTCATTGAAGGCTACGCAGAGATCACCAGACCCCTGATTCATCTCCTGAAGGGGGGGTCAAGTGGGAATGGGGTCCAGAACAAGCCAAGGCAGTAAGACAACTCAAAAGAAGCCTCTCACAAGCGCCCTGCCTAGCTTACCCTGCCAGAAACAAGGAGTTCTTCCTGGAGACAGGGTTCTCTAATACGTGCTTGATGGCAGTATTATACCAAAATCATGACAAGGTCAATAAAGTAATCTCCTATGAGAGCAAAAAGTTATCCTCTGTGGAGGAAAAATTCAACGATTGTGAGAAGGCACTCCTGGCAACGGTGTGGGCATTGAAGAATTACCGCCCGTTTATCCATGGGGAACACATCATAGTGGAGACTCCACACCAGCCTCTGCAATATCTCCAAAGTGACAGAATCCGGGCCGGAAATGTGAGTAATTCCCGAATTACTTCCTGGATTCTGTCAATGCAAGGCTTTCCTGTGGAGGTCAGATATGGCCAAAACAAGAAGAGTCCCCTCGCGCAAGGTCTGGCTGACTTGCATGATTGTGCCAGAGAAAACTGTCTCGAGGACGAAAGTCTAAAAATCAAGGACAACACAGAGGCATACCTTAATACCCCACACAAAGTCTTTGAAGAAGACAAGTTTGAGGGAATGCCCACTGTCTATGTGGATGGATGCTCTTACCATGTTGACAACGACGGGGAGAAATAACTGGTGGCTGGCGTAGGGAATGCATGGGTGAAGGAGTTCCCAGAACCCTCCGCTGGATACAAAATTGGTCCCCGAAGTAGTCAGGTGGCAGAATTGATGGCTGTGCATCAGGCCATCCTCACTGCTGTCCAGCATCAACTCCACGAACTGGTCATAATCACAGATTCGGATTATGTACGGAACGGGTTCGTGGAGCACCTGGTTAATTGGAAAACCAGAGGCATGTTATGTGCTAATAACAAACCCTTGAAACATGGGAAGTTAATCCAAAACATTGATGACCTGGTCACATCGAATGGGATGACCATCTACTAGAAAAAGATCAAGGGTCATTCCAAAGTAGAGGGACCAGACAAAACTGGAAATGACTTAGCTGATCAGCTGGCCAAAACCAGGGCCATCCAAGGGGATCTAATCGAAATAGAGTCCCTGTTGGGGGAAATCCAGGTCACTGCTATCACTAGGTCCCAGACAAAGGCTCACAATAATCTTTCAATTGCACAATGGAGTAAGAGACCCCTGATGCTGATTTAATTACAGCTCAGAAGGGGGATCCAATTATTGGTAGGTTTTACCAACACCTTGAGGACCCTGAGAACTTTCCCTTGACGGATACCGATTAGATTGGGAAAGAGGACCTAAGAGTGTTGATGAAATGTCCAAAAATGTTCCGAATCCAAGACGGTTTGTTGGTAAGGAAATCCCAAGCTGGCCAGGATCAGTGGGTGGTTCCTACCTCATTCCGAAGCCTGATGTTAAGTCACGCCCATGATGCGGCCACCGCCGTTCATAGGGGGTTTCACACAACACTGGAAATCTTAAAAGAGGTTGCATACTGGCCACACATGGGCCAGGACCTCAACCAATATTTGAAGGGTTGTCTTGTGTGTGCACAATTTCAGCCAACATCCCTCACACACCGGGCACCTCTCCAAAAGAGGGGAATGACACTCCCATGGTCCGATTTGCAAATTGACTTTGTAGGCCCCGTGATTCGCTCTGCTAGGGGAAACAAGTACATGTTGACCGTTACATACTTGTTTATCAAGTGGGTGGAATGTCTCCCAGCCACAAACTGCAAGGCAGAAACAGCAGCTGCCCTGATGATTAACCACATCTTTTCCGGTTTTGGTCTACCGCAAAGGATTGAGTCAGAGAGAGGTAGCCACTTCACCAGTGAAGTAATGACAAAGATGTGGGAGATACTGGGGGTTAAAAGGAAGCTACACATTGCTTACAGGCCATCTTCTTCTGGAGCAGTGGAGAGATATAACCGAACCATTGTGAGCATATTAAAGAAGTTTGTGGCAGATTCTGGGCCAAGTTGGGATATCCGATTACCTCTGGTCCTAATGGCCATCAGATCTACCCTTTCATCTGCAACCAAAATGTCACCATTTGAGTTGATGACTGGACGCAAGATGGTGCTTCCCCAGCATTTGCTCTACAGAACCCAAGAGCAAACGTTGATAAATGCCTCCACAACTCATGAGTATGTGGAGAATTTAAGGAAACACCTTCAACATGCTTTTGCCTATGCTCAGCGGAATCTAGAAAGATCAGCCAAGAGTATGAAGACCCACTATAACCTGAAAACTTCCAGGAAGGAATATCAGGTGGGGGACCGGGTCTATTTATACAACTTCCAAAGAAACCAGGCAAGACAGCGCAAATTTTTGCCTACATGGAAGGGACCCTTTGAGATTATAGACAAGATCTCCCCTGTGGCCTACAAGATCCGCATCCCCAAAGGCGGTTTGGCAGAGGGGGAAGACAAGTGGGTCCACATAAACCAGTTGAAGTGTTGCCATCACAGGCACACTTTGCAGCAACTGGAGGAGTCCTCTGTAATCCCAGAGGGTACCGCTCCAGAGTAATTCAATTCCAACCCTAAAATATCCTCCATATAGCCTTTCAAATTCTGTGTTTATCAAGTTTATGTGTTCCTGTCGCTTAATTTAAAAAAAATGTGCATGTTCATATCTGTTGAGTTCTAAAATATATATGCCACCCCACTATATCAATGGTGGGGGAGAAATGTCCATGAATAGGTATTGCCGCTTTTCCTTTGTCGTCCTAGGAGAAAGAAAACCTGGAGACTGGCCAAGGAGGACGATCCGGAGACCGGGAGCAGAGACCCGAGGGGCCCAGGGTACCGCCCAATCAATCCATCAGGACCGGCGAGGAGAACCGATCGATCAGTACCGGATGGAGGAAAAGATGCTGAACTGTGCCATTTGCAGAATTGGAAGAAGATTATGTGGACATACCAGTGCGTGGGTCAAAACCTTCTGTGCACCCGACTCCCCATCGACTCAAATTCAAAGTGCAGTCGCGTGGGGGGGGCCTTGTTGGTTGTCCTGACCCACGTTTGAGCTATCATGCTGCAACATTTGGTGCTGTGGGCTTAGAAAATCCAAGATGGCCAAAAAGCCCACATGTGCGCCAGAATCCAGGAGAACCACGCAGTTGTGCGTACACCAAAATGGCTGCCTAACTTGCCACCCACCAGTGCGAGCATGATGGGCCAGGGTGCCATGAGTGGAATGGGTGCCAAAGGTAAAACAACAGCGCCTGTTAGCTCAAAACGCTTTAAAATTACCTTTGGTTTCTCTGAATGCCAGCTCAAAATGCCTATTTTCAAACATTGCAACACATCCAAAAATCTCACTGAACACCAGCGGACATCTGGCAGAATGAAGTATGTGTGCATACAAAATCTGGGAAGATGAAGAGCCCAAAACAATGTTCATAACAAAACTGGCTGAGCTATGCATGTCAGCAGCCTAACTGAAACTGGATTAAAACCACCAAAATCGAAATGTTTAAATTAACTGAGTGACCTACTTTTGAGTGTCACATAGTTTGTAACTGTTAAAATGTCATAGTTTTGAACTTAGAATCAGCATTCTAGCTGCATATGTAAAAATTGTATTGACTTAAACTGGGGAACAAAAAATGACATGTAGCTAAAAACTGGCTTAAAGAGATTCCAATTCTGCCCGACGGGAGTGGGGGCTTGCCCAACAAATGCATTCCCAGGCCTGGCTGCATTCTGTTGCTCCTGCCAAAAGGAGGTCACACACTCTCTGATTGAATTACCAGGGGATTGCAAGAAACTAAACAAAGGGCCCAGGCAGATGGTTTATTGGGGTGGTCGTAAATGGCTTCCTTTTGAACAAAGCCCTTCCTTGACTCAGGCAGATGGTTTATAGGGGATGTGGTAAAGTGGCTTCCTCTTGGCAGAAACGGGGAGGGGCAGCCCCCTCTGAGGACAGGCTGAGCTTAAAGAAAGTGGATAGACTGGTTTCTCCACCATGTGACCTGGGAAGACACACCCCTGTTGGCCAGAATATGATTTTAAGAAAGATGTATAACTCATGGTGCGGACTTGTCAAAATTATCTAAATGATACCATAATTCTTGTGATTTTTCTGCCCACATTTTAAGAGGATTTAGGACCCGGTGGTATGATCTGGGGGTTTACGAGCGGAAAAGAGGTTGTTACTCTAAATGTATGCAGGTTAAAAATCTGACACTTCCTTATCTAAATACCCACATGCCTTGCACACAATTGTATAAATTTGGAGACAAATCCGATATGGGGAAAGCTACTAAAAAGCACAAAATGTTGCCATTTCTGAATGCAAGCCCCCAGGAAGAGCAGAGTTTGAACAGAGTATACCTCATGTGATATGTGATGGGTGCATGTAATTTTAAACAACTATCTATCTGTGCAATATGTATTTGGGTCAAATATAGATTTATGTGCAATTTGACAGGGGAGTGTCCTTTCTGCAGGCCATAAAACAGCATCACCATGACTCACATTTCCTTTCCCCTATCAAGGAAGAGAGAAAAGCTTGACCAATGATCAGTTGAGGAAGGGGCTGGCTTAGTGATGCTGCGCACACCCCAACTTTCAAAAAGACATAAAAAGAGCCACTGAAAGCTAGAGAGGACATTCAAATCCAGTTGCGGCGGAGCGTTTTGCCGGACCACACAACATCCAGAAGATACCAGTTCCAGACTGACTCCAGCTACATACTCCAGAACCTAGAACTTATACTTTAGAACCTAAATCAGAGGCCTAAAACCACAAGCTGAGTTCTCTGCAGCAGGCCTCAAATCACTGCAAGCTACTCACAGCCGGGTGAGCTGCTTGAATCCCTTGCCAAGAACTTTTGCCAGGACCAGTGCAGAGATCCAGGAGCCGTGCAGAGACCGCTGTATCCGGAACCAGTGCCAGACCCGACCAGACCAGACCGTGCAGAACCGCAGACCCAGAGACCAGATCGCTGTGAAGTGCCGCTAGCCTGATTGATCAGATCCGTGACGAGACCCAGTCCTTCCAAATATATTGTGAGTACAGCTAGGACGGGGCAAAAACCAAATCTCTTAGTTTAAAGTAATATAATTCAATCTATTTAACCTAAGTATAACTGCCTCCTAAGTGTCACCTGTCATTTGTAAAGCTGCACCACTGTCATTTGTCAATTCTGCAGCTGCAAAGCTGTCACCTGTCATTTTGAGTTTACTTTAAATCCGAAAAACGACCTTTACAAAATTGTTCATATCTCTGGAACCGTTTGGGCTACGAACTTGGGAAAGACGTGCACCCCTTGCTCACCGTTCTTAGAGGTGCGCAGCTTCACCTCACTGATGATGCCCAACAAGGTTGAAACACGTGTATGGGGTTGCTGTGGTACTCTTGTTCAGAGGAGAATTGCCTAGAATTTCGGTGCTGGACTGCGCCTGGGCAGGACAAAGACTGATATTTGGGGAAATTTCTTCTCTGTGAAAAGAACAGTGAGCTAAAGACTTGGTTGAGACTCTCCCAGGGGCCATCCACCCAAGAACAAGTCAATGGGCTGTGTTCGTGCTGGTAGAGAGTTTCCCAGACCCCCCTCTGTTTTGCTTACATTGCATAGAGGAGGGGGGTGAATTGCCAGAGAAAAAGTGATTATATTATCTTTTGCTAAAATCATCAAGTATTTCTGTACTGCCTTTTATTCCTCATTGCTTTTCCCTTGAAATCATAAAAGTATTTTTGCTACTTGATCCATCCTATACTAACTCCTCATTGATTATAAAGAAGTGTGCTAGAGTCAGATTACCCATTGTTGATTAACATTATATTTATAAGGGCGATATTGATTATTAATTTATTAAAAAAGCGTGGTATCTATATTTTGTCTTATTTTTCAAATGAACCTTTTAAACTTGCAAAACAGAACTACTTCTTGGCTCAGTGGGGTCAGGGGGATTCTAAGAGAGGGGTGTTATATAGGGGTAGTCATCCAGAACTCATGAACTGGACATAAAGATATATCAATAAGGGTTTCCATTCAGTATCCCAGACTAGGCATTGACTTAGCTGTAGTGTTGAATTGAATCCTCTTACACCATCTGCCACCACTCACCTGGTTTTGCGGTTTTCCGTAACTTCAGTTTTAGAATGATGCTTAAAACCTGATGTTTCTTCATTGTGAAATGATGAGATGAGAAGGAGAGTTAAAAGTGTTGGGTGCTCCATTCCTCAGGCCTAAAGGACTTCTGCAGGAAGGTTGGATAGCCTCATCCTGACATAGAGCGAGGATTGGGACGTGGTGACAGAATGGGTGGACTGGAAACAGTGCAATTTCAGATTTGCGGTTTCTCCTGCCCTTTACAGGAGAAACTGCTCTGTGCCTGAGTTCCTAGGAAAGCTTTATGCCAGAAGTAACTTATGGTACCAGGGCAGGAGCAGGTCTGCAGTATGTATCTATCTTTAGGGGCTGCCCTTCCAGAGATAGGGAGCAACTGGGTTCCGAGGGACTATCATATTCACAAGGTGAGACCTGTCTCCACGGGGGTTCTTATATAGCCAGGAAGGAACTGCCTCACCCATCAACAGCTATTTACAATACAAAAAGGGGATTAAGAGACTGGGCCTGACTTTCTAGAGCAAGGTGCGGTTGACCTGGTTGACCCCGGTTTATGTCCTAATATTTATACTTTATATAATTGGTAAGAATTCTGGGATGAGTGTCAAAAATGTACCTTGTTTACTTTTGAAGCTAGTTCCCAAAGCTACAAAAAGACACCAATGTTTTATTCATGTGGGCTCATTTTGGTTGCCTGGTAAATGTCTGACAAATCTTACTAACATGCGCCCTTCCTGAGTTCCAGCTTGCCCTTGCCCGACTACTGCATGCCCATCCCGTTGTAATATTTCCTGTCTTCTCTTGACACACCATCATGTTGTGGTCTCCAGCTTCATCATTGCCTAATCAGTACCCTTTGCCCCTTCTGTTGGTTCATGCTCTGCCTTCTAGTGACATGTATGCCCTCTGTGGTCTCTGTCTTTGCCCATGCCTCTAAAATACCATGTTATCCTTTTGTCCGTGCATGCTCTCCCTTCTTGTTACATGCGGGGCCTTTCATGATCTCTAGCATGTGCAATGTAGTGGGATAGCTTCGCTCCCTAAAGCTTGAGCCTGCAAGGTACGGTATGCGCAACCTAGGAGTGATCACTCAGCTGCCTTAAGACAGACACTGTGTGAATGAAGCTTGCACTGTTGTGGCTCACGCTGTACCTGTTCAGTCTGAGGGAAGCTTGCTCAGCTGAAGCCCATTCTGCAATACTGGGTGAGTGAAGCTTGAACTAGTGCTGCCCATTCTGTACCTATTCTGTGTGAGTGAACATTGTTCTGCTGAGCCCAGGCTGTTCTTACCTGTTCGGTTGTGTTAGGTTATTGGGATTAATGCTGCACTTTGCTTCCATTTGCATTGTCTCTAGGTGCTGTGGCAGATTTGGAAGAGCAGGAGGTGGGTTGGTAACTTGTTTCAGAGACAGGTTACATGGTAGTATGATTTAATTATAAAAAATCGCCATTTCATCTGGCACCAAAACAATCTCCCAAAAGAGAAAGGCTCTGCACATTAAACATTGGGGGATTTTTTGAGTTAGCATTGGAGATATTTGGTTCCAAATTAGAAACATGCCACCTCTTGGGCATTAGGAGTACAGAT
Source organism: Ambystoma mexicanum (assembly GCF_040938575.1). Lineage (NCBI taxonomy): Eukaryota > Metazoa > Chordata > Amphibia > Caudata > Ambystomatidae > Ambystoma > Ambystoma mexicanum. The sequence goes on from NC_090922.1 coordinate 822,585,788, forward strand.
AACTGGGATGCACAAAGGGAGGGAGGATGCCTTGTAAATGGCACCTTATGTGGCAAAGGAGGGTTTGCCCTCCCTAAAGAAGTGTGCTTTGTAGGCTTAGTAAGGGTGCATAGCACTGCTTGTAGACAGTGAGGGCACCAGAGATCTGCCTGGCATCTGAAAGTGACTATGCATGGTTCTCAAGTGAACCTCTATTGTGGAATCGGTCCTCTTTTTTTTATTGGTGGAAATTCTTTCCAACCAGTTACAAATAGCTTTTATTGGAACTGTTTGGTGGCATGTGGGTTTTTGGTCACCTACATCGCCATGGCACAAAGGGCCTCATCACAAGTTGGGCTACAGCCCTTAAATACAGCGGTAACAGTATTACCGCTGCATTTAAGGGCTGGCCCCATCACGAGTTGGGTGCTAAATTGGCTGTTTTACTTCCAGCTTTTTTCTGGAGGCGAAAATCCTATTTAGCGTCCTGATTTCGGTGGTATTACCGCTGGCCGTATTAGCACGCGGTATTAGTGTCGAAAATGCCCAATTGGATACAATGGACCCAATGGGGAATGGGGATTTACCGTTAGCACCCAACCCGTGATCTTACGGTAATACCGCCGGACCGGTAGGCACTAAAGCTATTACAGCTTGGCAGTATTACAGCGGGATACTGCCAAACTCGTGATGAGGCACAGGGTGGTGGGGCATTACCAATCAGGCAATGCCCCTGGGGTGATAATTAAAAGCCTGGGCAAAGCGAGTGCTTTAAGGTAGTTCCAGGGGCATTAACTGACCAGTAATGCCCCCTCTGAGGGTTCTATTTCTATTAGTACCTCAGCATGTTATTTCCCGGGGTACTAAAAGTATTTGTACACGAGTTGAGAAACGGTGTGTCAACCGTTTCTTGACTCGAGCAAAAATAAAATGGCTGCCATGGATTGGGAAGAAGGAACTACATGTAGTTCCTTTCCACGGTGGCCGTTAAAAAGATAGAAAAAAAGAATACAAAGAAAATGGCCACCATGGAAGGGACTGCACGTAGTCCCTTCTCCCTTTCCATGGCAGCCGGTAAAGAAAGGGAAGGCACTCCACGGGACGCGGCGCTCTGATCAGTGCGCAGCAGGTGAGTCTTTGTCGGCCGGGTAACGACCCGGCAATGGCCAATCAGATTGTTTGTAACAATCTGATTGTCCCTCACCAGGTACTTATTTCACTTAGGAACTGGTTAATTGTATTTAATAGTCTTTGATCTTGTTAATTGATTGATATTTCTTAGCAATTAGTAGTCTGACTCTGATTGCTGGCTTGGCATGGCTTTGTTTGCTTTTATATGCAGTCAGAATAGCCAACCAAATTCTGGTTCCACCATCCGTAAACTCAATAGAGAGTTTTTGCATCACCCGGTGGTGCCGGGATGGTGCTTCTGGGTCGGTGCAGAAAATTAGGGGTGTACTGAACTCCGGCTTTGTGTAAGTATTCGTCCGAATTCCAGCTGAAAAAAAGCTATTGGGCTCTGGCCGAATAGTTTATTGCTATTCGGCTGTAGCTGAATACTTTGTCATCCTCATTTGAATACAATGCAACAAGAACTTAGAAAAGCAAATATAGACTTCAGTTTGCAAAACTGAAAAGAATTAGACCACCCACTAAACCACAATACCAGACAAATTGCTATCACACAGCTGTAAAATATCTTACATTGTAATATGCTATTTAGGGCATGTTTTGTTACAGATTCTTAGACATAAAAGGTGCTCAACTTTTATTCTTAGCCAGCAACAATACAGGAAAATCTTCTCTTTTGGCAAATGTTTATATGCAATGTGCACTTTCTTCAGTTGGAAAAGACAATGGGCCTCATTAGGACCCTGGCGGAGAGGGTTTTACGCCAGCGTAGTGCATGGCGTACCTCTCCGCCATACTACGAGTTCCCGTAGCGCCATGGAGGTTTTCTCCGCCTGGTTTTACCAGCCGGAGAAAACCATGGCGCTACGGGACCTCGTTGTTAATTACGCCACCGTATTTTACGGTGGCGTAATTAACTCCTTCCCCACTCCCATTATACCCTATGGGGCAAGAATGGGAATGGGGAAGGGCAGAATGGGGATTGGGGATTTACCGCTCCGCCGAGGTCGGAATGGGGCGGTAAATCCGCCAACCCCCATGGCGCTATCGGCGGCTTTCCGCCATGCTTCGCGGTGCATTTAGCACCGCGAAATCCGCCTGGGTCCTAATGAGGCCCAATGTGCATATTTCACTGTCATGTCACTCCCCATTGTGTACGTCACAGTCCCCCCTTTTCTTTTTTTAAGGACTTGAGTCCTGAGTTTAACATTATCTGATAATTTATCAGGAATTATATGGTGCATATGTTTGTATATTGGCGGGAAGGAGTGGTGAGGATAATTGAAAAGTGAGCAGCATGTGTTGCTACGGCTATGCCCATAGAGAAATATTAAGAATTCCCAATAGGTAGTGGAGAGTGACAGGCAGAGTAATATGCTCCCACCTAACAGGCCTCAGACAAATTTATGTTGGGTAATCTCTTCAATTGCAAAGTGGGCCAGTGGGTGACAGCGGGTTGCAAATTGCAACATCTATTTTGTTCATTGCAACCTAGTCCGTTTGCATTTGTGAAGCCTCCTGCTTTAACTGGCACTGGTTTTGAATATGCAACAACATTCAGTACATTTGGTCCCTTCATTTTGCTTAAATCTGCTTTTTTCTGGCTATTATACTTTAAATAAAGATGCTGGATTGATTACAATTAAGACAAATACAAATATAGAATGCATTTAAAATGGTGCTTTTTTTTAAATAAGTCTGTTTTTTCAAGTTTGGAACATGATTTATTAAATAAAGCAACAATTCGGCTTCATATTTTGCTTCGGCCTAATAGTTGACAAACTATTCAGTATTCGGCCGAATACTAAGGGGGTAATTCATAGAATTCAGCGCACAAGTGGCGCACACAGCTGGCGCACAGTGTGCGCGTGCAAATCCCTGCGCCAGCCGCGTGCGCTAAAATCCATTTCCGCGCACAGCGTATTCATGGATTCCAGCCACCAAAACCAGCCGTGGCGCACAGTGGCGCAGCGACCCTGCAGCAGCACCAGTTACGCCCCCAAGAACGCCTCTAGCGCAGGGAAAAGCCATCAATATACCCAATCCAGCGCAAAGGGCTGCGCTAACCCTGTACCAGCACGGCAAGCGGGCTACGTGTATCACTGGGGTGCGCGGGAAATACGCGATTGGCCCCGTGCGAGCAGGGTACGCGTATTTCAGGGGTGCGCGGGAAGTTCCACACGTGATTTCCGCAGGGTACGCGTATCTCAGGGATGCGCAGGAAGTGCCACACGGGGTTTCAGCAGGGTACGTGTATTTCAGGGGTGCGCGGGAAATTCCACACGCGATTGGGCCCGTGCGAGCACGGTACGCATATCTCAGGGGTGCGCGGGAAGTGCCACATGCGATTGCAGCAGGGTACGTGTATTTCAGGGGTGCGCGGGAATTTCCACATGCGATTTCAGCATGGTACGTGTATTTTGGGGTGCGGGGGAAGTTTCACACGCGACATCAGCAGGGCACGTGTATTTCAGGGGTGCGCGGGAAGTTCCACACGCGATTTCATCAGGGTACGTGTATTTCGTGGTGCGGGGGAAGTTTCACACGCGACATCAGCAGGGTACGTGTATTCCAGGGGTGCGCGGGAAGTTCCACACGTGATTCCATCAGGATAAGTGTATTTCAGGGGTGCGTGGGAAGTTCCACACGCGATTGGGCCCGTGCGAGCAGGGTACGCGCATTTCAGGGGTGCGCGGGAAGGTCCACACGCGATTCCATCAGGGTACGTGTATTACAGGGGTGCGCGGGGAGCACCACACGTGAATTGCACGTGTGGGTCCTCCCAGGTGTTCCCTCTACACCCTCCACGACCCCTGCAGGTGGCTCACACCACAGGGGCCTACCCTGCACATGTCCTGCAGGCACACCATCCACCATGGCCATGACCCCCAGCCAACCCACATGTCAACTTGCACTACTGCCCACCAAAGCATGTCCCCCTGCACCCCCAGCCACCAGGGGCACCCTCCACCAGGCCCCCACCCATGTCTCCCACCACCCCCACCCCCCAGTACTGTGGGGCACCTGCCAGCAGGCCCCCACCCATGTCTCCCAGCACCCCCACCCCCCAGCAGTGCAGGGGCAGCCTCCACCAGGCCCCCACCCATGTCTCCCACCACCCCCACCCCCCAGCCACCAGGGGCACCCTCCACCAGGCCCCCACCCATGTCTCCCACCACCCTCACCCCCCAGCAGTGCAGGGGCAGCCTCCACCAGGCCCCCACCCATGTCTCCCACCACCCCCACCCCCCAGCACTGTGGGGCACCTGCCAGCAGGCCCACATCCATGTCCAACTCATGTTCCCCACCACCCCCACCCACCAGCACTGTGGGGCACCTGCCAGCAGGCCCACACCCATGTCCAACTCATGTTCCCCACCACCCCCACCCCCCAGCACTGTGGGGCACCTGCTAGCAGGCCCACACCCATGTCCAACTCATGTTCCCCACCACCCCCACCCCCCAGCACTGTGGGGCACCTGCCAGCAGGCCCACACCCATGTCCAACTCATGTTCCCCACCACCCCCACCCCCCAGCACTGTGGGGCACCTGCCAGCAGGCCCCCACCCATGTCCAACTCATGTTCCCCACCCCCCCACCCCCCAGCACTGTGGGGCACCTGCCAGCAGGCCCCCACCCATGTCCAACTCATGTTCCCTACCACCCCCACCCCCCAGCACTGTGGGGCACCTGCCAGCAGGCCCCACCCATGTCCAACTCATGTTCCCCACCACCCCCACCCCCCAGCACTGTGGGGCACCTGCCAGCAGGCCCCCACCCTTGTCCAACTCATGTTCCCCACCACCCCCACCCCCCAGCACTGTGGGGCACCTGCTAGCAGGCCCCCACCCATGTCCAACTCATGTTCCCCACCACCCCCACCCCCCAGCACTGTGGGGCACCTGCCAGCAGGCCCCCACCCATGTGCAACTCATGTTCCCCAGCCAACATGTCATCACAATCTAGATCCCTGGTCCCTATGGTCAGCCTCCAAATGCAAAACACCCACCCGAGTATTGCATCCACCCACTCATAATTTGCAATTACATCACAGAACACCAATTGCAAGTTCCGAAACAAACACATTTCCCTCACATACACCCAATGGGTGTCAGTGAATCTCAAAACCCATATCATGAAATGCATGAAACCAATGAGATACCACACATTGAAGTTCAGCAAAAAAAAAATGTATTAAAGGAAACATAAATAGAATCAAAAATGAAGAAACAGAAATGTGAATGTACAAAAATTAAAAGAAGCATGTCCGTGAAAAAAAGCAAAACCAAAAATAAATTTCCAAAGTAATGGTGTCCAAAGTCAATGTCCACAAAACAAAATCCAATGGGAAATAAAAAAGAAAGCCATTGCTCCATGGTTAAAATGTGAAAAGAAAATACAATCCAACAGTGAACTATGTACATCTGAACAAGCCAGGGTCCATTATCCCAACAAAAGAAAGGAAACCTATCTAACTACACTAATTAATAAAATAAACTATATACAAAAATGTGGCCAATGTCCAAAAGGTCCAAATAAAATCAAAACAAAAATGAAACCTAACACTACCTACATAACTATGTACAAGGGCAGCGGGCTAGTTTCAAGGCTCACTTGTGGATGTCCCGGGCCAGGGCATCATCGAACTCCTCCTCAATGTCCCGGAGGAGGTCCTCCTCCATGGCCCCGAGGGTCCGCAGGGCCGCCGACGTGTCGACCTCCAAACCCCTGCGGATTGCCTCGAGGCACTCGGCCCGCCTCAGGGCCCTCCGCTTGGAGTTCTCCGCCCTGACCATTGTGAGCCGTGCCTCTTCCGCCCGCTGCCGCTCCGCATCTATGGCGTGGCCCAACCGCTGCCACACGGAAGACACTCTCTGTCCTGGGTCCTCCTGCCCTCCGGCCGATGCCTGCCCCTCCGATGTTGAAGGCCCCGAGCCTTCATGGCTCCCACCACGTTGCTGCTGCTGCTGTGCCTCTGCCCGTGCACTGCCTCCTGCTGCCTGCACATCCTCCGCCGGCTGGGGTGCAGTCGTAGATGTGGCCACCCCTGCTGGACGTCCGACTCCCGACTGTGGCAGGGATGCCTCCTCCACCAGCCTGGCCGCACCGTCAGAGGCAGCTCCACAGGGCACCCAGGTGACTGATGGGTGGAAAGATGGCACGGAGGACGACTGGCGCGTAGTGGGTCCAGTTGAGGAGGGGGTCGTAGCAAGCCCCATCAGACGGAGGAATCCGGCCTGGGTGACCTGTCCCAGCAGGCTGACGTGGTCAACGAGCCATTCGAGATGATGTGCAGTCTCCTCATGAAAAGACTGCAGGTCACCTCGCATGGCCCGTTGACGCAACGCCACACCAGCCAGAACAGGCTCAACCCGGATAGCCACGTCCGCAGGCAGAGGAAGGCCAGTTGACGTGAGCTCATCCCCTGCCTGAAAACGGGTCTGGACGTAGGCATCCCTGCTGGTGCAAGATGATGCAGGGACAGGATTGCACACAGGCACCTCCGCGGCGGCCTGTGCTGCCTCCTGTCCCTGATCCTGCACTGCACTACTAGCACCAGTGGGATCCCCACCTCCAGACCCCGTCTCTGGTCTGGTGCTTGCACGGCCTCCTCCTCCACCAAACCCCCCACCAACCTGGATGACTCTGTGCCATCTTCCCCTGTTGGGCCCTGTGGGGTCTCAGTTGCCCCTTCTGCTGCCGAGGAGTCCAATTCCAACCTCCGCCTCTTGGACCTCCCCCCGGCAGCTGCGGCCTGGGACGCGGCACCGGACTCCTCACTCCCCGACGAGATGACAACATGGGAGAGGAGCCTGGCCTTGCGTCTCCGGCTGGCGGAGGGATCCCCGCCGCTGTGCTTCACAGCACCTTCTCCGCCCTCTTCATCAGTTGACGCTGCAGACAGGGAGAAACAAAACACAGGCATCAGGGCACTGTACAATGGACACATACACACATGACAGTTGTACATGAGTGGCATTGGCAAACCTCAGACATGTCATCACAATCCCCAACACACATGTCATTTCAACTCGCACACATGAGCCATACCACAGCCATATCGCAACTGCCAGCACCATCCATACACATACAACAGCATGAGCAGACGAAGATGAGCCAGACATCACATGCAACACAGGAAGTGCACCACACATGTACACACACCACCACACTTGCATGCATGTGTACACCTCTGCCAAGTGTCGCAGTGTTCAGACGGGCATCCATGTCACATCTGCCAATCAGGCTTCCACATACCGCTGTCACATGCATCCATGTTGCATCACTGTTGCACCCTTGTCAAATACACACACATGCACATGTACACAGTGCTGATACATGCAGCCGAAAACAACATACATGCGTGACATCAGGGACATGTCTACTTACATACACATTCATCCAAACATGTGTGCCCACACAACTGCATTTGGCATGCAAGCCTACACACACAAGCACCATCCATGTCTCACACATTCCAGCCCTCGCATGTGTTAGCCCCACGGCCCTGTACACCTCCACCCTTACTCGACCCCATACAAACAGATGTGCAACCTGCACACTACTGAAAAATCACCACACGCACTGCTCACAATCAGGATGCATGTACACTTACCGCTCGACTCCAGACGGGTCTGCCTCTCAAGGACCTGGACGTGGAGCGCTGGGGATATGCGTTCCAGGACCCTCATCTGTTCTTCCGACAAGTGGCCCCGGCGCCCCTTGGCATCCGCTGCCTTCAAGAGGCGCCGGGCCTTGTTAAGGGTCCTGGACCTGAAGTCCTCCCAGCGCTTCTTGACATGTTGTAAGTCGCGGACTGCCACCCCCTCCGCGTTGATGGCAGTCACGATGTCAGTCCAGATCCGAGTCCGTCCTTCCTTGTCGGCGCGGGAACTTCCGAAGAGGGCATCATACTGCCCCAGGACTTGCTCCACCAGGACACCAACTTCGGTGGCACTGAAGCTGGTGCCCCTCTGCCTCTCTGGCCGGGGGTTGTCAGTGGTCTCAGATGGTGTTTGCCTCGACATGACAACCCCAGAGGCAGGAGTGGGTGGGCAACTGGGTCCTGAGGCTGGGCTGTGGAGCGATGGAATCCCAGTCGGGAGTCTTCGGTTCCAGCAGGGGTGGTCACAGCAACAGCACCCCTGGCTGATGTGCAGGCAGCAAATGGCAGGGCACGTGGGCAGCAGGCAGTCAGGCAGCAGCAGATGGCAGGTGGGAGCGTGCTCAGGGCTCTGGGGGGCAGTAGTTCGGCCTTCTGGGCAGGAGCGTGGTCTTCCGTGTGCTTACGCGTGGCCAGCTTGATACGGAGTGATTTGGCACGTGAAAAATCTGCACGTCAGCGTGTAATTCGAGGAAAGGCCCTTAGCGCGTAAGCGCGTCTGCACACATACGCATTTTCATTGGACAGAAGGCCCCTCAAGCGCAAGCGCCCCTTTGACGTGGCGCGTACAGACGTGCATGGCCATTTCAGCGCGCGTGAAAAACTGCACGTCCGCGTGTAATACGCGGAAAGGGCCCATGCGCGTAAGCGCGCGTGGAAAACTGCACGTCAGCGTGTAATACGAGGAAAGGGCCCATGCGCGTAAGTGACGTGACGCGCGCGTGCGTTTCCCTCAGCACTGGTTAAAGGTGAGCGGGCCCAGCAGTTCACTGTACATGCCTTTCGTGGAGACCGATGTGTGTTGCTGCTTCCTGTTGTTTCGCGCGCCATCCCAACTTCACAGCTATCAAGGACATATCTCTTCTTTTGGCGGGGGTATTGGCTACGTGTGTTTTTCTGCATCGCGCTAGTCAGACGGTGAGTCGCACACGCTCTTTTTCCCACTGCGGGTGCCCCTGTGTATCGCACCCATTTTCGATGTCATAGTAGACTGCGTGTCCCACGCGTACGCGTTATTCGTGTTACTGGGTGCCACCGCGTACTGCGGGAGGTTGAATCCACGCACGTAGGCTGCAGGGTTGCGTGCACGGTTTTACTGAAGTTTTGGGGTGCCTGAGCATTGCGTGACCCGTCACCACATCACCGGGGTCACATTCAGCCTTGCAGGTGCAGGGGGGCTGTTAACATCTTGCTTCCCACCCCCTTCACCCCAATTGCCCAGGTCAATTGTGGTGTACACCTCCCATTGGCACCACTCCATCTGTGCCAGCACTACTACATCTGTGCCATGGTTGGGAGGGCACCAAAGGTGAGGGGCGCCTCAGCTGGGCGTCCTCCTCGTGGCGGGCGTGGTCGGGGACGTGGCCGTGGTGACCAGGGAGTAGGGGGACTCCAGGGTGTCCAGGGCAGCCACAGAGGGGGAAGAGGCAGGGGTGCGCCCCTTGAGCACAATGTTGTGCCATGTGTCGGTGCAGCCATGCCACCACCCCCTGTGGTTCCGGGGGATGCAGCTCCTGCATCTGGCACTGGCACCCGTACGACCCGGCAGTCCGTTCCATCGACTGCCACGGGCCCAAGGGTAGTGGTAGCTGCAGGTGCAGCTGTGGACACCGCCACCGAGGCTCAGAGTCTGCCAGCGCAGGCTGCGTTGGCACTTGAAGAGCCCTTGGTAGATCTCCAACAGGCCAGGGGGGAAACCATAGGGGCACGCCGGGATGCTCAGACCAAGACACGTGTCCCTGGGGCAGTCATGTCATCTGCTGCCCCGAACAGCCGGGTGTTGGCAAGTGCAGGGGCAGATGCACCCAACAGCACCCCGGGTTGTGAGTCTGCCAACCAGGACCATTGCGGTCAATGACCCTGCCACAGCTGATGTTGCTGCGCAGGGTCCATTAGTGGGCACCCAGCTGCCACTGACACAAGTCAGGCCTTTGGTCATCCCTCCACCTGCCACTCCCTTGGCTCAATCCACCGAACCCACTGGCCCACTGCTCCACAGCACCTTCTCCGCCCTCTTCATCAGTTGACGCTGCAGACAGGGAGAAACAAAACACAGGCATCAGGGCACTGTACAATGGACACATACACACATGACAGTTGTACATGAGTGGCATTGGCAAACCTCAGACATGTCATCACAATCCCCAACACACATGTCATTTCAACTCGCACACATGAGCCATACCACAGCCATATCGCAACTGCCCGCACCATCCATACACATACAACAGCATGAGCAGCCGAAGATGAGCCAGACATCACATGCAACACAGGAAGTGCACCACACATGTACACACACCACCACACTTGCATGCATGTGTACACCTTTGCCAAGTGTCGCAGTGTTCAGACGGGCATCCATGTCACATCTGCCAATCAGGCTTCCACATACCGCTGTCACATGCATCCATGTTGCATCACTGTTGCACCCTTGTCAAATACGCACACATGCACATGTACACAGTGCTGATACATGCAGCCGAAAACAACATACATGCGTGACATCACGGACATGTCTACTTACATACACATTCATCCAAACATGTGTGCCCACACAACTGCATTTGGCATGCAAGCCTACACACACAAGCACCATCCATGTCTCACACATTCCAGCCCTCGCATGTGTTAGCCCCACGGCCCTGTACACCTCCACCCTTACTCGACCCCATACAAACAGATGTGCAACCTGCACACTACTGAAAAATCACCACACGCACTGCTCACAATCAGGATGCATGTACACTTACCGCTCGACTCCAGACGGGTCTGCCTCTCAAGGACCTGAACGTGGAGCGCTGGGGATATGCGTTCCAGGACCCTCATCTGTTCTTCCGACAAGTGGCCCCGGCGCCCCTTGGCATCCGCTGCCTTCAAGAGGCGGCGGGCCTTGTTCAGGGTCCTGGACCTGAAGTCCTCCCAGCGCTTCTTGACATGTTGTAAGTCGCGGACTGCCACCCCCTCCGCGTTTATGGCAGTCACGATGTCAGTCCAGATCCGAGTCCGTCCTTCCTTGTCGGCGCGGGAACTTCCGAAGAGGGCATCATACTGCCCCAGGACTTGCTCCACCAGGACACCAACTTCGGTGGCACTGAAGCTGGTGCCCCTCTGCCTCTCTGGCCGGGGGTTGTCAGTGGTCTCAGATGGTGTTTACCCCGACATGACAACCCCAGAGGCAGGAGTGGGTGGGCAACTGGGTCCTGGGGCTGGGCTGTGGAGCGATGGAATCCCAGTCGGGAGTCTTCGGTTACAGCAGGGGTGGTCACAGCAACAGCACCCCTGGCTGATGTGCAGGCAGCAAATGGCAGGGCACGTGGGCAGCAGGCAGTCAGGCAGCAGCAGATGGCAGGTGGGAGCGTGCTCGGGGCTCTGGGGGGCAGTAGTTCGGCCTTCTGGGCAGGAGCGTGGTCTTCCGTGTGCTTACGCGTGGCCAGCTTGATACGGAGTGATTTGGCACGTGAAAAATCTGCACGTCAGCGTGTAATTCGAGGAAAGGCCCTTAGCGCGTAAGCGCGTCTGCACGCATACGCATTTTCATTGGACAGAAGGCCCCTCAAGCGCAAGCGCCCCTTTGACGTGGCGCGTACAGACGTGCATGGCCATTTCAGCGCGCGTGAAAAACTGCACGTCCGCGTGTAATATGCGGAAAGGGCCCATGCGCGTAAGCGCGCGTGGAAAACTGCACGTCAGCGTGTAATACGAGGAAAGGGCCCATGCGCGTAAGCGCGCGTGGAAAACTGCACGTCAACGTGTAATACGAGGAAAGGGCCCATGCGCGTAAGTGACGTGATGCGCGCGTGCGTTTCCCTCAGCACTGGTTAAAGGTGAGCGGGCCCAGCAGTTCACTGTACATGCCTTTCGTGGAGACCGACGTGTGTTGCTGCTTCCTGTTGTTTCGCGCGCCATCACAACTTCACAGCTATCAAGGACATATCTCTTCTTTTGGCGGGGGTATTGGCTACGTGTGTTTTTCTGCATCGCGCTAGTCAGACGGTGAGTCGCACACGCTCTTTTTCCCACTGCGGGTGCCCCTGTGTATCGCACCCATTTTCGATGTCATAGTAGACTGCGTGTCCCACGCGTACGCGTTATTCGTGTTACTGGGTGCCACCGCGTACTGCGGGAGGTTGAATCCACGCACGTAGTCTGCAGGGTTGCGTGCACGGTTTTACTGAAGTTTTGGGGTGCTTGAGCGTTGCGTGACCCGTCACCACATCACCGGGGTCACATTCAGCCTTGCAGGTGCAGGGGGGCTGTTAACATCTTGCTTCCCACCCCCTTCACCCCAATTGCCCAGGTCAATTGTGGTGTACACCTCCCATTGGCACCACTCCATCTGTGCCAGCACTACTACATCTGTTTTGAGTGTATGGGTAATCCCTATTTTTTGTTAACGGGGGGTCTAATCTGTAGGAAGGGACAATCTATAAGGGAGAAAAATGAAAAACAGATAGACTACCCCTCTCTTTTAGTCTTATATGGAACTTACGTGGGAGTTAAAGGCAACCTAACTATATCATTGGTTAGGCAAACGCCGGCGAAGAGAAATTATACTGATCACTCTAAGTGGTAACAAAAGTTCTGTCTCTTTAATAGTTATAAAACATCTTTAAAAAGCATTCTTAAATTGATGCTCAATCATAACATTCATTCTACATACATTATATCTTAACAGGGGAGTTCTAGAGTCAATATACATCTTTATAGGCATAATATTTCAGTTTGAATATGCATTTGTGACATGGGAAAAAAACATTTGATTTTCCTTAAACCGTCGACATATGTTTCGGCCCGTTATGATATACCACATTTGTCAGCAGTGGTCACCAGAATGAATATAAGGCCATCTTCAGGACACCAATTGCTTTGTAGTTGATCAATCTCGATCCCCTTTTAGTACATACATATATCTGCAAAAAAATGTTTTTCATACATCAGTGTGCGTATATTAATCTTATGTTAAACCCTACTATAGAACATTTGTTTTTGTTAAAGACAACAGACAAATTGTATATCTTCACTTTGATTCAGTTTAAGAGCGATGGCTAGTTTTGTAATATACTGAACCTGCCTGCACCCCACTAAGTCCATATTATGCAATTTAGACTATTGAGAATACTCTGACTAATGGTGCTACTAACTGTGCAACTGCCTTAGTCTAAGGTTTTCGCTTAATGGGAAATCCTATAATTTAACTTTTCTTTACACATATTTCAAAAAATACCGAATAAAATTGAACTCACTTACATGTCCACATCTTGTATTTGTGTGACTGAAAATCTGCGGTTTGTCTCGCTGTCTGAGCTTATTGTATTCCAAACTTGTCGCACAGATGACTAAGGTTGCACTCTGCGGTCTTGGTGCCTATAGTAAATTTTAAAACAACTGTTTAGAAATGGCACCTATGTTTAATGCTAGACCACTATTTGAGTCTGCCTCAGTTGGTCGCTAGCCTCTTAGATGGTATAAGGAGAAATGACGACTTACAGTTTGGCTTCAGCTGTTTGTACATAAATGGTCGTTGATGCCTTAGTTGAATGTTGCCCGATGCCTTCTGGTGATTTAGGATGGACTGAGAGGCCGTGAATGGAATTGTTTTCTATGGTAATGGAAACGAGATGTAATGAGCTTGAGAGCACTTGTATGTATGAACAACTAGAAAAAACCTGCTTGTAAACTAAGCTCAAAATGAGCTCTGGGGCACATGATTTTAACACGTATCTCTATGGTTATTTTAACTCATTATGGCAGGGCCACGGCCCGTCTGTTTTTGTGCCGTTGGTGTTAAATGTACCCATGGGTTGCTTACAATCTTATCAGGTTTCATTACAACTAATCCGTTATTACGTTAGCCGCCATGCTGTTAGATGCAATCTATAAAAGAAACCCGTTGCCGGGTGATTTTAAACCAGTAATTAGCTTTTGACTGTTAACATTCGCAAAGTGTCTTCTTTGGTGCAAGTTCATAAAAGCAAGAAATTGAGCTAGTAACGTTTTCATATTAAGGTCACTTAGTTCGAGAGCGTATTTTACCTTTTTTGTCCACAAAGAAGCGTGCGCTGGAAAGCTGACTGGTCTCAGGCATCGGCGACACGGTTTAAAGTGAAACTGAGTCTTATTTAAATACGGTCACATGGTTCAGAAATACCAGCACGTGATCGCCAGTTTGTTATTACACGCCTGAAGGATGATGGGACTAGTAGTTTAAGACGATAATATGACCTAAATCGATTCATTATTTATTTTAATGCTGCATTCCTGTTTGTTATACGGAATGGGCTTCGCTTGAATTTGCCTGATTTCAATCTATATGCTTTAAACACATGGTCGCCCTTATATTATTCCAAGCCACAAGGGAGTTGGAACTGATATTGTGAAACCGAGGTATGACTTCAATTTTGTTCTTGTAATGTATTTTTATGTGTTTATGCGAACCGGGCTTTACTTGGAATTGCCTGATTTCGATATATACACTGGAATGGGTTAGGCAAACTCATTTATGGCTATCACTGTATGTGTTTTATAATTAGTCATCCGTTTCACGGGCTAATTAGTCGATGTTATTTTTTATAAATATTTTTTGACACCGTTAGAGAGCATGAATTGTGCTTTTCAAACGGTGCTGCATTCAACTATGTCACATGACCATACTTTTGAAGACCTTTACCAACTGCCTCACTAAATGGGCGGTATATGCCATTAAATGCCCATGTGATCTAGTTTACATAGGCAAAACTAAGCGACAGGTACGCCAAAGAATCTGCGAACACAAATCCTGTATTCGAAACAAAATAGACAACAAACCCTTGGTGGCCCATTATGTTCACAAACAGCATAAATATACAGAATTACTCTGGTGTGTCATTCAAGTGATCCAACCATCCCCTAGGGGCGGCAATATGGATCTCAACCTGTCCAGATGTGAGCAAAAATGGATCTACAACCTTGACACTGTTAAACATGGCCTTAATATCGCCATAGAATGGAACACACTTCTTTAAATATGAGCATAGAAATGTTGTCCTCGAGAACCAACGATGACAGAAATAGCACCCTGCACCATTGCTGCATCGTATCAACAATGCCTAAAGGTAGATTACTA
The DNA here is from genome assembly GCF_040938575.1 of Ambystoma mexicanum. NCBI lineage: Eukaryota > Metazoa > Chordata > Amphibia > Caudata > Ambystomatidae > Ambystoma > Ambystoma mexicanum. Next base: position 822,600,884 of record NC_090922.1, read on the forward strand.
ATAGTAATAGGTCAACAGCACCGTTTGAAAAGCACAATTCATGCTCTCTAACGGTGTCAAAAAATATTTATAAAAAATAACATCGACTAATTAGCCTGTGAAACGGATGACTAATTATAAAACACATACAGTGATAGCCATAAATGAGTTTGCCTAACCCATTCCAGTGTATATATCGAAATCAGGCAATTCCAAGTAAAGCCCGGTTCGCATAAACACATAAAAATACATTACAAGAACAAAATTGAAGTCATACCTCGGTTTCACAATATCAGTTCCAACTCCCTTGTGGCTTGGAATAATATAAGGGCGACCATGTGTTTAAAGCATATAGATTGAAATCAGGCAAATTCAAGCGAAGCCCATTCCGTATAACAAACAGGAATGCAGCATTAAAATAAATAATGAATCGATTTAGGTCATATTATCGTCTTAAACTACTAGTCCCATCATCCTTCAGGCGTGTAATAACAAACTGGCGATCACGTGCTGGTATTTCTGAACCATGTGACCGTATTTAAATAAGACTCAGTTTCACTTTAAACCGTGTCGCCGATGCCTGAGACCAGTCAGCTTTCCAGCGCACGCTTCTTTGTGGACAAAAAAGGTAAAATACGCTCTCGAACTAAGTGACCTTAATATGAAAACGTTACTAGCTCAATTTCTTGCTTTTATGAACTTGCACCAAAGAAGACACTTTGCGAATGTTAACAGTCAAAAGCTAATTACTGGTTTAAAATCACCCGGCAACGGGTTTCTTTTATAGATTGCATTTAACAGCATGGCGGCTAACGTAATAACGGATTAGTTGTAATGAAACCTGATAAGATTGTAAGCAACCCTTGGGTACATTTAACACCAACGGCACAAAAACAGACGGGCCGTGGCCCTGCCATAATGAGTTAAAATAACCATAGAGATACGTGTTAAAATCATGTGCCCCAGAGCTCATTTTGAGCTTAGTTTACAAGCAGGTTTTTTCTAGTTGTTCATACATACAAGTGCTCTCAAGCTCATTACATCTCGTTTCCATTACCATAGAAAACAATTCCATTCACGGCCTCTCAGTCCATCCTAAATCACCAGAAGGCATCGGGCAACATTCAACTAAGGCATCAACGACCATTTATGTACAAACAGCTGAAGCCAAACTGTAAGTCGTCATTTCTCCTTATACCATCTAAGAGGCTAGCGACCAACTGAGGCAGACTCAAATAGTGGTCTAGCATTAAACATAGGTGCCATTTCTAAACAGTTGTTTTAAAATTTACTATAGGCACCAAGACCGCAGAGTGCAACCTTAGTCATCTGTGCGACAAGTTTGGAATACAATAAGCTCAGACAGCGAGACAAACCGCAGATTTTCAGTCACACAAATACAAGATGTGGACATGTAAGTGAGTTCAATTTTATTCGGTATTTTTTGAAATATGTGTAAAGAAAAGTTAAATTATAGGATTTCCCATTAAGCGAAAACCTTAGACTAAGGCAGTTGCACAGTTAGTAGCACCATTAGTCAGAGTATTCTCAATAGTCTAAATTGCATAATATGGACTTAGTGGGGTGCAGGCAGGTTCAGTATATTACAAAACTAGCCATCGCTCTTAAACTGAATCAAAGTGAAGATATACAATTTGTCTGTTGTCTTTAACAAAAACAAATGTTCTATAGTAGGGTTTAACATAAGATTAATATACGCACACTGATGTATGAAAAACATTTTTTTGCAGATATATGTATGTACTAAAAGGGGATCGAGATTGATCAACTACAAAGCAATTGGTGTCCTGAAGATGGCCTTATATTCATTCTGGTGACCACTGCTGACAAATGTGGTATATCATAACGGGCCGAAACATATGTCGACGGTTTAAGGAAAATCAAATGTTTTTTTCCCATGTCACAAATGCATATTCAAACTGAAATATTATGCCTATAAAGATGTATATTGACTCTAGAACTCCCCTGTTAAGATATAATGTATGTAGAATGAATGTTATGATTGAGCATCAATTTAAGAATGCTTTTTAAAGATGTTTTATAACTATTAAAGAGACAGAACTTTTGTTACCACTTAGAGTGATCAGTATAATTTCTCTTCGCCGGCGTTTGCCTAACCAATGATATAGTTAGGTTGCCTTTAACTCCCACGTAAGTTCCATATAAGACTAAAAGAGAGGGGTAGTCTATCTGTTTTTCATTTTTCTCCACTACTACATCTGTGCCATGGTTGGGAGGGCACCAAAGGTGAGGGGCGCCTCAGCTGGGCGTCCTCCTCGTGGCGGGCGTGGTCAAGGACGTGGCCGTGGTGACCAGGGAGTAGGGGGACTCCAGGGTGTCCAGGGCAGCCACAGAGGGAGAAGAGGCAGGGGTGCGCCCCTTGAGCACAATGTTGTGCCATGTGTCGGTGCAGCCATGCCACCACCCCCTGTGGTTCCGGGGGATGCAGCTCCTGCATCTGGCACTGGCACCCGTACGACCCGGCAGTCCGTTCCATTGACTGCCACGGGCCCAAGGGTAGTGGTAGCTGCAGGTGCAGCTGTGGACACCGCCACCCAGGCTCAGAGTCTGCCAGCGCAGGCTGCATTGGCACTTGAAGAGCCCTTGGTAGATCTCCAACAGGCCAGGGGGGAAACCATAGGGGCACGCCGGGCTGCTCAGACCAAGACACGTGTCCCTGGGGCAGTCATGTCATCTGCTGCCCCGAACAGCCGGGTGTTGGCAAGTGCAGGGGCAGATGCACCCAACAGCACCCCGGTTGTGAGTCTGCCAACCAGGACCGTTGCGGTCAATGACCCTGCCACAGCTGATGTTGCTGCGCAGGGTCCATTAGTGGGCACCCAGCTGCCACTGACACAAGTCAGGCCTTTGGTCATCCCTCCACCTGCCACTCCCTTGGCTCAATCCACCGAACCCACTGGCCATACTGGTCAGGGCGGCATTAGCCAGCCAGGGTCTGCGCCACAGTCCAAGAGGAGGAAGGTTGCACCTGCAGCACAGGCTGGTACCCCACACACAGCCACGACCTCCTGCACGTCGATGAAGAAGCCTTTCTGTAAGCAGGAACTGGACTTCCTCGTGGACTACCTGCGGGGCCACAGCCGTGACATGATAGTGGGTGCCAATAGTCAGACTACGGCTGCCCAACGTGACACCCACTGGAAGCATGTTGCGGAACATGTCAGTTCATTCGGCCATGAGGTGCGCACAGCGCAGGAGTGCAAAAAGCGTTGGAATGACATCAAGCGCAGCACTAAGGCTAAGCGTGCCTCAAATTACAACTTGACTCTGGTGACTGGCGGTGGGTCTGCACCAGAGGAGGAAGAACTCACTCCACATGAGGCTCTCATTGCGGAGTTCATACCACCTGAATTGGTCGAAGGAGTGGGAGAGATGCTGGACTTTGATGCCCAGTCCAGTGAGTGTTGATGCGCGTTTGTTGAGGACATGTGTGTTTCACTTGTGGGATATGTTGTGCATGATTGCTGCTACATGTGACGTGTACATGGTTCTGATGTGTAAGTAATGCAATGCTTCCGTCATGCATGTCTCCTCTGCCTGCATGCGGGACTCCATGTGGGCATGCTCCCTTTCCCCTCCTCCGCCACTCTGCACCCCAGTTCCACCTTTGCACTGGTCTGCTTCAATCTTGCCAATGTGTAGTTTCTTGTTCATGTGTCCTGTGTAGATGCTAACTTCCAGCGTAGAAACTGCCAGACATATGCCGTTTGGTACAGCCTTAGTACTCGATGCAGGGTATCTCACTTGTACTGTGCATGGGTCAGATGTCCCGCAGGGACATGAGTGCCCATTCATGCTCCATGTGCATTGCACGCATGCCCCTATGTGTCCTTGACTGGATGATCACTGTAATATGAGTCCTTGGTTACATACATTGCCTGCCATCTCAACGACCTCCCCATGTCAACTGTGGCTCAGTCCTGCGTTGCACACATGTTTAGGCTCTGACAATCTGTGTGGCTCACAGGCCTCAGCCTGTTCAATGGCCATTGACTCTGTCCAACTCTTGTTGTGTCTTCTTCACACGTGGGCGGCCTCCGGAGTTTTCATCATGTGTCCTGCCCACTGTCCCAGCATCATTTGCAGTGTTGTAATTTGAATCACATTAAGCTGTTGATGCCAGTCAACACTGCTTGTCAATACACAGGTGTATGGTCAGCCTTTTGATACCATTCTAGGCATCCCTGCTTTGGTACTGGGGTGGAGGGGTGCTTGGCTTCTAGACATGGTACACATTGAATGCACAATGCACGTGATGTGTGAATTTGACATTGACTGCCTTCACATTTCCTGGCACACACCATGGAGTGCTTGTACATGTAGGTAGTGAGTGGCGTACACATTTTCTGCACTGCGTAGACCCACTTCCATGGAAACTGCCACCTTTCAACAGGTCTGATCACAGAAGCTATTCAAAGTAGACCCAGCATGCATGCCAGGTCATATGTTGTGTGTCACATGTCTGCCGGATGCCTTTGCTGTCGGTGTGTGTGTGTGTCATGTGCTTCTGACATGTGTAGTGACCTTTTTTCTCTATATTTTTCAGGTGATGACGCAATGGAGGCGGAGGATGGTGTTGCCATGCCAGACACAGGGTTGGTAACACCACATCAACCCGGCACTAGTGGGGGTCGTGGGGTGGTAGGCTACGAAAACCCCCAAGTGCTGCAGTCCATCTTGTCTCTGGCTGCCTATGAGTCCAGTCTTGATGACGACTCTGACGTCCATGTTGAGTTGGATGAGCATCAAGTCCATGTGTCAGGGTTGAGTGATTCTGATGTGGACACTCCTCTGTCTGCGACACCTGCACTGAAGGATCAGACAGTCTTGGTTCCTCCGCCCGTGGTGGATCGGGACGCAGGGTCACCCTCCACACCAGTCACTTATGTGCCTGGGACATCACGTCGATGGGGGCATGTAGTCGTGCAGCCGCAGGTGGTGCCAACACAGCGAGGACCCCCGGTCCTTGGGTCCCACAGGGGTCAAGCCCGGCAACGCGGTTGCCGCGCGCAACCGCTGTATACTGAGTGGGAGCAAGACATGACTGCCAATTCCGAACGGCAGGGGGCAGCAATGGAGAACATCGCTGAGAGCATGGAGCGTGTGGCCCGATCCGTGCTCCCCCCTGCTACGCAGGTGCTTCTCCAGCAGCAGGCGGCACGGTCCACGGCCCGCTCGCTCAGGCTGGGCATGGCGGCCTCAGACAGGGCACGCCAGGCTGAAATGTAGTCTCTGCGTCAAGCAATTGCTGCTCACGCAGAGGCGCACATGGATGCCCTGAGGGAGGAGTATGCTTCCCTCAGATCCACTCTGGGTGTCCTTATGATGTCCCAGAGGCAGCAGGCAGAGGAGAGCTTTGCACAGCTTGAGCGTACCATCTCGGCTGAGCTATAGGCTTGCCGGGAGGTGCAGCGGTTGTCCAGCCAGGCCTTTCAGGAGGAACTCCGTGTTACACGTGTTACCTTGCAAGAGGAAGCACATGTATCACGTGAGGTTCTGCATGCAGGCCTATGTCACATCGCCACACAGAACCAGGCTCACCCGTCCAGCAGACTTGCTGCCGACGAGGGGCAAGCTGCGGCTAGGCGTGGCCAGGCTACTGTGCCACGTCCTCCTTTACAGGATGAGCCAGACTCGGACGACCATCAATCTCCCACATAGGTCGGGCTGTGCAGGCGTTGAGCCCATGGAGGTTTTTTTTTTGGCTCAGCATCATCGCATGTGGATGTTGAGCAGCACCCTGTACCTCCCCCCTCCTGGGTGCCTCCCCTCCCCCGGGTCATATGTGGCCATTTTTGATTTCTATTTTAGTTTAGTTAGTTAAGTTTCTGTTTGATAGTTAGTTTAAATAGGTAATGTAGGTTTTCCATTGTTAGTGTAATTAGTTAATAGTTGATTTAGTTTAAAATTGCTAGTCTATTGTGCTTTCATGTGACGGTGCGGTGCTTTGTGGATTTTGAAGGCATCCACTGTCTGTTCCAGCTGGGCTCTTCATGGTTGTCTTGTGTATGTGTTTGCTGCTTGGGGTCCTTGACTCACATATGCCACTCCTGCCTCCCTTATCCATGGGCTCGCAAGGATGGTTCGGTGTTACAGAATATTACACAAGGGCTTTGGACTGTCATATCTGTGGCATGTCTGGTGCTGTGTGACTTGTGTTGACACCCCTAGTGGGGATGATTTAGGTGTCATTGTCCACTGTTCGGCTTTTGCTAGATGGGGTGTGTCATGATTAATGTGTACATTGATTGCTATGCATTGTGTAGTATGTTTCATATCTTTCCTGTACACGTGCTTGTTGCAATTCATGCTGTAGATAGTGTTCCACACTTTGGATGTGAAAGACAGACTGATGGTGTGATTTGTGATGTGACTCTCTGACATGGTCAAGTAATGATATGCCTGATGAGACACACACAGATGACTTTGAAGCATTAATCATGTGTTTCATGCCCTTTCTGCAGGGGGATGAGCCTCCAGAGCACCTTTTCCAGCAGACATGGCCCATTGGACGACGGAATTCTGGACCCGTTTGTTGGTGCCCACATGCACATGTGTGCACAAGCAGAGGCACAGTGATTGCAGACCCACATCCTAGAACTGATGACATGTTCCAAGGAACTCCAGGCAAGGTGAGCATCACAGGGGGGCCACGACACAGCAAAGCTTGCACCAGGCGAGTTGCACATGCAGGCTTAGTCACAGCACTGAGGGTGAGCTTAGACGAATATTGGTGTTGAAGCACACAATGCAGCTCAGATGTGTTTGTGGACTGATGGCTGTTGATAGTAGGGTTGTCTGGGACACATGCAGGGGCAGTGGCACATACCCTCCGGTACACCAAGGTCCATTGAGGCACTTGTATCAACCATGTAGCCTTCCGAGACATGGAAAGGGCCAGCTCACAGGGACATACAGCAAGGGACATACTCGGGTGCAGTGCATGTCTTTTCCATGTACTTTATGATAAATGCACTGCCAACTTTGTTTCGGTCATGGTGGTACGCAACTTGCTCTGTAGTCATGGCTTGCTATATGGGTCTGTCTGCTTACCCAGGGAACATTGCATGTTGTGTGAATTGTGACACATTGGTGTTCCATTTGCCACGCACCCACCAGCGGCTGACTTACTGCATTGACTGTGTATGACCCGTCACAGGGGTGATGTTATATATGGGTATGAAGCATCAACCCCAGATTGTCTGTTTGTAGAGTAGTTTGTTGCTATGGGGCATGTTTGGTGTTGTGTTTTTGTGTAATTGGCACATACAGGTTGTTGATTGTGGCTCACTTTGCAGCATTGCAGTGCTCCTGTAACCGGACCTGAGAGTGCGCAGGCAGGAGGCCAGCACTCAAAACCAGAGCTAAGTGTCTTGTTGTTTTTCTTTCAAACTGCTCTGCATAGGCTTGCTGGGGAGTGTACGGATGCATGGATATATGTGTGGTTCAATTTGGTATGTTTTTTCTCCCTAATCACCCGTGATCCTATGCAATTTTGAAACCTGTACCCTCTACCCGGTGTTCCTGCTTCCCGTACCTATCCAAGCAACGTTCCCTGACCCTCTTTCCCCGCTGGGGTTGCGGATGCCTGTGTAAGTCCCGAACTTGCAGGCGCCAAAACCCTAGAGGGGGTGGTTGGTTCGTACCACTCCTGAGCCTGGACTACAGAAGGCCATGACAATGATGTCCAAGTTTGTTTGGATTGTGTATGTGTTCATGCAGGTTGTACATTTTCGTGCATTCCCGAGTTTCATGTGTCATTCCTCCTCCCCTCTCCTGCCACTCATTCCAGTCATCCAGTGTGTCAACACCTGTCCCGACTGCATATCCCTGAACTTCCTTCCCCACCAGGGTCTCAGGGGCCTGTGTGAGTTTGACCTTGCAGGCACCCGGGACATGGTGGGGGTGGTTGTTTCGTGACACTCCCGTGCCTGTGCAGGGGACCTGTGACAGTACACATCCATTCATGGTGCATCATCCTATGTCATGTACCACACATGTCTCACATCCTGTCGTGGCATTGTTTTGCTGTGCTACCTTGGTTTTTGCATCATTGTGGTAGTACTTGGCCTTTGTGAGGTACTGCTATGTCAAGTCATCTACTGGAGGGTGTTCGGGTTCGTTTTTATGCCTTGGATTTTGTGATTTTGGAAATGAGTGTGGATTCTGAGGGTTCAGACATCTTTTTACACACAAGGTGGGAGATGGTGACGAAGGGTAAAGGTGATCCTGCTGCCAGGTGGAATTGAGGGTTGGAGGCTCCATGACCCAGGTGCAGTTGTTCAGTGGGTCATGGTCATTTGTGAGGGAGGGGGGGGGTTGTTGTTGATAGTTGTCTTGCCCTGCAGTGTGATGGGAACTCTGACATAGTAATGGTGTTATCCTATGTACATGTTGTGTTCTGCTGATCAATGCCTGTTCATGTGTTGTGTTTTCCTTTCAGGTGCGAGGGGATAGTTGTGGTTTGACATGCTGGGGTGTACACATGGTGAATGTTCACATGTGATGTGTAGGGAACACTGATGGTCACTTGAGTGCACATGCATATGTGGAGTGCATGTCCTTGCAGAACCACACACTTGCACTCTGATGCACTACATGTACTCCCACCCTTGCATATCCACGTGTACACTGTTTGCCTTCTGGTGCCCACTGTGTCCCTGCAGCACATGTTCTGTGACCGATTATGGATCCAGTACATGCCTAATTTGATGTTTGATGTGGTCTGTCACTTAGATGTGATGCTCAGGGTGTGCATCACACACAATGGCTGTTCACTGTGCTGTGCGCTGAGCAGTGTGATGCAGGAGTAGGACACTGCACACATGAGCTGCAGTGTTGATTTTGCAATGCATAATGTGCATGTAGACAGGCATTCATTGTTATGTTACGTCTACGACTGTTGTAATGCATTTGGAAATGACTTATTTTGGGTGGGAGATTTTGTTGGTCTGTCATTTCATCTGATTCCGGGTCAGGCATCATTGTCCGATGCCACTGTACATATAGGACATGGCAAAGTGTACCTTATCGTTACTGTGTTGGTGTATGGGTATTGCTTGCCATGTCATGTAGATGTTTGGGAGGGTTTGAGTGACATGACAGTGATGGCCATGGCCTGTTTTGCAGGTGTGTGTGTGATGCACACCTTGCATGTCAGGGTTATCCGCTTCTCAGAGCAACTAGCTGGGGGTAGATTTCTCTCCGCGGCAGGCCCCTCCCCCTGGAACAGACTTCCTGTCTGACTTGAACTTGAGGGGAACCATCTCCAGTTCTGGAAGCACCTCAAGACCTTCCTCTTTGCTTCTGCTTACTCTCTGCCTCTCCCTTGCAGAATTCTTCACTGGAACTGCACAGGAGCTGCTACTGGGCCACTCTCATGGACCTCGGTCCCTGGCCCAGCCACTCTCCACTTGCACTGCCTCCCTGGCAAACCCTGCACTGCAGTACTGTCTCTCTATTCCTACAGCCCTCCCTTCCCAGCACTTGTCTGCACTTACCTTTGCAGTTGCCACCAGCCGACCTATGTATTATTTTTTTGGGCTACTTCCCCTGTACTGGACTCCCCCCCCACCCTTTCCCTTGCACTTTTCCCTTCCCCCTACCCCTGCACTTGCACGATCTCAATGACACCTGGCCTAATAGTACCGGTGTCTGTCTTCCCTTGTTCCCCCTTCCCTGCCTCATTGCGCCTTGAAATACTTGTGAATGGGCCATATCATGTCATATGTCATATGTGTACCTTTTGGTCACACAGGATAGCTTGTGTTTAAGTAGCTAGGGATGCAGATGATGTGGCACTTCCATGGCAACTATCTCAGGGTGGTAGGGTTGTGACAGTTGACTGTCTCTTTGTCATCATCGATTGTCACCTGGTATGTGCCAGGCCTGCGTGCACTCCGCAGGGGTGGGAGTTTAGGTGAAAAATGTGGCCACAAGCTGGGTCCGGGCTTCCTCGCCACGTGCCCTGTCCCCTCCCATGGGCAGCGCCTGTGCCTGTGGTTGGGGATGTGGGGGCAACACCATGTCCACCGGGACGCCCTGCCGTGTTGCAACATTGTGCAGGACACATGCTGCCACAATGATCCTGCACACTACTGGTGGTGCATAGAGTAGTTGCCCACCAGAGCGGTCAAGGGAGCGGAAACGTGACTTGAGCACTCCGAATGTGCGCTCCACTATGCCCCTGGTTGCAATATGGGCGGCGTTGTATTTTACCTGGGGTGGTGTGGTGGGGTTCCAGATTGGCGTCATCATGTGGTTGCTCAGAGGGTAGGCACTGTCCCCTGGGGAGGTGATAATAGTTGAGATTATTAGGGTTTGGATATTTGTCTGTGTGTGACTTGCATGCATGTGCAAGGGCATTTGTACTGGCCTAGGAGCCATGTGTCACCATGCTGCCCAGCTTCCAGGGCCCGGCTCAGGGCGGACATTCTGTATATGAAACTGTCATGGGTGGAGCCAGGGTAGTTTGCATAGACAGAGGTGATGATTCCCTTTGCATCGCATACCACCTGTACATTGATGGAATGCCAGTGCTTGCGGTTTCGGTAGATGTGCTCAGTGGCCCTAGGTGGACGTAGGGCCACATGGGTGCAATCTATGGCACCGAGCACTTTGGGGAAGTGTGCCACCCTGAAAAAATCCAGGACAACGGCCTGCCTTTCTGCGGGTGTTCTGGGCATGTATATGGACCTGCGGACTGAGGGGCGCGCTGTCATGATTGCCAGTACCTGGTGTAGGCAGTGTGACTGCGTGGCCTGTGAGACCCCCCCCACTATGGCAGTGGTCCGCTGAAACGACCCAGTGGCCAAAAAATGCAGGACATTGAGCAGCTTCTCCAAGGGGCTCAATGCTTGGGAGGTGGGGGATGTGAGGTCATCTTCCCACTCCCTGACCAGGTCTAGGATGATATGGGGTGGAAACCTATACCTGCCGTAGACCTGGTCATCAGGCATCCCAAAAAGGCTTGTCCGTGGTGCGAAAATGCGTGCCCTGGCTATTCTCCTCCTCCTGCGGTGTCCCACGATCAGTGCAGCGACAAATGCGGCATTCATCGTAGCTGTATATACGAGTGTGTTGTTTGCGCGAACTTTTATGCTGTGCGCGGGGACGCCTCCGCCTGCCTTCGTGTGGGCGGACGCGTTGACGCCTGTGCACGTCTTTTGCCATGCGCGGGTTTCCCGTATTCGGATACGTGGTAAGACTGTACGTCTGAGTGTCATCGCGTGTGATCGGAGGGGAGTGAGCGTACATCGATTGGCCTGGGTACGTGTGTTTCGGGGTGCGCGGGAAGTTCCACATGCGATTAGCCTGGGTACGTGTGTTCCAGGGTGCCGGGAACTTTCACACGCGATTGGTGGAAATCCACGTGTGTTCTGTCATCACGTGCAATGAGGGAAACACCCGCGCGCGTCACGTCACTTACGCGCATGGGCCCTTTCCTCGTATTACACGCTGACGTGCAGTTTTCCACGTGCACTTACGCGCATGGGCCCTTTCCTCGTATTACACGGGGACGTGCAGTTTTTCACACGCGCTGAAATGCCCATGCACGTCTGTATGCGTCACGTCACAGGGACGCTTGCGCTTGAGGGGCCTTCTGTCCAATCAAAATGCGTATGCGTGCAGACGCGCTTACGCGCTAAGGGCCTTTCCTCAAATTACACGCTGACGTGCAGATTTTTCACGTGCCAAATCACTCCGTATCAAGCTGGCCACGCGTAAGCACACGGAAGACCACACTCCTGCCCAGAAGGCCGAACTACTGCCCCCCAGACCCCTGAGCACACTCCCACCAGCCATCTGCTGCTGCCTGACTGCCTGCTGCCCACGTGCCCTGCCATTTGCTGCCTGCACATCAGCCAGGGGTGCTGTTGCTGTGACCACCCCTGCTGGAACCGAAGACTCCCGACTGGGATTCCATCGCTCCACAGCCCAGCCCCAGGACCCAGTTGCCCACCCACTCCTGCCTCTGGGGTTGTCATGTCGGGGCAAACACCATCTGAGGCCACTGACAACCCCCGGCCAGAGAAGCAGAGGGGCACCAGCTTCAGTGCCACTGAAGTTGGTGTCCTGGTGGAGCAAGTCCTGGGGCAGTATGATGCCCTCTTCGGAGTTCCCGCGCCGACAAGGAAGGACGGACTCGGATCTGGACTGACATCGTGACTGCCATCAACGCGGAGGGGGTGGCAGTCCGCGACTTACAACATGTCAAGAAGCGCTGGGAGGACCCTGAACAAGGCCCGGCGCCTCTTGAAGGCAGCGGATGCCAAGGGGCGCCGGGGCCACTTGTCAGAAGAACAGATGAGGGTCCTGGAACGCATATCCCCAGCGCTCCACGTCCAGGTCCTTGAGAGGCAGACCCGTCTGGAGTCGAGCGGTAAGTGTACATGCATCCTGATTGTGAGCAGTGCGTGTGGTGATTTTTCAGTAGTGTGCAGGTTGCACATCTGTTTGTATGGGGTCGAGTATGGGTGGGGGTGTACAGGGCCGTGGGGCTAACACATGCGAGGGCTGGAATGTGTGAGACATGGATGGTGCTTGTGTGTGTAGGCTTGCATGCCAAATGCAGTTGTGTGGGCACACATGTTTGGATGAATGTGTATGTAAGTAGACATGTCCGTGATGTCACGCATGTATGTTGTTTTCGGCTGCATGTATCAGCACTGTGTACATGTGCATGTGTGTGTATTTGACAAGGGTGCAACAGTGATGCAACATGGATGCATGTGACAGCGGTATGTGGAAGCCTGATTGGCAGATGTGACATGGATGCCCGTCTGAACACTGCGACACTTGGCAGAGGTGTACACATGCATGCAAGTGTGGTGGTGTGTGTACATGTGTGGTGCACTTCCTGTGTTGCATGTGATGTCTGGCTCACCTTTGGCTGCTCATGCTGTTGTATGTGTATGGATGGTGCTGGCAGTTGCGATATGGCTGTGGTATGGCTCATGTGTGCGAGTTGAAATGACATGTGTGTTGGGGATTGTGATGACATGTCTGAGGTTTGCCAATGCCACTCATGTACAACTGTCATGTGTGTATGTGTCCATTGTACAGTGCCCTGATGCCTGTGTTTTGTTTCTCCCTGTCTGCAGCGTCAACTGATGAAGAGGGCGGAGAAGGTGCTGTGGAGCACAGCGGCGGGGATCCCACCGCCAGCCGGAGACGCAAGGCCCGGGTCCCCTCCCATGTTGTCATCTCGTCGGGGAGTGAGGAGTCCGGTGCCGCGTCCCAGGCCGCAGCTGCCGGGGGGAGGTCCAAGAGGCGGAGGTTGGAGTTGGACTCCTCGGCAGCAGAAGGGGCAGCTGGGACCCCACAAGGCCCAACAGGGGAAGATGGCACGGAGTCATCCAGGTTGGTGGGGGGTTTGATGGAGGAGGAGGCCGTGCAAGCACCAGAGACGGGGTCTGGAGGTGGGGATCCCACTGGTGCTAGTGGTGCAGTGCAGGACCAGGGACAGGAGGCAGCACAGGCCGCCGCGGAGGTGCCTGTGTGCAATCCTGTCCCTGATCCTGTCCCTGCATCATCTTGCACCAGCAGGGATGCCTACGTCCAGACCCGTTTTCAGGCAGGGGATGAGCTCACGTCAACTGGCCTTCCTCTGCCTGCGGACGTGGCTATCGGGGTCCGGGTTGAGCCTGTCCTGGCTGGTGTGGCGTTGCGTCAACGGGCCATGCGAGGTGACCTGCAGTCTTTTCATGAGGAGACTGCACATCATCTCGAATGTCTCGTTGACCACGTCAGCCTGCTGGGACAGGTCACCCAGGCCGGATTCCTCCGTCTGATGGGGCTTGCTACGACCCCCTCCTCAACTGGACCCCATACGCGCCAGTCGTCCTCCGTGCCATCTTCCCACCCATCAGTCACCTGGGTGCCCTGTGGTGCTGCCTCTGACGGTGCGGCCAGGCTGGTGGAGGAGGCATCCCTGCCACAGTCGGGAGTCGGACGTCCAGCCGGGGTGGCCACATCTACGACTGCACCCCAGCCGGCGGAGGATGTGCAGGCAGCAGGAGGCAGTGCATGGGCAGAGGCACAGCAGCAGCAGCAACGTGGTGGGAGCCATGAAGGCTCGGGGCCTTCAACATCGGAGGGGCAGGCATCGGCCGGAGGGCAGGAGGACCCAGGACAGAGAGTGTCTTCTGTGTGGCAGCGGTTGGGCCACGCCATAGATGCGGAGCGGCAGCGGGCGGAAGAGGCACGGCTCACAATGGTCAGGGCGGAGAACTCCATGCGGAGGGCCCTGAGGCGGGCCGAGTGCCTCGAGGCAATCCGCAGGGGTTTGGAGGTGGACACGTCGACGGCCCTGCGGACCCTCGGGGCCATGGAAGAGGACCGCCTCCGGGACATTGAGGAGGAGTTTGATGATGCCCTGGCCCCGGACATCCACAAGTGAGCCGTGAAACTAGCCCGCTGCCCTTGTACATAGTTATGTAGGTAGTGTTAGGTTTCATTTTTGTTTTGATTTTATTTGGACCTTTCGGACGTTGGCCACATTTTTGTATATAGTTTATTTTATTAGTTAGTGTAGTTAGATAGGTTTCCTTTCTTTTGTTGGGATAATGGACCCTGGCTTGTTCCCATGTACATAGTTCACTGTTGGATTGTATTTTTTTTCACATTTTAACCATGGAGCAATAGCTTTCTTTTTTATTTCCCATTGGATTTTGTTTTGTGGACATTGACTTTGGACACCATTACTTTGGAATTTTATTTTTGGTTTGGCTTTTTTTCATGGACATGCTTCTTTTAATTTTTGTACATTCACATTTCTGTTTCTTGATTTTTGATTCTATTTGTGTTTCCTTTAATACATATTTTTTTGGTGAACTTCAATGTGTGGTATCTCATTGGTTTCATGCATTTCATGATATGAGTTTTGAGATTCACTGACACCCATTGGGTGTATGTGAGGGAAATGTGTTTGTTTCGGAACTTGCAATTGGTGTTCTGTGATGTAATTGCAAATTATGAGTGGGTGGATGCAATACTCGGGTGGGTGTTTGGCATTTGGAGGCTGACCATAGGGACCAGGGATCTAGATTGTGATGACATGTTGGCTGGGGAACATGAGTTGCACATGGGTGGGGGCCTGCTGGCAGGTGCCCCACAGTGCTGGGGGGTGGGGGTGGTGGGGAACATGAGTTGGACATGGGTGGGGGCCTGCTGGCAGGTGCCCCACAGTGCTGGCGGGTGGGGGTGGTGGGGAACATGAGTTGGACATGGGTGGGGGCCTGCTGGCAGGTGCCCCACAGTGCTGGGGGGTGGGGGTGGTGGGG
Source organism: Ambystoma mexicanum (assembly GCF_040938575.1). NCBI lineage: Eukaryota > Metazoa > Chordata > Amphibia > Caudata > Ambystomatidae > Ambystoma > Ambystoma mexicanum. The sequence continues at coordinate 822,616,189 of NC_090922.1, forward strand.
AACATGAGTTGGACATGGGTGGGGGCCTGCTGGCAGGTGCCCCACAGTGCTGGGGGGTGGGGGTGGTGGGGAACATGAGTTGGACATGGGTGGGGGCCTGCTGGCAGGTGCCCCACAGTGCTGGGGGGTGGGGGTGGTGGGGAACATGAGTTGGACATGGGTGGGGGCCTGCTGGCAGGTGCCCCACAGTGCTGGGGGGTGGGGGTGGTGGGAGACATGGGTGGGCGCCTGGTGGAGGCTGCCCCTGGTGGCTGGGGGGTGGGGGTGCTGGGAGACATGGGTGGGGGCCTGGTGGAGGCTGCCCCTGCACTGCTGGGGGGTGGGGGGTGGTGGGAGACATGGGTGGGGGCGTGGTGGAGGCTGCCCCTGGTGGCTGGGGGGTGTGGCTGCTGGGAGACAAGGATGGGGGCCTGGTGGAGGCTGCCCCTGCACTGCTGGGGGGTGGGGGTGGTGGGAGACATGGGTGGGGGCCTGGTGGAGGCTGCCCCTGGGGGCTGGGGGGTGGGGGTGCTGGGAGACATGGGTGGGGGCCTGGTGGAGGGTGCCCCTGCACTGCTGGGGGTGGGGGTGGTGGGAGACATGGGTGGGGGCCTGGTGGAGGGTGCCCCTGGTGGCTGGGGTGTGGGGGTGGTGGGAGACATGGGTGGGGGCCTGGTGGAGGCTGCCCCTGCACTGCTGGGGGGTGGGGGTGCTGGGAGACATGGGTGGGGGCCTGGTGGAGGCTGCCCCTGGTGGCTGGGGGGTGGGGGTGCTGGGAGACATGGGTGGGGGCCTGGTGGTGGGTTCCCCTGGTGGCTGGGGGGTGGGGGTGCTGGGAGACATGGGTGGGGGCCTGGCGGAGGCTGCCCCTGGTGGCTGGGGGTTGGGGGTGCTGGGAGACATGGGTGGGGGCCTGCTGGCAGGTGCCCCACAGTGCTGGGGGGTGGGGGTGGTGGGGAACATGAGTTGGACATGGGTGGGGGCCTGCTAGCAGGTGCCCCACAGTGCTGAGTGGTGGGGAACATGAGTTGGACATGGGTGGGGGCCTGCTGGCAGGTGCCCCACAGTGCTGGGGGGTGCGGGTGGTGGGAGACATGGGTGGGGGCCTGGTGGAGGCTGCCCCTGGTGACTGGGGGGTGGGGGTGGTGGGAGACATGGGTGGGGGCCTGGTGGAGGGTGCCCCTGCACTGCAGGGGGGTGGGGGTGATGGGAGACATGGGTGGGGGCCTGGTGGAGGGTGCCCCTGCACTGCTGGGGGTGGTGGGAGACATGGGTGGGGGTCTGGTGGAGGCTGCCCCTGGTGGCTGGGGGGTGGGGTGGTGGGAGACATGGGTGGGGGCCTGGTGGAGGGTGCCCCTGCACTGCTGGGGGTGGTGGGAGACATGGGTGGGGGCCTGGTGGAGGCTGCCCCTGGTGGCTGGGGGTGGGGGTGCTGGGAGACATGGGTGGGGGCCTGGTGGAGGCTGCCCCTGCACTGCTGGGGGTGGTGCGAGACATGGGTGGGGGCCTGGTGGAGGGTGCCCCTGGTGGCTGGGGGTACAGGGGGACATGCGTTGGTGGGCAGTAGTGCAAGTTGACATGTGGGTTGGCTGGGGGGCATGGCCATGGTGGATGGGGTGCCTGCGGGACATGTGCAGGGTAGGCCCCTGTGGTGTGAGCCACCTGGAGGGGCCGTGGAGGGTGTAGAGGGAACACCTGGGAGGACCCACACGTGCAATTCACTTGTGGTGCTCCCCGTGCACCCCTGTAATACACGTACCCTGATGAGATTGTGTGTGGAACTTCCCGCGCACCCCTGTAATACACGTACCCTGATGGAATTGCGTGTGGAACTTCCCGCGCACCCCTGGAATACACGTACCCTGCTGAGATTGTGTGTGGAACTTCCCGCGCACCCCTGTAATACACGTACCCTGATGGAATTGCGTGTGGAACTTCCCGTGCACCCCTGGAATACACGTACCCTGCTGATGTTGCGTGTGATACTTCCCCCGCACCCTGAAATACACGTACCCTGATGATATCGCGTGTGTAACTTCCCGCAAACCCCCGAAATACACGTACCCTGATGAGATTGCATTTGTAACTACCCGCGCACCCCCGAAATACACGTACCCTGATGTGATCGCGTGTGTAACTTCCCGCGCACCCCCGAAATACACGTACCCTGCTCAATCGTGTGTGTAACTTCCCGCGCACCCCCGAAATACAAGTACCCCGCTCAATCGCGTGTGTAACTTCCCGCGTGCCCCCGAAATACACGTACCCCGCTCAATCGTGTGTGTAACTTCCTGCGCACCCCCGAAATACACGTACCCCGCTCAATCGCGTGTGTAACTTCCCGCGCACCCCCGACATACACGTACCCCGCTCAATCGCATGTGTATCTTCCTGCACACCCCCGAAATACACGTACCCCGCTCGATCGCGTGTGTAACTTCCCGCGCGCCCCCGAAATACACGTACCCCGCTCAATCGCGTGTGTAACTTCCTGCGCACCCCCGAAATACACGTACCCCGCTCGATCGCGTGTGTTACTTTCCGCGCACCCCCACAATACACGTGCCCCGCTCGCACAGGCCCAATTGCTGTATGTTGCCACTTTTGTGATGCGCTGGGACTCTACCGCCTGCCTTTGTGTGGCGGACGTGTTTCAGCTTGTGCGTGTCTTTGGCTGTGCGTGGCTTTGCCCTATTCGATTCCATGAATACGCGTGGTTCGAGTGCGTTTGGGCGTTCCGTCTGCTTCCCTGCAGTACATCCCCAGTTACGCCCCTATTTTCGCGTGTTGTTCCCCATTCCGCGTGTTACGCCCCGTGTCCCGCCCACTTTCTGGTGTATGTGCCGAGGTTGTGCGCTTTCACTGTGCGCGTCGCGCACGCCTTTCGGGATGTTGCAGTGACTTGTGTGCCATGCACGGGTTTGGCGCACATCCCGAGGTAAACACGCGCAGGGACTTCCATGAATCGCACGCGTGCACGTGCGCCTGTTTTTTTGCGCTTGCGCCTGCTTGCGCGAATATTTTTGGCGCACGTTTGTTCCATGAATCGGCCCCTAAATATGCTATTCGGCACAGCCCTAGAAAAAATAGCACATTTTTGTCATCTGTTTCCCAGAGAGAGGTCTGGAGAAGGAGGAGCAGACAGTGCTGTGCTGTGCACCTCCCTCGCATTCCCCACCTCTGCTCCAGGGTGAGGTCCTCGCGAGGACACAGGTGAGGCATTGATCGAACGAGCCTGCTGGCACAGGGGCGCGAGAGAGCCTTATGCAAACCCTTGTCTGTGGAGCCCTGTGTTTCCAAACGGCAGCTCGTTGTGGAACTTTTAAGTCTCGCTGTAGCCGCATCACACCAGCACGTGAATCATGCACTCACAGAATCATGTTAACACTAAAGCGTCCGCCAGAGACCGCTGGCAGATTCTTTCTGGCAGCTCCTAATATACATTGAAAGAACTCATGCCAGATTAAATGTCACCCATTTCCGCCTTCCCAGTGTTTTATAGTTTGGCATATTGAATTGCGGATTTCCTCTTTACCGTCCCTGCTGATACCGTGTGTCCTATTACTGCGTGATTTACAATACGAGTGTGTATGGCACCAGTAATGCTGCAGAGTGATATATTCAGAAAGCTTTCTCAGGGGTGTGTATGGAGTTGTGTGATGCTACATGCATACAACGTTGCTTCATGGCATACACATGCATGGCCCATGGTTAAACATACAGCACGGGGGCACACTTAGAAGCACATATGTTCTACGAAAAGCAGATTGGAAGGCATTTTTTGTTTATCTAAAACCCATGCAGACAATGAATAATTTAATACAAAAACCGTTAAAAAAATCCACTCAGTAATGAATAAGGTGACAGCCCCAAAACATTTTTTACAGCCATGCGCTTCGTGCTGTCCTGTGTCAGGGACATCACTGCAGTCTAAGATGCTTCTGGACTTCTCCTCACAATGACCGTGTCCGAGGGGCACGTGATAGGTGCCAAATGCCCATCGGGAGCTCCGCTGACTCCTCCCTCCACACTTGCGAATACATTCTACTTTCCAACCAACAATGCGCATACAAACCAATGCAGCCTCTCCACCCCCAACACACTTCAAACCTCAGAACGCTACACTTCTCCAACACGATTTGTACTTCACAGCCTCGACTGACGCATCCTCACACTACGGGCACGCCAGAATCCGCTCTGGCAACAGATACGTCAAGTGCTCCTGACGCAAAACGCCCACGCGCAGACGCACCCACAATACCCCTGCCGGCCACTTCTGAACTCACGAGACAACACAACATCTCAAAGCTATCTGGTATTTTCACTCAGTCCCCACTAACCAAACCTAGACTCCCTTTATTTCAGGGCCCAAACTTCTAAGTGGCCATGTTCATGCTATCGGAGCGCGGTATAAAATCCAATATTATAACATAACATTAAAAAAAAAACAATTCATCAATTTCTCTCACCACACATTGACCAGTGGCAAAGTAGTTCCCTTCACCAGTGGAGTCAGTCATAGTTTCAGTGTTTTCTGCCATACACTTCACATTTCCTGAACAGTGGTGCAGTATACCAGCCCTGCAAGTCCGTTAATTAATTACAACCCAACAACACGTGGTCAAACATCTGCATTTCCAGCTTGCACCATTGGCACATCTGTTCCCTCCCGACATTCTTTACCCTCCCGCTTATGATCTTGTTAGTAGACTATTACCTCATTCAAATCAATGAAAAGAACCCTTTGACCTCATGGTGGGGGGCTTCTCTATTATTTGCACCCCCACACTCTTCTTAGCACCCGCAGCATGATCTTTCACAGCGCCCTTTAAGGACAGGTGTGCAAATCCGTATCGTTATCTTTTTGGTGCCGTCTAAAAAGGTCTCATTTCTTGGCAACTGCCCCTTCCTGACATACATTTTCACCCCACCCATTCCCCTCACACCGTCCCCACCCCACATCCAGCACATGCTCTGGGCCCTCACCGTGAATGCGCCCTCACATGGGTACACGAAGCCCATTAAAAAAAAGCATACATAACACGTCATGATATTGTATAGGCTATACACCTGCTGCCCGGCTGTTGTTTACACGTTCATTCCGTTCAGATCTTTTATTTTATTTATTTATTTGATTTAATCATGCGCTGCTTCCTGTGTTCACTGTGGGGCATACTCCTACGGCCTTTTCATCTTTTTTGGGACACATATTGATCGCTTGCAGTAACCATAGTAAATACACATATTTTTTCCAGGCGTTGAAGTCGATTTTTCCAAAGAGCAGATGTCTGCTCCTGTCACATGAAGTGCCCTGGAAGGGAGTCCTTCCAGATCACTCTGGGTGGTTGAAGAAAGTGAGGAAATCTAAGGAAGAGTATGGCCTGGTCCCTACCCAAGAATCCACGACTCGGGTACTGGGGAAGGAAGTTGTGTGGCCAGGGTTCTACATCACAGTATGTATACAGAACGGTTTACAGTCACTATTTCGAATAACCTTTGGTCAAAATGTCGAAAAAATTATGTAAAAAAAAATAAAAAAATCGAAGGTCTTTTTTTTTGTTTTTTGTTCGAAATGGGGGGTTTCCCCCCCCAAACCCTGCTTTTAAAATTTTTTTTCTATTGTAGCCCTTTTTTTCACTTGCAGAACCAAAAAAAACATGTAAATAAAAAAAGAAAGCATTTGAAATTTTTTTTAGACATTTTTTCTCCATTTTTGTCATTCGACCAAATGTTTTCGGCATTTTGACTGGACACCATACAGAACGGTATCAGGTAATAATGTCCCCATACATCATGTTCCCACAGATAATGTCGCTGGGAAAAGCCATTGGTGACATTATATATGGTGACATTATGTATGGGAACATAACATAGCCCCTGTTCCCCTTGTAAAAAAAAAGAATTCCGGGGTTGCGGGGGTGTCCCCTGCATGTTCAATTTAATAATGTCTCCGCAAAAACCAGTGACTTTTTTGTCGGGAGACATTTTTGCGGGAACATTATTACATGGAACCTACAGAACTTGCAGTCAGGGTTCGGCTCCACTTGCAGCACAGAATCTGCTCTGCTGCATGGGAGGGAGGCTCTCCTCTCTATGGCAGAGGTAAGCTCCCCAATGCTCATCTTCCTATTCGACTTGTCTGCAGCTTTCAACACCGTCAACTACCCTGCTCCATAGACCCCAGCATTCTCTAGGCATCCAGATGTTGGCAGCATAGACCTCAACATTCTCTAGGCATCCAGATGTTGGCACTAAAATGGATCCCACCCTACCTGCAAGACAGAGCTTCATGTGTGAAAGTAGGCTCATTCTGTTACAAACCTTTCACCATTATCTCCAGCTTCCCCAAGGGCTCTGTCTTTCCATCACCGCTGTCGCTCTTTAACTGCTATTTGAAACCACTTGCCGGCTCGTTGAATGACTTTAATACTCCTTTCTGGCTGTTTGCAGATGACGCACAGATCACCTAAGCTGCTTGATTATCTCATGACATTACTAGTGCAGGGTCTCCATCCAAGACTGGGCAATTGATATCCGCCTGTGCCTAAACACAGAAAAAAATGTGCTCATGTTCACAGACGTGTGCACCCCTTCCCTTTTGTATGCATCCCTCTATGGCTCACCCCAACACCTGTTGCCAAAGAAAAAATGTGAGTTTCTTTACTGACTGCAAACTCGCATTCAGCAGGAACATCTGAGAACTCCCTGCATATGGCACACATAACTAACTACACAGCCAATGCAACAGGTCAACACTTCACAATCATAATGCAACACTGCCACACAGTGATGGCATGTACACTGCAAACCATTTATGTGAATCCATTGCGGCAGCAACGCTGAAACCACAAACATGCACAAGAATGACCAATCACCCAGCAGGGACTACTGGACAGCACAGGCCCAACACAGACAACATGCACAGCACATTTGGAATCCTATCACAGGCCATGTCTGGCACAACCTGCCCTTTGTACCCTACAATTACTTCTTGCTGAGGAATTCTTGATCTTTAGCCAACAGCTATTCTTTGTTCATGCATGTGTAGAGGAGCATATATATATACATCCGCATGAGTTCAAGCCTCCCTACCTCCTATGTATTGGAGACATAAGACCGTGCCTTGCCTGACACCAACTATCGTACCAATACCACAGCGAGTATTTGGAAGGAGATATCCATTGAGACATCCCTATGGAATGTACCCTTGAGTTGATGACAACCTACAGGAGGAACTCCCTGAAGGAATATGAGAAAGAGCTGAGAAAATGAACTGATGACGCCATAAGAAAGTGTGCACGACGTCCCAAGATACTGAATGAAGATGATGTATGTATCGTAGATGGCAAATGACGAAGTAAAGAATCGAGTGGACAAGAAGAAGATTGCACGTTAACAAAGGGCTGCAGAAAACAAGTTCAATGAATGTACAGACGCTGAAACGCAAGATAGATCAAGTCATCGTATAGGCTAGCTATGAGTAGTGAATAGAATGCAGGCGAAGCTGCCATTGTATAGAAACTGGACATTGGTATCATAACCCAAAAACCATAAAAAAGGGTAATGAAAAGCTGTGTCGCAGTGGAATAACACTGCTGAAGCTGCATGGCGAGGCTGTCTGGCCTGAAGTCAAAATCCTAGAAATCGAGGTCAGCTATCTACTCTGAAGAGAACAAGTGTGCGGAGGATGACTCCTCTCACGTTAAGGTGCAAGGAAGAATACAAAGGATGCCAAGTTTTAATTCATTTAAAGCATTTAAAAGCTGCAGAATGGACCAAATCATGGTCTCTTGTCACATAAGTCAAGGATGGAAATAGAGTTTGAAATTGGAGTTCATGACACAATAGCGGGTGCCCTGCCTCCCGTGCATTCTCAGGATGAGAATACTCTGCAAGGCCATGGCAGAAGGCATGGGTGATGAGAGATGTTGAGATAATTGGGTGGTGAGGTAGCTTGATGTCCTATCTCCCTGCACCTGGGTCTTGGCTTACCTGCTGCTAAATTAACGGAATTTTCCAGACATGGCACAAGCATACCAACCAATTGTATTAGTCCATATAACAAAGGACCTTATAGCTTAGAAGATGTCACGACCCGTGACCCAGAACCCCACTGGCATGGTTACATGCCAGGTAGGGTTAGGACTCAGGGTTCATTTGGGGCCCCAAGAGCCTTGCGTTATCATCATGGACTCTCCTGGAGTCAGTCCTGGCGCCTTTGGCCTTTGGCGCCAGGCTCATGTTCAGATTGGGACTTTACCTTGAAGGGATTACTTTTTCTGTAAAGGTCTGCAGCCAACATGGAGGTACCCATACAGTCTAGTTCCTAAGAACCAGACTGTGCGGTGCAGTGTTTTAGGGTGTGGTAGCCCAGACTACTTTACCTGGACTACTTTATAGAGGGCTATATAAGCCACACCCCAGCTACAGAACGTGCTTCGCGTTATTCTGCAGCCAGCAGCGTGACACTCATCGTGTCCAGAGACCAGCACCCGGTGATCCTTGAATAGCGGACCTGCAGAGGAGACAAAAGAACATCATTAGCAGTCTCTGCTTACCTGCAACTTTCCATCCGTCGATTCCTGCTGCTTGCGGTCTTCCATCCAGTTGGCAGCATCACCCGGACACCACGCACGCACCAGAACAAAGCACCTGGAGGGAGAGAGAAAGAAGGACAACGTTAAACAGGTTACTCACAGCATTCACGGCAGTAATCACAAAATCCTCACCTGGCTGGGCATTTCTTGACTGGTTCCGCTCCGGAAATCTTCACACGCCCAGAAAGACCATCGCGACCTGAAAAGGAATAAAGAATACAGGTAGCAAGAAAAGACATTACTGTGCAGAACTTCGCGCTTAACCTACCATCCACCATATGCTCCTGCGTCCCTCATCCTGGCAGGAGCCTGGTCCAAGTAGCGCACCCACCAAACCTCTGTGCACCTAAGGGGGAACAAACAAGAAAAGACATTAATAGCAGGAAAGGAAAGTAAGGACATTTAAAGACTGCTATAAACAGACTTACCTCCTTAAAGACACTTGAATGGGTTAGCACCAGTGAAGTTAATTCAGTTGCTTCAACCTGCAGAAAACTATGTGCCCCTGCACAGAAGGCAGGACAAAGAGCACGCCAGACATCATAACAAGGTGAGGAGTGGGCCATCAGGTCGAGTCCAGGGGGCTGGTGGGAGGAAACAAATCTGTTCCGAAGCCAAGTCCTCCTGTGTTTTCAGGCCAACCTCCATAGAAGGCATCGTCCAGAATTGGGAACGTCCAGGGTGAATCCGGCAACCAGGGTATAAGGGCGTCCCTGTGGATACCAGGTGAGCGTAACCTTGGTATGCAGACCGGCGGGTACCCTCCGGGGATTCCTGCACTGCTATTCCAAAGGGGACCTAATGCCACAATCTGCTCCCCCTTCCCCTAATTCGGGGGGAGTTTCATCGGAACTTTTTCCGAGACCTCCCTCTGTAAAAGGGGCTGTGCACGCATGTGGCTATGAGATACATCCCAGACTCGTCTAGGATCGATGTCTGCCTTTTTTGATTAGTTTCTACTTTTGCATGCATTATAAATTCTATAGCGATGCACTTCCTGGTGACTCATTTCTCCTCATTTTATTTCTTTTGAATTGAGTGTTTTTTTATTTTTTTCTGTCTCCCCTTTTTCCACCCATACAGGGTCCTGCTAATTATTGCCCTGATGAAGGTGGAGTAGATTTTGTTCGACTGACAAAACATTTCTTCACCAATTTTTGTTCCGCCGAAACGCTTTTTTCTATCAGAGGGGAAAACAAGGTCCTTCACAGCGTCACTTGTGGACCACCTCCCCCTGTAGCGTTGGCAATTGTATTAGTCCATATAACAATTGTATTAGTCCATATAACAAAGGACCTTATAGCTCAGAAGATGTCACGACCCGTGACCCAGAACCCCACTGGCATGGTTACATGCCAGGTAGGGTTAGGACTCAGGGTTCATTTGGGGCCCCAAGAGCCTTGCGTTATCATCATGGACTCTCCTGGAGTCAGTCCTGGCGCCTTTGGCCTTTGGCGCCAGGCTCATGTTCAGATTGGGACTTTACCTTGAAGGGATTACTTTTTCTGTAAAGGTCTGCAGCCAACATGGAGGTACCCATACAGTCTAGTTCCTAAGAACCAGACTGTGCGGTGCAGTGTTTTAGGGTGTGGTAGCCCAGACTACTTTACCTGGACTACTTTATAGAGGGCTATATAAGCCACACCCCAGCTACAGAACGTGCTTCGCGTTATTCTGCAGCCAGCAGCGTGACACTCATCGTGTCCAGAGACCAGCACCCGGCGATCCTTGAATAGCGGACCTGCAGAGGAGACAAAAGAACATCATTAGCAGTCTCTGCTTACCTGCAACTTTCCATCCGTCGATTCCTGCTGCTTGCGGTCTTCCATCCAGTTGGCAGCATCACCCGGACACCACGCACGCACCAGAACAAAGCACCTGGAGGGAGAGAGAAAGAAGGACAACGTTAAACAGGTTACTCACAGCATTCACGGCAGTAATCACAAAATCCTCACCTGGCTGGGCATTTCTTGACTGGTTCCGCTCCGGAAATCTTCACACGCCCAGAAAGACCATCGCGACCTGAAAAGGAATAAAGAATACAGGTAGCAAGAAAAGACATTACTGTGCAGAACTTCGCGCTTAACCTACCATCCACCATATGCTCCTGCGTCCCTCATCCTGGCAGGAGCCTGGTCCAAGTAGCGCACCCACCAAACCTCTGTGCACCTAAGGGGGAACAAACAAGAAAAGACATTAATAGCAGGAAAGGAAAGTAAGGACATTTAAAGACTGCTATAACCAGACTTACCTCCTTAAAGACACTTGAATGGGTTAGCACCAGTGAAGTTAATTCAGTTGCTTCAACCTGCAGAAAACTATGTGCCCCTGCACAGAAGGCAGGACAAAGAGCACGCCAGACATCATAACAAGGTGAGGAGTGGGCCATCAGGTCGAGTCCAGGGGGCTGGTGGGAGGAAACAAATCTGTTCCGAAGCCCAGTCCTCCTGTGTTTTCAGGCCAACCTCCATAGAAGGCATCGTCCAGAATTGGGAACGTCCAGGGTGAATCTGGCAACCAGGGTATAAGGGCGTCCCTGTGGATACCAGGTGAGCGTAACCTTGGTATGCAGACCGGCGGGTACCCTCCGGGGATTCCTGCACTGCTATTCCAAAGGGGACCTAATGCCACAATCTGCTCCCCCTTCCCCTAATTCGGGGGGAGTTTCATCGGAACTTTTTCCGAGACCTCCCTCTGTAAAAGGGGCTGTGCACGCATGTGGCTATGAGATACATCCCAGACTCGTCTAGGATCGATGTCTGCCTTTTTTGATTAGTTTCTACTTTTGCATGCATTATAAATTCTATAGCGATGCACTTCCTGGTGACTCATTTCTCCTCATTTTATTTCTTTTGAATTGAGTGTTTTTTTATTTTTTTCTGTCTCCCCTTTTTCCACCCATACAGGGTCCTGCTAATTATTGCCCTGATGAAGGCGGAGTAGATTTTGTTCGACTGACAAAACATTTCTTCACCAATTTTTGTTCCGCCGAAACGCTTTTTTCTATCAGAGGGGAAAACAAGGTCCTTCACAGCGTCACTTGTGGACCACCTCCCCCTGTAGCGTTGGCAGACCCTATCCCGTCACATAACATCTTCAATTTCGGGAATTGATATTAATTACCAATGAATATCATTCTCAAATTTCTTAATATGTTCTATTACATTGAATAGATGTTTAATTGTACTTGTTACTTTGTACTTCTGTGTTTTTCTGTGATTCAACCAGAATTCCAGTGATACATAACTGTTTTTTTGTCAATATTGTAATTGCTTTTCATTTATGTTTTTTTTTTTTTTCTTGATGTACCAATTTCAATTTTCTTAGATTGCTTCTAAGCTCTCATACCCAATTGATAAATGGGAAATGAATGTTCGTTTTCTTGATTACACATGTCTTTCCATGTTGGTTTTTACTATATGTACTTAATTTTTCATGATATTAAATATTTCTTTTCTTTTTTACATCAATCTCTGCAAATATCTGTTTATTCTCTAGGAGTGTTCTAATGTGTATTTTTGCATGCAAATTGATAACCATTAAGGTTATGATGGTTTAGACCAGGTGCAATATTTCTAATTTATTTACACTTCACACTGGCAAACCCCCAAACATACCAGTACCTTTGTTTTGTCGAGATTATAAACCTTGCCCCCCACTGGTACGTTACCCCCCCGGGGCAGACCACTGTGGCTACAGAGTAGCCCTAATTCTGTATATATGTTTAATGGCAACTTCGGTTGTTTAGTGGTCGGGTGTTTTCCTTTTCCCCAAAATTGTTTTCGGTTTGGGAGTCTATCGAAGCTAGCCACACTTAGGCTCGTTCACAGACAAGCTTTTTTATTACTCCTTTATTTCGAGTCTTGTCTACATATACATCAGATCTCACTGTTCCCCTATTGGATTTAGCTCTGCATGGGTCCCCCTATCCGCATGTGCCTGTAGGCCATCAGGTTCCAGCTGTGAGGTTTGGCAGATATGGCTGAAAATGCAATCAGCCTGTCCCACCACACCGTCTTGGACCTTGGTATGCAGACCGGCGGGTACCCTCCGGGGATTCCTGCACTGCTATTCCAAAGGGGACCTAATGCCACAATCTGCTCCCCCTTCCCCTAATTCGGGGGGAGTTTCATCGGAACTTTTTCCGAGACCTCCCTCTTTAAAAGGGGCTGTGCACGCATGTGGCTATGAGATACATCCCAGACTCGTCTAGGATCGATGTCTGCCTTTTTTGATTAGTTTCTACTTTTGCATGCATTATAAATTCTATAGCGATGCACTTCCTGGTGACTCATTTCTCCTCATTTTATTTCTTTTGAATTGAGTGTTTTTTTCTTTTTTTCTGTCTCCCCTTTTTCCACCCATACAGGGTCCTGCTAATTATTGCCCTGATGAAGGCGGAGTAGATTTTGTTCGACTGACAAAACATTTCTTCACCAATTTTTGTTCCGCCGAAACGCTTTTTTCTATCAGAGGGGAAAACAAGGTCCTTCACAGCGTCACTTGTGGACCACCTCCCCCTGTAGCGTTGGCAGACCCTATCCCGTCACATAACATCTTCAATTTCGGGAATTGATATTAATTACCAATGAATATCATTCTCAAATTTCTTAATATGTTCTATTACATTGAATAGATGTTTAATTGTACTTGTTACTTTGTACTTCTGTGTTTTTCTGTGATTCAACCAGAATTCCAGTGATACATAACTGGTTCTTTGTCAATATTGTAATTGCTTTTCATTTATGTTTTTTTTTTTTTTTCTTGATGTACCAATTTCAATTTTCTTAGATTGCTTCTAAGCTCTCATACCCAATTGATAAATGGGAAATGAATGTTCGTTTTCTTGATTACACATGTCTTTCCATGTTGGTTTTTACTATATGTACTTCATTTTTCATGATATTAAATATTTCTTTTCTTTTTTACATCAATCTCTGCAAATATCTGTTTATTCTCTAGGAGTGTTCTAATATGTATTTTTGCATGCAAATTGATAACCATTAAGGTTATGTGGGTTTAGACCAGGTGCAATATTTCTAATTTATTTACACTTCACACTGGCTAACCCCCAAACATACCAGTACCTTTGTTTTGTCGAGCCTTTGGCCTTTGGCGCCAGGCTCATGTTCAGATTGGGACTTTACCTTGAAGGGATTACATTTTCTGTAAAGGTCTGCAGCCAACATGGAGGTACCCATACAGTCTAGTTCCTAAGAACCAGACTGTGCGGTGCAGTGTTTTAGGGTGTGGTAGCCCAGACTACTTTGCCTGGACTACTTTATAGAGGGCTATATAAGCCACACCCCAGCTACAAGACACTTGAATGGGTTAGCACCAGTGAAGTTAATTCAGTCGCTTCAACCTGCAGAAAACTATGTGCCCCTGCACAGAAGGCAGGACAAAGAGCACGCCAGACATCATAACAAGGTGAGGAGTGGGCCATCAGGTCGAGTCCAGGGGGCTGGTGGGAGGAAACAAATCTGTTCCGAAGCCCAGTCCTCCTGTGTTTTCAGGCCAACCTCCATAGAAGGCATTGTCCAGAATTGGGAACGTCCAGGGTGAATCCGGCAACCAGGGTATAAGGGCGTCCCTGTGGATACCAGGTGAGCATAACAGAAGACCAATGAAACACTAACTATTTTTTCTTAAATTACATGTTTGAAGAGGTAGGCTTTAGTTAAGCTGTCCACCTGATAAAGGTCAGCCAATAACAATCCTAGCTCATATATGATTGTATATCTAGATGTATCCCTTAACCAATACCGAATGATATGTTTTTCACTATTGCCATGTAGTATGATATCACTCTGACGCATAACGAAGTATATGAAGTGTATTTTTTGTGGAAATCTTTGAGAGACTGAGCGTACGTCCATTGATGTTCATTGTAACCTCCCTGTTTTAGATAATTGTTAATAAAACAGTGACTTGCCATCTTCTTGAGTTTGTCCAGTTATTTGGACTCAGAATTATTCTGGTGTAATTCCATCCATTTCCATATGCACATTCCAAGGGCCATAAGCTCACGTGGTAGCAGAGGATGGTTTCAGATCTAAACTAGTTTGACTTCAGAGTTTCGGACGATCGGGCATCCTCCGCCATTAGATGGAAGATCGTGGTGTTTCCCGTGGAGAGTGGATGAAAGAAATAAACTTGCAAGAAGAATCGAGACGGTGGACAGCTCCCTCTTTGCAGAAATCCATGCTCGGTTCCCACGGGCGCTCTGCGGATGGAAGGTAAAGTGGTCAGAATGGAGGAAGAGTCGATACCGAAGGCCTCAAGTTGATTAACGTATGTCATTAGACTAAGGAAAATGGCATTATAAAGGGGCGGGATTGTGATATTTTTGTGTAACAGGACATTTTATGTAGATAAAGGAACGCCTAAGTAATCCTATTTCAAGGGAGACAGAAGAAGACGTCTCAAATTCCAGTTGGAATATTAAGAGAGAGAATAGGCACAGTCAGGACTGTGTAAAGTGACGTCTTAAACCCTGCACGGGGTAATATGATTGGAGGCGAGAAGAGAATACCTCATACTATAAATGATTATAGGGAAAAGGGAAGGTGATCACAAAAGTTATTAATGTGTATTGTGTGATTTGGTGTGTACTATTTGATGTATAAAGTTTTGAGAGATAATAAGCTGTGAAGGTTGGAAGTGACGCTGTTTTGAGTTAAAAGTGGAGTAAACGATTGGCGCCAATCAGAAAGCAGATAGGTTGTTGAAGCAAAAGAGGATCGAGCTGCGATTTATGGTGCTTGCTCATATTTATTTTGAGATTTAAAGGGTTGAGCGAGAAGCTTAGAAATAGGTAGAGGTTTATTAACTATCTGGTAAGTATTGACAGTCAATTGCGACTTGCTATTATGGAGGACACTCTTCTCATGCACCTTTGTAAAACATTACCAAGACATGCGCCCAAGCTCAAACAGTACAGTGCAAAATGGGTAAAGGGCACAGCTGATAAAATGTTCATGCCATGGCCACAAGGGGATCATTGTAAAAGGCAGTATTACAACTCATGACCACATATGTGCACGCTGCGTACAAAGGGAAGAAATTAGAGAAAAGACTGGCAGTTTTAGAACTTTGGAAAATGTACCAAGAAGAGAAAGAAGTCCCAGTACAGGAGGACTGAATGCTTAATCAGCATAAAGGGGAGGGCATTGAGCCAAGATTAAGAGTTTAGATACAGAGGAGATAGGTGTATATCCTTTAAAGGAATTAAAGCAGCAGCGGGGTATAGTAACCCAACGCATGAACCTACTGCTTATAGTAGTGATGACAGCCCAGAAGAGAGCAAAAGGAAGGAAGATGCCTGTAAATTTGTACACGATAAAGAAGAAAGAGGCGAGAGGTCGAACATAACGACAGAAAAAGACAGAGAAATCAAGAGATGGAAAGGAGAGAAGGATAGGGCTGAGGAGGTAACGCTCGTACAGAACCAAAGGATGGGAGGACAGATATTACTCGGCTAAAATGGTGTTAGGGAGAATTCTCTCTTTAGGCTGAATTTCCTAACCTAGTGAGTCCCCCAGCAGCTTTGCTGAATTTCTGGAGTTTGTTTTTTTCCTCCTGCCAAGAGTGAGACTCTTTTCCTCCCACTCTTGGACATGATTAATGGTATTCCTTTGACTGGTAATGTGTTTTATGGGCTATGGGGTCCTTTACTCCATAGGGTCTCATGTGTTTTTCCTATGTGTGTTACACAGCACCCTCCATGCAGTAACACAGGGGTGTCATAGTGACACCCCACCATAGACTCCATACCCTGGGACTGACTACTGTCTCCCAGGGCATGTAAAGTCACCATTGGCTTTACTAGTCCCAAATTATTAACAGAAACCAGTACAAACCATCATATTGTGGACGTACTGGTCTGTTAGTCGAGGGGGCACGTCTCCATCCCCCCTGATCGGGTTTTGGCTGGTGGCAGTGGAAACTACTTTTTATATTCGACTGCAAATATTTTCCTATGGGATTTTCCCATTGTTCAAGGCTACCAACTTTAATTATTTAATTCTCATAGCTTCGAGCATACCGCCAGTTTATTTAATTGATATTATTTCTCCGGTTGGTATTTTTTGCCAAGACTCGATTCTAAAATGGCGTTTATGTTCTCTTCTGTGACTCCAACCCAAGTCGAGCCCTTTGTTCCACTTTTTTGGTGGGCTTCTCCACAGAAGCCTCCAAAAGTGGTGCCACTCTGTCTGGTACCACAGGGGGTGTGGGAGGGGGTTTAGGCACCCTGGACCGAGTTACCTAGGTAACTCAGGTCGCACTCTTGTGTGATTGGCCCAAGTGGTGAGCCGGCCGGCTCACCACTTAGCATGTTTGAGTGACAGCTAGGCTGAGTGAATGGGGGTTTTCTGCATAAAAGCAGGGCTTTGGGGACTGGAACTTCAGAAGTCGCCACAGGACCTGAGAATCTGACGAGGGAGAAGCTGAGCCAACCTACCACGACGACACCACCGGTGGAGCCCAGCCCGGTTTGTGGTCGAACTGCCTGTGCCAAGCACCCCAGCAGCCGGATAGCCACTCATCACTGAACCACGAATCACTGGACCGCTCCTTGTACCTGAGAAACCCTGCAGCTGGTTTCTTCCCTGGCAGTGCAACGGACTCCTGTCTTCCTCCACAACGAGATCCTCTCTTCCCCCGGACGAAGCACCAACTTGCACCCGCTGCCAGGAACAACTGCCCCCGCTGGAGCGTTCTCACCACTTTAAGGTACCGTGTCCGCCAGGCCTCCCTTTCTAAAGATTGCTACAAGGTAATAATAACTCCTTAACCTTCTGGACTGGGCTGGCCGCCTTGACCCTTTAACTGGTCCCTTTCTGTGGTCCAAATCCTTTTTGAACCTTTACAAGACCTTTGTGCACTGCAACCGTGTGACCTTGGATACATTTAGTTTGGATCCTCTGAAAGTGGATCCGGCCTCTTGAACTCTAACTTCACAGTTTTAATTTGCCTTCCTCCCTTGTTGTGTCCTTGAAAAAGTGTTGGGATCTGTTTCAATTTGTTCTCTGCTTTTCTCTCCCTTTTTAAAACGAACTATTAGAGTGCCATCTACGTTAAGCGCTCACCGCTGTCTGAAAATAAGTAGGGCTTTACTTAAGACTTGTCTAATATTGTTTTAAGGGAGTGTATATCTTTTAGTGACCGTGTTTTTGAATTGCTTATTATTAGTGCCTGTGTGTTTTTCTAGATGTGGTTTTAAATAAATAATTATATCTCTTTTACACCAAGCCCTGGTCAGTGTTTACTTGTTCTATTGTGTGCTCTTGACCTATTGTGAATACTCTGTATACTGCCTAACTCTTCTTGAGGGAAGGCTGACTGCTCAGCCACAGCTACCAAGTGAATCTGTGTGGTACAGACTGCTACCAAGTGGGTTTACTGCCAAACACCTGTAGTCCTAAATCTTTTGCAGTGGTCCCAGAGGGAACTGCACAGGTTTCTGCCTAACAAATGGAAAAAGCATTGAGGAGGTTAGGCAAAGGGAAGACAAAGATGAGCAAGAAAAGAAAGATAGGGAACGAGAAAAGCAGTTGAGGGAGGATGAGCAAGGAAGAAAAAGCACAGATTGACAGGAACAGATATATGAAGAAGAACAAGAAAAAGACAAAAACGCGGGCAGAGGAACAAAGGAAGTATGACACTAGAAAGAAAGATGGAAGAAAGGGATAGAAGAGAAAGAAAGAGAGGAAGAAGAGGCACAAAAAGTGAAGGGAATAAGAATACAGAGAAGGAGAGAAGAAGAAGAACCAAGACAAGTAAGAAGGGAAGAACGAAGACAAGAAGAAGATAGGGCAAGAAGGATTGCGAGAAACAAAAGGGAAGTGAATGAAGAAATAAAACAGAATAGAAGGCAGTGAGGTCTTGATGCTAGTCTCATTCTTAAAGAACGAGTAAAACCAAGCAATGAAATAGAGGGGCAATGGGACACGATAGGTGAAGTTCTCCTGATGAGAGAAAAGCATCAAGAAACACCTAAAGTAGCACAGGAAAGATATGATGCAGAAAGTACTGGAGAAAGTATTGATAAGATATATCAGCAAATAAGGCAGCAGAACGAGTATGGGGCTCGAGAGAGCGGCAACCAATCCCAATACCAAAATTACAGGATGAGGAGGAGAACAGATGAACGCAGAGCATTGGCTTTGAGTAGATTAAATTTAGATAGAGAAGAGGAGGATGATAGTCACACTAGTTTGGGTCTAGCAATGTCAGAGAGGAAAGAGAGTCATGCCGTGAGATAGAGGGTGAGGGCACATGCGTCCCTCTGGGAAGTCAACAGATGGGTAAAGATGTAAGATGATCAGATCTGGAACACACTAAGGAAAGAACACCAGATCCCTTACCATATCCTAAACTTTCCTGAAGAGGATCGTGTAGTGAGAGAGGTGAATCTCCGCCTTATGCGAGTAGGTTGAGGTTGCTACCAGCACAAAGCCAAATAGGGACGATTACCTCTGTATTAGGCAAGCAAATAACGGGATCTGATTATGGGATAGGGTTCTCACAGTTCCCCTTGCTAGAGAAGGCGGGAGCGAGACCACAATATGTTCCATGGCCTCAGATGGATAAGGATAACTTAAAATGCAAGCTCCCTTGTTTGACTTCGGGGGCTGGGAAATGGCTATGCAAATCAGAGAAAACGACAGGGGGGAAACACAGTGGCCATTAGAGACATAAAATGTCTATTGGCAAGCATTTGTGGCGAGAGAGCTCAGATTTGGAGACGAGCGGGATATGCAGGAGTGGCAGCACAAAACAAAGTGCATGATGGAGCACCATTTAATAATTGTAGGGCAAATATTAGGAGGGCTCTCAGGGTACAGTATCCTCATACATCCCACATGGGCAGAATTATGACACGTAAAATGCAAGAAAATGAAGACCCTATTGCTTTTATTCAGGATATTCAAGAGAAATCGCAGGTTGAAATGCGTGAACCATGGGAACAAACAGTGGTGCTATTCTATCATATTTTATGTCAGGGATTGCCAGAACATGTACAGAGACAAATGAAAAAAACAGGTAGGAATGGAAGTGAAGCCGTTGGTGGAGATACAGTTGACTACTGTGCATCATTGCCGATTATTGCAAGAAAAGAACAGAAAGAAAGACGAGAACAGAAAGATTGAAGAAGCCAAGTTAGTTCAGAAGAAATTGTCAAAGTTTGCTATAGAAGGGGCAGTATTGACAAGTGGTGGAGAAGGAGGAGTGCAAGAAATAATGGGTGCATTGCAGGTGAATAATGTACGCCCAGTAGATCAAAGTGGGTATGGGTTTTGGCAATGAGGTAGAGGTGTAGGCTTCAGAGGAAGAGGAGACGGATTTCAGAATGCCCAAGGTTGATCACAAAATGCCCAGGGTCGAAGTCAGAATAGTCAGGGAGGATATAATGGAGGTTTGGTCTGAGGGCCACCCCCAGTATTTTGTAATTGTGGGATGGCAGGGCATATTGCGCGTGTATGTAGAAGCTGAGGAAACATGCAACAAAATGGACAGCCTTTAAGAGGAGGTGCAGCGTATCCACCGCCATACAGTACACAAACACGAGAGGGCTTTGCCAAGGATCACACATCCTATCAGACACAGGCACCACAAGCACAACAGGCACAGCAGCAGGGGTCAGTGCAAATGCACCCACCACAAGGGCAATTGCAACAATCGCCCATGCAAACAAAACAGAATGCAAACACAGGGCAAATACTAACACCTAGGATAGGGGGTGTCACTTTGGTAGTACGGAACCCTTTCACAGGGATAGGGATGAATTTGTACCATCAATAGAACAGCTCACAGGGTGACTTGATGTGTTCAGTACTATCAGTAACCCAGACCCCCAAGAAGAACCAAGGGTTGGTGTGACGATAGGAGGTAAATCCTTTTCTTTTCTTGTAGACACTAGGACGACTCGCTCTTGTATAAGGGAGGGAAAATATCCAATGTCAGGTATTGCCATGAATGCACAAGGATTCTCCGGAGCTACGAATTTAGCTCCTTTTACCAATAAATTACCTGTTTCTATAGGGGAGTGTGACATGTCTGTCCCCTTGTTATATGCATGACAAACACCAGTTAACATTATTCGTAGAAATTTAATGACGAAACTTAACATGATGATTTCATTCACTAATCAAGGAATAGTGCTCCCCACTCCAGGAATACAATATTTAAATGTAGGAGAGTGTTTACTGGCATGTACAGGACAAGTGGCTCTACGAGAAGTCCTGGTAGTTCTGGAAATTTCATGTATGGGGTGAGCATTTTAATAACATGGCTACCTGGATTAGTAGGGAAAATTGTATGGATACCTGTCATGACTAGCAGCCGGATACACTGCAGAATACAGGGTGCACTCTCACATAAAGGACTGAATGGCATAGGGAGGGTGTGGATGCTAAAGGATGCTGGTTGGCGCAAGCATCTGGTTATTCACTCTGAGCACTCCCACCAAGATGGCCGCCAGGTTTGGATGCGAGCAGGAACTCAATATGGCCCCCAGATGGCTCACACCTTCAAGAAACCCTGGTGGTCTAGTGGCACGGTGCAGCCCAGGGCTATAAAGCCACTCCTGCACCACACCCTGTGCTTAGCGTTTCTTCTGCTACAATGCAAGCAGTTTAATACCTACCGCTCCATCTTGCTGACTCCACATGCGCTGAAGTCTTCTGTTTCTGCACTCCGGTGGCTGGGCAGAATCTTCACTTACCTGTTTCACACTCCAGAACCTCTTCTTACCTTATTCCAACCTCAGCACTGCTGCGTGGGCTCCGGTCATCGTTTCAACTTCCATACATACCTGGATCAGCTGTAGGAACGGCTTCTTCACTGCTTCGACATCATGGCCCCGATCCGTTCCTGCAATGAGGAAAAACACAGTAAGCAGGCATTCAGTGACTTTCATCACACGCCCTTGTGCCCCCCTCGTGAACCTGCTTACTGCTGGCTGGGAATTGCGGACAGTCACGCTACACCCATTAGCGCTCCGGCTCTTCAGGCATATCCCTCGCTCTTCGGCTCAGGGGGACACGGCATTCCCCCACCTGCAAAGAAAGACAAAGCAAGACAAGAAACTTTGAATAGCAATTGCACCTTGGATCGCAGTGGCCTGAAGGAAAGAAGGACTTTAATAGCACTACAGAGACCCTTATCTGTGCATTTAGTGCAACTGACTCTTACCTGTGCATCTTGTGCGTTGCAGCTGGAATGGACCACTTAACCACAGTGAAGGAACTGACTAAATGCAGATCCAGGCACTTGGGTGCCCAACTACAGAATCTAAGGTGAGCCAGATTGCTTGCACACAGCCTGCCAGCCAGCCAGAAAACCTTGGGGAACATAGGACAGAGGTGGGGAAAAGCAGACAGTCAGACACTTACATCCTCCCCTTGTTTGCCCTTAGGTTGTAACGAAACTGAGTTACCAGTTGTTTCATCACCATTCTCGCAGTATTGGAAACCTACCAAAACACTCCCAACCGCACTGTGCACGGGGCAATCGCCATTCAGTGAAACAGTGGGAGGGGAGTGGCTTGGATAGCAGATTCCATCCTGGAGGGCCATAATCCCAACGATCCGGACCAGGCGCTCCTGCAAGGTCCCAGAGGTAAGCGTTACAAAACCTGATGAGTTCTTATTTAGACCACAAGTACCTATGGATGAGGAAGAAGGACAGACTATTCCTATAGAATTGGGAGCAGCTATAGTATGAGGGGAAATGGCAATGCTTGAAGGAGTAGAGACGAAGGCAGAGCATGGAGGACAGTGATAGCACTTGAGGAGGGATACAGAGTGACTGACATAAAAGATGAAGATATGTTCGGAGATGAACATATACGCGATGAGGTAGTTTTTCATAACCATTACATAATGGATAAGGATTGCGAAAGGGAAGTCCCACAGCGAATGGTGACAATGCAGCAAAGACCAGCGTTCTTTCAAGAAGATCTAGGTGCAAAGTGTCCTTTGGACTATGGGCCCATATGATGTACAAACATACAAAAATAAACATTCATGAACACCCGACACCCCCCACCCCTGTATCTCAACAAACACCGCACAAACATACAAAAACAAACATTCATGCACACCCGACACCCCCCACCCCGCATCCCAACAAACACTGCACAAACATACAAAAACAAACATTCATGCACACCCGACACCACCCCACCCCCGCATCTCAACAAACACCGCACAAAAATACAAAAACAACATTCATGCACACCCGACACCCCCCCATCTGAACATACACCGCACAAACACACAACAGAACAGACCCGACACACAAACACAAACAAACAGACCACTTACCGGACATGCTGGAAGGCAGGCTAGCTGGTACGCTGGCGAGGTAACTGGAGTGGTACTATCGCTGGCGTGGCAAGGCTGAAATACCTTCCGGCATCAAGTCTTATTGACCACGCCAGCCGTAGCGCTGGCACTCCATTGATGCAGCACACATGCACTACGTGGCTCGTAGGAGCGACGTGGTGCATGTGTGCTGAGCCAATGAGGGCCAGTGTTTTGTCTTGCCCGGAAGAGAAGAGTTTCAAAGACTTTCCTAATGGAGGGCGGCCTATGCTGCTTGCGGGCCACACTCCATTAGGAAAGTCTTTGTGTCTCGCAGGCCGGACAAAATGGCATGGCGGGCCGCAACTGGCCTGCGAGCCTTATGTTGTGCACCCATGCTGTACAAGAAAGCCTGCTTCAAAAACCCTGCCGCAGAGTGAAGCACACAGAAAGAGTAGTTACTAGCAGTTCAGTGACGTGACCTATTTTGCTGATTCATCAGTGTGTAGTGCTATTGAGCCTCCAGTCTTATTTTGTTGGTAAGTGTCCGGTACAATATGGTATTGTGTGAAGTTCTGTGTGGGATCTTGCCATGTGGATTTGGAGTATAATCTCCATAGAAAATCTTCCAAACTGAAAATGCTTTGAAGGTGGCTAGCAATGAGCACTTAGGTGCTGAAATTGCTGGAGGAGAGGTATCTATTTTACTTGACTGTGTAGAGGTGGTGACGCTGTATGCTCATTCACATCTTCTGACAACGGCAAGTAGTGCAGGGGACAATGTTGGGGTGATTACGGTTGACTTTCCTAAATTGTAAGATTCTGTTGAAATAGAGATTCGTAAAGCTAAATCTTTTGAACACTAAGGCAGGCAGTTCAGCCCCAAAAGACTCACCAGACACGTGTCAGAATATTGCTCTCTTAGTACGTAATTATTACACTCGGAGAACAGATGAGTAGCACGTGTTTAGAAGTGTGCCAAGCCTGTTTCAGGATACGGTTAAATTAAGCACCTCACCAATGCTGCCTTTTACTTCAGAGTTTTTTGTTAATTATTCTAGTGGTCTGTACAACACACTGCAGAGACATTATATTTGACAGAACAGTGTCATGTTGTTCAGCGGTCAACCTGGCCATAAGAATCTTTTTGCGACTCTATGAAAAAATTATCTTGAAGTTAGAAACAATCCATATTTGCATAAACGGCTTAAATAAAGCAGATAGACTCCCCTCCCATGAGAAAACACAAAGTAAAGATGACTAATAAGGGTGAATGTTCTTTGGTGGAAATTTTGGCAACTGATCCACCAAATGGTGTTTCAAAGAAATATGCCCTCCAAAGAGCACCTCCACGTACAAAGAGGAAAAGAAAAAGACACACATCCTTAGAATGGCATCAAGGGGTGACCAGAACAACTCTAGAAATGTTCTAAGATCTCTGAATATAGAAGCTAAGTCTATCTGGGTTACCTCTAGAGAAGAGGGGAGGTCATTAAGCCACATGTCAATAATTATTAAGTAGCAGCGTGATAAGAAAGGAAAAGTAACGGAACAAAAAGTCAAGAAAGATGTTACATTTATTTTGATTCTGAAGAGAATGTTCCTGTTACAGTTGCGGATTCCTAGGTCATATTTGACAAAACATGCGTGTTAGACCAGGTCATAAATATCACTCCCAACGATCACATAGGTGAATCTAAGACAAAAAATGTACATGCGAACAAGAGTGTCTCGGTAGATCTTTTAACAAATTTACAATTAAAGCGTGGCCAGAAAAAATGTGGAAATGTAGGTTTAGTATGTCACACTGTAAATAGAATCAGACTGTGGTGTTAGCTGAATGCAATATAGTGTATAGTCTGCTAAAAAATAATTACGTTGTACCATGGCAATTTACATTGGCAGGTACGATTGGATGCAGGGTTGGGGGGACCCTTACTAAAGAAATAACATATACTGGCTTACATCAAGGATGTGTTTTAGCTCCTTGCATGTTTAGTTGTTTTTTTCAGACATTCAGGAGGCCGTGGCTAAGGCTCCTTATTTTTGTTTTAAATTGGGTACTCTGCGTTCAAATTGGTTGGCTCACGCAGAAGAGATTTTCATGTTTGATTTTACTTTAATCAGGTTGCATCTTAATTTAAGAACTATGGAATCACGTGGTGGAGACAGTAATCTCCTGATAAATGTTGCAAAATCGAAGATCATTTTGGGAGAAAATGGGAACATGGTAAATTGAAAATTGGGTCATCTGAGGTACACCTCTGCAGGAGGTTGCTGAAATGATGTATCTGGGTTTCCTTCTGTAGAAGAAGAAAAAAGCATTGTTAAAGACTTGAATGAGGTTGGAAGTTTCTTCTCTTCGAGCTCAGATATGGAAAATAAATCAGATATATGGTTGTTTTTCGACACTTCCCGTTTTAAAAACTCAAAGTTTCCCAAAGTCTTATATATGGTTAAGTAGTGTGGAGCATATTTAATTGGAATTGGCCAACTACTTTAGATGGTCTAATTTGGAAATCTTTGTTGAAATTACTGTTGTGGTTTAGTTATTGTATTAAAACCTGGAACGTGGGGAAGGTTCTGTGAGGGACAGTGTCACGTTGACGTCTCCATAACGTTGGGGACGGGCGGAGGGAAGAGAAGGGAAGTGACGCATAGGGGGCGGGATCGGGGAGTTCGAGGAAGAAGGAAAATAAAGAAGACGTTCATTACAGAGCTCCGTGTTTGCCTTTTATTCCTGCGACATCGCAGGCCTGCTGCGCGCCAAGGGTCACTACAGACGGTTGAAGCGAGAGTTGGGGAGCTGAAAGAAGGAGCTGTGACTGCGGCTGGTGATTAATAAAGAAACAAACCTGTCATTCAGAATCTGTATCTTATTTCAATTTGGCGACGAGCGTCAGCAGAGCAGACCCACGTTGTGTGCCTGCAGCAGTAATGCAGAGTGTGGAAAAGGCGCCATCTTCATCAACATTTTGATTGGTCCCAGAGAGGCAAGCTGGGCGAAACAAGCTAGGCGCAGCAGCACAGCAGGAGCCCCACTCATCCATGAAGGGGCTCTGCTCATGTATCTTAATATTAGGAGCTGCAGGTGCGTTAGGCGCACAGGGAGCAACTAGTGAAGGCCTCAACGCTGAACGGAAGAAATGAGATAAAAGTACCTTACAGCATAGATTTATGCAATGCCATCTTGGAAACAAGCACAAAGTAAACATCATAGCCACATTGCTCTTCCTCGTCACAGTTGAAAACACATTTTATTTTTTAGGTGTGTGTATATAACAAGGGCTGCACACACAGAGGTACCATGGTGTACATCCCCCAGAGATTTTCCTACCAAATGTGGGACAGCCATGGCCGGAATAGAGGGAATATTGGCAACATTATATAAAGACTGTGGACCATGACGATCTCACTGCAGAGAAAAAGAAACTACTGTTACTACATGCATTAAGTCCTTAAGGAAAACGGAAACATAGAGAATTGACAGTGCTGACAGATTTGGATGCTGGTGACATGGATGCACATGAACAAGTTATTAGACAAATTGATAACTATTTTGCACCGAAACTAATGTAGCCATTCATAGATTTAATTTTTATACCAGAATACAGAAAGAAGAAGAAACATTGGAGGAATATGTTTCAACATTGAAGAAATTAGCATTGACCTGTAGATTTGGTGCTGGTATAACAACAGAAGAATTGATAAAGGATCAAATAATAATACACAACAAGGATTCAAATATCCAGGACAAACTATGGATGGTAGGAGATCCACCTTTTCAACAAGCACTGGCAATGGCGAAGAGGATTGAACACACTAAGAGATGCTCCAAAGAAATAAAAGATAACAAGAAAGAAGTAAAACAAGCAGACGAAAACAAGGAAGAAGAAGTGCCAAGTAAGTGACCAGCCATGTGTTGCAGTGGTTAAAAAGAAAAAGGAACAACGGAATGAGAAGGAAGATCGAGAAAACGGTGAGTTTAATTCCAAGAACAAGAGCTGAGAAAGAAAGAGTTTTGGAGGAAAACAAAAGTTTGCCATGAGAAACACATACAGGAGACAAGATGGCAGTGATAGAGATAGATGTTTTAGATGTAGAAGAATAGGGCACTACGCATCATCTAGAAATTGTCCAACAATTGACAAGATATACACAGCATGTAAAGGCAGAGGACATTTTGCCATAGCATGCAGAAGAAAAGAACATCAATAATTAAAGAAGATTCAGACTCCGAAGAGGAGAGGGTAGTATTTGTGAGTGCCTCTAAAAGATGTCATGACAATTATTTAAAGTGTTCTAATTGTGAGACAATAATAGAAAATTGGGCGTTGGAGTTGATGGTTGATAGTTGTTCGCCATACACAATTATCACTGAAAATAAGCGGTGAGTTTTAACCTCAGAAGGTCTTTAACAAAATGCTTCACGGTTAGATATTCGGAACCAAGGAGGGTTTGAAGGGTCAATGATAAATTTGATTGGATATTTTACAAGCAATGTGCAGTTCAAAGGGCGCTCAGCCGAGATCAAAATATATGTGGCCAAGAAAGGGGTGAATGTTTTAGGTAGGATGGAAAGAACAAGCTAGACTTAAAATTCACTTGGACCCCTGAGAAAGTGAGCCAGTGCTGTATGTAGAAGAAAAAGAAAGAGGTAGAGACACTAAAACACAAGGTGAAGAGGTTTTCAAGACAAAGTTGGCATTACTAAGAGGATATGCTCATAAGATCATTCCAAAGCCCAATGTGATATCAGTTGTGAACAAGAAAGCGAGACCTGCTCCATTTGCGTTGATGGATGAATTGAAAGCAGCGTTGGAGAGATTAGAAAAGGAAGATGTGATTGAGACGGTAGACTGTCACGACCCCTGCCCCTGGCCCTAGCAGGCAAGCCATCTGGGTTGCACCACAGCCTTCCATCAGGGCCCAAAGGGCCTTACCATTCTGCCTAAGATTATCTTGGAGTCAGTCCTGACACCTTTGGCGCCAGGCTCATATGTGAAGCCAGAGGACTTGAGAACTGGGACTTGCAATAGCCTTTGGACAACATGGATGCCCCCGCATAGCTCAGTCCCAGAAATGAGCTATGCGGTCTACTGTTTTAGGTGTGGTCAGAACTAGGGGCACCTGGGATACCTGGAGTCTATATAAGCCATGCCCAAGCTGAGGAACACGCTTCGCGTTACTCTGCTAGCTGCAGCGTGATGCTCACCACGTTCTGTTCGGATCCTCATCTGCATCCCTGAGCCTGTAACCTGCAAGAACAAAAACATTGTTAGTACACACATACCTGCGAGCGAATCCTGCTTCTGTCCTCCGCTTCTGGGTCAAGAATATACAGAATCTCGGCGAGCGCTCCCTCGATCTAGAAAGCCACACCTGGGAAGAAAAGAGAACGGAAAAGCAGCATTAGTAAGCGTTTATTCTCCAATATAGAAAAACTAGCAATATAAGCGCACGCTTACCTGGGGTGGACTCTCCCTTGGCCCGCGTCTATTCCAGGCCATTTGAATGACCTGCAAGAGGGAAGAAAACACCGGTTAGCGCACAAGAAATCAAGAAGGCGGCACATGCTACGCTTGGTCACCGCTCTTCATCTTCTTGGCAGCATCCATTCCGGGACATCACAGCGGCCTGTAAGGAAGAGAGAACAAACAGGTCAGCACAAGAAAAGGCACATAGAGCCACGCATCGCGCTTTCACTTACCATCTCGTGCACAGACCCAAGCAGCACGGCACCACCAGAACTCCATTCGAACCTAAGGAAGAAGGAGAGACATTAATAGGGGCAATTGCAAAGTAAAGGACAAACTGCCAAACCAGCAGTCTTACCTGGACAAATGGGAGTCACAGCAGGTCTGGACTCTGAGGGCCCGCACCAGTGAAGCAACTGTACCACGCTCATCCAACAACGTGCCCTTGCACAGAGCAGCAGGATGGAGAGCACACCATATAATAAAGCGAGGTGAGGCGAGCACCAAGGGGTTTGTTGGGTCCACAAGGGAGGTGGGCTCCAGGCTGGAAGAGACAATAAAACTAAACCCAAATTCCTGCATTTTCAGACCCAGTTCTCAGCCAAACAAGAGTCCAAGGGAAGTGGTCCAATCAGACTGAGTGGCGTCCCCGTGGATATCAGGTGAGCGTTACATAGACTCATGATTATGGATGAGCCCAATCGTAGTAGCAGTGAAGAATGGAAAACTTCGAGTTTGTGTAGACTTATGGGATCTGGAAAAAAATATCCAGATGGATAATCACCCAATATCAGTAATAGCTGAGATTTTAAACTGTATAGAGGGAGCAGATGTTTTTACTACTCTGGATTTATCAAATGCTTATCATCAAATCAATTTGACGGAGCATTCCAGAGATTTGACAGCTTTCATTACTCCTTTTGGAATGTTTAGATATACAAGGATGCTGTTTGGGCTCGCTTCAGCAGCAGCTGTGTTTCAAAGAGCGATGACCCAGTTGTTAAAAGAACTCAAAGGAACATTACTATATCAGGACGATATCATTATATTCGGAAAGTGATTTAGAGAACATGATGAAAGACTGAATTTGGTGCTAGAAGCATTAGCTAGGAACGGCCACAGGGTAGAAAAAAAGCAAATGTAAATTCAGAGAAAGTGAAGTAGAGTATTTAGGTCACATAGTAAGTGGTAAAGGGTATTGACCAAAAGTTGATGCAGTGAATGTCATAAAAAATGCTCCTAGCCCGGTAGACAAGGATGGTGTGAGGTACTTTGTCGGGCTCTGTTAGTATTATAGCAAGATTTACGTGACTTTGCGTGCATCACAGAGCCTATACAGAAGCTGTCAAAAAAAGACCATAGTTTTGATTGGAATGAAAGATGTGTGGAAGTATTTAGAGAGATTAAGGATAGTATTTGTTGAAAAGAAAACCATACTTACCGTAGACACAAGTTTTGTGGGTTTGGGAGCAGTGTTGACTCAGGTAGAGGATAAACGAGAAGGTAATTTGTTATGCTTCAAGAGCAGTGACGGAAGTAGAAGGAAGATATTCTGTGATCGACAGAGAGCAATTATAATGTGAGTGGGCATACATTATTTTTGCAAATACGTGTGGGGAAGTCAATTTACTTTGTGCACAGATCACAAAACTTTGGTGAAATTGTTGACTGCGAAGGGTTTGTGTAAGGCCACACCAAGGTTAGCGAGACTTAGTATAAGATTACAAGTTTATGATTTCACAGTAAGGTATGTTCCAGGAGTAAGAAATGGAGCAGCAGATTTTCTTTAACGATTGCTAGTTGAGAATAAAGAAGTCAAAGAGAAAGATCAAGAGAAAGAAGTAGTAGCAGCTGTACAAGATGTTGTTTCTAGGAGTGAGTGGTTGAGAATTTTACAGACAGATGAGGTACTTAGTAAAGTAAAAGAGTTCACTGTTAAAGGATGGTCAGCGAAGAGTGAAGTGGATCAAGGGTGTAGACCATTTTGGGAATTCAGGGAGGAGTGTTCTTTAGAAGGTGAGGTGGTTATAAGAGGTGACAAATTGGTGCCACCGGGAGACTTGAGGAGAGGTTTAATGGAAAAGGTTCATGAGGGGCATCCAGGATCTACTATAACCAAACATAATATAAGAGCAAAGTACTGGTGGCCAGGCATGGATTTAATGGTGGAAATATTTGTAAGAAATTGTTGGATATGCAATTCTGACGAGAGCTGTAAAATTTAAAAAAACTGAAACTTTGAATGTGGTCAAGCCTGATGTAGTTTGGGAACAATGGGAATAGATATAGTAGGACCATGTTGAAGACTTGGTAGAGAAATGAGATTCTTAGTGGTGATGGTAAATCATTGTTCAGGATGGATCGAGGCTAAATGGGTCAAGAAAGTTGAAACAACCGAAATAATGATATTTTTGAAACAGATTGTCAAAAGGGAAGGTTATCCGAGGAAAATAGTGAGTGACAATGGGGTAGAGTTTAAGAGTGTTGAAATGCAAAAATATGCACGCAATGTTGGTATTGATTGGACATTTTCATCACTTTATATCACCCCCAAACAAATGGGAGAGTGGAATGATGCAATAGGGTAATGGTGAAAGCAGTGGAGCAAGCAGTGAGAAACAATAAAGATGTGAGAAGCCATTGAGGAGAAGTTGTGGTGTGTGAGAACATCAGTATGTAAGAATTCAGAAAAATCCCCATTTGCCATTATCATAGGCAGATAACCCAACACTGTTTTGTGGTGGGGCAATTGTTGACTAGAGAGCATGTGCCCCCCTGCCTTCCTCAGAAGAAACTGAATTATAAAATCAGAAAGGACATATTTGAAACTGCACTTTAAATTCTCCTGGAAATGCAGCTGGCACAAAGAATAGTTTGTTTTGCTTCACAAGTAGGGGACAGATAAGGCATTAGCTTGCACAATTAGAGTGTCTTAAATAAAATAGACTAGGTGACAGGGAGGCTTGTACACAGGATAGAGACTCACAACACAAGTAGGGCAGCTTGGCTATAGGTAGGATGAGGTTTCAGCTTGCCCATAGGTAGATATATGATGTGCCAGGCATGCACCAGGACTTGGTAGATAGCAAAAAATGCAAAGCAAGTGTGCCCTACAGAGGAACATAATGTGACAAGTAGACATCATTTGTACCAGCCCAGCCAGAAATTGAGCTTTACAGCTTTAAGGAAAAATCCAATTAAGAAATACATTTTAATTCAGGGCAAAATGCTGTGGCCAGTCAGATGGTAGCTATCTCAAAGGAATGTCAAAGCCCAAGGCTTCATAGGAGAATGTTACATTTCGGAACATTACTCCACTGTGTGCATCTAGCTATCGAGGTAAATTAAGTTACGATAACACGGCAGACCGTTTCAAGTTTATGGGATACACTGAACATCCCAGGAAGTCATAAGGAGTTGGCAGATGAATGCCTCTGCAATCGGCTAGGCGTGACAGAGGAACGCAAATTCGACTAAGAAGACAACTAATTGTCACAATGAAATGTTAACAGGGTGGAAGTAGCATGTCTAAAAAAATAGTTATTCATAAATGTGTCAAGAGCAGGATGGCAATCACTTTTGCGAGAACAAGTTCTTGAAACTCGGCTGCAACATGGCAGGGGAGATAACATGGGCTGTTTGATTTAATTAAAACAAGGTGATACCCTTGTCCTCTCTCTTCTCTTATCTACATAAACATGTCATCGTGCAGCCAGTTCATGGATAGTTTGACTGCCTGTTAACCGATGAGCACATATCTTTTTTCACTGCAGAAGTAATTTAGGGCCTACCAATAATATCCAAGTATGATGAGGAGCACAT
The DNA here is from genome assembly GCF_040938575.1 of Ambystoma mexicanum. Classification (NCBI taxonomy): domain Eukaryota; kingdom Metazoa; phylum Chordata; class Amphibia; order Caudata; family Ambystomatidae; genus Ambystoma; species Ambystoma mexicanum. The sequence continues at coordinate 822,648,376 of NC_090922.1, forward strand.
TTTCTTTATGGGTGGGATCTTAGATAAGGGTGACCAATCAGTAGTTGGGGACATATGGGATTCTATATGTAGCTTAGTAGAGGGAGCCAATGACCAGGAGTGATAGGTTTTCATAACTGGCATCATATTTCCTATAAAACATGTTGTTTCCTGTTGAGAATCCTTGAGTGAGAGCTTGGCTTTTAATCTTGCTTCCCCGCCAAGTCTATTGCAATAAAACAGGGTTACCTTGCATTTGGCATACCATAATCACTCTGTCTTGTATCTTTTTTTGACAACTACCAGTTAGAGGGCTTTTTGGCTTTGTGACCTCTGCTTCAATTTTAAACCCTGAATGGGTCAATACGAGAAGATTTGTAGAGGATTTAAAGACATTTCAGAAAAATGTTTGTTTTTGGTTGTCGCAGTTTCTCATTTTTGTAGTTCACTATATTCCGGTTCACATTGTTTTAGTTTTTTGATATTTGTTTGTGGGGAGGGGTATGTGTTGTGGTTTAGGCATTGTATTAGAACCTGGAACATGGGTAAGGTTCTGTGAGGGACGGTCGAAGCGAGAGCTGGGGAGGTGAAGGAAGGAGCTGTGGCTGGCGCTGGTGATTGTTAAAGAAACAAACCTGTCATTCAGAATCTGTATCTTACTTCAATTACCACCCTCAATTTCTAGGCAATTAGATATGAAGTTGGCTTAATATCATGGAAGGCTCCTATCTTCTGGAAAAAAGGTATCCCTTTATTGTAAGATTATGAAGGTGGCTCGGAATACTTTATCCATCTTCTTTTGATTCATGACAACTGAAGCCCCTCGTCTGTAACATCATTTCAATGGATTGCTTTTCTCCCACAGAATCCTCATCTTGATAGATATCCCTCGTCAGCTCTGCTGCTCGGAAACTTTTTCCACCGGGGGCATAGTGGACCTCAACTCTGCCGTCGATCATTGATCCATCATGCGCAGTGGTCGAGTGTCAGCTCCGGAGGTGACGTCAGGCGTGATACAAATACCATGTCATTACACCCCATGCTTCGGTACCATTTTTCTGAACACTCACACGCTGCATCAGGATCTTGCTCGAGTTTACCTTATACGTTTTTCAGTAATTATTTTTCCATTTACCTCGACAATGTCTTCATACCAGATCTCGGGTTTACTTCGGTGCTCGGATTGTGAGGCCAAAATGTTAGTGACGGACCCAGACAACGTCTGTTTGTGGTGTCTGGGTTCCACTCACAAAACAGAGGCCTGCGCGTCCTGTGCCAAGAGGCAACCTAAGTCCCTGCGAAACAGAGCAGGTAAGCTGTCCCTGGGCCAACCGTCTCTGAAGTCTCTAGTGCAGTTTCTGGTCCGGTCATCTAAGGCCCAGACTGAGGAACCCACTTGTCCCGACGAGGGCTGGCACCCCAATAAAAAGAAAAAGAGGTCCCACTCCAGAAGCATTTCTTGTCCTCTTCCTCGTGGAAGTAGATCAAGAATTTGATTCTTTTTCCGATCGAGGTAAACCCTCCAACGGACCGACCACTCGGGAAGCAGGAGATTTGTTTAGAAAAGAAATACCTGACATGTTTCTTCAACAGGCTGGTGTCGGCCTAGCTCCCACCCCAAACAGCAGGCCTCGGCAGCAAAAGCGGTGCTCGGTCCCCCTGACTCCATGCTCACCAAAAAGACGACACCTTCGGTGCCGACTGAGCCTTCGAGCTTTGTGGCCTACGAGGCCAGGAAATTGTCCTCACAAAGCCTTTCCTACGGTCACCCATCAGAGCTACTGGTGCTGATCACTAACCCTTCGGCTTTGTTTGCAAGCTAAGCCCTCGGCCTCGGCATTCAGACCCGTGGAGCTGAAAGAAAAACCTTTGACGTCGACCATCGACATCAGCACTTTTCAACCGCTGTTGTGGACAGGGTGTTTCAACTCAATGACGTCTATTTTGAGGACTGAGACAATATAATGGCACTTGCTCAAGGCCAAATATGTCAGACATCAGAGCCAAGTAGAAAAAGAAAGTGAGCGGCCACAGGAACAAATGCGGAAGAGTTTTTGAAATACCCGTGACAGAGACATGAGCGAGGGTAACGTTGCCCTGTGAGGATGGGATAACTATGACTACCAACAACACAGGAGGAATAAAATATTATCGCACAGAATCGGCTGCCGGGTGTGGAGCGTTACTTGGTGGAACAGGCGAGAAGGAGGTATACCTGTTGTAATTCGGGAGAAGTTAAGCCGTGAAATAGAAGCAATTCCTGAACTTGATTCAAACCGAGATTCAGGCCCGAGGTGAAGACATCACTGTCTGGTCCTAGTGATGGATTCTTTCCAGTTTACCTTTTCGTGCAGCTCCTATACTATATGTGGAGGTGGAGTAACTCATCTCAGTCTATATAAAGCAAAGAGACACGAGATCTTTGTTCTAACGTCCTAAAGAAGGCCGAGAATCTGAGGGCTACAATTCTTGTCCGTAAAAAGACCGAAACATATGTCGACGATCATAAACTGTTCAAAATGAGAATGAACAGTGAACAACACCTGTATTTATGATTGGGTTGAAATATTTGTAGAGATTATTGTAATAGTGATAAAAACCTATAATATCACTGAAAAATTGGAAAATAGTTTTTGCCAATGTGGACACTATGGGAATATATGAGTGACTGAGAGAGAAATATGTGTATGAGTTGTATTTGGGCTGTGAGTTGATGAATAATGTTAATGTTTATTAGAAATTGGTTAAATGAATTATGAAAATTGTTTTAAACATATAGAGATTTTTTGTACTATGTCAAATACAAATTATTTTTATTTATTTATTTTTTTTTAAAACTTTTATTTTTGCTGGCAGAGGCAAACAACATACAGACACATCAGAGGCTTATGGACAAATTTGTAGCATATACATGTACATATAGAAATACAAATTATTTTTAGAATAAAATTAAAGAGATTTTATTGTCATCCTGTACACTCTGGTTCAAAACCCCTTTATATATTTTGCTTGATATTTACCTGATGAACCAGAGCGTGATTAACAGGTAATCCCCTTATATTTGTGTAATAGCTCAAGGCCTTCAAGATGCCAGTGGGTTGGACACATCTCCAGATCTTTGGGATGCAAAAGAAACAAGCCTACTCTCACGTTAAATTCAGAAAACTAGTAGAGAAAGTGGTTGACACACTTGGCCTCAAGTCGTTTGCCATTCCCCATCAAGGGTATGACCTGACGGACATACTGGATGAGGGCCTGGCTGTTGAACACAACATGCCCTTCAATCAGGCCATAGCTGACCCATTGGCTTCCGTCTGGCAGACCCCATGCACTTTGCCCCCCGCAAGTACCAATGTCACGGGGAAGTACAGGCCAGCAAGAGAGGAACCCTCTTTCCGCACAACACACCCTATCCTGGAAAGGTTGGTAGTTTAGGCTGCCACTATATTCGCCAGGCCCACGGCATGAATGTCCAATCTCACTACTGACAAGGAAGGGAAAAGAATTGACGCGTGGGCCAAAAGGTATTTACCTCCAGCAGCATGGCTCTTAAGGCCACAAACGACGCTTGCAATTTCGCAAATTTTTCTTACAGGTTGTGGAAGGCAGTAGTGCATGCCGCAGAATACATCCCGGATGGTCACATGCGGGACAGATTTATACAGCTGATGGAGGATGGGATGGAGACTGCCAAGCAGTCCTTGCATACAGGCCTGGATATTGCTGACAGTGTTGGCCGCTCCATGGGGTTGGCAGTAGTTATGAGAAGGCAGGCCTACATGAAAACCTCCGGCTTCTCGACCCATGTTCAAAACTGCCTTCTTGACATGCCTTTTGAGGGGGAGATGCTTTCCGAACAGCAGGTGGATGACTCTGGAGAAATTCAAGGAGTCTAAAATTGCTGCTAAGTCGCTGGGTCCGGCTGCGCAGCCGGATAAGCCTGCTTTCACCTCCAGAGGTAGGGGCTATAGGCGCTATGTGCCTCATGGCAGGAAAGCGCAGCTCCCACAAGCCAGGCAGGGGCAGATGCATTTCTCACGTCCCTGAAGGGCAGGGTAGCTTCTAAGGGCCAGCAGACAGCAGTTGTGGCAGGGGTGACAGCACCTTCAAAGCCACTTTGATTTTCCCCTCCCATGACTTACCGGTTGGCAATGTTTGGCAGGGCATTGGTCCCAGTGGCAGGAGATAACCTGTGATGCTTGGGCCCTGCAGTTAATTCGGTGGAGTTATTGTCTCCAATTTTTGAGAAAACCTCCGGATAGAGCCTGTTTACACCGATCCAACCGGGACAGGAGCTCCAGGAAGAGCTGAGAGCCCTGTTGTCCATGGGTGCCATGGAAGAGAGGCCTCCCGATCAGATACGATCGTGCTGGTATTCCCAGTATTCCCTCTAAACAAGTTCATGAGAAAAAACAAATTCAGGATGGTGACATTGAGAGAAATTCTCCACGCTCTCGAGCTTCAGGACTGCCTGGTGTCCATAGACCTGCAGGATGCCTACTTCCATGTCCCCATACATCAGAAGCACAGGACATTCCTGCTGTTCCTTATTGTGGACAAGCACTATAAGTTGAAAGTGCTGCCCTTTGGGTTGACCTCTGCTCCAAGGACAGACCCCCGTCTTCAGCGATACAACCGGGACAGGAGCTCCAGGAAGAGCTGAGAGCCCTGTTGTCCAAGGATGCCATGGAAGAGGTGCCTCCCGATCATATATGATCGGGGTGGTATTCCCGGTATTCCCTGTTGCCCAAAAAAGGAGGAGGTCTGCGTCCCATTTTGGACCGCAGGGCTCTAAACAAGTTTCTACGAAAAGACAAATTCAGGATGGTGACGTTGAGAGAAATTCTCTGCGCTCTCGAGCTTCAGGACTGTCTGGTGTTCATAGACCTGCAGGATGCCTACTTCCATGTGCCCATACATCACAAGCACAGGAAATTCCTGCTGTTCCTCATTGGGGACAAGCACTATCAGTTGAAAGTGCTGCCCTTTGGGTTGACCTCTGCTCCAAGGGTCTTCACCAAGCTCATGGCCGTAGTTGGGCTCACCTCAGGAGATCCGGAGTCCATGTATTCCCATACCTGGATGAATGGCTGATCCGCAGGAATTCATCAGAACAGGTTTTGACTAATCTAGACGATACCTGTCGACTGCTGCACAGGCTGGGCTTCTCCCTGAACTTAAAGAAGTCCCACATGACACCAGTCCAAAGGCTCCAGTTCATCAGGGCAGTCCTCGACACTTGGGAAGAGAAGGCCTTCCCTCCCGAGGAGAGAGCCGACAACATACAACAGATGGTCCAGTTGTTCCAGAACCATGCCACCTTACCAGCAGCTTCCTTTCTCTGCCTTTTGAGCTTCATGGCCACCTGCATTTTCCTGGTGCCAGAGGCCATACTGCGCATGGGATCCCTTCAGTGGGTCCCACGGGACCAGTGGTCTGAGTTTCTGGGAGCTCTATGGGATCCTCTCCTGTTGTCCAACCCGGTAGTTCGCAGACTCGGCTGGTGGGACACGGCCACAAATCTGATGGCAGGGGAACCTTTCTGGCCCCCTTGGCCTCAAGCCCGAGAGGTCACGGATGCGTCCCTGAAGGGTTGGGGTGCTCACTGCAAGGACTTGCTGGTGAGCGGCTTCTGGACTGCGTTGGAAGTCAGGTGGCACATCAACAGGCTGGAGCTGTGAGCCATCAGGCTAGCCCTGAAGGCTTTTGCCCCATCGCCCAGGGGAAAGCATGTCCCGGTTCTGACGAACAACACGGTGGCCATGCAATACTTAAACAAGGAAGGTGGAGTGCATTCCCGTCCCTTCTGCACAGAAGCAATCAGACTGTGGTTCTGGTTGCTAGAGAATCAAATCTCGGTCTCGGCAGTCCATCTGGCGGGGCCTGAGAACAGCTTGGCAGATGCTCTGAACAGGCAGAGCACGGTTTCACACAATTGGGAAGTGTGCCAGAAAGTCCTGGAAGAGATCTTCACTCTCTCGAGTACCCAGCAGTGGATCTGTTTGCCATGGAAGCCAACAGGAAGTGCAAACAGTTTTTCTTGAGGGAATTCCCAGCGAACGCTGCACTTGGTGATGTGTTTCTGTCGGATTGTACCTTCCCTCTCCATTACATGTTTCCTCTGACACCCGTCATTCTGTGGATTCTCAGGAGATTGAAGAGATTTCGAGCGACCATGATCTTGATCGCCCCGAATTGGGCGAGGAGGACGTGGTACTCCGACCTCTCGGATCTGTCCATCTGTCCGCCTCACCGGTTGCCTAGGCGGCCGGATCGTTTCACCCAGTCGGATTGTCGGATAATACACCTCACGCTGGATTCCCTCAAGGTACATACGTGGCTCTTGAGCAGATGAGGTATGATGACTGGATCTCTCTGAGGAAGTTCTTGAGGTGTTGCTGGCTGCTTGCAGACCATCTACGAGATCTCTGTAAGCGTGCAGGTGGGGAAGATTTGAGGCGTGGTGCAAGGAGCCCGAGGCTGACCCCACCTACTGTCCTACCACAACAGTGATGGAGTCCCTGCTGTCACTAGCCTCTTCAGGCCTTCAGGTTGCAACAGTCAAGGGGTATTTGGTGGCCCTTTCTGTTTTTAAAAGGTCCCCGGATCAAGGTTTGTTTTTTACCATCCCGGTCATGGCCCAATTCCTGAAAGCCCTGCTAAACAAATTCCCACCAACTCCCTTTGCTGTTTCAGATTGGGACCCTAACCTGGTTCTCAACTTTCTGATGGCAGATCCATTTGAGCCGGTGCATTCTTGTCCCTTTAGGTTGCTGTCCCTTAAGACAACCTTTTTTATTGCCATCACATCAGCCAGGAGAGTCAGTGAGCTGCAGGCCTTATGCTGCAAGCCTCCCTTTTTGCACTTCTTCAAAGAGAAGGTTTCTCTTAAGGTCTGACCGTGGTTTCTTTTGAAGGTTGTTTCAGAATTTCATCTTTCGCAGTTTATTGACCTGCCAGTGTTCTTCCCTTCTCCTTACCCTTCTAAGGAAGAAGAACGGTTTCACTGCCTTGATCCTAAGAGAGGCCTCAGCTTTTATGTTGCCCACACAGCAGAGTTCAGGAAGACAGACCTGTTGTTCGTCGCCCATTCTCTTACACGCAGAGGTCTTGCGATTACCAAACAGACCATTTTGTGCTTGATCATTTTATGCATTTCTGAGTGCTATCAGTCGGCGGTAAAAGAAGTACCACCAGGCATCAGGGCCCATTTCACCAGGGGAGTCTGCTTCCACAGCCCTTCAGAGTAAGGTCCCTGTTTGGGACATTTGCCTTGCTGCCACATGGTCCTCTTTGCTCTGGACATTGCACGTGGGGCTGATGCACTTTTTCACAGAGCGGTTCTGCAGAACCTGCTTGTGCCTTTCTGCCGTCCTTCTTTGCCTTACTGTTTGGGGAGTCTATCAAGATGAGGAATCTGTCGGAGAAAAGCAATCCATTGAAGGTGAAATTACCTTATCGTAATGTTCTTTCTATGGATTCTTCTCCCGCAGATGCCTCATCACCCCACCCAACCGTCTCCGCTCAGAAAGAGTTGTGCCCCTTCGTTTCTAATTCCATGTAGTACGATGGCAATGACTTTGGGGTGCTCATCTCAGTTGTTCAAAGCAACAAAAAAAGAGACATGTTTTTTTCTAATTGGAATGTTATTAAGCTCCGGTTTCTATTCCATAGTTGCCAAATTTAAGGCTGGTTAGCCTCCTTCCATTTTCCTATGCAGCATTTCAGCAGGGAACATTGGGCAGGAACTGAGGCATGGGGCATAGTGACGTGGTATTTGTATGGTGCCGGAGCTCACGATCGACCACCGTGCAAGACTGATCGATGATCGACGGCCGAATCGAGGTCCACTGTGCGCCCTGTGAAAAAGTTTCAGAGCAGCAGAGCCATGGAGGGATATCCATCAAGATGAGGAATCTGCAGGTGAAGAAGCCATAGAAAGAACATTACAGTAAGGTAATATCTCCTTATTGATTATTGTGAATTGATTCTATTGGAGTTACATTTTCAGGAGGAAGTTGCAATTGCGCAACCAAAGCTCCTTAAGAAAATGTTGTTGGAGAAGGATTGGATTGATAATGAATTGTGAATTTCCAAATATGCTTTATTGCAAGAATATGCTAAGTTCCTATACAAGCAGTCTCATCTACCAATTCATTTAAAACAAATCCTGTATGAGAAATATAGAGATCTCTAAATGAGATTTTGATTTAACTTATTAAGGACTTCAGACACTATGGGTCCCAGGTGTACCATGGATTAGGAATTTCAGGAGTGTCATCTCTGTAAGTCATTGTTCCCCTCTCTACACTCTTCTATGATCTCTGTACCTCTCTCTCCCTCACTAGTCTCCCTTCTGGTCCTACCCATTCTGGCAGACACACTCTTGATGCCTTCATCCCTGCTGATCGCCCTTTATCCAACCATCTCCAACCATCTCATTACACCTCTCTTCTGGTCTGACCACGGTCTCCTCTCATCTGGAACCTCTTGGCCCCTTGACCGGGCCTCCACCAGTGCTGCCAGCCTCCTTTGGGGTCATTTGATCGATGAAGTGAGTGTCAGCTGTTGCATTTGCCTCCACCTTTATCCTCCCACCCTCCCTTCCTCCAGACTCCCCGACTGACTCTGTCCTCGCCAATCTTCATCTTGCTATCACTCACACTCTTGACATTCTCGCCCCTGTCATGAGGATCCGCCTCAAACCGACCTCCAAGCATAACACTTGGTATGACTCTGATCTAGATGCTTTGAAACGGAACAAAGTTGCTGAACGGAAAATGCAGACCACGGGTTCAACCTCTGACAAACTGGCCTGTCGCCTCATCCAAAGTCAATGTTGTCTCTCTATCCGCTCCAAACAAAGGGCCTACATCCAGACCCTTATCTCCCGAGCCTCGAACAACCCTGCTGAACTCTTCAAAATCTGCAAAAAACTAGCCAATCCATCTGCAGTCTCCACTTCTCCTCTGCCTTCTCAGGCGCACTGCCCTGGCCACCCATTTCACCTCCAAAACTCAGATATTCTGACCTCTCTCTCTCCTTCCTCCATTCCACTCCATCCCCCTGCCTCCTTTGGCCTCTCCTCCACCCCCACCTAACTTCCCCACCTTCCATCACAACGGCTGAAGTCTCTAGAGTAGTCTGCTCTATGAAGGTCTCATCCAAACAGGTATCGCCCTGCTCCTCCAGAACCATTAAGGACATCTCCTCCCTTGCTCTGGCTCTTGATGACTTCGGTAACCACACCTTAGTCTCTGGCTTTCACTTCCACTCTCAAGCACTCGCTTTTGCGCCCCCTCCTAAAAAGGCTTCAGCTGACCCCTCTTGTCCAGCCAACTGCCACTCTATCTCTACTACACCCTTCCTTGGGAAACTCCTGGAGAAGTCGGTCTTCCCCCAACTCACCAAACACACTGAGCTCGCTGGCTATCTACATGGCCATCAATCTGGATTCCAAGCATTCAGAGGCATGGAAACCGCTCTCCTGAACATCTGTGAAGAACTGCTCTCAAATCTTGATTCCAACTCTCCTGCTGTTCTCTTTTTCCTTGACCTCTCCTCCACCTTTGGCATGGTCAACCACTCTATTCTGACAAAGTGGCTCCATGATACCCTCGGTCTCTCAAACCGGGCACTGGATTGGTTCCTCACTGATCACCCCTCCCAGGTTCTCCTGGGCTCCTTCTCCTTCATCACTCTCTCCACATGTGGTTTTCCCCAGGGTTCCATCCTCTCGCCCTGGCTTTTCAACATCTACCTTGCACCTCTTGCACACCTGCTCTCTGCCTTCTCTCCTCATTTCCAGTGTTATGCAGATGAAATACAACTCTTCTTCAAGCTTCCCTCTTACCCCTCATCTTCCTCCTCTATAATCCCTGACTGCCTATCTGCTACTCAGTCCTGGTGCACCTCCAATGATCTCTGTGTTAATGCCAGTAAGACTGACATTCTTCCTATTGGGACACCTGTTCCCCGTTTCCGTCCTGCTTTTTGGCCGCCCTCTATGGGCTTACCTTCCTTTCCTTCTTCTGAAGCCAGAAACCTTGGGGTCATCTTCACTCCTCTCTCTCCTTTACTCCTCACATCTTGGAGCTTGCCAAGAAGGTCCACTTTCAACTACACCCCCTCAGAGGCATTCTCCCTTTCCTCACCTTCCCCCAGAAGCTCAATGTCTCAAGAGCTCAGGTCCTCTCCAGGCTAGATTACAGCACCAGCCTCTTCTTCTACCTGCCTCTTTCCTCCCTCCACCGTCCGCCCTCTTCCACTAATTCAGAATAGGGCTGCAAGACTTATCCTTGGTGTTAAGCCCTGGGACCGTATCTTTCCAGCCCTAAAATCTCTCCATTGGCTCCCGGGTTGCTGCAAGGATCAAATTCAAGACCCTTTGAATCATCCACAAGGATGTCTGGGGCCTGGGACCACACTACCTGCAGCTTTCTCTTACTAAATACTCTCCTTCCAGATCCCTTCTATCTTCTCACTCCAACTCTCTGGTGGTGAAACACTTCTCCAAGCAGAGAGTTGGAGGCAGATCACTCTCCTCAGCTGGCTCCCTCCTATGGAACATTCTCCCTCTCCCTCTCTGTCTGGAATCGTAGCACCTCAAGTTCTGCAAAATACTTAAGACCTTTCTCTTCTCCTCCTCCTTCCCTCTCCCCCTTCCATGCTAACCACCTCCCATTGCTGAGATTGGTGGCCTGACTGATTTCTCAAGGGCCCAATAGGATCCACGCCCCCTGCCCAATCGCCCCAGCTCCCCCCCACAAACTCCCCCTGCACTACCTTGTTGGCCCACAGCCACCTATCAGGTTGCTTGCTCCACTCTGCACCTACCTGTTTGGCAGTAGACTCCCCGCCCCTTGTACCTGGAATGTCGCCGTCCTTGCACTTACCTGTTGCCTTTGAACAGGCACCTCTGGCACTTCCCTCCCCCCATGGGGGACCCTAATGGCGCTTATCCACACTCCACCTCATTACTCTTCTCTTCACTGCACCTGCACATTCTGAATGTCACAAGGCTTGGTAGGTACGTTATTTTGTTTCCTTTTATTCATAGTCAATTTCTATGTTTACTGCTCCCTTGTATCCTTCCCTTTTGCCTTGTGGGGATTTGATACACTGTCCTATTGTATAAGCACCTTATAAATAACCAATAACATAAATAAAATACAAATAACTAAAAGTGAAGATGTTGACTCACTCTGTGATATATTGTAGTCCTTTAGCAAGTCTTATAAAAGATAAATGTAAGTATTTTGTGTACAATTCATCTTTAATTTCTTCAGAGATTTTTTCGGGATACAATTATGTCAAAAGCTCTAATTTATAATAGCGGGTAACTGTATATGTGAATTTCGTAACATTTGGGGATAACCCATTTATTTTTCTTATTAATCTATGAAATTTAGAATTTGGGAAAATTGGGTAAATATTTTAAGAGATACATTTTTTTTTTATTTAAAAGTTGTTTAAAGTTTACATATTTTTTTATAAACTTTCACAACATAGCACGAAAGCAAAGATGCTTTGTAATTAAAAAGAAACAAAAAATGATTCAAAGTTAAAGGAAAAGGAGTTACATATAACATATTTCATAAACACTAACATTCTAGCCACACCTATTTACAAATTAGTAACATAACATTTAATACGTGACCCTTTTTAGTATAATAGAAAAATTAAATATCATAAGAGCAATTGAGCATATCATAATTTTTCGCTCGACAACCATAATGTCTTTCTTTTCCACCGTGCAACCAATCCAACATGATTTCACTATTTAAACTATTAACAAGGATCTACTGCATATTTTTAGTTGAAGCTTTTTCCAATTTCAGATTTTTACTTTCCAGAGCCTCTTCGATTTTAAATAGGAACCTGGAAAGAACCAGAATCAAATGCATACTGTCCCCCTGCATACTACGCTCCTAGAAGGCGGCCCTTGCAAAATGAGTTTGGCCAGGATAATATTCCTCGAGGAGCCTACATCTGTTTTCCTCAAAATTAGGGCAATATACCAGTAATGTTTAATGGTTTCTATCTGATTTGTAGGATTACAGAAGCGACAGTTTAGGTCCCCATTCATATGTCTTAGGTGATCCCATTTTTGCATACGCTCTAAGGTGGAGAATTGATTTAGTCTAAATCTTAGATAGATGTTTCTCACCTTAGAACAAGGACATTTAATAAGATATAGAGGACGAGTTCCCCTCTCCCTCATTCTTGATGCACACTCCAAATACGTGGAGTATTCTTTATTTTGATCGAGGGTCATAGTCCAATCCCAATCATACAATTTGCGTTTGTTTCTGGTCACCCCAAGTTTTAGATCTTCCATAGTTACGTCAATGGTTTCCAGAAATAAATTCATTTGTGTTTTAGAAAGTTCCAGTGAATATAGGGCATCATTCATTATATTTTATAAGGGATGTTTTGATCTGGAGATTTTATATTGAACCAACTATGCATTTTGACTGAATATCAAATGATTAGGATAACTTTATTTAATGCAATGTTTTCAATATTATGTAAAGGTCTCATTGTAACTGTTAGGCAGAATTGCAGGCAGTACCCTCTGGGAACACCACACACAATTAGGACTACAGGTGTAAGCAAAAGCAACCTTTGGTATAAGTCTGCACCCCACACTTTTGGTAGCGAGCTGAGCAACCAGGCTTATCTCAAGAGGGAATGTGAGCAGTAGAAGAAATTACACAGAAGTATCACAATCACAGTGGTTCAAGTAGACACTTATACTCAAGGTTTCTTGGTAAAAAATATTTCACATTTATTTACACAGTCATTTAGAAAACCTACACTAGTAGAGATCAACTCAATATTAAACACCAATATACTACATTATCAAACTCTAAGTTATAAAGACAGTTTGCGCTCCCCTGAAAAAGGAGCCAAACGGCACTTCAGTACTTTAAAATAGGAATAAAAAGCATAGGTTTGTACAAAGGGTTAGAACACACTTCTTTTAGATAATGCAAAGGTTCAATGTAACAGGAGGGTCTGTTCAATTCAATAGGCGAGGCCAAAGTCAATAGTCTGGTGTTCTTGGATAGGACAGCACAGTTCTGGTACAAATGGAGACGTCTTTGTAAAAGTGTTTAGAAGTAGTTCATATGATAAATAAAGATATGCTGGGTCACAAGCTGATTAGTCCCGTGAGTTGGGAAAGTTTCATGAACTTCCACAGCGAGAGTTAGGATCTCTCAACCGGATGCCACAGTACCTTCAAGTGGAGCAAAAAGATGCAGCTGGAGATGTTGATTCCTGGCAGGTCATGCAGGTCTCGCTGTTCCTGAGCCTCAGTCGTGGGGACAAGAGGGAGGACGTCGGGGGACTCCTGCACTGCACGGGATCGACGTCAGAGCAAACAAAATGGCATCACTTCAGCGCAAGTAGCTGTGGCTTCCAAACACAAACTGGTGTCCTTCTCCCTGGTTAACCTTAACCAGCTCCGAGAATGGTATCCAGGCGTTTGCTGAGTTGATTGGTCCCACCAACTCAAAGGAAGAAACCGTCCTTGAAGGAGCATCTCTGTCGATTGGAGATCTGGCAATTTGGGGTTTCAGCAGGGCTTCACCGGGCAAACCAACAGTCCAGTGGTTGCAGCAGCCGTCCTCTTTCAGCTCATCTTCAGTTCTTTCGTTCCAGTGGTCGACTCTGCCTTCCAGTCCTGGAGACTTGCCTTTTAAACAGTTTTCTTCCATTCATTCCAGCCTAGCTGTCACTCACTCAGCAGGGAGGCTGTCCCTGCTAGACAGTCAGCCAGCCAATCACGCCAGAGTGCATTTGGGTCTCCTAGGAGACCAAGAACAGGGAGTTTCGGTCTCCTCCCTCACCTCCTGCCCACCCCAGACACTCAGACGCCATGGGCGGACTTCAGTCCTGAAGCCTGCCAAAGGCTCACAAACAAAGGGACCAAACCTGGTTTGGCGCACAGAGTTAAACACCAGAAGGACCTTTCCACAAAGAAATGGTGAAAAAGATGACCGGAGTCTGTTTTTACAGAGGGGTCTTGGGCGCCATATTGAAAAACATGGCGGTCCCCGATTTTTAGCTACCGGTGTTCGCGATCGGGAAAAATCATGGTAGTTCATTATAAAATCACTGCCACCAGCCATTTCAATAGGAAAGGGTATCTTTGGACAGCTACAAGAGTGTTTAGACATAGGGGATACTAAGTAACCCCTACAACACCCTATAGGAAGATAGTTTGTGCTGGGTCTATGAATTTAAAAAGACTAGTAAAGTCAATTTAACTTAACATTCTCTGGGGAACAGTAGTTAATCCGAGAGAAGGTATTCAAATCTTGGGGAGTCCAAAGGACACCCATGTGCCACGGCACTAAAGGTGCTGTGTGACACAACAATAAAAAGATGATGCCTATGGGGATATCTAAACCTCCATAACCAATGATCACAAGAGTGAAACACACATCAAAATACCTGAGAGAGTGGGAAAAAGGCTCACACTTTCTCCAGGGGAAAAAACAAGTCCTCAAAATCCAGTAAAGTTGCTGGGGGTCTCTAAGGTGAAGGGAAATAAGCACATTTCTGAGAATTCTCCCTAACACTCGCTCCCCTTCCCCAGAGTAAGGGACAGGAGGATTTAATCCACCCCTGGATGAATCTCCTTACTCCAGTCAGTCAAACATTCTGGAGAGACCATCAGCATTTTGGTGATTATACCCTGGCCTGTGTTCACTGGTAAAATCAAACCCTTGGAGGCTGATTGACCATCTCAATAGTTTTGGGTTCTCCCCTTTCATCTGCATTAACCATCTCAAGGGTTGGTGGTCAGTCTGAATCACAAATGTAGATCCATACAAGTATGGTCTAAACTTCTTCAGTGACCACACAATAGCAAAACATTCTCTTTCAATGGTTGCCCACCTTGTTTCTGGTTCCTTCAGCTTCCTGCTAATGGAGCAGATGGGGTGCTCACTACCTTTCTTATCCAGCTGACTCAAAACTGCACCTATACCTGTATTGGAGGCATCTATCTGCACAATGAAGGTTTGGCTATAGTCAGGAGCTCTTAGGACTAGAGCTTGACAAAGGGCTTTCTTAAGTCCTTCAAATGCCTTACTGCACTCCTCTTTCCATCTGACCTTTTTAGAAAATTTGGGTGAGGAGACTACATTTAAGGGAGAAGCTATGAACCCATAGTTCTCAATGAAGTTCCGATAATAACCAGTGAGACCTAAGAAGGCTCTCAATTGGGTTTGAGTAGTAGGGGTGGCCCAGTCTTGTACAGCTTGTACTTTGCTAGGCAATGTCCGGATTTCCTACCTCATGTCCAAGGTAGACCACTTTGGTCTTACCAATTTGACATTTACTAGCCATTATGGACAGATGAGCCTGTTCAAGAGCCTGCAAAACATATCCTAAGTGGTCAACATGTTCTTCCCAAGTAGGGCTGAACACTGCAATGTCATCCAAGTATGCCATGCCGAAGTCCTCCATCCCATTCAGAACTTGATTAACCATCCTTTGGAATGTTTCAGGTACATTCTTTAGTCCAAAAGGCATTACCTTAAACTAGTAGAGGCTGGCTGGGGTTGAAATGCAGTTTTCTCCTTGGCATGGTCTGCCAGGGCTTTTTGCCAATAACCTGACGTTAGGTCAAATGTACTGCGGTACTTGGCTGAACCAAGTTTATCCACCAGATCATCTGTCCTAGGTAAAGGATGGGCATCAGTCTTTGTGACTGCATTATGAGCTCTATAGTCCACACAGAATCTCAACTCCTTGGATACTGCCTTTGGTACTAGTACAACTGGACTAGACCATGGACTTGTAGAGGGCTCTATTACCCCGAGATCAAGCATCTTGTTAACCTCTTCCTTTGTGTGGGTTCTAACATTATCTGACATCCTGTAACCTCTGCTTTTAACAGATAAACCGTCACACCAGTGAGAATATCATGCTGGCCCCGAGGGGTCAAGCCTGGTGATAGTGAAAACAGGGAGGTAATCTGATTTAAGAGAAACTTGCACTCCTCCTTTTGTTCCAGTGTCTTATTAGAAGATAGATTAACTCCTTCTATTTTCTCATCTAAAGGTGGTCCCCTGAGGAGATCAGGTAGAGGTTCACTCTCTTCCTCCTCTTGAGCTGAAGCTAGAAGTAAAGCTCCCACTTCTGGTCTGGTGACATACGCCTTTAGGCTGTTGGTGTGAAAGACTCTGGGAGCCTCCTTAGGATTGCCTAAGTCCACCAGATAGTTGACCTCTCCAAGTTTGCCCATAACCTAGAAGGGTCCTATCCATTTGTCCTGTAAGGTCCTCTGCCTTGTGGGAATCATAACTAAAACTAGCTAGTCTTGAATAAATTCAACCATGTTGGCCTTCTGGTCATGCCAATACTTCACCAGAGCCTGACCTGCTTTTAAGTTATCTGATGCTTCTGTCATCATGTGTGTCATTCTCCTCTGGAGACCTAACACATAGTCGGTGACTCTCACTGGCTTGGGGGAAGGAGCACTCTCCAGCCCCTCCTTAATTTGGGCCAGTGGACCTCTAACTGGATGACCATAGAGAAGCTCAAAGGGACTAAATCCAACTCCCTCCTGAGGGACTTCTCTATAAGCAAGGAAAAGACATGGCAGTAGAAGGTCCCACTTTCTTCTAAGGGGTTCCTCTAAAGCACCTATCATGCTCTTCATAGTACGGTTAAACCTATCTACCAATCCATTTACCTAGGGATTGTAGGCAGTTGAAAACGTGTAAGTCACTCCACAGTTCTTCAACATGGCCTGCATGTAGTGGGACATAAAATTAGATCCCCTGTCAGAGATGACTTCCTTAGAAAAACCTACCCTGGTAGAAATACCAAATAAGGCCTTAGCAACAGCCTGAGCTGTAACAGTCCTCACAGGTATGGCTTCAGGATACCTAGTAGCATGGTCTACTACAACCAGTATAAATCGGTTGCCTGAAGAGGTTGGAGGCTTTAAGGGACGAACAATGTCGATTCCGACCCTCTCAAAAGGAACTCCCACCACTGGGAGAGGCACTAAGGGCACCACATTCTTGGCTCCACTCTTGCCAGATGTCTGACAAGTGTGACAGCTCCTACAGAATTTGTCTACATCAGACCACAACTTAGGCCAGTAGAAATACAGAGAAAGCCTTTCCTAAGTCTTCTTAAAACTCAAGTGACCAGCCAAAGGAATCTCATGGGCTAACTGTAGGAACTGTTGTCTGCTTTCCAGCGGCACTACAAGTCTTCTGTAGTCCCCTATAAATAGACTCAGTAGGTTCACTGTAGAAGAGGTCATCTCCCCAGTACAACCTATGCTTCCCTGGCTCTTGCCCTTCCAGCTGGGAAGATGCCTGTTGGCGAAGACCTTCAAGAGTAGGACACTCTCTTTGACCTCTGTTGAGGTCTGCCCTACAGGGGCCACCTTCTGCCAGTAAAGACTGCAGCTCAGGGTAGTCTTTAGGATCCAGATCTCCAACAGGGCCATGGTCTTCTTCCAGCTCTGATTCCTCAGCAGCTGATTCAACCTTTCCTGGTTGGTTCTCCCGCCCAGCCTCAGCTGGTGGAGTAGTCACAGGTGTGACTTTGGACAGTCTTGGGGATGTCCTTGCTGGTAGGACAGGAGTGCTTTCTGGTTTCCTCTTTGAAACCTTGGGTTTCCCCTTTGGCTCTTTCCTTTTTGAAATTGCAATCAGTAACTCCCGTGGGCTGGGTGTTATAGCTTCTTCTACAACATCCTCTGGAGAGACATCTTAGGTACTCTCCCTGGCCCTCCTTGTCTGCTCGTGTTTCCTTTTGCTGGGAGGCCTGGGGGTGCTTGATACAACTCCTAGAGTTTTTAAGTCATTCCCCAACAGGACTCTCCCAGGCACCTCACTCTGCACACTAACAAGTATCATTACAGTCATGTCATTGCACTGGATGAGAGCTGGTAATTGTGTAAGCATTTGAACGGGGCCTCCAGCAAGCTTAGCGAGGCGTTTGGGTGCCTTAGCAACATCCTCTACCTTGAAAAGATTCATCCACTACAGTAATGCTAGCCCCAGTGTCTCTAATGGCAGGGGTCTCCTGACCATTGACAAGAACACTGTTTTTATAATACTCTTTAGTATTGTCTGGGATGGAATTATAGATGATGTTGATCCCACAGACCCAGGGACACTAAAACACTGGCCGAGACTTTCATGGGTTCCTCAGCCAATAGGTGAACGTTTCCACTTGCCATTTGTATGTCTTAGTCTGGTGAGAAGGCTAAGGAGACAGTTTGGATCCCTGAAGGTTAACCCTTGCATCTGGGATCCCCTTTGACATGGCCAGTAGACCCGCAAGCATAACATTTTCCAAATGTTTTGACAAATTAGGGTTTCTGCTGTCCTCCCTCTGGTTTGGCACCAGAGGTTTCACTAGCCTGATTTGGTTTCCCTTGTGGCTTACCCTTCTTATGTTTGGGGCCCTCTTTTGGATTGGAGGTATTAGAAATCTCTTTTGTATCATTCTTATGCTGCTTCCCCTCATCCTTCTTCTGAGTTGCCCCAGAATCCTTGTGAGTAGCCCTGTTGGCAACCCACAAGTCAGCAGCCTTTGGTAACTTCTTTGGATCAAGTTCCTTAGAGTCAGCCAAATGCTGTCTCAGCCCAGGAGAGCAGGCATCAAAAATAGATTCCAACAAAAATAGATTTCTTATTCCTTCAAATGTGTTAACCTTGTAACCCTTTACCCAACCATCTAAGATTTTCAAACATTCACGCACCCAGGTAGCCCAAGGGGTACCATCATGCTTTTTGAGGGTCCTAAACCTCTTAAGGTACTGGGAAGGAGCTTTCATAATCCAATCTTTCAAGTTCCCCCACCTCCATTACAGCATCATTTGCAACCTGTGGGAGCCTAGACAAAAGCCAAGGAATCAACCAATTCCATGTGAAACCCTGAATCCCTAAATTATACTCAAAAGCAGCCAACCCATCCAAAATATCAAGTCTCACCTCATACATACTCACAGCTTCTTTAGGCATGCAAGGCCTCTTAGGACTGGAAGACCTAGAAGACTCTGGGAGAGAACCATTTTCAAGAGACAATTTCTTTATTTCAAGTGCATGATTTAATTCCATTTCTCTGAGCCTTATCTCTTGATGTTTGTTTTCAGTTTGCATTTGGAGCCTTTTGAATTCTAACTCTAGTCTCATCTTCTCAAGAGAGACACATTCTGGACTCAGTATTGGACCTGTTAGGGTCCCTGTGGCTAAAGGTTGAGGCCCAAGAGCAGGTAGAGGGTTAGTGGGGCTCACATCCTGAGACTCCTCTGACTCTTCTGCCTCTTCAATAATATTAGAGTTAGACTACATCATCATTTTTCACATCAACATTATCCACATGTGGTGAGACATTGGGGGGTTACAGCCCAATTTCTCAATATTTGCTGTTCTAACAATCTTTCAATCAATTTATTTTTCTTTCCTTTAACAGTCAGGTTCCTAACTTTACACATATCTTTCAGTTGATCTACTGTAAGAATGATTAGGGCCTCCTGTTTGTAGATATCCATATTAGGCATTATAAAACAATTGATTCTCTAGTGTAGCTTAGCCTTGTGAAGGTTATTTTGAACAACGGTAAGAGTAGCACTCTCAATGTAACAACTATACTTTATCCTCACCGCTGTACACCAGTGTTAGGCAGAATTGCAGGCATTACCCTCTGGGAACACCACACACAATTAGGACTACAGGTGTAAGCAAAAAACAACCTTTGGTATAAGTCTGTACCACACACCTTTGGTAGCGTAGCGAGCTGAGCAGCCAGGCTTATCTCAAGAGGGAACGTGAGCAGTAGAAGAAGTTACACAGAAGTATCACAATCACAGTGGTTCAAGTATAAACTTACACTCACGGTTTCTTGGTAAAAAATACTTAACATTTATTTACACAGTAATTTAGAAAACCTTCACTAGTAGAAATCAACTCAATATTAAACATCAATATACTACAGTATCAAACTCTAAGTTATAAAGACAGTTTGAGCTCCCCTGAAAAAGGAACCAAATGGTACTTTAAAATAGGAATAGAAAGCATAGGTTCGTACAAAGGGTTAGAAAACACTTCTTTTAGATAATGCAAAAGTTCAATGTACCAGGAGGGTCAGTTCAATTCAATAGGCGAGGCCAGGGTCAATAGTCTAGTGTTCTTGGATAGGACAGCACAGTTCTGGTACAAATGGAGAAGTCTTTGTAAACGTTTTTAGAAGTAGTTCAGAAGATAAAGAAAGATGTGCTGGGTCACAAGCTGATTAGGCCTGCGAGTTGGGAAAGTTTTACGAACTTCCACCGCGAGAGTTGGGATCTCTCAACCGGATGGCACAGTACCTTAAAGGGGAGCAAAAAGATGCAGCTCAAGACGTTGGTTCCTGGCAGGTCCTGCAGGTCTCGCTGTTCCTGAGCCTCAGTCATTGGGACAAGAGGGAGGACATCGGGGGACTCCTGCACTTCACAGGATCGTCGTCGGAGCAAACGAATTGCCGTCACTTCAGCTCAAGTAGCTGTGGCTTAGAAACACAAACTTGTGTCCTTCTCCCTGGTTAATCTTAACCAGCTCCGAGAATGGTATCCAGGCGTTTGCTGAGGTGATTGGTCCCACCAACTCAAAGGAAGAAGCCGTCCGTGAAGGAGCTTCTCTGTCGATTGGAGATCTGGCAATTCAGGGTTGCAACAGGGCTTCACCGGGCAAACCAACGGTCCAGTGTTTGCAGACACTGTCCACTTCCAGCTCGTCTTCGGTTCTTTGGTTCCAGTGGTCGACTCTGCCTTCCAGTCCTGGAGACTTGCCTTTTAAACAGTTTTCTCCCATTCATTCCAGCCTAGCTGTCACTCACCCAGCAGGGTGGCTGTCCTTACCGGACAGTCAGCCAGCCAATCACGCCAGAGTGCATTTGGGTCTCCTAGGAGACCAAGCACAGGAAGTTTCGGGCACCTCCCTCACTTCCTGCCCACCCCAGACACTCAGACCCCATGGGCGGACTTCAGTCCTGAAGCCCGCCAAAGACTCATGAACAAAGGGACCAAACCTGGTTTGGCGTGCAGAGTTAAACACCAGTAGGATCTTTCCACAAAGAAATGACGAAAAAAGATGACCGGAGTCTGTTTTTCAGAGGGGTCTTGGGTGCCATATTGAAAAACATGGCAGCCCCGATTTTTAGCTACCAGTGTTCACGGTCGAAAAAATCATGGTAGTTCGTTATAAAACCACTGCAACCAGCCATTTCATTAGGAAAGGCTAGCTTTGGACAGATACAGGAGTGTTAAGTCATAGGGGATACTAAGTAACCCCTCCAGCACTCTATAGGAAGATAGTTTGTGCTGGGTCTATGAATTTAAAACGACTAGTAAAGCCAATTTAACTTATACTCTCTGTGGAACAGTAGTTCATCCCAGAGAAGGTATATAAACCTTGGGGCGCCCAAAGGACACCCCTGTGCCACTGCACTAAAGGTGCCGTGTGACACAACAATAAAAGGATGATACCTATGGGGTTATCTAAAACTCCATAAGCAACGAACACAAGAGTAAAACACACAGGCTCACACTTTCTCCATTTCTGAGAATTCTCCCTAACAGTAACCAATTGACAATAAATAAATAACATAAAATGTGTGACCAGGGGCAAGAAGGAAGAGAATAAACCACGGACAGGACGCGAGAGAAAGTGCACAGATGGTGAACTAACAAGGCAGAGGCACCTACTGTGAGGAGAGAAGACAAAACCAGGGCGAGCAGAACAAGCAGATCCACCATGCCAGAGAAGAAAAGAACAGACTACAAATGAGATCCTCAGATATGCAACAAGAGCTTGCAAGATTCAAAAGAGAGTGCATTTTTCTAAAAACCTTCAATTTGGTACCATTTTAGAGAGAAAAAACACACACCGCACACCTACCAGCATTGGAGATCGCAGGTTTTCGAGAAAATACTGGGCAGATGTTTTAATACATAAAAGGAGTGCCAGTCAAATGAAACTTTTTGTGTGCTGTCCATTCTGTTCCCCCAATTCATCCAATGAAGACCCCACTCAGGCGTTTGCTTTATTGTGGTTTTCTATGAAATCATACAGCATGTCAGATTATTTGGAAAAAAATGTTGTCTGACAAATTTGCAAATATTCTGATTTTCCTCTCGCCAAGCCGTGTCCAATTCTGAGAAGGAGTCGTTTGCCTGAGCTTCAGTGCACATTTGTGTTCCGTTCTCGTCAGTTCTCACTGTACTCTAGGTCGTTGGCCCACCTAAATAATAAAATCCAGTCATTTGTACGATTTGCACTTTTCCAGCTTATTCCCAGTAACCCACCCCCTCTCCTCCCCTTTTTCAGAGCTGCCAGAGCGCCAGGGGACCACTTCGGTGGTGATAGTGCGCGGTACAAATGTCCTTTAACATTAACGATATCCACAATTAATATGTAGTAATAAGGTTATTTGCATATTGTATAGTCATTCTGAAAACCTGGCAAGTTTTTAGTATTCGGTGGTCAACAAGACCAGTTATGCCCTGCAAGAAGAAAGGAGGGCATTTGCCACTGTCCCCCACACCGTAGCAACAAGACTGCATCAGACCAACAAGATCCACAACCTCCCCACGTATGTCCTTTGGCCTCCTGCTAGATAAATTGTCCACTTCTGGAAATTCTTAAAGCTTTGTTAAGGAAATGAGGTAGCAGGAACAAAAATATATCCAAGGGTTGCAGAACTTGAACAGTGCGTCTAGTCTCAGTGGTGTGGAGGTATTTGCATCATATTTGCCATGCTTTACAGTGAACACCTATGTAGAAAAGAGGTGGCAGTGAGGAAGGAGGTGTGATTTTTAATTCTCTCCGCTGAGTAAATGTTTGCCTCTGATGATACGGATTCTTCAGAATGTGTAATCACCCCCTGGGCAGCATTCTAAATGTGATTTATTTTTATAAAGGAGGAACAAGAAACATCAGATCATTTTGAAATCAATCTGAAACTGAAGGCTCCACAAAAATGTGCAGACTTAGGCAACTACTAAATAATGTTATTGAATGTAATTGCACAGAACATGTTGTGATACCCACTATTTGGGATGCAATTTCCCCATTTTTGAAAACAGGGGTTTGGTCTGATTTGCAATGCATCTTGAAATCTACAGCATATGCCGAGGTATACAACACTAAAAGCAAAACAGGAATTGGTCCCAAATAAGGGGGTGATACTTTGTCACACAAAATTAAAATACCCAAAAATTTGATTTTGGCAGGTGATATGGTCAAAAGAGTTAATAGAAACAAGAAATGGGCAGATTTCAATTACGGGACTTAAATCAGTCGGGGCAATGCTATGATTTTATGACCCACTCTGACCAGGGTTCACATTTTGGGGATTGGAAGTTCCTGCGCATGCAAACTTATTTTAACTTATAGAGGTTTAAAAGAGGAACATTTGTTATGATAGTTACAGTCTAGTTTGAAGCTTTTCTAGTAATGCCCTGGAAAAGTTGAAGGTCATGGAGTATTTTAGCGGCCCAGTTTTGACTCATAAAAATGTGGCCCAATTGATAGTAAGGCCACATTTAGACGAAGATTCAGGTGTCAGACAAAATGAGATTTTTTGAATTAAAGGTCCACATTCAGAGAATATGCTGACCCTAATGCTAGCCATTGAGGGGGCTTCCACGTCCATCGGCACTTTTTTAACTGCATTTTCCCATGGAAAGCACAAGAAGTAGGGGTTGAAGCTGAACCTCCCAGAGCCCTCTGCTCATTTCAGGAATTTCATTGGGAATGCAGTGTACAACAAACAGCATGCACAGATAATCTGAGTCTCCTGCCTATTCTTTACAACAATTTTATTTATTTAATTTGAATTTGACCAAAAAAACATTCAAAGTTTCTACATTTTTTTCATTTTTTTCATTGAAACAAGCAATTTATTTTACAACATAACCATCTGGTCCCCATGCGTGTCCTGGCGCTGCCTTTTCCCATGTTCCAATGCCCTGCTTGGAGTCCGATACATTGCGCTTTTGGATTCTGACCAGAGATGGAGGGCGCCATACCATGCGAGAAGCGTGGGGCATAAAGCCCAGCAGGTCACATTGTTCAAGTCATAACAGAAAAAAACATCAATTGGAGGGGAAGCAAAAACCCCCAATATCTTTGCCCTGCCATCTTAAGCCATAGACTCCCGCCAGGGGAGGAGCTTGCTCTGCAATACTACCCCCTTTCTTTCATGTTCGAGGGATGGAAAAGGAGAGCAGACGCTGCAACAAGTCAATGTGATGAAATGTGCACATTTGGATATGCCGTGGGAGGCAGCCGGACAGTCCCTGGTTCATGCCAGATCTCCCAGTTCCAGGGTTGCCAATATCCCGTGGTTGGCTATTGGTAGTTAAGTGTCCATTGGAGCTAGAATCCTCAGTCCTCATCTTTGGAGCCAAGGGGAATTTGACACACCATCCTTTAAGGGTCTATTCCTCATGCTGTTTGCTTATGATCCACCTACTTTCACTTACTTGTCATGTCTCTGTGCAGTCAGTCCATCTCTTAACAGACCGTCTTCACAGTGTCTATCTACCTCACTTCTCCCTGTTCCCAGCTCCAAC
The DNA here is from genome assembly GCF_040938575.1 of Ambystoma mexicanum. Taxonomy (NCBI): domain Eukaryota; kingdom Metazoa; phylum Chordata; class Amphibia; order Caudata; family Ambystomatidae; genus Ambystoma; species Ambystoma mexicanum. The sequence continues at coordinate 822,672,956 of NC_090922.1, forward strand.
TTCCCTTCCCTCACCCATACATTAAAGCTCTTCTGCAGAAGTTGAGAGCTACCAGAAGGAGATAGGTTGAACCAATGAGGTGACAGTGAGTTCTATCACCTAACATTACAGAGTAATATGTAGGGAGGAAGGCAAGTCATGTCTGACAAAATGGGTGCCACGCTTTTCTTTAACCTCACATGACAGCTGCTCATTGCTTCAAAATTGACTTCTTTTCATTGGGCTCCATTTCAATATAGCCCTCCCCCTTAGCCTCACTCAGCTTGGACTGCTGGAAACAAACATGAATTGCCTATGCTTCTTATGCACTCAAGGGTCACCTGCTGACAGTCATTTATACGTAGATGATCTCCTTCCCATTGGCAAATTTCAATCCAACATTTGAAAGTGTTTCCATGTATGTGAACTTATCTCTTTTTTAGAACAAGACCTTTATGTGTTAAGAACACTCAATTTTCCGCCCACTCTTCAATCTCTATCTGATGGCAGTAGCAGACCAATGGGACATGTGAGAGTCAGACCAAGGATGACGAAGGTACCATAAATCAACTATTAAGCACTAAGAGAATGGTGTAGGACCTGGTTTCAAAGGACAGAGCTATGGTAAAATGCAGGGAAGGCAGGAGGTGAAAGAAGAGTGAAAATAACAAATAGTGTGAGAGATGTAAAGAGATAAAGGCCAGGGCAACAAAAAAGGATGCAGTGAGGGGGGACAGACTGGCTCTCCTTGAAGCAGTGAAATGCACGTGGATGGCCAATGCTTGTGAAAGTCTTTTAGAGTGGACTAAAATAAACAATATCTGTAGTGGTTGTTCAGGCATTACCACATTTTCTATCTCTGGGTCCATATTGAGCTACAATCAGTCAGTTCTGAGACTTTGTTTGGTTCTAGTCCTCCCAAATTGTCAGTGCTGAACAAGAGCCTCCAACCTAAACCAAGTCATTAAGAAGCGAGTGGGAGAGCCCCAAGGTTGCCCTAAGCCTCTGCTGTTTGTATTCATATCCTTATATCTCCCCTTCTTGGTGAGTCCAGCAGCACAATGCAGCTCCTGTATTGTGCCAGGAAACTCACAGATCGGATCCTGAACCGACAGATGTCAACAAAGGCTGACAACAATGCAATCTGGGCCATATGGTGGACAACTTGTCCAGGCGAATTTAGCAAATTAGGACCTTTAAGTAGCTCTCTGATTTCATTGTATTTTGGAATCATAACTTATATATTCATAGCAAGATGTCATGCAAATAATTTAAAAGTATAGCTTGATAGTCTTCATTGACATGTTAGAAATACTACTTGCATAATCATCAATTAGATCAAACTAAATTATTCTGGCTGTTACACAGGACTTTGATATAGGGGTGATTGGTAATGTGAAAGACTGGTTGACTTAAAATACTGTCATAAAATTAAATCTTGATGTTTTCTTACAATTAATTTCTTAATTGTTTTCCAGGACACAGTTTTGGATCCTAAACATAACACAATAATTGATGCGGCAACTTGTCTTTCTGAATATCTATCTAGACACGTCCCTTTTTGATTATGTGGCATGCATTCAATTTTCTGATTTTTTAAAATAATTAACATGTGAGTCGTCTGTCACTCTGGGCCACTTGTAGGTGTCAATTGCTGACTTGTAATTATTGTCACAAAGAATTTACTTTGAGTAACTCCGACATACCCCTGACTTAAACCTGGAGAGGCCTTTTCGATTTACCGAGACTTTGCTATGAGGAGCTCTGGCTTACATCTAGTAAGTCAAAGCTAGATCTAGTAAATCAGTTGTTAGTCAGAGTGCCTCTTATTAAGTACTTTGTGACTGAGGAAGCCCTCTTCAGGATTAAGTCAAGTATAGATCAGATTTACTTCGTTATGAACCAGACGGGAAAAACTTTAGATGCAGTGGAATATGGGCTTCTACCATTAAGCAGCATGAGATTATATCCCGACTACTCGACTTGTCTCCTAATGTTTTCTATTTTCTGGGGCACCCCTATCAGCAGAATTACTCCTTCAAAAACAAGTATTTTGGAGTGGGACGCAAACACGTGGGAGCAATCCTTATCAAGTAAACCTTCTTCAAGACAACTGATGCTGGCAAACAAAACCAAGGCAAACTCCAACAGTTCAGCCACACAACTCTTTCGTTGGACTAAGCAATATCCAGTTTACCGCCTTCTATTTAAATGTATCTGTCGCACAATTGGGCGTTGTTTTTTTTGGAGGTTAATGCACTGCCAGCTACAGGCTGATCTGGCACTTGCTGATTTTTGCAGCCACCAGCTTCACTTGGAATATTTTATCCATTTGAGAGTTCTCCTGCTATGATGCTCACTTGGCTGATGTCAGTTTATTTAACCTTCTAGTTTACTTAAAAAGAGACAAACAATGAAATGGCGCCTAGCAACTTAAAACATGTAATATGGCACTGCATCATTTTCCCACCTGCATTGGCGTCAGAAAATGACAATGTACTGACGTTACTCCTATTATCTGTGGTCTGCTGAGCAGGGTGTTGGTGAGGAAATATCGCTCTTCCTTACAATACAGCAGTGTTCTATCGCATGTAATGTTTGATAGGTATTTGCATTAAACAAAATTCTTCATCAAAAAATTACTTTTACGTAAACATTTGGATCCAAGAAGTCATCCTCCTGTGCGTGAAACTCATCAACCCCGTTAGCATCCATTTTTTATTTTCCGGCAATAACCTGAACATTGTAAGCCACATACCTCGCTAGGAGTCAAAGGACTCCTCTTGTTTGTCACTTTTTCAAGCAATTGCACCATTTTCCACATGGACGCTATGCATTTTTTCCAACATTGGCACATTTTCTCTGTTCATCAAGTTGCCCTGCTGCTCTCACAAAATTCAGCAATCAATACACAATGAATGAGTCTACTGCAATCCATCAATTAACAAGCTAAAGAACATTGGGTATTATTTTGATCGACAAGTTCTGCATATGATAAATGCTAAAATGGTGGTTAGATAGTACCTGTGTAGAATTGCTCACCAACAGCTCTAGAGACTTTACAACTAGCACTGATGATGTGTCTCAATTCAAACCATTTAGAATGAATCGCTCTCCATCAAATTATGTTCAAATTTAGCTTTGAGGACTTTACCGGCATGTCTTAAAAGCACGTTCCATAAGAGTAAGTGACACAAGGGACTGCTACTGAACATTCCTCTAATACAATCATGCAAAGCTGCCGATTGGGGATCTGTTCATATCTATTTGAAATGATGTCTGCCGGGGCAGATGCTCAAATATGACAGTTCAAAATACCTATGTTGGTAGATTCAGATAACAATTTGCCTCCTTGTAGACTTGCAGGATACTTGTTTGAAATCTTTAAGAGTGAGAACCTTTTGAAGAGCATAGTCAAGAGAAAAACAACTTTAATGTTGCTCTAATGTTTTACAGATTACTTCAAAACTCTCCATCAGATATTCTTTAGGATCCTTGGGAGTGTTATAATTTTGACTGTTCAAATGTACTGAAGATGAAGATATCTAGAGTTAAGAATGCAGAGGAGGGCACACACAAAACTACCATTGCAACATTCTCACTGTCTAACATAAGGAAATATCAGTGTCTCTCCCATCAACTATCACTGAGATAGAGCCCACAGTTATGGACGAGTCTCGGAGAAAGATTGCCGGGTGGTGGTGGTGATCATAAGGAGCCTGTACTTATGGAAAGCCGATAGGTGACTAGTCTGCCTCATTTCTAAAGGGAGTGCATACGCAGTTCATTAGAGAATGAAGATGGGAGATCTTGCCTTTTGCCAGAGAACTTGGATGCACGTGGCCATGATGGATTGACATGGGTCTGAATGAGTTTCCGACTTTGAGTGAAAGTCTAATTGGCTGTGGATCAGAGAAATGAGGGGGGAAGTAAGGGCAACACTTTTTAATTCAAAGGAATCATTATGACCCCATTGAGGGATATTACAAAGGCAGTATACTCACGGTCAGTCTGATTTTCCAACACTTACAAACTGGCACGCCAAGTCTGGTGGGGGCAGTCAGTCTGTGATTCATGATGGTCTATTAATTATACAGCAACATTTTGCTGATGTCTTGACAGGCTGGGCAACTTTACCGGGGACAGTCCAAAGAAGGCAGTCACAACCAGACATGAAGATATGAAGATATGAGGTGAGGCTTTGCAAAAAAGCATTGACACAGGCCTTCTGCTTGAAGACTACTCAGAGAGTGCAAGTATCTGACAACAAAGTGTGTGAGCCAGGTTAACACACTAGGCTTTGAATCCTTGCAACAAGCTGGCAGGGGTTTCGGGTGATATAAAATAGAACATTTGGGTAGGAGTCTTGAGATCGAAAAATGAGAGAGTTGGCCAATGTATTTAAATCCATTAGTAATGTTAGAGCTTTTTTTCGTACTATAATGCGTGCCCCACACAAAATAGCTGCTGCAACACATCAGATGTTTGGATTGGTCCTGAGGCCTGTCAATCACTGTGGAGCAGGCCCATGGGAATGAGGGCTCTGACACAGGCTGGTGAGATATAAAAATGTAGCTGGTGTAGCAGGTTTAGTTGTGAATGTTTTTTGGTGGATACATACTTTGCACCGTATCCCTAACACTGGGTTTATATCATGCTCCATCTTGATGATAGGTCCAAATAGCAGATCCAGCCGATGCTTTAGTTATGAGAAAAACTGGCTACACTGGTGTTCTATACAATTATCTAACAAAGAAATAAACAAAGATAAACCAGCACTGCAAATCTCTACACTGGCGACCCTTGAACAAACACGCTCTATAATGGTTTCAATGGCACAAAAAATCCTTTGGTGGGAAAAGGCCCTCCTGCATGAGAAAACACCTCCAGCCCTACACTACAGAAGAACCTCAATCGGCGTAAGACTGTCATAAGTCTAAAGCCTGGAAGCCTAAAACGCCCTAGACCCTGCCCTCTGCTCACAACAGAACCAACTCAGGCAGGAGCCAAGGACATTGGTAATCTAGCAAGCCTTTTTTCAGAATGTGTGATCTGTCTGCAGATGCAGCCATACTCTCGGTATCATGTTACGAGGATACACCGATCTGCAGTCTGTTCCATTTCGCTGCAGCCAACATTATGCACTTCACTCCTCAGAAGCGCCTCCTGAGCTGCAGCAATGCTATGGAAAAAACATGCACATTGACGTGGCCATTCTGTTAAGGTATAGTACCTAATGCTGATGAGGGGACTGAGATGCTAAGAAACACAGATCCTGTTCTGGATCCCAGAGTTTGGTGAAGTGCTGGAGCCTACATTAGGACTACAACGTAATTAATAGATCACATTTTCCCCAAGTATATTCTAGGGAGAGAGCGAGCTAGAGACGTAACAATGGTCTTGCAGCTATTTAGAGCACTCTCCCATATACCTACAGGTGATGACCTGTATACCAATCTGTATTTTGAGATCTATTGCTGCATTAGACCTTCATTCTGAAAGTAGTACCAGACGTATGTTACCTTTTCGTCTTTCTTTGACGGAACATTAAAGCTCAAGGAAATGATTTAATCTGAATAATATATTTGGAAATACGCAGACGGGGCTCAAAACAACTAGGTCATGCACCAGGCAGAGGTGGGCAGAGCTATATGGAAATCTGGAGATTTTCCAGAAATATTGTTCCCTTCGGGAGCCCAATAGGGATGTTAGACCCTCGCGCATGACTGACTCTGTCCCAGCTTTAGGAAGCTTCCAGAGACAAGCCTAAACAGTGCTTCCTGAAGCGAGTTATTTTGCATGTCTGATGTGGTATACATCACCAATACATAAAAATACAAATGTGACATCATCCCTTGCACACTGGGCTTTATAGAGGCCACCGTCTGCTTGGAAGTCTCCAAATACCTATAGGCCTTTCCCCCTGTGGCTCCAAAACATAAGCCATGATCCTCCACCAGGAGTTCAGGGAGGTGGCTACCCCAATCGAGTGATGAGATTGGCTAGGCATTCTGAGCAAGGTTAGGTGGGCAACGCATGTTGCCTGCAATACCGTCGTAAGTGGCTATTCTGATATCCCTGGTCTGTCAATGCAGTGTTAGGTCTCTAGCATCAAACGTGGGTAATCTCCAAAGTCGCAGGGATGGCCCAGGTTGGTTCTGGATCGAGATACTGAAGCTAATGGAAATTCATGTTTGTATGCAGACCATCTGCTTGGTTTAGGGAAAGAAGGACAATGAACATGTTTGCAAAACAACGCCATATATGTTGATTTCACCTCAGCACCACACACCGCTCTTTGACCTTTTGCGTAGTTAGTTAACATGTGAATATATTCACATTAATACATACATTTAATTAAAAAAACAACATTTGGAGGGGCAAATACCTTCCCAAATCTGTCACAAATATATATATATATATATGTGTGTATATATATATATATATATATATATATATATACACACACATACACACACCTAGAAAGGGAGCGAGATGCAAGCAATCTCACAGTGGTGATAAAACTATAGTGGTGTGAATGGCAAAAAGGCAGCACCTGAGCAAGAACTGTATGATTTCCTCCTCCCCCCTGCAATCATGCCACCTCCCAGTAGGAGGCTGTTTCAGTTTGGCAATCTGGACTGCCCATGCCATTTAGCATTGTGTCCGTGGCACACTAGCAACATATGTCCCAATCATCTTGGCACCCCTCGCCCATCCTCCCTTATTCCAATCCACCTGAACCTGACTGCTACTTATTGGTCCGGTTTTGGCACAGGTTGGGAGGAAAAACATTCTCAGGCAGGTTGAGACTACATTTTAGTTTAGTTCCACGGCGGGGCCCACTCCTCTGGCTCCATCCCATGTCTTGCCACCCTACTTTTGCACTATCCCATTTTATCATAGTCTTCACTCTTGCTGACCACTCTCTCCACAGCCTGAAAATAAACAATCCCCTCAACACTGGTTGGTAAGGACTTGAAGAGAAATAGTGTAAAAAAGAGCAGCCGGCTTCCCATTCCTTCGACTGCAGAAAAACCATAACAAGCCACTTCCAAGGTAGGCACACATTCTGCAGTTCAGTGTTGTACTGTGGCTCGCTGCACCGGAGCACAGATTGCGCTCTTGCACGTGCTGCTGCTGACTGCTGTGCAAAAGGTCAGCGAGGCCATTGTTTCGAGAGGAGTTTGTTTATTCCTCGGTTTTCTTTTTGCACTGGGCCAACGGTTTCATCCCTTGATTGTGTTGGATTGTCCTGGACATTGAGCAGAGCATGCATCGCAGGGAGGCAGCAGTCTCTAGCACTTGTCGTCTTCGTCCGTGTCGCTGAGCACTCCACAGCCTGCCCCAGAGACCACCTGTGTGGCGCCCCCCCTTCTCCTCCTCCGATAGTGCCCATTAGGCAGCTGCCAGCTGTGCCGCATGGGTGGCGCTGACCCAATGGTGTTGGCCCTGCCCAAGCTGGTTGCCACGGCAGCCTCAAAGGTTAGTGTCTCTTCCTCTTCCCCACCGCAGTCTGACCCTTGGAGCTCATCGTGGAGGGCCAGATAAGGCTCCGAGATATAGTGTTGGGGAGTAGAGTGCCGGCTGGCCTTCCCTTGCAGTGAGCTGGAAGATCCAGTTAGACCCGTATCATTGAGGTCCAGGGCCTTGTCAGGCAGGGGAGATCCGTTCTCATCCCCACTGGGAGGGGGTGAGGTATTGCCAGGGCGCCGCACCATGGAAGCATAGGAGATGAGTGGGCGAGGTTTTGGAGGGACTGGAGGAAGCTGCCGACGGCCTCTTCTTGGAGTGCTAGTGTCTGAGGGGATGGAGCTTTCACTCAACGAGCTGGTTCCCTGGAAAGCAGAAAAGAAAAACAATTTTTTAGCAATCATAATGAATGCCTGCCTGTGTGCTCACACTATAATTGTTTTTTTTACCAACAAGTGGTTTCAAGGCGTTGCCCCTGAGTTATCCTTCCTCCCCTGATCTAAAGAGGGGATTTTACACAATGTGCTCCTTCTCTACATTAGGCTATGAGTAGGACATGGAAAATACTGAGCATCCAAAAAGTAAATGAGAGAAAGGGTAGTGATACAGTAATGCCTTTCTGTATGTAGAATCTATGACAAACTGTGTAGATTTTCAGTACTAATATGTTTACCAAACAAGTGGCCTCTACATTGGTGGAGTCTGCATATGTTAAAGTGGGTATCTCCAGAGGGGAGGTATTTTAGGCAAGCTGTAGAAATCTTTCATTGATTGAATGTCTGCAGACATCTGGGGACATTCTCAATTACTGGGGTGTGTACCAAACTGCAGACATCCCTACATGATGGTCTGTGAGAAGGATGCTGGCAAGACCCTTGATTGTTGGGTAGTATGCACTAAAACAGAAACATCCTTTACACGGTGGACATGTATTCCACACTGGGGGCGAAAGTGGAGACATCCTTCAATGGTTTGGTGTGTGCACTGTGACGAATCTGGACTATTTGTCCCTTCGCCACAGAAGGGAGTCACCCCCTTTGAGGATAGTGAGGTGAGCCTGTTAAGCAAGAGTCCTTAGGGGTCTGGGTAAGTGGGACCTCGCTGGCAGTGACTACCTTCTTGAGGACAAGGACTCCCATTCCGATAAGGAACTCCCAGTCCAGAGAAAATTATCTGCCTTTATGCGAGTTGGAAAGACTGTTTTACTTCTGTTTTTAATACGCCTGTTTTGAAATCACCAAACAGTTCCTCTATCTCTCTGGTTTCAGGTAATGCTGGATCTCACTGAATGCCACAATCAAAGAGCATCAACAGAACCCTCCTATTTGGGATATCACTTTGGATTCACTGAATAGTGACATTTCATTAAACTCTTTGGCTTCAGGTAATGTTGGAACATACCTGAGCACTATAGTCAAGGAAGAAGGACACAGTCCTTTTGATCGTGATGACGTATATAAATTCAGGAAGAACTGTGATTGGGGGGGTGGATCTCCTACGCAAGGAGGAGAGTGAATTCTACAGAGAGGCAAAACTCTGTGGAAGATTAGTCCTGGAGAGGCTGAGACCCGCTAGACCGCAGAGCCGATGGCAGCGTAGAAAGCAAGCCTAACGCTAGCCAAACGTTAGAAAGCTGGCGTCCCATCTGACTGAGAAGCCATAGTCGGGGAAGAGGCAAAGGAGAACATGTTTCCTTTGGTGGTGCGACCACAAAGAAGCTGTAATAGGCCTGGGGCATAGCAACCAACGCCGAGACCAGAGCGCTGGGGAGAGCCCAAATCCTGAGCCCCAGGCCCGAAGCACGGTAACTGCTGAGAGAAGCAGCACCAGGGAATCAAACGCTCCGACCGCTAAAAGATACCAATACTGTGAAGCAAGGCTGGGGAAGCCTACGAGGTTTCGGGAACCTGAGAAACCGAAGATGACAAGTGCCCTGTGTGAATCGGAGCAAGAGAAGTATGAACGCTTTGCATCAAGACTGGAAGGTTGCAGGAACTCGAGAAACCCGAAATGGCAAGCACTCTTTGTGAATCAGAGCAAGAGAAGTACACATTCTTTTTACCAAGGTTTGATGAGCCTACGAGGTTACGGAAGCCTAAGAACCCCGAACAGGTAAGCGCCCCTGTCAATATGATTGAAAGAGATACAAACTCTTTGCATCTATGGTGGGAAAGCTGACAAAGTTATGGGACCTTGAGAAATCTGAAACGGCAAATGCCCTATGTGAGTCTTCATCCAAACGGGGGAAGCTGGTGAGGTTACGGATCCTGAGAAATCTGAGTGGGAAAGTGTCCTATGTAAAGAAAGTGGAATGAAAGTGAACAAGTCTACCATAGAGCTGCAGGACTTCGGGGAGTCCAAGAGTCAGAGACTTGTTATTGAGAGACTTGTTTTAAGAGAAACATATTGAATACTTTTTCTTTCCTTTTGAATATCAACGTCTGCCAGAAATAACTGTTATAGACTTGTGGTCAGAAGAAACGTACTGAGGATCTTTTCTTTTGAACAACGTCTGTAAGAAAGATTTGAACTGTTGTAGAACTGTCACTGTTTGGTGGTTTCAAAACAGACGTATTAAAAACAGTCTTTCCAGTTCGCATGAAGGCTGATAATGTTCTACATTGAAGAACCTTTGAACTATTGACAGTATCCACGTGTTGGGCAAGGCGGAAGTCCAAGACAGAGGCCTTGTCCTGGTCTCCTCTTTTTTTGTTTGTTTTATAAAGGGGCATGGCCAGTTAGTTGGTTAGGAGATCAGGATTCAAATGGAGAACTTTTGCTTTTGGACGTTGACAAGCACCCTTAGTTTTTAATTTCCATAGGTAGGGAACTTGACTCACAGAAATAGGGCAAGTTAGGAGTTTTCTTTTTATTTAAATAAAACAATTGTTTTGAACATGTCAGTAAGTCGTCTGCTGACTCATTCTTCTGGTTCACCACAGCACCCAACTAAAGACAACACCTGTTAACAGCATAAGTATACCAAACCAGAAACCAATTAAATAATTGAGGCATGACTGAAAATAAAAACACCTTTGTGGATGCAGAGGCCCCAAATTGCACACATCTCTTCTGATGCAGAAGCAGGTGTTGTTGGCAAATTGGAAACACCTTTCAATGAAGAGTTGTACGAGATCAAAATATGAAAACCTTTGTAAATGGGGTTTCAATCATTCTTAAGTGCCTTTCGTTGACTGACCCTTTATCAATTCAGAGAAACACTTTAAATTTGGTTTTTGAGTCGATTTAATACCTGTGGTTTTTGGTAATGTGTTCACTAAGCTGGAGATCCTCTCCTGAAGGCATGTGTGCACCGAACTGAAGAGATGTTAACAGAATGTTAAAGAAAATCAGTGCTCTGGGACATGTGGAATTCAGAAACCACATTTGGCAGAATATCAGGACGCACCTTGATACCTTCTCCTTGAAAAATAGTAGGAAAGGTGACTTGCAAGATAGAGCCTGAAGCTCACTTACACCTCTTGCTGATGTGATTGCCATCAGGAAAGCCTTTTTCATGGTAAGCATGGGTTCAATGTAGCCGCCATCAAGAATGTCAAAACCAAATCTAGGTCCCAATCCAGAACCAAAAGCAGAGTAGGTGGGCATCTATTTACAAGGCCTTTCAGGAATTGGGTCATTACCGGGATCATGAAGAAGGATCCTTGTTCGAGCGACCTTTTGAACACAGATAATGCTGCCAAATAGCCATTGACTGTGCCTATCTGAAGGCTGCAGAGGATAGTGACAGAAGGACCTCTATCACTGTAATGGCGGAACAAGCGATAGGGCCTATTCTGCGTTCCCTTCACCAGGCATAACATTTTCTCCTCAATTACCTTTTCTGAGAGGCCCCAGTCATCACATCTCATCCTTTCAAGAGCCACGCATGTAGTTTGAGGGATTCCTGGTTCGGGTGAAGCACCAGACCTTCCGACTGGGATAGGAGGTCCGGCCATCGAGGCAACCGTAGAGGTGCGCAGATGGTCAAGTCTAGGAGTCCCAAGTGCCATGTTCTCCTCACCCAATCTGGGGCGATCAAGATCATGGTGGCTTGAAACCTCCTCAACCTCCTGAAAACCCACGGGATTACAGGTATTGGAGGGAACGCATAGTGGAGGTCGAACACCCACTCCACCAGGAACACGTCCCTCAATGCATCCTTCGCTGGGAATTCCCTTGAGCAAAAGGATCTGCACTTCACGTTGGTCCTCATGCAAACAGATCCACTGTCAGGGTACCCCACTGACAAAGATCTCTTCAAGAACGTTCTCTGCTCCTGCTAGATTGGACGCTGAAGCAGAGATCAGGTTCTCTAGCAACCAGAACCATAGATGCAGCGCCTCCCTGCATAGACCGAACACCCCCCTGCTTGTTGAGGTAGTGCATGGCCACTGTGTTGTCCATCAGAATGACAATGTGTTTCTCCATGAGGGAGGGTGCAAAGCCCATCAGGGTCAACCTGATCGGCCGCAACTCCAGCCTGTTGATATGCCACGGGCATTCCATCAGCAACAAAGGCCACTCACCTGCAGGTCCACGCAGTGAGCGCCCCAATCCTTCAAGGACGCATCCGTGACCACCTGGGTTTGGGGCCACGGTGGCCAAAAGGGTTCACCCGACATCATGTTATCTCTGTCGGCCCACCAAGAGAGGTCACTGTCCACCAACCTTGAGAATGACCTTCATGGCATCAAAGTATTGGGACCACTGATCCTTCAACAGGCACTGCAGAGATCGCATTCACAGTCTGACCACTGGCTCCAGATAAATGCAGAAAGCCATGAGACCTAAGATCGGAGGAAAGAAGCCGCTGGTAGACTGTCGTGGCTCTGGAAAAGTTCAACCATTTGCCTGACACTGGTGACTCTTTCTACGGGGGGAGGATCCTTCCCCACCCATGTATCCAGGACTGCTCTGATGAATAGGAGCTTCTGTGCTGGTGTGAAATGGGACATCTGTAAATTTAGGGAGAAGCCCAAACCGTGACGCAGAGAGCAGGTTTCCGCAAGCTGTGACGATACGTGCTCCGGAGACATTCCCTGGATCAGCCAGTCATCCAGGTATGGGAATACTTGAATACTGGATCTCCTGGGGTGCGCCACTGCCATCAGCTTGGTGAGGACTCTGGCCACAGAGGTGAAGACAAAAGGGAGCACCTTGAATTGATAGTGATGGTCCCTGATGACTGATATCAGGAACCTCCTGTGCTTCCGATGAACTGGCACATCAAATTAAGCACTCTGTAGGTCCAGCAATATCAACCAGTCCTGGAGTTGCAGAGCCTGGGGAATTTCTTTCAACGTCGCCATCCTGAACTTGTCTTTCCTCAGGAACTTGTTCAAGGCTCTGAGGTTCTGGATGGGACAGAGTCCTCCTCCTTTCTTGGGTACCAGAAAATAAAGAGAGTACCAGCCCGATCCTCTTGGCTCGGGTGGGACCTCTTCTACTGCACCATTTAATAACAGGACTCTCAGCTCTTCCCGGGAGCTCCTGTTCCGGTTGTTATGTAGGGGGGTGCTCTGTCTGGAGGTTTTCTTAAGAAAGGTAGACAGTACCCCCATTTGACGAGCTGCCAGGCCCATGCATTGGAGGTTATCTCCTTCGACCTGTCCCAGTACTTGGAAATTCTCCCTCCGACTGGAGAAACACATGGGGAGAACTCAAGTGGCTTAGTGGGCGCCACCACCTCTGCGGCTGCTGCCTCAGTCTGCACACCCTTAGAGGCTCCTCTGCCGCATCCGGAATGCGAGAAATGCCCCTGCCTGACTTGCGGGAGCTGTGCCCTCTTTCCAAACGGAATGTGCTGTCACTAGCCTCCAACCCTAAAGGGGAAGCTGAAAGATTGCCTTGTTGGTTGCTGCACAGCTAGGCCCAGTGACTTGGCAGCTAACTTGGAGTCCTTGAACTTCTCCAAGGATTCATCGGCCTTCAGGCCAACTGGGTGCTCACCATTGAAAGCTATGTCCAGAAGTTTAGCTTGGACATTCAGTGAGAATCCTGAACTGTGAAGGTAGGCTGACCGCCTTAACAGATTGGACGTCCCCATTGCACGGCCTTCACAATCCGCAGTGTCCAGATCCGGCTGCAGTGCTTGGCATGCCACCTCCTTGCCATCATCAATGATACACAGGAACCAATGTCACATTTCACCAGCCGGGATGTGTTCTGCCACTTCTGCCATAAGCCCCTAGAGTCTGTGAGAATATTTAGTGAATGCGCAGAACGCATTGACTACCTCCAGGGCAATGCTTCCTGAGGCAAAGATCTTTTGGGCCATGTTACACATGAATAAAAAAGACACTGTCCCTTTAAGGGCAGCCAAGGAGAAAGAGCGGGAGGAAAGACGGAAAGGGAGGGGCTGGAGGGAGGGGACGGCAGTTGGAGTTTGGAGGTGAATAAAGTTGGTTCACCATAGATTTGGCTCCGCGTCATTTGTAGGCCTGAGTGCGTGCGTATGAGCGGGGTCCAACACTGGCGACGAAGCCGATACGACCCTTTGCGTGCCGGCAGCAGTTTGGAGGGCCTGTGAGCCCAGCAGTGTGAGGAGGGCCTGCGCGCCCAGCAGCGTTCAAGGAGGGCCCGTGTGCCCAGCAGTTAAGGAGGACTCGAGAGCCCAGCAGACCCGGTGGGCCCGTGTGCCCTGCAGCGTATCAGGACCGGAGAGCCCAGCAGTGTGGTGCTCAGCAGTGGTGGCCTGCCAGCAGCAGACCAGCCGACCAGAAGATTGGAGGGGCCCGTGCGCCCAAGACTGGAGAGCCCGGCAGTGAGGAGCCCGGCAGCGGAGGACCGCCAGCTACAGACCCGCCGACCGGAAGATCGGGGGGGCCCGTGCGCCCAAGACTGGAGAGCCCGGCAGTGAAGACCAGCCGACCAGAAGATCGGGGGGCCCGTGCGCCCAAGACTGAAGAGCCCAGCAGAGTAGAGCCCAGCAGCGGAGGCCTACCAGCAGCTGACCAGCCGACCAGGTGATCGAAGGGCCCGTGCGCCCGAGACCGAAGTGCCCGACGGCAGAAGCCCGCCGACAGCAGCCCAGCCGACCGAGAGATCGTAGGGCCCGTGAGCCCAGGACTGCAGCGCCCAGCAGAGGAGGTCCCGCGCCCCCCCTCGGCAGGAAGAGGACCGCGGACGCCAACAACGAGAAGAGCCCGCGAGCCGGAAGAGGCCCACAAGAAGAAGGAGACCACGAGGGAATGCAGCAGGCCCACACGTCACGGAAGAGGAGACCCGCAGGCTCGCGGCATCCACCCCTCAAGTAAGGTGTCGGAAAGGGGTAGCAAAAGGGGAACCCCAAGTCTCCCACCCACGTGACACATCAGTAAAAACACCCAAAGGGGAACCCCGAGTCTCCCACCCACGTGACACCTCAGTAAACACACCTAAAGGAGCAGAAGGTGAACAGCGTGCCCCAACACGCGAACTTACACCGCAGCAGAACAAGAGAGCCATTGTGCAAAGCCTACTAGGGCACCCCGAGCATCTGCGACGCAGCACTCCATGCTGCACATCAAGAAAACCCACAACCAGGTGATAACACACGCACACCACCTCAGAGGACGTAGGACCACCAAGCGACACCACCATGTCATCTGCAGACGCGCCAAACCCTAATGCACCACCACCACCACCAGGAGCTCCCTCCTCTCATGCAAGCCTAATGAGGAGACCTGCCCCGTTCACGTTAAACCCACACCATGACCAGGGGCAAAGATGGGAAGAATGGATGGAGGAATTTGACGACTTTGTAGGTGCCATTGGCACGCAAGAACCTCCCAACATACTGAGCATATTTGCAAATGTCGCAGGGAGAGAAATCAAAAACATTATAGGCACAATCCCTCCACAAGATCGCACCACGTATGCAAGACTCCTGCAAGCCATTAACGAAAAGCTGGTCATCACACCTAACCGGGACTATGAAAGATACACTTTCAACCAATGTGGCCAGCTACCTCACGAATCAATAGGGGAGTTCGTAATACGTCTCCAAAGGAAAATATCCAAATGTGACTTTGCTAACTTTAATGATGAAGAAGCCATTAGATTACGCATCATAGAGGGGTGTGTATCCTCGATGTTCCGGAAGCACCTCCTCAAGAAACCCTTATCTCTAAAAGAAGTGCTAGACCTAGCCAGGGTCTACGAAAGAGTGGGCATTCAGGCAGCAGCCATTGAGAACCCAAAAAAGGGAGAAACTATAGCCGCAATACATCCCTATGCCCGCCAGCCAAACCCCCAACCAAGGACCAACCAGAGGTACCCGACACAACGAGCACAGGGTGACCGCCAATGCTATCGCTGTGGATTCGAATATCCACACAGAGGACCGTGCCCCGCCATCGGGCAACGGTGCATGAGATGCGGAATGGAGAACCACTTCCAAGTGATGTGCAAGGAACTACTACCGGAAGGGGGATCAACACGCCCACGACCTGCCCCTCGCGTGATGGACGCACATAAAGAACAGCACCACCAAGTGGACAGGAACATACCTCTCGCGCCATCATATCAACGCCCAAACACAGTGAGAGCTCTGGAGGGACTTCAGATTGAACCGGACAGGAAAGACCACGAACTATATGATGCCTATCAGGAGGACTTCATGCGGGAACTAGAACGCGAAGACAACCGCAAAGCGGAAGCACCAGACATCCGGGAACGCGACAGGGAGCCATACCCCTATGCCCCACCACATTATCCACCAGGAGGAAATGAACAACCTCAATACCTGCAAGACGGCTACGACCGAGAGTATGTATGCCTTCTCAGTGTGGAGGAAGAGGACACTGCGGCTCCCAGAGTAACAATTCAAATGGGAAGAGCCCAAAACAGATTTATCGTTGACACATGAGCAACGGTAAACGTCATGAATGAAGACATTTATCGTGAAATAGCCTCGGCATTCCCCACCCAAGAGTCTAAGACACACATCTTCCAATGGGGAGCAGCCCAACCCATGACATCTAAAGGGAAATTTCAATGCGATCTACGGCACAGAGACATCACAACAACCGCCACGATACATGTGATAAGAAGCCCAGCTATTGGCCGCTGCCTTCTCAGTTACAGGACAGCTAACGCACTTGCCCTGATTGACCTACATTATGACCAGTCGGAGGTCATTGAAGGACTACCACTACCATGCGAATCCGTCAGGGCAATGATAGACAGACCATTGGAAAAAAGGGAACTCAAGAACACTTTCCCCAAACTGTTCGAAGGAGTAGGAATGTTAAAAGGACCATGCATCAAACTACACATAGACAAAAATGTCAGGCCAGTTCCACAACACCCACGGAAAGTGGGTTTCCACCTCCAGGAGCAAGTATCAAAGGAAATACAACTTCTCCTCCGGAATGACATCATAGAGAAAGCGGAGGGGCCAACACCCTGGGTGTCACCAATAGTAATTGTCCCCAAGGACAATGGTCGCCTTCGTATATGCGTAGACATGCGCATCCCAAATACTGCCATCCAGAGAGAAAGGCATCCGGGACCAGGATTGGAGGACATGCTAATCAGGTTAAACCAGGCGAGATTTTTCTCAAAACTTGACCTCAACCAGGGCTACCATCAACTCGTCCTGGATCCAGAATCACGGCCCATAACCACATTTGCGACACATGACGGCCTGTTCCGATATAAAAGATTAAATTTCGGCATCTCATCTGCCGCGGAAATATTCCAAGAGACCATCAGGCGTCTCATAGCATCAGAGACGAATGCATTAAACTACAGTGATGACATCCTGATATTTGGGAAAGATCAAGACCAGCACGATAGGGCTCTCAGAAACATCTGCTCCATCCTACAAGATGCAGGGCTAACACTGAATGAGTGCAAGTGCGTCATTAACAGAACAAGTCTCAAATTTTTCGGACACACATTCTCAAACAACGGAATATCTGCAGACCCGGACAAAATAAAGGCCATCACTGAGCTTCGAGCGCCGACGAACACAGCAGAGTTACGCTCGCTATTGGGAATGGCGGGATATTGTGCGCGATACCTTCCGAACTACGCCACAACGACTGACCCGCTCCGCAACCTCCTGAAGAAGAACCAACCGTTCATATGGGACGCACCCTGCCAGGAGGCATTCATAGCGATAAAAGAGGGACTTACCAACAACAAACAACTGGCATATTTTGATCCTAACTGGCACACCATCATCACAGTTGATGCGAGCCCGGTGGGGCTGGGAGCCATCCTAGCACAAACTGACTCTGCAGACAACGGCCACCATGCTATAGTTGCCTACGCCAGCCGAGCCCTGTCACACACGGAAAAAGCCTACTCTCAAGCAGAGAGAGAAAGCCTGGCCGCGGTATGGGCGTGTGAAAAGTACCACCACTTCATCATTGGCCGGAAATTTACCCTAGTGACAGACCACCAAGCCCTCTTATCTATCTTTGGGAACCCCAGGACGAAGATGCCACCCCACATAGAGCGATGGGGGATAAGACTACAGGAATACGATTACACCATTATCCATAAACCAGGAGGAGACGCAAACCCAGCGGACTATTTATCCAGACACCCCCTACAGGACAAAGATGACACTTTGGCACATGAGGCCACTGAATATGTCCTGTACCTATCGTCAAATGCCATGCCGCCCACCATCTCGACCACGACGTTCGAGGAAAGGAGCAAAGCCGACCCAACGATCAGGGCCGCTATCACACTTACCCGCTCCAACAAATGGAGAGAACGCCACTCAAGCAGAACTGAAGAAGGAGATGTAGACCAGAAAGAATTGGACCGGCTAGCCAAAGTAAAAGATGAGCTTATAGCAACTGACCAAGGGCTGCTACTACGAGGAAAGAGGTTAGTAGCACCAAAAGACCTAAGAAAGACACTAGCAACGCTGGCACACGAAGGACACAGGGGAATCGACAACACAAAAAGGTTCCTCAGGAACTATATCTGGTTCCCATAAATGGACATGATAGTGGAGGACATGCTCAGACACTGCAGACCCTGCCAACTGGCAGCCCAAGGACCAAACCCAAACCCCCTCCAACTCACCACGCTCCCAACGAGACCCTGGCAAAAGGTCGCAATGGACTTTTATGGACCCGTAGAAGAGGGAGGGTATCTATTAGTAATAATAGATGAGTACTCAAGATTCCCATTTGTTAAGCAAACACCCTCGACATCCTTCGCTGACAATGCACCCATAGTGGATGAACTTTTCAGCGAATGGGGCATCCCCAATGTCGTGAAGACTGACAACGGGTCCCCTTTCCAGGGACGGGAATTCGCAAACTTTGCAAAGCACCTAGGCTTCTCCCATCAAAAAATCACACCACTCTGGCCCCAAGCCAATGGGATGGTCGAACGGTTTATGGCCACAATCAAATTGACCCGACAAAAGGCAGTAGCGGAACAGACACCCCATCCGAAAGCCATCTGCAGCATGCTCCGAAGCTACCGGAACACTCAACATGACGCAACTGCAAAGCCACCCGCTGAACTCATGGTGAGATACCAACCCAGGACGCGTATCCCACGATGGGAGGACTACACACCGGAAGAAGACCTAGCCATCAGGGAACGCGACGCGGAGAAACGAAGGAAAGCCAAGCAATGGGCTGACGCAAGGAGGAGAGCAAAGGAACAACAGCTGGAAGTTGGACAAACAGTACTGGTCCGACAAACACAGCGCAAGAAAACGGACACTCGATACCATCCAGAGCCAAGAATCATCACAGCCATCAAAGGGCCCATGGTCACGGCAACTGGAGAACTAGGGGACATTACCCGTAACTCCTCATTCTTCAAGAAGCTATATCTGGAAGAACCTGAACCACCAGAGATACCCGACGAGAGCCTCAATGAGGAAGAGGAAACGGAACCCCCAATAGAGTCAAGCGGCGAGAGCCGAGAATCACCAGGGAGACCCCCTAGGACAATAAAGAAACCGGTGAGGCTCATCGAACAGATGTAGCTGGACTGTCATGATAAGTACGGGGGAGGTGTTACACATGAATAAAAAAGACACTGTCCCTTTAAGGGCAGCCAAGGAGAAAGAGTGGGAGGAAAGACGGAAAGGGAGGGGCTGGAGGGAGGGGACGGCAGTTGGAGTTTGGAGGTGAATAAAGTTGGTTCACCATAGATTTGGCTCCGCGTCATTTGTAGCCCTGAGTGCGTGCGTATGAGCGGGGTCCAACAGGCCAGATAATCCCTTTTCTTGGATTCCCTGTCTGTAGGGAGATTGGAGGTGGACATGGCCGGTCTAGAGTTCACTTCAGCGCCTTGTACCATCCTTCTGATGTGGGGTGAGATGACAGGAAGGGTAAATCCTCCCTAGTCGGCTTGTATTTTTTAGTGAGTTCTGCATCCACAGTTGGCTTGGAACATGGTCAAAGATGGGCATATTAAATGGCAATGGGCCTCATTACACGTAGTGCGGTAACCCATGGTGCTATTAGCACCATGGTTCATGGTGGTAATTTACCGGTACCGCCTTGGAGGAAAGGGGAATTACTGCCCTATTCCAAGGTTGGGAAGGCGGTAATTCCGCCTTCCTCCATTGCCCTTACCCATTCCCATTTTTTTTTGCTCTATGGGAATGGGGAAGGCGCTAATTACGGTACCGCAAATTTCGGTACCGTAATTAGCACCCTGGTCCCTTTGCGGGTTGGTTTTTAACGCCTGCTTAAAAGTAGGCATTAAAGTACCAAGCCGCAAAGGGACCCCGGTACCGGTGACCTTACCGGTACCGGTAAACTCTTACCGCACTACGTGTAATGAGGCCCAATGTCCTTTCTGTTTGCGGTCCCTTATACAGCTAGTCAATTAATTCATAGGCAGATGGGTTTAGCTGGGGTACCTAGACCCAAGGCCTCGACTACCGTTTCAACAGTCGTTTTGTACTGTGCATTAGGGTGGCAGTAAGAAGTGGCATGTTGCAGATCCAGGTTGGAAGACATGTCAAACGCGCTTTTGTCATGCAATCCTTTGACCAGAGCAGGCACATTTGCTTGGTCAGAGAAGAAATCGTCTCCTCCAGTCAACCCCCCCATAGGCTCAAAGCCAAAAAGCACTTGTTCCCCTTGTCATATATATCGACCTCATAGAGTGTAGTTTTTTTACCAGGCTTATCGGTGCCAGCGCCTCATGGCCCCTCGGACCTAGAGCCTGTTCCCCAGCCGTTGTGCTTGAGAATGAGGGCGTAGGACCAGACATGGCCACTTTGGTGCCAGAACCTCTGGGTGCAACTGTTGACATCTTCGCCTGCAGCGTCAACACCAGAGTCGTAACTGCTGCAGCTTTCTGGAAAAGCTGGAGCATTTTCCCCTTGAATGCCTCCCACTCATTCCTCGAAGCGCGCTGGGTTGGGCAGATCTTACTGAGTTCCTCAGACGGATTGTTGGAGTCCTGTCTGTGTAGATGGTGTCTCTTTCTTGTGGGATGATAAAGAGGACGAATGGCTCCGGGGGGTGCAAACATGTCTTCGCCTTCTTGCGATGCCTGTCCTTTCTTTTGGGCATGGGGCCTCCGGTATCTTGGCCCGACAACCTGATGGTCAAACGCTCGGGGGACTTCGATGGACACTGCTGGAGCGCCAATTTCACTGATCGCTCCCTAAGGGATTCTATTTTTTTTTTTTGCAGAAGCCGCACTCCTTGATATTGTGGTTTTTACCCAGACACCACATGCAGATGCCATGAGGGTCGGTGATCAACATTATCGAGTTGCAGTCCTGGCAACCCTTGAATCCTGAAGGCTCAGGGTCAAACATATCGACGAACGTCAAATAGAATATTTCTCTCTCTTGAAAATGTTCAGAAAGAATAACTTACTCACCGTAATGATCTTTCTATGGATTCTTCTCCCGCAGATTCTTCATCTTGATAGATATCCATCATCCAGCTCTGGTGCTAGGAAACCATTTGCCAGGGGGTGTAGTGGACCTCGACTGACGGACCTCCTCGACGGAAGTGACGTCAGGTGTCGTATATATAGCACGTCACTACGCCCCATGCTTAATTTCCTCCCTTTTTACCCCCCGCACATGAAAGCTGCAGAAGGAAGAACCACAGGAGGCCAGTCTGCTGGTAAAAAAAATTAACAAGGGTACACCCCAAAACAGGGTGATCCCACACAACAATGATTTAAAAAATGTATTATTATTATTATTATTATTATTGTATGCGACACAAGCGGCCATCTAAGAGCCATCACCAGATGACTTCTCGTTTGGACAGAAGTGACAAGCCACATAACTTTTTTGAGTGGGGATGGATGGGATGGTCGATGAGGAATCTGCAGGAGAAGAATCCATAGAAAGATCATTACAGTGAGTAATTTCTCCTTCAATGGATTGCCTTTCTACTGCAGATTCCTCATCTTGATAGACTCCCCTAAGCAGTTAGAATAATGGAGGAGGGCAGAAAGTTTTAAACAAGTAGATTCTCTAGAACCGCCCTACCAAACCGTGGCTCAGCTCCCTGTGCAACATCCAAGACATAGTGCTTGGTGAATGCATGCAAGGATGACCAAGCGGCTGCCCAACATATGTCCCTAACAGGAACCCTTCTTTGGAGGGCTGTAGAAGCCGAAACCCCTCTGTTGAGTGAGCCCTGATGCCTGCTGCAAGCTCCCTCCATGCCGAATGGTAGTACTCGGATATGCACAACAAAATCCAACGTGACAGGGTTTGTTTGGTTATGGCAAGACCTTTTAGAGTCAAAGAATGGGCCACAAATAACTTGTCCGACTTCTGGAACCTGGATGTGCGAGAACATAGAAGCTTAATGCTCTCTTGGGATCAAGGAAGTGGAACCGCTTTTCCTCTTTCGAGGGATGTGGAGGAGGGTAAAAGACAAGGCAAATCGATAGACTGGGACAGGTGAACCTCTGAAACCACCTTAGGAAGGAACCCGGGCCTGACTTTGAGAGAGACTTTCTGGCGAAAGAAATTTAGGAAAGGAGATCTGCAGCACAAAGCCTGCTGCTCGCTAATCCTCCTGGCAGATTTCATTGCAACCAAGAAGGCTGTCTTAAGGCTGTCTTAAGGGATAACAGCCGTAAAGAACATGAGTGCATAGGCTCAAATGGAGCCGCCATCAAGAAGGTCAAAACCAGATTAAAATCCCAAGGTGGGACAACAAAAGGGGTTGGCGGAAACTTATTGAGAAGGCCCCTCAGGAATTGGGCCATGACTGGAATAGTAAAGAAGGGGACCTCTTGAACACAGACAGGGCCGCCAAATACCCTTTGACTGTGGCAACCTGAAGTCCTGAAGAGGTCTGTGACAGAAGGAACTCCATCACTGTGGTGGTGGGGCAAGATATAGGGTCAACCTTGTGTTCCCTGCACCATGCCTCAAATCTTCTCCACCTGCACGCGTACAGAGATCTTACAGAAGGTCTGCGTGCAGCCAGCAACACCTCAAGTACCTCCTCTGAGAGGTCCTAGTCATCATACTTCATCGTCTCAAGAGCCACGCAAGTAGGTGGAGGCAATCCGGGGTCAGACCCCGACTGGGTCAGGAGATCTGGGTGCCGAGGCAACCACTGATGCGGACAGATGGCCAGATCCAAGAGATCGAAGTACCACATCATCCTTGTCCAATGCAGGGCGATCAAGATCATGGTCGCTCGAAACCTCTTCAACCTCCTGAGATCCCAACGGATGATAGGAATTGGGGGAAGGCATAGTGGAGAGGGAATGTCCAATCCACCAGAAACACAGCCCCCCTTGCGCCGTACGCTGGACATTCCCTCGAGCAAAACTGTTTGCACCTCCTGTTGGACTCTGTGGCGAACAGATTCACTGCTGGGGTACCCAAGAGAGTGAAGACCTCCTCTAGGACTTCCTGGCACTTTTCCATTGTCAGACTGTGCTCTGCCTGCTCAGAGCATCCACCAAGGTGTTCTTTGTCCCCGCTAGATGATTGGCTGAGATTTGGATCTCCCATAACCAGACCCACAGCTGCATTGCCTCCGTGCAGAGGGGGCGGGAGTGCATACCTCCCTGCTTGTTGAGGTAGTGCATGGCCACTGTGTTGTCCGTCAGGACGAGGACATGCTTCCCTCCGAGAGACAGGGCAAAGGCCCTCAGGGCTAACCTGATGGCCCATAATGCCAGTCTGTTGATGTGCCACCGGGCTTCTGATGGAGACCAGAGGCTGCTAACCTGTAAATCCTCGCAGTAAGCACACAGCCCTTCAGAGACGCATCCATGACCGCTCGGGCCTGAGGCCAAGGAGGCCAGAAGGTTTCCTCTGCCATGAGATTGCTGCGCATGTTCCACCAGCTGAATTTGCGGACTACAAGCTTGGACACTCAGAGGTGATCCGTGAGTGCTCCCAGATACTGAGACCACTTGTCCCTAAGGAGAAACTGAAGGGATCTCATGCGCAGCCTGGCCTCTGGCACTAGAAACATACAGGAGGCCATGAGACCCAAAAGGAGGAGGAAAGAAGCCGCTTGTAGGGTGGCATGGTTCTGAAACAAATGCACCATCTGGGCTATATTACTGACTCTCTTCGGGAGGAAAAGCCTTCCCTACCCGGGTGTCCAGGACTGCTCCGCTGAACTAGTGTCAAATGGGACTTCATGTTGAGGCCCAGCCTGCACAGTAGTAGGCATGTGTCTTCCAGATGGGACAAAACTTGTCCTGCTGACCTGTTCTGAACATTCTGGGAGAAGCCAGAAGTCTTGAGGTAGGCTTGCCTCCTCATTACCGCTGCTGAACCCATTGATCAGCCAACGCAGTCTGCTACATCCAGGCCTGTTTGCAATGACTGTTTGGCTCCTTCCCATCCTCCACCAGCTGTACAAATCTGTCCTGCATGGCACCCTCAGGTACATATTCAGCAGCATGTTCCGCAGCTTTTCACAAGCTGAAGGAGTAATTTGCGAATCCACAGGCTATGTTTGTGGCTTTGAGCGCCATGCTGCCAGAGGTGAACACCTAGTTGGCCAATGCGTCTGATTTCTTTCCCTCTTCTTTCTCTCTCTGTCCATAGGCAGATTGGAAATAGATGCCACTGGTCTGGTGAAAATAGTGGCAGCCTGTATAACCAACCCTTCCGGGAAGGGTGTGTGGCGAGTAAAGAAGGGTCTAATCTTGCCGGCCTATACTTCCCTGTAAAATTGTCATTTACTGGGGGAATAGTGCAAGGGTGCTGACATAAGGAGGATAAAGGGTCTGCAACGGATGGGTTAAATGGCATATTAGCTGAAGCAAATACAAATCTACCAAACCAGTGTCAGTGCTGAAAGACAATGGTCCAAGTGAAGCAGCACAATAAGGTCATTGGCCAAAATATGTCATCAAAAGGTTTTTATGTAATGTAATTCAAACACAGAACTGCCACTTGGTGGTTTGATTCTTGAGACTGGAGTGGGTTTGCCGCTTGTTTGCATGTTTCCCTTTGTCTGGCCCTTGATCCTCTTCCTCTTCCTCCTTGGAGGACGTGGTGGGAGTTGTGGTAATTCGCCTAAAGGGACATTGAACCGTACTGTTTTGTTTGTCTGTGCAGTTGGATTAGGTATATTGCCTTTTTTATAGCGTTTGATTTCAGCCAGAAAACCTCTGCGTTGATGTGTGAGCGATGGAGTAAGACACTGGTTTGTTAGATTTGTATTTGCTTCAGCTTAATGGTCGAGTTGCGCAATATAATAGAGGTGACATTCTCTTGTTGTTTTTTCTAAATTGAGTAGTTTTGGGGTAACTACTAGTCCCTCTAGCGCGCACCAGCCCGGCGTTTTCCTTGATTACCTCACCAATAGATTATGAATTGTGTTCCCTTCGCAATTTCTTCTACAGCCCAGCGCCTCCTTCATACGGCAGACCTCATCTTTGCTTTCCTAAATGGCATATTATGCTCAACTGTGGGACCCTCGTTCAGGATATCAGTAAGCTCATACCCTGGAAGAGATATGGTAGAGACCTTCAATCCAAGGGTGTAAACAACCCTGTCAACAAGAGCTCTGAACGTGACATTAGCAGGAGTATAGGGTTGGTTTTGCTGCAACCCAAGATCTAGAGATGTATCCAGACCACTAGTGTCCTGTAAACCTTGAGCCAGGGTCAATAAATCGGCCAGGTTGTTGAAAATAATCGGTGACGCCGGCTCCCGTGTAAACAGGGTTGACCTGATCATCGGGGTCATCGATGCTGAAAATGGACTGTATCGAGTCAAAGAACTCTGATCTTGATAACGGCACAAATGAACAATCGCCGACTGTCGGCACCAAAGACTTGACCGCCGACGGAATAGGCTTTGAAGCCAAAGCCGCTTTCGATGCCAATGGTTCTTTCAGCACAGAGGGACGCTCGGACAACCGATGATTTATGCCTAGTAGGCATGACGCCCGAAGGCGTTAACGACATCGACGGCATTGACAGAGTGGCCGGCTTGGGGTTGGGAGCAGCAAACACCGCTTTTTCCACCAGGGCTTGCTGGTTGTGTACCGGAGCCACACCTAGAACAGCTTGCTGTTTAAACAGATTGAGCATAGAAGTTTTAAAACCTTCCCACTCTTCCCGAGGGCTTACTTCATTCCGACAATGAGCCTGACTCTCATCGATGGCGGTGGTGCCGCTTCTTCTTCCGTGACAACTAGGTATGACTCCTGGAATGGGACCATTTCTTGGTCTTCTTGCTATGTCATTCCCTCCCCTTGTCGGTGTGGGCCCGCCAGTTTCGGCCTCTGAAGCCCAGACGAGAGGCTGCACTGTTGATTTGGCTGATGGTCAGCCCAAAGCCAGTTTCCCGGCGCTCTTACATAGGGTCTTCGGCTGCATCTTTGCGCATGATGTGCAGGTCTCCTTGTCGTGACCAACACCTAGACACCACATAAAGACGTTGTGGGGGGTCGTACCGATATTTTGGCCTTGCAATCGTGGCATCGCTTGAAGCCCGAAAACCGGTGAGACCACATTATGTAGAGGCTTTCTCAGTTACTATTTGGTACAAAAGAACGTCGAGTAAACTTGAGTCATGTTCCCAATGCAGCATGCTAGCGCACAGAAGTAAGGAACTGAAGCATGGGGTGTAGTGACATGCTATATATACGACGCATGATGTCACTTCTGGAGCCGACACTCGAGAGTCAGGCAAGACAGATCGACGATTGACAGCTGAGTCGAGATGCACTATGGCCCCTGGCAAAAGGTTTCCAAGCAGCAGAGCTGGATGATGGATATCTATCAAGATGAGGAATCTGTGGGCTAAAGGCAATCCATTGAAAGCAGCGTGCTGAGAGTGCGGAAAAAAGGAAGAGGGACTGGGGTGTAGTGACGTAATATACATACGGCCAATGTCATGTCTGGAGATTCTCCTAATCAGTGACAACAATTTCTCCGTTACCATTCTCTGAGATGTTGAATAAACCTGCAATTGTGGGTACAAAGAGAATGCTATAGTGAGATGCATGGCTATTGCTTGATATTTGAAACTCTCTTTGGGGATTACACAGAAAGTGTGTGGTGTTCAAAGGTGTGAAGAGATATGTGCACGGTGATGGCAGGATGCCGAGATCAAGAGTTAATTATGTTACACTAGGCCCAGCTAATGCAGGTTAGGGTGTGATATCAATCCCCCAGTCACAGCAGGTCTGTTTGAGAAGGTGGATGGGGTAACCCAGCCCAGAGGGAGAATCCTGGCGATAGAGCTAGTTAAAATTAACAGAAGAGGAGAGAAGACAGAGAGCTCACGGGCGGCAGAAGGAAGAATTCCTGTATGTTTCCGAAATAGGTGGTAAGAGCCAATGAACACCCTGTATAAGAGTACATCTGCCTTGTTCTACAAGCAAATTCACACCATGGAACCATGCTCCTATGTGTGAATAATTCATGATTAACAGCTCTTCACCAAAGATAATGTCAGGAGTGTTGTTTTGTATAAGCAAATCGGTATTAAGAAATCGTGGCCACCGATCTCTATGCACTTCACAAATCATATGTCGAACAAAAATAGAAAACATAACGAAAAAATTACCGGAAACCATTACATTAAGTATGTGAGTTTTGTTTAGTGGACTACATTTTCTTCATTAAGAGTCCCTGATGATCTTATATTATAGACAGAGGCAGGGGTATGCCATAACAGTATTGGAACCATTCTGAACCAGTACTACATACCTAGTGTGTAGTTGAAACAGGTGTTAGGCATGCACTGAGCTTGGAAGTGCACAATGCTGAAAGCAGCCTTCCGAATTACAAACAGGTAGCACCACTTTTTAACTAGAAAGTCAGAAAAAAACATTAATAAATAACATAGTGAAAGGAGAGATTTCAGAGCTTGAAATGTTGGCAACTTGATGTACAGGCTTGTAACCTTGAATTGAAGGCTTGTTATTTTCAGGTGGGTGAAGCTCGAAATCCAGACTGCTAGTCTTAACTAGGCTTTCCAATGCGAGTGTGGTAAGTGCAATGGGACTGGCGGCCTTGGGCGACCACGGAGAAGTAATATGATCTTGTGGATTGGCACCAGTGCCCATTCTCATGGACAGAGTCCACAATCTGGGAGATGAACAGTCAGAGGGCAAACAGTTCCTTCTGCGTGAGGGGATGCTCTGAGTGGCGAGTGGTATTATATTGTGGAAATAGACAGTACGAACATACTATAAGCATAGATTGCTCAACCTCAGCCACTTTGCATAATAACAACTGGACATAAACATCATGGGAATCCAAAACACAACAAATACGAGGGTGTCAAATAGGGAGAGGGCTAACATAAGCGGCCATTTTCTACACCCCTCCCAGAATTGGTGTACGGTGCCTGCATGTCCATTGGTCAACTAGATAAGGCAACAGATGACACATATGTGGGAGGTGTGGGGAAACTTGTCAGGGTGTGTGAGAATAACTGTACCTACTCCAGGGGCTGGGATACAGTGATGGTAAATCTCACTGCAACCACCTCAAAAGATCACCTGAATGACAGTCAAGAGCACTTGACTACAAGGGGTAGTGTCTTCCCAGCAGCTTGAAAGAAGAAGAACCCTGAAGTCAGTCCCAGAACGGGTGGGGGGAGGGTTTCACTAGAGAATTAAACACTGGATAATCCTGCAACTCTGGCAGAAGCACCTGCTTATGGGGAAGGATACACATGTGACTTCTCTCCAGTGCATAAAGGTGTGATACAACACAAGGGCACGAACTAGATACATGTGGATCTGTGAGGATTGGTGATTTCTCAGATCGTAAATAGGAGAGGTTCACTGTACAAACCGAGAGTAAGATAGTTCCTCTATTTAATGTAGCAGGAATGTGTATTATGGAAGGATTAAGCTGTATCTCTTATTAATCATTTTGAACACAGAGTTAGCTGCTACCCTCAGCTCTAAATATCACTTAGGCAGCAGGTACTCAATCTGTAGTATCAGCAACTGGTAGACAAATGCTAATGACTGAGCCCTTCTAAGGATTGTGGGTGGAAGATGTTGTTAAAAGGCTCAAACACTACATTTTAAATGAAATTTGAATTGTCAGACAGGTTTGAATGTGCACAAGTGGAACTTGGAAATAATGTCAACCAGATTTCTGTATGCAGAAGTATCAGTATTCTTCTTCCAACAAACACATTCAAACCTGCCACTATATTGTCTGCTTTAAATATCAGGGGCATAGAGGGTAGATAAAGTGGCAAAAGATTTTGACTTATCAAAGGCAGCTATGTATGTTGTTTATTCAGGAGTCCCGACGTGCTACAGTAGGAATCCAGAAGCCAAAGAGAAGACGGGTGTGGGTGGTGATAGGTTAATAATATACAATAAGCAAAAAAGGGGTGGAATACCCATTCACAAATAATTTCCTATGACACCATGATCATATACTGATTGAGATTGAAAACCTCAGGTACGCTAGCACCCCAGCTAAAAAGGCTACTGAACATCTATGGCGAGAGCAAAGATTTGACGGACCTTTTGCCCATACGTGGGGGAGGGGCGACTTGCAAAGGTGTGTGAGAAGACCTGTATCTACTCTTAGGCCTGTGAGACAGTGATGGTAAATAATCTCATTGAAACCAACTCAACTGAACTTTTTTTAAATCAACAGGTAAAAATTGTAAGTACTCTGTACTTTAGAGAACTATGATGTTGGGGTTGGAGAGGGCACTTCAGTTGTGTAATACATCCCATAATGGGCAAGTCCTTGTAAGGTGAAAGATCATCCAATATATCATCCGGTCAAGTGGCACAGGGAGTAGAGCGCTCGCTTTGACATCCGTGCAAAGCCTGCTAACGCAGGTTTGAATCCTGACAGGGCCGAACTCAGCCTTTCATCCTTCAGAGGTCGATAAATGAGCACCACACACCCTGGGTAATAATAAGCAGCGCTCAGATACCCGAGGGTTCATAGCACTATATAAATGCAAAATTATTATTATAGGAGCAATGAAACTAGGATGACAATGTAGAATGTTTGGGTTGGGTCATGCATCATGGAGTGCTCTATAACCCTAAGCATGAGATTGCTCTTTTTGTTCTCATCCCCTTCAATAAGACTTTATCCCTTACATGAAAGTTATTGACTTCTGCCTGCTTTGATCTGCATTCACATGGTTATTCGTATAGCAAAATGCTTGCAAACAATACCTAAAAAGCCCTCTGTGGGGACTGAACCTCATGATTCTTAATGATAAGGAGTTTGGGGAAGGTCTGGAGCCTTCAATCCTTGAATTATGGGGGCATGTTAGAAGGGGAACAATGAGGCACCTTAACAATTCGTTTTTTTAAAGGCGCAACATCAGTGAGAAATTTCTAGTTCAGATACTACACAAGGAGAACGTTTCAATTAGCCAGAGAGATTGAAGAAAAAAACAAGTTACTAACTTTTTTTTACTCCTACGTCCCGTCCCCTTTCCTCCATATTTGTGGAAGATTTACAAGCACTGATGGCTGATGTATATAACTGGGTTAATGCATTAAAAAACCCTGAATTAAAGAGGTTTCTGATGACCGCTTGACCAAATTGAGCGTCAGGTCTTGAGCTGAGGTTGAGACAATAATGTTGGCAGAATGCCGTGGGGAGGCCCCAAGTGGCCACGTTGGCGATGGTTTCCCAAAGAACATAATTTTGGAAAGCTATCAAGGATGCCATTTGGGGGTCACAAGGGGTTAGTTTCAACCCCTGGCACAACCTTGCAACCCCCACCTAAAATAAATAAATAATACATTTGAAAAAAGAAATCTTTTTTTTTGCAAAAAATAAACGGGTGCTCCTGGTGTAGCGGGCCCTTCACATCAGGGTGAAAGCTGGGCCGGGGAGGCACTCAGTAGAGGTTGGAACTGACCGTGACATGTGGCACATGTCACATGCCACATGCAGCTCCAACCCCTTTTCCCCTGGCTTCCTTGCAGCTCACATACAGGAACCAGGAAGCTCTCTGAGTTTCCTGGTTCCTGTTTGTGAGCAGCAAGGAGGAGCCGAGGGGGCCTGGAAGGAGGGACCGAAGCTGTAAGAAAAAGGTAAGAAGGCTTTTTCTTTGTAATATGATGTGTGTTTTGCATGAGTGAAGTGCATGTTAGATGGATGTATGTGAATGGTGGGTGAATGAGAAGTGATGTGATGTGAGTTTTTGAATGTTCTGGGTGGGTGGGTGTGTGCCTGTGCGCAGAGAATATAATGAGAGGATGTAAGAGAACGTGTGAATGACTGGTGGGTAAATGAGAGGTGATATGATGTGTGTTTTTGAATGTTCTGGGTGGGTGGGTGTGTGCCTGTGCACAGAGAATGTAATGAGAGGATGTAAGAGAACGTGTGAGTGACTGGTGGATAAATGAGAAGTGATGTGATGTGTGTTTTTGAATGTTCTGGGTGGGTGGGTGTGTGTGTGCCTGTGTAGACAATATAATGAGTGGATGTAAGAGAAGGTGTGAGTGACTGGTGGGTGGGTGAATGAGATGTGATGTGTGTTTTTGAGTGTTCTGGGTGGGTGCATCTGTGCCTGTGTAGAGAATGCAATGAGTGGATGCAAGATAAGGTGTGAGTAACTGGTGGGTGAATGAGAAGGGATGTGTGTTTTTGAATGTTCTGGGTGGGTGTTTGCCTGTGCACAGAGAATGTAATGAGAGGATGTAAGAGAAGGTGTGAGTGACTGGTGGGTGGGTGAATGAGAAGTGATGTGTGTTCCTTAGTGTTTTGGGTGGGCGGGTGTGTGGCTGTGTAGACAATGTAATGAGTGGATGTAAGAGAAGGTGTGAGTGACTGGTGGGTGAATGTGAAGGGATGTGATCTATGTTTATGAGTGTTCTGGGTGGGTGGGTGTGTCCTGTGTAGAGAATGCAATGAGAGGATGTAAGAGAAGGTGTGAGTGACTAGTGGATAAATGATAAGGGATTTAATGTGTGTTTTGGAATGTTCTGGGTGGGTGGGTGTATGTGTGTGTGCCTGTGTAGAGAATGCAACGAGTGGATGTAAGAGAAGGTGTGAGTGACTGGTCGGTGGGTGAATGAGAAGAGATGTGTGTTCTTGAGTGTGTTCTGGGTGGTTGAGTGTTCTGGGTTAGTCTGCCTGTGTAGAGAATGCAATGTGTGGATGTAGGAGAAGGTGTGAGTGACTGGTGGGTGAATGTGAAGGGATGTGATCTATGTTTATGAGTGTTCTGGGTGGGTGGGTGTGTCCTGTGTAGAGAATGCAATGAGAGGATGTAAGAGAAGGTGTGAGCGAATGGTGGGTGAATGATAAGGGATGTAATGTGTGTTTTTGAATGTTCTGGGTGGGTGGGTGTGTGCCTGTGTAGAGAAGGCAATGAGTGGATGGAAGAGAAAGTGTGAGTGATTGGTGGGTGAATGAGAAATGATGTGATGTGTGTTTTTGAATGTTCCGGGTGGGTGGGTGTGTGCCTGTGTAGAGAATGTAATGCGTGGATGCAAGAGGAAGTGTGAGTGACTGGTGGGTGAATGAGAAGGGATGTGACGTATGGTTTGAGTGTTCTGGGTGGGTGGGTGTGCCCTGTGTAGAGAATGCAATGAGAGGATTTAAGAGAAGGTGTGAGCGACTGGTGGGTGAATAATAAGGGATGTAATGTGTGTTTTTGAATGTTGTGGGTGGGTGTATGTGTGTGTGCCTGTGTAGAGAATGCAATGAGTGGATGTAAGAGAAGGTGTGAGTGACTGGTGGGTGAATGTGATATGATGTGTGTTTTTGAATGTTCTGGGTGGGTGGATGTGTCCCTGTGTAGAGAAGGCAATGAGTGGATGGAAGAGAAAGTGTGAGTGGTTGGTGGGTGAATGAGAAATGATGTGATGTGTGTTTATGAATGTTTCGGGTGGGTGGGTGTGTGCCTGTCTAGAGAATGTAATGAGTGGATGCAAGAGGAAGTGTGAGTGACTGGTGGGTGGATGGGAAGTGATGTGATGTGTGTTTTTGAATGTTCTGGGTGGGTTGGGGTGTTCCTGTGTAGAGAATGCAATGAGTGGATGGGTACGTGCGTGTGTAGAAAATGCAATGAGTGGATGTAAGAGAAGGTGTGTGTGAGTGACTGGTGGGTGAATGAGTATGAATGTGATGGTGTGTTTTTGAATGTTCTGGGCCGGTGGATCTATGTGTGCGGCACTTGTGTAGACAATACAATGGGTGGAGGTAAAAAAAGATGTATGATTGAGTGGCTGGTGGGTGAATGAGAATGAATGCAATGGCATGTTTCTGAATGTTCTGGGTGGGTGGATGTGTACCTGCGTAGAGAATACAGTGAGTGCATGTAAGGGAAGGTGTGAGTGACGGCCAAGTCGGGGAATGAGCATACATGTGGTTGTGTGTGTTTGAATGTTCTGGGTGGGGTTTGGTCTGTGCCTGTGTGGTGAATACAGTGTAAGCCAGTGCGAGAGCAGATGTATGAGTGAGTGACCTGTGGGTGAAAGGGAATGCATGTGTGTGTAAGGCCCTGGGAGACTGGGACCACTAGAGCATTTTTGCCACATCCTTTATTGACTTTGATATTTTACTGGTATTTTTGGGCACATGTGTGCCATTGCCTGGATAGATTGCCATTTTGGTTCAGTCAGTCTAGCCATTGCTTACTGTGGCATGACATTTAGTACTCAGCATCTTTAAAAAAGCAAGCATGATAAGTAGTCTTACCTCGCTAGACTGATGTTTTGGTGTAGCAGCCTGTATATTCTTCACAGCAGCATGACTTTTTATTAACTGAGCATCTATGATGAATCATGCAAGGTAAGTGTTCTTATGGGTCTAGACTGGCTTACATTGGAACCAGTTTGGACAGGTTTTCCTATTGCGACATGTCACTTTTAATGCCCAAACCAATGGGAGTATGTACTTACATAGGAGTACTGGCATATATTGACAGAGCCAGTTTTGTGCCCAGTGCCAGTAATGATATTATAGAAAAACCTCTTAAAGCGAACATAAGTATGGTCTTATATGGGAATACTAGCATATGTTGGTGGAGCCAACATGTAAATGTATGGGCACAGCCAGCATACAAATGTTTTTTATAATGGCATATATTGCAGGGACCGACATGATAATGCTTTGGGAAATGCCCTGTGCACTTTTGGTGACTTGCATCTATTGTACTTTTTTCATGATTTACCCTACAACCTACAAAACCAATTGTTGTTTTTTTACTCACATTGTAGGCCTTTTACCCAAATTTTCCCAAAAAGTGTGCTTTGTAATGCACCATTTTAACCCATTATTCAAAACATTTACTCTGGGGAGGGAGAAGAATCTCCCGGGGCTCCCCCAAACACATTTTCGTTAGTCCGGGCTCCCTCGCTATGATCAGTCGCAATCACATACTTGTGGCAAATATTTACACCCTCAAAAAAAAAAGAAAACACCAGCGACCACTGGTGGCTGCTATATTAGTGGACCAGGCACCGCCCCTTCTCTTTATGTTACGTTAAAGATTTAAACTTTGATTGAAAAACATATTTACTTCTTTCACTTGCAGTAGTGCATGCCCATGGAGCAGTATAATCATCATGGACATTCTGCACACGTGGTGATGCGGACCGGGCCGGGTTATAGCGTCCTCTGTGTTTTGAGAAGGAACTAAGGGAGGCCCCCACAGCATGGCTCGCAAGGGAGCTGCCAAATTTTGTGCTACGCCATTGAGCACCACTGGGTCTGACAAAGGGGTAGTCTGCAGTGCGTGCTTTGGAGTCTGCCAGTGAGTCCCTGTGAGAGAAGCAACTTGTGGGTGTTTTCAATTTTAAATAACTGTGTGGTGCTTTGAATGTATGTGTGCACCAATGATCTTACATCAAATGGTGTCCTCTGGCACCCAGAATTACGCTTAGATAATAAAAACTACTGGACAAATCATGCCTCTGTCTGTGCCATGGTTCTTATATCTGGCTGAAATGAGAGCACCTGGAAACAGGTGCTAGATGCATCTAATAAATCTGAAGGTCATTTGCCATCACTTCCTGTGATGTCACTTGGGAGTCGGGTCAAATTGTATCACTTCCTGAGATGTCATCAGGGGGTCAAGGTTGTGTGATGTCACTTCCGCTACCTCTGGCATTTTGGTGAAATGACATCCCTGAAAGCTATAGAGGCAGCTTTACACCACACCAGATGTGTGTGAATGCCCTTGGGGGTCTGAAGGCCCTGTACTTTGTGGGCTTCCGTAATGCAGGAAACTATCCAGTAGGAACTTGAGGCCTTAGAGGCCTGTGTTCCTTTCTTATTTTTGAATGTCACGAAAAGGTGAGAAGAGGTTTTAAAGTTCTTTGTCCTATCGAGACTTATGAGCTCTCCTGACGCAGGGTCTGGAAAATTTGATGTGATGTTCCCTGTCTGAGGAAGACCACAAATCGAACACCTCCAGATGACCTAGCATCACCACCCAGCCAAATAGGGAAGAATCTGCTTTTAATGTGATATGAGACGGCTCCAGAAAGGGGGATCCCACTGAAAGATCACCAGTGGAGGTTGGGAGTAATCTCTGGGGTCACCCAAATCAAATGGGAGTCTGGATATGTTGTTTGCAACCGGTTCTGTCTGAGCATCAACAGTGAGCGGTTACATGTGATTTCATTGAATGATAAAACAAATAATTACATTTTAATGGATAAAAAACAACTAATTTCTTTTTTGTGGTTTTTTGGGGGGTTCCCCAGCCCAAATCCGCCCCTTTTTTTGTAATACTTTTCTGCCACCCCCAAAACCACTATTTCCACTCCCAACCTCATTTTTATTTTTTTCCAAAATTAGTTATTTTCATATTAGTTGCTTTTTCAGTTGTTCAAATGTCATTAGTTGTTTTCTATTCGATATAATCACTGCATACCCATTGAACGTCTCATCTTTAACCATGGTAGCGGAAGGGCTAAGAGGTAGGCTGCCAGTAAGCCCAGAAACCCCTGGAACCACCATGCTGATCAGTGGGTGGAGTTCAGGAATAGGGTGCATGCATGTGTTAGGTCTCTCATCCTGTCGTCCATTAAAAAGAACTTGGCACCAACTGTGTTCCATCGGAAACCCAAGAAAATCAGATCTTGCAAGACCATGTTTTAAGACTTTCTCCAGTTCACTAACGATTCCAGTTTGAAAAGAAGCTGAAGCAACAATTGCATTTGTGCAGCTGCTTTCTGGAGACAGAGGTCGTTGAGGAGCCTGTTATCCAAATATGGATAGACATGGACTACCCGAAGCCTATCACAGCCATCCTCTTTGTGAAAACTTGTGTCGCAGAGCTTAGCCCGAAAGCGAGGACCCAGTACTAAAAACCGAAGGAAACTGCTGTGATGAAGCCACATTGGTATATAAAGATATGCATGCTGAAGATCCACTACACAGAGCCAATCGTACTTTACAAGGGAAGAGCAGATTTGTGTAGGCGTGATCATCTTGAATCTTTCCTGGGCTTGGACCTCCTTTGTGAACTTGGTTGTGTGAAGCCACACCTGATGGGTGACATCGACGCCAATCATATGCCGAAGTATCAATATGATGTGTGATGGCCTCAAACAGTTCTTGAGCCAGAACTCTGGCATCTGATAAACCAGTTTTGAAATGTAGTTTGTCTTGGGGAATGAACTGCTCGAATTCCAAAATCTCCCTCCAGAGTTTTAGGTTTGCAGCATCTAGCACAGCTTTTGTATTTGCTTGACAGAGCTGGAGGCCGCATTTGCAAAGACATTCTTCCCAACCCCTTTCAAGCTCTTATCCTCTTTTGACAAGATTTGTGATGCCAAGGTGGATGATGCCAAGGGCTTGGAATGGAGGGTAGACACTGTCACCACTGTAGAAGATGGGAGAGGGCATGTGGTTAGGGGGATTTCCTCAGATGCTTGCAGCCTGTATTGAGCATCTGTCTTTTTATGTATGTGTTGGCTCATATGTGGCTTCTAGCACACTTTCCTCGCCTCAGCCAAAATATCCTTCAGAAGGAAAAGGCCTGACCGTTCCTGCGTCTTCAAAGTAAGAGCTCCTGACATAACACCCGCCTGTAGAGTAGGTGGTTCAGGAGTCAAAACATTTAAATACAAAATAAGATCAACCACCCAGTCATGAAATGGCTTGATTGACAAAGACGGTTCCTCCTCATCCTGATGCATATCGGCCACACACTTATTAGCAGGAATGTCAGCCGTCAGGGCCAAGCGTGAAGCCTGTGGCACAGGCTCAGGCTCTTTAAATTCAGTAGGATGCTCTGCTGGAGGGGAAAAGGGCGAGATTTGGGAAAAGCTTCCCTAAACAGATCCTTAAAGTATGTCTTCATCGGGTATGAGTGCATCAGGTTTTGAAAACGGCAGAAAAATGCCTCTTTCGAAGATGGCTTTGGAGTTCAAACCGGTTTGTGCAACGGATTATGCCTAAACGATACTGTTGACACAGGCTGCCAACAGGGTCCCCCCCCCACATCCACGGGTTTACATAGTGTAACAGTGATGAAGTAGGAGGAACAGTGATCGTTGGTGTTAGGTGCATTCACGGATTCCAATCCATTCTCATACCGCCCGGGGTCTTCCCCAAGGATGCAGACAGCAAGGATTTGGGCCTGGAATCCGCACCTGACAGAACTGAAGGCACAGAAAAAATGTCTGACAACATTAACACTGCAGGGGCTGCCATTTTGAGACTCTCTGTGGTGACATGCATCACAGATCTGTCAGAGGCCATGGTGGGTTTGGTGGTTAATGTAGGGGCTTTTATAGGCTCTTTAGCCCTTTTTGAGGAATCCTTGGCAGAGGCGGTAGATGTGGACTTTGAATGAGCCTCTGTCCGTTTTGCTCGATCAGACTGGCCGGTACAATGTCTAGACCCTTTATGGGGAACTTCGGAAATCAATCTGATTTTATTAGCCCAAGAACAGGGATCCTCTGCCCTGCTGGTAGACTATTTAGCCCCTTTCAGGGGAACCTTGGGAGTGACCCCAGTACCAATAGCCCCCAAAGGGGGAATCTCAGAGAAAACACTGGTATTCAGCTTAGAGCCAAAGTGGGGCCCTGGTGACTCTAGAGTCTGTGTGACTCCTCTTTTGACACGGATGACCCCAGGAAGGAGTCACCCAGATGGGGTGCCCTGTAAAAGAAGGTACTCATCGAGTGGCTTCTTTTTTCCTTGATGAATTCCCTTAAGCGGGCCGGAGGAGCGCAGTGGAAGACGTTCTCCCATCTGACAAGCCTTCTTTCGAGTGTGTGGAACGAAAGGGAGACGCAATAGAAGCACACGCTCCAACAATGGTCTGGGCCTAGACAATCAAGGCAAAGATTGTGATGGTCCGCCTCCGCATAATGACATCCGCAGGAGACACACGAGGTAATGCCCTTACGCTCCGGCATAGGTGGAGCAAAAGAAAATGAATGCGGAACCCAGGCAGGGAGATAGATTTATGACAAAAAGCAGAGTCAGAAAAAAAACCTGCAAAGCTAGTTGAGCCCAATTCTGACTGCGCGGAGAAAAGGACTGAAGGGCGCTGGGTGGGGCTCAGGAAGGTGAGGCTAAAGCCGCATGTGCTGGACCCGGGTAAAAATTTAAAAAGGACAATATTTCTTTTGATGCTATCAAAAAGAGCTCCTGTCCCGTCCCGTACTAGCCACCACTGAAAATCATAATAGTGGCAAAAGAAAGAAAATCAGTGTAAAGATCAGAAGCTATCTAAAACATGGATCTTTTAAAAACAGTTGTAAATGTCTAGGGGCCATTGCAGAAAGGGAGCATGTCACTTTTGCAGTTAGACCTTGAGCTCTCAGGGGAAACATTTCAAGGTGCCGAAGGCATTGAAGTCTCTGCATTGCATCCGGGAAAAACATGAACTAGAATTAGAATGGAAATGTAAGTTTCTTTTTTCTACATTCTATCGTGAGTCGGCAGGCAGAGTAGCTGCAATAAAATATTAAAATATGCAATTAATTCCATCCTCTCCTTAATATCAGCCTAGTGCTACTTGAAACTGCCATATTTTATTTGGACTGCTAATGCAACCCCCACCCTCAAACCTATTAATTTCTGCTCTTGAAAGATGCTGATTTTTAAAGGTTGTTTATTTTCGAGAAAACAACTTTGGCCCAAAGGGTGAGTAAGATCAGGTCCATCTTTAGCATTGGTTTGTCTTAAGTCACATCATATGTTTTCCATCCAGGTTTCCCCATTGTTGATGTTCAGGATACCGGCACTGTGCTGGAGAGTACTCAGGTGGTTGCCTCTCACCTCCAATAAATATAACTCAAACAGTTTGTAGTTAACATACATGGGTAGTCTTTGTAAACTTTTTGAATAGGACAAGGAGGTCCTATATGAAGATGAGACATTTGAGGCGTCCAAAGTCTTCAGAATGGAATGTGCCCAGGAACCATACTTCACAGCTTGAAAGCATCTAACAACTTGGACAAACTTTAAAATCTGCAAGGAGCTGGCCAATCCTGCTGCAGCCTCTACCTCTCCTGTTCCCTCCCAGGCCTTCTGCACAGCCTTGGCTACACATTTCATCTCTAAAACCCAGGATATCCTGTTCTCTGCTCCTCCTTCTTCCTCTGCTCCTTCCTCTACCTCTGGCCTTCCTGTGGCCGCCTCTCCTCCTCCCTTCTCTTCCTTCCCTGTTCATCTAAAACCATCAAGGAGTATACTGACACCCTCGATCCAGCCTTGGTCAACTCAACTTCTGCAATCACTCTTTCGCCACTGGAACCTTCCCTTCCCCCCTGAAGCACTTCCCTGTGCACCCACTTCTTAAGAAACCCTCAGCCGACCCCTCCTACGGGCTAATTATCGCCCAATCTCCACTACTCCTTTTCTGGACAAACTCTTGGAAAAGATAGCCATCTCCCAGCTTAGCATTCACAATGAATGTGTTGGTTGTCTCCATGACCATCGGTCTGGCTTCAAAGTGGCCATAAGCACGGAAACTGCTCTCCTGAAGATCTGTGAAGCCCTGCTCTCAAACCTTGACACTAACCATCCCTCTATCCTCATTCTCCTCGATCTCTCCTCTGCTTTTGATACTGTCAACATGCCATCCTGCTCAACCAGCTCTGTGATAACCTGGGTATCAATGATCAGGCCCAGGCCTGGCTGACCTTTCTCTCTGACCGATCCTCCCAGGTCCAACTTGGGTCCTTCCACTCCTCTATCTCTCTCTCTACCTGTGGTGTTTCCCAGAGGTCTAATTTTCTCTTTGGCTGTTCAACCCATACCTGGCACCTCTCGCCCACCGCATTGCTGATCTCTGCTCCAACTTTCCATGCTATGCGGATGACACTCAGCTCGCTTTCAGGCTCCCCTCAGCTGCCTCTTCTCCCTCTCTCATCCCGGATTGCCTGTCTGCAATCCAGGAGTGGTGTGTCACAAATTATCTCTGCCTTAATGACAATAAGACTGGGATCCTCCTCATCGGCTCACCAGCAGCTTCCTTTCCTCTCACCCTCTGGCTGCCCACCCTGGGCCCTCTTCCTACTCCTACCTATAAGGCTAAGAACCTAGGGGTCAACTTCGACTCCACACTCTCCTCTCCTCACATCTCTGCCGTATCTAAGAAGTCAAACTACTAGTTGCACCTCCTCAGAGGTATTCTTCCTTTCCTCGCTTTCCCCCAGAAGCTCACTGTCTCCAGAGCTCTGGTTATCTCTAGGCTGAACTACTACAACAGCTTCTTTCTAAATCTACATGCCTCTACTCTCTGTCCTCTACAACCCATCCAGAACAGGACTGCAATACTTGTCCTCTTACTGCAAGCCCAGGGATCGTATCTCTCCAGCACTGAAATCGCTTAATTGGCTCCCAGTGGTTGCAATGATCAAGTTCAAGACACTCTGGATCGTCCACAAGGCTTTCTGGGGCCTGGGACCGCAATACCTCCAAGTGTACTGAAA
This sequence comes from Ambystoma mexicanum, assembly GCF_040938575.1. Taxonomy (NCBI): domain Eukaryota; kingdom Metazoa; phylum Chordata; class Amphibia; order Caudata; family Ambystomatidae; genus Ambystoma; species Ambystoma mexicanum. The sequence continues at coordinate 822,713,668 of NC_090922.1, forward strand.
TATCTTCCTACTCAAGCTCTTCGCTCCTTCTCCTCCGACTCATGGGGAGTCAGTAGCTTCTCCAAGCAATGAGTTGGGGACAGATCTCTTTCTTCGGCTGGTGCCTCCCTCTGGAATAGTCACCTGGCAACCCTCTGAACTCAGACCGATGTCCCTGCCTGTCCAGCTGCATACCCGCACTGCCTCTCGGCACCCCCTGACCTTGTGGTCTGTATCTGTAACCCTACAGTCCCCTCTCCTGCACTTATCAGACACTTGTTATCTGCATTCCTCACACTTGCACTTGCCACCCATTGGCTGCACCACTTATTGTTTTCCTTGTGCCGCACTTGCCCAATCTCCCACACCCCCCCACCACTTCACCCCTCCCCTCTATCCCGCACTTGCACAATCTGAATGTCACTAGGCCTAGTAAGATCGTTGTTTTTTGTCCTCCCTCTGGTTCCCCTCCATTGCCTTGTCACGCCTTGAAACACTTGTGTATAGATGCATTATAAATATCATATCATATCATATCATCTGTCAATCCTGGACCATAAGGATCTTAAGTTCACATTTTGAAGGCAGCTGCCAAATCATACCATAAGGATCTTAAGTTCACATTTTGAAAGCATCTGCCAAACCGCACCATAAGCATCTTATTGATTTTATTTGTGTTTTCAGCATTGATACGCAGACTTAACCTCAAAGGATGCAGAGAAGAAAAGTGGTATTCACTGCGATCCAAGAAGGTAATTAAACAAGATATCAAACATGCATTTGATTCAAAGGCAAGATGCTCGAAAATGAGGAGCAAGGGATCACAGAGGAAGATAAGGAACTCAGCGCCAAGTTAAGACTGACATTGGCACCTAGAGAGGAAAATGTGCTATAAGACAACCTTCGCAAATCCCGATGGACCAAATTTTGCATAAACAAAGTCTTGAGAAAAGCAGATTAAATTTTGAATGCTGAGGGACAGAATTTGTTAGAGGGTAAAGAGCAGAGAAGAAGGAGCCCTCAACCATGAATAGTACTCGATTTAGATTAATATGTTGTGTGAGAAACCAGAAAGTGTCTCCCCCACTGCTCCCCGGAGATCTGTCATGCAGGTGGCCAGGACACGGCCATCGCTTTTGGATCCAGTTCCTCAGCGTGGACCAGTGCGGGAGGGATTACCTGGGTGAAGGGTCTTCGAAGAGTGGGACACCGGATGGTGAGATGCGATATCCCTTCCCTGTAACACCTTTAACCCATCCTACCAGGTAGGATACTTAGGGACTCAACCCCCCCTTTCACAACACAAACACTTTCTCACTGACAGCCCGCTATGAGAGAAAACGGAATAACACCCGAGCCGTATACCTGATGTGTCCCAATACAATGGTCAGTCGGGGTCAGGCTATTACTGACTACCGCACACACTTGACTTCCCCACACGGATAAAAGGCAGAGCACGAGAGCACACTCTGAGTGAGACAAAGCACACGAGGAAACAGCAGCTCCAAGATGGCAGTTCAACACAAGGAGAAAGATGGCGAAAAAAAAAGGGATCACAAAGAAGGAAGTTCCCTTGACCTTTTCAACAAGGAACTGTTACTTTTATGAAGCCTTGAGAATAGAAAGTGTAAGACCAGGAAACCAGGCTGAGGAATCCTGCATTGTGTGTCGGAGGTAACTGGGGCCTCTCGTGTCTATAATCAAGGCGGTGAGAATCGCCAGCTGCAGTGGTACTGTCCTTGGCTCCAACAACAAAGCAGCGTCAGTGAAATCCTCACAGCCGGTGAGTTGGGGAGACATATACAAGACCAGTCTGTGTTGAAGGCAAGGTTGCAAGCAGCAACATTGGATTGTGGGCGCTGGAACGAAGATTGTATAAAACATGTGATAAGCAACGCATGTAAAGTTGAACTGCAGATGAGTGATTGAAGTTTGAAACCAAGATATACGATACCTTTGACACAGTGGTCCGGCACCGCGTGCATGCTCAATTGAAGGTCTCTGTAAGGTGTCCAGCTGAGAGTTGACAAAAGTTAAAGAGTGGAAAAGGATTGTGAATTGAAGTGGTCCTGCAACGGGTCAAGCCAAATCATTTGCGCGATCTCAATTTCACATGGCATAGTAAGATCGTTGTCTATCTTCCCTCTCCCTTGCCTCGTCGTGCTTTAAAACACTTGTGTATAGGCGCGTTATAAATGCCATACCATATCATATCATATGTGCACAATCGAAGGTCTTCGATGGTGATACAGTAAAGAAAGTTGATGACAAAGTAGAGAAAATTGGTCCGAGCCCAACAGAGAGGGATCAATTGAAAGCTTTGTGTTAAAGTAAGTTTGTGTTAGAATAGATAAATTGGTCCGAGCCCGGCAGAGTGGGATCTGGGGTGAACTGTGAATCACCCGAGAAATTGGATACGTGGAAATCCTAAGAAAATTGTGTATATGTGAAAATCTGAACTTTGTGGTAAAGTGGATTTGAACCCGGCAGAGGGTGATCCAAGGTGAAAAGTAAATCACCTGAGAAAACTGTATGTAAGAGAATCCTGGAAGGAAATTAACTTTATTATTTGTTTGTTGCATCAGGCCGTATGAAAGAAGAGAACTTTGGCACATAAACCCATGATGTTGAAGTTTTGAAGGGCACCCTTGTGCTAGAGAAGCCAGAGGCTGAGCTAAGCTCGAGTGTGCTGACTTATCCCGTGCTAAAACGTGGGGAAGGGAAGCCAAGGACTTGAATATCCTGGCATAACATTTCTTTAACGCTTTTCTTTTGCATGACATTATTTCCCACACTATTTGTATTTAGAGGTAAGTATTGGCAATATGTGTATTAGTATAGGACCTTTTATTTTGACAAGACAACACTGGGACTGCGTTATTATTATTTGATGGTCATAGCTTGCTCCCATCTTTAGATTTAGGATTAGATAGGCATTTTTCAAACCCAATTGAAGTTCAATGAACACTTTTGAACTGTGGTCACTTGTTTCTGTCTTACTGTTGATACCATGCCTTCCTTACAGTTGCTCTCAGTTGGGAATGTCTGTGCCACACAGGCTTGTTATTAATCAATGGCGGATTGGCAAAGCACCACAAAAGCAGAAACGGGTATGAAGGGAAATACCGAAGCTTTCAATGACTGTGGTGAGGATGGTAGGTTGATTATCACTACCACTTCCAGATGCACTTGTTTATGCTACATCTGACGAGTGGTAGAGACAGAGACATGATCAGATGATGGACTCTTGGTGGGTTAGGTTCCAAAATGTTGTGATGGAGAAAACATCCTATAAAGAACCTCCTCCATTAAGAAGTACTTAATACAGTCAAAACTATTCTCTTGCCATGGCAACGTGGAATTGCGTCGACCGACTGGTTGCATTTGGGCAGGATGAGATTCTTGATTCCTTCACAATGGTGCCAACTATTAATAACCCCTCAATTTGCAATTTGCTCAGACCCAGAAACTGTTAAAGGGGTGCTAAGCAGGAGGAGGACCAGGTACCGCAGGCGCATGTGGGAGAGGCACAGGTAGGGGTCCAAGCGCTTCACGGCATGATGGCCACAGGGGGAGCAGCACCCGCACCAGCTCTGACCAGAGACGACCTGAAAGACATTTTCTAGGAAATAAAGGCAATTCGAACAGATATTCAAGCATCCATTTGTGATCTAAAGGGCAGAGTAGACAAGCTGGAAGATAAGATGGAGGGAATGGAAAACAATCACCTACAAGTGGACCTCCTAGACATGTAGGTTGAAGCACGCCTAGCAGACCTGGAGATGAGAGAAGAAGAAACCATTATAATGATGGACGACTTAGAAAACATGGAACGTCGGAACAACCTGTGTATCCTTGGTGTCGGCGAGCAGAAGGGAGTGACAGCGGCAGATGTAGGAAGGGAAGTACAGGGACTGATCAACCAGCTTTTTGCCCTGGAAGGAGGTGCAGCTGGAAAGGGCCCACAGAGGCTGAGGTGGAGGGGCAAGGGCCCGAGGTCAATAGTGGTCAGTTTCCTGAGGTATAGAGAAAAAATGGAGGTCCTGGAGAAGGCTAAATGATTGGAGAGCTTCCAATACGAAGGAGAAACTATCAGGGTGTTCCAGAATTTGTCGGGTCTCACCCTGGCCCGCCGAAGTGACTATTAACCCATTAACACAGTGGCTACCGACAAAGGCATTAGATATCGTTGGTCCTGCCCGGTTGCATTGTCTTTCGAAAAAGGGGAAGTGGACTATCGGGTGACCAGTGGCCAGGTGGCACAAGAGGTATTCCAGGTCCTTAAACGAGAAGATTTGGCGGAATGCCAGGAAGGATCTCTGAATGTCTTGGCAGGGGAACGTGGGCCGGGGGCTGCAGAGTTTGAAGAAGTAAATTCCGGGAAGAAGAACATTTTAAAAACTGAATCCACCCCCACAGAAGGACAGGGGCGGCACAAGCTGAAAGGGGGTGTGGGGTTTCAACATGTACACAGCAAATTTGGTGGCTAAAAACTGCAAGTGTGCCGTGAGAACGGCGGCGGGGGTGTGTGAAGGTATTGGGAATGTCAGACACAGCAGCAGTTACCTCTGGTGGCTCATCGCAAGGTGGGCGTCATGGATGGAAGTTTGTTGGGGGGGTTGGGGAGGTGGGAAGGGGTAAGAGGGGATTCGAGAAGCAGTTACGTTTATGGTAAGGTTGAAGTTTTCCAAAATGAGACGAGTGGTACTGTTGGAGAGTGAGTGTGTGCACTTCAATGGTGCGATATGGGGGGGAAGCCAGGCCTAGGTCCCGAAGTTGGGGACGCTTAATGTCAAGGGGCTCAACTCACCCACCAAGTGCTCCCTGCTTGGGAGGGAAATCCGAAAAAGGGACTTCGACGTGCTGTTGGTGCAGGAGACACGGTTGCTTCAGGGGGAGGAGAGACTCATCCTAGGAGCACATATTGGGCATGTCTTTTGGGCATCTGGGTTATCCAAGAAGGGGGGGTGGGCATCATCCTTAAAAGGATAGTCTGACCTACCGTTGTTATGGAAGAAAACAGATGGGAGGGTGTTGCTTGTTTCTGGGTCAATAGAGAGGGTGCAGGTGACCATTGCCGCAGTGTATAGCCCAAACACTGGATGGATGCAATTCCTCCGGGAGCCCATTGGAGAAATATTTGAGAGGGTTACAGGATTGCTCCTACTGGGGGGAGATTTCAACATAGGGGCAGACCGCACTCTGGTTCATAGTGGGGGGCATGACCATGGGAGTGGAGGCCTTGGGACCCAAGAGGGGTGGCTTATGGGATATATGTCCGAACAGGGGTTGTTGGATGTATTGAGAGTGTGCCACCCAACAGAAAGGGGTTATACCTTCTTTTTCGCCAGTCTATGGATCCTGAACAAGGATCGATTACTGGTTCTTGCACCAGCACCATGTTGGTAGGGTCATCAGCAGTGATAATTCACCAATTAGCTGGTCGGATCATGGCATGGTGTTGGTTGATATGGCGCTGCCGGGACTGAGGCCTTGGGAATTGTTGTGGCGGTGCAATGACAGCCTATGGAGGGACACAGTTTTTGCGAAAGAAATGCGAGAGGCGATTGAGGAGTTCTTCCATTTGAATGACACTGGGGATGTGGAGTTAGGTGTGCCCTGGGATGCGTCTAAGGCAACTTGGCGGGGCCTGATTATCCGTGAAGAGGCGGCCAAGAAGAGAATCCGGACCCTGCGGGCGGGAGAATTGAGGAGGGAAATTGGCAAGTTGGAGTCAGTGGAGGGGAAAGGGGAAGGAGAGATGGAGGATGATCTGGGGTTAGTGAGCGAGAAGTGGCAACAATTGAGAGGCATAGAGATCAAGAAGGTGGAATTTCTGAAACAAAAGTACTACAAAAAGGGGGACAAAGCTGATGTCTTACTTGCGGCCAGGCTACGGGGCCAGAGTGCGGAGAAAGGGGGTTGATGGGGTAGTGGATTCTGATGGACGGCTGCACTCCCTCGGGGGAGTAGTCGCTCAGGAATTTGCAGTGTTTTAGGAACAACTCTATGGAAAGGAAACTGAGTTTGGGGATGCGGAATTGGAGGGATATCGAGGTGTCGCTGCCCTGTCTTCAACGCAGTGAAAGGGTGGAGTTGGAAAGGTCTGTGACCCGGGAGGAAGTGTTGAAGGTGAATGCGGGACTCAAACTGGGAAAGGCCCCTGGGGAAGATGGGTATACAGCAGGGTTCAATAAAACCTTTGCGGGACCACTTGCTGAATGCCTTGCAAATTTTTTTAACCACATTCTGACCACCGGGAGGGCCCCTCCATCCTTCGGGAAGGAGTTAATAACAGTGATTCCAAAAGAGAGTAGAGACCCCGGGAGTTGCAGGTCCTATCCCCCCATTTCCTTATTTAACATGGATGCGAAAATCTACACCAGATTCCTAGCCACGTGTCTCGAGGGTATAATGCCAAAGTTGGTCGGCACGGACCATGTGGGGTTCATTCAGAGTAGGCAAGGGGCCGATACTGAACGCAAGACACTGCACTTGATGGAGGCTTCAGCAGGGAGGGAGGGGAACCCAGTATGGTAGCCCTCATCGCTAAGAAGGCTTTAAACCGGGTGGACTGGGGCTTTCTGGACGGGGTCTTATGGAAATTCGGGTTTGGAGATCAGATCTTGAGAGGGATAAAGGCATTATACGCAGCTCTGGTGGCACGCGTGACGGTGAATGGGTGGCTATTGAGGTCCTTTAAGCTACAGAAGGGGGCGAGACAGGGTTGCCCACTCTTGCCCCTCTTAATCGCACTAACGATGGAGGTGCTGGCCGAAAAGCTTAAGGCGGGCTCCACGGGTTGAGGGGAACAAGGTGGGTAGCAAGGAGTTCAAACTAGGACTCTATGCAGATGATGTGCTGTTGCACTTGGTGAACCCCATGGAATCTGTTCCGGCCCCCCTAACGATTATAGAAAGTTACGGGCTATTTTCGGTTTTCAAGGTGGATAAAGAAAAGTCAGTGCTCTTCCCCTTTGCATCTGGAAACTTTAGAGATGTGGACGCTCTCAGGACACTGGGATTAGAGGTACAGCCGGACAATATTAAATAGCTGGGTGTCACGTTGGTTAGGCCAGGAGTGGACCTGGGGGAAGCTAACTACCGCCCCCTGTTTGATAAACTGTTCTCTGAGATGGAGACATGGAGCAAAGGGAGGGAGGCATAGATGGGAAGGCTTAAAGCCGTGAAAATGAATCTCCTCCCATGGGTTTTATATATGTTCCAGATGTTGCCAATCTGAGCCCCCGAGGCCTATTTGAAGGAGGCAAAGTCACAGATCTTAAAGCTTCTCTGGAATAATCAGAAACCTAGGGTGGGCTACGATACGTTGATTCTACCGAAGGACCGCAGAGGTGGTGGACACCCGCACATGGTGTTGGACTCCTGAACCTGATATTATATTACAGAGCAGCACAAATTAGAGCAATGGTTCCACACCTGACGGAGGATCATAGAAAACATATGGTCTATTTGGAAAACCAACATTTACTGCCAGCAACGGTGGGGGAATGGCTCTGGGTTCCTAAGGGAAGACTGCCATGGAGAATTTGGAAACATCCATTCCTGGGGGTCCATTGGATGGTACTAAACATAGGAGGCAGGGTGGGTGGGGTCCCCACATGGCCCTCACCGATGAGTCACATTTGGGCCCCCCCCGTACGAGATGTAATACCAGAGATTGAGAGGTATCAGGCATGGTTCGAGGGAGGACTTGCAAGGGTGGGTCAACTATGGAGGGGAGGGAAGTTCATTAGCATTCAAGAGCTGGAGTAGACCCTGGGTATTGGCAAGCTGTCGGTGCTCCTCTATCTTAGATTGATGGGTATTTTCACTGACAAGAAATGGAGAGAGTCGATCCGGAGGGACTTGACACCAGTAGAAAGGGTCCTGGATGGGCACACCGAAATGAAAGGACTCATCTCACGTCTTTATGGAGCTTTGTTGGAGTCAAAGGGGTGTGCAAACCCATCGGAAGTGGGAGAGAGACCTGGGTAGGGAGTTTGATGAAAACCTATGGGGACAGATGTGTCAGAGGGCATTTAAGACGTCCAAATCCTGCCAGTATAAGCTCCACGGGGTGAAATCACTGCATCGCTGGCAATACAACCCAGTGCGCCTTTCTAGGATGTTCCCAACGGTGAACCCACAATGTTGGCATGGTTGCAGTGATTTAGCAGACTACTGGCATATGTGAAGGGGTTGTCCCAGAGTGCAGATGTACTGGACAGAAGTCCTGGGCTGGATTAGGGTTGTGGGGGAGTGCGTGCCTGACCCGATGCTGGTGCCTTTTGGTTTTGAGAAACAGGCAGATAGATGGCACACCCTTCCCGGACCGGAGCACTTTCTTTTCCTGGCGGCCAGGGAAGTCTGCGCTAGATATTGGAAGAGGGCGACACTCCCCACGGAGAAAGAATGGGCTGGGACATCAAGAGATTTGTATCTGATGGAAAAGATCACAGTGGCAATCCATGGGGGGAGGGGTGCCACCATAGAACTGGAGTGGCACCAGTTCCATGATACCTTTCAATGATGTACTAGATGAATGGGAGAATGCTTACTACGACTCGGCCCGGCCGGATTAATGGTCTTTGTGAGTCTCACACTCTAAAAAGAAAGGACTGTAACAATTGGACTGCATTGGTTTGTAAATGTTCAGGATAGACATAACTACCATTGGTGGTTACAAATCTAGACAGAAGTTTCCTTTCAATTTTGGGATGGCTGATGTTATGTTATTGGACCTTATATAGATATCTGTCTTGATAGACAGATATTACATGCGCTGGATAAGGGCCAATGGGAGAGGATATGTTCTTGTGGAGAAGAATCGCTGAATAAGGGCTAATTAAGTGAGGGATTTCAGTAGAAGAATACATGCAAAGGTAGATGTGTTCGTTATGAAAGGATGTAGGCTAAAAAGTAGAAGAAGGAAGGTGATACATTGAAAAGAATCACACATATTGTTCCTGGGATATATGTCTTCAGCCTCCTAGCAACTCCTTAATGGGTGCAGCACATTGTATGTGCACATTTTTTGGCCTTACCTGCATGCAAGATGTATGTGATCGGCCCTCACTGGGAGACCTCGACTGGCGCCGCTCCCGGATCTCAGAGCTTGGCTGTGGACTCCTTTCTTCAGAGTTACAGCGCGAGACATCTGGAGACAATAAATGTTTGCGTTCTTTTGACCTTCCACGCTCTCTGCCACCCGATCGATGCGCGTCAGAACGGTGGCCTAGATAGAATTGTTCATTGACATGGTTATGACAGCTGAAAGGAAATCACAACAACATTAACAGATTGCCATGATGCAAACCCCACCCTGACAAGAGCAGGCTGAGCTACACCATTGAAGCAGATTTTCTTCAGGAGCGCAATTATAGGGATCTGTTTCCATCCTCCCATTTCTATAACTCCTCTTGCCTGCAAAAGTGAAATAAGCATTCTATAGGTTCCTTCCAGGCTTCTAGGTTTGACAGACCTTCTCAGTGCAGGCTTTCGAAGTCCCTCAACAAAGTCCTCCATCTTGCACACATCGAAGTCGAGCCCAGTCTTCTCACATTGAGGGCTCCTGTCGTATCAAAACGGGAAGCAGTAATCAATAGTCCCTCCTCCCGCTCCCCCTTTCAGAGGTTGTTCTGTGCAGGTTTGTGCAGGTCTAGGAGTACGCCCTTCATCCCACTCAACTTAACTATTCTCTATATTGAATAAAGAAGTGCCTCTACCGTCGTCATGCCAGAGCTACCTTTTCGTCACAGTAATTACTAAACAGTCCCTCTGTTCTGCTGTTGAAGCTTCTGATACTTCGGGTGCATTTATTTTGCTGGCATGTATATCACACAATGGGTAGAAACCATGTGTAGAATGCGTGATGAATTGTTTTTACTCACCATGAGATTTTGATGTATTTTTGGGCCAGAGCGAGAGCACAGGTCAAAATGTATGATCCTGTCATCCCCATCTACTCCATCGCACACATAGGAGAACATCTCTGCACATATGCGATTATAATGCAGGTGGGGATTTTATGGATTCCCATGGAATACATGTAAATGCTGTCTGACAGGCAGAGCTATTTACAATCCGTTTTGGTAATGGGTGTAAACTAACACAGAAACCTAGATCCGCTTGCATTTCTGTGTTGAAATCACACACATTCATAATGTGGCTCAAGGCTCAAAACAGCAAGATGGAGATTGGTGAAATGTCAGTGCATTCACAAGCAGCTCCCTCCTTGCTATTTAAGGTTGAATCCAAAATGTGGGCCTATGTGTTGCACCAACATTCTTATAGGTTCTATGTTGTAAATAGCTACACTCTCTCATCACCAGAGTATCCCTTGTCCCACCTTAGAAGGGCTGATCCAACTCTCCTCCAAGTGAGTTTCTGTCCCACTCCATGTGGGGGTTCTCTCTATTATCATGAAAGCCTCCTCTGGTGCACGCTGAGCGCAGTAGTCACCCATCCTCCATTACCAAGATCTCATTCACCTTAACAATGAGACAGGACATCTACATTCTACCCAATCCCCCATTCTTTAAAGGTGGAGTATGTTTTTCCAACATAAGAAAGGGTCTGGATTTATCTTTTTACATGAGCAGGCTCATTCTGTTCCACACACAAGAGACAGTTTTCTCACCTTAAAAGTCCTAGAGCCATTTGATGGGTCTGCAAGCTAACTTCCTGCTTCTCCTCACATGGTATTGTCCGTCCTTAAAACCCCAAGAGCTCACATGGCTCCACACTAAAAGAGGTTTGCCTCATTCCATAATTTTTTGAGTTTACAGTGCCCATTACCAATAGTTAGGGAGTGATCTGATTGCTCGCGCTGCTGGAGATAACCATGTCTCACCTATTTAGAGGAGGCAATTGCCAGTCCTATTTCCTCACAGTTTCACAATGTCAGAAAACTGTTATCTATTCTCAATCATAGAATTTAGGTGTTAGAATGCTGCTCCCAAAATCTACCTAGCACTGTCGGATGATCATTAATGGTCTCTAGGAAGCTGGCGTGTCCCTGTTCAAGAAACGAGGGTTAAGACCAACAGCACTATATTATAAAGAGGAAAGCCAGCAAAGACTGAAAGCAAAAAGGAATAATGGATTTCACAAGAAGAAACCATTGTTCCTGTTTGACTGAAGACATCTTGCCTTCCAACAAAGTAAGTTCTTCAGACCATTAAGTATGGTACCTTACCTGAATCAGCATTCAGCCGGTGGCCAGACATGCGCGATGAGGCGTGGTAGCTGCGCCTGCGGGATTTGTATGAGGTATCATTGTAGCGTTCCATTGAGAACTCATCCAGCCAGGAGGTATGGGGGCGTTTGTCACCTGTGGTGGAAAACGACCTGCGCATTGCGCTTGCCTCAGTCAGAACCTAGAACCCACCCCCAAAGACAGGTAAAATTAAAATCAATCTCTGAATACTGCATCCATCCTGAAACCCTCAAACACAAACAAGAATAATTGTGACTTCAGAATAAAACTGCCAAAAGAAGGCACCAAAATCCGCCCAGCCCTATAAGACTTTGGAAAGCACCTATACCCCTAACAGCTCATAGAAGAATGATCTTTGTATTGTGGTAGCCAGACGAAGTAACAAGAACCGCCCAATCCCTGAAGCACAAGGGATCAATTACAATCACCAAGCAGTGACGGCCTCCTTAAACCTTTTTGGATACTACCACATTGTGCACCCTGAATTAAGGAACCAGAACCCCTTCACTCCCCAATGAACTGACAGACGTACAGTGGATATCTCTGAACCATAATGATCTTCACGGATATCCCGACCTCCACTTTCCCTTACTGTACAAGAGGCATGCAAAATAAGTGAAAATCTTTCAACTCTTTTGGCCACTGTGCTGTCATCAAACACTAGTGGCACTGCATAAGTTATAATGAGCAGTAGCCACATTTTTCACTTGTTGTCACGTTTAACAATCTTCTGTCATCTTCTTGGCAGTCCCCACCCCAGTCTTACAGCAGTATCATGTCTTGTGCCATGCTACCAAGATGCATTGTCCCAGTGTTTGCCATGCAGCATGGAACCAGTGAATGAGCTTGACAGCACCGGTTAGAAGGAAGGGGAGGCAAAAGAGGAAAAAAGCAAAATGTCTACAGTGCAAGGTACTGGTAGAAGCGGGGAGATCTTCTCTACCTACTGCTTAGTTAAAAAAAAAAAACACACACACACACACACAAACAGATGGTGACAGAAGCCAGACAGACAAAGAGATGGTATGTAAGGACTCTTTGGTCCAGGTAAACATTCATAAACAAGGAAAATATGCTGGGGTGAACTGGAGGTGTGTTGGGTAGTAGGAAGTGGCAATGTGGGAAATTGAGGTATTGCCCATGCAGATGGCGGCTTCAGATTTCCAATCAATCCATGATGTTTAGAAGCAAGCAGCAAGTCACTGACCTGGAAGCTTTGCCAATCGTTTTAAAGTGAGGCCATGAAAGGAGGAGGTTGGTCCTCCTTTCATGGTAACTCCATCGTCCGCTAAGGAAAAAGTAAATATGGTGGGAGGGAATGCAGCAAGGCAGAAGCCAATGGGAGTGAACTTGGCTAGCAAAGCACAGGTACCGATCTCTTAGCAAGGCCACAGCAGAACGGCCACTGAAAGATCAGCCTGCGAATCACTCCTTACCGGATTCAATTAACCATCCCTCATATCCCCATGCTCCATTTTTCTTGGTTACTTTTCTTTACCTGGGGGTCCACGGCCAGGCGTGGCATGGAGGAGGCCCTCAGAGACGCGGTACGCTCCAGCGTGTCCACAGGGAGATAGTTCCCACAGTTAGAGGGCTGCATTCTGTGAAACTCCCTAACTTCTGGCTCCTGGAAACAAACACACAGCCAAGGTCGTGGGATGATGCTTCATTCGATGCCCTTCTTTTCACTATCAATGGAACCCACATTTGCAGAGGCGGGAAACCTTCATAGACATGTGGCCTTGGAATCAGGTCTTAGACTGTTACTCTGTAAATAAAGCATTTGACGGATGGTGTAAAACTACCAGGATGGAACGGAATCAGTGTTGGGAGCACAGGTGGTCCTTCAGTGATGGATTATGCCAGTCTATTCTAGGTTTGGATTAGTCTTCTAATTTATTTTACAAGGGATGCAATCAGAGTTTGATATAGGTGGGTATTAGGGTAGTCCTAGGGTGTTCTATCTAAGTATGTGTTACTCTTGTCCAGTCTCAAGAATGTACTTGACAATGTGTTCCACATGGAAATTAGGTGTGACCTTCTTGGATGTATAAAAAATACCTCATCTATGTTATTTCATCAGTTCTATTGCAGTAGCTTGCAGGGCCACATTTAGGACCTTGAGGTTGCCTTGTTGTGCAGGCATTCTTGGCAATCATTGGATAGATGTTACAGAGGATAGAGTCCTGTTTTGATTTTGAACTGTAGTTGGCATATGCACATAGTTTGATATAGGTAGAAAAATGTGTTTAGGCTGGCTATGCATATACAGCAAGAAGAGCCTATTCACAGTGAGCATGTGCTCTGCCCTCAGACATATCTAGAGTATTAGACCTGTTTGTTTGCAATATATCCTTCCACTTTTCTGTATGCAGGTGTACAGGTAGAAATTGTACGTTTTCCCCTTGCACCTATACCTAGTGTTGGTTCTGTTTAGGAAGTTGGCACTAGAAACTTCTACCCCTTGGTGCATGGCTATAGTCAAATCTATGGGTTAATTGGTTTTTTCATGCAATCCATATTTGGTTCTACCGTATGTGGTAATTACTTCCATGCCCCACTAATTAGCCTACCTAGAATGTACAATGTGACTATAGTGTACTTAAAAATGTATATTTGTTTTTAATCTTAGGTACGCACTCAATGTCTATTGTAGGTGGGAAGTAGGTTATTTGACTTGTGGATCGATATTCCTTGTCCATTTAAAGTGGCCCATATCATGGGTACTTTGCCAGTTCTAGGTGAAGGCTTGTGTGAGAGATCCATCATTCCTTAGCAGCCTGTCCTTGCTGAGAGTAGAGCCGTGGCCCTTAGGATGCACTCCTCCCAAGATTGGGACGCACCTTGCCATAGTGGTGTGCATTTCTTTGGTGGTGGCATCTTCTATTTGCATTACATATTCTCATACTTTGTGGTTCACAATTCCACACCAATACCTGGGACTACATATGTGCTGTGTTTGTTTTCACAGCTGCAAAATATATTTTGGTCACTTAGCCCTGAGAGCTAGTGCACAAAGTTTGCCTAATCTGTGTGAATGTCAGAAAAGGTAATAAATTCTGACCAGTAACTGGGAGATGTGGTTTGTGACTTGTGTCTAAAGTTCAAACAACGTCCTTGTGTCCATTATCCCGCCCCCCATAAGCATTTTGTTAATCTTTCTGCCGGTATGAGGGTTCGACAATGTGAACCGCTGCATCCTATAGTACTAATAGTAATCTTCCAAGGAGTCAATACCATGTAACCCTGTATGTATCCCTGCAGAAATTGATCTTTTATGGAGTCATAGGCTTGAATACTTCGACATTGTCAGGCTGTACAACTCCTGTATCAAATAATCAAATAGCACCGTAGTAACATTACCGTTTTAATGTATGTGTCAGGTTCAGGTTTAGCCTGCAAAGGCCACCTCAAGATTCTTTACTGCACGTCATGTTAAGTGATGTTCTGGTCATGCTATCTGAACATTTGTTTTCCTCTTGTGGTGAATTGCCATCTGGTAAGGGTGTGAAAGCCCTGACTTTATTTATTTTTTATTAATAAAATGATGCGGGAAATACTATCTCTGAAAAGTCATTCTGCTGATCAGATTGCCCTTTCATGAGGTCCATGGCAAAATCATAGTGTGTACTACCAGTGGCATAGAGCAGGTGCAGAGGCCACAGGTGCCCATTTGGCAGCTGCAGTGACAGCCAAGTCTCTGCAGCGCTTGGGCTGCATTTAAGTACGCACATGCTGGTGGCAAGGTAAACTCTAAAATAAGCCATGCCTGAGATAGGGCATGGTGAATACCACTGCTCATAAGCATTTTTGCCACATCTTCTTGATATCACACATGTGTCAGCCCTGTAGGGCTAGTTCAGCTGTGAAAGGCTTACATGTATCCTCCCAAGACAGGCTGGATCTTGCCCTACTGGCAGGAATGTAGCTTGGGGGGATTGCCTTACTTTGTTCCTTTGTAAGGGCAGATACCCTTTCCAAGGGATAGCCACTCCATAGGAAGCTGGCCTGGGAACAGGAATTAACAGGCACATCCATTCACAAAAGGCTTGGCTCACACCCGGGTGCTGCATATCTAAAGGCCTTAGATCCTATTGAGAAGGGAAAGGGCGAGGCAAGTGTAGATAGAGAGAGCTCTGTACAGTTGAGGGGGTTTCCACCATCTTGATTCTCTCTGCCTTTGCCTCTCCTCCCTGTCTCCTCCACCAACTCTTGCACAAACCACTTTGGGTGTGATGTCAGAAGGGCAAAGTCCACTTCTTTCCAGAACAGAGATTGGACCACTAAGGCAGGCTAGTTTTAGTCCAATCACCTTTGGGATTTTACCTTTAAAAGAAGGGGTCTCACACCTCTTCTTGAAATCATCTTTTTGACTCCAACCCTTGAAGAAGATTTCATTTGTACTCTTCTGGGAGAGCAGTTATTTCCAAATAGCTGCAGTTATGAAGTGAAGGCAATGTTCCAAGGCAGAGGCGAGCTGTGTCCCCTAACCATCTCCAGGGAACATAGTGGATAAACCTGCTTCTGGAACAAGACCTGCCTCTCTGCCCGGCACAGTGGTGCCGTTGTGTGGCATCCTCCCCCATGTTTGGGAGCCTGAGAACGAGGGTCCATCTTGTCCCAGAGTCTCTGGAGTGGGCTGCCAGAAACCTAAGGAGTGACTGCTGCTGGAGCAAGACCTGCCTCTCGGCCAGTCATGGCAGTACATAGGACCTCATCGTGCTGAAGGACCACTGCAGTTGCGTGCCAGCCTCCCCCGTGTTTGGGAGCACGGGAAAAATAATAATCTTGTCCCTGTGTCACTGGATTGGGACTCACAGCAGTCTGAGAGCTGAGACAACATGAAGCCTAGTATTTTTTTTCCATAGAACTGTTTGCAGCCATAGTTCAAGAACCGTTCGACACATTTGTACCACCAGAACCGTCTGGTGCTTCCTATTGCACTCTCCCAATGTTCGAATTGCTCACACAATGCCAAACAGTCTGAATTGGCGTGCCAGACCACCAAGAACCACAAAAGAGTACTGCTGACTACTAACTGCCCACCTTGGTCAATTTTTGGGCCCTAGAGATTGGTTAGGTCACATGTATCCAGTGATCCAGATAAGATTTTGTAGTGACAGTATTTTACTCCCTATTTTTTAAAGTTGAGAGTAAAATACTTTTTTAGGAGAGTACAAATATAAGTTGCATGGTCAAAGCGAGAGTAAATATGTTAGAACAGAAATGTTTTGTAATAAGTATTTCTTTGTACCAAGTTATTCATGCACATGTTTACCTCTTCAGATCAGGCAGTAATATTCGTAGAGTTTTTTCCTGTGGCACTATGCACACTGCTAATGCAAATTAATCCATTGAGTTGTGCGGGTTAAAGCAGGATGAGACACGTGTCCGTTTCCTATTTTTGCTGGTAGTATTTTTACTCCCTATTTTCTTTTGGGGAGTGTTTGCCTATTTTTGGGGACTAGAAGCGGACGATATGCCCCTTATGTGAGTAAAAGCGGCTGATATACCCCTTATATCTAGGGCAGCATGTATCTCTTTTACACACAAGAACGTATCCTTTTTGAACATTGCGGTCTTTAATTGTCTTTTCTCCCTCATCTCATTACCCAATTACCCAGAGTGCTGTATCTGCTATCCCTGCATATGCAGTGTTCTTTCTAGAAGGGTGGGTTTTTTGTAGTGCTTTCTAGTTGGTTAAGACTGTACATGGTGTGTTTGATTAAAGTATATATATATATTTTTATAGAACCTTGATTGGGCATTTCTTTATTGTGAACTGTTGTACTTCGCTGTTTGGGTTGCTACTGAATCATTTTCACA
Organism: Ambystoma mexicanum; assembly: GCF_040938575.1. Lineage (NCBI taxonomy): Eukaryota > Metazoa > Chordata > Amphibia > Caudata > Ambystomatidae > Ambystoma > Ambystoma mexicanum. The sequence continues at coordinate 822,730,693 of NC_090922.1, forward strand.
CTGCTCTTGTGAGTATAGCCTTCCCTCGGCCCACACTACCACAAAAGGCAAAGGAGGTATATCTCTTAACTGTGCCTGTTTTACCTTTATGATTGTGTGGGCTCTTTGTTTGTACAATGATGGGGGCCCGAGTAGGCGCTTTAGCCTCTACTCATCCTTGTGCATGTGTACACACTTTCATAATGTGCTACTGCACAGTTTCCTGCTGCTTTCTGTGTGAGTTACCTTCATTTCACTGTCCTACTGACTGAGAAAAGGCGTGGAACGCAGCCTTCAAACTTTATACCATGCCCGGATAATAAGGCAACAGAAGGACGAAAGGTGGGGAAAATAATGTGTTTTTTTTAAAGTGCCCAAATAGATTGATCCAAGGCCCCAATGCATTCTTATGTATTTGAGAACATGTGTTATTTCTACAGGGAGAAATCCAACCTAACAGCCCTAGATTATTTTTCTATTGGGAGACAGAGAGAAGCAAACTCAGATGCGCAGGAGGGCCTAGTCTGACAAGACTTCCCAAGCTACACATTCTGCTTTAGAGAAGTCCTTACATTAGTATAATTCTAAAAGTTATGATATTCCTACTACTTCGACAGGTCTGTCTATTAGCAAACACTAATCTACAGACAATCGTCCACGGTTAACTATCCATCATGACCAAATCCCAAACAATGGGCTCATCTTTAATGGTAGCATTGAAGGCACCAAGAAAGTGAATGGTCTCTTTCCAGTCAAGACTTCCCTTCATCATTCTTCCAATCTCGGACTTGTCAATGGGGAAAATCCAATCGACAGTGACCGTAACACTCACAAGACTCTCATTGACGAGATCCCATTGAGGGTACCAGCAGTCTTGTTGATGGCACAGAAATCCACAATTAGTCTATCAGCAAATCTTTCACTTACTATAGAAGCTACTGATTTACCTGAGATTGTTTTGCAAGAGTATCATGCTATGTCATCGTCTGAGTAAATGGATTCAGAAAATTAAGCTCAGGGCCTACAACAGAAAAATACCTTTCAATGTACTTCAGCAAAAGAGATGAAGACTTGGGCGCTTGCTAGACAACTCTGATACAATCTTTGGAACAAATCCTTAGGGTGTTTGAGTGGCGTAAGAATAAATAGGTTTGGCCACACAATCAGGGGCACATAGGCAGAAGCCTACTTCTACATTGAGAAGTGCTTATGAACCTGGGGAAAAATAAACTATAGCACCAGCACAGGAGGACCTAAAAGACGATTAAAGAGGCAATACAAATCATCCTTCAAGTCTTGATGACAAACAGCAGGCCCAATGTACTGCACATAGAGCATGAGGAAGGGGATCTTGGGCATTGTAAACCAAAGTGAAAAGTGGGAGGATTGGGGCATTCCAAGTGGGGTCATGTGGAATCGCCAGCAATTGCCTCACCCAGATGTTATGATTAGCTTCCTCCAAGAGATGACTAGGGCCTCACACTTGTTCAACCTTCAGGTGCTTACATAGGAAAAGCAGTGTTTCCTGGATAACAATAGGTAAAGACCAAGAGGGAAAGAACAAGGAAGAAGACTACCACAATCCCAATCTTGGGCAACATGTGGGGGGCAGGAAAGCAAATCCTGAAGGCACTCTCATCTACACTGCCCTATCCAGCACTACCAGGCAAGAAGTATAAGTCTATGGACAATGCATCCCTCTGCGTTAGGAGCCACCCAAAGTCTGAAGAAGTGATTATATTGATTGCACGCGGGCTTTTGATGAATACAGTGCCATAGCTCATCACCACATCACATAGAAAAGGTGGCAGATTCTAGACGATGGGCAAGAACATTTCTAGCCTTGGCTTCTATAAACATCCCAGCCGCAAATACTCTAGCCAACATAGCTAGCTTTGACAGAGATGTGGCATGATATTACTCAGCTAGCAAACATCTAAACGAGCAGGAAGAAGCAAGAGTTGCTTCCACGAAGAAGAACTTGCATGCAATCATGACATTGATTCAGCTGTTGATGTTGCCAATTGCTCACTTTCACCAGATGCACACCAAGCGTTTCTAGCTTGGAAGAAGGTGACCGACTTCAAGATAAAAGCCATGGCAGGACTTGTTTGGAAATACAGTTAATAACACATTCAAGGACATCAAGTCCACAGATACCCTGCAAAAGCATTGGGGATGCTTAGGGAGGGGAGACCTTTTTAAACTTCTCATTGATTGGGGTTCAGAGGACAAGGAGCATACAGCAGGTATTTTTTCTACTAACATCACTACTCCATGACGTCTCTGTCCAATTTAAGGTGCAACCAGTAAGCATCCTATGTGGCATCTGCTGGCATGAGTAGGAAAGGGACGAGGCAATTGAAGTTCGAATCAGTGAAGGAAACCTGACACTTCATTCTACCCACATCCCGCCATTAGCACTACAGTGATACAGAAGGTAAGCCATCAGCGGGCTGAGCGCTGCAGGGGTGAGTGCTTAAAATAATCAAGAATGGACATGCAGTATCATTTCTCTAATTCTATTGGTGAAAGATGTTTGGGTTCTTGTTACACAAGGGGCAGTAAAAAGGTTGCCAAGTCACAAAGAGGCCAATGGTTCTATTTCTGTTATTTCCTGGTGAAAAAAAGATCCATCATCCTGCACCCAAATTCTCATAATGTTTTTCACTGATCGATACTTGGATGTGCGAGAGGCAGCTTTGCCTGAACCCTGGAAAAGCAAAAATTCTACTCTGTGGTCAGGCATCGATGGCACCAATTCCCAAACTATAGCCCAGCAACCTCTACCCAGCCCATAAACAAGCTTCATCGATGAAATACGTACGGTTGACTCACTTTTAAAGCAGTTAATGAAATATTTGCTGGGGACTTTTCCACCAGTATCCTTAGCCAGGGGCACCTGCCAGATGAATGCAGCTCTGGCAAAACTCATGTAATCCAATGCACACTTTAAATTCATTGTGCAAGGGACCAGTATTGAAAACAATCACATCAGCTTTATGTGTTGGGGAGATTCAGGCATTCTTAATAAATGACCCATACACCAAGTTATTTAAAGATAAGGCAGTTTCAAAACAGCATCCTTGCTTCCTATTTTAAGTGTCTATGACTTTTCCATCAGCCAAGCTCTGTAGCTCGTATCACTTTTTTTAAGGACCACTCAACGCCTTCTAAGTGCTTGCTCCATACACTCCATGACAAATGAGCATTAGGATTTTACATCGAAAAGAGCAAAGACTTCAGAGAGTGTTGTAGTTCATAACTTCTAAACTTTCTTCAAAAGGCCAGTGGCTCTTTACAAAGAGGCTTGCCAGATGGGTCCCATCCTGCATCAATTATTGTCATGCAGCGGCGGGGACACCAACCCAGAGGACAGCTCGGATTAAATCCACAGGACGCAGGGCAGTGACAAATGCCTTCCACACGGATGTTACTTTTCAAGAGATCTGCAAGGCAGTGACATCAAGGGGTCCTCAAACATTCACCAAGCGCTACTGTAATGATGTGGATTTATAAGCTAGTCTTCAGTAGGAGAGCCAGCCCTTCAGGGTCTCTCCTGTTAAGACGGTACCAGCATTTCCATTCCTTCCTTCCATTTATTGCTTTGTGTTCTATTCAAGCATGTGAACATATAAAAGATCAAATGTGGGAGAAGAATTAATTAGTTACTTGCAACTGTAGTTCTCTTTTGTAAGCATCTTTCACAGAATCCCATATGGGGTTGTCTTGCTGGGAGGATAGGATGATGATGTGCAACATGGGTTTGATCCCCAGGCGAGTGCTCAGAAGCAGGAGGAGTATGGCCGGAGCACTCTATAAATCACGATTAAATTGGTTGCCTAATGAGCATGGGAGAGTGTCCTCAGTATATGCATGCTGCAAGACACTACATGACTCTGAAGATGGCTTCTGTATGCAGAGCGTACGCCTCTTGCCCTCAATGGTCTGCAGGGAAAATCACCCATTATAAGGTAGATAGTCTACAAACTTGTATGGCATTTATGGTTACTGATGGTTCCCAGTCTGATGGCAGGTAAGTATTCAAGCATATGATAAATACTAAAGCTGGAAAACTGCATTTACAGGTAAGTAACCAATTGTTTACCTCCATAAATTTGAGATGTGTGCGGCAGGGCTGCCAAAATTAAGATTATGCCCGGGTGAAGAGAAGGATTTAACTTAATTTCTGAATATTGTTGTGAAAGAGTTTGCAGATCATATTGACAAGCTTAACCACACGTTCATTTAGCCCATCATGTGGCTAAAGCTGGGTTCTGGAATTAGTGCCTTGATATAGAAGAGCTGGAGAATGTTGTGGACCTGCAGGACTCCAACTTTCAGAAGATTGCTTGTCAGCATCTTCAAGTGATCATGGCCATGCATCCGCAGTGGAGAAGAAATTCCTGCATCCTTCGCAGGGTCGTCCTTAGTAGCAGAACACATCAGAGGAATAAGCTCATCAGACATTCTACCAGTCTTGTGTGGTGAGATTTGTACAGTCTCTTTTAAGCCTCCCCATTGAAAGTGGCCATACTCATAGCATCAAATGTCCCTCGATGGGAGTAACCAAGTAGCAGCCCAGAAAATGTGTTTTCCATAGCGAAATAAGGTAACAGAATAACCTTTGTCAGCAGGAAAGGAACAGTCAGCAAGCAGTTTCTTCAGCTCTGTCCACATGTGATAGGCTCGGCCCACACCAGTTGCTATCCCACCGCAGCACCGGAGCTAGCAGTCACAGTCTTTATTTGATTGGTGCAGGCATTCACCCTCTGGACCTTGCTCAGGTTAATATTGAGACATTCCAACCAACTGGCGTTTTGCACTCCGGCACCCGATGGAGAGAAATTGTATTCTTTCATTTGTTATTGCATTGTGGCCATCCAGAGATATCGCAACATGTCTTTGGCACTGCAACCATCTTCTTTGCTTTCAGGTCGCACAGGGGGATGTCTAAACTAATGGAAACAAACTTTTTATGCAAGGCTGAAGAAATCTCAGACTCACACATTTGCCCTACATGTGTTTCTCCCATCACAAATCTTGCATATTTGTCCTTCCAGTAACTCATTTTAACGAATTAAATTTTTGTATGTGACTTATGCAAACCTTATGTTCTGATCTATCTTGGGGTAGCATTAGACATTTTAATTTGGAAACGTATCCAATATTAGCTCATTACACTCCTGCACTTTTGGACACCAACCCACATATGTGTTTCTGTTGTTTTTCAGAATATCTTTCTCTTGATACGATTTCAGACGGCTATGTTTAAGTCCTGCACATTTGAAATATAGCCGAAGAGTTAAATAACGTGAGTGGTGACTGCTCTCTTCATGCCTTCATATGCATTTGGAATCTGTCTGCAGTGGTGTGCATCCAACAGCAAATAAAGGTAGGCGTTCGGCTAGCACTTCCACAAGTAGCTAGAATTCCTTATCGTTCTGATCTGGCGATATCTGCCTTTTGCATGGACCGTGATTTGTCTTAAAATTGGGCAATGCACTCTTTACTTCATTTCAAGAGGTTATTTAATGTGTACTTGATGTTGTTCAACGTAAGTTCGTTTAATATGACTTATGTTTTTCCTATATTAGCCATGAGTTGTGGAATGTAATATTTCCTTAGTAAGAATGCAACAATGTCTAATGCAAGGTGTGTCCCAATAATCTACTATCAATGGAAGAAGGACGAAGCCTGAATAGAAATGTATCTACGTCATGTTTCTTGGAGGAAATTTGTCTTGACACTCTTGTTTCCTGGAGATACAATTTGCTAGTCTAGGAAGGAACTACGTATTGCTTCCTCTATAGGCCTTATAGCAAACCTGCAGTTTGCTATAAGGCCTAAAAGGCCTTTTCTATGATGTTTTAAGTATGTATGTTATGGTTGTTTCAAATTGGCCTCTGTTGCTTCCCTTCTGGGGCATGGTCTCTACCTCCTGGATATACATTCTTGTTTCCCTGTTTGAGTGCTTCCTTTGACATAAATGCACGCTCCCTGCACGGGAAAGGTGTCCCGGGCTTGATAGAGAGGTGTGGCAGTGTCTTCCAATGTAACAATATCCATTTCTAGCTAGGATTCCCATTCCTCATGAACTGTCATCTGCTCAGGTGTGGGTGGGGATTGAGTTCTCCATTCAAGGAAATGGAAGCAGTTTTTCCTCTCTGGCACTGTGCTATTATTCTCATGAGAATGTACACATTGTATCTTCTAGGAATGTAGCAGGCAGCCTCTAAAGTATGTGTTGCCTATCTGCATGTCCTAGACTCTAAAACACGGCCCCAGAATGTCCTCAAGTCAAGCACCATGTTCCGAAATAATGGTTACATATTAATAATGACTTCAATTTCTAAGTGAAAAAGAATTTTAGAGAGGTACATTAAGTCCCCCACCAAAGCACAAGTCCATAATTTACTCTCAATTGCCATTAGCATTACCCTCTTTAAGAGGTAGCCAGGTTTTAAGTGAGGTGGGAAAGAAATGTCTACCTTTTTGGACACCTGCCCAGGTCTGCCCTCTATGGGAACAGGGGTGGGTGTGTGGGTTTAGAGACAGATTCCCATCTCTGTCTCCTTACTGTATTGTTCTGGGACTCCTACATGCAGGCTAAACATTGCCACTGAGAACCATTTACCCTCTCTATTTTGGTGGGTAAATGAAAAAGCAAAGTGATCCCCAAAAGAGGACAACCCCCGCAGATATTTAGACAAAACGGTAAGTTACAGCTATGGGAGCTAACTCACAGTAAGTCATATTCATGAGAGATTAATACTCCAGGAAGTGAGATCCAGGGTGGATTTATGTTGATAGAATATTCTAGGCAAACAATGTCTTAGAATGGGATCCTCGGGAAGGTAATGGTCACCTAGGGGTGGCACGTGTTGTATAATGCTGGCAAGTTATGCTGTGAGTGAACTTTGCAACAGGAAGTGACCATTAATAGAAATAGAATGTCATGGGAAGTGACATCACGGAAGGGGCATACTAGAATTCCACAGACACAGGGGCAAATTAAATTGCCTTCCTGCTGTCTTCAAAGGATTGTAAAGATTAGAACTAAGATAAGCACCAAGAAGCGGCACCTCTGTAGTACAATTACGATTGGTAGCATTTTAACATCTTGACAGGGAAGAGCTTGACTCTTGAGTTGTATGTCATGGGAATGAGTGCAGGGAACACCAGTGTGTCTGAAGACAATACATTCCCAGATCTGTTGCCAAATACTTCGACACACACACGCACATACAGACGCTTTTGAGTGGAATGCACAGTGGTTTCTAACACTGCAGTGGAACAGATAGTACACAATGGCACACAGACTGCAGTATATCTGTTCTGGAGAGGGAGTAAGGGTCACAGTGTTGTGCCAGGGTGAGCGTGTAGTGGGTGCGGAGGAGCACATGGTGGTGCATGTGTTCATGACACAGGTGAACACGAGACCCTCTGTCACGGACACCACTATGGACAAGGAGATGAAGACAGTCCCACAAATCCCCAGTACTCCTGATAAAGGGGATGGCTATCTGATGACACATTCAACTGAATACAATATAAGCAGGTGCCAGGGGTAACACTCCCCAGTTATTGGCTCAAGGACTTACTCCACAAACATTCTGCATCACAGAAAGGAAACTCTGCTGGCTACACAGGACATGGTGGCACACCAACTTGTCCAGAATTTCATGAAAAGAAGCGCTCCTGCCAGTGTTAACGGATAGGTTCTCTGGATCATCCCATACTAGTTATGGGGAGTACCTCTGTGTATTGAACTGGTACACATCACAAGCATGTAGAGTTCTCACACACAGAAAGGCCAATCCAGTAAAAACATAATGATTTGCCACAGTAAACTAGAGGTACCTATAACTGCCCGCCAAGGTCTGTGGATTCCGGTGGGAAAGTTATACATACATACATACACACACACTTTGAGAACTCTCATACATAGTTCATAGTTACATGCAGGAACAGCAAACCCATACCCACACCAGAATTTTACTACAGAGGAGTTAATACAAGTGCCCTTGCTGGATAAGGAGAGATCACATGATGGCCGGCCAACAGAGGATAGGCATCAACCAATCCCAGATATCTGCATCACTTTGAGCCCTTCACAGGTGGCCTGTGAAGAAGCGCATAGAGTTTAAGACCTTGTGCTTGGTTCGTAAAGCCGGACTTTATTTCATCAGTAGTAGATGTGTACATTATGTACCAGGCAGACATTTGAGATCTGAATCTAAGGGCATGATAGTAATCCCCCTATTTAGATACCAAAGGTGGGGAGTCCGGTCCTACCGTGTTCAGGACGCAAGGCTATAGAATTCTCTTCCACTGAAATTGCGCGTTGTAGTTACCCATCTTGCTTTAGGTGCGAAGCAGTGAAACTCCGCTCCCAATAGCTCCTGCTCACTTCAGCCTCTGACTACAGGGTACAAAAAGGGACAGACAGATGCATACATGTCCTTCCTTATACTAATACTAAGTACTAACTTGATTTTAAGGATTAATATAGGCAGGGACACCGCATAGATGGAACCCTGCACATAATAATGGAGGGATTCCCATTTCCTTTGCTGTTGAAGAGAATGTGCTTCCCTTTGGGTGAATACGAGGAGCCATTAATTGGTTGTCAATAAGAAGGTAGGTCAGGTGAGGAGACATCCTGGTCCGGCCTGGAGTCTCAAACTCAGCTGTCAGTCTCAGTTCTCTCCGCAAGCACCCGCACGCATCAGTAACTACACATAACTGAATATACTTGCTGTGTAGAAAGAAGGCAGCGAGAGATCCCGAACCTGATCAGTTTCGTTCACATTGCCGCCCTGCCCCAGCTGAGTTCTGATCTAATCACATACTTTTTTTCAGTCGGTAAGCAAGGATGAAGTATAGATTGGGGAGGGGTATACCTGGTAAGCCATTTTGCAAAACACTTTTTTCCAAAAGCGATGCAATGGACCGATTACAAGTAGGGCCATTTATTTTCCCTTTCTTACACATCAGAACTACCATTCCTGTCATCCCAGTAGGAGTGAGTTCCCCAGGGCTCTAGCCTATTGGCACATTAGGGCATTGATTCAGATCTCTTATTAAGCAGAGATTAAAGTCCTCTTCCCTACTGAAGGTTTTGTAAGATTTCATCTGATAAATGGGGCCTCTACCACATAGTCATTAAAGTCAGAAAAGTTCATTACAAATTACTGAACTCCTCATAATTTAGAGCACATAATAACAGGGAACAACCAAATTCTGGCAAAAATATCAAGAATGAGGAAGAACAAAAATCTGTTGTTAATCCTTATTGATGTGATCCGTCCCATTGTACTATAAGCAAATAACAGGTCGTAGCTATACCAACAATTTGACTATAATAACCACATAAGAACAGACATATATTATCTAATTCTAGTGCATCCAGTTAGATACAATGCACATTTGTACACACGGCAACCACCTGTACGTTGAACACTTAAACCCACAGTGAACCCCAATCCCAACCTAAATCCGTAAACATGGCAACGTGTAATCTTCAGGATTTATTCATACTTTGCATGGATTGGTCGCACAGTAGACATTCACCGAGCACACACCATTCTTCATATAAGTACAGCCAGGCAGTGCTCTTTGGCAAACAGTCACAACATCCAGGTCAGACCCTTCTGGCAACTCACAGCTCTGAATGTGCACACACTATGAGCACTTTTGTTACTTCGCATGCCTGCCCTGGGTTTGCTTCTTGCTGAGCGGGCACGACCGGTGCAGATGGGGGCTCAACTTTACCAGGGGGTAAGAGATGTAAGAGGTGTACACTGTGTACCATTGCACAATTAGGAAATGTTGGTGGGCATGGAAGATAACAATTACAATCAACTGAAACTAGGCTTGTATTGCAAGTGGGCCCACAATCCCGGAATCCTGATTGTCTGACAGCAAATAAACATTTCAATGCGGCTCTTACACTGAGCATCAGACCACTAGAATGCTGGCAGGTCGAATGCAGACAGTGCAGTGGCCGAGGATTTCTGTGCCAATATTCAAATGTTTCTCTTTTGTCTTTCCTGTTTTTAACAGGACATTCGGCCCCCATTGGGTGGAATGTTCTAATAGCAAAATTTCCCTCCCCCACCCGTTGGGCCGCTACCATGTGGCAACGCCCCTTTGGAAATCACTCTCCTATGGTACATTGAGGCATCCTACACTAGCTTGGAATCTATAAGGAGCGATGGGGAGAGGAGATGTGCGGTTGGGGGTGGGGGGCATGGGGCATTGTATCAGATGGTGTAAAAATTACATGTTTTTTTTACCAGAGAAAGCTTTTCCTGGAATGGTCCTGGTCGCCGGTCCATACATGCAGGCTGGAATAACTCTTGGGGTGTGAGAGGGCTCAGAGAAGGGAATCCACTCCTGCAAAGAGATTCAAAGAGGTTTATAGATCTATCTGTAATCATCATGCCATGCAGTGGAGCACAGATCAGACATGGAAAGACAAAGAAGGGTTGGTCAGAACTCGCGGCCCATATCACTGGAATCTACCCGCATAACCTGATCATCACAGCAAGTAGCACGGCACCAGGAAGTGGACCCAGTATTGCATCTGGTAAAGACTCAAGGCAGAAAAGCGAACAGCGTCACAACATGGCAATGGGCAAGGCTTTCACAACTCATCAGCCCTTGACAGGGAGGACTGTCGCGCTTCACCTCCACGTTACAATACAATTAGCACATTCTCCATTGTATGTATTCTTGACATTTAGTGACTGATACAAGATGATGGTCAACATACAAACTTGATAGTAGGATACAGCAGGCCAACAGCTGTTGAGAGCCCAGATGTATTCCAATGGCAGGAGAAACAGACATTGAAGTGGTTCTGAAAGCTCATGGTATGGGACTCCTTTCTAGAATTACAACACTTGTCCGGTAAAGGCATCCGAGTGCCAGCAGATCCCCACCTTCAGCTGATGATGTTCCAACACAGGGATGAGATACTGCTCTTGTTCCACAGATGCCTCACTCAGCTTGCAAACATTTGCTATTCATTGTGTAGCCGACTAAAGTATGCATGACACATATATTGCAATATGATTTGGTGCAACCAAAAATACATTGGTGGAGGAAAGAATCCTAGCTGATGAAAATCAACAGAACAAGTGAACATGTTGTTGTACTCAAGTATTAGCCCTGGTGATGGAGCTATATCATGTTGCACATTATCTAGTGTTGCTGCTCCTTACTGCCGCCAGCCAGGAAAAGTACTGTTTAAGGTAATACTTAAGTGCTTTGAGACAGCCCAAACGACTTTGACTCCCTCAACATTGATGCACATATTGTAACCTTGATTTAAGTCATGTAGTGCTGGAAAAGATTTTCTGATTGCAAAGCTTCTCACCATAATTTCCTATGGAACCCCATTCTTTTTGCTCTGTGTTGATCCTGTTCTGATCCTGCCCTGACCTTTCAAGCGGAAGTAAAGTCTTCAGCTTCACTTCCCCTGCCTTTTGTTAATTGTTATGGGGAAAATGATCAGTCCTTCAGACTATCAGTACTGGGAAAGTATGCCTACCTTTTCAGTTCTTGTACTTTTTAATATTGCACACAGCACCTTGCAGTGCAATGGGGATACGAATGTATCACCATAGCTTGTTACACATGGGATTTTTGGTTACTTTTATTTGTGCCTAAAAACAAGCTGGCAGCAGCAATTACATTCTTTTTATTATTTTTGGTGTGCACATTCACGTTTACTGTGTCGTAAATGGCCGTGCCACGAGATGTTCGCTTGCTTCTTTGACCTTCTTCTTGCTTTGCCAGGTCAGGAAATCCCTTATAAGGTCATGCACTTGCATGAGAAAGCTGCTGCTTTCACGAGGTGTGATGCCTTTTTCTGTATGTGTCCCAGAAATGGGGTGGGACTGTCTAGTTCCTATCCACATCACTGGAGCCAGAAAGTCTAGGTGTGGGGCAAATGTGAAACCAGTAGTTTTCCTTGATTGGACTGGCTGTTTGAAATGATGCAGATCCTTACCATTGGTCGGCTTGGACGTTCTTCCGGCAGGGATTTTGTATAAGAAGAGGACCCCTGTAGCTATTTCTTCAGGTCATCATGGAGCCAAGAATCCCTTAAGGAAGAGCAGCCTGCTGAAAATCGGAAGATGACTCCTGAGGTGCCCAGCATCCCTTCCAGTAGCCAGCCTGTCGAAGCCCTGCTCCTGTGCCTGATCTTCGAAGGCCCGTCAGCCTTTAGACTGCCTTTGAGCTAGTGGGACCAACTAGTCACAATGCCTTCTCGAGGATCCTGCCCTTCTGAGTCTTAGGAAGTATCCCTGGATTGCCCGGTAACCTGACCAGCTCTTTGGTGAGATACCTCACCAGAAGCAACGCCATTCCACTTTCGACTCTGAAGCTTCGGTGGTCGCCAGCTTGTGCCAGTAGTAGCCTTCTCCCCGAATGTCAGCTTTCCATCTTCACAAGAACCTGTCCTCGAGCAGCTGCTGTAATGGCGACTGGAGGGATGCGTGTCGTCGCTTTTGTGCACAGACTGTCACTGGAACTCACTTGCCTCCAACCTGTGAAGTGTACTGAAGAGGACTGAATTGGTGTATTCTGCATTTCTTCACCGAAAAGTGTTGCATCTTGGTTTTCCATTCAACCGTAAGAATCGTCGAACCTGCAACTCCTGGGAACCTATCATTGGAACAAATGGTGGTAGATGGAGCCCCCAGTGACCTCCATAAGATCCATCAAGTCATTTGGGAAAATCAGAGTCAATGGGGTAAGTAAACGAGGTGTGCCTGTCCCCCCTGTCGTCTATAGGATAACATTGGGAACAAGCACATTTGTCTCCTCATTCCATTCCACTCACCTTTTGGTTGTCAGTGCTGGGTCGAGTATCCTGCCCCTGGGTTAGCCTTGGGTCTGGAAGAAAGGAAAACACATACTTACCTCTGGTGAAATTGTTGTAGAAATGTTTAACTGTCATCAACACAAGTCTATTGAAACCTACCTACAGAAACTTCACTATGGTGAAAAATATTGTGGCTCTTGTGACTTTCGGCACAAGGTCCCATTCATCTTAGAGTTTGGACTTAAGTTATTGTCTTGTGATCTGGTGCCATCCTCTACTACATCTGAAATACTTGCCTGCTTTGCTGATTAAGTCATTTGATGTATCTTTGAACTTATGATGACTGTGTATATTTGTATCAGAGTGTTGTAAGATAATACCACCTGGTAGATTCATTTTTCAGTGTGTTCAGAAGGCCTACAATAAATAAATATGTGTATACTTGACTGTTTAAACTGAATTATTGTGTGGCCTACTGTGTGGACTCATTGATTGTCCTTGACCCCACCAACACTTTCCTGAGACTAAGCCTCGACTGCTCATCCTCCTACCTTGATTGGGTTTAGGCTAACTTCTCAGAGCTCCCTGTTCATCATAGCTAGGGTGGCCTCCTAAAATCTGTCCACCAAGCCAGATTCTCGAAAATCCATCTTAACATGTAGGCAACACTGTTTATACTGTGTTTCTATCCTTCGTTGCAGCCCCTAGAATGCATCTTAAACAATACTGGTTGCCACTACACTCGACAAAAAACCGGGCAATGCAGATTTGATATGCTATGTTATGTTAAAGGTACTTATATAGCGCACCGTCGCCAACGGAATTGGTCCCCGGGCGCTCGGGTGGATCTGTAAACAGGAAGGATGGGTAGGGTTAGTCGGGAGGAAGGGAGCAGGAGAGTGGGAGAAGTGATGTGCTGTTGGCAGCTTCAGCTCGGTATACATCGAGTGCTGGGCTTTGGTGCTAGTATCGGATCGGGCAAGACCTCGAGTGCTGTAGGTGATGTTTATGTGTTGTTGATGAGGTGTGGTAAAGTGCGTGCGGATTGCTGGGCGAGAGATGGTTGTGTGGCTTTGTGTGGTTTTAGTATGCAGAAGATTGAGGGTTGGTTTAGTGGGGTCTGTATCCTGATTCAGGTACTTCTGATTCTGTTAGAGTTGTATCCCTGTGGGTTGAGTTGATGCTATTGTATCGTATGCATGATATGTATTGGGAACACGGAAACAAGTATGAGCCACTGGAAAATGGGCAATATTTTGCAGACTATGCAAGTTACCGGCCTGTGAATGTATTGGGGCAATGCAGACTAGTATGAGCCACTGGATTGGTGTCGAAAGGTTTGGGCAATGCTGAATTGTAGGAGCCACTGACCTGGGGCAATGCAGACTAGTATGCGCCACTGGAATGGTGTCAAAAGGTTTGGGCAATGCTGCATTGTAGGAGCCACTGACCTGGGAATGTATTGGGGGCAATGCAGACTAGCATGCGCCACTGGAATGGTGTCGAAAGGTTTGGGCAATGCTGAATTGTAGGAGCCACTGACCTGGGATGGGAATGTATTGGTACAATTCAGTATGAGCAACTGCAAATTTATGTAATGTAGAAGAAGAGTTTAAATACATGTCTAGTTGTGCAATAAAACAAAATGTCTTAAGTTATATGTTGTACTTTTTTATTTAACTAAAAATGATATCGCCTCACATTGATAGTGTGTGTAGGGGCATGCATGCACACATCAACCCTTTAGCTTTCTTTAATAACTTGCAAATACCTTAAACAATCAATGCTAAACTTGCCAGACATTTCGTTCCAGGGGCGTTGATGTTGAACAGTTATTTTTGTAAACTGGGCTAATATTCCTATTTTTGGTAAGTCTCACGCATTGCTAAACAAAGCTACTGTAGCTCAAATATCAGAGCACCCTCTGACTTTCTACCACTCCCTGTTGAATTCACTGCCACTCAACCTCTCCCATCCACCCTTGTAAGCATCCTTCCAATTTTTCAGCCGCACGGCTCCATCAACCCATCCTTCTCTGACCTAGACCTTCTCCTTGACTCCCTTCTCACAAAAGCCCAAATGGCACTCATGGGTTACTTTAACCAGCCCAAGGTCTCGTACGGAAAGATTTGTTTGTTGTTAGGCTGTGCTTGCCAGCACCTCCCTATATTTGTAATTTGTCTGCTTCTTTTGTGTCCTACTGATTGGTATTGCGAGCTGCTTATTACTTATAGTAAAGAGTAAAAAGATTCCCCAATTATCAGCGCAACTCATAAATAATCCACGTCATGCGGTTCATATATTGTTCAAATTTATGTGCAAATTCTGTTTCATTACATCACAAATTGTAGTGGGTTAGTAACTTTGGGACTTTAACATCCTGACATGTTGGTTTAGTGTGCCACCAACTCTTACGTCCAAATTGTTTCACCCGTCGGGCTTTTTAAAGGCAGTTTGTAAATAATAAATCTCCAAGGTTACAGGTAGGGAGAGTCAAAACGGAGGATCAGTAGTTACGTTCATCGATAAATAAAAGTCAATTAAATAAATTAAACAGAAAATGGGTTCATAAATTGATCAGTTTGCAACCCTAAAAATTAGGAAGAATAATAGGAAGAAATAAAGATACAATCATAAATCATGTTAGTATTCTTTTGTGTTTTTATATCTACAGATCCTTTGTAAGACATTAGGGATCCTTTGTCAAAATTGTCAGAAATGGTTTTGCGAAGGGCAATGCAAACAGGTCTGCATACTTATCAGGCGGAGAGTGAATCAGGTCAAATTCGGTGATGTGTGGTTGTTGGTGACTATTTTTTTTTTTTGAGGATGGGAAATCAGGGCCAGGTGTACTGTATGAACACAGTGATTTTCTGTTATGAAGCAGCTATATTTGGGCCTAGATTTTGCTCTGCATCTTTAGTTGGATTGCGCTTAGAAAATTATTAAAATATAAGGGTTGCAAAAATACCTTCTAGTCTTTCATTGGTTAGATCTGGTGTATTCATTATGTTTCCATCTTTGTTGTTTTAAGTCTAGTTACATTTTCTTAGCCGGTTAGAAATACACCATGTATATTTTAAGATTTGCATGTTCTTGTATTCTTCTGTGCTATCATTGTTGATATCCTGCAGTGCTCTGCTGCGATTCTATATTTGTCTGGAAATAATTAAGGGTGAACTTAGTCCGTAGTACTTAGAGCAGAACTTTCTTTCTGGCCTTCGATCCTATCCTTCGACCCCCACCCGGGAGGTGCAGCTGGCCAGGATAAAAGGCTTTGTCAGGTCTTAGCCGGTCTTCAGGAAGAGATGTGCCCCGTTGGTCCCTTCAGCCCCCATCAAGAAGCGCTTCCCACCAGCACAACGAGGTGCCTGGGAGCTATAAAATGGCCACCGCCGTGTACAGCATTTCGGATGGCAAGCAAAAGGCTCTGTTGAGCCTGGTTCCTGATTGGCTGCAAACAACATCAAAAAGAAGAACGACCCCCAGCCGGGAGGCGCAGCCGGCCTGAATTGAAGGGCAGGATAAAAGGCCTCTTCAGGTCTCAGCCGGTCTCTGACAAGCCTGCGACCCGCGAGATTCCCTGCCTCATAGGATCAAGCCTGCTAACTCTGATCCCATGAAAGGTAAACATGGAGACAGGCCCCTATCTGCTATCGCTGTCCATTGTATTCCTTGCACCCCCTTTTATGCCACCCGACAACTACACCTATGCCCAGTAGTCAGTCCCTCAAGTTTAACATCCCCTCCCACCTGGTCGCATAACGTTATCACCTTGCACGCACCCGGTAGAACTGCTGTGTGTGTAAATGCATCCCCATGTAAGGACCGGACATCCACCCGGATACATTCACTATTAGCAGACAGACCTCTGAACGAGCCCTTATGGCGATCTTCATCAACCCGCCGACCTTTTCACGATCCATTGGACTCAAATCACATGGCTCATGCAAGATCTGGTCGCACCGCTCACCTTCACTGGAGTCCCACTGAACCACCTTTATGCCAGTCTAGTGTGGTCAGGGAGCAGACCCCCACCACTGCTCTGGTCAAGATGGCCACCTCATGTAAGCCCTCTTGCCCAACACCTATCAGCTACCAGCCATCACCTTTGAAAGAAACTTTAGACTTGGGTCTAGAACAACCAAGGTACCCCGACTATCACAGCTCATGAGCATAAGTATGAGGAATCTCAAACTTGACACCACTTATGTCAAGAATAGAAGAAAGCACTACCCCCTTCCTATAGTAAACTGTCTAACACATCTGGATAACACAACTACCAAGACCCCCACCCCCAACACAACTTCCAAACAATACGCCTCGCAGACCCAGGCTCCCATGGTAGCTAAATCCTTGATCCACAAGTCCAACAAGCTGTTACGCTCACCTGGCTCCCACAGAGGCGTCGATCTGAACTGGACAGCTGCGGTCTCCACCAATGTGACCCGTAGGGCCGAGATGACGGACTGGACTGGCCCACCTAGCTTCGTTTGCTTGGCCTGTAGGAATATTCTTCTACAAATGGAGAAAGGGAATTAACCACCGTGGAGTTGAGTGTAAATCCCCCCAAACCCCTACTGTTCTCCCCACGGATCACCTTTGATGTCCCCTCTTATAGTCTCACCTGATGGTTTGAAAAGATGAGCTCTCCATCCTGCATTGAGCGCAGGGGCGCATTGATAACCAGTTGCTTCACTGGCTCGAAGGAATTGGTGAGTTCCAGAACAATATTGACTCCGAAAAGTATGTAGTTCGTAAGAGTTCAAATGCATGACTTTCACTCTTGTCCGATTCCTTGCAGATTGCAGCTTGACCCTAGTGAAGAGTTCCTCGTGGCAACCGGTAATATTCTGGTAAGGATTTGTATTTCCAACACAGTTCGATAAATAATGTCAATATGTAACCTGTTGCTTTCTCCCTTATTCAGGCACTGAGAGAAAGTATGAAGTCTTGGGGAATAATACCTCCGGTGGTAAAATCAGCTAAGTCTAATGTGGTGAGGAGGGTTCCCCTTGATAGTCCCTTTGTTTCACCTTGCTGTCCTTTTGTTTCCCCTTAGGGGCCGGGGTTCGGCGAAGATGCAGTGGAAGCTGCGCCGACCCGTGAAGAGGAATAGTACCCCCGGTGGTAAAATCAGGTAAGTCTATGGAGGGGTTACTAATATTCCTCTGTGTATTCCCTTGGCTCACCTTGCTGTTCTTGTCTACTCCTTAGGTGCCGGAATGCGGCGGGAACATGCAGGAGGATGCGGTGGAATGTGAAGATGCTGCGAAGGCAGGTGAGTTCAGCGCGGCGCTGCAGCAGGCGAGGCGACGCGCATGAAATAACTTCTTTCTTCCAGCTCAAAGGCGCGATGGATCGGGAATTCAGGTAAGGATCAAAGGTATTGCTCTTGTTCTAACCTTTTCTCCTTCTTTCTCCCTTTTTCTAGGAGCTCCAAACACGAGGCGGTGTGGCAGAAGGCTGGATGCAGACTTGCAGGCACGGTGAGCGTTAAGCTGCTGGATGCAGAATAACACGAAGCATGTGCTGCTCTTTGGGCGTGGTTTAAATAGCCTCCAAAGTAGTCCCAGGTAAGTATTCCTCCCCAGCCCCACCCGAGTAAAAAATAGTCCCTAGGTAAAATAGTCCCTTCCAAGCCTGCATCAGGTAAGCTTGCAGCATGGTCTGCATCAGGTAAGTTCTACTCTATGAGCCTGGCGCTTATGGCGCCAGGACTGACTCTCCATATGAGCCTGGCGCCATAGGCGCCAGGACTGCACCCAAACAGCCCCTAGCAGGGGTTTTTGGGCTTGCCCAAAATAACTTGATGCCTGCTTCCGGGGTTGCTGGGCCTGGTCTGGATCCCCGGGGTAGGCATCATGACAGCACTCCCCCCCAAGGCCCCTCCTAAAGTCGTTCTTCCCCGTGGTTTTGGTTTGTCTGGGAAATTTCGGTGGAATCTTTTCACCAATCGAGGTGCATACACGTGGTCACTAGGTTCCCAAGACCTTTCCTGTGGTCCGTAACCTTTCCAGTCGATTAAATAAAAAAGTTTTGACTTTACCATCTTGGAGTCCAGGATGTCTTTTACCTCAAATTCGGGTTCCCCGTCTATAAGGATGGGGTCTGGTGGCTTGGTTAGTCTTGTCCCTGGTTGCACTGGCTTCAAAAGTGACACATGAA
The DNA here is from genome assembly GCF_040938575.1 of Ambystoma mexicanum. NCBI lineage: Eukaryota > Metazoa > Chordata > Amphibia > Caudata > Ambystomatidae > Ambystoma > Ambystoma mexicanum. The sequence goes on from NC_090922.1 coordinate 822,749,681, forward strand.
AGACAGGGCGAATTTGCATATTAGCAGGTAAGTCCAACTTGACGGCCACCGGGTTGATAATGGCCTTAATAGAGTAAGGTCCCAAATATCTAGGGTTAAAGGCCCGCGTTCCCTTGAGAGGTATGTGTTTTGTGGCCAACCATAGTTGATCCCCTATCTGGTACTGTGGAGTATCACTTCTATGCCGATCAGCATCTTTCTTATATTTCTCCTTCGCTTGTTTTAAATGTGCAGTTGCCTCCTTAAAGGCTTGTGTAATCGTAGCGTGTATATGGTCCACTGCAGGCATTTCTAAGTGTTGGGGTGAGTCAAGATCTGAGGTTCGAGGATGGTGCCCATATAGGGTATAAAAGGGGCTTTGTCCAGTTCCAGAATGTACTGAATTATTGTATGCATATTCTGCGATCCAAAGAATGTCCTTCCAATTACTCTCAGTTTGATGTAACATACAACGCAGGTATTGTTCAAGAGTCTGGTTGGTCCTCTCCATTTGACCATCGATCTGGGGGTGGTGACTGGTCGATAATCTCACGTCGATTTGCGCCAATTGACAACATTTCTTCCAAAAATGTGAAATGAATTGACTGCCCCGGTCAGAGACCAACACGGACGGAAATCCATGTATGTGTCAGGCTGAGAGGTCCTGCGTCCGCGGAAGCTGCTGAACCCCCGACAATCCCCCTGAGATGTATTTCCCAGAACTAGATTTCAATTCAGCTCTGTAAATTACACCCCAAAGGGAAAGGGGGAATGGGATAACAAAACAACACCAGGCAGACTGCGTCAAGGCTAACCAGAGCTGAACCTGGCTCTTCTCTTGAAATTTCTTAGAGAAGCTGATAAAGAAGCTGAAAATCTCTCTTACTTGAGACACTTGAAATTCTCAGCAACTTCTTACTTAAGGCACAACTGGAAGTCTTAGTTCATTGTCTTTTTTCCAATATGCCCTGGATGTTCAGTTAGATTGTCTTTAAAATATTCTTTCTTGTTCTTTCAAACTTTTCAAACTATTTATAATCATATTGAGTTTTTGAATCCTTGAAGAAAAAACACGTGCTAAACGCACACGCAGGTTATTTCCATTCAGATTAACGATGAACTGTACATAGAAATCTTCCTGGTTGAAGAACACGCGCAAACGAATGAAGACGCGCGATTAAAAGAATTCACACGCGCAAAAATCCACACGCGCATTAAATCCACACGCGCATTAATCCACACGCGCAATAATCCACACGCGCAATAATGTTTTCGTGCAAAACACGCGAAATAAAAACACCCGCGCTCTTGAGTTCAAACGCGACGAATTGATTCTCACGCGCAAAATCACTCGCGCTGGAAAACACACGCGCTCTTTGTTTCATACGCGACGTATTGAGCCTCACGCGAAGAAACACTCGCGCTATTAAACACACGCGCACTTACATCGCACGCGACAAACAGATTCTCGCGCTCTGAACACCCGCGCTAGAAATCACATGCGCTCTTTAGTTCTCACGCGACGTATAGCTTCTCGCGCTACGGATCACCCGCGCTATGAAATACACGCGCATTTAAAATCGCACGAGACAAAAAGTTACTCGCGCTCGGAGCACCCACGCTAGAAAGCACACGCGCACTTGAATACGCACGCGACAGTCAAATTCTCGCGCTATGGAACACCGCACTGGAAAACACACGCGCACTCCGGGAGTTCAATAGTTTTAGTAGATACACAACTTTTCCCAAATTTTCAAGGAGAATGTTATTATGATGAACAAAGTTACAGTAAAAATAAAGTCACTTATCTCCTGAGCGAATTCATAAGGATTTCCTGCTTTTCCTGTCTTCAAAAACGAATTCCTGCCAGCTGATGACTTCTCCTGTAACCCCCAAGAAAGTAGCCGCTCAACTGCTGATGTTTGAAGGATTAAATCCACCAGGCCTAAGACTAAAGCAGGAGCAGCCACTAAACACGTCCTCTCAGATGGGGTTTTGATGATGAAAGGCACAGAGTGACAGTTTAGAATGTTCATTGTTGTTCTGCATTGTCTTCTAACCAATCAGAGCTGTCACTGTGAGGCTCCATCTTGCCTTGGGTCTGAACCAGGATTCTGAATCAGCAAGTTAAGGCCAAACCAACTATAATGGAAAACTTCCCACCCACACAAAGCTAATCTGAAAAGGATAAATAAAGAGAAATAATGAAAAGGAAACTTGAATAAAGGAAGGAAACCTGACAAATAAGGGAAGGAAACCTGACAGTATGCGAACAATGTTTTCGAGGAATTCTTTGGCCAGAATTGAGGCTGAAGGAAATCCTTTTAAAGGAATAAAGTGGGCCATCTTGGAAAAAAGATCCACAATAACTAGAATGGTGTTAAAAGCATTACAAGGAGGTAGATTAGTAATAAAGTCTAACGATAAGGTGTGCCATGGTGTAGGCGGAATGTCTAAAGGTTGTAAGAGCCCAGCTGGTTTTTTCTTTTGAATTTTGTTTTGGGCGCAAATGCCACAAGACATCACAAATGATTTAATATCTTTTCGCCAGGTGGGCCACCAGAATTGTCTTAATTTTAGCTTCAGTTTTTGCAATACCTGGGTGCCCCTCCATTAGGGTATCATGATAACGGGACATGACTAGCTCTTGTAGTTCCTTGTGTGGCAGAAATAGCCGCCCTTGGTAATAAGGCAGATCATTGGTAACAGAGTAGTCCGGGCCTTTCTTTACCCAGTCCTGCAGGGCTGTAGGATCAAAGAGTTGCTGGATCTTTACCTGAATGTCCTCTAGTGTCTGTAGAGTAGTCATGCCAAGAATCCTTTGTTCGGAAATTATAGGTACTGGTTCTGGGTTCACTTCTGCCTCTCCCATTCCTATTCGGGATAAGGCGTCTGCTTTACCATTCTTACAACCTGGTCGATAGGTTATCACGAAATCGAACTCGGCAAAGAGCAATGCCCATCGGAGTTGACGTGACGATTGGGCCTTGGCTGTTTTTAAATACTGTAAGTTCTGGTGATCGGTGATCACAGTAATGGTATGCCTGGCACCGAGAAGATAGTGCCGCCAAGTCTTGAAGGCGGATTTAATGGCTAATAACTCCTTGTCGGTAACCGCGTAGTTTAACTCGGGTGCCGAGAACTTTCTGGACCAAAATGCTACTGGGTGAAGCTGGCCAGTTTCAGGGTCCTTTTGAGACAGGACAGCTCCCATGGCTAGACTGGATGCATAAGTTTCCACTATGTATGGAAGGTCAGGGCGCGGGTGCTTTAATACAGGTGCAGACGTGAATTTCGCTTTCAGCTCTTGGAAGGCATTTTCAGCTTCTTCAGTCCACATAAAGCGTTTATTTTTTCGCAAGAGTGCTGTGATGGGATGTACGACATGTGAAAAATCTGGGATGAATCTGCGGTAGAAATTGGCAAAGCCGAGCATGCTTTGTACTCCTTTAACTGAACTTGGTGATGGCCACTTAAGGATTGTGTCCACCTTTCGTGAGTCCATTCGGACTCCCTTTGGGGTCAGGATAAACCCAAGGAATTCAACTTCTGTGGCATGAAAAACGCATTTTTCTAGTTTTGCATGTAGTTTGTGGTGGCGCAATTTCTCAAGGACTGCTCGGACGTGCTTCACATGGTCAGATTCTGAAGAGGAGTATACTAGAATATCATTGATACATATGACAACACAAACATCAATGTGTTCACGAAGGACATCGTTCATGAAGTATTGGAAGGCTGCTGGTGCATTGCACAACCCGAAAGGCATCACCTGGTATTCGAATAACCCATACTTAGTGCGAAAAGCAGTCTTCCATTCGTCGCCCTCTTTTACACGTACCAGAAGGTATGCCCGCGGAGATCTAATTTAGTGTATATACAAGCGTCATTCACTTGGTCTAGTAGTTCAGGGATCAGAGGCAATGGGTATCGGTTCTTAACAGTTATCTGGTTCAATGCGCGGTAGTCTATGCACGTTCTGAGGTCATCTTCCTTTTTGGGCACGAAGAACAAAGCTGAAGATGCAGGGGACTTGGATGGGCGAATAAAGCCATTGGCAAGGTACTGGTCTAAGTATTGTCGTAGGTGAAGGTTCTCAGGTTCCGTAAGGGCATAAATCCTGCTACAAGGGGGTTGTGCACCGGGTATGAGATCGATTTGACAATCGTACGATCTGTGAGGAGGTAAGGTGTTTGCCTGTTCTTTTTGGAAGACATACTGGAATTCTTGGTATTCTGGAGGTAGTTGCATTACTGCTGTGGTTACTGTGGCCAGGCCTGTGTTCTGATTTTTCTTTGGGTAACAGGTTTGTGCACAATCCGGGAAGGTTATTCTCTTCTCTCGCCAATCAATACAAGGATTATGTGTTTCCAACCAAGGTATCCCCAGTATTATTTGGAACTGTGGGGCTTTGATTAGATCAAACACAATAGTCTCTCAATGCCCATCCTGACCTAATAGTGTCATCTCTGCGGTGGAATGAGTTACAGGCCCAGAGGCAATTTCAGTTCCATCGACTGTGGTGATGACATCTGAGGTGGTTTTTCGGCAGAGAGGTAGATTCATCCTGGAAGCCAATTCATAGTCCACATAGTTTCCTATGGCCCCACTATCAATGTATGCCCTTACTGCGTGCATACGCGATGGCTGCCCTGGATCTACGAGGACTATTGGTATGATGAAATGCGAGGTCTGAGTATCCTTCTTCAAGCTCGGCAAGCGGGCCTCTACACTTGTCGGGCGTGGTCGTTTCCCGAGTCCGACTTCATATAGCTTTTATCAGCAGCTCCTACCACCTTCTTGGGTGGTTTTACAGGGCAATCCCGTAGAAAATGCCCAGAAGTTCCACAATATAGACACAATTGCATTTGACGTCTCCTTTCTCTTTCCTTCTGGGTTAAGGGTCCTTTAACCCCTCCGATTTGCATGGGTTCTGAAGCATCTGCTCCTTTTGGGTTAGCGTGGGTTTTGACCAACACCCGATTCTCAAACTTGGCTCAATCAGCCTTTCTGTTCTGAAGTCTGTGATCTAACTGGACCACTAAGTCAATATATTCAGCGCAGTCTTGAGGTGGGTTCACGACTTGAGCCAAGACATCCTTGAGTTCTCCTCGAAGCCCTCGATGAAATAACGTGATTCATTTTACCTCCGGCCATCCAGTTTCCACTATCAACCTATTAAAGGTTGCGATGTAGGATAGAAGGTCCTGGTTACCCTGTCGTAGGGACAAAGTTCGTTATCCAGGGCCTGTCCTTGGCAGTGCCGGGCAAATAGTCTTTTCATGCTCGTTTGAAAGCCCTGAAAATCCCGAAGAATTGGGTCATCCTGAGTAACTAGTGGAATGACCAATCAGCTGCACTGCCGCTGAGATATGACAATACAAAGGCTACCTTGGCTTGATCGTTTGGGAAGGCTCCAGGTCTGCATAAAAAGTGCAAGCGGCATTGGTTCATAAACACGGCAAACCTTTTGGGATCTCCGGCAAAGCGTTCGGGTGGAGCTAATGGAATATTTCCTGGTAGGTTTATTTGCACAGGGTTACCCGATAACACAGGAGCTGGATTTCCCCCGGAACCAGGTAGGGGTGCTTGTCCAGCCTGGCTTTACAATAGTTGCCTAGCAAGGTCATCAGTTCGCTCCTTTGACAAAAATCAGTTCTCTCCTAAGAGCATTGGTTTCTTGACGGGCGGAATGCACCTCAGCCCTCAATTCCCCTAGTAATTGGGCCAATTGGTCAGTCTCTGAGGTATCCATAACGCCCGGGTGGGAATTTGTGGGTAGGCTTCATGTTCTGTTACGCTCACCTGGCTCCCACAGAGGCGTCGATCGGAACTGGACAGCTGCGGTCTCCACCAATGTGACCCGTAGGGCTGAGATGACGGACTGGACTGGCCCACCTAGCTTCGATTGCTTGGCCTGTATGAATATTCTTCTGCAAATGGAGAAAGGGAATTAACCACCTGTGGAGTTGAGTGTAAATCCCCCCACGCCCCCGCTGTTCTCCCCATGGATCACCTTTGATGTCCCCTCTTATAGTCTCACCTGATGGTTTGAAAAGATAAGCTCTCCATCCTGCATTGAGCGCAGGGGCGCGTTGATAACCAGTTGCTTCACTGGCTCGAAGGAATTGGTGAGTTCAAGAACAATATTGACTCCGAAAAGTATGTAGTTTGTAAGAGTTCAAATGCCTGACTTTCACTCTTGTCCGATTCCTTGCAGATTGCAGCTTGACCCTAGTGAAGAGTTTCTCGTGGCAACCGGTAATATTCTGGTAAGGATTTGTATTTCCAACACAGTTCGATAAATAATGTCAATATGTAACCTGTTGCTTTCTCCCTTATTCAGGCACTGAGAGAAAGTATGAAGTCTCGGGGAATAATACCTCCGGTGGTAAAATCAGCTAAGTCTAATGTGGTGAGGAGGGTTCCCCTTGATAGTCCCTTTGTTTCACTTTGCTGTCCTTTTGTTTCCCCTTAGGGGCCGGGGTTCGGCGAAGATGCAGTGGAAGCTGCGCCGACCCGTGATGAGGAATAGTACCCCCGGTGGTAAAATCAGGTAAGTCTATGGAGGGGTTACTAATATTCCTCTGTGTATTCCCTTGGCTCACCTTGCTGTTCTTGTCTACTCCTTAGGTGCCGGAATGCGGCGGGAACATGCAGGAGGATGCGGTGGAATGTGAAGATGCTGCGAAGGCAGGTGAGTCCAGCGGGGCGCTGCAGCAGGCGAGGCGACGCGCATGAAATAACTTCTTTCTTCCAGCTCGAAGGCGCGATGGATCGGGAATTCAGGTAAGGATCAAAGGTATTGCTCTTGTTCTAACCTTTTCTCCTTCTTTCTCCCTTTTTCTAGGAGCTCCAAACACGAGGCGGTGTGGCAGAAGGCTGGATGCAGACTTGCAGGCACGGTGAGCGTTAAGCTGCTGGATGCAGAATAACACGAAGCATGTGCTGCTCTTTGGGCGTGGTTTAAATAGCCTCCAAAGTAGTCCCAGGTAAGTATTCCTCCCCAGCCCCACCCGAGTAAAAAATAGTCCCTAGGTAAAATAGTCCCTTCCAAGCCTCATTTGGCTTGGAACTCTTGCAGCATGGTCTGCATCAGGAAAGCTTGCAGCATGGTCTGCATCAGGTAAGTTCTACTCTATGAGCCTGGTGCCTCTGGTGCCAGGACTGACTCTCCATATGAGCCTGGCGCCATAGGCGCCAGGACCGCTCCCAAACAGCCCCTAGCAGGGGTTTTTGGGCTTGCCCAAAATAACTTGATGCCTGCTTCCGGGGTTGCTGGACCTAGTCTGGATCCCCGGGGGTAGGCATCATGACACAAGCCCAAACCAACAACCCCCACAGCATGGGTCACAAGAGCTGCCCAGTCTCCAGAACAAGCTCGCCTTATAGGTTCCCCATATTAATACAAGGTCTATCCCAGCACACGCACTGGATATTAATGACCTAATTCTAGCACAAGACCATGACCTGTTAGCCATATTCGAGTCTTGGCTAGACACAGCGTCAGGCCCAGCTTTGTCTCTTGCCATACCAGATGGTTACTCTATCCTGAGGACTGATAGACTAGAGTCCAGAGGAGGAGGGGTTGCAATCATATCCAAAGACCACCTCCAATTCAGACAAACTAACATATGAAAGCAAACTGTGATGTGCTCTCACTCAAATTACCTATCACCCCAAATGACTCACTTAACATCCATGTAAATGACCGCCCTCCAGGCCCATTGGCATCCTTTGAGGAGGAGCTACTACACACCTATCTGGTCCCAGCGCTGAAATCCTGCAGGAGCAGAAGAATAGCTCACCAGATCCCCCAAACCGGTTCACCCAACAGTCAAGGGGAATAACTTCTGAGTTGACCAGACCGGGGGAAAAGGGGAAGTGGAGATAATAACAAACGGACATGTCCTTCAGGTTCCCTTCTGCTTCCAATGACTATGAACACTGGAAATCCTGTAAAATTCAGCATCAATTTAGTATTACCATGGCCCTCTCTCAAGCACAGTAAAAAACAATTATTTTCCCAACCTCCCTTTTACCTGTCTGCCTCTGCTTCCTGCTGAGAGGCTAATTAAGAGGATGGAGTTTCTTTTTTCACTGCAAAATTTACTTGAAACTGGAGAACTCACTCTCTCTATTCCTAAACCCTTGTATGTTAGGAATTCTCTGCTCCTCTGGTCGGCTACTTCAACTTTTAAAACAAACACTGATCAACTTTAAGCATTGTTGCTCTCTTTAAACTGGTTGACTTTCACTGTCTCTAAAGTCTTCAGCCTGCACCAAAAAAACTATGGATTTACTCTTTTGAATTGCTGCACGTGAATTACATGTAGACTTTCTCTGCCGCTACAGCCTGCTGCTTCTCACTCATTCATTCTAATCCAGCTTCACCTGTAGACTCGATTTCCTTGTAAATGGATTTTCTAAACACTGCAACTTCCTCTGACATGCTACGGTCTGTTGATGTCTTTTCTGAACACGCGCACGCGAACAGCTGACTAGCTGCGCCTGTACTTAAAGACGGAAGACTATTCAGCTTACATGCACATCCGTTATTTTATTTACCTTGGCTGTGAATTCTCCCGGAATCACCCAGCTGATTCCTCGTTCGCGATACGCGGCTCCCTCCTCACACAACCTACACTTTGACCCACGCCGCTAGGTCCTTTTTTCTAATGCATCCTTCTCATTACGCGACGCGAGGATTCTAGCATTGCAATGCTCACTTTAACACACACGCGTGTGCATGAATAAGGTTTCTTTACTTCGCTCTTGCAAACACACGCATACTTTAAAAACTCATTCAGCTTTTACACATTATTTACAGTTTCCAAATTAACTAAACAGTTCACTAAATTTACAGATTCTCTTCTTCTGACTTCCACTGACTTGTTATTTACAGATCTCCATCAATGAATGCTCATGCAATTTCTTCTTGGCAAAGTTGTCAAAACAAGTTATTTTTACGGTCACTTATCTGAATTTTAGTCTCTGGCATTTCCTGCTGGCTTTTCTTCTTGGTTGAGTGATTTTCTAAATTGTTTCTTCAGTCTTCTAAGGAGCTCTTGAGCACTGTGACCTCTCCAAATCTGGTCTTGAATGAAAGGCAGTTTAGAACCTCTCCAGAGGTAACAAACTGAATCACAGTAGTCTGTAGCCAATTATTGCTGAGCAGGAAGTTGACCATCTTGGACTGGGAGAATGGCAGCTGACTACCATGAGGTCAAGGAAATATTGTGAATTCAACCCAAACACCACCTAAAACAGCAGTATAAAAGCCTCCAGTAGCCAGGGACCTGACAACACCCCAGGGGATAATATCAAACACTCCACCAGAACCATTTTGCTGGGGGACATAAAACCTAAGTCTCAATGACCCTGCCGACCCGTATGCAACCTCTTTGGTCAATGCACTCAGGTCCCTTGGCTTCCAGCACTGTGTCACAACCCCAACCCACAAGAAAGGCTGCATACTAGACTGGATTGCAGACCTCAAAATCCAGGTCACGATGTCCGCTAATGTACTATGTCCTTGGTCAGATCACCCCATTGTGTCATTTTCTTTCGCGCCAGCTAAACTGGTTTCACCTCCCCCCGCTCCACTCCCATCGATATGCATGAGGAGCACACGTAAAATAACTAAAGAGAATATTATACCTCACCTCGCACTTCTACAACCGGAACCTCTCCACTCTGATGACCCTAGCGTTCTATCAGAAATCTGCCAAAAAACCCTGTCAACAGCTGTCGATAAGGTAGCCGCCTTAACAATCAGCAAAGCAAAACCAGGCAGACATGCTAATCTGTGGTTTACCTCACAACTCCTAGAGCTACGTTCTAAGAAAAGGCAAGCAGAAAGTACTTGGATAAAATCACCTTCTGAAGCCCCCAAATCACATTTCAAGAATGTCGCCAGACAATATAAACAGGCCATCCTAGAAGCCAAATTGGCAGCCTACAACACTACGCCAGCTCTAATACCCTTGACATTTTCAAAATTGTCAGGGAACTAGAAACAACAGATACCCCTATCCCCCACCCCCCCACGGTCACTATCACTAAAGATGACTCATGGTGTGGTAATAAACAAAACACCAGCAACTACACCAGCTGCACACATATCTGGTGCACCCATGCACCCTACGACATTGTCTCTACTGACCAGAACTACGGTTCCCGAGGGCGTTCAACCTACCAGCGCTTTGAGGTCATACCAATGATATATAAGGCACTATATAAATGGCAAAAAACAAAACATAATATTACATATGCCCGGCATCTACTGTCAAAGACTGTGCAGAGACCCTGGTCCCTTTTATCACAAGGTTACAAAATGCCTCCTTTGATTCTTGCCGGGTCCATCTAACCTAAAAGAAGCTTTGGTTCTACCACCAATACAAAAACCTGATCTAGATCCTAATGATCCCACCAACTACCAACCCATAACAACTGCCCCCTTCCTGTTAAAAATCCTAGACAGGGCCACTTACAATCAAATACAGTACTTCCTCGAATCCAATCATGTCCTAGGCATGCACCAGTCGGGCTTCCGGCTCTGCCATGGGACAGAGTCAGCCTTGCTCGACTTAAAAAAACAATTGAATGACCTCAGAGACCAAGGCAAGTCAGCCTTGCTCCTCTTGATTGACCTCTCTGCCGCCTTTGATCTAGTCAACTATAAAACTCTTTGCCATCACCTCAAGACCTACGCCAACTTCTCCCCTGAAGCCACCACCTGGGTCTCTTCCTTCCTTGAGGGAGCCATGAGAGTGTTCACAGAAACGGCCAGCGCAACGCCAACCACTATAAGCTGTGGTGTCCCACAAGGATCTTGCATCTCGGCCACCCTATTCAATATTTTTACCAAGCCCCTTTTTGACCTGCTTGACTCCGTCGGCATATCTTGCACAAATGATGCAGACGACACTCAGATTCTTCTCCCTCTAACTGGCACATATGAGGTGGATGCCAGTTCCCCTAACAAAACCTACAATCCAGGCATGGATGGCCACAATCCAACTCTGCCTTAATGACAACAAAACTGAGCTCCTGCTCCTAGGCTCACCAGCTACCTTAAAAAAGCTTGACCGGCAATATAATACATTCAGTATAGATGGGCACCCATTCCAGTATCCTCCACAGTGAAAACGCTGGGCGTCCACTTCGATGCCACCCTCTCACTCAGAAGGCAAGTGAACTTCATTGCGCTATCGGCCGCTTGTACAATCAAGCTCATCAATGCATTCAGGCAATTCCTCACACCAACTAGCTGACTCACCATCGCAAGAGCCTTAATCGGGTCCAGGCTTGACTACTGCAATGCCCTGTATGCAGACACCTCCATTAAAACATCAGCAAGTACCAGGTGATTCAAAACAGTGCTCTCCGCTCCGCCCTGAACATTCCCAAAAGAGAAGATATCTCCTCAGCAAGAAGAGAGGCTCACTGGCTACCTATTCGGGAAAGGATCCTCTTCAAAACTCTCTCCATCACACAAAAGTGCCTATCTGGCGCGGCACCCATCTACCTCTTGATAGGAATTGCCAGAGTAAAAGCAACCAGACCAGTGAGATCACCCTACGTAGACTGTCTCGCCAAACCTAGGTACAATCTAATCAGAGCAGGAGGATCAAGCTTCCCTTCTCTGACTGCTAATCACTGGAACTTGTTACACCCTGCTTTAAGAGCAGACAACTCTTACTATACCTTCCGCAAAGCACTGAAAACATGGCTGTTTGCCTAACAATGCTGAAACTCTGTTCGACTGTTTGACTGCTCGTGGACTGGAATAGATCACAGACACACCTACCTATATGTTCAGTATGTATATTTGGCATTGAAACTTCTGTCGGTACCCCTTGTCTGTTGTTTCCCTATCTGTAAACTCACCTTCCCCGACTTGCATCAGCACCTTGATGCCTACAGGCTTAGGCGCTTTAGAATTGTAAAAATAAAATGAATAAATATTTCTAATGTTCTAACTAGTCTGGTCAGTGTGCTATGTTAGTGTTAAAGAATACAATTATTCCTTGCATAGTACGTTTTGCAAAGCCCTTGCTGTGCTTTGCTAGACATGGTTCCATGAGTAATACTTAATGCAGTTCTGTAGTTTGGAAAAAAGCGTTTCTCTTGGTGCCTGGTCTTTTCCATGCAATTATTCCTCACATAGTGCGTTTTGAAAAGGCCTTGCCATGCTTAGCTAGACCTAGTCCCATGTGTGAATCTAAATGCATTTCTGCAGCTTGGAATAAAAAGGTTTCTCTTGGTGCCTAGTCTTCTCTTTAGTGCAGGAAAGGAGAGGATTGCCTCTACACCCCATCCCATCTGTTTACCTTAAAGTCAGGGGTTTCGTTCCCCGTCCTGATCTGCGGTCTGTTCGGGAAGCCGCTCTGTGTCGGTTTCGAAAGAAAAATGAAAACCCGAGTCATTTAGTGTTACTGAAGTGATCACATGATCATAGCCTATTGACGGTTTCTATTAAGAAGGCTTAACTAGCGATTTGTTGTGTAGTATTTCGTTATGGCTGCCCATTCTGGTGATTAACGTCCAGTTATCTGGGGTAATCAATTGCTTTATATGGTATAATCATATTTCACGAATTAATATACCAATGTATTGCTAAATGGATGTTAGTTCAGTTTTAGTTGATTGCTATTTTTTCGGACCGTTCGTTCATTTCGCCAAAGGCACACATTTTGAGCTCAGGTTTTGTCGGTTTTGAAAGAAAAATGAAAACCTGAGTCATTTAGTGTGAATCGAGTGATCACATGATCATAGCCTGCGGCCGATTTCTATTAGGAAGATTTAACTAGCATACACTATATTGGAGGGGTGTAGTATTTAGTTATGGATGCCCATTCTGGTGATTAAAGTCAAGTTAACTGGGGTAATCAATTGGTTTAAAAGGTATAATCATATTTCACGAATTGATATACTAATGTATTGCTAAATGGATGTTAGTTTTGTTTTTTAGTAATCTTTTTCAGACTGATCGTTCTTTTCGCCTCAGGCACGCTTTCTGAATCCAAAAAAAGTTAGATGGATCTGGTCATTATTTGGGGGTACAATTGGAATGTGTTGGTGTAACAGGTGGCTCCTGTGAGTTCCTATGTAAGTGTGTTTCATTAGCAAATTTTGAGTCCAGAGAAAGGTTAAATGAATCTGGCCATTATTAAAGGCTAACATTAGAGTGTTACAAAGGAGTGTGGGAACCCCCTCTATGAGAACGAAAATGGGTCAAATACCCTGTTCTATGGAACTTATTTGACTCAGGGGGGGTCTACAACCACGTTTTAGCTCACTGCACCTTTCACAGAGGAGAAATAACTATTTGCATATCAGTCTTTATCCCACCCACAAGAGCAGTCCAGCACCGAAATGCTAGGTAAATCTTTTCTGAACAAGAGTACCATCAGCAACCCCAGACACGTATTTTGGCCTAGTCGGGCCTCATCAGTGAGGTGAAGCTGAGCCTCCCTAAGACACAGTGAGGAAGGCGTCCACGGCTGGATTACCGTGGGTTACTTAAGGTGAAACCCCAAGTTTTGCAAAGTTAAAAAGGAGTGTGGGAGCTCCTCTAATGAGAATGAACATGGGTCAAATACTTTGTTCTATGGAATTTCTTCTACACCGAAAGGCTAGGCAAATCTCCTCTGAACAAGAGTACCGTCAGCAACCCCAGACAGGTATTTCTGCCTAGGTCGGGCATCATCAGTGAGGTGACCTTTTTGTGTGTAATATTAGAGTGTACCTGGTGACTAGGCTCGGACTGGCCTATAGGGCAATAGGTCCACGGCCGAACCAAAAACTCAAAATGCTGGTGTGGGCCAGTTCTTTGGGTCAAAGTGGGCCACCTTTTTGGTCAATGTGTACCAGTTTGATGAGCGACTTCACTATGCAGCTTGGAGTTTGGACCAGTGTTGCTGAATAAATATTCTTTAAAATGCACAATTTTTATCACATTTGTATCAAAAAACTCCCCCTTGAGTACTATTCAAACAGTGTCATGAAAGGAATGTATAGCCATTTGCAACTGTGGGCCACATTTTCATTGGTGCCCGAGACAGCTTTATGGCCCAGTCCGGCCCTGCTGGTGGCTTCTGTGAGTCCCTATCAAGCATATGTAAAAAGCACGCTTTTGACCAAGAGAAAGGTTAAAAGGATCTGCCCATTATTTAAGGCTTAATATTTGAGTATATTGGGGTTACAGGTGGCTCCTGTGAGTCCCTACGTAAGCGTATGTGAGAGGACAGGCCTCTTTCATAGTATGGATGAAAGTTTGGTGTGATCAACCCTATACCTGTGGTGGTCATGCTAAACTTGTTGGTATGTCCTTAAGTATCTTACAGTATTTATAGAAATTATTGCATCTCATTATTTGTGTTGAGACCATTTTGTGTTGTTCTGAATTTGCATATGTATCCTGCCTTCATTTTTCTTAGATCATTCTCTTTATCTCCTGAATGTGCTGAGGGTTTCATCTGGTAATTTGCCACAAATGTTAATCGCTTTTGGTCCTCCTTGGCATCCATGTTCATCCAATGTTGCGCTAGTGGGTACAGTGAGTCTTGTTTGTTGATTGAGTTAAGCTACTATTCCAAAACGAACTTATCTGACTGCGCTGCCAATGAAGATCTTGTCACAGAATCGTACAATTATTTAGACAACTTAGCTGCTACGAGAGTTAAAAAATGTGTTCACATACACTGTGTGGCATTCATTGCTGTATTTGATTGTTTTGTCCAAAGTATATATGCAAAACAAGCAAAATTCACATTTATGCAATCCTTTAGTTTTGTTTCCTTCATTACTGGCTCCCATGCTCCTCATGTGGCTAGGGCAGAGTTTGTCCCTTAGTGTTGGTTCTTTTGAAAAGGTGATCTGTAGTTTACTGCCTATATATTCACTCAGATGGTCGTCTGTCAATAAAATATGCCAATGTTTCTTTAAGGTTCAGTATAGCTTTATACTCTCTCCACTATATTGTGTGATAAATCTGACTTCATCCTTAGTGTGACTTCTAGGTGTTTCTTTATTCTTGTCTATGGTTAGCTCTACTCTCGTCCTTGTCATAATCTTTTTCTCGGCAGTTGCGTTGCTCTTTTGTGCATATCCTTGTGTTATAAATCTTTCTTTTACTAGGTTTCATTGTTGCTCGTAGACCTCTTTGTCACTGAAGTTCCTTTTCTCCTACTGGGATGTTTTCTATCACATGTTTCTGGTGCAACTTCTGTAGTGCAGGGTTGAGTTCACTTACGTGGGTTTGCAAAATGTTCTTGTCTGTATTTTGAGGTCTTTAATGTATATGTGTAGATCGAGAAAGTCAATCGCCTGGCTACTGATCTGTCCTACTAATTCTAGTCCAAATGTATTCTTGTTGATATAACTGGTGTAGTCTTGGAATTCTGTTACTGTGCCATCCCGTATTATAAGAAAAACGTTGATGTAGCGGTGCCACTCAATGATATGAGTGGTCCAGTCATTATTGCTCCAGGCATGAGTATTTTCCAAGTGTGACATACAGAGAATGGCCAGAGAAGGCGCATAGCTAGCCCCCATTACCACCCCTCTAGCTTGTTGAAAATAGGTATCAATGAATGAGAGCACATTGTGATTTAGAGTAAAGGTGAGCAATTCCTTTGGGCATTCAATATTCATGAAGCATGTCGCTGACACATCAGCAAAGCTAAATTCAAAGGCCTTAATAGCAATATTGTGGTCTATTGCTGTATACAGGGCCTTAACATCAAACCTTTCTAACTTGTAGTTCGCCTGCCGTTGTGTTCTCTCTAATATCTGAAGGATGAGTTTCGAATTTCTCATGTAGGTGTCTAGCTTGAATACCTGAGGCTGTAGATATTAGTCAATGTATATCGACATGTTTTTCTCTCAGTCCTCCTATTCCACTAACAATCTGTCTGATCGGTGGCAGTCCCTGGTAAGGTTTGTGCACATTAGGTAAAAAATCAATTGTTGGTAGTATAGGCTTTATTTCCCATAGGTACGTTCTGTCATCATCTAACAGGATTCCCTGCCCATGCCAGGATAGAATTAGTCTATGTTCATCCATAAGTTCTTTTACTGGATTTGGTTCGAGCTTGAAGTAACAATCCAGTGTGTCCAGGTGTGCAAGTCCCATTTTGATATAATCAGTACGGTTGAGAATGACAGTGTTCCGACCCTTGTCTGCCTCCTTAATGATTATTGTATCATCATGGGTCAGATCTGTCAGTGCCTTCCTGTCTTGTGATGTTAAGTAGTCCATCATTCTCTATGTTCCTCCGTTAGGATTTTTATCAATTTTGTCCACTCACCAACTTGAACTCAACTCCCTTGTCTCTGACCACTCCTTGACCTCACTTCACCATCTACCTACTCACTCCCATATACATTCTCTTGATCTTGTCTTCTCCTCCTCACTCCCCACAACTAATTTCAATATAGATTTCTCCCTGTCAGAGTTCTCCATCCAGCGTGTTGTGCCCTCACTCTTTCTCCCCCCCATCTCCCCATTGTCAAACAGCAATTCAAACCAGACTCCTTGCCCACCTAGTTAGCTGAAGCGCAGTCCTGCCTTCCCTCTCTTGCTGTAGCCCTTTTCAGACTTTAATATAGGTCTCCACTTTTTATTTGACTAACTCTATTCTGCTTGTATCTTGATCGCTTTTATCCCTCACTTCTACATCATTAAAACAAAAGTGCAGCACCACCTCCGTAAGAGGCATAACGACTGGTTCCTTCTTCAACTTGCCTACAAAACTGTCTTCTTCATCACTACAGTTATCAACTATGCAAAAGCATCCCGCTTCACCAAATGACTACCCTTTGTTTTGACCCACACAAACCTTTCTCTACACTAAAAACCAGAACGGCTCCTACTCGCCCTCTTCCTATCGGTTCTTCACTCTCCCCTTGTTGCTTTGTCCATTACTTCTCAGCTAAAATCGAACAAAATCAAGACACCCCCACTCTCTGAACCCTTCGTCTCCTTGTTTCCACTCCCACAGAACATATCTCTGCCTACTCATTATGCTTATTGTCCACAAATTCTCCATAGGAATTGGTACCCATCCTTAGCACTGTCAGCCTCTCCTGTACCCTGCTCCTGCTCACCCGATTGCTCCGCAGGCAGTCAAGTAGCTTGCACCCGTCACCTGTTCCAATCCCTGTGACCACTTCAATTATTCAATCTCTCTCTTTCTCTCTCCTTGTATTACCATCTACCTCCTCCCTTTGGCCAACCTAGCCTGCCTTACAGTAGCAACTGTCCTAACAAACTTGAGGAAGCCCTACGCTGGCCTCAATAACCCTGCCTACTACTGGCTTGTATTCCCCCCCGCCCCAAATATTCTAAGATCCTCAAACTACTTGTTCTTTAAGATGATGTCCACCTATCTGGACACAAACTACCTCTGCGACCCACTTCAATCTGGATCTTGCGGCCGCCATTTCAGTATTACTGCCTTTTTAAGACCAACCATTTGTCCGAATTACATTTTGCGACATTGTTATCATTTATTTAGGCAAAAAGACAGATGGTGGGTTTGGGTTAGGGATATAGAAGGGGGCAGTGGGGATCTTCTTACACCCACTAAGTTTGCAGTAACGGCAAAAACAGTAAAATAAATCCAGAAAAATGTAATTCAGCCAAAGAAAGTTGAGGAAAGCTCATAGCTCTGCCATGTTAGAGTCAGTACTAACACATGTCTTTAACTTTCTGACCTCTCCACAGCACTTAACATTTTCCTCTATCCTTATCCGTCTATAGCTCTCAACTGTCTTTTACACTGAGAACTTCTCTTCTCTGGACCCTTGCTATCTTGGGCATTGCTGTGGACTGGGTGTTCTCCAACCTTTCTAATCAGTCCTTTATCATGTAGAGCATGGGTGCCAACGATCCAACAACATCTCAGTCGACATCGCTAAAAGCTCTTTCGTTGGCCCACTGCTATTCACCCGTTACACCTTGACCCTTTGTCAACTTATCTCCTTTTTTAGATTCTCTGAAAACTTCACTGCAGATGACACACAAAGCTTCTGCTCCTTTCCAACCCCCACTCCATACATCTCTGCCTGGATATCTGATAGTCCCTCTGTGATCCGCCAATGGATGCCTCTTTGGTCTTGGAGGAGTTTAGCATAAGACAACAAAGTGAGTTCCTGTCCTGATTCCAATGGCTCCCATTCTTCTCCTCCCACCTCGTTAACCCCTAACGTATAGTCTACCCCCGTAAGGCAAGCAACCTTGGGATTTTGTTCAATTGCGACCTTAACTTTCACCACATTAGTACTTCATCCTCTATGTCAACCTCTATGGCAGCCAGGAATAACCTGCCATATCCTAAGAAAAACATACACCTCCATGCCTTATGCTGTTGTTATTTTCAAAGTAAATTATTTTGAGGTAATTTGCTGTAATTACTTCGAATTACCTCGTGGGGAAGTCATTATGTAGATGTATTTAAGGATTAGATTGATTAAGGGAGGTGGCCAGGGGTTGAGGGTAGGGGTGGTAACGGCATGCATGATGGGGAACCCATCCCCCAAAACAAATTCAGGAAAATAATAATTTGTATTAAAATGAAGTCAATTACCACTAAGTAATTCAATTCATTATTTTTATTTTTTATTATTATTTGTATTTAATCAAAATTAGATTTTTACAAAAGAAGAAGAAAACTTTCTTTGTTATCAACTGAAGAGAAAAAAAAAAGAAAGTCTACCGTTTCCTGTGTACACTGGTGCGCTCATACCGCTGGTTGATTGAGGGTTTCGATTGCTGAATTGTTTTGCAGAATTTTCTCCAAAGCAATGTCTATTAGCTTGGAAGCCGCTATTAGCCATCTAGTTTTGGCTCCTGTGATCAAACGATTCCACCAGACATTGTTGTCGATGACATATGATGATTTGAACATAGGGCCGAGAAAGGCTTCTCTTTCGTGGTCAATTGAAGGGCAAGCCATCAAAAGATGTTTGATTGTTTCTGTGGGTTGAGGATCTCCACAGAGTCTGCAGGATTTTTCTTTTGATGTGGCCCGAATTGCCAGGACATCTTGAGTCGGTAGAAGGTTTAAACAGGCTTTGAGTAGAGTTCTCATGAGGCGCTTAGTCGGATATTTCAGACAGTACTCCATTGGTTGCTTTAATTTGTTGTAAATTGGTGGCAGGTGGGTTAGTAACTTGTTCGTAGTCGAGTTGTCGTTAGTTTTTATCCAATCCAGCCATTCCATTTTAGATTTTATTCTCATGGGATTCTGAATTAGTTCCTCTTCTGAGCAGGCTATTTCTTGCAGCGTAAGCTTTTGTTTCTCAGCCCAGTTGGTAAGGGATTGTTGGTTCCCTTCGATATTTCTTCAGAAATCATTTTATATATTTCCAAGCTGTCTTTGTTCCGCAGTTTCCTGTAGAGCTGAATTGTGCTCTGCGCAACTACAGCCTCCAGGGAGATAGGCCGAGTTTGCGCCTTATAGGAGCCACTGCTGTCGATTTGGGTAAGCCTAGAGTTGTTCTCCAGATGAAACCTTCTAGCTTTGTCCATAGGGTCATAGGAATGGAAAGATTCGCGTCCATGCCGTATGTCAAGACTGGAATTATTTTGGACTTACAAAATTGGATTGCAGGGAGAAGACTGAATTGACCATATTTTCTGTCCACTGTGCGTAGTTGTGCTGTTAAGTTTTTAGTTTTACACCACAGGATTTTCTGCATGCTAAGAGATTTTTTCGAACTGTCGATGGTTACTCCCAAATATTTGAATGAGGGTACTATTTCGATTTTTGATTGGTTCAAAAACCACTTCAACGATTCTTTTTTCTTACGACCTTGCTTTTGAACAATCTATATTTTTGTTTTTGAGTTGTTAATCTCCAGATTGTTCTCCTTTGTGTACTTTTGCAGATTGTCCAGTTGCCGATGGAGACCCACCTGGGTGTGGGCTAAAATGATGAGGTCGTCTGCATATAGGAGTCTGGCAACCATTGTGGTTCCTATTTTCGGAGGAAACAATCTAATTGGTTCTTGTGAAGTTTGGAAATCACTGAGAAAAGAGATAAAAAGAGCTGGAGCCAAAGGACAGCCTTGTTTGACTCCTCGATTGGACGGTATAGGATTGGAGAGTAGTCCACTGTTGTTTAGCCTGACTGATATATGAGTATCCGTGTGTAAAGCGATGATTGGGTCGAGAATCTGACTAGGGCAATTCCAGTTTTTCAGCTTGGCCCACAGTTTGGCTCTGTCTACTCTGTCAAAAGCCTGAGACAAGTCCACAAAGGCAAGGAAGATTCTCGGTGCTCCAAGCAAGACTTTTTCTTTTAAGATGCTTAGGATCATTAAGTTAGCCGCTGTGCTAGCATTTTTTTGGAAACCGGTTTGGAGAGGGTCCATAGCTGGCGATGTTGTTGTCCAGTTCCGAAAGTGGGTCAGGAGATAAGTGGCAAAAACTTTTCCGATAACATCCAATAGGGCAATTGGGCGGTAGTTGGAGGGGTCTTCTCTCATGCCCTTTTTGAATATCGGGACGATAATTGCTTGTGTCCAGGAGCTCGGAATTATCCTTCGTTCCTTGCAGTGTTTGAATATCAGGCTCAGGGCTGCTGACAACGCCTCTGGGTATTGCTTCAAGTCGGTGTTAGCTAGACCGTCCACTCCAGGAGCGCGCGAAGGTTTCAGTTTCATGATAATTGACTTTATATCGTCTGAATCGGATAGGTCGACCCAGTCGGATTTGGTTGGTGGATGTGCCCTCTCAGTGTCTGAGGGAGGATGATCAAACAGTTTAGAGAAATGGTTAAACCAACATTCTTCCGGCACAGCATTTATCATTGACAGATTTGGATGAGATTTCATATCGTTGGTCAGTTTCCAAAATTCTTGTTTTTTTTTGTTAGCTATGATCGTGATCATGCTTTCAGCATCAGCTTGATAGAGTAGTGATCTGTTGTTTCTTAGACACTGTTTATATGCTCTAAGCTCCAGACGGTAAGATTCCCACATGCTAGGGGAGTTCATCGTAGTTGCGACTTTTTTTAGTTTTCTTAGGTGGCGGCGTCTGATCACTAAAGTCCGGTTGTAAGTATGGGTAAAGTTCTCACTTCGGTTGTCTAACCTTTTCCGAGGTTTTTTGAACTGCAGGAGCAGAGGGATGTAGCTACTCCTGGATGTTGCATCATTGGCTTTAGTATCCATGATGAGAGCTTCATAATCGTTAGTCAAGCATTTGATGTCGTTGGCGTTCATGCGTAAACGAGAGAGCTGCGTGTTCACCTCAACCGGGACGTTATAGAAATGCTGGTCATATCTCTTGGTTCTGCATGTGAGGTTTAACAGGTTGTGGTCACTGCTTTCCGTTCTGATTACTTCAAAAGACGCAATGCTTGAGTAAATATTTTCTGCAACGAAGATGTAATCAAGGGTTGCTGTAGATTGTTCGCGCTCCCATGTCGGAACAGTGAGACGATTATTGACATTTGCGGCGTTAAGAAGGTTTTTAGAGTTCATTAGCGAAAGCCACAGAGTTCCTCTTTCATCCGATGCTGGCGTGGAATCAGTCGCTTTTAGGCAATTGCAGTTCAAATCTCCACAGACAAGAATATTAGAGGTTTTGTGTTCAATCATTATTTCGTCGATGGTGTTGGCAGCTTCATCACAAAATTTAGCGGACGACATTCTTTGAGGATTCCAGTAGGTATTAATAATTGCCCAGATTTCGGAGTCATTTTCGTTGTTCGTTCTTACAAGCACTACCAAGAAAGTGTAAGTGGCTATGATTGTCTTGATGATTTGTAGATTAGACCCAGTCCGGATGGCTATCAGGAGGCCAGAAGATGGTCTGCCAAAAGGCCCCTTTAGCACCGGCGAGATCGCAATGTTATAGCCATCAAATGCCGGTTTATTCAATAACCACGTTTCTTGGAGGCATATAATGTCATGGATTCCCAGGTTGTAGCTGCCAATTTTAGTTAGATGCATGTGGCCTCTAGTGTTCCATGACGCTATGGATAAAGTAGCATTCATTTGGACTTCATTTCTGGATTCGGGTCGCCGACGTGGTGAATTGGCTCCCCTTGTTTGCTGCTATTTCTTTAGACCCGGAGTAAAGGCATTTCGGAGCCAGGACCACGTATCCTTTGTTGATGTAGGGTATCGGTGTGTCGTAGACTGGTCTGCGTCTTGTTTAGGTCGTAGATAATGTGCTGGAGATGGTGGTCTTTGTTTGTTTCGGCGCGCTGACAATGTATGCGATGGCGAAGTTGATCTTCTATGATCATTCCAATTTCTTGTATCATTCCTGTCTTCCTTTCTTTCATTAGCATAGCGGTAGTGTCTCGAATGAACAGTTCTAGATGGGACTATCCCCGACGTTCTAGTTTCATGATAGACTGGTTTATCCCAACGAGGCGGTGTTCTTCCCCGTCTTCTCGATCTATACAAATCTTCAGTCTGTGATTTATATCTATATTTTATTACTGCTGGGGATTTATTGCTTTCCATCTGGCTGTTGGTGGTTTTTTGAGACGGGATCTCAGTCAGGATGAAGCCCTCTTGGGCCACTTTTGCGTAGGCTTCTTGGGGGATTGCTTAAAGCGCCGAATTCTTAATATGGAGATATGCTTTCGCTTGCTTGTTTCTGTGATACGGCTCTATGAGCGTAAAGTCGTGAGATTTTAGTGTGTTAAGTATGTCGACCTGTTTGAGAATTTTGAGGACAGTTCTTCTATTCAAGATCATGTAATGGTCTTCTGCCGATTTTTGTTCGATCTTGAAAAGGCGCACTGAATCACGGATCTTGCCGTTGGTTCTTACTGAGGATTCATGTTGGTATTTGGTTTTCGCCACTTTTTCCTTATAAGGAGACGATTTACTTGAGATGGTAGATTTAGTGGATTTTAATTTTTCATACAGTTGGTTGATACTCAAGTCACCCGCCTGGTTAGGATCGGTCTCATCCTTGCCAACGTGGCTAGGTGCAGATATGTTTACTTCTTCTTTTTGTAGGGGCGATTGCGTTTCATGAGGATTTCTGTCGCTGTCTCCCGTCACAGTATCAAGATCAATAATTTCTGCTGGGTCCTTATATTGAGATACATCCATCAATGAACTTTGGCAGATGAAGTCCTCGACAGATCGAGGCGATTGGATAGGGTGGTAGGTGCCAGGTGAGCCATTTTCGTATGCCGTCACTTCATCTGTAGAGTAAGTTCTGATCTCTTTAGAGATTCCCTTGAGAGAAGATGGTGGCTCTATTGTGGGTTCATTATATCTCTTGGACGAATCTAGTTGAGGACTTTTTGTTAACTTCAATAGAGGTTGATTTGACGTTGAGGGTAAAGTTTTTTTGGAATTGGCTTTTGTAAGTCCTGTTTTCGGTGGCGCTGCTTTTCTGTGGGGTGATTTACTTTTTTCGTTAAGAAAGAGCGGTGCTGTTTTTATAGGTTGTGTTTGTGGTGAAGTCTGAGCTTCTTTCTCATCCAGGGAGCTTTTTTCCAGGTTTGTAGTTTGTAGCAGTCTTAGTTTTTCTTCCAAAACTGATAATTTCAGGTCCCAGGTTTCTCTATGTTTCTTATTAGTTTGCTCCGAGGCAGTAATAAATCCTTCTACAAATATCAACTTTGTATGCATCATTGCTGAAACTGTGATGCTGTCCTTTAATGAGTCGTTAATATTTTCATAAAGCTTCCCAAAAGGAGCTAAGGATATTGTAATAGCCGACATGATAGTTGCTAAGTCGTTTTTTTTTAAAGGAGAGTCTTTTGAATTTGGGGGGGTTATTTCACTAAGTCTCCTGTTCCTTGGCGGCGAACGTGGACGTGGTGAAGAGTGCAGCAATTGCTCTGGAGAGAGTAGATTTTCATCTGTTTGGGTAAGCTGGTCTTGGTTTTTCGGTTTTTGTATTTGTTGTTCCAGCGGCAATTGCGACTCTAGCTGTGTCTCCGGAGGTTGCTGGTTGTTTGGGACTGAAGGAGACAGTGGAGCATTTTCGCTGACTGGTTTTTTTTAGAGGCAATTCAGCGATTAGGGGCAACAGTATGCCAGTTCGATCTTTCCCTTTTGGAGGTGTGAAAGATTTGATGTTATTTGCAGCCTCAGTTGTACCCAAGCTAGTCATGCTCGGTTTTGGTAATTGCACGGGTTTCAGGATGTCGGACATAGAGTCTAGGGTGGTTTCTTTTAGATTCGGTTTGGTTTTTTCCGCTTGGATTTTCATAGTAGAACTTTCCCTATTCTGGACATTGTTTAAATTAGAATCGTTTTTGTTGGCACCTGAAGAATCCATTACTTTTTTGGGATACAAGGATGTTTTTCTTGCCTTGTTGGCAGGGGGGAGGTCCTGTATTGCTTCCAGGATTTCTGCATCCGAGAGTTCATTGACCTCATCCAATTTTCTTTTACATTGTTTTTTAAAAAAGTCTTTTAACGCCGATGATAGCAATGGGCAGGGTAGAATTTTTTTCCCTGTATCTTTTTTCTTATATTTCTTTTTAGGGTTTTGTGTTTTTTTGAGTTGAACATCCCGCTTTAGGTTCTTAGCGGCTATTTGGGATGCGGGAGATTCAGAGGCCGGTTCTTCCACAATTTCCTCAATATGTTCATTCGATGTGTTGACGTTGCAGGGTTTAGTTGTTCTAGGCTTAGAAAGGTTTTTGAGACTTGAATGGTTTCCGGGATTTTTTTCCCTTTGTGGACTTATTGAAGGTAAATGTTCGTTGGTTCCGTGGATTTTGGGCCAGGATTCTGACCGGTACCTGCGGAGTGTTTTCATGATTGCTGATGGGCTCTGGTAAATCAGTTGCAGGCTCATCCAATGCGGAGGAGATTGCCGCTGGAGTAGACAGAGCATTACCAGGGGCAGCGGCGGCACAGCCAAGAGGAAAGGGTTTCGGCATCGGTACTTTAGGCTGCGTCTCTGGGTTCGTGTTCGTAGTTTCGCCTCCGTCGTCCTGTGGCCTCCCCCCCTCAAGACCGTCCGCCCGGGCTGCGAGCACAGGGGTAGACGCCGGCGGTCCTCCGACCGCCGAATCGTCCGTACCTCTCGCCATCGTCGGAGCCTGGCTGGAAGGCTAGGCAGGCTGGACGTCGGTACGGGAAGGGGAGGAGGGGGAAGAGCCCCGCAAGGCAGACGGCGAAGAAGTCGAGGAAGGCGCCGCGCCCTGGAAGGTTGGTGAAACCAAAGGGTCGCCAACACAGCGTCCCCTCCCAACTGGGGAGACGAAAGGATCTGAGGTAGGCGCATCTTGGTTAGTTGAAGGATGCAAGAAATTAGCTGCCTCCGCTTCTGTAGGTTCTGTAGGTTTTGCAGCACTGGATAACAGCTCCGTAGGCGTCAGACATGATACATGAAGAGAACGGTGGCCCCCGCTGAAAGGGTTTTCGAAATCAAAACAGGTTTTCAGGGATGACAGGGTGCTACCAGAAAAATCACTGACCGAGGGTGTCAGAGCAATGATCCTTGGGACCTTCGGTTTTGTAGCCGGATGTTTCATTGACGTAGCATCGACCCATTTAAAGTTACTTCTTAGAAGTCTTTGCTCCACTGAGCAATCTGGCCGCACTTGTTGCGCTTCTTGCGGACATGTAGAGATCATTGAGCTTTCCTGTGAAGGGACTTCACCTGAACCGCGAGGCTTCATTTTCGGACGGTCGCAGGGCGCGGACATGCTGCGGACTGCTGATGACTGCCTCTACCTCGCCTCTAGCTCCGCTCACCGCTCCGCTCTGGAAACAGGTATTTAGTGGGTCCTCCCACTGTAGAAAGGATAGAGAGGGTAGAGAGACTGCTGATGACTGCCTCTACCTCGCCTCTAGCTCATTATAACAACATAGAACCCTTCATACGTATCACATTACCATAACTCCCATACTAACATTGGTACTTAGCCACTTTGACTACTGTGCTAGCCTCCTCCTTGGCTGCACCTTTTAACACTTCTCACCTTTACACACAGTAATTCTTAGGAAAGATTGTTCTTTTTGCTTCTTTCCCTTCATAGACATCAATGGGACACCCTACCATTTGCTATGGTTTTGAACATTCCCGGACTTTTGTAGGTAAATGAAGCCTTTTTGCTACATTGCTAAACTGAGCTGTTTTGGGACACTGGTCAGTCCTAGGGCTATAAGTGCAGGAGAACTGTTCTCCATGGTAAAGTTTTCTGTTTATTTTTCCTGCACACATCACCTTATGTGAGGTGCCATAGGGACACTTTGTGTCCCTGTAAGTTTTTGGTTACTTGCATAATGTCAATGATGGGCTGGTGGCAATGGATAGTTTTGTAGTGTTTAATTTTTAATACTATTGTTCACTTTTTCATTTTGACGCTTAATACCAATTAGAGTACAGTATACTCTAAAATGGCCTTTCCTTTGACCATCTTGTAGTTTGACCATCTTCCTACCCTGGAGTGGCTGGATTTTACATTCCTGGTAAGCCCTTTCCTGGGAAAGGCTCCAGCTTTAGTGGGCAAAGTGGCGGTCTGTGTGTGTGGTCGGATTTTGGGTGCTGGGTCTGCCTGCACCCAGTCTGCATCCAAGCCAAGTATAAGGGCCTCATTACACGGATGGCGGTAGGGATTTACCGGTACCGGTAGAATACCGGTACCGGTAAATCCCTACCGCCTTACTACGAGGTCCCTTTGCGGGTTGGGGGATTTAACGCCTGCTTTTTGCAGGCGTTAAAATCCAACCCGCTAAGTGACCTCGGAGCTAATTACGGCACCGCAAAATTGCGGTGCCGTAATTAGCGCCTTCCCCATTCCCATAGAGCCCTATGGGGCAGAAATGGGAATGGGGAAGGGCAATGGCGGAAGGGGGATTTACCGCCCCTCCAACCTTGGAATGGGGCGGTAAATCCCCTTTCCGCCAAGGCGGTGCCGGTATTTTACCGGAATGAGCCATGGCGCTAATAGCGCCATGGCTCACCGCCTACCGTGTAATGAGGCCCTTAAGTGTTGCTGGGCAGATGCAGTGGCCAGACACTGTCCAGAATTGACAGCCCCAGCTACTTCCAATGGTGAAGATCTTTGCCATTGGTGGGCTGAGGGCAACTACAGCTTGGATGAAAGGGGGACTTCTGCAGCTGTTCTTCAGATCATCATTGGAGCCAAGAGCTCTACAAAGGACAGCATCCTGCTAAAGACACAGAACTTGTCGTTAAAAGATCTCCAGCAGACCTTTCCTCACTTGGTTGGCAAAGCCCTGTCTCTCTGCAGATTTCCCAAAGACCTGCATAGGTGCTTCAACCAATCCTGACCTTTGCTCAAAGATCCAGCCACTGGAACTGCTCGGAACTTTCCCAAAACCATATTATGGGCTGGCCAGATGTCCTCCTGGGCAACTTTGCTGCAATGGTCGCCATCCTGAGTTTAACCTTTGGACTTTTCAGATCCTCAGCTTAAAGAACAAGAAACATTTCACTGAAATTGCAGTTATCCACCAAGAAGACTGGCTTTGCAGGACCAATTATTTTGTTCTCCTCACAAAGGTTGTCTTCTGTCATTTTCTTCAAGTGGCCCTCACTGTTCGCCACCTGTATCCCATCCTGGGAGTCCTCTGTGGTTGTTGCCGGAGTATTGGTACCAAGGTCGGTGTTTCATGAGAGTGCAGCTGTCCAGAATCCAGATCCAATCCATCGGAGAATTGAACCACAAACTAGCCAGACCCAAATACACAATTCCATAAGTACTTTCTGCACACGCGACCCCCTGGGCTTCCTCCAACAAAACCATGGCACGAATCCAGAAGGCCTAGCAAGTTCAGGAATGCCTAAGGTGGTCCCTGAGTGAATCAGAGTACACGGAGTGAGTAAACGGAGAAATTACTCACCGTAATGATCCTTCTATGGATTCTTCTCCTGCAAATTCCTCATCTGATAGATATCCTCATCCAGCTCTGCTGCTTCAGAAAACTTCCAACAGGCGGTGTAGTGGACCTTGACTTCGATCATTGATCCGTCTTGCTCGGTGCTCGATCGTCAGGTCCTGACGTAACGTCAGGCATCGTAGATATACTGTGTCGATATGTCCTATACTTCAGTTTCCCTTTTTTCCCCCATGCTATAACGCTGCAGAGGAAATGATGGGAGACGAGGCTAATCAGCCAACAAAAACTTGAAAAAATGGAAGCATCACAGAAACGAAAAAGCTTTGAAAAAGCCTTTTTTTAGAATCTATGGAAATTTTCTTTTTTTTTTAAAGCCAGATAGAAGCAAGACTAGCCAGATAGAAGCGGTCACATCAGAGCCATCACCAGGTGTCTCTTCGCTTAGATAGGTGCGTCAGTCCATAGGAACTTTCTGAGCAGGGATGGACGCGAGGGGTGATGAGGAATCTGCGGGAGAGGAATCCATTGAAAGATAATTACGGGGAGTAATTTCTCCTTCAATGGGTTGCTTTTCTACCGCAGATTCCTCATCTGATAGACTCCCCAAGCAGTTAAGATGACGGAGGTGAGCAGACAGTGTTACCATAGCAGATCTTGCATCACTGCCCTTCCAAAACATGAGTCAACCCCGCGGGCAACATCCAGACAATAGTGTCTAGTAAATTGATATTGATATTTTATTTCTATTGCGCTCGTACACAAGTGTTTCAGAGTGCGACAAGGCAAGGGAGGGGAACAGGGGAGAATAAAACAACGATCTTACTAGGCCCATTGACATTGAGAACGCGCAAGTGCATGGGAGAGGGGGAGGAGAAAAGTGCATGGAAGGGGGGCGAAGTGGAAAGTGCGGAGCAAAGGAGAAACAGATAATTAATAATAAATAAATAATAAAGGCAACAAACAGTGGTAGTGCAGGCAACAAGTGGCAAGTGCTTGGTTGATGGCAGCAGACAGGGTAGGTCTGATAAGTGCAGGAAGAAAAAGGGGGGACTGTATGGGTACAGATATAGAGCCCACTGCGAGGGGTGGCCCGGAGGCAGTGCGGGAGGGTGCCAGGGTGAGCAGGTACCTGGGTCCGGAGGACAGAGGGTGGACAGGTGTACGGTGCCAAGAGAGAACAGATCAGCAGGGGAGAGGGGGAGCGAAGGCAGAAGCAAAGAGGAAGGTCTTGAGGTGCTTCCGGAACCAGAGATGGTTCTCCTCAGGTTTTAGAGTGGCAGGGAGGCTGTTCCAGTGGGAGGCCCCAGTCGAAGACAGAGACCTAGCCCCAGCTTGTTTCTTTGAAAAACGACGGACCGTCAGGACGTTAGAGGTAGAGGAGCGAAGAGCTCGAGAGGGGAGGTATTTGCAGTGGGTTAGCTGAAGGTATTTTGGACCCAGGCCCCAGAAAGCCTTGTGGACAATGCAGAGGGTTTTGAATTTAATCCTTGCATCCACTGTGAGCCAATGGAGAGATTTCAGAGCTGGAGATATGATCAATGTGTGCAAGGATGACCAAGTGGACGCACCACAAATGTCCGTAATGGGGACTCTCCTCTGTAAGGCCGTAGAGGCTGATACACCTCTCATCGAGTGTGCCCCGATTCCTGAAGGAAGCTCTTTGCCTGCAGATTGGTAGCACTCCGCGATGCAAAGGATGATCCACCATCACAGAGTCTGCTTAGTTACAGGAAGACCTATGCGCGACAAAGAATGAGCCACGTACAGCTGGTCAGATTTCCGGAACTCTGAAGTTCTAGCGACATAAAAGCTCAAGGTTATTTGGGGTCTAAGCAATTAAACTGCTCCTCCTCCTCAGAGGATGTGGTGAAGGGTAGAAAACCGTTAGGTCCATGGCCTGAGAAATGTCGAATTCAGATACCATTTTAAGAAGAAACCAGGTTTTACTTTAAGCGAAACCTTTTCCCGAAAGAACAGAAACAACAGGGGCTTGCAACACAAGGCCTGAAGTTCGCTAACTCTCATGGCTGAAGTAATTGCAACCAAAAAGGCTGTCTTCAAGGATAGCAGTCGTAATGAACAGGAATGCATGGGCTCAAACGGAGCAGCCATCAACAATGTTAGAATCAGATTCAAATCCCAGTATAGGACAACAAAGGGAGTTGGCGGAAACTTATTTAAAAGGTCCTTCAGGATTTGGGCCATAACCACGATCGTGAAGAAGGAACCTTGATCCGGGGACCATTTAAACACAGACAAGGCCGCCAAATACCCTTTGACTGTGGTCACCTGAAGGCCCCCTGAGGCCAGTGACAGAAGGAACTCCATCACTCCAGAGGTGGGGCAAGAGATGGGGTCAATCTCACATTCCCTGCACCACGCCACAAATCTTCTCCACCTACATGCGTAAAATGACCTGGTAGACGGTCTGCATGCAGCCAGCAACACGTCAAGTACTTCCTCAGAGAGGTCCCAGTCATTGATTGGGGAGGAAGGATAGCTCGAGTGGCAATGCGTTGGTTTTGGAAGCAAGACAATGCAGCTCAACACATGTTTGAATCCCGATCAGGCCCTTAGAAACCTATCGCTGGTATTAAGCGTGTAATAAAAGAACAATTATAATAATAATTACAAAAAATCATACGGCATGCGTTCAAGAGCCACGCATGTAGGTTGAGGGACTCTGAACTACCCAACCTTCTGACTGGGTCAGGAGATCCTGGCGGTGAAGCAACCAGTGAGGTGAACAGATGGTCAGAGCCAAGAGGTTGGAGTACCAAGTTCTCCGCGCTCAGTCGGGGGCGATCAAGATCATGGTTGCCCGAAACCTCTTCAACCTCCAGAGAACCCATGGGATGATGGGAACCGGGAGGAAGGCGTAGAGAAGAGGGAATATCCAATCCACTACAAACACATCCCCCAGTGCGCCCTTCGCTGGGAATTCCCTCGATGAAAACTGTCTGCACTTTCTGTTGGACTCAGTGGCAAACAGATCCACTGATGGGATACCCCAGTGAGAGAAAACATCCTCTAGGAATTCCTGGCACACCTCCCACTCATGTGAAACCATGCTCCGCCTGCTCAGAGCATCTGCCAAGCCATTCTCTCTCCCCGGAACGACAGCTGCAACCGCCTCTCTACAAAGGGGGGGCCAGCGTGCACGCCACCCTGTTTGTTCAGGGAGAGCATGGCCACGTGTTGTCCGTTAAAATCAGGACATGTTTCCCATTGAGAGACAGGGTGAAAGCCTTCATGGCTAACCTGATGGCTCGCAACTCCAGCCTGTTGATGTGCCACATGGCTACAATCGCTGACCAAAGGCTGCTCACCTGCAAGTCATCGCAGTGAGCGCCCCAACCCTTCAGAGGCACATCCTTGACTACTCGGGCCTGTGGCCACAGAAGCCAGAAGGGCTCCCCAGCCATGGGATTGCTGCCGACGGTCCACCAGGTGAGGTTGTCGACCACTGACCTGAACACTCTTAGAGGATCCGTGAGGGCTCCGATGTACTGAGACCACTGACATCTCAGGAGCCACTGAAGGGATCTCATGCGCAACCTGGCCTCTGGCACTAGAAAAATACAGAAGGCCATGAGACCTAAGAGGCAGAGGAAGGAAGTCACTGGTAATGTGAAGTGATCTTGAAACAATTCCATCTGTGTTATGCTGTGGGCTCTCTCTTCAGGTGGGAAAGCCTTCCCTACCAGAGTGTCTAGAATTGCTCTGATGAACTAGAGCCTGTGGATTGGTGTAACTTGCAACTTCTTCAAATTCAGGGAGAAGCCCAGCTTGTGCAATTGTAAGCAGGTGTCCTCCAGCTGACTTCCCTCGGATCAGCCAGTCGTCCAAGTATGGGAATACATGGACCTCGGATCTCCTGTGGTGAGCTGTGACTACCACCATGAGCTTGGTGGAGACCCTTGGCGCGGAGGTCAACCCAAAGGGAAGCACCTTGAACTGATAGTGCTTGTCCCCTATGAGGAACCTCAGGAACCTCCTGTGCTTTTGATGAATCGGCACATGGAAATAAGCGTCCTGCAGATCTATTGACATCAGCCAGTCCAGAAGTTCGAGAACGTGGAGAATTTCTCTGAGCATCACCATCTGAAATTTGTCCATCCTCAGGAACTTGTTCAAGGCCCTGAGATCCAGAATGGGACACAGACCTCTTCCTTTCTTGGGTACCAGGAAATAACAGGAATACCAACCCGATCCACTTTGCTCAGGAGGTGCCTCTTACACGGCACCCTTCAACAACAGGGCTCTCACTTCTTCCTGGAGCTCCTGTCCCGGATGGATTGGGGGAGGTGGGGTTCTGTCCTGAGTTTTTCCCACCAAACGAGCTGCAGAGCCCAGGCATCAAAGGTCATCTCACTGGGGCCAATGCTCTTCCAACTGTCCACCAACCGGTAAGTCGTGGGAGGGGAAATCAAAGCGGCTTAGAGGGCGGAGCTGCCCCCGCCACTGTTTGCTGGCGTCTCAAAGCCCCTCTGCCCATTCCGGGTCGCGAGGAACGCCTCTGTCCCTGCCTGGCCTGTGGGAGCTGTGCCTTTCCATAAGGCACATATCATCTGTAGCCTCTGCCTCTAGAGGAAAAGCTGATGGAAGGTTTGGCTGTCTGCGCAGCTATGCCCAGCGATTTTGCAGCTAATTTTGACTCCTTAAACTTTTCCAAAGAGTTGTCAGCCTTCTGGTCGAAAAGGAATTTTCCTTCGAAGCATATTCTGAACATTTGGACAGAAGCCAGAAGTTTTAAGATGAGCTTGTCTCCTCAAGACAACAGCCAATCCCATTGAACAGCTGACGCAGTCGACCACGCCCAGGCACGTTTGCAGCAAACTGACTGACCACCTCCTTCCCATCTTCCACCAGCTGTAAAAATCCATCTTGCATTGCACCTTCGGGGACGTACTCAGCCGCATTCTCCACTGCTTTCCACAAGCCAAAGGAGTATTTTGCGAATCTGCAGGATACATTGGTGGCTTTCAGCGCCATGCTGCCAGAAGTAAAAACCTAATTGCCCATTGCATCCAACCTTTTACCTTCTAGATCTGGGGGCAGATTAGAATTGGAGGCCGCAGGTCTGGTGGATATTGTGGCTGCTTGTACCACACACCCTTCCGGAGAAGGATGAGAAGCCCGAAAGGATGGGTCTCCTATTGCCAGCCTGTACTTCCCCGTAAAGGTAGAGCTGACCAGGGGAATGGAACAGGGATGCTCCACAAGGAGGCTAGGGAATCAGCAATTGCCGGATTGAGTGGCATGTTGTGTTCCGTCACAGGACCCTCATCCAGTATGTCCGTCATTTCGTAGCCCGGACTAGGCACTGACTCTGACTTAAGACCTAGGGTGTCTACCACCCTTTCGTCAAGGGCCCTAAGTATGAGTATAACTTAACATGAGTATGAGTGTGGGGCTGGCAGTATTGGAGCTCCAGCTCTGGAGACGTGTCTAGGCCACTGGCATCATGTAGTCCTGGGGCCAGTGCCAACAGGTCTGCTTGATCGTTGAAATAATTTACTCCTCCTGCCCCAGTATATATGGGTCCGATGTCCCCTTGATCTTCAGCCTGGTCGGTGGAAAATCAACGTCATGGACTCAAAGAATCCCGACCTGGAGAGGTGGGCAAAGGACTTGTCATTGACAGTCGGCGTCAAAGGTGTATCTTTTGGCGCAACTAAATAGTTGCCGGCATCGATCGGGGCTTTGGTACCACTGTGACATTGGAAACGTGAGTGTCCCAATGGCCTTGGGAAGGACTGGGCGTCAAGGGCATCTGTACCTTTCTCAGCATCGAGCCTGAAGGCTTCTCCAACGTTGATGGTGTTGACGGTTTGGCAGGTGAGGAATCGCCAGTACCAAGCACTGCTTCCGCCACCGAGGCTTGCTGTTCGTGGGGCGCACCTGCAGCATCCTGCGTTTAAAACATATCCAGCATTTGGATCTTGAAATCTTCCCACTGCTCTCGAGTGGTGGGCCCAGCCGAGAGCTTACCTTTCTCTGACGATGAGCAGATGACGGTGGCGCTTCTTCTTGTGCGAAGAAGATGAGGAAGAGTGGCTTTGCAAGTTTGACTGCTTGTTGGCCTTCTGTTCATGCTTTTCCTTCTCCTTTTCAGAGGTCGGCCTCTGAGGACCGGGCGATCGACCACGCTGGGCATTTCAGAGATGGTCGGCCGAAAGCAAGTTTGGCGGCTGGCTCGCACAGGGACTTCAAGTGCATTTTGGCACACAACGCTCATTCTTCCATGTAGTGATCCTTCCCCAGACACCACAGACAAATGTCGTGGGGGTCGGTCATTGACATTTTGGCATGACAGTCGGTGCACCTTTTAAAACCCAAAATCCGGGGAGCGGACATCACAGTCGAGGTTTTTAGAAGAATGTGTTCACATTTCTGACAAAAAAATGGAGTAGAAGACTCGGGTCGTGTTCCTCACAGCAGGGTGTCGAGCGCGTAGAAAAAAGAAACTGAGGCCGGGGTGTAGTGACGCAGTATATGTACGACGCCTGACATCACGTCCGGAGCTGACAATCGAGCACCAAGCAAGATGTATCCACAGCCGAGTCGAGGTCCACTATGTCCCCTGTCAAAGTTTTCCAAAGCAGCAGAGCTGGATAAGGATATCTATCAGTTGAGGAATCTGCAGGAGAAAAGCAATCCATTGAAATACCTGTTTTGCCCCTGCCCAGTCTCCATAGCGTTGCATGGACATAAACTCCTAGCCTTATGCCTCCTGTGCCTAGTCTTGGACGGTGGTGTTCTAGCCTGGTATCTTCCCCAGGGTCTACACTAAGGTGGTTGGATTGGGAGAGGGTATTTTAAAGACTTCCCTCTTGTTTTTCCTAAACTGTAGAACACTTACAACTACTTGTTGGCACAAGACAGCACTTGTTCAATCTTCCTAAAGAGATTTCTAGCCTCCTGAAAATACTTTTATTGGGACCTGTGGCATTAAGGGCACTTGGCGCTTACTCTTTTAGCTAGGGTTGAACCTTAATTCTAAGGTTTTGTATAGTGTTTGCTAACTTCTTCGTTATAAACCTATTTGTTCTCAAAGTATTGATTACTTACCTTGTTCTTTATTTATTCACTTGCCTTTCTACACTTTATGTATATTTAAAAGGGGTTCCAACTGTATTTCAAAGTGAAGTGCTAGTGCTATTAGCAGTAGCAGATCACACCAAGGTGAATGTGTATATATATTAGTAGCGAATGCTTTAGTGTGTTACCTACCTGCGGTTTTTCATTAATAAGAGAGTGTCTGATGCCTAACAAAATAACTGTATTTTTATGCATTCTGCCTAACTTGCATTATTAAGAGTGTTTTGTGTGTGCTAAACTGAATCCTTCACCACTCTCACCCCCTCCCAAGTCTAAGCCTTGCTCCTCATCCACACTACACAGATGAAAGTTTGGATAGACTTTAGTGTTTGCTCCTCTTCATCAGAATGGGATGGCCTTTCAGAATCTTTCCGCATTAGCTGATTCTGAAAATTCATCTTAACAGTAATCAATTTTGCTACCTGTAGCCTCTATAAATCTTCTCTGCTCTCCATCCACCTTAAAGCAATAAAGAAATGGTGTGTCTTTAAAATCCTACTGCTTGTCTTTAATTCTCTGGACGAGGCTACATCCCTAACCTAGCTAATACTATCATTTGCTACTCTACTATTCCCAAGCTCTCCATCCAGACTACCCAGTGCCTGCTCTTGCTTGTGCGCCTTTTCCCTTCATGCCCAGCACCCAGCACCACTGGAATACTCTTACTCTCCATAGTCAAAATGCTATTGCCATTCATTGCTTTGAATCTGCTCTAAAGCTCCACTTTCATAACAAAGAAGGAGCACCCTCTACTTACTCCCACATTTCTCCTCCTTCCCGAGTACACAGCAACTCCTCCAATTGTAAATACTATTCTCCCTCCCTCAATCCCCTGTTGTCTGTCCATCTTGTCTCTGTTTACGTACTATCTATTCCCCAACATAGATGACCAGTTGATCACTTACTCTACCGCTAATGAAAGGCACCTCTTCATGACTGACCCATTGACGGTTCCCTGTGCAGGTATTTCTGGATGAAAGACCATGTAGCTCAATAAATAAATACAAAAGAAGTGCACATATGGCTCAGTAACTTCTCTACTGATATCTCAGGTGAATGCCATGTTGCACTGGAATCCTCAGGAATATATTCATATGTTGTGGCAGTGCCTGGCGGTGGCTACCTTTTGGAGAAGGATCTGTGATCATCTTAAGACATATGTGGGTGGGTCTCTTGATTGCACTGTTGAATATTACGAACTAGGCCTAATCTTTATTCCAGGGCCAGGGGAGCAGCAATGGAAATAGATGCAGGTGGCTCTTATTTTGGTTCAGAGAAGTTTGTTCATGATTTCGATGCAAAGCACTGCTCCACGATTCCTTAAATGGATGGCAGACTTACATGCATTTGTGGATCTAGATGACGGTGTTGTTGAGGCTTATAACCGTGGAAGTGCAGAGTCCTTGCCAGATGTGTGTCTAACATATCTTGTTAAATAGAATAATGGCAATCCTGATTATTGTTATCCTTATATATTTGTATATCACAAAACTTGCTCGGAGGCAACAGAGTGTTACAGGTCACAGTGCAAAGGATTGCTAGCGAGAGATTAACAAATGTGACGATTCACAAGGTGCTGTCACTTATCGCCAAAGGGGAGCCCCTTTTCATGAGGGTGGTTTAATGCAGGAGGACCTCATGGGCAGGAATTCCTTGGGGTTAGCCCAGGGATTAATAAAATATCTCCACATTATCTAGCCCATCCTTCCATCCTCAACCCTCTTGTTGAAAACCGAACCATATACTACTGTAACGCAAAAGAAACAAATCCCCTCGATAACACCAAAACGAGAAAGAGCACATAAAACACAAAGACTGCTCCCAATACTGGCACTAAGACGAGGTGGCAAGTGGGTGAAGTGTAGAGATGCACACCATTAGATTTAAGGAATTTATGATTTTAAGTTCTAAAGTCAGTCTGATTTGTTGATTTTACTCAACAACTTTAGGTGCTCCCAGAGAGTAAAGTGCTACCTTTACTAGAAAATACTGAAACTGGGAAGATTCACTGCAAAGCACGGTGAATGAACTGAGGCACAGCAATAAGCAACAAATGTTGCAATGATTCAATTATATGTAAGGAAACATCAATGAGTATAATGTAATCAAAGTAATTCAAATAATAAACAATTGTGTGAAGTACACAATTCAGTGTTCCATTTTTTATAAACAACATATACTGGTATTTCAACATACGCTAGTTCTTTAGTTGGTACAAATTCTAATAACAGTGAAAGAAACTGCTTCAAGTGCTTTGTATTTCAACAGCAACTTCATTAACATAGTAACCATCTCATGACAAAAATTCAAAAATTCAAAAAGTATCAAAAAAATCAAAAAAATCAAATCAAATCCCAATATATGAGTAGACTTCAATTGTGTGATGTTTATATTACAAATGTCTTCTCTTCTTAACTACGCGTTTCGGGCGGTAAACACCCTTCTTCAGGTTATATATATTGGGTGAAGGCTCTCTAAATCCCTCCTGCAAATAATTACAAAAAATATTTCAATAGGAGTTACCATTTTTAAGTATATAAGTAATAATACTGAATTCCTTAACGGCATAAAATGGCACTAACCTTGTTGGTGGACCTGGAGTTAAGTCCAAATATTTACATTCTGGTAGACTGTAAATTAACTGAAAGACATATGTGCATATGTGTTATTCAGAAATGGAAAAGTGTGAATTGTGGCTAAGGGGGAGCAGGCGCCATCATTATAGCGCTGGGTCCCCCTGTTGCCACACATGGTTAAATACAACAATGCAAATATACCAACTGAAAACAGTCTAAATCTTACCTAAAAGTTATATATGACCAAAGTCAATCTGTTTAAGTCGGCAAAGGAAACTTGGTGGATTCTCGAAGTGCCGGATTAGGTTCAAATACCGGACCTGTAACATATATTATATGCTAAATTACGAAATTCACTAACATATTTCGATATGTATGTAATTAAAGAGAGACAGCCTACCTGTCTCAAGAGCAGCATTCAGTGTATCATCTGTCCTGCTGCGAGTCACGACAAAATCACTCAATTCACTCGTGTATACGAGTTGAAGAAAAAAGTCTCTGCTGCAAAACCAAAACAGAGTATGCGATATGCGGATGCTGTATATGTGGCCATAGCTTTAAATAATTGTTTTCTGTCTCATAATTTGAAGATACCTTGAACATATAAGTCCACTCAGAATTCTTTTCTCTGCACGATCCAATGTCTGTTTACCTCCGCCGTCTCAATTGAAGAAACGCGGGTTCCATAGTAATGTTTCTACCTTAAATGTCCTTCTATTATTTCTATGACTACTCGAGTACGGGCGCCATCTTAGAATGGATCAGGGGAAATATTATTATGAAGTAAGTTATACTTTGAACTACTTACATCATAATAATATTTCCCCAAAAATTTGGTATCGTTTACGAGCATAAATAGACCAGGCAGAAAATTAGACGTACACATCTATTTGCGTCTTGATCCATTCTAAGATGGCGCTCGCGCTTGAGTAGTTATAGAAACAATAGAAGGACATTTAAGGCACAAACATTACTATGGAATCAGCATCCTGATCCATTCTAAGATGGCGCCCGTACTCGAGTAGTCATAGAAATAATAGAAGGACATTTAAGGTAGAAACATTACTATGGAACCCGCGTTTCTTCAATTGAGACGGCGGAGGTAAACAGACATTGGATCGTGCAGAGAAAAGAATTCTGAGTGGACTTATATGTTCAAGGTATCTTCAAATTATGAGACAGAAAACAATTATTTAAAGCTATGGCCACATATACAGCATCCGCATATCGCATACTCTGTTTTGGTTTTGCAGCAGAGACTTTTTTCTTCAACTCGTATACACGAGTGAATTGAGTGATTTTGTCGTGACTCGCAGCAGGACAGATGATACACTGAATGCTGCTCTTGAGACAGGTAGGCTGTCTCTCTTTAATTACATACATATCGAAATATGTTAGTGAATTTCGTAATTTAGCATATAATATATGTTACAGGTCCGGTATTTGAACCTAATCCGGCACTTCGAGAATCCACCAAGTTTCCTTTGCCGACTTAAACAGATTGACTTTGGTCATATATAACTTTTAGGTAAGATTTAGACTGTTTTCAGTTGGTATATTTGCATTGTTGTATTTAACCATGTGTGGCAACAGGGGGACCCAGCGCTATAATGATGGCGCCTGCTCCCCCTTAGCCACAATTCACACTTTTCCATTTCTGAATAACACATATGCACATATGTCTTTCAGTTAATTTACAGTCTACCAGAATGTAAATATTTGGACTTAACTCCAGGTCCACCAACAAGGTTAGTGCCATTTTATGCCGTTAAGGAATTCAGTATTATTACTTATATACTTAAAAATGGTAACTCCTATTGAAATATTTTTTGTAATTATTTGCAGGAGGGATTTAGAGAGCCTTCACCCAATATATATAACCTGAAGAAGGGTGTTTACCGCCCGAAACGCGTAGTTAAGAAGAGAAGACATTTGTAATATAAACATCACACAATTGAAGTCTACTCATATATTGGGATTTGATTTGATTTTTTTGATTTTTTTGATACTTTTTGAATTTTTGAATTTTTGTCATGAGATGGTTACTATGTTAATGAAGTTGCTGTTGAAATACAAAGCACTTGAAGCAGTTTCTTTCACTGTTATTAGAATTTGTACCAACTAAAGAACTAGCGTATGTTGAAATACCAGTATATGTTGTTTATAAAAAATGGAACACTGAATTGTGTACTTCACACAATTGTTTATTATTTGAATTACTTTGATTACATTATACTCATTGATGTTTCCTTACATATAATTGAATCATTGCAACATTTGTTGCTTATTGCTGTGCCTCAGTTCATTCACCGTGCTTTGCAGTGAATCTTCCCAGTTTCACTAAGACGAGGTGGCCCTGAGGAGACAAAGATCAACCCGCCCCTAAAGAATGGGGTACAATGTGAAAAGACAAACAATGGATAACAGTTTTGGGCAATCTCAGCACGGAGCAGAGCTGCAGCACCTGCTGGGAGAAGCAACAGACACGCAGAGCGTTCAGTGAGGGAAATCCAAAGTCAGGTTGCCGACCTAAATAGAAGAGGAACCGAGGACGCCGGCTGTAGGCTGTGTGAGTTCTCACAGGGTTCTGCAGGTACGGACCCATGCACGATACCAAGGGCAAGAAGAGTCGGGCGGCCCAGCAGATGGAGATGCCGCAGAGCCACAGAAGCAGACAGGGAAAGCCGAGCCAGCCGAGAAGTCGGACTGCCATCACAGGAAGCTCTGGTGCCATACCAAAGCCCAAAAACAGCTAAAGGGTGGTATGGGAGACCCTGAGCGGCTGCAGGGCTGCAGACAGGAGGCACGCAGGCAATCCTTAACTGGCTTTGTACTAGGCATACCGCTGACAGACTTCTGAAGGGTCGAGAGTGCATCCAACCTCCTCCTCCTTGTACCAGTGGGGAAGAGAAGCCCAATGGCCACAAGGAAGGGACTGGCACCCTGTTCACCATAACAGTGGGGAAGAGAAGCCCACAGGCCACCAGGAAAGGGTCTGGGACCCTGACCTCCATAACAATGGGGAAGATAAACCCAATGGCAACCAGGGAAGAGTCTGGGATCCTGTTTGCCATAACAGTGGGAAAGAGGAAACCACTGGCCATACACGAAGGCTCTGGCACCCCAACAGAAGTAAACCAAAGCACAGAGGAAGTCTTCCTCATTAAAGTGGCAGAAATAAAACCAGTAGTTAGAAGAGAAGGGTCTGCAACCCCAACGTAAATGAGGGAAACTCTCGAGGGTCTCTTCTTCGTCACAGTGGTCAAGAGGAGATCTTCAGAGCCTAGAGAAGTGTCTGCAACCTTAACAAGATTGTTGAAAACAAGTTACAGTGGCAAAGTGTGTATCAAGCTGGAAGTAGTGAGAAAGAGCTGTATCAAGCAATACCAGGAGATGAGTCATTCTCCTGGTACCAAATTAGATGTTTTGATAGAAACACCAGGGGAAGGGAGTCATTCCCCTGGCCTTGTGTTGAACTGTGCCAAAGCAGACCGAGAGAAGAGAGGCCTTCTCTTGGTCCTGAACTGAAAATTAAGCTGGAGCCGCCAGGGTAAAGTAGTCATTCCCCCTGGTCTTGTGTTGTATTGTGCAAAATCATACCAAGTGAAGGGAGAAATTCTCTTGGTCCTGAACTGAGAGTTGAGGTGAAGAAGCCATGGGAAGGGAGTCATTCTGGCTTTGTTGTGAATTGTACCAAGCCATACCAGGGGAAGGGAGTAATTCCCCCTGGTTTTATTGGAAATTGTACATAGCCACATCAGTAAAATGGAGCCATTCTCGTGGAGAGAACATTGTGCAACGACGTACTGAAACCTGCAAGCCAGAGGAAGGGAGTCATTCCCTCTGGTATATTTGTTTTGAGAGAACAGTGTGGAACCCCATCTGAGAAGAAGGACAAGAGAGTCATTCTGATTAATAAAGAAGGAACTTTCTGTTAGTTTACCTTTTAGTTGTAGTGTGAGGGATAGAAGTAGTTTGTGACACAGGACGGTGGAACTTTCTGACAGACCCTTTTAGTATTAGTTTTGAGGCAGGGAAACCCCTCTTAAAAGTTAGAGGGGTTAGCAAGTATTGTGTTTACCTGAAGAAATAAAAGTCTATAACCAAAACCATGCCACCTATGTGTCAGCCTCCTTCTTCGACAGCCTTACATAAGCCATTGAGTAAATATTAGAAATATTTATGACAAACCTAACTGTGTTCACCACTGCACCCATTTGACCTGTTAGGCGTAGGCCTCTCTCCCACTATACAGGATTCTCAAATCTAGCTGTGTTTATCACTGCACTCATTTGATCCGTCAGGCACAAGCCTCTCTCCCACTATATGGGAAGCTCAAATCTGGCGACGCCCTGTTTCAGGTTGCTTTGTTGATTGTGGGCCTCTCTCCCACTATACAGGATGCTCATATGTGACTGACCAACTCGCATCTAGAGAGCATCACTGTGGAGTGAGACAGAGATCAATGGCTGATTATTGTTGAGTGATACTGTGATTAGGGGCTCACGCTTCATAAGATGCCATAGTGATTGTTAGTTACACCCATTAGGACAATTCTGTAGTTACTACTAGCTATCCTTCCTAACCCCACATAGTTGGCTCACCGCAGTGAACCTCATCCAGGGAGACGCACATTAAGGACAGCCATTGATAACTCCCAACGATATATCCCTAACAAACCTGCCCTATCTTACTCAAAACAACAACTAAACAAGTCGGCAATACCAGCTAACAAGAATACCCACAGACAGCCCAAACTTGTAGCAGACAATTCCCTACAGCCAGTATTACACCACAAGATTGCCGGATCAAAGCAAAAAACCAACTCGGCATCAACAAAAATAAAGACCAAAAACAACTCTCAAGCTCAAAATGCCATGCAAACGACCTGTACAGAGGGAAAGAAAGAGAGCAGAAATAACAAACACACCAGAACAGCAACAAAGACTCACAACTGCAGAACACACTCCCACAGACAGGAACGACAACCGAACCAACGCTGAGAGAAGAGACAAATCCCTCTACTTAACTCCATACCTCACAAACAACCGGTCACCAGAAAGAGCCAACCCAACGCGAGAATCAGCAAAGGCAGACAACCAAACACAACCATGCAGAAGAAGAACGGACAACACTAGAAACAACAAAAACATAATCAGCGCAATACCTCCTTACATCACCAAAACAAGAGGAATTTCCACTCGACACCCACAACTCTTGGAAGAAGAACCTGATGAAAACAAAAACCCAAGACTGACCCTAGGAGAACTCTTCGACGACCCAGATGCACCTGTACCAACACAACACCTCAACTAGAGATCGACCTGAAAGGAAACCTCAACACCGATCAGAAGACGACCCCAACAATAAAGCCCAAGCCAAACTACACCTCTAAACTCCACTGAAATCTAATAAACTCAAGATCCATGTCAAAACCCTTAACAGAGATCTTTGACCTTCTCAATGACAATGGCATGGACATCCTATTCATCACAGAAACATGGCTGGACGACAACTACAAAATCACACTCCAAAGCTGCCTACCAACCAACTTCAAATGCCTTCAAGTAAACAGGAAAAATAAAAAAGGAGGAGGCCTCGCAATAGCATTCAAAAGACACCTGGAAATAAACACAGACAAACCTTTCAACATCAACAACTGCGAAACCATGGTCATACTCCTATTAGCAAACCCAAAAACCTCAATCACATTAATCCTGTTGTACAGACCACCGACATACGATGCAACCTTAGTCTATAACTTCATAGAAGCCATCACCAACACAGCCATCAAGCACGAACATCTAATTATCCTGGGGGACTTCAAAATCTGGTTTGAAGAAAGTCATGCCAACTCCCAAAACTCACTGATTGGACAACTTACAACAATGAAATTACGACAGCTGGTCAAAGGGGCAACACATTCAGCAGGACACACCATCGACGCAATCTACGCCAAGGAAAAACTTATCACCACGGCACCACCGATACAAATACTGTGGAGCGACCATCTCATCATCCCATTCGTGATCAGACTACCAACTCAAGTCTGCATTCAGCCCCCCAAACTCACAACCACCACAAAAAGAAACTGGAAAACCGTCAAAGCAAGCAACTTATTCGAACAACTGGAGATGACCAAACCCTCAACTACACACTAGAGCTGGTTGACCTAGACTAGAAAGCAGAGCTACTTCACAAATGGATTGCTGATATAATTGAAAAGATGGCCCCGGAAAAATCATACACCCCATTAAAAAAAGGTCAATGGCAAAATGGTTCACCCCACTATTAAGCACCATGAAAAAGGACAACAAGAAGATGGAGCTGGAATGGAGGAAATAATACAACCCAGAC
Source organism: Ambystoma mexicanum (assembly GCF_040938575.1). Taxonomy (NCBI): domain Eukaryota; kingdom Metazoa; phylum Chordata; class Amphibia; order Caudata; family Ambystomatidae; genus Ambystoma; species Ambystoma mexicanum. The sequence continues at coordinate 822,793,513 of NC_090922.1, forward strand.
AAAAAAATACTATTCCAGAAACAAATCCGCGCATACAAGAAGGAAATACAAAAGGCGAAGAGAAAGCATTATGATGACAGAATCACCAATGCCACCAACACACAAAAAGAAATGTTCAACATCATTAAAGAAATGAGAAACCCACCAGGATGCCACAACACCCCAACCCCCTCAGAGAAACTTTCCAAAGACCTGGCAGACCACTTCAAGAACAAAATCAACGACATCCGACAAATCATATAAAACAGACCAACCAACCATAACATTCAACCAACCTGACCAAACCCAGAGCCACAGCACACACTCCAAAACTTTCCTGAAATATCATCAGAGGCATTCGTCTTGCTGGTAAAACACAGCAAGAAAGCAGGATCACCCATGGATCCCTGCCCCCCCTAACATCTACAAATCAATCCTCGTACAAGGAATGCCATCAGAATATTATAGAAACCTCCTAAATCTCTCACTAGCAACAGGAACTGTACCAAGAACCTTCAAATCAGCATATTTCAAACCACTTTTAAAAAACACAAGTGGCGACGTAGAATACCTCTTCAACTACAGGCCAATTTCAAACATTCCATACCCAGCAAAACTCCTTGAAACCTATGTATACAAATTAACCCAACAACACGTAGAAAAACACCACCTGCTAGACCAAGCACAAGTCGCTTTCAGACCCGCAAGAAGAACAGAAACAGCACTACTATCCATCTGGGACAACCTAAAAACAAACACGGACTCCAACACAACCTCACCCATGATTCTGCTTGACCTCTCTACAGCCTTTGACACAGTTAGCCATGACACCCTAACCAAAAAAACTAGAAGACATAGGCATAAAGGACATGGCACTACTCTGGATTAAATAATTCCTAGCAGACAGAACAGAAACTGTATGGATAAAACCCTTCAAATCCACCCCACGAGTTAATGACTATGAACTACCACAAGGGTCCTCACTATCACCACTGTACTTGAACATATACCAGACCCCAGTAATCAGAATCTTCAAAAAATACAAAATTACATGCTACAACTACGCAGATGACACTCAAATCATCTACAAAATTGAAGACACTCAAGCCGATCACTCAACCCTAATCGAATCTCTAAAGAAGTCTTTAACTGGATGAACGCCAACAACGTGAAAATCAACCCAGGAAAGACAGAAATTGATTATATCCAAAAACCAAGAGAACAACACCTACATTCCATGGCGAACGGAAGTGGGAACTGCACCAACACCATCCAAGGTAGTAAAAAATCTGGGAGTCTCGATGGACAACACCCTAACCTTAGAACCACAAATACATGCAACAATCAAGAAATGCTTCCTCCTCCTTCACATGGCAAGCATAATCTTTCCTTTCCTCTCCTTCACCCACAAAACACTCACAATCGTCGGCCTCATCATGTCAAGAATCGACTGTGCAAACAGCCTCTATCTCGGGATACCAGAATACCTCCTGAATAAACTACAACAGATCCAAAATACAGCAGCTAGACTGCTCCTCAAACTATCCAGGAGAGACCACATCACTCCAGCCCTAAAAACGCTGCATTGGCTCCCAGTCAAACATCGCATCACCTTCAAAACAATGTGCATAACACACAGGGCAATCAGAGGACAAGGAGCTAAATTCCTACAAAAGTAGATAACAATCTACAAGCCAACGAGACTCCTCAGATCAAGCAATGAAATCCGCCTCAAACAAAAACCATACCTTAAGAAAAAAATGGGGGCTCCTCCTTCTCCCACTTAGCCGCAAAAACCTGGAACAACACCCCGAAAGAAATAAGAAACACCAAAGACCACCTACAATTCAGAAAATTACTAAAAACCTGGCTCTTCAACATCACAGATAGAAACTGAAAAGCGAAACAACCAAACGGGAAACACAAAGAAAAGGATGACAAGTTAGGATGACCCTGACAACATCCAGAACCAACTAAAGTAACTCTTACTGCAACTAGAGAGACAATTATAATTCAAATAGGACTCAAGCGACACCCATGAGGACAGAAATCAGCATTCCTAGCCGATTCCAGCCAACAACCTCACCCGCTCCATAATTACTACCAGATACCATTCTTGTATAGAGTTGTGTGAATGTTAGCACTTGCCACACTTGAACTAAGTTGTCGCCATTGATATAGGCATTGACTAGATGGAGTTGTGAATGAAGGAAGATGCCGCCCCTGGGCGTAATTGCAAGCATTGGCATGTGCCACGTTTGAAGGGGCTGGGAGCAGTAGCCTGCATGAGCAACTGAGTAACATTATGAATGCCAACCAGCTACCACATATGGATGGAGTAGCCTTGGCTGACCGATGCCGTGCACCGACTGGATTGGGAATGCTCTATGGGCCAGATTTGAAGGACAGGCAAACACCTGCCTGCCCCGCATACAGACTGGTGTCACATGGGTGGCGTGGTCCGAACTTGGGCAAGGTTATGAATGTGAGTGGATGCCAGGTGTGAAAGGGATTGTGAGTGTCGGACGGCCCCAGATCTGGAGGGAGACGCTGAGATGCTCGCGCACCCCACCTGGAGACAATACGGAAGTTTAGCGCATCGCTTTCAGACAGCTATGCCAATTAACCAATCCAGTAACAATTTCACACACCTCTGCACACCCTCTGCACACACCTCTCAAACTCTAACCAAACACAACCACAAGCCTACAACACAACAATCCACACAAATTTCACTACACTGGAACAACAAAACAAACCACACATAGACTTGCACAACAGCACACGACGACTACCGACCGGAAAATACCCCAAGCCCAGCCAACAGAGTTACCGGGCTAAGGCCGCCAACAGCACATCACTGCTTTCTTGCAATTTTCCAGCTTATTCCCACAAAAAAACCCCACCCATCCTCTTTTTCAGAGCCGCCAGGGAACCACTCCGGTGGTGATAGTGCGCGGTACAAATATCCTTTAACATTAACATTAACATAACGCTCCCGGGAGGATAGCTTAACGGCAACGTGCGCGCCTTGGAAGCAAGACGACACGAAGCAACACAGGTTCGATCCCTGGGTCCGCGCTTAGAAACCTCTGGGTGTTTAAGCGCGTTATAAATACACAACCAAGACAAAAAAATACAATTACGCAACTAAAAAAACAAAAAATTCCTGTAACAGCGCCTCGATGCCCGCGGGCTGTGTGAGCACTTCAAAAATACAAAATAAATAAATAAATAAATAACAGTACAATATACGGATGGGGTGGGCACAAGGTAACCAGAATCTAGGTTTATGCATGGTGCTGTTGGAAGAGCCAGGCCTTCGTAAACTGAAGGAGACTTGGAGCAGTCCAGATGATGAGTCACACGCAACATGAACGGCAAAATTGAACAGTGCTGCCTATATACTGATGTGCCACCCATTCATGGATAATTCTGAGATTCTGATTAACTTTTATTTTGTGGTCACATTTGAGCTTGGTTGGTATACAGTATGGACAGGGTGGGATTGTAGCATCATTGTTTTAGTTTATTAGTGGTTTGCTGCTTAATAGGTTTGAGAATTAACCAAATCATTAACACTGTTTTTTAGTTTGTTTTTTCATGAAGGTATAATATTTCTTTTTAAAATGTACTTTTAACATCATACGAATATTTTAGAAAGATTATTTATTTGATCAATACATTCAAATATAATGTTAATTTTGAAAATATAGATACATTCAGAAATAATTTTGAGGAGGAAGTGTGGTGGGCAAGTCTAGACATAGAAACCCATGTTGTTTGTGCTGGGATCCTAATATGATGTACCATTCAACCAAATGCGGAACCACTGAAGTCCTAGTTTGGTAGTCTGCTCTGCAAACAGACAATGCTTGTGGCCAGGCTCTGTGTTTGCATCTCTGGTCCAGGGGTCCTTTTTCCTCTTACACATTTAGCCAGCCCTACAGATAAGGGGTGTATCGGTCACTTTTACTCCCTACAAATAGGCAAATACTACCAAAAAATATGGAGTAAAAATACCCACAGTGAAAATAGTGAACGGGCACTTAAGATTTCGTGCCCCTGCTTTCACTCAGACTAATCTATGGATATGTTTGGACAAGTAGAGTACGTAGTACCACAGGAGGAAACTGCTATTATTACTGCCTGATCGGAAGAAGCAAACATGTATCTTTTAATGTAGCAATAAGCACCGAGACGGCGGGCCAATACCACCCCAGGTAATGCCCCTGGGGCCCATAGTTAACAAGACCCCGGGGGCATTACCGCGGGCAGTATTGGACCGCAGTCGAGGGGCTTATTGCCATTAGTACCCTGGCCCGTTAGACCGGGGTACTAGTTGCATTTTTTTCTGTTCAACAGAAAAGAAACAAAAGTCAAATAAAATGGCCACCGGGAAAGGGAAAACATAGTCCGCTTTCCCTTTCCATGGTGGCCATCGGGAGCGGACGCGCTGGGAACAGAAGTGTTCCCAGCGCGTTTTTTGTTCCTGAGAAAAGAAGAAAAAAGAAGGTAAGTGGGGTTAAGAGGGCAGGGAGGGGATAGTTTGCAGGGGTGGGGGTTGGAGGGAAAAAAAAACATACCCGAGTCCCTGGTGGGAGACGAAGGCGGCAGCCTCCAGCCATGGGGAGGCTCGTAGCGGGGATTGCCCCATTTCGAGCTTCCTCATTGGCTAAGGGGCCGCCATGCCCCCCACCGGGAACAAACGAAGGCACGTACGTGCGTGCAAGGGGTTCCCAACCTGGTAATTCCCCGGCGAGGGCCAATCAGAAGGCTTGTTACATTCTAGTGGACCCTCGCCGGGTACTAATGTGTATAAATAACTAGTTGCAAAGAAATTATTTGGTAAAAAATCTGTTTTCCAGTTAAAACATTTTTACTCGCTAAAAAAAATACTCCCATTGGGAATTAGACTTACATTTTTACTCCCTAAAAAACATTTTACTCCCAACTTAAAAAAATATGGAGTAAAATACTCCCACTTCAACATCTTTTCTGGAGCACTGCCTATAGCTATGGAACTTGTCAGGCAGTCCTGTTCAGTAAATAAGGACTGTGACTGTGGTCCTTGTTTGTCAGACAGCTTCAACAAATTTCATTTTTTTTCATAGTCCCATTTATTTGAATTTTCATTACGTGGGTACATGATACAGTGAGCAAACAGATTAGGATATCCCGGGTCATTGAGAACAGATGGGAGGCCCCAATGATAACCGCTATTCCAGTGCATCATGAAGCCGGTCTTAATGTCTACCCCGACCCTTTACTCACAGGCCAGAGAGGGTGTCGTGCTGGTGGTATGGCAGGGCCTTTGCGTTGGAAATTATCTCCTGGGGAAGAGATGAGGCCTCCATGCGCTGGAACATAGGAGCGTTTTTCTGAAAATTGAAAGAGAAGTATTTGAAGTGGTGGCACAAATAGACTTGCTACAGTGCCGACATTAATTGTGCAGACAGTGAGCAGGAGGCACCTGAGCTACACTTAGTTTTAAATGGATTTGAATGAGTGGGACTCACGTGCTCCACTATCACTGCAGACCTTAGGATGAAGACACTGTTATTAGCTTACTCTTAGCCATGCAATTCTTGCTTCTGCTTGCATATATCTGGTGGCAAAGTCATTAGAAGAGCCACAAGGCACACTCACATGCATTAATCAGGCTTTCACCTTTTGGGTGGAGGTAAAAAGATTTGCTGTTTTAGGGGTAACTTCGACCTCAATCATGCAATATTTAACAAGGTTGTATTCATAGAAAGCTGCATGAGGCAAATATTTAATGACCACATAATTAGATCTGCTGATGTTAGGAGGGTTATAATGTCAAAGAGCAACAAGATGTTCACTTGCCTCAGTGTGTTATTAGTAGTACTGTTTGTGGTGGGCACCTGCATACTGTCGAGGTGACCATGGATGTGTGCAACCATGTAATGGGCATTTTACTCTTCTATAAATATACAGTTGGCTTTGGCAGAGTATGATGGCACTTTCTGTGTCAGACTCACCTGTTCCTCCAGCTGCTGCCTCAGCTTCTTCACTTTGCTCTGCTTGTAGTAGTCCATGATCATCATGGCAGCATAGATCTTCCCAACAGTCAGGTCAGATGCTTTGGGCAGAGAGAGGCAGATCAATAGAGGGTTGGGTTGAAGCAGACAGCAGTTAACGCTGCAACCAAATACCACTAAATGATTGCCAAACAAGAAGGGCAGCACAATCCCAAGCATCCCAGTCCCGATCAACAAGAGTTTCTCATTTAAAGATCAGCATGTGAACAGATAACCACAAAGTCGATTTTCTCCAAGAATTGATGTAGCAGGGGGAAACAACAGCTCATTGTACAAAACCATAAATACTCAAGCAGACCCTAAGAACATCTCTCAACATGCAGCATAAAAGCAGATTTGTAAAAGAGGGAGTAGGTTTGTACAAAATAATCAAAAACACTGCCCCAAAAAACAAAAACATGCAACACACATAAACCCTCTTAATTGATTACCAGCACCAACATTTGCAACTTATTACTTTAGCAAGACGAACAAATTACATACCTCTAGGTAATGTCCTTTCTGATGTATGTTCCACCCACATATTCCTCATCTATGATATCTATCTCCCAGTGCTGCTGCTCTTTGGAAAATGTTCACGCCACCCAGGGCATATCGCAGCTTTGCTCGATGCCTCTATGTGCCCCGCACCAGACATGATATCAGGGCCAGTACAAAGTGCTGTTGCGCCCCGTGATCTTACTTCCACCGTTTTTTCCTAGCATACTGATGCTGAGGGATCGCAAAATTGAAAGGTGTACTATCAATCTGGCAAGTGTGGCATGCTGGGAGGGCAATGTGGAATCCCTAGGACGAACAGCCATCTGAAAGAACATTATCAAGAGGTAAGTAATTTGTTCTTCTAATGGATTCCTCCCTCCCATGGAATCCTTATCTATGATAGACTTCCAAAGCAATATGCTGATCTGGAGGAAGGAGGAGAACAAGGACACCACCTATACCAGAAAGCTCTGGAGGACATATCTACGAAAATGACATCCAGCACCTAATTGGGGATTTAAATAGTAATGTTTGGAGAATGTGTGCAGCAATACCCACCTAACCACCTGACAAATGTCCAGCACAGGGACTCCTCTCTGCGCGGAAAAGGGGGGAGCCAGACCACTGATCAAATGAGCTCTGAGACCTTCAGGCCCATCCTTTCCAGCCAGATCATAGCATTCCAAGGTGCAGGGGATGATCCACCTTAACATGGTCTGTTTGGTCACAACCCTGCAAGTAAGGCCCCCAACATAACCTACGAAAGCTGGTCATCTTTATTGCCATCCCTGAAGTAGCTGAGGGCCCACGCTGGGTCCAGCTGATGGTAAGGCTCCTCTGCCTTGGAAGGATGAGACAGAGTAAAAGCCACAGGATTGCTGATCTTTTGAGAGAAATTGTAATACGAGATTACCTTTAGGAGGAAGGATGCTCTCACTCTCAATGTCATCTTCTCTTTGGAAAAGAAAAATAATGCCTGGAGCTCACTCACTTGCCTGGCGTGAGGGATGGCAACTGGTACAATCACCTTATCGGTGACAAACCTTAAAGAACAAGAATATGGGGGCTTAAACGAAGCACCCATGAAGAATGTCAACACTAAATTTAAATCCTATGCCGGAATACTAAAGAGGGCGGGGGAAACTGATTGCATAATCCCGCAAAAATTGCATAACAGTTGGGATCAAGAAGAATAAGCGTTGCTCAGAGGTCCTTTTGAAACTGAAATTGTGGCAAAGTTCCCCTGGACAGTGCAAATCTGCAGACATGTCTGATCCAAGAAAAGCAGAAAAGCCAGAACGGAGGATGTCGGACAAGTAAAAGGATCCAGATCCCCCTCCTAGATCCAAATAAAAAAATGTACACCATTTTAGGAATGCATGCATTTGGTGGCATGCTTCAGAGCTGAGAGGAGCATGTACAGGATGTCATCCAACAAATCCCACTCTTTATGTCTCAGCCTCTCAGCAGCCAGGTATGAAGGTACAGGTTTGGACAGAGCACCCGCGCTTCCGACTGGGAGAACCGATCCCCACCAGGGAGGGCAGATAGACATATCCAGCAACTCTGGGTACCACGTTCTCTGGGCCCAGTTCAGAGCAATCAAATCAATGTGGACCTAAACAGGGGCCGCCTCATGAGAAACAGAAGAATGATGAGATCAGTGGGAATACATAGAGGAGGGAGATGGTCCGCTCACCCGTGTTTGCCCTTGAGCACCCTATCAATGGAATTCCCTGAACAGAACAATTTACACTTCCAGTCGACACTGGAAGTGAAGATCTCCTCCAGAACTTCCTGGCAGAGCTCCCATGCGTAGGAGGATGAATTCTGTTTGCTCAAGGCATCTGCAATGACGTTTGCCTTCCCAGTGGGATGAGCCACTGTCAGGGCTACACCGCCGTTCTCTAGAGGCAAGGATGCCCACCACCTTGTTTGTTGAAGTACTGCATGGCTATTGTGTTGCCCATTAGGACCAGCAAAGTTTGGTCTTGTAGCGAAGGATGGAAGGCCACAAGGGCTATCCTGAGCGCCCTCCACTCCAGCAAGTTGATTTGCTTTCATGACTCTGATGGAGACCATAGGCGGCTTACCATCAGGTCTTGCAGGTGAGCACCCCAGCCTTCCAAGGACACATCTGTGACTATTGTCAGTTGGGGCAAGGGTTGCTGAAGCAACACTCATTGAAACAGGTAGTCTCATATAGGGACCACCATGCTAGGTCTTAGGATACACTTGCTGAGAAGTGTTGCCCTAAACTGATACAACTGACAACTGAGAATCCACTGTCACAATATCATGCATAGCTTGGCACTACAAGAATTCAGGAGACCATGAGACCCAGTAAATGCAGGAATGTTGAGGCTGGATCTTTCTCCTATGAATGGAGGACATGGACCATCTTGGAGATGTTCGCAACTCAGTCCTCGGGCAGGAGGGCCCTGCTCATGCAAGTGTCCAAGACCACACTGAAAAATCAGAGGGAATGTGAAACCTGATACTTCCTAACGTTCAGGGACAAGCCCAAGCTGTGCAACCGGCTGCATGTGCAGAACAGATGTGCCGATTCCTGGTCTGGGGAGCCAGTCGTCCAGGTAGAGGAAGACATTGATGCCTTCTCTCCTGAGGTGAGCCTCTACCACTGCCAACAGCTGGTGAAGACACTGGGTGCTGAGGACAAATCGATTGGCAGGACCTTGAACTGGAAGTGACAAAGGTTCACTACGAATCTCAGGTACATCCTGTGCTTTAGGCAAATAAGTAGGAATCCTGGAGTTCCAGCAAACCCAGCCAGTCTGGCAGGTTGAGAGCTTAAAGGATGTGAGCCAGAATAAGCACCTCGAACTTGTTCTTGCGCAGGTACACGTTCAAGAATCACAGATCCAGTATGAGCCGTAAACCCACATCTTTCTTTGGCATTAGAAAAAGATTAAGTACCAGCTCTTACCTCGTTCTGAGCAGGGCACCAATTCTTTAGCGCCCTTCGCCAGAAGCCGACGCACCACCTCCAACTTGAGAGGGTCTAGAGGCAAGCAATGGCGAGAGAGGGGCTAGTTTAGAGGGGGTTGAGCAAAGGGGAGGCAACTCTGGTGAACAACTTCCAAGGCCCAGGCAGCGAACATGGTGAGACACCATTCTGTGACAAACAGGGAAATGTTCTTCCACCCCTCACTGTTTATATGGTGAAAGTCTCCTTCATATGTGTTGCTCAGGGCGTGGCTGATGCTTTCAAGCCTCATCTTGGAGCACCTCTGTGTTAGGTAAGATTTTAAGTGAATATTCTTACTGAGCTGTGTCAACCCCAGAACCTTTTGCTTGGACTTGGTGATTATTTGTCCTCATCCCTAGGTGAGTGGGAATCTTTTTCCCCTCTCACCTAGTGTTTTTACTCTTTTTATGGGTGGCCTTTTAAGGTCTCTCCATAGTGTGTGATTGGAGTTATAGTTTCCTTATTTTTGGGCTTAGGCTGGGTTGCCCCTTTGGGCTTCCCTTTTTAATTTCTCTTATTACCTCTTGGGTGAACTACTGTTCCCAAGAAGTAAAGTGGGATTCCCATCCCCTTTACATTTGATGTAGTGAGCCAGCACACCCTACACTATGTGGAGGGCTGGGAGATACACAGTATCCCCTTTCTCACTTATTGGGTAACATTTTTGTTACAATTACAAGTTAACTTGAATGGCTGACGGCAGTGGTTTTACCTTAATGGCCTATAAGTCATATTACTTGTAGGCTGTCAAATCAGCCACGGTAATGCATAGGTGGGTCACCAATCTGCCAGAAAGGTGGGCTCCTTCATTTTTGCCATTTTTAAGTATCCTTGTTCTTTCTGAGGTCTTCTTTTGCCGTCCTAGGTGGGAAAGATCTTGGTTGAAGTTTTTTCTTGTGCGGGAGTCCTTTGTATTCCACGCCGAGGCTTCAGAGTGTCCGGAAGGCAGGAAGAGAGGAAGGAGTCCAATATTTTGCAGCCCCTTGTCTTCTACCTTGCCTGAAAGGAATCAGTTCCTACTGGAGAGCTGGCTGTCCTATTTGGACAGCCAGCCACCCCTTTCTGTAAACTGCAGAGAGAGTTTGCAGAAGTTGTGCTATAGTTCCTGATAAATACTCTGATCCTGAAAGCTGTTAACAAGTCGACCACTGGAGCAGAACCCGAAGAGGAAGATGAATAAAATACAGATGTAACGAATTCCAGCAACCGGCAAGCCTACTGTGTAACCGGAGCCTGTTTTAACCCTTCCTTCCAGTGGACCTGGGGGTCTCGAAGACGATGGCTCCTACCCAAAGGCTAATGAGACCCATTAGTATCAAGAAGATATGCATTCTGAGCCATCCCTCGATGAGCTGCAACCTTCCTGGGTTGCAAATCTCCAATACCCAGGGACCTCGAACCAGTGTGCAGTGCATGGTCTTTCGAAGTCCGATTCCTGCTGAAACTTTAGTGGACTTCTGCTGGACCTCCAGAGACACTATTCGAATCCCTGAAGTGTCCTCACCAGAGTGCTGGAGAAAGAGAGTGAAGAGAATCTGACCCGCGATATTCGTTCTTCATCTGGTTCCTATCAAAAGGTGCCAACTCCACAGAGCCACGAGAAGCCTTGAGGAATCCTTTGTTGGAAGCCTTTTCTGATGACTGCTTCTGCAAGTTCCCATCTAGTGTCCGTTTCTTTCATCACCAGACTGAGATTCCAGGGGCTGTGCTGCTGCAGCATGAAGCCAGCCACCCAAGGGCTCTTCTTTTCTGCTAAGGTACTGTGTTGGCTTGGGTAATACTTACCTCAAGTCTAGTGTCAATCCTGTGATGCCGAGTGGGTGGTTTGTGTGCTTGGGGCTTTGCCCATACGGTTCGCCCAGGCCTAACGCTGGAACGCCTATAGGGAGTCTTCTCTGAAGTCCCTGAACACTTTGAACTAACTCTGAAGCTAATGCTAATTGAAGAGATATCCTCTGAACTCTTCCTTTCCTGTCTCTGAACCCTATCGTGACCTGCCTACAGCTGGCTCCTAGACCAACTGTAGGCAGGCTGGGTTCCTCTTCTGCCTCTGAGAAAACTCATGCTATAGAATAGAGAAGGACTCTAAAAGATAAGGCTTCTGTCTTGCAAATATAACAAGTGTTAAAAGTACTTACTTGTAAATGAGTTAGTGTTGTAACTGGTTCTTTGAAATAGAATAAGTGTTACAAAAGTTATTATTTACCTTTAAGTTCCTGGTGATATACTAAAAAGTATATAAAGTATACACGTTACTTACTTTGAATAGCTTTCCAATCTTCTTAAAAGTAATTGTATTGGTACTGTTTTATTATTCTCAATTGAATGAGTGTAAACGCTTACCAATAGGGTTTACCTACCTTAAATAACTGTGTGTTCTTCTTAAAGTTTACCATTGGGGTTTGCTTTCCCTGATTTGCTTCAGTACATTTCTAAAACATTCTTGGAGTTAATACTTGTCTTTGAGTTGCTTGTAGCCCCTCTGAAAAGTGTATGGGTCTTTACATACCCTGCTTGTTGACTTCTGAAAAGTCTCCTAAGAGTTCTTACCTGCCCCAGAATTGTATTCTACATGTCTGAAAAGTATCATTGGTTAAATTGTCTATTCCTGTAATAGAAATAGTGTAATACGTTTATATACCAATAGGTTTTACTGACCTTGAATAGCTGCTGCTCTTCTTAAACTGTAATGTTGGGTTGTGCTTTCCCTGAATTGCTTTAGTGCATTTATAAAATAGTTTCACTAGGTTTCTACTTGTCCATGAGTAGTTTAGCTGAATCAATTGAAAAGAAACTGCAGGCTGCACAACACTTTTATGACAAAATAAAAAGGCAAGAACAAGATGGTGTCACATGCCTCATGGTATTACGAATACAGCATGCTAAACAGAAAACGGCTCCACCCAACCCGGGGACACTCGGGTTATCAACGCCAGCCAAGAATGCAACAACCCCCTCCTATTGCCCAAATCTATCAGCCTCAGCAGGCTTACACACATCCATTGTTGCCGGCCCAACAGCCTCAACTCGGCCAACCTTTTTGAAGATATTGTAAGCACACTGGTCACCTGATCCAACAATGTCCTACCAAACCGGCCAGACCTCAGCAATATGTTCCCACTCACAACAGAAATTATTTCCTAATTCCTCCTGCCAACACCCCCTTTTCTCCATCTCCCACACTACCTACGCCTCCTCCATTTTCTGGAGGGGGTTACCAAGATATGCTTGTCTCATATGGACCGCAATGACATTGCCTGAAGGACCCTGCTGTGCTGTCTGCTGCTTTGCTACACCTGGACCAGTCAGGGCCTTATCTCCAGTGTAACATTCAGGGACAGAATGTCAATTGTTTGGTTGACACTGGTGCCCGCTGGTCCACTTTAAGGGCTGCTCAATTCCCTCATGTTACGGTTTCTGGTCAAATTGTAAATGCTGTTGGAATGTCTGGCACAACAATCCTACACCCAGTGTCAAACAACTTATCTGTTTCAATTGGCCCCATTTCTAACTAACATGCTGTTCTCCTTAGCCTGTGTTCACCTGCTAATTTGATGGGTATCAATTTATTGTGCAAAATTAATTGTACCATTTATTGCTCTCCGGATGGTATTTATCTAGAGGTACCACAGTTTAAACATGCTGAATGCCTACAGCAATCCTCACTCCCACCTACCTCTCTGGAGGGTCCTACCCCCCTCACCCATGCCCAAACCACACAGTTGCATCACCTCCTTGACTCAATCCGCATCTCATTGTGGGCGTCCCATGCGAATGACGTGGGACACATCATCTCTGCCAAAATAGAACACATACACATCACCTGGAATCCTGGGGTTCCTCTGCCACGAGCGACACAGTACAGGATCTCACACCAAGCAAAAGAAGGTATCAAGCCTATCATTCAATCACTACTTGACCAAAGTATTTTATACTACACCACCAGCCCATGCAATACCCCCATACTCCCTCTGGCCAAAAAGGGGACAGACAAGTACTATTTCACGCATGACTTAAGAGCTCTCAATAAGGCTGTCATTCCTTCTCACCCAGTTGTGCCAGATCCTATCATTATCCTCTCATGTCTCCCTCCCAATGCCATCTTCTTTAATTGCATTGATCTGGCATCAGCATTCTTCTGTCCCAGTCCACGAAGACTCACAGTACCCCTTTGCCTTCACATACAAACAGCACCAGCTCACTTACGGATCCCTCCGCATAGGCTTTATTGACCCACCCCTCCCTCTTCTACCAAATAATACAGGAAGACCGCCAAGATATCTCCTTCCTACAAGGCTCCACCATGCTTTAATACGTAGATGATGTATTGTTAGCGTCTCCCTCCTTTGAGGCTTGCTGTGCCAACTTACACACACACTACTCACTGCCTTGGCTGCCAAAGGGCACAAGGTTAACAAGTCCAAACTTCAGCTGTGCCTCCCCACTGTCTGTTATCTAGAACATGACATCTCCCGTGGGGCTAGGCACCATGCCCCCTCCCGTGTTGCATGCATCCTGCAATGCCCCATCCCTGACACCAAGAGGTGTATGTGCAATATTTGCCGACCATGGATCCTTGATTACGCCTCCATTGTAGCCCCCATCCACTTGATAAACTTGCATGGTCTCCAGAGTCGACTACAGCCTTTAAAACTGCTCTCTGCGTTTCCCCAGCCCTACTGCTTCCTGATTAGTCCAAATTCTTCACCCTGTTCTGTGATGAGAAAGAGAGTATGCCTTAGGTGTACTCACACAGAAGCATGGGAACCTACAACACCCTGTAGCCTACTTCAGCTAACAGTTAGACCCTGTAGCCTCTGCCTTCCCCAAATGTCTAAGGGCGGTGGCTGCCGCTGCACTCCTGCTCTCCAAAGTTGACAACATTGCACTGGCACCCCACATAAACGTGGCATTGTCACACTCTGCATTAGCATTACTGCTCAGAGGAAAAACACAACAACTACCAGTTGCACGCAACACCAAATATGAGAAACTACTCCTCTCTACCACCAATATCCGCTTCATCAGATGTGCCCCCCTAAATCCTGGCTCCTTACCCACTTCTGAGGATGGTCAACCACTGATTACTTGGACGCAGTTGGCATAATATCCTCTCCATGACCCGACCTCAAAGATGTCCCCTCCCCAATGCTATCCCATAGGAAATATCCAGGCAGGCATTGCAGTTTGTACCACCTTCAAGGCATTAGAAGCATTTCAGCTCCCATCAGTAAAGTCTGCACAAGTTGCTGAGCTCATTGCCCTCACTAGGGCCTGCACAATCCCCACACAACGCACAGCCACTATATAAATGGATTCCTGCTATGCCTTTGGTATCTCTCATGACTATGGGACTATCTAGAAACAGAGAGGTTATCTCACTGCCAAAGGTACTCCTATCTTCAATGCACCCTATGTTGAAGCACTGCTTAATGCTATTTTGTTACCCACCGAGTTGGCCATTGTTAAATGTAAATCCCATACTCAAGTGTTCAGACAGCATCTCCCAGGGAAATGCTTTGGCAGACCAGCATGCCAAACATCTGGCACTCCATGGCCCTCAGTCTCCTGACTATGTGCCACTGCTCCTCCTCTCATGTGAGGACCCCCTAGCATCCCTTTTCGTTCTGAGGGACCTCCAAGAGGTGGCCCTTCAGGGCGAGAAACTGAGCTGGGAAGGTAAAGGATGTACATGTTGCACTTATCGCCTATGGTGTGACAGCACAAGCTGGTTAGTGGCCCCACTCTATCTGCTACCTCATTAAGCATGTGTTGCTCACTCTGTCACACTCCAGAAAAGGGAAGATGATCACTGATGTCCAAAGATACTGGTTTGCTCCCAAGTTCCCCTTCATTGTACAAACGTTCTGTGCTCACTGCACCACATGCATGATATTCAACCCAGGAAAACCTGTCAAAACAACTCCTGGGGCACATGACCCTCCCCACGGGCCCTTCGTGAACTTACAAATTGACTTCATATCAATGCAGAAATGTGCCTCTTTTTGGTATGTCTTGGTCATCATTGACACATTTTCTGGATGGACTGAGGCCTATCCCTTTAAATATGCAGATGCAATCACTTTAGCAAAAAGACTATTAAAAGTTTATCCCTCACTTTGGCCTCTCAGTTTCCATAAACTCTGACAGAGGCACAAACTTCACTGGACAGATTGTACAGAACATTTGCAAGGCTTTAAGTGCAATTGCACTTACACAGCACTTGCACATCTCTCATCATCCACAGTCATCTGGATCTGTAGAATGTCAACATTTGGTCCTCAAAATCCGCCTTGCCAAAGTTTGCCATGAAACAGGTCTCAACTGGCCAGATGCCCTCCCTCTGGTTCTGATGGACATAAGAAATACTGTAAATAGAAAACATGGACTGTCACCACATGATATTCTAATGGGCAGACTCATGAGGTTGCCTGTGGCTCCCCCACTGTTTCCAGAACTGTGTAACTTTTAACTGAATGATGATCTTGTGGTGTCTTATTAAATAAAACTAATGCTTGTTGTCAGTTCTCACTTCCAGCAGATACAAGAAGCTCTTCCTCGGCCACCTGAAGTACCGTGCCACATCCTCCGGCCTGGGGACTGGGTGGACCTGAAGGTCCATCAGCAGACATCAGCGATACACCCTAGATGGAAGGGCCCCTACTATATTCTGCTGACAACCCACACCGCTGTCCGTTGCAGGGGACACAATGCCTGGGACCATGCTAGCCAGTGTGTAAAGACAGCAGCACCAGCCGACGAAGATCCACAGCCAAAAGACAAGGACGATGCTGCCTTGCCACCAGCGACTCTAGAAACACCAGCCCAGCTGCCACCTCCAGGGTCCAGGACAAAGACACCCCACTGCAGCTGCCCACCAGGGCCACATAGGCAAAACCCTTTGGGGCACCCCACCCTTGCACTTCTAGACGACGACACTCCGATACTGGTCCAGAGGTATAACCTCCGGAGTTCAGCCACTGGCACCACCACCACGGGCCGATAAAACACACTGCCTTCCTGCTACATCTGCCTTCTGCAGATGGCCCAATGTTCTCAAAACCGTTCCTGCTATACCTGCCCTCTGCGGGTGGCCCAGCGCTCTCAAAGCTGTTTTTTTGCTTCTTCATGGAGCCATAATAAAGCTGCGCACCTGAAGTATAAGCACAAGTGCCCACCAGCCTAGCGCCTCAGAAATTACCCTTGCTCCTTCTTTGTCTCCTGCGTCACATACCAGTTCCACTAGACCTACGTGAAGTGCCAGGGTCTTTGCCTCCTAGCTGGTCTGTATACCTGCTCGGTGCATCCCCTGCCTTATTTGTTGAGCAGGGAAACCCTGGTACTGCCACTTCTGCTGCTGCAGAGCTACCAGCCCAGCATACTGACCCTTTATCTTCCTTCTCCATGCCTGACCAAGCATCTACCCTGCTGGCTTCCTCAACTTTGCTACCTGCTATCTGCGGCTTCCCAGGTCCAGAGATCACAGGAAAGTGCTTGGAACCTTTGGGCACAAGGCCCCAATCTGCATAGGGCTGGACTGCTCAAGTTAAAAATACAATTGCCATATATTTACAAGTGCTTGAATAATGACTGTCTGATTACATGCCTATCTTGCCTATAATGCCCTACTAATGATTACTGCTCACTACACAGAGTCACGAGCTACACAGGCAAACATCCCGTGGACCAGATAGTGCCCCAACTGGTGGGCCAGATTTCTTATTATAAGTGTGCTTGATCTGCTTGCCACTGGTGCAGTGCCATTTATCTTAAAATCTTGGGCCTTGCTTTTTCTTTCACTACTCACTTCTTTCCATGCTTGCATTTCTATACGCACTGTTGTAATATATGCCTACCAAACTGGGAAATTCCTGAACTAAGATACCACAAGTACTGCAATTCCTGCTCCCATCACCTAGGCAAACATGTTGCCATAATTGCTGCCCCTTACTTCAGCCATCCTACATCCAGACACCAACACATTGCTCAATTTCTCATGGGCCTATGGTGACCTAATGAATGCATCCGAAAGTTACGTATGTGCACACACCACAACACACACCAGTGGGGGAATTCCTTTTATTCCTATCCCCTTTGACCTGGCCGAATGGTGTTACTTCCTGAATTTGAGTGAATCCCATTGTCCCACATTACAGTACTCACTGCCCCGGGTACGCGTCAACCCATGCTTCAGCAATACTGTCCTTCCCAAAATTCCAACAGCGTATGTTCCTACTGCATGTATCTCTTTGACTGATAATGGAACTAAACCAATGGGATACACACCACATAGCTACTTCTTCTCCCGTGGCGCAAATATCTCCCTCCACCGACACTACAATATCACACTCCCTCCCAGTCGCACTAACACGTTGATGTCTGGCAACGACAATGGCGCAATCTATACATACAGAGGAACGTATTTCCTTTGTCGCTCTGCCGCCTACCAGTGGCTGCCAGCGAATTGGTCTGGTACTTGCACCATCGGGAACATATGTTCTGCAATGAGACATACACCTCATTTTTCCAACCATCGGCAGATGCCACAACGTATCAAAAGGAATGCTTGGGAATGGTTCAAGGGCCTCCTGGGTTTCCTGGTTCCTAGCATAGGCACCTCTATACCTACACGCCCTACTGCTTGAACAAGATGCAAATGGCACTGCCAAAGGTTTCACTATTATCAAAACCGAACAGGTAGCACTCAATGGTTCTCCAGAATAGAATTGCCCTAGATTACCTGCTAGCTGCCCAAGGAGGGACATGGAAAATTATCAGACAAGAATTCTGCAACGAAGTACCTGATAACTCCTCCCAGGTAGATGAAGTGATAAAGCACCTTCAGGGGGTTGGCACCACCTTGCACAAGATTAATGAAGATTACGATACATCCCTTTTCACTTGGCTTCAAGACACTTTTGGGTCACTGAGATTCTCGATTTTACATGGTGCATTAATAATTGTTGTCATAATTGTTGCCTTTGCTATGATTACTCTCATTATTTGCTGCCTGCTTTCATGATGTGCCAAACAGACATCTCGCTTACCTGCTGCAGCTCAACTGTTACCTCTAGAGGTTGACACAGCTCAGAAGCAGCGGGACCCAGTAAATAGAGAAATGATAGACGTTCTAGGTGAATAGTCTGATGCAGACATAGACAAATTGTTGTGGGATGACCGGATACGCCCATATTGCCCTCGTCTAGGACCTCATTCCTTCTTTGACTCCTCACATAGATCCACACTGATGCCTCCCTGTCACAACCCATACCCATATGCTCCCAATGGCTATTGGCACCCCTGGTGCTATAGTGCAATACGTGGGATGTGCCTCATCCATCGTTCCCTGAAAATATCAAATTGAAATGAGTGTGATGTAATTCGAAGAGCCCAAAGAATATATTCAATAAAAGGCACCTTGTGGTCGTACCCTGTTTCAGGGATGACCAAACAGGGAGGTTGGGGGGGGTTGATGTGGCACAATTGCCCTGCCATACATTACAGTAGTCACACTTATACATTAGGCCTTGCCAGCTACTTTAGGCCTTGCCAGATACCATAGGCCTTGCTCTTTCCACTTTGTCTCAGTCTAAAGCCTCCTGCTGCATCTGGGTCTTCTGCCTTGCCCACACCCCTCCTTAGCCCTGTCAGTGCTCTCTCATGCCCCGCCTACTAAAGTCCAAAGCTCCAAAAAATGACATCCTGAACTCAAACCACCCTTTGACAACAATCCCAGCTCTCTTGCTAACATCTAGGCTGACACCCTCACCCAAGCCATTGAGTCCTCAGCTCCCTGGAGGAAAAAAAGGAAAATAAAATCCATGCACACCAACTCCTGGTTCACGGAAGAACTATCAGCCCTACCCACCAATAAACGCCGGGCCCTAGCCAAATGGAAATCCACGCCTAACCAATCCACCCTAGCTGAATTCAAAGAGATCTCATCCACGTACAAAAAAGCTACATTTGGAGCCAAATCGGAATCATTCAACCGCAGAATCTCGAAAGCCAATTCTAAATCAAGGGAAATATTCTCGATTTTCAAAGATCTCATCACCCCTGCCACCAGTCCAGATGAATTTGTCAAAGTCAAAGACGAAGCTTGGTGGTCCAGCATTCAGGCAGCCCTCATTAACAAAGTTAAGCTGCTCCAAGAAAAAATTGTAGCACAGCACAGTACCTCAAAGCATAAAAGATGTATGGGTCTGCCCACTAATAAAAAAAAAATGTCTCTAGATCCCTCATGCCTTAACAACTACCGACCCATCACCACTGTCCCTTTCCCCCTCAAAATTCTAGACTAAGCCGCCCACAACCAAATCCAACATTACCTTGAATCAAACGCCATCCTAGGCAAGGGACAATCAGCCTTCCACAAACGCCATGGTACAGAAACCGCCCTCTTAGACTTAAAAACCAAATCACCAAAATAAGGGACAATGGCAAACCTGCCCTCCTGCTTCTCCTTGATCTCTCTGCTGCATTTGATCTTGTTGACCATGACATCCTTACCTTCCATCTCTCCAACGCAGCCCACTTCTCAAATAAAGCCACTTCATGGATAACCTCATTCCTAGAAGGAAGAGCCATGAAGGTCTACTCTGATCAGGCCAATGCAGCTCCCACCACCATCCACTGTGGAGTTCCTCAGGAATCTTGTACTGCACCTACCCTTTAAAACTTGTTTACGAAGCAAATTTTTTGACATGCTGGACTCGCTCGGCATAGCTTACATGAACTATGCCGATGATACCCAAGTCCTCTTCCCCCTCACTGGTTCATACAACCAAGACGCAGCGGCACTCCTCCAAATCTACGCTACCATCCAAACCTGGATGGCAGTCAATGGTCTCTGCTTAAATGAGGACAAAACCGAGATCATCCTCCTAGGTCCCAAGGAAATACTGCCCAAACTCAATCAAAAATACAACCACTTTACCATCGACAACACCAACATACCTGTCTCCACTCAGTAAAGACCTTCGGAGTCTACATCGACTCGGCCCTCTCAAGGTCATGACAGGTTAGCGCTATCTCCTCGGCCTCTGCTCACACTACCAAACTTATAAATGCCATAAACCCTTTCTTACCACCCAAAATTGTCTATCCATCGCCCGGGCCACAATAGGAGCAAAACTTGATTACTGCAATGCTCTTCTTACGGGCACCTCAGTAAAAAACCTCAACAGGCTCTAAACAGTACAAAACAACGCGCCCTGTGCTGCCCTATGCATCCCCAAAAGAGACCACATTTACCAGGCCAGACGATCCGCCCACTGGCTCCTAGTCAAGGATAGGATCAGCATTAAGATCCCCACCCTAAGGCACAAATGCATCAATCTCTCTGCCCCATCCTCCCTATCAGAAACCATATCCAGAGACATCTCGAGCTGCCCAAAAAGAAGACACCACACCAGCCAACTTCGTGTACCCTCCATAAAAAGAGCAAACGCTGGAGCCATTGGCTTTCCTCATATAACACCAAACTCTGCAATGCCCTACCCAACACACTCAGAGCGGAACCCTCCCTATACACCTTTCACAAATCCCTCAAAACCACTCTATTCAACTAGCTTTTCCTCGCCTCCACACATCATTCATGATAACTAAGCTGTCTGCTTCCTAGGAAACTCAAAGCCGAAATGTAACTGCTAATTGTTATGTAACCACCAGGCTTTTTTTTATCCTCTGTAACCAGAAAGACTCCCTATAACAGCGCTACGATGCCAAAGGGCTGCTGCGCGCTTTAAAAATGCTAATAAATAAATAATAAACTGTCACCTTGCAAGACACAATAGTGACCATCCCCCAGAGCTTCTCTATAGCTGTGCACAATATCACCTTATAAGGGATATAAGAGTTGTTGACGCCAAAGCTGCTTACTGTTATTTCAACTCTGCATGGAACCGCAAGGCTTCAGAACAACAAGCTGGTTTCTGCTATTACAAAATGTTTACCCGCGTCGTGGAATCATTAGGAAACCATAAGAATATACTAGTAGTAATACTTATGCCATGCTATATAACATAAACTCTGTCCCAATAGCATACTCCATCAAGTCTAACTACTATGGTTTACACCATTCTGAATGTGTATCTTTAGGTTTGACTCACCATCTCACCATGAACTGCTGATTGCTATTCTTGTTAAACTTTGGTTTGATTATCATAAGTATTAAGTTTGTTTGTATAGTTGTGTTTATATTATATGTTATGGTACTTACCTTTCCCAAGATTTATCTTAGCCTACATCTATTTATAATAAAGCATTATTTTTACAAAACATAGTGTTTCAGTGTTACTTTGGACCATAAGTATGCTACCATTTATTTGCACTAAGCTACAGCCCCCTCTCCCACCCACATGCTACCAACATCCTCAGGTGGTACAGCCGCATACTAAGAGTGGAGTTTTTATACTGCCTCATATATGGTTTTATGAAGCCGTTAGTTGGACTTCAGAAAAACTGTCCTAACTCTGGGCCTCTCCCTCCTGTTGGTTATCACTGCAATTGATGCTCGCCCGGGAGGGGCTTGTGCCCTGCCCCTGTGGGCATAGGAGGGCAAAAGTTGAAATCCCCTGCCTCTACTTTTGGGGGCAGAGGGCTTTTGTTGCTGAACAGCAAGGCGCAAGAACATGGCGGTCGCCCTCGAGGACTGAAACTTTTGGAGGGATTCACTGGCCTTAGCCACAAACAGAATGTTGCCCTGATGTATGTCGAGGAGTTCAGCCTGAACATTCGAGGAGAAAACTGAGATCCTCATCCAGGGGTACCTCCTCAATACCAGAGACCAAAGGAAAATGTGTCCATGGCACAGCAGTATTAATGGCCCACAGGCCCAGTCTGCCTGAGTCAAAAACCTTCCTACAGCCAGCTTCTTGCTATCTCTGTCAGGAGGTAAGGATGGGAAGGAGCATGTCTTTAGGCTTGCCCTAGCAGCCTGGACCACAAGGATCTCAGTGGAGGCGTGCAAGGAAAGAAATGCTGGGTCAGAAAGAGCTAGTCTATGCTTTTTTGCTAAATCCAGGTTCACATTCAGGAACGAGGGTGACTTCTTCCATTGTTTGATGACCAGGACCTTTACTGCCAGGTTAAATGGCAATACGGTCACTCTTGGGGCATCGTCTCAGAGAATGTCTGGCAACTCAAATTGAACTTTGAGTCTGGAAGGGGCTGATAACCGTAAGGCCTCTACCACCTTAGCCATAAGGAGCATGTCCAGCTCTAGAGATGTGTCCAGCCCACTTGCCTCTTGTAAATCCGTTGCAAGGTCCATTAATTCCCTCACCTCATTATAGAACTCCTCATAGAAATCCCTGACCTTCCTGGGCCACAAAGCTTGAAGCCCAAAGGAGATGGATCACCCTCCTCATCAAAGATGACGTTCATCCCACTGGGGGGCCCTGTGGCTCATTATGGGCAAAATGGGATTTGGAGAGCAATTCACAAACTGGGTCAAACTCCTATACAATGCCCCGATAGCAGAAATCAGAGTCAATGGCTGGTCCTCACGAAACATAAAACTTGGGAGGGGTACCAGGCAGGGATGTCCCCTCTCGGCAATGCTGTTTGCACTTGCAATTGAGCCACTGGCGATAATGCTGAGAGAGTCCCTAGATTGGAAGGGGTTCCACTGGGCACAGAACTGGGAAGACAAGGTGTCCCTATACGCAGATGACCTCCTTATATACCTTAGTGACCCAGCAAGCTCCTGTCCCATCGTAACCAATATACTTATTTATTTATTTATTTATTCGCATTTGTATAGCGCACTTGCAGCCCATGGACATCGAGGCGCTGTTACAAGTAAGTGTTGGATTCTTAATTCAGCAGATATGCATGAGACCAGAGGTCTTAGTACATATGGAGCCTTTAGCGGGTTGAAGGTAAACTATGATAAATCCCTGCTCTTTCCAATAAAAGGCCTTGATGCAGAGACCTTAGCTAATAACCCATTTAAGATCGAGAAAGAACAGTTCCGATATCTGGGGAGACAAATCTCAACAGACCTAACACAGTATATAGGGAAAAACCTCCACCCAGTAAGAGACAGATTCGTAAAGGACGTCAAGTATTGGACGGCCCTTCTGCTCACCCTACTGGGAAGAGCTGCTTTATTCAAGATGCTGGCCCTCCCTCGGTTCTTATATGCCCTGCAGAACGCACCGCTATATATACCCCAAACAGAATTTCACAAAATAGATGAATCACTCAGGAAACTGCTTTGGGGAGGGGGGCACCCACGAATTGCTCTCAGAACCATTCAGCGCTCAGTGTGGGAGGGAGGAATCGGACTTCCACACCTGCAGACGTATTACTGGGCTGCACAAATGTCGGTGGTGAATGATAGTCTGCATGCGGATCCAAAGATACTACATAACAGAGCAGACGCCCAAACGAACCATGGAGTCACCCCGCTAGAAAGCCTGTACCAAAAGAAAATCCGACAAGCTACACCCACAATGGTGGCTCAGAGAACACAGATTTGGATGGACGCGCATAAACACCTGGTATAGGAGGGGAAGATCACATTGAAACAACCCCTGTGGTGGAATAAACACCTCCCGGAACTTAAAGACATTCCCAAATGGGTAGCCTGGGAGGAGGCAGGGATACAAACACTAGAAGATCTGATACAGGATGGCAAAATCAAGACATTCCAAGTCCTGAAAGACGAATTTAACCTTGCCATCACGGAGCAATTCCACTACATGCAGATAAGGCACGCACTTACTGCAAGCGAAATAGATTTCCCAAATGTGCCAGAATGTACCCCGATTGAGAGGAACATAGTGATGGAACGAATTGAACATAAAGTAACATCCACAATGTACAACGCCATCAACTCGTTTGCCACGAAGGAACTCACAGGACTTAAAGAGAAATGGGAAAGAGATGTGGGTGAAATACAAGCAGAGGACTGGACATTGGCACTTATGCACCCCCGGGAATCAGCAATTTCAGCCAGAATCAGGCTGGTACAGCTAAAAATCCTACATAGGATTTACTATCCTAGAGAGACTCTACACCAGTGGGGAAGGGCGATGGACCCTAACTGCTTGAGATGTCGCCACTCGAGGGGAACCTTCTTCCACACCCTATGGGAGTGCCCGCGGATACAGGACATTTGGCAACTATGTTGTGATAGGCTCTCAACAGTACTTGGCTGAGAAATACCGATGGACCCCAAACTCCTGATACTGGGAATAGATGCGGATATAGAGCTATCCAGATTTGAAAAACTCATGTTTGCAACGACTACGAGTCTCGCAAAAAGAAACATAGCCCAATTATGGGGCTCGCCCACACCGCCACAGTACGCCAAATGGGTAGCAGACGTGGACATGTGTGTTCCAATGGAGACAAGAGTGTATACTTCAAGAGGATGCACAGAAAAAGCAGCTAAGATATGGCACAAATGGAAGGACAACTGAAGGCAAGCGAAGAACAGATAAAGAGACACTGAGCGCCGAACAGTGAACTGATATAAGCCAATGGAACGATCCTGAGAAACTCAAGATGTAGCAACTTCACAATATATGCAAACATAAATCAGATGCTGGGAAGAAATGTATACCTGTGATTTTAAATGTTTAAATGTTTAAATGTTTAAAGGGTTATGTGTAGTGACCAAGTGTCAACTACCCCTTTTTTGTTGTTGTTGTACTTGTCTATGTCCACAAAACAATAAAAAAAATGTTATACCACAAAGATGACGTTCATCTTTGGCCTGACTGCATCCCTAGGGATCGAGGCATACTCACGAGGAGCATTGGTGCAAGTGGCGCTGTGGAGAATGCAGATGGCGTCGGCGGACTGACGTTGCAAGACTGAGCAGTGTGACATAGTGATGGGTCTTTGCCCGTAGGAGCTCTCGCCGAGCCTAAGGGAGCACAGTCGTGGCCTTACACTGTGTCTCTACCGACCCGTCCATGTGCAAGAGCGATGGACCCTGACAGTCCGAAGAAGTAAGCGCTGGGGCCTTGGTAAAGATGTCTAGCATCTGAAGCCGACACACCTCCCATCCCCCCGGCATGGAGGATCAGGTTGGAAAAGGTACCTATGGTACCTTCTCACAGAGTAGGCCCCCATAGTGGTTACTTCGCTTCTTCGAGGAAGAAGAATGATGATGCCTGGAAGATCCGCTGGGTGAGCATGACCTCTTGCAATGTTTCTTCTTCTTTTTGTTCTTGTGGACAAGGGAAACATTTTCAGTTCAGCTCTCCCTGTCTGGTGACCTTGAACCAGTCTGTCTAAAAATTCCTCATGGAAAAAGGTTAAGCGTTTTGCAGTGCCCCGAAGCCCCTTAGGGTGCATCGACTGGTATGGCTCACGGTACTGCGTGTCGTGTCCTTCTCCCAAAAAGTATAAACAAATCCTGTGGGGGTCAGAAACGGACATTGTGCATCTAAAGTTGATGTAGGGCCTAAACCCAAAGGTCTTCATCGGATTCAGCATGGTGTGAAATGTCACAAACCCCCAATGAAGCGATATGCCTGAAGCATGCACAGTGCACAGCAAAAAGGAACTAAGGTCCACGAGGTGAGAAGCTTTGATATATGCTGGCCCTGACATCATGATCGGCATAGGGTGCATGGAGGTGTTGAGCAGAGCTGGAGCCACGCTGCGCCCCCTGGCGGCAGGAAAGGTTCCTGAAAAGCAGCTGCACTGGGAGATCGATATCATAGATGAGGAATCCGTAGGAGAAACGGAATCCTTCAGAAAAGGGCGATCAGAACAAGCCAATCAGAGCTCCCCATAATTTACTTGTCAGTGTAATGCTCTGTGTAGTCACCAATGATAGGAGTACTCCATGTAATAAACTAGTGACCTCTCACACCATTGATTCAGGGCACGTCATGACATATACGATAACAAGTGTAACCTTTTTGCTGGGGCTCCTTGAGGTACCAGGGGACCAATGATGTCAATCTGGGCCTGTGGAAAAGGTATCACAACAAACACTGGCAGAACTAAGGGAGCTTTAGACAACTACCTTGGGTGTAACCTGGCATGTATGGTACTATCAGCAAGAAACCCAGTGCACATAAGCTTGTCAGGATACTCTCTCTCATTTTACTGTGGTCAGTGGCCGATCAGTGCCACTAGCTGGTACTGTAGTGTAGTCACAGGCTACTCGTTGGGGTCAATGTAAGGCAGTCCATCTTCCCAGCACATCTTGCACTAGGATCGAAGTCTCTCTACCTGGTACCATCAAAGGCTTGAGCTTCCTCAGCCCACCTCATGACGATTCATGGATTTATGCTATTCAGAGGGCCACAGTATGCACCTTCTTTGGCTCTCTTGGGCCAGAGAAGCAGCATCTTTGGGTCAGTCACCTATCTGTAGTTGGACAGGGACCAAGTTTGGAAACTATCCAAGGACAAGTTTGGAGGACTACTGAGTGCAGAACCTTAGATGGGGATCAGAACTCATTGTGCGCTCTTTGCACCTGTCTTTTTTGGGCTTAACTCAGTCTAACTGTTGGGAATGATTTTTCTTTTTTGCAGCTTTCCGATAGCTTTTTTATTTATGTGAATGAGGTCTAACTCATTTTGTTTTAGGGTTACTGGTAACTACTCAAAGCTCCCAGAGTATGCAAATCCAGTTCCTAAATGACGTGTATGGAATAGCAGTACTAGCTGATATATGGCTAGCAGTGCAAAGGAACATGGTTTCCCCTTTCCTTTTACTTTATGGGCCTTTTTATCATATTCATTTCAGCCCAGACAAGATGGTTCCAGTGGTACTTTATTTTAAAAACTTTAGGTGCACCTCTTTTTACTGTGAGATAGTCGTTTTACCACTGCAGTGGCCAAAATGGTTAGCCTAATTAAGCCCTTTCATTTGGCTCACTGTCTTTGCTGGCTCTCTTCCTCCCAGGAATGGGTAGTGTGGTGTCTTGGAAGAAGGAGTCATACTCTTTAAGGACATTTTAATTCACTTTTTTTTCAAATTATAAGAAAAAAGGCCTATCTTTCCCTATTTCTAGAGGGAGTTTGCTACCTATCTAAGGGAACTAAAGATTCATGTCTGTCGTCATGAAATCCCAAAGAAAGAAAAGTCCTCAGTCCAAATCTAATTCTACCTGACCCTACCACTAAGATAACTAACTTAAACAAATCCAGGAGATTGGCTTGATTTCCCTGGTTTACCAATATCGTCTGACAGTCTCTTCGTATCAATGTCTTTATTCCTTGTGCTGCTAATCTAGCATGATGTTCAGTAATAGTCTCTTTTTATCTCTTGGATTAACTCTTGTAGCTCTTTTACAACAGTCTTTGGTTTTGTACTCTCTTTAATGATGTCTCTATGACAACTTTCCTTGTAATACTTTCTCACATTCTTGCTGGAGGTTTGAAATCTCTCATGATCCAGGCCTTACTCAGCCTGGCTGTGGTTTATTCCCACTTGGTATTTCCCGCCTCCTGGGTTTTCTCTTAGGAACTATTTTTTTCACTTGATAGTCATGTCTGTCCTTCTTTATTATAAGAATTTATTCTACAGTTTCTCCCCTTTTCACCTTGGTGCTCATATGGTAACTTCACTCCTTTATCTGGTCTTTGTTCGGGGTCTTCATAGATTTCCCACACAAGGTTATTCAGTCTCCTCTTTATCAGCTTTACACAGCTCCAAATACACAGGTTTATATTAAGTAACTCATCGTGAGTATGAGTTTCTCTTCCTGTCTTCTGCTGACCCTACGGCCTCCCGCTTCTCTCGTTCTCCCCGTTGCCTCTCTGTATGTCAGGTAATGGTGCAGGCCTTAGCATTCACTCGGGTGATCCTCTTCGATACTGCCTTTCTTGTTCCGTCGTTTCATCACGCTCCCTTTTTCGGTTTCTCTTCTTTTTTTTAAACATCTTTTTATTAAAGGTCTCACTCAACATTTACATCGGCACTCAGTCAACATATCATACGGTTTTCTTTACAGCAATATCATCATCACATGTTAAGCAGTACACAGTTCACATATCTGTTTTGCTGTCCGAAAGCATGTCACATAGATACGTCCTGAAGGGGCCACAGATGTCCTTTGGTCGACATGTGCTAGTTTGGGTGGGCACGTATTGTTCCTCACATTCATTGATATATGTGAGTTCACGTAAAAAAGTGTTCATGGTAGGGGGTTTCGGGCTTTTCCATGCTTGAAATATACATTTCTTGGCAATAACACATGATACATTAAACAGTCTTCTAACTTTTTCCGAACATTTACCAATATCCTCGAACAAATATTTTTGGAGAGACAAATGCGGGGGGTCTGTGTGACATCAGTCAGCATGGCAGCCACCATCTCCCAGAACCGTGCCACTGCCGGGCACTCCCAATACGTATGATATGATCCCGCTTGCGGAATCCCGCATTTGGGGCAGTTGCCTGAGTCGTCTGGTGTGAATTTAGCAACTTTAGCAGGTTTATAGTGCAATCTATTAAGGATTTTGAATTGTATCTGGCGCAGTCCCGCATTGAGGGATACCTTTTTCGTGAGCGCACAATATCTGCCCCATTTGTCATCAGGTATTTGCATTTTCACATCTGTTTCCCATTTCTCTTTCACCCGGTTGGTCGTGGATGTGTGGGTCTGTATTGTCTTGTACAATTTGGAGATTCCCAGCCCGCCCTGTGTTGTGACCAGTTGTATGCAAGGGTGGGAGGGGGGTTCGTCAGGAAAGGACGGCCAGCATGCTTGATATGCAGATCTCATTCGATAGTACTGTAGTGTTCGGAGTGGGCCTCCTCCCATGCCTCTCGTGAATACAGCGAGGGTTACGAACTTCCCCTCTATATACATGTCTCCCACCTTCATCTCTTTGGCGGGGTCCCAGGCCTCCTGTATACTGCTGTCAAATGTAGGGGGAATGTTTGGATAGTTCCATAGGGGGGTCTCGGGGTTGTATGGAATTTCTATTTTCAATCTTTTAAATATCGCCCCCCAGGCTCTCACGGTGCTGCTCACGGGGTCAAATTCACATGAATCTTTATGCCTTATATCATAAATGACTGATCTAACATCTGTGGGTGTAGTGGTGTAATCCTCTATCGAGGTGTGAGGTGAGTTGTCTGCATCATCATACCAGTGTCTTGCGAACTGCGCCTGCGCCACTAAGTAATAGAGCTCGAAGTCTGGCGCCGCCATTCCCCCTGTTTCATATGGTTCTGTCATCTTTTCCCAACATATCCTGGCCACCCTCCCGTTCCAGAGAAATGACACCGCCATGGACCGAAGCCTGGAGAAAAATTCCTTTCCCGGCCATACGGGAATATTTACAAATAGGTATAGCAGTTTTGGGAGCACAATCATTTTAAGGATTGCAATTCTACCGTGTAATGAAATTGGAAGGTGCCTCGAGACCTGTAGTTTGGTATTGATGGTTTGCAGCACCTGGTCATGGTTATCCGTATAAAGGGTCTGTCTATTGCCTGAAACCAGCACTCCCAGGTATCTAATGTTTCGTTCTGACCACTTGAGGCCGCACGTCAAAGCCGGGCTTTTCGTGGAGGGGTGAGCAGAAAGATTTCTGATTTGGAGTTGTTTATTGTGTATCCGGAATATTGTGCGAATTCGTTAATGTCAGCCATGATGGGGTTGATGTTTTTATCTGGTTCGCGGACATATAGCAGTGTGTCATACGCATATAATGATATTATTTGGGTGGCTCCTTTCATTGCGATACCCCTGCTTTTATGTCTCAACCGAACTGCAGCTGCCATGGGTTCTATTGTTAAGGCGAAGAGAATGGGGGAGAAAGGACACCCTGCTTGGTGCCCCTGCCTAGTTCGAACAACTCAGATATGGATCTATTTGTGCATACTTTCGCTCCCGGGGCAGTGTATAGCAGTCTAACATATTTGATGAAATAGGGGCCCACCCCAAACGCCTCGAGAACCAAGAAGAGGTATTCCCAGGAGACTGAGTCAAAAGCCTTCTCGGCGTCAAGAGACACCACCACAGCCAGCTTGTTTGGGTTTATTTTGCCATTATGCCGAATAACCTGCGCAGGCAGTGGACCTTCGGGGAATGAACCCACTTTGGTCTGCATGTACCAGCGTTGGCGTTATGGGTAGCATTCGGTTTGCCAGCACCTTCGCAAAGATCTTAGCATCCACATTTATCAGTGATAAGGGCCTATAGGATGCCATATCTTGTGGCGGGCATCGTGGTTTAGGCAATACCGTAATTATAGCCTCTTGCATTGTCGGGGGCAGTATTTGCTTTCCCAAGGCCTCTTCCCACAGTTCTAACATTACAGGGACTAGTTCTTCCCAAAATTCTTTATAAAATTCAGCACCCAGTCCATCTGAGCCCGGTGCTTTGCCAGATGTGAGCTCCTTGCTTGCCTCGGTGAGCTCCTCTGCTGTAATAGGCTGCTCTAATACCAGTTTACTTCCCTCTGGGGGTTTTTGGAGGTATAGCGTAGTGAGGTAGTTTTTAATCTCAGTGGGGGATTTCCTATCTCTATTCGCATAAAGAGTTTTGTAATATTTAACAAATTCATCGTTTGCTCGCTTGTAATTATTTCATTTTGTGTCGTTTGGATCATGGTGATCGGGGTTGATTGTTTTTCATGTTTTACCAAGTTGGCCAACATTTTCCCTGCTTTATTACCCTCACCATATCTGCGCGCCCGGGCTGCTATGTATTGTATTTCCCGCACTGCCAGCCTGTCGAAATCTCTAAGAAGTTTGTGTATTTTGGCTCGAGTGTCCCCGCTATGTGTGCGACTGTAAGTTTCTTCTAGTTCGTTCAATTCCTTCTCCACTCCCTCCAGTTCTGTATGTATGCCTTTCAGTAGGCCAGTGGTTTTGGATATCAAGGCCCCTCTTGCCCAGACTTTAAAGGCTTCTCACACTGATGATATGTGGTCTACCGACCCATTGTTATCTGTGAAGAAGTTGGCAATTTCAACGTGCAGGGTTTCGACAACATTCGGGTCCTTAAGTATATCTCTAGGCATTCTCCATCTCCAAGTTGGTCTAGGGGCGTCTTTCAGAATAATCTCCAGTATGACCGGGGAGTGGTCCGATAGCGTGCGGGGGAGGATTTCGCAATTTTGTAGTGCAGGTGCAATGTCTGAGGACACAAACCAATAATCTATACGTGACTCACTATCATGCGCAGAAGAGTAGAATGTATACCGTTTACTAGTTAGGTGGAGTACTCTCCAGGCATCAATTAGGGACAGTTGCGAGAGGATTTGTTTCAGGGTCAATGCCACTCTAGAAGGTGTCCTGTTCCCTTTGGAAGATCTATCCAGGGCCTGGTCTAGTGCGACGTTAAAGTCTCCCCCCCATACAACATTAGTTGCGTCGTGTTTAGTAAGGATCTCAAGCATGTGTAAGTAGAAGTCAGGGTCATCTAAGTTGGGGCCATAGGTGTTCACTAAGGTTATTTGTTTCCCGGCTATTTCCCCCAGACCAGTACATACCTGCGCATTGGGTCCGCCAAGTGGCCCTTGGTAAGAAAGCCCAGCGAGTGATGTATGAGGGTGCAAACCCCTCTGAACTGCGAGGAATAATTTGTTTAGTATCGCATTTGGCCAGAATTTTCTCATTAACCAAGTTCTGTGCGTGTGTTTCTTGCAACATTAGAATGTGTGGCCCGTCCCTGGTGACATAGCTGCCCACCTTCCTGGCCGTCATTGGATTGTTTAGGCCTTGGACATTCCATGACATTAGTCTTATCTTTAACCCATCACCCATTCTTTATGTGAACATAGTGTAGTATACTGTAGCAATCTTGATTGTGCAAGTTATCAACATCTGAGTGGCATCAGTGCCCGCAAGACCGTATTTCAGTTAACCCACAACTTCCAACAGTGCGTGCTATCCCCCAAGACTCAAACTCGTCTAGGTAGTTGCAATAATACAAAACGTCTCCGCTTTCCCTAACACCCCCTCCACCCACATCATCTGCCCCAACTTGACGATGGACCCTATATCAACTGTTAGGAACATTCCTGTGGGTGCTTCGTTGCATCACGAGGCTACCCGACCGGCTCACGGCCCGCTTCACATTACTTGGAGCCCTCATGGGGGCCAAACATTTCCGAAACCCAGAAGGATACTTGCATGAGACGGGTTACTCGGCTAGGTTTCAGTTCGCATCTGCAGGTGGATGTCTCCCGTTCTGGTCTGGTCTGCGACCCTTAGGGGGCAGCGGAATGGTGGCCTTCACATAGGCCAGGGCTGCAGCAGGAGTCTCGAAGAAGTGTGCCCTTCCTCCATATTGGATTCGTAACTTGGCTGGGAATATTAGTGCATATGGGACTTGTCTTGCTCTTAAAAGTTTTTGAACTGGCTCATATGACCTACGACTTGCCTGGACTCTGGTGGCAAAATCCGGGTAAATGTGTATACGGCTTTCTTTGTATTGCAGTGTCCCAAGTTCCCTTGCCATCTGGGAGATTGTGTCTCTGTCTCTATAATTGAGCATTCTTGCAATTATCGTGCGGGGCGGTGCCCCAGGTTTCGGCACTGGAGCCAGTGTGCGGTGTGCACGTTCTATTAGGAAGTGTTCTGAGAAGGAGTTTGCTCCAAAAACGGTTTTGAGGAGTGTTTCAACACGTATTTCCATTTTGTCTTTGCCAAATGACTCTGGAACTCCAACGATGCGCACGTTGTTTCTTCTCGAGCGTGATTCCAAATCCTCACACTTGTTCTGTAGTCTATTTAGGTTCTCTCTGAGCTGGGCAATGTCTTGGTCATGGCGTGCGACCGTGTCCTCCGTAGTTCCAATCCTGTTCTCTGCCTCCGTTAGTCTCAGATCCTGTTTATCAACTCTAGTTTTTAATGTTCCAATGGTCGTTACGATGTAACCTTAGTATCCATGTATAAGGAGACAAACATTCTGAGAAGCCCTGTAGGCATTCCAGTATTTGGCTGCGATAACCGGGAAGCTGCAGCCTCCTGCTTTTTGTCGTTTGAATCTCTGGGTAGTCAAGTGACCTGCATATGACGAGCGGTTGGTCTAGTGGATTGGACTTTACAGAATTGTTTTGTCAGCAGGACAGTGTTGGATAGACATTTATGTGTTAATGATAATATTTGGAATTTAATACGATCTCGCACTGGTAGCCAGTAGATGCTTCCCTTGAGACTTGGGCCCTCATTGCAAGTTCGGCGGTAACCATGCCGCTATTGGCGGCATGGCTGCCGCCGAAATCGCATCGGGGTCCGGGTCCTCGGAATGAGGACTTACCGGGCCATTCCGAGTTCGGAAGGCCCGGTAATCCCTCCCTCCAAGGACCCGGACACTGTCCTTCCCCATTCCCATTTCAGCCCCCATAGGGCTGAATGGGAATGGGAGAGGGAGCAAACAACGGGCCATTACGAGATGGCCCGTTGTTTGCTCCCTCTTCCCCTCGCGGGACCCGGTAAGCACGCCTGGTTTTCCCAGGCGTGCTTACCGGGTCCCGCGAGGGGAACTCGAATGCGGTGGTACGGAGTGAACGGCGCCGGCACCTTTTACGGCGCCGTTCACTCCGTACTGCCAGGGTCGTAATGAGGCCCTTGGTGTTGGTTTCTATAATTGCCCCCTTGTTCTTTTATATTCCTTTTCCCCTGCCAAAACCTGTGAGCGTGGCATTAACATGTCACTCCCCCACCATTGCAGACTTTATTGGTACACAGATCAATGACTTCTATTGATTCGCTGGGACATATTACAATGGTTCTAGTTACAATGGCCTTGGGAGCATTAATACGTGTTTGGCGTTTTTTACATTTCTTTTTCTTTTCATTTCTGCAGTTGTTGTTCATGATACAATCATCAGCAATAATAACAGGCTAAGCATTAATGTCGTCTTCCCCATTGCCCACCAGGGAGCAGCTTAGTTCAGCCTCGATAACTACCACATCACCAACAATAACAGCAGCCGAACCCAATGCCGCCTCTCCAGTAATGGCGGAAGTTGCAGCAGAGATCGCCTCAATAGAAAAATCCTGGGCACAGGTGACGTTAGGGAGGGGTCGAGGCTGCTTAATCAACTCCAATATCTGAGCTATCCACTGGGAATGTTCGTTAGTAACAGAACTAATTAGATCACATTTTTCAATCAAGTCTCATTGGGAGGTTGCAGGGTTCTTGGAGCCTCCTCTCTTTCATTGTTTTAGTCCATAATCTTCTCAGCAGTATCAACGCCTCAGTGGGTGCCTCTCTGCCAGACACAGTGGGCCTCATTACGACCTCGGCGGTAGCCATGCCGCTATTGGCGGCATGGCTGCCACCGAAATCGCGTCCGGGTCCTCAGAATGAGGAATTACTCCCTCCAAGGACCCGGACCCTTCCCGATTCCCATTTCAGCCCCCATAGGGCTGAATGGGAATGGGAGAGGGAGCAAACAAGGGGCCATTACAAGTTGGCCCGTTGTTTGCTCCCTCTTCCCCTCGCGGGACCCGGTAAGCACGCCTGGTTTGACCAGGCTTTGCTTCCTGGGTCCCACTAGGGGACCTCGTAATGAGGCGGTGCGGGGTAAACCTTTTACGGCGCCGTTTACCCCGTACCGCCAGGGTCGTAATGAGGCCCAGTGTCTGCCTTCATCGGTTGGGTCAACTCCATGCAAGCGTCCAACCCTATGCAGTTAAGGCACTTTCATTCTGCTCCATCCCCATTCATTTGCCATGGTTTGGATTTCGTTGGCAATGTGCTTTTAGTCTGTGAGCTGCATGCTTGTTTATGCATGCTGGTGACGCACATAGTTCTCTTCAAAGCAGCACCTCAGTTCAATCACTAGCTTACACCAGTCGTAAGCATAGTTGAATCGGTCAGTGCATGATTGATGACGGGGGCACGTTTACATTAACGACAGAAATGTGTCGCATTAGGAAAACTCATATTCCGGTAACAAAATTATACCAACTCCTGACGCCAGTGGTCACAGCATCAAAATCTGATAGTCACAAGTAAATAATGAGAAACATGTTTAAATACAGTGAACAACTACAGTGTTATCGAACGTGGAGGTCCCTACAGTAATGTGGGCAGTGAACCACTTTAAGTCTACCCATGGGGAATGCCATGTTCAGTCAGAACAGACCACATGCCTCCATTTCCCACCTTTACAGCCCGGGGATGCCATGGGAACATGCTGCACATTTCTAGAGGGAGCTCGGCTTAAAGCCCTTCAATTTCCCAATTGCTAATATACTCAGGAGTGAAAATGTGATGCCCGATAGCCTGTCCTGACTGCGGGTAGTAGGTGCTGAGATGATGTTGGAATGTGGGACAACCAGCAAAGCAGTAATGACTGATGCATGGCAAGTTGAATGACTGTCTGATCAACCAAGTAAACACACTGGTACTGGAGGGATGACCGAGGAGACACAACAAAAGCAAGGAATAGACCATCCGTTGGGAAATACATGATGAGTTAGGTATTGTAAATGATAAGTTACTGCAGGGGTGCAAATTATTTCCACCGGAAGGGGTCAGGCGATGAGCCTTGATCAAGAGGGACATCTAGGCAAGAGCATAAGCAATGGAAGAATAAGGCAGACATATTGTTGGCTGGTCATGGATGGTCCAATAAGAAAAAGAGAGAATGCACTTAGCTCAGGCACACACAGCAAAGGTATTCATGAGGCTTATTTGGTCTCCAGAGCAGTGGCAAACTGTTCTAGAGTGAAAGTAGTACTAGACGTAACATGATCGTAACACATATTGAGCAGCGATGCCAAGTTCGTTTTTAGTGTTTATTGAATACCACACTAAGCCACAAGCAGAGGCATGATAGCTTTCCTAGAGAATAATGTGTTAATAGGTAGCTACCCTCAATAGATAATCACAAACAACAGTGTATAGCTAATATCTGCTGAAATATCTGTCCTAAATGTTGTGCCATCTCTCTCTCTCTCTCTCTCTCTCTCTCTCTCTCCCTCTCTCTCTCTCTCTCTCTCTCTCTCACTTGCTCTCTCTCTCTCTCTCTCTCTCTCTCTTGCACACACATGCACTTTTAGCCCCAAAGGTCTTATGGAGCAGGTGGAGCGTTGCAAAGACAGCCTGCAATTTGCCTTGGCAGGGAACTTACCATGGAACATGACACTACAACAGATAGTGTGGGTGCATGTTACCACCTCTCACACCGCCACTATAGTGAATAATCTGATATTGAACTATAGCTACTTGTGAAGATGTCTCATAATTTCAGTGACTTTCCACACAGGAGGCTGGGTGGGACAGGAAGTATACTGCTCATTCTCTTCTGGCCAGGAAGGGACCTTGCCTTCGTATCGTCACTGGTTTGGACAGGACAGAGTAACCTACTGTGTACAACATTTGGCACTCGCACATCCACTGAACAGTTCAGCACTAGTGGGAACTCCATAAATTGTATGCATGGGCTCGACAAAGCCTACATGTGATGCCACACTGCATTTACAGCATCTTTGCAACCAAGCAGCAGGCCCATCGTTTTCCTTCTCCCTCGAGGATCAGCCACGGGGACAGCAGGCCATATTGGCCCTCCCTTATCCTCAGGCACACTCTTAATTCACTGTGATATTCATTCCTTCTTTTGAAATGGGTCCACTTTTCATTCCACTGTTTGAGATATGCAGAGGGTGAACATCTGCTATGGCTTACTTCCTCTGGATGGCAAAGGTGATGGGACAGTTTTTGTCAAGGACACACAAAATTAAAACACAGTTCTGTTGATCTGAATTATTAAAAAAGGCCTATGGTTCCACCAGGAAGTTAAGACTGTGCTCTTTCACAATAGCTACGTACTTTTGTTATAACACATGTCTGCTCTAGAGCACTGAGGCCACCTTAGTGGTTGGGGTGCACCCTATAAATATCCTGAACTAATAGGTAGTTAGTCATCTGTTTCATTGGTGAATGTAATTATCTTACTTCATAACAACACCTCAATTAGAGGTAGACTAACTAAGGAAGGTGCCTTGCCTCGCCCCATTCAAACATGCATCGGCTTAAAGCAAGGGTGCATCCTGGACCTGTCTCTCTTCAATGCATACATTTCGGACATTGCACAGGTATGTGGAGAGATGACTAACCCTATTAAGTTGGGCCACTTGAAACTCAACTGGCTCGCCTTTGCAGATGATTTGTTTTTTCTTGATGAAACCCCCATTGGTATGCAGAGAAAGTTAACTTTGTTTTCTAGCTATGCTATTAAGCTATTAAAAACAACTTTTTAGTAAATGGCTCTAAATCGAAGGTTGTAATTTTTTCCACAAAAACCAAACCAAAGACAATGGTTCGGACAGTGGGCAACCAGAGACTGGGTTTAACTCCCTCGTTTAGGTATATGGGTTACAATTTGACAAATATGTCAAGATGTGTTGTGAGGGAGGCTTTGAAAGCAAAATCTACTCCTCTAATCACCCAAATAAAAAGGATTGACAACAAATTGTATACATTTTCTCTCCTGCCGCTTTTAAAGTGGAACCACCTTCCTCTATGGCTTGGACATGACTTTGCTGGAAGTTGGCCCATGTTTGACATACTCCAGGGGGTTATGTGGAAGGAGACTCTGCACTTGCTGCAATAATACGCCATGAACTAGGTTTGTCTCCCTTAGTTATCTGATGGTTTGGGGAAACTTGGTTGCATATGCCAAAAACATTTAATTTGTAAACTCTTTGTACGTTGATTTGAGCATTATTATGAGCTCTAACCCTGTCTATTCTCTTAACAGTTTCAGAAACAATATGCATAAGGTTTTGCTCAGAATTCAATCGAATGAGGAAGAATGTTTGTGTAATCTTGGTAAAACAAAGATTGGTGGCAGACCGTGGATTCTCTGAGCACATTCAAAACATATACTGAATATGCTATAGGGTTCACTATACTTACCTTGATTTTCGTTTGAACCAACTCCCCACACTTGAACGTGTGAGGGCTTGGAAGTTTCGATCATGCAAGCCATTCAGTTGTCGATTCTGTAATCAGATGAATGTTTTGGAGACCTTAAACACTTGATATTTTTTTGTCTGGCAATTAGGTTTCTAAGAACGCTGCACTTTAGTGTTTTCTTGTCAGCACACCCAATGCAAATGGGGGATACACTTTGGGCTTGCTTGATGCAAGGAGAAAGTGATTCTTTAATTTTATCTTTATGTAGATGTCTTAATGATCTTTCTATATTCTTTGATGTATTGACTTAAAGCATTGATTTATTGTAATCTTATTGTATTTCTTCCCTTCTTTTTCAATAGTTTTTTTTGTAAACATTTTATTTGTTTTGCAACAAACAAACAGTGCACCTTCACATGGTGCATACACTACTCAAACCCCAACATCCCCTCTTTTCTTCCCCTCCCCCCTTTAAAGTCTCTACAAGGGGACAACACGGTCCACTAGTCCACATCTGTCTCTTCTTTTCCATACTCCAGGGAGCTATCCGTGTCCAATTCGTCGGGTCCCAAGCCCGTTAGTGATGCAATCAAATGCTGCCATGCCATCAACGTTTCTGCTTCCTCTTCACCCCCTCTATATGCTGCCTCCCTCCAGACCACTGTTTCAGCCTTGGCCCACTGCAGGAGGGCCCTCCACCAGGTATCTACCTTGGGTCTCGCCTGAGCTTTCCATCCCATGACTATCCTTCGTTTCGCTAAAATATAGGCCAGATCTTTGAGCTTGCACACATGCTTGAGTTTTCGTGGTCTAGGGAAGCCCCCCACCATACATGCCCACAAGGAGTCTACCACCAATTCGATCCCTTTAGTAGCCAGTCGGTCTGCTATTTCTCTCCAATACCTCGCTATTTCGGGACAAGCCCAAAACATATGTACCATCCCCGCACTTTCTGCCCCACATTTTGGACAATGCTGTGTAGTCGCATTTGCAAATTTTGCAATTTTCTTAGGGGTCATATATGCTCTGTGAGTGATATACAGTTGAATCTGTTTTAATCGGGCATTCCTCAACACTTTTTTATGGTACCCTTGCATCCTTTCCCATAAACCATCATTTATTGTCTCTCCACTCTCTTCTTCACAATCTCGTCTTGTTTGAACTACCTCTTTTCCCACTTTGGACATAGTAAATTCTGGAGACCTCGTGTCCCCCGTCTGACACTGCTTGGAACATTTCTATGGCCTCGTCCGGCTGCTCGGCCAGTTATACTTCTGACCACGTCTTTCTTTGTAGTGCCATCAGCCTCACATAGGTGATATATTGCCCGCTGTGTAACCCTGTGGCCTCTCTTAAGTTAACAAACACTATTCTGTCCCCTCCTTGCCACACATCCCCAATTGGAGTCACCCCTACCGGTTCCCAGTGTTCCCTTATGGCCCGTTTCAGTTGGTCGTCTATCCCCTGCAGTGTCACCAGAGGGACCTGCGGGGAGCACAGTATCTGGCTTCCCAACTTTACACAAGTCCTTTGCCAGATCTTCTTTCCCAGGGTCAGTAATGCCACCCTCTTATTTTTCGGTGACTCTGTTACCCACATCTATAGGTTCAGGAAATATGGTGTGCATTCTGCCCTCAATAGTCTGGACTCTGATGTGGTGTCATCAGAAAACCATCTTGCTACATATTGCATTTGGCCTGCTAGGTAGTACACTTCAAAATTGGGTAGTTTGATCCCTGCCCGATCGTGTGAGTTTTGTAATTTCCATAGGGCTACCCGATTTCTCGTGTTGTGCCAGATGAACCCTCTGCACATACTATGAAGTTTATCGAAGAAACGTTTAGGTATTGAATACGGTACATTTGCAAAATTGTGTAGCAACCTGGGCAGTACTATCATTTTAAGCAATGCCATCCTTCCCATCCTGGTTAGGGTCAACATTGCCCAAAATGTCATGCTGCGTTGGATCCCCTCTACCGCTTTCTCTGTGTCATTCTTGTGTTCATCTTCAACCTTGTAATACACATTTATCCCCAGGTATCTAAAGGTGCAAATTTTGCCAATTCACTTTGTAACACTGGGAGCGTATCTTGAGGTATCCCTATATATCTCCCCAGCGGGACTATCACTGACTTTCGTGGGTTTACTGTTATACCCGATAATAGTGCATATCGATCTAGTACCTCCAGTATATATTGTACGTTGTCTTCGGGGTACCTCAGATACAATAGCATATCATCCGCATACAATGATATCAGTTGCTGTCCGCCTTTGGTAGTTATGCCCACCTCCCAATAATGGTATCTGAGGAAGGCTATCAATGGCTCCAGCGCCAGAATCAACAGCATTAGGGACCAGGGGCAGCCTTGTCTAGTTCCTCTGCCTAGCTTCCATCTTTCCGAAACCACCGCCCCTGTCTGCACTCTGGCAATCGGTGCACTATACAACAGTTTAACCCACTGCAGGTACATCGGTCCCATCCAAAACTTCTCAAGAACTGCTAGCAGCCAGGGCCACTTGACAGAGTCGAAGGCCTTGACTGCGTCCAGCGAGACTATCGCCAGAAGATTATCAGAAATGCTCCGCTGGGGAACATATCCCGTTTGGTCATGGTGTATTAGGGTGCTAATCAGTGGTTTCAGCCTGTTTGCCATCACCGCGGTAAGGAACTTGCTGTCCTGATTTAACATTGACAACAGTCTGTTAGATCCGCAGTCAGTTTCTATTTTGCCTGGCTTGAGAAGCGGGATGATGACCGCTTCTCTCAGAGTCTCCGGCAGCCTGCCTCACGCAAATGCTTCATTTAACATAGCCTACAAAGGTGGAAGCAGGTCTTCTATATATCTCTTCTAAAATTAGCTCAGGAGGCCGTCGGCTCCTGGCGCCTTATTGGTAGGTAGGTTAGGAATTACATGTTCCAGTTCCACCAGTTCCAGTGGTGCCTCAAGCCTTTCCCTATCGGGTACCTCGAGCCTGGGTAGGCTGATATCTTCCAATACCTCGTTTATCTCAATTTCCTCTGTCCCTATTTTATCGGTATATAATTTGCGATAGTATTTCAGAAAGCACTCGTTCACCCCCTCTTGTGTGTCTTTGAGTATGCCATCCTCGCGGCGCATCTTCCGGATCACCTGTCTTGGGGCCTCACTCTTACACAACCAGGCTAGTAATCTGCCTGGTTTATCTCCTTCCGCATGTTGTCCCTCTATGTATTTCCTATAGTTGAAGTTACATAACCTCTGCCAGTGGGATTTACATTTTTCAGTTAGGTGTTTTATCGCCGCCATATTTTCTGGGGAGTCCAGCCTTTCTTGCATTTTATCCTCGATCTCTCTTTCTGTGGTTTGTAGGTCTGCCATTATGCCCCCCCATTAGCCCAAATGTCTTTGATATTGCTGCCCCCCTTATCACCACCTTGAATGCTTCCCAGAGTGTGCCAGCTGACTCAACATTTCCCTCATTTAGTTCAAAGTACTCCTGTATTGCTTTCCTTAGATCTTCCCTGAACATGGTATCTTTGAGAGCTTCTGCTTGAAGTTTCCATGTCGGTATCCTGGGCCTGGATGGCGAAATCTGCCATGTCACCGTCAATGGCGTGTGATCTGTCAAGACTGCCGCTTTGTACTCCGCATAGTTAATCTGCTCCACCACGGAACTAGACACTAGTATGTAGTCTAACCTGGTGTATAAGTCATGGAGGGCTGCGTAATGGGAGTACCCCCTGCAAGCGGGGTACAGCTTCCTCCAGATCTCCGTGAGCTGGAAATCATGCATGAGTGTGGTCAGGGCCTTCTCCGCCGGGCTAGGCTTGGTTCTTTTGTCATCTGATCTATCCATCTTGGGGTCTAGTGTGCAGTTAAAGTCCCCCCCCCAACTATGACCGCTCCCTCCATGTATGGGCTGACGGTAGCGTACAGGTTTCTGAGATAAGGTGCAGTATCATTGTTCGGGGCATAGATATTAATCAGGTTGACCATTTTGTTACCCACCATCCCTTTTACCAGTACCATTCTTCCGTCTTCTCTTGTTTCCTGTTGCAACAATTTGATCGGGACATGGGGCACAATCCATATGAGGACCCCCCTAGCATATACTGAGTATGTGGCTCCTATTGTGGTTCCTTTCCATTTCCTTTTCATCAACTCTAGTCTCTTCTTTTAAAAACCGTATCACAATTAAAAAAAAGAAAATATCCTGATCTAAACTCCCAGACATCACATTTGATCCCTCTGTACCATATAGATAGGAAGGGGCAATACTAAAGCTGAGGGTTCGCCTCTCCCATGGAATGGTGCATCGTTCCACTTGAAAATACCCCAAAAATATGCATGAAAAGTGTCTTGCAGTGAGAAGAATTTACAAAGCAACAAAAAAATTGGAAACAAAATATGTCATGAATATCGCAATAAATAGTAGTGATGGATGGTTGTATTGTGTCAACAGATGTAGATGCTCGAAAGTATTTTTGTGTTGGTGCCCCTATTCCTGAACAGGTCTGATAGCAGAATTCTTTGGCCGCTTATTTATCTACTTCCCAAAGTTATGCTAAAATACCATAGTTAATCCTGCGCACAAAAGGCAGGTTGCAAATCACTACTGAGGCTTCGGCTGAGGCACTTCCCCACTTGGTCAGTAGGTATGCACATCTACCAGCTGCCTCTATCAAGGCTCCAGTGAATCCTATTTCTTTCATCAGATCTTGATTCGTGAGGCCAAACCACTTCAGTTTTGCTGCTGAAAACCCACAAATAGCGTAAGCCTTGCAATTTTGCAGAAAAAGAAAACAGTCGGTGGGTTTGTAAGGTTCTAGTGCAAGATTCTCCTGCCCATTCCCTCTTCCAGAATTCGAGTGAACCACATCCTAGCTTGCATGGACACTATGGAGATGTTATCTGGCTTACCTTTTGGCATAGGTACAAGCAGGTCCAGCATTTTCTGGGAGAGATGTGACCAAATAGCCAAGATGTCTTTTTGCAGCTCCACATCCAGCTGCTGGCGGTCGGCACCCCCTATAATAAAAAATTAAAAGTACAGACACTAGAAACCTTTGGGAATGGTCAATGAGGACATTTAAGACCCTGCTTCCAAAACTCAAAAAATGGTACCCAACATCCAAACTGCAACACCCAGGAAATTGCAAAAAAGAACGTGGATTTCACAGATTATATATTATTCAGAAATTAATCTTGTGAGGATCAGCACTAAACATACAAAACTCAAAAATCAAGTGCAACATTGAATATCC
This sequence comes from Ambystoma mexicanum, assembly GCF_040938575.1. Taxonomy (NCBI): domain Eukaryota; kingdom Metazoa; phylum Chordata; class Amphibia; order Caudata; family Ambystomatidae; genus Ambystoma; species Ambystoma mexicanum. The sequence goes on from NC_090922.1 coordinate 822,837,087, forward strand.
AACATACAGAATATAGTTGATGACTTGATAAAAGGGCAATATGCAGTCAGCACAACTCAGAAAATGACACTGATGGGCAGGACCCTTGAATCATGCCCTGGTTTGATGTCTATGATATTTGATGTTAGTGTCTAAACACTTGTGGTGACGACCATGGGATTGGTATTAATACAGAATTGAATATCCTTTGCAATGCATATTCAATCACAGTTCTTACAACTTAGAACAGTAATGGTTTCTATCCTGCTGTTAAACTGAAGTAGGGCCTCTTCTATTGGGCAAGCTATCATCAATTTCTGGATGAGAAACACATGGCCCCAGCTCCAAATGCATGTATAGTTTAATTTAGTTTAAAAGTATTAATGTTACATTACAGAAAATAAAAATCACAGAAATGTAGCATTCAGGGTGGCAAAATAAACGTTAACTTGGCAATCACAATGCACTGTTCACAGTCACACACTGTGCTCAGAGACATGACAAGGGTGACAATTCAGACTTTGGTTTGTGTTGGCCATCAAATCAAAAGTAAAACTAAATGTAAGCAGCATGGGTAACTACCAATTTTCCTTGGCAGTTCTGTTTCTCAATGCCCTGTTGGAACTGATGATGCATGCATGTCGTCTGTGATGTCACATGTGGTGTCACGAGCAGTGCAAGGCTGTGGGGGAGTTATGGATGCTCCGGGTACCCTTACTGGGAAATTTCTCTACTTTTTATGTTTTACACGGCTGCTACAAATGCCCTTCCACTAAAGCTTTTCAGATACCTTCTAAGATGTTATTACAGCTGGTTAACTATGACTTTAAGGTCTTTCCAGTGAAGCGGTGTTGTTTATGGTATACACCAACCGAATCATAGTGCAAATACACTAAATAAGGAAAGGATATTAAAATCAAACCAAGTCCATTTAAATTGTCACTGTATTACTTATTTACCATAGCCTGCTTCCATGCCCAGTGGCCACTTGCCTAGGGCATGGTGTTGGCCATGCACCTAAACAAGACCCCATGCCTAAATAACACTTTGCATGGGCATCCCTCATGGACAATTTCCTTGCACCATGACGAGACACAATGTGCAAACTTTGCATGACTGCAGTCATAGCCAGTGCGGATCTTGCCTCAGACATCTTAAAGAGATCCAGTACAATGTGCATGGCCATCATGACCCCAGAAAGAGCCTTTGGTCATGCCTACAGCACCACAATGGGGCATAGCCCAGCACCTCAAAGGCTAAATGTACCCAATAGGCATTTGCTAAACCTATGATGTCCACAGACTTGGTCCGGACCCACAGATCAAGATTAAGGGCCCGACCTTAGGTCTGCAGAAACAATCTAGGGGCCACAGACCTAGATCTGCTTATGTTCTTACCAAATAGGCCTTTCTTTGCTTTTTTATAGGCATATTATGCTCCTCCAATTTACCCCTAATGCTGGTAAGGGCTGCAATCTTCCCCTTTAAATTTGTTATAGCAAAGCAGTTCCAAAATGTCCACTGTCTCCCACAAAACAGCATAGCTTTCTTTTGAGTGTGTAACCAAATTGAGTTTTACTGATTTTTTACTGAAATTCGGAGACCGAGACACAAGTGCAAACCCAAATGGAATAATCGTGTTCCACAATAGTGGCATGCAGATCGACTGATTAGCCTACAAGCTCAAAATAACTATAAATCAATTTATTTTCAAAATTCATTTTTATTAGGTTATTTCAAGACATATAATCTCAAGCTGTAACAGAAACATATAAGTCAAGTAGCTTCAGAAGAAAAGAAATCACATGGACATTGTCAAGTTAACTTTAACTCCCTCCCCACCTCCAACCTCACCTCTATCCCCACACCCCCTGGGGACACACCGGATAAAGGGTAATACTCTTTAAGGTCTTAGCATTTGGTTTCGTGGGAGACCTTGTTGTCAAGTTCGCTTCAGCTCATTTATATGCTTCAAGGAATGGGGCCCATTCCATTTCTCTGTTCGGGGAGATCCCGTGGATGGCACCTGTGATGTTTTCCATTTCGTAGAGTTCTCGAGCCTTTCGGGCCCAGGTTAGTTCTGATGGGAGGGATCTGGCTTTCCAACTAATAGTAACACAGACCCTGGTTGCCAGAAGGAGAAAGTGCGGGACACTTATCCATCGGCCTTCTTGTTCCTCAAGCCCGAATAGTACCAGTCTCGGGTCACAGTCTCGAGTGATCCCTTCACGTTTCCTGATCCATATCAGCACTCCCTTCCAATATATTTGGGATTTGGGACATGACCATCACATGTGCCAGTAGTCCGCGGGGGCCTCACATCCCCTCCAGCATTAATGGCTTGCTTGGTCAAACATCTTGGAAAGTCTTATGGGGTCGTACTGCAATCTGTGCAACAGTTTTATTCCGCTTAGCTTGTTCTGTGCCGAGATGGAGGTTTGCTACGCAAGCCTACACATTTTGAACCAGAGTTGATCGGACATCAGGGGGCCCAAGTCTTTCTCCAATCTTTTTTTCAGTACCCCTATCAAGGATTTATATAGGATGGATGTGAGGCCCCTAGTTGGGCAGATAAATCAATGTTACTGCAACTGTGAGCAAGTCTCCAGCCTGTTCCTGGGGTTCTAAGTGGGTTGACAAAGGGTGTTGCATCCCCCGCCAAGCTACAGGATGATGGGCCTGGGGCGATATGGGGAGGAAAACCTGGACCCCATGCCAAAGAAATTGGCTCTGGACCCCGCTCACCAATCCAATTATGAAAAAATGAAGCTCTTCCTAGGAGGACTGAAAGTCTCAAGGAACACAGACACACACACACACACACACACACACACACACACACACCCTGGGTAGAGAGGAAGTCATTTTAAACCTCCAGAGTGTTGTTTCCAGAGCCTCAATACCCAAGTTCGATATATCTTTAAAAATATGTTGCTTTCTGACCATGGGTTTAACTGCAGTTGATTCAAAGTAACAAATATGTTGTCTCCTAGTAGAATGTTCTCCTGCTGAGGATACAACATTGCAATCCCATCAGAAGGCCTAATTTTCTAGGTATAGGATGAAAAGTCTACAGACTCCACCAAAAGACCTAAAACACACACCACGAAAAGTTCTAACTACCAAAAGTTTGAACTTTTCGTGGTATGTGTTTAGGTGTTTCGGTCTGGTTGGTATGGGGTGTGGGGGGTGTCCCCCACAACACCTCGCTTTCTACAGTGAGCGGGGGTTACAGGGGACCCCCCACCAGCCCCCTGCCAAATCCAGGGGCTGCAGGAGTGCCCTCCGCAGCACCCCACTCACTAAACTATACAGTATAGTGGGCGAGGGTTGCGGGGGACACCCCTGCAGCTCACCCGAGCAACAACAACAACAACAAAAAAGAAAAGGACCCTGCGGCGCCGGTTTACGATCACAGAAGTGAAAGGGAACCGGCGCTACAGGGACTCAGCGCGTCTGAAGGAAAGGTAAGTAGGGGTGTGGGGGTGTGGTGGGGGGGTTTTAGGGGTGTGAGTGAGGGTGTGTTTGAGGGTGTGTGTTGAATCTGTGTGATTTGTAATGGAAATGTTTGCATGGGAAATGTACAAACATTTTGTATTGCGTACATTTCCCATGCGAACATTTCCGTTGCGGGAAAATCAGCCGTAGACAAATCACATAGATCCATTTTCTACACATTCAGGCGAAATTAGAAGCGCACCAAGAGCTTTTCTAGCATAATATTTACATACTGGGGACTTAGGGGACCAGGTTCCTGCATACGCAGCACCAGAGAGCGCCAGAAAGGGCAGGGTGGAAACCAATATGGTGGATAGGCCAGATGAAGGCTTGGTCTGTCCCCATGCACCCAGAAGCAACAGCCAATCCCAACCCTCCCCCATTTACAGGACACTGGTGCAGACAAGTAACCCAGTCAGTAAAAGTGGGTGTTTGGAGGAGAAAAACCCTCAGAGTTTAGAAAGTGGATATTGAAGGTGTGAAGAGGAGGTGGAGCTGGAAAGAAGATTTTGGAATAGAGTCGAGGGCCAGGAGAGTGCATGGAGGCTGAAGCAGAGGTCCAGGATACTGGTTGAGAACTGTGAATGCGTAGAGGATCAAGGGCCTAGGTGTGGTTACACTAGGAGGGACTCATTCTGAATAGAGGCCCGGGAGGTGTTAAACGAGATCTAGAGGCTGATGAGGTGCTTGTAAACTAGCAGGAGGATTGTGGTGATTTTGAGGAGAAGGGCGGTGGGGGAATGTTGAAAGTGAAAATCAAGTGTTTCCTAAACAGTGTTGAAATCCCCCTGAAGGAAGTTGAGAGACTAGAGAAGTACGATCTGGAAGTGAGTAGCGAGGAGGTTGAAATCACTGAGTGGGAACGATCTGAAGAATGTTGGTGACAATGCAGAGGAGATTGGGAAAGATCTGGAAAACCCACTTGGAGAAGATGAGAAGGAGGATGGTGGAGGATATCGGGAAGCAAATGGTCTCAAGTAAAATGCAAATGGTGTCAAGTAAAATGAGTTTGTCGGAGACATTTAGCAGAAGTGTGTAAGATACCAGCAGGATGGAAGAAGGGGCCAAATATTTGTATTACATAATAAGGAGGTGGATGGAGAACATCAAGGGGATGGACGTTGTCAGGAGAGGAAGAGGTGATAGGTGGAAAGGTTTCAGGTCCTTGGCAAAGAGGTTTTGGAGGGGAGTTTGGCCACAAGTAAGCAAGGAGGAGGTGGTGGTGGGAGGAAGGAAGCAGCAAAGTACAGAACAGTAGGAAGAGGAAGATAGTCAGGTCCAGGATTTTCCAGTGGGCTCAGTTGGCTCTATGACGGTAATAGTGGCAGGTGGAGGAATGAGTATCTGACAGAGAGAATATCTCAGCCTCAGAGAAGTGGAGTAGGGGACCATGAGCGAGGCACTGGGAAGAAGGGAAAGAGAGGTCAGGTACACTCTGCGCTGTTGGAGACTAGAGGACCCTCCTTCATGACTTGGCAGAAACACACAGAGGGTCTCATACACATGACAAAAGAAGGGTCTTCCCACCCTTGATACTTCCATGAATGGTGAGTGAGTGTGTAAATCAACCAGGGTGCTACAAACCTGACCAAGAACTGTTGTAGACAAGTGAACTTGGACTCAGGACCACTGCTTGGACATCATTTCATGTTCTCTTGTCTCATTTGGTGAGAATCCAAAAACGTTTGTTTTGCCCTGCAGGTTATCCTGGTTCTTTGACTTTATGTTTGTGAGCAGTGGGATTTCTACTGAAGCGCCCCTGTCACTTTCACTGCGTTTAATGGGATTTCCTATGGTAGTACATATGGCTCCTAGGACATGGGGCCTTTTAAGCATCACATTTTGGTCCCAGGTTGATTTTATTACTTTCAAAGCTGTAATTTAGTTTGAGTTTACCAGGGGTACAAGTCATCTGTACCACATTAGGAACTCAATGTAGCAAGACGGTAGCCATTGGGGTTCTAACGCATTTTCCGAGCCCAACTCCTGGTCATTTTGTTTTGGGCCATCCCTTTGTCTGTGGGAACCACGAGGCAGGCCTGAAATTGCTGCTGTTCTTTCGTGGGCTCACCCTGAACCCATGCCTGTACCCTCCAGAGCAGTTTAAACTGGCATAGACTGGCTTTCTGCCCCAGGCGAGCCCAGTACACATCTTGTGTGGGTCGACCTGATTGCTCACTGGTTTTTAGGTGCAGCCTGATTAGCTGGCCACCAAAACATTTGTGTACCTGCCAGGTGTGTGATTGGAGGGTTGGCTAAGACCAGCCCCTGGGTGAATGTGTTCATCTAGGAGAGACTGTGTGCATTCCTCACAGATCAGTGTGATTCTTAACTGACTTGCTGGAGGTTTTCCAAAAAGATGGACAGCTGCATGGAGACCAGGTATTGCCATATTGGCTGAACCCTGACTTCTTTGACCTTGCTCCGATTTTCTTCTTTTGGCTGCCAGAGTGCCTTGTTGGGTTTTTTCTCATCTGTCCATAGTCCTCCTTACTGGCTGTCCTGCGCTGAGGCAATTTCCAGGTGTTTACTGTGCTGCCTTCCTATTAAACCCCCCCTGGTCCAACTGCCTTAAAATAGAGCACATCTTGTCCCTAGAAGAGTGGTGAGCCACCACTACTCCACCTCAACTCTATTGTGAGCCATCTTGGGTCAACCCCATCCATTGCTTCCTTTGTGGAAACATTCTTTGTTGGATTTCCCACTTGTGTTGACCCTCAAGCTGCCCAATCTCTTTGGTCAGATTCCTAATTCCTCCTGGTGCCTTCTCTGTCATTGCTTCTGGCTTGTGGATCATAGTCCTGGGTACACTACAATGATTGCTGTTCTTTTTAACTGTCTGAGTCATAGTTAGTCCAGGATTCAAGGCCCAGAGTACCAGATCATGCCTCCAGTCCTGTACCTAATAGGTTTTTCTGCCTTTTCCAGATTAACTCGCTTTGTGAGTACTTGTCCCTGGGTATTGATATATTCCTCAGATGTCTACTGGGTCCTGGGTGCTCCAGGGTCCCCTCTACTGCAGTTTGTTATTGGCTTGCATTGGACCACATCCTGCTGTGCTTCTTTCCTTCGCAGACTGGCAGGTTCTCAAATGGGGAACTGAATCTCTTCAAGGGGGTCTCACCCAAGGTATGCTCATGCAGGGTAAAGGAAGAACTAACTTGACTTCAACCCATAATCACAGCTTGCCTATGGACTATTGTCCCATTAATTCCTATCAGGTACTTCACACACTTTTAAACTCCTCTTAAGTGACTTAATAGTGTTCTTACAAGAATGTTGACATTTATTGATGGTCACTCATGGGTCCCTGGAGTTTTACACCCAATACTAGATTTTTTTTAGCATTTGCTCGTGAAGTATTTCTACAGAATGTAATGTAATACATCACTTCACTGCACTCATGTCCATTGCACTGTGTAGGGTTACTGTATTTAACTGTTGGTATATCATATCCATCCAATTCCAGGAGTGTTTGGAACTTTGAGTGCAATTGAATTCTAGCATGTTGTGGGCCATTGGGTCATTGTTTAGAATTGCTAACACCTTCAACCCCTCAAGCTTCTGCCTTCGTGTTACCTTTCCTACTGTGTGTCTTCACACCTTTTATCCTTACGTGTAGCGAGTCTACCAGTAGCCACAGAACACACTTCTAGCTCAGCAGTGGGAAGGCCCTTTACAGTTTTTATGTATATACTGCTCAATGGTATCGAAACTGAAATACTTATTTGAGCTTTGCGTGATTTATGTATAACCCTATGACAAAAAAGTATATATGTCTATGCAGTGTCCTCTTTTGTGTATTCTATTGGGATTAACTTTACCAGTCGACAAGCCTTCTTCCCTCTGGCGAGTGAAGCCTGGCTGCTCAGCCATTAGCTTTCAGTAAAGAGAATATGGTCTAATCTCTGTGTGAACCCTGGTTATCCTTAGGATGACTGCACAGCCCTTTCATAAGGGTTATGGAAAAATCTCCCTAACAACTATGATCCTACCTGGAACGAGGTTTTGAATAGCTCTCTTTTTTGATTGTGTGTTTCCTGGCACCTGTGTACTGTTATATTGAAACATATCCATATTTTGTTAAAAGCCACTATGTGTATGTCTTTTAGGCCTTTCTCCAACCTTTCTGTTTGATACCAATAAACCACAATTGCCCTCCACCTATTGGATCTTGAGTCATCCATTGATCCCTTGAGCTATGACACCATATATCGAGGTGTTGTTTTTCATACAATTGGAGCTATGGCAGCCAAGCAAGGTGCAAGCAGTGGATGGCAAGGTAGATGGAGCCTCACTATTTTGACTGGCAAGTTGCTTTAATTAAGTAGAGTGAAGGAAGGGAGATTGGGTGCTGTCCCAGCAGTCAGGCTTGGAGGTCCTGCTTGAACAATGAATCTTTAACTTGCATTGGTGGTGGTGGTATTGAACAATACTTAATAGCATGGTGTTCTGGGCTGCTGTTATTAGCTTCTCTATTACCAAACTAGCAGTACCGCCCTGCCTTGCATGGGTCTGTAGCTAACATGCTAGTGGGGGTCTGCTATAGCCTTGTGTATGTTTAATTGTGTCATAATGTCCTATTTTTGAAAATCGCGAAATCGTCAATCTCCGAAAACTGCCTATACTGATAGCACTGGGCCAGAGCCCGCTCCACCCCTATTCAGGGTGAATGGGTGGGGTTGGTCCAATGTTACTATCGCCAGTACACCCCAGACTGGTATGCCGACCTTGTGTCCTAACTTCCTATTATTGGAAAAGTCGCAAAATCATCAATCTCCCGTAATCACCTATAATGATAGCACAGGGCCCGACCCCGCCCTGTGCAGGGTGAATGGGTGGGGCTGGTTAGATTTCACTATCGCCAGTACACCCCAGACTGGTATGCCGACCTCAGGACACAATTTCAGCCCACAAACTGTTGTGGGGCTGGAGCCAACAATCTCAAAATCAACAATCTCCTGAAATCGCCTATACTGATGGCACAGGGCCAGACCCCGCCCTGTGCAGGGCGGATGGGTGGGGTTGGTCAGATTTAACTATCACCAGTACACCTCAAACTGGAATGCTGACTTCAGGCCAAAATATCAGCCCACCAACTGGTATGGGCCTGGAGCCAACCCCGAACATACAAGCACACTTTGACAAATATATATAGATTAACATTAGATTTGGCTACAAGGATTGGAAATCCCACCCTGGAAAAGAAATAATCATGAAAAACTTATAACTGCATGTGGGTCCTCATAATAGGTCAAACACAGTACATTCTATAGTTCAGATTCTTTGCTGATGGATCCCTGACCAATCACAGTGCAGAGGTAGTCTGGAAACTGAGCTGTATAGTGAAAGTTGGAAGTCTGGGACGTCTTTTACATTTCTTTCCCATCTAGAATGCAAACAAGATGACAACAAGGTAACAACCTCGGAAAATCTGTAGTAAAGCCTGTTTGGCACTGCAATCCATGGGTTCACACATTAAAAGCACAAGTCAAAATGTAACTGAATTACAGCAGAGTCGGCGCTGAGTCTTTGGCGGCATATTCTGAGTCCTTGACAGTCTGTCTACACTGCCTATACTGCTTGTTGTAGAGGAGGACAGGAGGAGCTTCATCAGTAAATACTGATCCCAGTAGCAGAGCTTTGGGGAGTCAGCGCTGAGTCTTTGGCGGCATATTCTGAGTCCTTGACAGTCTGTCTACACTGCCTATACTGCTTGCTGGAGAGGAGGAGCTTCATAAGTAAATACTGATCCCAGTAGCGGAGTATTTCAGAGTCAGCGCTGAGTTTTTGGCGGTCTTCAGCGACTGCTCAAAGGTTGACCAGCAGGTACTTTATCTCTCATTCTGACTACCTGTGAACCCAAAGCTAAGCAGTCTGTGACAGACTCATTTGATCTATACTGTGGTAGGAAGCTATTTGTCTGAGGGCAGCAACTGGTCTCTGAAACTTGCTGCCGGCAATAGTTGCTACTTCTGTTTCCAGCGATAAACAAATGAGAATAACGGAATTCTAAGAATCCAAGGAACACCTGTAACCTGCTTCACCTGCTTCTCTTATTTCTGCCTTCTGGAGACTGCAGGGTCGAAGTTTTGGCCCTTTTAACCAGATATGATGAGGGAAATTAACCTAGCCTCAAAGATCAAGGCTTTCTGTACTGGTTTGATGAGTCAGTCTAATCAACATAACAATCTACAGCCCACTCCTAAAATAGCTGGCCCATCCTCAAGGTTACCACCAGGGTTTTGCGAGATAGTCCAGCACGAGAATTCAACGAGGGATACTTGGCTTAAAACTGCTTCCCCTATTGTGCTGAGAAACCAGACTACTCCCAAGGAAGAAACATTTTGTGATGACCTAGGGTAAGGTTAGACCTCTACCACCCTAGAACCTCAATGTCTTTCTATAAATAAACAAAGGGACATAAATCAAAGGATTGTTAAGAAGCTTAGCGTGTTACCTTTTGTCACCTGTAGCTGGACAAAAAATTACAGACTACTTTCCTAAATCTTTGGGATCAAGCACAAAAATAAGAGCCGTCAATTCAGTTCGATGTGCGACAGACCTACATTGTACCCGGATGAATGGGCTAACTGATATGAGCATAATTGAATATGCAGATGCAGCTATTGGTCTAGACACTATAGATGCACATAGTAGCGTTACTCAGCAGACATGTGATGCTTTGCGCCCAGGTTCTCCCACGGATACAGAGGAGGGCCCAATTCACCATACACTTAAAGAAGCAGACGACTTGGTCAATTTGACATCACCTAGTCTGTCTGCTCTGAATATGGTGTTGAGCTCCTTCATCCGCCTTTATGACAATGATATGGAAGGAAGTAAAAACCCCTATCATAATGCTAAATTCAACAATATAAAGGTTGAAGATCTGGAAGATTGTTTGGGACGTATCGTGTCCTTCGGACCGGTAGAGATCTTGAATAAATGTGTAATCATCCCCAAACCGAGAGATGGAAAAGACAAAGTGATTGTTATTGAAGAAACTATTTTAGAAGTGCCTGTTTCAGTTGCCCATACAACCAGTATAGACCTTATCTTGAGTGGGGATGGAGTAACCTTGAATCCAGATAAGAAGGGAGAACAGATTCCCCTAGAGGAGTCGACTGTATCCGAGACAGTAAGATAAAAGAGGACCAAAAAGCTGAAATGTACCCAAAGAAAAGGCGTTTCCTCCAGGAAATGTATGCGTAACCTCTCCTTACCTGAGCAGGCCAAAAAAGCGGGGCAACCGAGAAAGCCTCCAATACAGCTGTTAACGCCACCTTTGGAGGAAGCCCCTCTTGACCGTACTCACTCGGCAGATAAGACGTTTTACCAAAGTCTCTTCCCGGTTGCTGTTCTGCCAATGAACAGAGCCACTTCTATGTCAACCACAGTGGCCTTATCCAACAAGGGGACACACCAGTTCTCTTCCTTGCCCACAAGAACCCACATTGAGCGAGCAACAGCAGAAAAGGTGGCAGACAAGGCTACTGAAACTGCACAGGAACCTCAACTTCAAGGGTAACCTTCTGTTCCCCTGCTGACTCAATCTTTGGGAAAAGTATTTTCCTTAGACAAGTTGAACACAGGCTTGACGATGGTGGGGGTGCAGACGGAAGGAAGTGGACTTTAAAATAGCTGCCTCTAACCATTTTCCTCCTATGAATGACTCGAATCAAGACTGGAAATTTGCAAGCCACTAGAAAATCTAGAAATTGGACTGCGACCAGTCCCCTGCTCGACAATGGATCTGCCTGCTGGAATGAATCTGCCGGTTATCTTGTCTAAACCTACTCCAAACATTTTACCAATGGTTACTGACCCATTTTCTGTGCTTTGTTTTCTGGGGGTCCCTTCGGCGGGATCCTGCTCCAATGGGGTCTCCTCAAACTTTGGGAAAATATTAGTTGGGGACTCAATTACCATTTGCAAGACCCCGCCTTTTGGAGCAGACTTACAGTATCCTCTAGGCAAGGGGGAAAGCTACAAAATGAAAGTTAAATTAAGGGAACGGGTCTTGATAAGCCTTACGGCTTTCAGTCTTCTGAAAAGAGTGCCCCTCCTGTTGACCTGTCCTTTGCACTTCCTAAGTTGCTCTTGCCTCCCAGAGTTTCCTCTTGACCTATATTTGGCCCGCGACTATGAGGGTTGCACATTTGGGATGTAATGTACTCAATCTATGTAGTCTTTTGGGTGATTCTATCCCAGTTTGCTTAAATCACTCCAATGTACTGCTGATTTTTGCTGAATATGGCCCATTACGATCTCTCTCCACAGTAGACATTGACAGAGTACTTTTCCCTGTAAGAAGGGTTACAAAACAGGTTTGTTTGTACTTTGGATGCAGACTGGTGACGTACCTGATACTGTCGCAGAGGGTTAATCTGCAGAAGATGGGTTCAATGTGGAACAGGGAAGTGATCTTGACCTGAATTCTGAGGGCAGCAAATTAAAAACAACAATAATCCCCAACAGGGTTATGGTTGGGGTCAGGAAGGAACGAGTGGGCAAGTAAAGCATACCATCACTCCAGCTTGGGTTCAAAGAAGGGGACGTTGAAGATAGGAGGCCCGCGCTCATTTCCACGTGCTGTACGCACTTAAAATTGCTGTCCTGGAATTCACTGGGAAATAGCCATCTTTTAACAAATGTGAAAACCATTGAGAGTTTGAAAAGGGGATCCATTATTTTTTTACAGGGAACCTGGTTAACCTCGACAACGCTACTTGATGGCTTTTGCACTTTTGCATAGGCAGCGAAACCCAGTACAGGTGGTCGTCCAGCCGGTGGCCTTGCAACTATTATTCGCATTAGACCGGGATTATCAATCTGGGAGGTAAAAAGTGCCATTTTTGGGATTTTAGCTGTAGCAGTCACTATCCCTGGGAAGACAATGAATGCTCTAATAGTTAATATCTAATGGCACAGGGGAATGGGAATTCTGGAGGATTTTAAAAATTACCTAAATGACCTTATTTCCACCTGGCAAATGAATAAGGGGTCCCGGCAGGTTGCTCTGAGGGGAGATTTAAATGCTGATTGCCTCCGACCGGAATTTACAGCAAACATATGGGACGAACGTCCAACCTCTACAAACTTAAGTCACAAATCACAGGCTGGGCAGCAATGGCTCTGTGCAGAGGCCGTTTGGGGGCTTAAATTGCTGAATGACCAGACTGGTAATCAAGTGGGTGGGAATTCAACATGGCCCAGGGGTACCAGTGAGTCTACTTTGGATTATATATTTGTGAGCCACTCTGAGTTGGAGTTATGCACTGAATTCACCACTGAAAAAAATGTATGGAGTGATCCTTGCATTCTCAGCGCAATATTTTAAGTCAACTTAAATTACAATTCCACCTCACTGTTGGAGGGATGAGCGGCAGATCTCACTGTCTTAGTGGGTTGCAGTGGTATCAGGTGGTCCCCTTGGAACATAGATTCATTATATGACTCCCTTAAGCGAGTAATGTCTACCTCGTCGCTTGAATGGAAGCGGAGCGTGTATAATGTATTCCACTTTGAGTCTACTTTAGAGGATTTAATGATGAACTTAAAAAGAGGTGGCAGTCCTGGTTCTAGGTATGGTCATAGGAGACAGCTTTACATATATGATGAAACTGTAGCTAACAGGAAAACAGCCATGAGGCGTGAAATCAAAATGCTTACGGGTGGAGGGATATTGTAGCCCTCAGCACGCTGAAAAGATTAGACTAATAAAACAGAGTTTCAAGAATTTCTGCAAACAAAAGAAAGCAGATCTTTTAAAAGGAAATGCAGAAAATATGCTCCAAACACTGATCAGTAAATATTTGGGTGCGTTCTGGACATTGATTAACGGGCTTGATGTCCCGTTACTTTTCTCCCAATCTAACACAGTCCTGGAGAATGACTGGGTTACTCGCTTTTATGATCTTTATGCTTTGGGGAAAGCAAAACAGGAACCACAGGTGTTGAGAATCCTGATGGAAATGCCAAAGGCATTCGAGCTGAGGGTAGACAATGATAGTGTTGACAAGTTAATTAAAGCTTGCAAGTCCCCTACGCAGGGACGTCATTAAAAAAAAAAAGAGGTAGCGGAAGTGACATCACACACCTGGTGACATCACCCGAGGAGGCATCACATGACCTGTTGACCCCATTGACATTATAGGAAGTGATATCACTGATGTAAATACAATCTACAATTTGAGTAAGATAGATACAATAATAAACCATTCCTTAAGCAAATAGTCTTGCTGTGATGTGCTGGGGTGCATCCATTATTACAAAGAGGCACACACAACTGAGTTATCATAAGCCAGAGGCACTGCTTGTATATGCCATTCATTCGAGCCTCATGTAGCTACTTACTGCCAGTGCATTCCAGCTGTTTTGTCTCAGAACAGATAGCCATCATAGTCAAGGTGTTTGCTCATATGCTCAAGTACTGTTACCATTTGATAGGTGCAGCTTCAAATGCTATTGTACACCAGCTAAAATCATTTAATTAAATGTACTGTCTCAATTGCAAAAGTACTGTGACCATAATCTAAGTGCAGCCCCTTTTGGCAAAGTAGTGTTTAACCGTTATTGACTCACATGCCAGGTACAGCTTTATATGCCCAGGTGTCTCCACTATATGCAAAGTGCAGCCTCAATGGCCAGATAGTCAGTCAGTCTTTCTGTTTCTGAGTACTATTCTCCAACTTAGTAATACTGCACTTATCAACCTCAGAAAGACAGGCCTGCCTGCATCTTGCAGGTTTTCTTGCAAGGTTCGGGCATACCTCATGTTAGAGGAAAGTGCTTATCCCGATAGCGATGTCAGATAAACCCTCATAATCCAGATAAAGTTATCATATGCAGGGTTAAGGTTGACATGACCAGGTGTTACCATCATCGCAGGCAAGCGCAGGTTAAAATCCCCAAGTAATACCTTATATTGGCTAGTGCATCATAAGTTTGGTAGTATCATATGCATTGTAGTTTTATATGCTCAGGTGCAGCTATCGTACACCATTTGTAGTCTCCTGACCATGTGGACCCCATTCCACCACATGCTTGGCCATTCTACCATGACATGATCTTCCCACTACAGCCGTGGCCCCCTATTTAAGTATTATGTGTATTGTTCATCCAAGCACAAATAAATATTATATATCACAATCCGACGAAGCCCGTTAGGGTGAAACGCGTTATTGTTTGTTTCTCTATGTTTACCTGTCCACCTTTTTGAAAAATAAAGGACTAATAATTGAGATCCTTTTTTCGTCCGGCTGATATTTTATATTTGGAGGGGAGTGCTGCCGTAAAGCTGTAATCAGCTTTTTCTCTCTTTGCTTTCGATATATATATATATATATATATATATATGCATATGCACGAAGAAACAAAGAAATTGATTACCAACTAGGATAATTAAATGAACACTAATGCTTGGTATTGTCTTGTATTTTAATTTGTCTTCCTGTCCTTTAAAGAAAACAGCACCTATTCTAAGTTGTTTGTTGTTCATCACAACATATCTTTATATATTTGTTCGGACTGATAAAGAAGAGAATCTGACAAAGGCTATAATTAAAAACGTGTTGTCATTCACAAGTTGGTATAGGATGGCTTACATTCATCAGAACCCATTTCTAGGGATGTGATTTGAGAAGACTGAAATGCTGGACACGCTTCTAAAACTACTTTTAAATTTAAGATTATGCATTTTATTTTGTGCTGGTATTGAGGAGGAAGAAATCATTCAAATAACCCAAGTAAGACTCTATCCGCCTCTCTCTCCTAATGAGGGGGCAGTTGGGTACCTGTTTGTTACGTATTCACATCACAAGGCCTTCCCCACTGAGGCCAGGTTTATCATGTTACCACTGAGGGTCGTGATGTCCAGTTGGAGCTACTTCGCTCTGTCTTTGCGGGGAAAGGGAGACATTGGCCCATTTCATTATTTTCTGTCCCCTCTCTGCAGATATTAGAAAAACATTGCTCCTAGTCCATAGTCCCCTTTCCTCCATACTGTATTGGTGTCCCTCGCTAGGGACGGGAGACAGAACCTTTTTCACCACAATAAATCTTCCCATTTAAATTTAGAGGTGCGTCTGGGCGCGGCCCTGGGAGCATGCGCTCCCTTGTCTCTGCCCACCGGTGCCACTGCTCAGTCCCCATTGACACGTCGACAATATTACCATTGCCAAATTACACCAGTTTTATTACATGGGAGGATGGTGTGACGTATGGAGGAAAGGGGACTATGGACTAGGAGGACGTTAGTCACTACAGTGAGTAACTTGTAATTACTCCTACGTCCCGTCCCCTTTACTCTATACTGTATGGGTGATTACAACTGAATGTAGCCCCATGGTGGAGAGGTGACCCTCCTTAAGAAAACAAGTTTCTTAACTGCCTGCCCGAATGCCGCTTCTGACCTGGAGCCGGCATTCAAACAGTAGTGCTTGCAGAAGGCCGAAGGAGAGGCCCACGTGGCCGCCCTGCTGATGACCTGCCACGGAAGGTGCCTCTGGAACGCAAAGGCCAAGGCCTTGGCTCTGATAGCGTGGGCATGCATATTTGCCGAAGCGGTTTGTGCTGCCCCTCATGGGCCTCCTTAATGGCCGAAACCATCCACCTTGCTATGGAGGCCTTAGAAGCCTGATATCCTGGCTTTGACTCCCCGAAGGTGACAAACAGAGCCCCAGATTTGCAGAAGCTTTTGATTCTGTCCAAGTAGAATGTTAGAGCGTGCCTAACATCTAGACAGTGCAGGACCGTCTGAGCATCGTCATTAGGGTCCGCGAAGAAAGTAGGTAGCACTATCTCCTCATTTAGGTGGAACAAAGAGACTACTTTAGGCCAGAACGCGGGATGTGTTCTAAGGACCACCTTGACCCTATGAAAGGTAGTGTAAGGATCCAAAGCCACCAGACCTTGGATTTTGCTGACCCAGCGTGCAGACGTAAGACCCACCAAGAGGGCTGTCTTAATGGTGACCAGCCTGATGTCCGCAGATACAATTGGCTCAAACGGTTTATGCGCCAAGGCGCCCAACACAATGTTGAGATCCCACATAGGGTGTGGCTTCTTGATAGGCGGGTAGAGCCTAGTGAGGCCCGCCAAATGTCTTTTAACCACCAAGCTGGAGGAAGAGAAAACGTCCTCCTCCGAGTTCCGGTAGGCTCCGATGGCCACAAGACAGGTGCAGCATGTGTCTATTTGCACCCCCGAGTGAGCGAGGTGAGCAGAAAAGGATAGCACATTGTGCAACTTGCAATTAAGAGGATCGACCTCCTTGGACTCCCTCCAGTGGCAAAACCTAGTCCACTTGCTTTTGTACTGGGTCCGAGTAGTATCCCTCCTAGCAGTCAGGTCGAGTCAGGTGCACTGACAACACAGGAATGTAGTAGGCCTTCCCAAAACAACGTACATGGAGCTGGGGAGCCAAGACTGGCCGTTTCTAGTTGTAACCTTCCAGGCAAAAACACGTTTTGCTGCATAAATGTTTGAGCCCAAAAGATTCTCGAAGCGCTAGTATGTCATAGTGATTGACATGCAGCCCCTAACAAGAGAACTTTACCTGGGCTAGTTAGGGGAGGACTCTTCCTGGACTCTTCCTGGGCTGTTCATGAGACGCGCGCACGGATAGAAACAGCGCCTAGACAACTAGCCGTGCACTAGAGGGCAGAGGCTCCTGGCATCACATTCCCGCTTTGGGTGCAGGCCTTCAGGGGACTGGGCCAGTCCCTGAACGGCACCGGGCATACTGAGTGGCATGGGTCCTGGGTGTGATTCAATCGTACCTCCATCTACGATTCCTAGGAGCATAAGATCCATAATTGCTTATTCATCTGTGATTGATACTCTGTATTATTCAACTTACACTTTAATTCCCATGTTACTGAAAACTGCTGCTTGATTATAATTAGTGTATGTAGTAAATAAATGCAAGCATCAAATCTTCTGTGTGATTGACTTTCTTCCAGACTGAGTTCATTGTGCCTCGCATAGATTCTTACTTGTGTGGGAGAGTGATTAGGAGTAATTTATTGCACCAAGGGATGGCCCCTAGGGGGTGCGGGTTCCCCTTTTTACTACAGCCCAGGAATGCTACACTCTGCGTCAGCTCCAGCTGTGACTTCTTGATACTGATGGAGAATCCATCCCAATTCGTGTAGCATATTCATGAGGGCGGAGGAGGTGTGATGAGCCGCCTCCAGGGATCTCGACCTGACGAGTCAGCGGTCTAGGTATGGCTAGACATGGTGCCCCTGGGCCCTGAGAAGGGCTGCCACTGCATTCATAAGTATGGTAAAGGCCCTGGGGACTGAATTGAGGCCAAATGGTAGAACCTTGCATTAGAAATGAAAGCCCATGATCCTGAACCTCAGGAAGGACCGATGAGGCTGCCAAATCAGGAAGTGTAGGTATGCATCCTTCAGATCGAGGGAGCACATCCAATTTCCCTTGCACAGTGTCTCTGCTGCAAGCGCTGGGGTAGCCATTTTGAACTTTTGAAGCAGGAGGTAAAAGGTTCAGGGTGGACAGGTCAAACAACTCTCAGGCCAGCCTGGTGGTTCTTGTGTATGACAACAATTCTGGAGTAGAAGCCCATGCCCCTCTGGGAGGCTGGGACGTCTTCCACTGCCTGGCTCTGTACGAGGGCTCAAATTTCCGCCAATAGAGTTGCTGGCCCAATCTCTGGTTGTGGAGGAGAAGAGAGAGGGGAGGGAGGGACCTGAAGGCGGTAGCCCGGGGACACTACTGATAGGATCCAGGGGTAGGCAAACCTGGTGCGCCAAAACTGTGCATGAAGGGCAAGCCTGCCCCCCCACCGGAGACACATGGACCCGGAGTGGAATGTCATGCCATTTTTACCTCTGAGGCTAGGGTTGAGGAAGGGGACTGAAAGAAGCCCTTATTCCCCACCTTGTGCTGTTTGCAGCGGTGCTGGCTTGGAGATCAGTCCGGCTGCCTGGACCTTCATTCCTGGAAGCCCTGCAACCCAGCGAAGGCCTACCACTTATCAGAACATTGGTGCATCTGGCTGTACGTCTTGGGTGTGGACTTGGTGAGGATAAGGATTTCGCAGTCTTGGAACTGTTCTTCTTCTTATCAAGTTTCTCCTGGGTGGTGGAATGAAAGAGGTCGCTACCCTCGAATGGAAGGTCCAACGTGCGCTCCTGGCTCCTGTATGTCCGAGTTGAGCCTAGTAGCCCGCAGCCAGGCGGTCCTTCTCATGTCCGTGGAGATGCAGATGGCACGGCCTGAGGTGTCTATATGCACGACTGTTGACTCCATGATGTCTTGAGCCACCATCTTTGCTTCTGCCAGCCCCACCTTGAAGCACGCCTGACTGTGTACCGGAAGTTCCGGAAGGAAGTCGGCTATTTCCTGCCAAAGCCTTTGGTTAACGGCTGCGAGCATGGCGTCTGCATTATCTTGACGAGGCATTGGAATAGACCTTCTTTCCATATGCCTCCATTATCTTCTCCTCCTTGCCTAGCAGAGCCGAGGACTAGGTGGCCGAGGAAGACTGCGACTTAGAATAGAGGCTGTGGCAATCACTGAAGAGTGTGTTTGAGGGTGTGCCGACAGCAAGAGTGTATCCCGCTCCAATTGATTGTACTTGGCGTCGAGGCGCCGATTGGTGGGCTGCGCCGAATGGAGTTTAAGCGATCCCTTTTTGGCCAAGGCGACAACGTCCTTCTGCATCGGAATCCCCGTTCTAGCCACGGAGCGAGAGTGAGGACCTCGGCCTGGACCCCCACCTCTGGTTGTTCAACCTCAGATTTTGGAAACCCCAAGAATTCAGTCAGACCTGCAAGCCATTCATGGAATGAAGACGGAGTGTCAGGGTCCTCCTCCTCACTGGTGTCCACCTGGGTATCCTGCTGGTCTGGAACAGGTGGAGGAGTACTGGGCACTACAGGCTGAGGTGTGGTGACCAGAGCCGGAGGCTGCGGCGTAGGCAGAGGAGCCGGATCCATGGGAGCCGGCGTGGACAGTGAGGCTGCGTGGGGGCCTGAGGTGCTGGAGTTATAGGAGGAATGACTATGGGCGCAGGTGGCGGGACAGGAGGTAACATGTGCCTGATCACATCCGGGAGGATGGTTCCCATCTGAGGGGATCTCATAAGCGTGAGAATTTCTCCAAAAACCTGTCCTCACAGCCCGGTGGGGCATTAGGTGGCGCAGGAGTAGGCCCTGAGGTTGCTTAGGTTTGGGCGTACTCTGCTTTGCTGCCTGCAGTGTGTATCTGCGCTGTGGCGCTGAAGGATATGCTGTAGGCCACGTACCTGGTGAAGAACAGTCCCACCTCGAAACACATTCTCCCACCTACTCCCCAAAAGGGGGTGGTATCAGACAAACAGCCATCTTGTCTGGCGTGGCAGCCATTTTGTAGGGCTGCATGCCACGTGCCTGCGCCGGGGTGCTTGCCACGCTAGGCCTGGCCTCCTCCAGGGCTCTTGGCGGTGGAGCATGAGGCCTACCCTGCACCTCAAGATGGGGCCTGGTAGGCATCGTGCCCTCGGCTGTGGCACTGATAGTGGTGCATACAGGTACCCTCTCAGACATTTGTCTGGTAGTAGGGTGTAGCCCCTTGGGTGGGCACCCGGTAAAAGAACCCTGCGGTCCCTCAGCAATATCACCGGCAGGATCTAGCAACCTGTCGGCCTGGCGACCGGTAGCTGAAGCAGCCTCGGTACCCGCTCGGACATTTCCTTGGTAAGGAGTCACCCCTGCGGGGTGCGGATGAAAACAATTCCCTACCTTGGGCCTTGACTTGTGCTTGACGAAGTCCTTCAAGTCCTCCGGAGGTGATCTTTTAAAGAGCTCCGTCCAACAAGCTATCCTGTTCTTCAGAGCACGCGGTATCAAAAACTAATATTATATATGGCAGGCATCCCACTTGGAGAATGGTATTCTTTAAGTCACACAAGGTAGAAACTGTGAACATGCTAGATTTTCCAGTAGTAAGATAACATTTAAATTGCAAACATGTAATGCACGCCTCTATCATTACAGTGGTACACTTAGACATAGATTTATCACGAGGTAATGTTTCATTATTGCAACCAAGCTGCTACAAATGTAGTCAATTTCTGTGGCCCATTACCAAATTGCGCGTAGCTAGGGGGCTAGATTCATTGATTGCGGGAGCAGCGGGGGTGGGAACGGGAGCTTTAAACGCTTTTGACATAGAAACTGTGCGCAATAAGTTAGCTACTATGGGTTCTGATGCCAGCGCTGCTATAAAACCTCTAGCCCAGTGGGGCCCATTGATAAGCCCTACCCTGCGAAACACTGCTACAAGTATTGACAACCATTGGAGATGGCAGAATTTTAGCTATGAAGACATATTTTCTATCATAGGGAAGGTCAATAAGACTGCTAAAGACACCCGATGCATTTTATGGCAAACCTTGTTAAATCAGCAGGTGTTGGCTTTTCGCTCCGAGTGGGGGCGACTATCCTCAACCCACTGGCACACAGAGCTACAGTTACCAGCAAACATATGGATTAAACCGCTTGCTTTTGATTGCATGAATAACACATGCCACGCTTTAATGCAAGTTAATAGAACCGCTTATGCTTTAGAAATATGGTGCCCTTTTATAGACTTGCCTATGAAAATAAATGGTTCCTGGTGGGTTCCACAGATACGAGGGGAATGGCTAGACAGCCAAAACTACACCATCCACAGTCACACCTGCATGCCCTGGGATCAGGGGTGGGTGTGTCCCCAAACTGGGAGGATTCCGGACCCATGCATGCATCCCATAGCCGGGGAGTGCACCTGGATGCAATACCACATTAATGGGACTGACATTTTCCAAATAAACCAGCACAAGGCCTGTATAGTTACTAATCATTCCTTGCTTATTAATAATTATAGGTTGCTAGGAAACCCTCAAGTATTTTGTGTATATCAGGTCGTGACTATCTTAGACATTGCTACTCACACCCTATATTCATTGACCCGATGATCTCACACCACTTTGCATGCCGAGCTCACGCAACTACTTAACTGGACTCTAAACTATGGAGTAATCACTGCCAGGCTTCAAGCTATAAGACAATTTGCTCAAACTGCTTGGAAAGACTTCCAAATGTTAGCTACCTCGATTATCTCTGCAGAGTGCAAAATGCTGATAGACAGGAATCAATTAATCAAAACTGCTGACCATTTGCAATCAGTTACTACTCACCACCGGTGGGATGTATTCACTCGATGGTCACCCTCCTCTACAAAGCTGCTTAATGTAATGTTGCATCCCTTGCTGTGGCTGCTAATTTCCCTAATACTAATTGCTGTCGTTGTTATTGGGCTCTTACGCGGAATAGCTTTCCTCTATAATAGAATGACTGCGCTAGAAAAACGTTTGATTGGCCTACAGCACACCATACATGCCTCTAGATCATGGAACTAAGTCAGCATTTTTAAGCCTCATTTCGAAAGGGGTGGAATGTTGTGAAAAGCCTCTTGGCGCTTGCGGTAACCTGCGCTTGCGTTAACCTACTGAGCTATCTTGCGTGTATTTAGAGCTTATTCAAAGCGTGGAGGAAAATGCTGAACCAGCCAGGCCTCTCGAACTGGGTGAGCCTGCATGCTTGTGAGGGGTTAACTGCAAAGGCCCTTCTTGAAGACAAAAACATCTAGTTTTGCAAGAAGCCCTGCGCAGCTTCTAGGAGCCAGGCACAGCCTTGCTCTTCTTCGCTCTGCGAGTCAGGTGCACTGATAACACAGGAATGTAGTAGGCCTTCTCAAAACAACGTACATGGAGCCTGGGAGCCAAGATTGGCCGTTTCTAGTTGTAACTTTCCAGGCGAAAACATGTTTTGTTGCATAAAAGGTTGGGCCCAGAAGATTCTCGAAGAGCTAGTAAGTCATAGTGATTGACATGCAGCCCCTAATAAGAGAACTTTACCTGGGCCAGTTAGGGGAGGACTCTTCCTGGGCTGTTCGTGAGACGCGCGCACGGAGAGAAACAACGCCTGGACAACCGGCCGTGCACTATAGGGCAGAGGCTCCTGGCATCACATTCCCGCTTTGGGTGCAGGGCTTCGGGGGACTAGGCCAGTCCCTGAACGGCGCCGGGCATACTGAGTGGCGTGGGTCCTGGGTGTGATTCAATCGTACCTCCAGCTACGATTCCTAGGAGCGTAAGATCCATAATTGCATATTCATCTGTGATTGATAATCTGTATTATTCAGCTTGCACTTTAATTCCCATTTTACTGAAAACTGCTGCTTGATTATAATTAGTGTATGTGGTAAATAAATGCAAGCATCAAATCTTCTGTGTGATTGACTTTCTTCCAGACTGAGTTCATTGTGCCTCGCATAGATTCTTACTTGTGTGGGAGAGTGATTAGGAGTAATTTATTGCACCAAGGGATGGCCCCTAGGGGGTGCGGGTTCCCCTTTTCACTACAGCCCAGGAACGCTACACTCTGCGTCAGCTCCAGCTGTGACTTCTTGATACTGATGGAGAATCCATCCCAATTCGTGTAGCATATTCATGAGGGCGGAGGAGGTGTGATGAGCCGCCTCCAGGGATCTCGACCTGACGAGTCAGCGGTCTAGGTATGGCTAGACATGGTGCCCCTGGGCCCTGAGAAGGGCTGCCACTGCATTCATAAGTCTGGTAAAGGCCCTGGGGACTGAATTGAGGCCAAATGGTAGAACCTTGCATTAGAAATGAAAGCCCATGATCCTGAACCTCGGGAAGGACCAATGAGGCTGCCAAATCAGGAAGTGTAGGTATGCATCCTTCAGATCGAGGGAGCACATCCAATTTCCCTTGCACAGTGTCTCTGCTGCAAGCGCTGGGGTAGCCATTTTGAACTTTTGAAGCAGGAGGTAAAAGGTTCAGGGTGGACAGGTCAAACAACTCTCAGGCCAGCCTGGTGGTTCTTGTGTATGACAACAATTCTGGAGTAGAAGCCCATGCCCCTCTGGGAGGCTGGGACATCTTCCACTGCCTGGCTCTGTACGAGGGCTCAAATTTCCACCAATAGAGTTGCTGGCCCAATCTCTGGTTGTGGAGGAGAAGAGAGAGGGGAGGGAGGGACCTGAAGGCGGTAGCCCGTGGACACTACTGATAGGATCCAGGGGTAGGCAAACCTGGTGCGCCAAAACTGTGCATGAAGGGCAAGCCTGCCCCCCCACCGGAGACACATGGACCCGGAGTGGAATGTCATGCCATTTTTACCTCTGAGGCTAGGGCTGAGGAAGGGGACTGAAAGAAGCCCTTATTCCCCACCTTGTGCTGTTTGCAGCGGTGCTGGCTTGGAGATCAGTCCGGCTGCCTGGACCTTCAATCCTGGAAGCCCTGCAACCCAGCGAAGGCCTACCACTTATCAGAACATTGGTGCATCTGGCTGTACGTCTTGGGTGTGGACTTGGTGAGGATAAGGATTTCGCAGTCTTGGAACTGTTCTTCTTCTTATCAAGTTTCTCCTGGGTGGTGGAATGAAAGAGGTCGCTACCCTCGAATGGAAGGTCCAACATGCGCTCCTGGCTCCTGTATGTCCGAGTTGAACCTAGTAGCCCGCAGCCAGGCGGTCCTTCTCATGTCCGTGGAGATGCAGATGGCACGGCCTGAGGTGTCTATATGCACGACTGTTGACTCCATGATGTCTTGAGCCACCATCTTTGCTTCTGCCAGCCCCACCTTGAAGCACGCCTGACTGTGTACCGGAAGTTCCGGAAGGAAGTCGGCTATTTCCTGCCAAAGCCTTTGGTTAACGGCTGCGAGCATGGCGTCTGCATTATATTGACGAGGCATTGGAATAGACCTTCTTTCCATATGCCTCCAAGATCGTCTCCTCCTTGCCTAGCAGAGCCGAGGACTAGGTGGCCAAGGAATAGTCTGCGACTTAGAATAGAGGCTGTGGCAATCACCGAAGAGTGTGTTTGAGGGTGTGCCGACAGCAAGAGTGTATCCCGCTCCAATTGATTGTACTTGGCGTCGAGGCGCCGATTGGTGGGCTGCGCCGAATGGAGTTTAAGCGATCCCTTTTTGGCCAAGGCGACAACGTCCTTCTGCATCGGAATCCCCGTTCTAGCCACGGAGCGAGAGTGAGGACCTCGGCCAAAACCCCCACCTCTGGTTGTTCAACCTCAGATTTTGGAAACCCCAAGAATTCAGTCAGACCTGCAAGCCATTCATGGAATGAAGACGGAGTGTCAGGGTCCTCCTCCTCACTGGTGTCCACATGGGTATCCTGCTGGTCTGGAACAGGTGGAGGAGTACTGGGCGCTACAGGCTGAGGTGTGGTGACCAGAGCCGGAGGCTGCTGCGTAGGCAGAGGAGCCGGATCCATGGGAGCCGGCGTGGACAGTGAGGCTGCGTGGGGGCCTGAGGTGCTGGAGTTATAGGAGGAATGACTATGGGCGCAGGTGGCGGGACAGGAGGTAACATGTGCCTGATCACATCCCGGAGGATGGTTCCCATCTGAGGGGATCTGGGGAGGAGCATGTCAAAAGGGCAGCTGGAACCCCTCTCAGCCAAGGGAGAGGGGGCCTGCCATAGCTGTTGCCAGAGCCAGCCCTACATCTAAGGTGGGTGGTGGCAGCAGCATAGAGATGCTCAGTTCCTGTTCACCGTCACCTCCTTGTGCCCCTTTGTTTCCGTGCAGAACCATGTCTCTAGCCTGGCCAGGCTTTTTTCCCATTTCAGGAGCAGGGTCCAGAGAAAGAGACAACGAAAACTGAAGGTGCAAGCCTAGAAGATCAGAGACGGCTACCTGCGATAATGAAAATTCAGTGAAGCGGAGAGAGAGAGAGAGAGGGGGACGGCAGCACCAACCACACCGCACCGAGACACGAAGCGGCTGCGCAGAAACTTAGAGCAGCCATGCAACAGCCCCGAGCTGCAGAACAAATGGGAATGGCCGAGCTGGCCGGTAATCCCGGATATGCACTAGACCACCATGGACTTGAAAGGGGGAATGCCCCTGGACATACCCACAGTGATCCAGATGATACAGCCCTAAAAATAAACATTGGGCTCCATCTTCCAGCACCGCCAAATCTCCTGGGCGGCAAGCCCATGCAGAGAAAGTGGGTGGGTCTTAACCCCACTTTTAAGTCTTTTCTCATACATACACGACCACGGAGGGGAAGGAAGCAAGCAGGTTGGTTAGGGATAGTTGACGAACCCTCAAAAAGAGAGAGCTATATAAGTTGGGGACAGAAAACCAGAAGAGTACCAACTGGTACCCACAACTTTACTTGGTTATGCCCACTGTCCATTTTGCCCCACATTTTTGTAAAAACACAGAGGGCCTTACCTGGAGGCCTCAGGGCCCATTGGCCACCGCCTTAAGCCGTGCCCACTATCAATGTTGCTCCAAATATTAAAAACATAGTGGGCTCAGTGCCCATTGGCTATGGCCGTGTCCACTGTACATGATGTACCAATTTCTTTCACAGACCCATTGCCCTCTGCCTAGGAGATGTGATCTCTGCGACTGTGAAATTAAAGATTTTTTTTTCCATTTCCTATTCCCATGATAATTTCCCCAGAATCATTAGCAATCAAGCAGATTCCTGCAATAGCGTAGCAGTGTGCCAATACCTAATATAACAGGAAAATGTTTGAAAATTAAAAAGTCTTGCCGGTTCTCACAGATACTCGCCATGTGTCCCCCTCCTCTCTACTTGGTCCCCCGATTCCATTCAATTGCCTTTTCCCTCCCTGACCCCTTCCCATTAACTCCTAACACACTTTGTTTCGAGTGATGCAGTTTCTTTTCTGAGAGTGTCTTGCAACGTCACTGCAGTAATCTTCTTGAATTACCCCGATAAGCAAAACATTTTCTGCACATAACTGGCTCCCCAACCGACTCCTAACCACCAAACCCTCCTCTTCACATGTTGTCCTTTTTCCCATTTGCCAACTCTATCCTGATGTGATTACACCGTTTTCCCCTGTCCAAATAGTTTTTTGAACGCTACACATTTTCAGCTACCTCTGGTATTATCACGGGAATCACTTGCATTGAGCAACGACGGGAATAACTGGCATTGATCAACCCAAATAATTGCAGGCTTTCATTTCGGAAAAGCCTTTGCACCTCTCTGCTGCAAAGCACCATGAGAGATGTATACATGTTTGTGAGGAGCGGGATACCCCTTACTCGGCCAAATATTTTAAAAACTACTGGACAGATTTACCCCAGACCAGCAAAAGAAATATCTTCAATGCTTTGTGCCCAAGTTGTTTCTTATTTGGTCCAAATCCATCCATCGGTTTTTCACACATGGGGTGTTCAATCGATGCACTTTTTCTCTATGGAAAAATTAATGGAACCAGGATGAAAACTGCATTTTCTTTGCTTAATTAATAACTTTTTCATCGTTTAACAAATGTTTCCCAAAATGTCCAGCATGGGGGACACGTGACATCCTTTATTCTGTGGAAAATGTCATCCAAATACGTCAAGTGAGTCCAAAGTTATTAGCAATTTCATTTTGGGTAAAGTCTATGTACACAGGCTTCACCTCAAAGTTAAGAACAAAGGAACATTACAATTATCAACTCTCACCACAGAAGTCGCCAAGGTGTATGATTAAAGATAGCAGAACATAAGAAGAACAAATGACTTACCCCAGGTAATGTTCTTTCTACTGTATGTTCCTCCACGGATTCCTCATCTTTGATATACCGATATCCTGCTTGCAGTCTCGGAATAGAATTTCAACAGCAGAAGGCGCTTTTCAACGGTATCCATCCTCTTGTTCGGACATGACACTGATGATGGTATAAATAGCATACAGTGCGCCCATTGCCTCAGTACATCTCTTTCCCTCTTTCTTCATAGCTGACTTGAGGATTATGAAAACCCGCATGGTGTTGAAAGAGAGAAGTGTATTAAAAAATGCACCCACAGTCAGAGGGGTAGGCTGGGAGGGCGATGAGGAATCTGTTGGAGGAACATCCAGTAGAAAAAGCATTACCAGGGGTTAGTAACTTGTTCTTCTAATGAATTGTGTCCTCCCACAGATTCCTCATCTTTGATAGATGCCCATAGTAGTTTCATAGATGGAGGTGGGGCCAGTGACATTTTTCTTACTGCAAAACGGCTTTCCCAAACCCAGCGTCCTGCCCAAAAAGGTATCCAAACAGTAATGTTTTGAAAAGGTGTGCATTGAAGACCAAGTTGCAGCATTACAAATGTCCTGCACTGAAAGTGGTTGCCACTCCCTACTGGAATGTGCCCTTAAATTTGCAGGGACATCTTTCCCAGCTATAAAATAACATTCTGAAATACACAGAATAATCCAACGTGACAAAGTTTGGTTAGTCATGGCATGTCCTAGTCTATGCCCAGTATAACCCACAAAGAGTTGATCATCTTGCTTGACATTTGCAAACCTGGAAATATAAAAATGTAGAGCCCTTTTATGGTCAGGTCTATGCAACCTCTCTTCCTCCTTGGAAGGATGAGGAGGTGTATAAAATGCTGGCAAACTAATTTTCTGTGTCATATGGAATTTGGACACCACCTTGAGGAGGAGGGAGGGATGAACCCTCAAAAGTACCTTCTCCCTGTAAAATATAGTGAAAGGAGGTTTACATGAGAGCTTGTAGCTCACTTACCCTGTGAGCAGAAGTGATGGCTACTACAAAGAGTATTTTGAAGGTTAATAACCTGAGTGAACAGGAATTGAATGGTTCAAATGGAGCTCCCATCAAAAATGTTAGTACCAAAATCAGATCCCAGTACAGGACTATGAAAGGGAGTGAGGGGCATTTTTGTCAGTCCCTTGAGGAACTGGATCAAAATGGGTATTTTAAAATAAGAGCCTTGTTCTGGTGTGAGTGTAAAGATGGATAACGCTGCCAAGTAACCCTTGACAGTAGCCACCTGTACCCCTGGTGGGCCAGCTGCAGCAAAAAAGAGAAAGCACCACAGGTGTGCAATGGAAAGGATCAATATCCTTAGCTCTACACAAGCTGCAAAACTCCTTCCAACGGTGGTGGTATAGTGTTTTTGTTGCTGGTCTTCTGGCTGAAAGCAACACCTTCATCACATCTTCTGGGAGGTCCCAATCTTTGTATGTTAACCTCTCAGAAACCAGGCGTGAAGGTTCAGTGTTTTGATTTCTGGGTGAAGAAGACGGCCTCTCTCTTGTGAGAGGAGATCAACTCTCTGGGGAAGAGGGAATTGAGGGCAGATGGACATGCCTAGAAGTTCTAGGTACCACATCCTCCTGGCCCAATCTGGACCAGTCAGGATCATGGACGTCTCAAACTTCCTCATCCTCTTGATGACATGAGGAATGACAGGGACTGGTGGGAATGTGTATAGAAGTGGAAATTCCCAGTCTACTATGAACACATCCCCCAGAGCTCCTCTCTGAGGAAATTCCCTGGAGCAGAATAGGTCACATTTCCTGTTGATACTGGATGTGAACAGATCCACGTGAGGGGTTCCCCAAAGGGCAACGATCTGTATAAGGACTGCCTGAGCTACCTCCAACTCACGGGAGACACTGCTCTGCCTGCTCAAAGTGTCCACTGTTGTGCTCTATTCTCCAACTAGGTGAACAGCTGACAGAGAAATGACAGAGAAATTCTGCATTGTAGTGCCCAAAATCAGACCTGCATTGCCTCCCTGCACAGTGGCAGTGACCCTACATCTCCTCTCTTGTTGAGGTAATGCATGGCCACTGTGTTGTCCATCATTATCAGGATGTTCTTCCCCTGTATGGACAGCAAAAAGGCTATCAGCGCCAGTCTGATTGCCCTCAGCTCTAAAAGGTGTATGTGTAGTCTGAAGAGGACCAAAGACAGCTGACCCTAAGATCACTCATGTGAGCTCCCCATCCTGTGAGGGAAGAATCTGTGACCACTGTTATCACCGGCCAGGGTTGCCAAAAAGGTTTCCCTATCATCACATTCTCCTTAGGCCCACCACAGGAGTTACTGTGCAACCTTGCTCGGGACCTGAAGAAGGTTCATCATCCTGCATGAAAACCGTCACCATTGGGATCTGAGGGCCCACTTGAAGGCCCTCATCTTTAGGCGGGCTTCTGGCACCAGGAAAATGCAGGATGCCATGAGGCCCAGCAACCTCAGAAAATCGAAAGCCGGTAGATGTTGAGCGTTTTAAAATGTCATTACCATCTGCAATATATGTTAAACCCTCAACTCGGAGGGGCGGGGGGCGAAGCCTTCCCCAAAGAAGAGGCTAGGACTGCTCCAATCAATGAATTGCAGCTTTCGGGAAGGTATCACCTGGGACTTCTTCAAATTGAGCTGGAAGCCCAGTTTGTGGAGAGAGTGGCAGGTGCTGCTCAGTTGTCCTAGAACCTGTTCTGTAGCCAATGCCACCAACTTGGTGAAAACCCTCAGGCGGAGGTCAGCCTGAAAGGCAGTACTCTAAACCGATAGTGAGAAATCCTAATGGCTAACCTCAGGTACTTTCTGTGCTTGGGATGTATAGGCACATGAAAGTAAGCATCCTGAAGATCGAGTGACAATATCCAATCCTGGAGCTGCCATGCCTGGAGAATCTACAAAAGTGTGGCCATCTTGAATCTGTCCTTCATGAGGAACTTGTTCAAGCGTCTCAGGTCCAAGATGGGTCACAGTCCTACGTCTTTCTTGGGAACCAGAAAATAGATGGAGTACCAACTTTGGTATTGCCCTGCTACAGGTACCCTTTCCACTGCACCTCTCAACAGTAGGGAGGCAGTCTCCTGCAAAAGGAGCAGGTATGGTTCCTGAAGAGATTGCTTGCTTGGGGGAACATTTGGGGCCTTTTTAGAAATGGCAAAAAGTACTCCTGAGCTACTGTCTTCAGTGCCCAAGCATCTGAAGTAATGTAACACCATTCTTTCAGATGCTGGGTCAACCTGCCTCCCACCGGAGTCCTGTGCGCAAAGCACTGAGAGTGGTTTTGGGGCTTTGGCAGAGGGCAGAAAAGAGGTGACTGCACATCAAAAGCCATGTCTAAAATCTCGACTGGATGTTGGTGCGAATCCAGACTTGCGCAGCCATGCAAGCCTCCTGATGACTGCACTTCAACGATAGAATGACCAACACAGTTTGATGCACCAAGATCTGATTGAAGCATCTTTGCCATCACTAATGATGTTGAAACCATCCCTCATCCCTCCTTCCGGCGTGTTATCTGCTGCCTTAGAAATTACATTCCACAGAGTGAATGTATATTTTGTCAAGGTGCAAGACGCTTTAATGGGCCTAAAGGCCATGCTCCCAGCAGAGAACACCCTTTTTGCTAACATGTCATATTTCTTGTTGTCCCTATCAGGTGGGATGGATGGGTAAGCAGCTGCCTTAGAAGTGGAGGTAGCTGCCTGTACCACCAAACATTCTGGAGTAACAATGCCTGGAGAAAAAATCTGAGTCAACAGATGAAGATCTATATTTCCTCACCAACTCCTTATTCACAGCAGATGTGGTCACAGACTTTTTCCCATTCTCCAAGATGGTGTTCTTGAGAGCTGAACGAAAAGGCAGCACAGGCTGTTTTGAGGGGGCCTTCATCAAGAATGTCCATGAGGTCATCTTGAACTATGTCCTTTGCAGGATGCCCCCAGCCCTAATATTTAGTAACCCTATTCATGACTGTCCTGTATGCCACACTTGGATGTAAGGTGTGGCAAATTCCACTTCAGGGGAAGTGTCTAAGCCTCTGGTTTCTCTAAGGCAAGTAGCAAAGTCCTCCAAATGAGATTGATCTGTAATAAACTCATCAAGGATATTAGGTGTGCCAAAACGCTCATACCCAAAGGGTACCATGTAGTCATCTTCCTCGAAGATGAATCCAAAAGACTTGAGAAAGTGTTTCTTCGATTGCGGCTTAAAAATTCAAAGTTGAATCTGAGGTCGACATCGATAGCCGCGATGTCGATGACTTTGATGTTGAGTCCTTCGATAACGAAGAGACTTAAGCCTTTGGCTTAAATGCTGCCCCTGTGGTCATAACAGTAGATGCTACTTGAGCAGGAATTTTAGAGGTCTTCTCACTCAGGCTTTTCAGAATGCCGGTTGAGGTCTTTGACGATTCCCCGCTGACTTTTGAGGGTGCTCTACATTCGTTAGCCTTTTTTGGCTCTTTTGAGGGACCAGGAAGGGCCGCCTTTGATGAAACGTCCCCTAATCAGCTGCTGAGGCAGAGATATCTGGGAAACGTACCTGTCTCTTGTTGTGCGAGGAGTCGGAAGACGAAGAACAATAGCATCTATTCTTTGATCTTTTTTGTGAAGACGAGGACGAAGAATGACGTGAATAGCTCCGAGACCTCAACCGCTTAGAGTTTTTGGAGTGTTTCTTAGGCCTCTCAAGTGATTTGTCCCCTGCTGAACTTCTGCCTTCAGAAGATTTCCTCTTCAAAGGAGCAGACGACAGAGATTTTGAAACTGACCGACCTAGGGCAAGTTTCAACCTTCTCTATTTCAAGGCCATGGTAGTTATCGACTGGCAGGAGCCACACTCAATGACTTTGTGCTCCTTACCGAGGCACCAGAGGCATATCCTGTGTGGATATGTGATTGACATCTTCGAGTCACAGTCTGCACAGCTCTTAAAACCTGTCTTACAATTAGATATACTCAGAAGAATTCAAGCAGAAAGAATCGCTGAGGCGAGTCGAACTATTCTGAGAGCGTGCAATGCATGCGGAAATACAGAACTGAGGCAACAGGTGCTGTGCATGCTACTTATTCCATCATCAACGTCACGTCTGAGCATTGGATACTGTCAAGGGCCATCAAACTAATGCCGCAAAACGCCCTCTGCTGTTGAAATATTTTGCTGAGACTGCAAGCAGGATATTGGTATATCAAAGATGAGGGAGAACATAATCCATTAGAAATCAACTTTGCTAATATATAAATACATGGGACTTTGAGGACATAGTTTACTATACGACAAAATAGCTCTATGGTGGTATAACAATATAAATCATAAATTTTAATTCTTAGGTCATGGAGATCTTACCTTTCGCGATTTTGATGTCCAGTGCAGTACGGATCAGTGCCATGAGGGTGGATGTGAAGTGCACAGTCATGTCTTCAGTCACTGGCATGTTCATCAGGACCAGCCTCTGCACGAGAAACATCGGGCGCCAAGAATATCGACACACATTGCCACAAGCAAGAGAAGCACACACAAACACACGCAACGTGTTCACACCACAGGCACAAAGAAGTGCAAGGACACCTGGCCCTCTCCTGCTGCACTCACCCCAAACTAAACACCTGCCCTTAACTGACCAGCCTTGGCTGAGGTACCCCAAAGAAAACTGTATTCCAAGGGCCCCTCAACTGTTCAGAGCTTGATTTTAACTGCTAGTCATGATGGCACGAGGTTTCTATTTCCTAAAAGAAATACACACAGATGGATCCATATTATCCATCATTGCTTTGAGTTCCCAGGCAAGAGGACCCAACCAAACTTTTTGAGTGGCAATATCAGATGTCCTCTGCAGGTATAACTGACTATCTTTAGTTCCTTAAGATAGACTAAATTCACATACTAGCCAAACCACTGCGGCGTGAGCACCTGCTCTCCACACAATCTAAGCCCTGAAGAGCTCCAGCTTGGTTGTATTCACTGTTGGCATTGAATGAGCCAATGGAAGCCATATCATCGACTCTCTGTGGTTTTCTATGGCATCACAGTGTGACTCAAATCAGAGCATGGAATTGGGTGGTGTTAGGCACAAGGTTGGTCAATTGCCTGGAACTTTCAATAGCACCGTAGGCAGTCACTCCATGCACCTCAAGCTGGTAGGGGTGAAATATATGCATCTGAAACAAGGAGATGCCCATACAATTTCACAACTGATGAGAGGGAGTCTAAACTGGGGGAGAGGCTACAAGTCCCACCACAAGGAAAACGTCTCGAATTCTCACAGTGATGTAGGGACTACAAGTGCCACACGAAAAGGGTGATGGGGGGTTTCAACTCCCACACAGAGAGGGGTTGTGATTCCTACATGATTGTGAGGCTGCAAATGTCAAACTAGGAGAAGGACTGTAAGTTTCAAACCAGTAGACAGCCTTTGAGTCACTCTCACTTGCGGGGGGTGCTGAGCCAAACAAAGGAATGCAAGCTATCAGTTCTAACTTGAGTGGGTGGTTGGTCCCACACTTAAAAGGACTCGGTGTCCTCCCCGAGGAGACAGGATGTTACCTCCACATTGGGGTGAGTGTTCCATCTCACACTGAATGAGAAGCGTTTCTTCCACTCAGGGAGAGGGTGCCTGAGTCTCAATCTGGGCCCTATCAATAACTTTCACAAGATTCCTTGGGCGGTGTACATGGAATGACTAAGAATCTATTTTGCCACAAGCTGTTGATGAATATATTTAAGAATTGTGGAAACATTTTACAGGTCCTACAATTCCTGTACACTCCCTGCACCATGCTCTGACATAGCCCCATCTTCATGTAAACCAACCCACTAGCCATCTTTTTCTTGCTCCGCCCTGAATACAAACGAAAGTTTCTACCTTGTACGCCACTTTTGAAGGACATCTCTTGCCAAGGCCTAGCGGCGGCGACATGAGAGTCAGCATGTCATACATGTCAGTGTAATGGATACGCCCACTGCGCAGGGAGTAGGGATCGGTGGGAGAATAATCAGCAGATGGATACAGGGAAAGGGGAGGAACATATGCAGACAGAGAGAGAGAGGGAGTATGAAGATAGAAGCATACCCAGGTGAACAAAACAAACCAAAAAGAAATCAAAAAAGTAACCAAACAGGAGAGAAGAAAAATAGACAAACAGAAAAGAAGAGGAGAGCCGTTACTGGGTGCAAGTCGGTCGGGGCACAACACACGACGCTGGTTTATACCTCACGCACAGCCGCGGAAGTGCCCAATGCCATTTAGGACACTTCCTACCACCATTTCCCAATGGACTCCTTAAGCCCAGAGATAGTATTACTTTCCTGGATATCCATTTCCCCAAACCCTGCTGTATAGGTCTTCCAGCGTTTGGGCTGTGTGAGCGTGGTATAAACTGGATACAGGGCCCCTATGCCATGACCGACTCAGAATACATTTCACTGCATGGGGAGATTTTAGCCACCTGTTCTGTAGCCCTTGCCCATTGAGATGCAACCCCCACATTCTTGCTGCCATGCAGTGAATTCTGGTCTATGGCTGGTTGGCCATGTATCTCCCTGGCTTCTATGCAGTGGAGAGGGCAGGTCTTGCATAGAAGCTGCAGAGCGGGGAACTCGTCAGTGGAAATGCCCAGTTGCTTCCACCTGGCTTTTGCGGAGTGCAGGTCACCCAGCATGCACCAGTGAAAAATAAAGAATGAAATAAGGAAACGTAAACAACTATTCCATGCTTGCGATAGAGAGCAAACAAAGAACTCCATGCACATTACCAACTCCCACCCTCCAGTCCTGTGCCCCACCCCTGCAGGAAAGCGCCACCATCATGCTGCCAGTGCGCAAATGACCAGGTCCGAGTTTAAAGAGGCAGCCACTTTCCCTGCTCTGCAAGAAGCTTCTATTGTCTCCTAGGCTTGTACGTACAACATGATCCTAACACTCTCCTGAATTCCCTTGTTGCGGTCGACAGCCCCCTGGCCCAAACTCATTTCAGAAGATTGTGCCTGCTCTCTACTGTTTCAGACTTGGTGACTAAACAGAGCCCCAGGATTACCTCATTGGGATTCCTCTTTCTCTTGCCACCTCCTTTTGCCACTGGTTCCTATTATCCTACTCTGTTGGGTACTCACCCTGTTCTCATTCCTCATATCTTTCCCACTAATTTGCAACACTTCGCAGTCGCTTGCTTTCCATCTTCTCTTCTGATTCTCACAAAGCTCTATTTAAGCTGCACTGCCACTCCTCTAGCACTCATCCTTTATATCTAGCAAGATAGAGTGCTGTGTTCAGAGCCTGACAGAAAATGCCAAATTGGCAATCTTCCCTTTGATGTACATTTATCAGGGTAATGTGCCACTGAGTACAGGTGAATGTACAAGACAGAAAGTGCTTACATTTCGCCTTTATTAGAGGGTCCCATTTTCTGGACACCAATTACTCTAAGCAATCAAAGTCCACTTGCCAGGCACAGCATTTCACCTTCTATCTTCTCTCTCTGCCTCCTTTCCTCTTACTTGGTCTGACAAGTTAGGTTTCATATTGTTGCCTTTATACAGAACCTCTGAGGCGTTTATCTCTGCACTGGCAAACCACGATGTTGTAATACGCACGGGCTCGTGCATAGGCAAACTGGTGGAATGTTGATGTACGCTCAGCAATCAACATTCCACAGTGGCCGTTGAGCGAGGGGAGCCGCAGCTAGAGGCTGCGGGGTCTCGCCAATAAAGAAAGATAAATACGATTACCTTTGTCGGTGTGATTGTGTCATTGGCGACGAGGACCGGATTTTGGACGAGACCCCGTCCCACGCGTGTGCGAACCGGCTGTCTGGCTCCCCATCGTCTAAGGCGCGGTCGGTGTGGACGCGGGCCGACCGGCGCTGGATCTTTTGGAGCTGCTGCTGCGGGCCTGAAGGCCGGGCGGGCGGCTGCCCTGTGAGGTGTGGAGGTCGAGGAACGGTCGTGTGCCCAGTCGGGGTGCGGCCGGTTTGCCGCCGGTTACCTGGATCGCTGGTATCTCGTGAAGCTGCTGAGGCGGGCCTGATCCGGGGCAGGGCAGGGCGGGCGGCTGCCCTGTGGAGGAGAGGAGGTTGAGGAGCTCCTCGGGTGCCCAGGCGGGGTGCTGTCGTGCTGCCGCCG
Organism: Ambystoma mexicanum; assembly: GCF_040938575.1. Taxonomy (NCBI): domain Eukaryota; kingdom Metazoa; phylum Chordata; class Amphibia; order Caudata; family Ambystomatidae; genus Ambystoma; species Ambystoma mexicanum. The sequence goes on from NC_090922.1 coordinate 822,873,299, forward strand.
GTTGCTTGGATCCGTTGGGGCTGTGCAGAGCGGGCGCTTACTCCGTGAGGAGCGGAGGACCAGGAACTGTTGCCGCCGGTTTGCCGTCGGCAGTTTGTGTGTTTCACCGGATCGGAGGCCGGTGCGCGAGCGCACGCTGTCCGCCGGCAGCTGGCCCTGCATTCGCTGTCCGCCGGCAGCTGGCCCCGCCCCCGGTGGCGTCCCTGCGTTGGCTGCCCAACGGGATTGGAGATCCAGGACGGGCCGTCATCACAGGCATCAGCAGGCATCAGCAGTCCTTCCGGCAGTTAGCTCCGCCCCGACAGCGTCTTCTCAGCTAACGAGGAGGGTACCATATCGTGGGATACATCATTGGTTGTGACTCACCCTGTGCCAGGACCTGGCTGTACTGCATATGCGTGGGGGTGCACGCTCACAAGGCTATAGGGGAAGATATTCGTGTGCGGTCATTCTGGTTGGGTTGTGACTTACCTGGTGCTGGCAAAATACATCATTGGTTGTGACTCACCCTGTGCCAGGACCTGGTTGTACTGCATATGCGTGGGGGTGCACGCTCACAAGGCTACAGTGGAAAATATCCGGGTGCGGTCACCTTGGTTGGTGTGGTGACCACTGACTCAAAGTGTCAGAGAGGACAATTCTCTGATTATAAGGGGCACTTAAAAGTTTGTATAGGTTATTTTGGTGGGCACAAGGTCTTGGGCAGTAAAGTCGGCCATGTTGCATACAGCAGCTAGGCCTCCACCAGCATTTCTGCCTAACCCAGGAGAGCCGGTTGCGCCTTGGGAGCAGTGGGTAGATGCCTTTAAGGTATATTTGCGGGCTGCTGGTGGGGCAAAGTTAAACGATGATGAAAAGGAGGCTGCTTTGCTTAATTGTATTGGTACTGAGGGCTTGAGAGTTTTTCGTCACCTGCCTGGAGAGAATGTAATGGTTCAAGGGGGAGGTGAAGGGGAAATGGTTGTAAGTGCCTATGAGACGGCTTTGAAGAAATTACAAGTACGTTTTGGAAAAAGAGTTAATGTGGTTTTAGAGCGGTATAAGTTTTTTTCTAGGGCACAAGGTTCTGCGGAAAGTATAGATTCATATGTTACTGCCTTACGTGCGCTCATGGCTACATGTGGGTTCCCGGGTAACGGTGAGGAACATATAAGGGATCAGATTATGATGAAAACGTCAAATCAAAAAATTAGAGAGAGTTTGTGGATTGAGAGCGATCCGTCACTGGATAAGGTTTTGGAGATTGCTAGAGCAATTGAAGCCTCCAAGGCGAGTGTACAAATTGTTACTGAAAGGGATGGAAATAGGGAGACGGTGCATGCGGTGGTGTCAAGGAGCAAGAAGGGTTTGGACAAAGGGGTTGTACAAGGGAATAGAGCACCTAAAAGTAAAGAGGCGTGCAAAAATTGTGGTTGGTCAAGTCATACAGTGGATTCGAAATCCTGTCCGGCTAGCAATGTAGAGTGCAGGAAATGTAAAAGGTTGGGCCATTTTGCACGAATGTGTAAAGGGCAGGTGGTCGCAAATGTAACTACAGAAGAGTTGACTATGGGCCTGGAGGGAGCATCAGGTGGGGGTCCCAAACAGACTGTCATATTACATGTGGAGGGTGGTGGGCGAAAGGGTCCATGGGTGTCGGTATTGGTGGACCAGCACCCTGTGGATATGCTGGTGGATTCTGGGTCACCTTATACCCTGGTGTCTCCGGAAGTGTATCAAGAGGTTTTGGGTAAACCGATCTCTACTTTGTTGGCTCCAGACATCAGACCGTATGCATATGGGCAAAGTTCCATTGACTTACTTGGTTATGATTGGTAAAATTTTTCATTCAAAGGAAGGCAAACCTTAGGTAAATTGTATGTGGCTCAAAAAGGGACAAGTGTGTTGGGTTGGGATGAGCAGGCTGTACTAAAAATACAAATTCATCCAGGTGAAAAAGAACCGGTTCTCAGTGTCAGGGAGGGAATGGAAGAGAAGGATGTAAGAGTTACCCCGACAGTGCTTATGAGTGAGTTTCCGGAAGTATTTTCTGACATCCTGGGTAAGCTTAGGGGCTTTACGCATCGCATTGTGTTGAAAAAGGGTGCAGTGCCTAGAGTTCATAAGGTGAGGGGGGTGCCAGTTTCAGTGAGGGAGGCATTTAAGGCGGAATTGTCTTAGTTGCAGTCGGCAGGAATAATAGAACCCATTGAGGCTTCGGAGTGGTTGTTTCCTGTGGTTTTAGTGAAGAAGAGTGACGGCAGCATCAGAATGTGTGTGGATCTCCGGGAATTAAATGCCAGCATATGGGTGGATCGGCATCCTTTGCCAAATATTAATGAGTTGCTGTTGAGGTTGGGTGAAGCTAAATATTTTTCAACTTTTGATTTGTCAACGGCGTATCACCAAATTGACCTGCATGTTGAATCGAGACCTCTTACTTCATTTGTGACTCCGCGTTCAGATTTTGTCGCATGCCTTTTGGTTTGGCTTCGGCAGTATTTCAGAGGCTGATGCATCAGTTGTTTGAAGGGGTGGTGGGTGTCAGCTACTTTCAAGATGACATTTTGGTTTGGGGCAGCAGCAGGGAGCAACATGATGCAAGGGTAAGGAAGGTCATGCAGATTCTTAAAGAGAGAGGTCTGACTGTAAAATTAACAAAGTGTCAAGTGGGGGTGGAGGAGGTCACATATTTGGGACACACTTTGAGCTCACGAGGTGTAAGTCCAAAAAGGGAGTTTGTACAAGTGTTGAGGGATACGCCAGCTCCGGTTAATAAGGATCAGCTAAGGGCTTTTCTGGGTCTTGCAGAGTATTATGTTAAATTTGTGTCAAATTACGCGGAAAAAACAGCGGCCATGAGAGCTCTTATGAGGAAGTGTGTAAGATTTGTATGGTCTGCGGAGTGTGCGGCAGAATTTGAGTTGGTTAAGAGGGAGGTGGAGAAGTCTCCATGTCTGAAATCATTTGACCCAAAAAATAGAACTGCGTTGACGGTGGATGCAAGTGAGGTGGGCCTAGGGGCAGTGCTAGAGCAATGCATTAATGGTGAATGGGTCCCGGTGGCCTTTGCTTCGAGGACCTTGAGAGATGTGGAAACCAGGTACTCTGTAATAGAGAAAGAGACTTTGGCAGTGCAGTGGGCTTCAAAACATTTCAGGACATTTGTGTGGGGCATACCCTATGTAGTCAGAACGGACCATAAACCGTTGATACGGGTATTTTCTTCCAAGGGAGTCATGGCAGTTTCCCCGAGGATTGCGAGGTGGACAGTACAGTTACAAGATTACAATTTTTCTTTGCAGTATGTTCCGGGGAAGTTTAATGTTGTTGCGGATTGTTTGTCCCGTTTGCCAGTTGTAGAGGAGGACAGTGAGGGGGGAGTAGTTAAGGAGGATGATTTGCAGGAGTGTCAGGTTGCTTTGGTCACTTCGGCTGTGGAGAAGTCGGTGTGGGATCAGGAGTCTGAGGATGACATTGAGTTAAAGTGGGTTAAGGAAGGTCTGGTGAAGGGGTGGCACACTGTGAAGGAGAGGCTGGAAGGGAAAGGTTATGTCCAGGTTCTCCAGGAATTAGCAGAGGGTCCCTGGGGTGTCTCTAGGGGTAGTAGATTGATACCCCCGATACGTTTGAGGGGGAGAATGGTGGAATTGGCACATGAAGGTCATTTGGGCCGATCATTGACTAAAAGGAGATTGAGAGAGGAGTATTGGTGGCCGTCAATGGACAAGGATGTGGAATAGGTGGTGAAAGAGTGTCTAGCGTGTTCTGTCAGTGATAAGAGTAAGGTACTGCATCCACAACCGGTGCATCCTGTTGAGGTTCCAGAGCAGGTATGGTCGAAATTGGCTTTGGACATTATGGGTCCGTTTGACTGTTTAGAGCCTGAGTCCAGATACATGTTGGTGTTGGTGGATTATACATCCAGGTGGATTGAGGTGGCGGCGTGTTCAGATGTTACGACCAATACCGTAATTGATTTTCTGAGGAAAGTGTTTGATCGTGAGGGTTTATTGGCAAGTTTAGTTACGGATAATGGTGTGCAGTTCACTTCTAGAGCCATGAGAGAATTCTTGGAAAAGCATGCCATTTCGCACTATAGGACAGCTCTGTACAATCCTTCGGCAAATGGTCTGGTTGAAAGGGCCAATGGCACGATTAAGTCAGCCATACAATTGGCTTTGGCCAATGGTTTGAACTGGCAAGAAGTTGTGACACAATACCTGGCTGCATATAGGAGAACTCCTGCCGTGCTTACGGGAAGATCTCCATTTGAACTGATGAGGGGCAGGAAGGCAGGTACAAGGTTGAGAACCCTGGCTATGGGAGGTGGTGGCTCATGCGATATGGATTTGCAAGCAATACATCGCAGCATTTTAGAGCGCCAGCAAACTATGGGGTCCTCACAAATGAGTAGGAAGGAGTTGAATGTAAAGCCTGGGGATCAGGTGTACATAAAGAATCCTAGGCTAGCTCATAAAGGGTACAGCACTTTTATGCCCTCGAGGAAGGTTGTTAAAGTTGGAAAAGGGCATGTGCACTTGGAGGATGGCTCTGTTTGGAGTAAGAGGCGTGTGGTGGTGGATGGATGCAGACGTGTGGACAGGGATGGTGTGGAATGTGAGGAGGAATTACAGGAAACAGCGATGGATTATAATCCTGTGGTGTCACAACCCATTGGGAATGAACAGCTGGAGGGGGTACCAATCCTAGGTCCTGTTGATCCACAGGTCAATGTGGAATTTCAGAATGCTATGGCTCAGCAACCTGATCCAGTTCAACAAAGGGATCGTGTGGGTAGGAGCTGTGGACGTCCCATAAGATTTAGGGATTATGTTTGTTAAGAGTGAAGTACATTTAATATTATTCATGCTACTTGTATGGATATAACTGTTAAAGTAAGTTGAATTTATGACATGTCATGTGATGTTGTTTCATTTTCCATTGTTGAAAAAAAAAAAAAGAATTTTGTGCCAACATTTTTATCCAAGGGAAGAGGATATGTTGTAATACGCACGGGCTCGTGCATAGGCACACTGGTGGAATGTTGATGTACGCTCAGCAATCAACATTCCACAGTGGCCGTTGAGCGAGGGGAGCCGCAGCTAGAGGCTGCGGGGTCTCGCCAATAAAGAAAGATAAATACGATTACCTTTGTCGGTGTGATTGTGTCACACGACTCACAAGGGAGTGGCCTATATCAGACCTTCTTCCACAAAGTAAATTGTCTTAACTCTAAGGGAGGAGCCTACTGACCTAAGTCATGGCAGGTGACATGCTTGCAGGCAAATGGGGTGCCGGCACTCTGGCTTGCGGGCTGATGAACACATTGTAGGGTAGTGGTCTTAGGGCATGCAGAACTGTTGTATTTGGACAGTGGGTGAAGTGGTCCATTGATCCGTAGGGCATTGGTTGGCAGACATTCAGGACATGTTATCAGTAGCCTGCTAACACACAGGAATCTAACTAACCGATAAACAGGAGAGGGGTTCACGACAAGCGGGCAAGAGGAAATGGACAAGCAATGACATGTCTTTGCTTCATCGATATGCACTAAAACATTCCACTGAGCAGCTCATGACCATGCAAAGAAGTGCCCTACTAACATGCAAGGAAGTAGTCCATCAGCGGACAGGGAAAAATGTACCGATATATAGGGAAGAAAGCCACCGGTATAGAGGGGGGCAACCAACTGGTATGCAGGGGAGTGGCCTGCTGATATGCAGGAGAACAGCCAACAACAATCTGCAGAGCAATGTGCAGATATACAGAGGAGCCTGACCCAAAGTCGCAGGAATGGCCCACCGATATTCAGGGGAATGCCGCCTAGCTTGCAATCGCTGACTTGACAAGAAGCAGTGTATCTACATGTAGGTGAGTGGCCTACTGATGTGGCAGGGACTATCCCAGCAACATACAGTACAAGGAGGCAACCCGCTGACATGCATGTGAGTAGTGGGCTGACATGCAGTTAGGGAAATGGCAGCATGCAGAGCTCAGGAAATCTGACATGCAGGGAAGTGGCTTGCTGACCTGTAGGGAAGTGTTTTAGTGACATGTATGGTATGGGACATTGGAAATACATGGGAGTGCCTGCTTACATACAGGGCAATAGCCTGTAGAAATGGACATGGATATGACTGTCAAAAGCTTTGAGATACACAAGAAGCGCTTTTAGGAGGAAAAGACATTCACCTGTAACTGAGCGTACTTACCCATCATGGGCATCGTCTATTTTTTTTTAACCTTTTAAATACTTCTCATGGGCCAGGAGGATATAGGTTTTGAATATAACATAATTAAAAGCAACCTTTTTCCTTTATGTAAGACAAGGCCCTGACAGAAAAACAGACTGTAGTTGATTGGAAGCGAATGTCCCAATGACCAGTAGACATCTCAGTTCTAATTTCGAGCTAGTTAGTTGGACTCACACCCTTTTCTGGGAAGGAGGTCCGGGACTGTAGGGGAGTAAGTTAGTACTATAAGAAAGATACAACCAGCACAAACCTACGATTATAAGTAAATAAGGTTTCCTTCCCCACTGCGAGACTGACCTGCTGGCCAGCTGGAAATTCAGAGTGGGCTGTTGGATGTATTGGTTGCCTGACTTGATTAAATTTAAATTAATGATATGGCAATCAGTTTAATTTGGATTCAGATGAGTAGTCCAGATTGTGTACTGCTTGGCGTATCCACCAGCCTCATGTCTACCCTTGTTCTGGAGCTGCTGGCCAGGCCCCATCGTCCCTTACTCACTGCAGGAGGACTGGCAAGCTTTGGTAAGAGCTCAGAGTACTATTTGTCACGGAATCCCTACATTTTCTCTATCCCCAGACTTCAGATTATCTTCCTATTGGCTTGAGGTGGGGGAAAAGAGTGTGACTACAAGTTCAGTACTCGTTTAACCCAAGAAGTTGAGTCAGCAGCAGGCCCAGCCAATACGCAGCACAACAAGCGGCAGGAAACAGGAGAAATACGAGTGTGATTGCCCTTCTACTTGGCAGGAGGCACACATCAAACTCCATAAATCCTACCTCCAGCACCAATCTCCTTGCCCAAAAAGTTTTAGCAAGAGCTACAGCTCGCCACTGCATGGGTCTGAAGCTCCAATAGGTCAGTGGTTGGATGTGTCGGGGTTAAGCATATGTCGCCTTCCCCTACCTAAAGACCCTGAGTCGCACAGGGTTATGTCCAAGGTAGCCTCATGTAAATTTCAGGTTACACATTCCACACCTGATTCACACACGTCTATTACTTATACGCTTTTCAATTTATTATTCAAAAAATGAGTATAAAAACAACACCTAAAAAATGTAAAAACAAACTGTGCTAGTCACTTACAATCTGACTGGTGAAGGTTCACCAGGCCTTTCAGAATGTCAATGACCATAGTGAAAGGTAACAGGAAAGGACAGTATATCTTACTGTGAGTGCGTACATATGTGTTTACACGGAAGAGTCAAAATATATTGTAGTCTCCCAACTTCTGATGTGTACCTCAAAGGTTTTTGACCAGAGTGAATAATCTAATATTGTTTTTTTATTTTATTAATCACTCTGTTGAAATAACTTGCATTGGTATAGGATAGCTGCGGGTTATTTAATACACACCAGCTATAGGATATGCCAGTCGCACTGCAGAAATGAATCACCCGGGTCTAGGATCAGTGCCATGAGACTTGAGCATGTATGTAACCAGACCATGCTCACGAGTAGCCCCGGCACACAAGTATCAGCACGTAGGCAGTCCTGGAACCTTGAGCACCCCTTTCCCCAAAAACACGGATCTATGTGATTACTGCACCCCGTTTACTGTGACCCCCGCAAATGCAGACTTTTTTTTCGACCCCCTTTTTAACCGTTATATATGTGGGGGGAGACCCCTGCAGCCCCCTCCTCATCCTTTATATAATGTTCCCATCCCCTCACACATATATATGGGCAGAAAAGGGTGTCGAAATAAAAACAAATAGGCATTTTCGGGAGTCACAGTAAATGGGGTGCAATAATTGTATAATCCCAAAAGCACAAAGGTCACATCTCGTACATAAACAGTTCCTTGGCATACATCATACTCTGACACAGTAGCAGCCCAGGCAAATGAGCTGATCTAGTATAAAGGCAACCACCCCCCCACATGGAGCAGCCCTAGTAAATGTGCCTGTCCTGCTTACCCCTGTCTTCATATGTCTGGTCCTTTATTGGGCCCTTCTTTTTGGTGGACAGCCTGGTGGCTCTGGAACCGGGTCCTTGCCACTTACCAGTGTCTCAGGTTAGGAACTTGGGGTGAATTTTTTCTGAATATCTATCACCTTCACCCCATGTTAGTGCCATTTGTAAATCAGGCAATTTTTAACACTGGAAGGTTCTGCCCCTCCTCCCAGAGCATATCCGCCCGCTGGTGGTATCCTCTCTTAACTTGAGTCGCTTAGACTATTGTAACTCCCTACTCCTGGCTCAACCGATTTACCTTTTGCATCATCTTCAATTACTGCAAAATTCTGCGGCTCGTTTGGCCACTAATACCACTTATGGGGCCCATATTACCCCGGTTCTGCAGACCTCCACTGGCTGCCGGTACAAAAACGGATTTGGTTTAAGTCCCTTTGCATTGTCCATCGGGCCTATTATGGCCAGGGAGCCTAATACCTGCAGGAGAAATTCCGTTCCTATTTCCCGGCCCGCCCTCTTACATCCAGTGAAGCTTGTCTGCTGATTGTCCCTCATGTTCGCCTTGCGCGAATGGGTGGCCGCTCGTTTTCTGTGGTAGCTGCCAGGGCGTGGAACACCCTCCTGCTTGCCTTTCGGGCTACTGAAAATCATCGCAAGTTTTGGAAACTCTTGAAGACCCACTTGTTTTAGCCGTTCTTTCATCCTGTGGTATCCTTTAGCACCATGATGCCTTTTCTGGCGACTGTGCGCTTAATGAAAACTATAACATAACCACTGCAACCCTTGCCATGTGAGCATCATTCACACGTGTATCTCTGAAATATAGGCCATTGTATGGCACAGGTACACTCCAAGTGTATGCACGTCCATGCGGGCATTTTCATTCATCATGCCACTTTGGAGATGCCTGGTAGATTAGCAGATCTGGCTCGTGGGCAGCCTTAGCACACTAAACACAAGCATGCAAATGCTGCAATTGCAAGTGTGTTTTATTTTCTGGGTTGTTATTCTGAGCGAATATTATGTAGCACAGACACAGTGCTCGGAAGGAGATATTTTGGCACAATGTTTAAAGCGGAAGTTGTTTTTCCCAGGTCATGACTTGTTGACTTATGTCGATCTTTCATTTGAGGCACAGAAGCAGAAAGGCACTATTCTTTTAGTTGCACAACGGTGTCTCTGCTCTAGCATTTCCAGTGAACACACAATGGGCCTCATTCCGAGTGGGGTGGTAAGGGATAACGGGCACCGGTAAGGAGACCGGTGCCGGTAATCCCTTACCGCCCTACTACGAGTTCCCTTAGCGGGTCCCTCCTTTAACGCCTGGTCTGAGCAGGCGTTATGGACGGGACCCGTTAAGGGAAATCAGAACCAATAACGGTAGCGCAAATTGCGGTACCGTTATTAGCTACTTCCCCCTTCCCATTGAGCCCTATGGGGGCTCAAATGGGAATGGGGAATGTTTTTTTCAATGGGGACATACCGGTCCCGCAAAGGTCGGACTACACCGGTAAGTTCCCATTGAACGAGACCGGTGCCGGTACCGTTATTGGAGGCAGTCATGGCACAAATAGCGCCATGACTACCTCCAATCTCGGAATAACCAGGTTACTCACCGTAGTGACCACCTTACTCCAAGTCCATAGTCCCCTTTCCTCCATACTTATGGGACATCTCTCCGTCCTGTGGGACGGGACCGGAGCAATTTGTAAAAAGCATTAAAACATTTTTTTCAAAAATGTGTCCTTCCTCTCTTTCTTGCACAGGGCCCGGCACGCGGCCGTAACCCCGCCCACCTTGGCTCCGCCTCGTGCATCGCCCATCAGTCCTTTTCTATCACCAGGTCAAAGACCTATTAGCAATAACAGAGGAACCTTATTAGAGGGGACGGCGGGCGGGCGTATGGAGGAAAGGGGACTATGGACTAGGAGTAAGCTGGTCACTACGGTGAGTAACCTGGTTATACTCCTACGTCCCGTCCCCTTTCCTCCATACTTATGGGAGATTCCCAAGCACTGCTAACAGGAACTACGGGTGGATGGAAATACCCATTACTGAAAAAGGTTCTTCAGCACAGCCTGACCAAACTGAGCATCAGCTCTTGAGCTCATGTCAAGACAATAATGCTTACAAAAAGCAGATGGAGAGGCCCAAGTAACTGCCCTAGCAATGGACTCCCAGGGGACATATTTCTGAAAAGCAACTGTGGCTGCTTTGCCCCGCATAAGGTGTGCATGAATACCTTTAGGAGGTTTCAGCCCTTGGACGGTGAAAGACTCCGTAATGCAGGCGGCGATCCACCGGCAAATAGTCGCTTTAGACGCCTGCTTACCCTGAGGGTTACCAAAAGTCACAAATAGTTGAGAAGAACTCCTAAGCTCGGATGTTCTGTCCAGATAGAACTTAAGAGCCCTTCTGACATCGAGACAATGCAGAACCCTTTCTGCCTCTGTGGTAGGGTTCGGAAAAAAGACCGGAAGGGAGATTGACTGGTCCAGATGGAATTCAGTCACCACCTTCGGCAGGAAAGCAGGATTCGTCCGTAGGACTACCTTATCCTTGTGAAAGACCAAGAAGGGATGCTCCACCGACAAGGCCTGGAGCTCACTCACCCACCTTGCTGACGTAACGGCGACCAAAAAGGACACTTTCCAGGATAGGCACTTGAAGTCCACCGTGGCCATGGGTTCAAAAGGCTTATGGCACAATGCCGTGAGGACTACATTTAGATCCCACGGCGGGTGCGGAGTACGAACTGGAGGCTAGAAGCGTGTCAAGCCTGCAAAATGCCTCTTAACCACTGGATTACACAAAGAGTAAGAACATTGGTCCGTAGAAAGATAAGCAGAGACCTCTGAAAGGTAAGTCCTGCATGACAGAACGTGAACACCCGACTCTGCTAGGAAGGATACGAAGGACAGCACCGTGTCAACCGTAGCCTCCCTTGGGTCCAACCACTTTCCCAAACACCAATGACAGAACCTGAGCTATTTACTTCTGTATTGGGACCTAGTTGAGGGTTTCCTGGCTGCCTGGAGAATATGCATGTTATCCGCAGACAAGTTAAGATGTTCTAAAGACTTGAACTCAGGCACCATGCCGCCAAGCTGAGCGATTGTGGGGAGGGGTGCCACAGCTGCTGTTCCCCTTGATGAAGAAGATCGGGAGTCACTGGTAACCTGATCGGCGGACACATCGACAGGTGTTGAAGTTCTGAGAACCAAAACCTGGCCGGCCACCACGGGCTATGAGTAGGAGGGAACAGTTCACTGAGTTGTTCATCTTCCAAATTGCCCGATGGACTAGAGGCAGCGGCGGGAAGGCGTAAGCTCTCATGTTGTGCCATGGAATCTCGAGAGCATCCCCCAGAGAGGAGGCTCCCAGCCCCCCTCTGGAGGCATACTGAGGAAGCTTCTTGTTTGCCACTGTAGAGAAGAGGTCCACCTCCGGTGTGCCCCAATGCAAGAAAATCCATGAGAGGACCTCCGCCTTCAACTCCCACTCGTAGCTGACCACTGTCCGCCGGCTGAGGGCATACGCTGTGACATTCAGCTGGCCAGGGATGTGCACTGCAAGCAGCCAAACACCATGAAGCACGGCCCACTCCCAAATCTGGATGAACAGGTCCACGAGGGGGGGAGACTTGGTTCCCCCTTGTTTGTTGATGTAATACATCAACACCACATTGTCCGTGCGTATGCGGACCACCTTGTTGGCAATGATCGGTCTGAATGCCCTGAGTGCTAGAAAGATCGCCAGAAGCTCTAGATGATTTATGTGGAGGAGCTTGTCCTGAGGCAACCAGAGATCCGAGACCTGAAAAAGATCTAACGTCGCACCCCACCGAAGGAGGGAGGAGTCCGTCATGATCGTCAACGTAGGGACAGGGTCCTAAAACCCCACACCTACTTACAGGTTGCTGAGAGATGACTACCACTCCAGGTCCACTCTCATGGAAGCCGGAATCATTATCAACTCGGAATCCAGGTCCACAGCCTGACGCCAAGAACTCCGAAGAGCCATTTGGGTCCGCCTCATTTTGAGACGAGCAAGAGGAAGAGCCAACACACACGAGGCCATGAGGCCCAGAAGCCTCTGGAACCACGAGGCCGACATGCTCTCAGACTGCGCAAACATCTGACACGTGGCTAACAGATCTGCATGCTGTCCCCGGTCAGGTACACTTTGCAGTCGATCGTGTTCCAGCGAAAACCCAGGAAAATCAAGTCCTGCGAGACCGTCATGGAAGATTTCCGCCAGTTCACTGACAGCCCAAGATGGAACAGGAGCTGAAGGAGAGACTGAAGATTGCCCGCTGCTTTCAATGGACAAGGGCTGCGTAAGAGCCAATCGTCCAAATACGGATACACATGGATACCCTGCAGACGAAGATAGGCCGCAATCACCGACATCATCTTCATGAAGACACGCGGCACCGAGCTGAGGCCAAAAGGAAGCACTCAATACTGGAAGTGCTCCTCTCCCAAAGAGAAACAGAGATATCTCCTGTGTGGATTCCAAATCAGGATATGCATGTACGCATCCTGAAGATCCACCACACTGAGCCAATCGCCCATCTGCAAGGAGGACCGTATCTGGCTGGGCGTGATCATCTTGAATTTCTCTTGGGGTAGGAAAAGATTGAACTGGGAAAGGTCTAGGATGGTGTGCAGGCCAGCCTGGTTGGGTTTGGACACTGAAACAGCTGGGAGTAGAAGCCCTCCCCTCGCTCCCCGAGGGGAACGGGTTCCACAGCTCTGAGGTCCTGAAGTTTCTGAACCTTGGCTTTGAGGGAGGGGGCGAGCCCGACAGCTGAAAAGGAGGGTTGAGGGGTGGGATAGGGGGTAGGGGTAAGCGGAAGCCCGCCCGAGCGACTGACAAGACCTATCTGTCTTCGGTGATGGTCTGCCACGCCTCCCAATGAGACGCAATGCGTCCTCCCACCGGGGTCTCGTGCGAGCACGGAGAACCATCATTTAGTAGGGTTTTCGGTGGTGTTACCACCTGAACCTGAGGAGGAGGCTGAGGAGCGGGAGAAAAACCAAGTCCGTTGTTGCCTACGGCCGTTATTCCCCAAAGGGGTATCCACTCTGAGAGATTTCTGGTCGGGAAGCCCCTAAAGACAGAGGAGGGTCGACTTTGGGACAACGGTCTCTGGGTTTTGAAAGGGGTCTTAACCAGGACCGACAAGGATTTAGCTGTCTGAGTGCTATCCTTCGTCTTGGTGAGCTCTACATTCGTTGTAGAATGAAAGAGCTCCTTACCATCGAACGGAAGGTCCAACACCTTGTCCTGAACTTCTTTTGAGAATTTAGTGGCATGCAGCCACGCCTGCCGTGAGGTATCAACCCCAAACATAAGGCCCCGAGCCGAGGTGTCTACGTGATGAGCCGCAGCCTCCCGGAGATCCTGGGCCAAGACCCTGGCATCAGATAAACCACCCTTAAAGTCCTCCAACTTCTCAACCGGGATAAATTCATCAAACTCCGACAGACCTTTCCACATCCGCATATTAGTCCCCGCTAACACCAGTTCGGCATTGGCCTGCCTGAGCTGCAAGGCCGAGTTGGCAAAGATTTTCCTCCCAAGGGAGTCAAGGAGCTTGTCCTCCTTTCCCAGAACCTGCGTAGCAGTCGTGGAAGAGGATGCTGCAGGCCTGGACTGCAAAGTGGCCGCAGCCACCACTGTGGAGGAGGGGGGCGGACAAGATGACAGGGCCACCTCTTCCGAAGAATGCAGCCTGTATCTCGCGTCAATTTTCTTATTGACGAAAAGTGCAGAGTGTGGCTTTTCCCATACCCTGCGGACCTCGGCCAGAACGTCTTTCTGCAAGAACAGGCCGGTATGCTCCAAAGGAGGCAGGGTGAACGCCCCAGAAAGCACGCCCTCCCGCGGAGCAGGTGCCTCGGGCACCGGAACATCTGAGAAGCACATCATGTCCAGTACCCGGTCATGAAAAGCTCTAATAGAGCGGGGCAGATCCTCCTTGTCCTGATCGCCTAGCACGTCATCCGACAGGTCAGGATCCTGCTGAGCCATGTCGGGCGCTGCCTTGTCCACGGGCGACAATGGGGGCAAAGGCGGAAGAGTCGGGGAAGGCACCGTAGGCAAGGGAGGCACCGGCGGAACCACCGGAGGAACGGGTGTGGCCCGAGGCGCGGGCAGACATATCACCCTAAAAAGCCCTTTGAAATATTCCCTCATCGGGCGGTACGCATGAGCGTTTGAAATTTCCTGAAAAAGGCATCCTCCGGGGACTGCTTTGGAACCTGAGGAGGCCTCTCATGAGGTGGACAAGTCCAGAGACATAACAGGGACGGGTGCCAAACTGGCCCCTCCACCGACGTGTCCACGTAAATCAAAGGCGCTGACCCCGCAGGCAACGAAACATTGTGCGGAAGAGGCATCCGGGCGTTCCAATCATAAACTGGCCGATAAGGATGTGCACAAGGGACTCTATGTTCACCCAAGGAATCAAGCCCTACACCTGAGGCCGATGGCGTAGTTGTAGGGATAGCACCCAAAATGGCCGCCGCGGTCGTGGCGGGAACGGGCGCCATTTTGTCATCGTCTGAGGGGAACTGCGGCACATGAGGAAGTGAGGCAGGGGTCCCCATCGATGGATCAGGGGTCTTAACTTTAGCCTTAACATAAGGAACCTCGGCAGAGCTGGTACTATGAGGCCTGGAATGTTTCTGCGACATACCAACCGCCAAATTAGCCTTCCCAGGAAGGACCTCGGCACTACCGGTAAAAGAAGAACTTTCCTTCTTTGCCCCCTCAACAGATCTGGTGTCGCCGCAAGAGCGGGAACAGTGAGAAACAGCCTTCACCGGCAAGGCCTTGATAGGCCTCTCAGAAATGTTGGTAGCTTTAGCCTCTGAAAGAGGGACCTTGGACCCACGTCCGGTGACAGCCTTATCTGCGCGGGCCTCGAACATCCGCTCGGTGACAGCAAGCCCCACCAAGGCCTCAGGGCGCACCCCGGTCTTATTTTGAGGGAAGCCGACAGAGAGGCCTCAGAGCGAGCTCCGGTATCCCACAATTCAGTAGAACTGGGTCTACAAACAGCCCCCACAGGAGGGGCCTCGGAGCGTGCTCCGGTATCCACAGGCCCCTTACGGAGACCCTCGGAGAAAACTCTGGTACAATTATTAGGCCCAACAGGCACCTCAGGGCGAACTCCGGTGATAGAGCGATCAACGTTCCTCCCGTCCCGAGAGGAACCTGGAAAGGTATCCCCCGGCCGGGGTGCTCTGAAAAGTAAAGAACTTACCGGGCGTTGTTTCTTTTCATCGATGAACGCCTGTAAATGCGAAGGAGTAGTTTGTCGGAACACCTCCTCCCACCGCTCCAACTGACGTTGAAGTGCCCGGACCGAAAGGGAGTCGCAGTAAAAACAGGAGTCCCAACGGTGAACCGGACCCAAAAACTCTAAGCAAAGAGGAGGGGGATCTGCCCTCGCGATACGACGGTGGCACCATGAACAATCTGGAAAGTCTAGTTTGAACGACATAGACAGACTAGTACACGATCGCTAGCGAGAGCCAGAGAGGAAAAAAGGGAAGAAAATCTTCCGAGGATGCAAGTGCGTCCAGTCCCGAACGAGCAGAGAAAAGGACTGATGGGCGATGCAGAGCCAAGGTGGGAGGGGTTACGGCCGCGTGCCGGGCCCCGCGCAAGAAAGAGAGGAAGGACACATTTTTGAAAAAAATGTTTGAATGCTTTTTATAAAGTGCTCCGATCCCGTCCCACAGGACGGAGAGATGTCCCATAAGTATGGAGGAAAGGGGACGGGACGTAGGAGTATGAGGCCCAATGTTTTGATGGGAAACCCAGCCTATTTTCAATAAATCAGAAGGCATGCTCCCGGATATTCAGACTGGGCCCGAAGTAGGGGATGTTTTAAAACTGAAATATTAAATAAAATGTGCTGCAAAATATAGCGATTTCCCTGTATTTGACGTTTCTTGGGGAAGATCCTTGCAAAATCCCAATTAAACAGCTGAGTTAATTTGTTCAGTGCAATATGAGTCAGGTATAACAAACTTCTCAAAGGATGAATTTGTTTCTGAGCTCGGACCTCTTCACCGGAAGTCTTGCTTCTGGAGTGCCGTAAATACCTACTGAAATGTTTTCCTTTAACAAAACTGTTCACCATTCTGAGACCTAGCGTGGGCATTAGGCCTGCTGATGGTCCCTTTACAGGGAATGCCAGGTCTTTTTATTTATCTATCCAGCCAGACGAACCTCCCTCCGGTGGATACTGAATACCGTGACCCCATATATGTTTTAGTAGAACCCAGAGATTTCGGGCCATTCCTTACAACTAAGAGGGCGATCTACAGTCTTCCCTCCCTCTGTCATACTTTCTTGGGGTAAGAAAGTCTCCAGAGGTAGGCATGGCTGGCCTGCATGGCAATAGGGTATTGGCGGATGGGCCTGCCTGTTTGGCAAGTGTGTGGGACACATTTGGTCCAAATGGACCAGTTCATTGAGTTAATGAGTTGTTCATCTGGCCCTTGGATCAATTGCATTGACCAAATGTGAAATAAAAAAAAAAAACTATTTGCCATAACGTTTGCCCTGCGGTATTATTCAAACAGTTGGTGGCAAAAAAGTATGAAAAGAGATTCACTTTGTGGGAAAGTTGTATAATAATGGTGCTCAGAACTATTTTTTCACAATCTGACCCTGCCTGGAGCTTTGAAACTCAAAGTGAAACTAATGTTGTAAGATATCTCTTGCAGTGCTGCTGCCAATGCATTTGCTATCTTTGCTATCAGGTCAGATGTGAAGACACCTGCAAAGCTAGATCTGCTAAACAAAATCCTTATTCATCTTTGGTAACAGGAGGTAAAATACATGCTCCTTTTCTCTGCAGATTCTTTACGCTTTGAAATATTCCTTGCAACTAAATTCAGAATCCTCAAATTGGAATTCTCCTCCATTCCTGTGCTCCCCACAAGCACATTTTGGATAACTGTGAAATCCAGTCAAACAGACTATACAAGTTACTAATTTTTCGAACATCTAAGACAAAGGAGGGGCAATGGTCATTCTAGAATTTCTTAAGTGGCAGCACAGTTTGGTAGATTCCTAGGTCAACATATCTGCAGATAGTGCATTATTCCCATGTGAAAGACCTCAAGACAACCAGCAAAATGCTTAAGGCACTGTTTGGGCAATTTTTGTCAAGATAAATCAACTGCAAGGGGAATAGCAACCACAAGAGTAAGTCGCTCACTGCCTGTAACAATAATTCTGTTTTTCCCAATGTGTCTGAAAGTATCTAAGGATCTTAGGAACCGAGGTGGCATTGCCATTTGTACCCAGCGGTAACATCACTTCCAGCCGTGGCCATGCAAGCCAACTCTGCATCCTGGGATATAAACGGCACCCCCAGCCAAGGCTGTACAATTAGTTTCCTTAACATTTGAATAAACAAGAATTTGTATATCCAATACTATGATCTGCAAATCCAAAGAGAGGCTGAATAACTTCAATTGCGTATAGCGCCTCATCAGCACACCCGCCTTTATGAATCTAGTTCTCGTATACGCTACATCTAATCCTACTTGGATTATCTGCTTTGAGTAGTGGTAAATATTTTGCAGGCACTTTTGGAATATGGCCTGACCGTTTCTACAGATTCCTGAAAGGCATACTCTTATGTTGGCTTTTTTCTGGCTAAATTAATTTGTCTTAGTACCAAAGATACTAACGCATATTTTTATTGGTAATAGCATCTTGTCAAACGCTCCATCAGGAAGTACCGTAGGAATGATTGTAAGCCTTCCGCTCACATTGGCCACATACCAAACTTTCGAGCTGGGAACCGAATAATTCCACAAGTAGATCCACCTGTAGCTGACCTATGTTTAATCGAAACTGTTAGAGAATTCTCCCAAATGTCGAGCATTCACTGCTTAAGTGTGTCTGTAAAAGTAACAAGGCACCTTCAAAGCTAGACCCACTTAAGTAAAATACTAGCCAGTGTGTACTCATATTTAACAGCATCCCATATAGGAACCTTATAAACAGCAATATATGTGTTGCATAATCCCAAACATGAGTTATCAACACACTCTTATTGAACAGAAGTTCAAATAAAGCGACAAAACCATTAGAATCGTTCAAACTCTGAACAGTTAGTTGGTTAATTTTTAAGCAGAGCATATTTTTTCTTGCCATACTTTACTCCTTATCCTGAGATCCTGAGAATGACTTCAGTCACGCAAGTAAACTTTAGCAAGTCTATTTATGTATGCCACAAGCAATACGACCGTGTTATCAGAGTCCCATAGATGCTGCACTCTGAGTCTATGTGTCACACCATGATTAACACATTTTGTTTTGACGAGTTTGTGGAATTGCAAATCGATTTTTCCGGAGTACGTTCTAAAGGTTTTTGAATCTTCTTTGTTCAGTTATGAGCTATTTATAAAGCATACATGACTTTAGCATGATCTCTTGCTGCTATTTGGGGAATGCGGAGCATACATGATCGAAACAATGAGTTGTCACTATCAAGTTACTGCATTCACTTATTGGCAATGACGCAGCAAGAGGATTTGTTGTCATTTGGTCCTTTTGTTGAATAAACTTGGCTATTACCTCACTCTTAAATAATGACAAATCTTTCCCTGCCTAATGGGATTGAGCTCTTTCTATGCACTAGCAAAAAATGTTCAGACATGCAAAGTTATTTAGAAACCTGCTCTGCTAGGGACTCAGGCACATAGACAGCCAGTGGCAGTGAAGGAAACAAAGACGTTTGTCTTTCTTTTTTCAGAAAATTGTGTTACTTGGAAGAGATGAACTCACTCTCAGATTCAATCTTTCTATTCTTTCTAGGAGGAAGTCCTACTGTATCACTGAGGTTCACTGAGGTTCACTGAGCCCCTAACTATTCACTGCATAAAGGGGGCAGGCCTGTCAAACTCACAAGGGAATTGCACTCATTTTATTTTGGTGGCCCTTAATTTAAGGCAAACACAATTTCTAATCCCCTGAATCAATGGCCTCCACCATTAAATAGCAACATGCCTCGCAATCACAACTGTCAGCAAGAGTCGCCAAATTCCACAGAGAGCAATCATGGGAATCTGTACCAGACATGACCAGCATGACCTGACAATAATTGCTATCATAATTATGAACCCAGAAAGTGGTCTGCTGAAAGAGCCCCCTGCAAAATACGTATTCCTGTGCATTCCCTTTCAGAAACCATTCACTATTATGTAGGCAACATGCCTTCTGCATGGCAAAGGCACAGAGGAACATTAACATGACCACATGGTGCTGTTATATATACTCACTTGTCGACACATCTCCTCAGCACCCTGTCATCCTGTGACATATGTAGGCATATATGCAGGCAATGTGAAGGCAGGAACAACGTCCTGGGGTCCTGTGAAAACCCTTCCTTCTTCCCTGGGCATCTGAAAGGTTGAACTTGGGACCCTTTTTCGAATGAAGCCAAGTGAAATATCTGAAGTGCTCGCTGGGCCAGGGCTCTGGTTACTAGATCTGCTCACATTCAGATCACCTGACAGGTTATGAGCTATTGCTCTTTGGTGGGCATTGTATGAAGTCTTTAAATGCGTCCTCCAGAACCTCACCATACGTGTGCAAAATTAAAGTATAACTTGGAGCATACAATAGCCATAAAGTAGCACATGCTTGCTTACCTAGCAATGGCAAGCTGTGGCTATCCATTTTAGTAGGGGCACCAAAAAGCAGTGTTCCTCTTGAATGCTGACAGATTTACAGAATCTGCTGGTGGATACAAAGTATCAGGAAAATGAACTTCTTTAGGGCGTCCCCCATTGGCCTGGGACTTCAGGTGAAAGGCCATGTTGAGGCTGAATATAGGTAGAAGGATATCCAGGTTCCAATAATATTATGCTATTGCGCTCTTGTTACCTATAGCATTTATATAGTCCCAAATATTGATTAGGTCTACAGACAGGAACTTACACAGATGTTAAATTGTTTGTAAGTTCTAAGATTCTTTTCTCTAAAAGTAAAAAGCTCTTATGGAGGCAAGATTCTAGGCGGCCATTTTTTCTCCTTTTCTGGTATACAAAGCGGGAACGGTTTCCATTCTGAATCAGAGGCATCTAGTCATTCAGGCCATGGGTGCTATTCTAATCCCCTTCACCTCGCTTGAGTCTCCGGCCGCTTGCTAGATGCCTTTTGGACAAACCTTTTGAAAGGTCAAAGAAAGAAGTCCCTGATTTCTGATTCAGAGCCTGTGCTAGACTATTTTTAAAGTCACCTTAGTATCACCTTAAAGGGGATCGCCGGTCTATTCGCGAGTGTCTTGATGATAACTGCTTTGAGTATCTCTTGGATGTCTAAGAGCAGTGGGAAATGGTCATTGGCTGAAGGGAGAGAAAAGGAAGAGGTTTGGCATGTGAGGGTGCAGAAGTAAGGCTCGGGCACAATGATGGCATGTTTTTGGGTAGAAACCTTTATTAAATGAAATAAAGAGTTGGAAAAATGTCTCTCTGTCTATAACACTAAGAGGGGTTTCCCTACATCTAAGAAAACTAAGGAAATTGTCAGAATGTCCAAATTATAAAGTCCGTCCCTGTTGTGGCTCAAAAAGCCTACCTCTTTCCCCAAACACTAATAACCTAAACCCACTGGTTAAGGATGACCTTCTCCTAAAGTAAGGTGTTATGTGTAGATCCAAGCAACAGAAAGGTTCCCAGTCTCTTGGGTAATCACAAGTGGCAAAAATAAAGAAATGTTCAAAGCTGTAGGACTCCATGGTTAGGGTCATAGTCCTTTCGCCTAGATTCATTCTTATATTGATTCTCTCTCTTTGGGGCCCTTTCAGGCCAGTATAAATGTCAATAGGTAGTTCACAGGAATATGCTCCTTATGATTCTCCTGTTTTTCCCACCAACTTGGCACACTCCTTTTGCCTAAGTGTAGGATTTATTTGCACAATGCATTCTTAACTTATTTTAGGTGCGGGTCCCAGACTCGCAGTATTCCGAAATGGCTTGGTTTCTTCCTGACGTCTGCTTCTCCTTGGCATTGTGCCCTCTCTCCTGGGTGCTTTGCCAGTGTTCTGGATGCCCAGAGGTCCCAGAGAGCAGCAACACAAGCTGACCTTGTCTCTGGGACCTCGCTCGCATTTTCCTCCTCTGCTCTCGGCCTCCAATCCTACTGTCTCATGTCCCTTTTGCCGCTGCACGGCTCGCTGGTCTCCTCCTCGAAGGATCTATCTCCTTTTGTATCTCAGCTGTGAGATGTTTAAACTCCCACGTTGGAAAAGGGAGTTGTTGGGCCAATCACGTTCATTGAGAAGTTAGAGCTCTCACTCTACTTCTCCAAAGTGATCCTTGGACTCCTGATCATCTTCTTCTTCACAGTCACTGAGAAGCTAGAGTTTGCATTCTGTTTCTGCATAGTGATCCTTAGACTCCTAGTCATCTTCTTCTCAGTACATGACAGAGTCAGATGTAATATACTCTGCCTTTCCGAAGGTTTGAATCTTGGCAAATCTATTATGTTGACTAACTTGATCATAACAGATATTGGCCTTATCAAAACAAGGGAGGAGAGGATTGAACATTGGGGAAGGGTTTAGATGTAGAAACGTGGGGGCATACCATGTTCCCTGAACATGGTCATCCCAAATTCTATAAGGGGTACCTCCTCTATGTGATCCTCCCTCGGTGCATCACCCCAAGTGGGTTTATTGTACTGTGGAGTCACCGCCCGGGCCCCATGGGAAAGGTCTCTCCCAGGGGAGAAGGGATGACATCCTCAGATTCGTCACACATAGAAAAACTGCAGGGTTCTCGGTGGTGTCAGGTAGACAACTAAAGAGAACTTTGGTTTAGCTGAAGGCTGGGATATCTCTTTCCTACACTGTTGCCAGATGTAGAGTTGGAGCGCTTGAATAACCCAATTCTGGTTCCATTCTCATACCTCTCCATGTCTTCACCCTTCAAAGATGGTACCTATCAATGCCCCGGCAGGTAGGCAAAAAGAAATTAAGTAGAGTTAAGAGGGACTGCCACAATTACAGCACATTTGTTAAGCTGCTTGAGCAAAAAAGCCAATAGGGCAACAAAACATGATAGGCCAGAAGGTCCTAAAATGAAACACTTAAATAAAGCAGAACAGCTGTGCCGAAGATGCAGCCAGCCTCTCGAAAACAAAAACAAAAAACGGTAAGAAAAATCTTTAGGAATTCAAATCTGCACAGCTGGTTCAATTGGGAGAAAACAAAGGAATTAAAAATGTCAAAGTAATTAGGGATCCTAGGAGTGCGAGTGGAAAATTGGAACTGAGATGGCAGTCTGTGAATAGCGTCTGCAAGCAGCTATCAGTTTTCACAACTCCAGTTTAAAAGCTTTCTGTTCTCTGTTAAGGCCAATACTTAAAAAAGGAAAATATGTTTTTACCTTTTACTACATAATTATTTAAAATATTCTGGCAAACCTCCAGATTCATGGTAATTTTTCAAATGTTTGGAAGACCGCATGATGGAGAAATGATCTTCTACAGGGGTGCACACAGATCCTTTGCAGAAACCGAGGAAATGTGTCGGTGGCCAGGTGTTCAACAAGCTGCCTTGTGACTCCTGCTGTGCTGGCCAGCATTCCGTGGGATTACTTATAGGCCCAACGTATTTATCCGTCTACGGTACCGATGGCAGGCATATTAGGGGCCATCGTCACATTTTCTAGGGCCCCTTCCTTTTACATGATAACACTGGCTCATCTGCAAGGGATCCTGGGGAATCTTTACATGGGCTAAGTAAGGTAGATTCTCAACAGAGATGCGTTTCATGGAAGAGCTTGAGGGTTGACTTGTGTGAGAAATAATCCCCAATTAGCCTTGATTTACTAAGCTCTGTGAAAATATGAATAGCTGCGAATGTAAAGCTCCCACTGCTGTGGAATGTCCCTGTACACGGACATACCTTTCACAGGTACATGGAGCATTTGGTACTTTTCACTGGAAACATTTGCAGATGTGTGCATCTGGCTGACTCCTCTGTAGCCACATTTCCACATATACAGTGCTCGCCCTTTTCTCTTATGTCACTTCTTCCTCTGTCAGCTTTCCCGTGCCCTTCTTTAACTCCCACACATTACTCCATTTCTTCCCGCTGCTGGTACCCCAGCATCCTTTCTCTGACACACTACAGCCTCAATCTTCCTCTAGCACCTGCTTGTCATTCTGCCCTTCTTTTTCATTCTCACTTGCACAAGCTCCCTTTTGGTCCCTGTATACTACTGGCATTCCATAATCTTTGTCTCAAGTCACCTACATTTAAACTGGGTGCCCAGTGAAGATTTGCAAGAACTGGCCTACCCGCCTACCCATTCATTCATCAGTGGACAGTGGACCTCAGCACTCCTTTCATCAACCCTACTGTCTGGACAAGATTAACTGCTACCTCTTTGAAACAAGGCAGAACACAATACTCTCTAACCATCTCTAAGATGAACCTGGATACATCACTGCCTGCTGCCTGTGTCTCACCAACCCTCACCATCACCCTTATGGCTGCCTCCTGTGGGAGTGAGCTGTTTCTTTAAACTCGCAGAAAAGCAACGTGAGAGTCCCCTTTGCATGGGGCCACTACAGAGCAGAGGCAAAGGAGGGAGGGGTAAGGCTGCATCCCCGCTGGTGGGTCGTGACTGGTGGACCATGTGCCAAACCTTGCACGCCACCCTGTAGGGGCAGTTCTCTCCCAGACCAAGTGGAGGTGACATCACTCGTACTATTGTGTACATCTCTTTATAGCAGATCCTGCCGCTGGAAAAGAAGCACAGGGGGGTTAATCAGGACGCTCGGAGAATGGGAGACTGGGAAAGGAAGGGGTTGAGGAATTAGGAAGAGAAGCAAGCACAGAATTGACCCCTGCTTGATCTCCTTTACACACACTTCCCAGCCTTAAAGATTGGTCAGAATGGCACACAAACACAATCCACAGAAAGCAAACGCCTATCTATACAACCATGCAATGTTATAGAGTCTAATGGACAGAAGGTTTCTCAAGTTTCAGGCCACCATCCCAAGCTATTGTAAGTGAAGCAGTGTAGGTCTTGCCAGATCCAAATCATGGTCACTGGCGGCATGAAAGGGACGATTGTGAGAGATCCCCTGTCATAAGGGACATACAAATGTTCTCCACAGATCCAACATCACCCTTTTGGGCCATGTGAGGGAAAAATGGAAGGTCTGTACTTTTCCATGTGACCAGCCAAAAATGTTATCAAGGACAGATGAAGGAAGTGTGCACCCACCTGCCCAAGGCACCTCCCTATGTTTTGCAGCCGTGTTTCTAGTGCCCGGTGTTGTCCCACGTAAGCCTCCTGGACCCACAATATTATGCAGTATGACTTGCGCTAAATGTCTTTCACTATCAATCACACAGTACGGTTATTGTGATAGAACATAAGGCACATTTTGATTTGATGGACTTCCCAGTCAGAGGTGTCTGCTTTATCATTTTTAAGGCTATAAACTGAACAGTTAAATGTAATGTTGCATTATGTTGTAAATGCTATGGTTCTGATCTATTGCTTGTCCATCCCCTTACCATGAAATGCACGTGAAATATTTGTGCTGAGGATGAGCTGAGGATGATTCTGGGTATCAGGCAGAGGATGTAGAAAAGTAAGAGCCCGGCAACTGCAAAGCTGCTCGTTTGTGGACTAGTGGTACTGCAAGTGGTAGAGTAGATATGGGGAGCGGGAAGTCTTAGCATGGAATGGGGCAGGAGGCCTGTACCTAAAGAAAATGTATATGCAAACTCTGCCGAGCTGTGCGGGGGCCCCAGAGATCTCAAGTGGGCAGATGCCAGAAGTGAGTAGCTGTCAGTGTTGCTTAACATCTTCAGTCTGATGATTCATCTAAGCCAGCATTGGTAATGGAACAACATAACTAAACCAGCCTAACAGAATGCAATGCAAACCCCAGAAAATAATGAACTATGGAGTCCTATATGACAATGTATGATCACTAGAGACCATGAGAGAGAGACAGAGAGACAGAGAGAGAGCGAGGGAGAGACAGAGAGACAGAGAGAGACAGAGAGAGGCAGAGAGAGAGAGAGAGATTGACTATATGAAGAAGTTTTGGAATGAGATTGACTGGGCTGCAATGGGGACATTGAAAAACGGTGTTGCCAAATTAGTTAAAAAGAAAGACGTTGTATGAAGATATGCTAAGCTGTACTCAGGACACTCAAAGAGATGTTCTGTATGAATGGTGGGTAGAGAAATATGTTTGTTTGTGTAACTGGGGATCTCTACTGGGGCTCCAAGAGGGATATTGAAAAGATGTATCTGACTTGATAAGAAATGCTCAGAAATCTGCTGGGATGTATGCGTGGTGGATTAGGAGATAGGTTGAACTTCATAAGGGGTGGAGAGATAGGTCCGTATGTAGAAGACAAGAGTATTGGCAGGCAGAACTTGGGGTAGTTAAAGAGACAGGCCAGCTAGGGCATATGGGTGTGAATAGATGATCTGCCGGGCTGTACAGGAGATAGTGAGATAGAGCTTCTTTTGTATACTCCGGGCTGCGTTCCAAATGCATTGTTGAGATATGAAATGGGCTTGAAATCCTTAGCGGTGAAGGGCAAACTGGAAGATCCTTCGGTTGTCCCAACTCTATGAAGATCTTGCAATTTTAATGAATTTAAATAGGGTGGAAACTGTGAAGCAATTATGGGCATATTGCATGGATCTCTTGCTGGGGCTTGGTTTTGTGAAAGAAGACTTAGTGTTAAGGCCAGCGTGTGTTGAATTGTCCTTATTTAGAGCAGATTGGTGCTCTGTGATTGATACAAGGCATGGACACTCAGTGATACATCTGAGGAATGAGTACACAATCTTGGTTATGTTAGCACCTTACTTAGAATGTTTTCCTAATAACTACGCTCGTAACACTCTACTGCGGTTTCACTTCAATTTGCTACCAACACGAAAGCTTTTAGTACATAGGGGTCAGATTCCAAAGGAATTAGCACATTGAATTGTTTGGAATAATGTGAATGAAATGGATGCTTGGAATCATTTGATGTTGCAATGTCCTGCTCTTACCTTTTTCTAGATTATTGCATTTTAGAAAACTGGTTTTTATTCTTAATTATATACATAATGACTGGCTGTGGCAGATATTGCTGACTTTGCAAACTACATCAGTAGCAATTGCAGTATGGGGTTTTATTAATCATTTCAAACTCAATGCTCTATATAGATATTAGAACCATGTACCATGTTTCATTGATTTTTGGAAGTAAGATGGATTTATGAATTATTGCAAATGATCAGGAAGTTTTGGATGTATTTGTATGGATTTGATATTTAAATGCTGACAATGAGTTTTTATGCATATTTGCTTAATATTGTATATTGCACATTCTTGCACTTTGTTTTGATAATATGTTTTTAATTATGCGTAATCATGCTTTTTACTATTGTATATTGTCAATTTTTCGGTGTTTTTCCTCCTTTGATTGTAAAGGTTGAAATCTCTTAACCATACACAACATGTGTTTCTAAAGTTAGGATGTCTGTGGGGGTATTGGACTGCAGGAATGGCAGGGAAATGTGGAACTCTGTGAGGAGTGACTAGAGAGCAATACGCAGGGATTTTATGAAGAATTATTCGAGTTTGATAAGGCTGCCGCTGTATGCAAAGCATCTGTTGAGAATTATTGAAGAGTTGTTGGAGATCACCTCGGGTGTATGCCGAGTGGTTAGAAAGATCTGCTCAGGTACATGGGGAGTGCATATAGATGTATTATGAACTGCATGAGGGATCCCATCGATCACATGTACGCATTTTTCATTTTTTAAATATGAATCAGGACAGTTCCTGGATATGTATATTGCACATGCATACATACATTACCAACATGCTAAACTAAGTGTTATCAAGGAGAAGTTACAATGATAGGGTTGCTTTTGGTCCAGGCGCAATAATGACAGGTTTGCAGGACCGACCCCATTACTGACAAGACATGGTCATGGCATTAGGTACGACTTCATTAGGTGCATCTTGCTATTAGGTACAGCTTGAACAGGTGCACTTTCAGTTATTTTTAAGAGACAAAATCTCGGCCAATGTGGAGAACTGCTAGGATAGGCGTCCACGTTGCAATTGCACATTGTGGTAATAATGGCATCAGTTTACTTTTTGAGTCAAGTGAGTTCCTTCCATATTTCTGGGTGAGGGGGTTTATTAGAGCTAGCTGTAAAGTTATTTACTCTATGTCTTATTGTTTCAAAGTGTCAGACCCTTCCTCTGTTTGGTTTTGCATGTATGTTGCTTTGGCCAGGAGGGTGTTTTTTATATATTTATTTTCTCTCAATTGTTTTAGGGTGCCAATTTAGGTGTTATGTTCTAAGGGGTGCCAGGGGCTGTTCTGCTTGTAGGGAAGTATATGCCCAAACTAGAGAGTGAGAGAGAGAGAGAGAGAGAGAGAGAGAGAGAGAGAGAGAGAGAGAGAGAGAGAGAGAGAGAGAGAGAGAGAGAGAGAGAGAGAGAGAGAGAGAGAGCATGTGCGCATGTGCCTGTTGAACCACGCACCCTTTTTGAAGTTCAGAATATGTTGGGTAAGACAAAATACAACCTTATTCCGTTTCCTATCTCTCATCCTCCAAGGCCTGGTCCCTCAAAATGACCCTCAAAAGTTAGAGCAGAGTACTTTGAGTAGGTTCAAGAAGGGGAAGGGATACACCTACCATGCAGCTCTGTCATATTCCGCCCAGATTCGAACAAACTCGTCCAAATGATGAGGTCCCAAAATAGAGGAATCCCGTGTCAAATACTCGAAGTTATCCATAATGACAGCGACAAAGAGATTCAGCATCTGAGAATAGGAGGGAATGAAAAGAAAAGGGGAGCAACAGAAGGGAATGTGTGTGTAAGAGAGAATGGGAGAGCAAGCAAGAGAGGATGTGACCAAAGGGATGGATGTGAGCAAGGAATAAAGAGCAAGAGAGAATGCGATAGAAAGACATGAGCATGGAAATAAAGGATGAAGAACAGGTGGATGATTAAACCATAAATAGAAAAGGGATAGAGAAGCAAATATAAAATGAGAGTATATATCAATAAATCAATTAATGTTTAATTTGTATACAATTCATACACCATACAGAACAAATATCATACACAGTAGACACAACATAAGTACAGAAATACATAATGCATACAAATATTAGAAGATATAATATTCCGTCCAATATCCATCGCTTGAGCTAAGTACATATACGCGTTCTACAGGACGGTCTCCCTGTACTGTCCTGCCTCTGCTGTGACTTATTAAACTTCTGTGGCATTTGCCGTGGAGTGATTGTTACATTCCTCTTCTTAGGCATCTCTGGACCTGGTGTGCGGCCCCCTCTGCCTCCGGCAGTATATTTCTCTCCTCTTATATATATACATATATACAGAAAGAGGGAGGGGTGTAGACCATTTGAAAGCGAGGGAGTGTGGAGAAATGGGAGAGAATAATAGAGATTATGGTGCACAGATTACAATGCTGCAGGCCTTATATGAACATAGGTGTATCTCTTACACACACAGCCTGAGCTCTAGATGAGGTGCATACTAGTCTTATTTAGAAATTTAAACTCTGATTGGGAGTGCATCAGGAATAAACAGCATATGCCCCTTTCAATGTATCATCTTCGATGCAGAGCTGTAGACACTTGTGAAAAGCTGTTAGTATGAGGGCTCAAATGGGAATGGGGACGTACCAGGTCCGGGTCCCGCGAAAGGGAATTACCAGGCCCTCCAAGGTCGGAATGGCCCGGTAAGTCCCCTTTTGCGGGAACCAGACCCAAGTTTGGGGGTGCCATTACTAAGTAAAGTGTATGATGAACAGTACATGAGTTTGGCTTTGGCCAAATACTTTTGAGGTCGGTAGGTCCTGTTTCCTGATGCAGTTAAGATTGACTTTTGAGGTGAAGTCATGTTTGAAAACATCACTTCACCTCAAAAGTCAATGCAACTCATGTACTGTTCATCATACACTTTACTTAGTGACGGCAACTAAGTACACTTCAAGTCTCAACCATAATGTAACTCTCTTCGAATATCCAGTGAAAGCAACTTTCGAATATCCAGTGAAAGTAATCCAGGACATTCCAAGCCACCAATACTTTTCGCCAACTATACCTTTCTTGCAAATCGGAATTTTCAACTCAACACTTAGTGCATACAACTAAGAACATTATAATTTTGAAACTGATCGAATTTTACTTCAACATTAGTGATAACAAGTCAACCAGGACTCAATCCTCAACTTAGTGCATATCAACTAAGAACAATACGATTGTGTATGGAAGAACATTAAACTTTGTCAAAACTTCAATCTGAAGTAGAGCTATTTTTGCTCTGATTTATGTTCTACCTTTTTCTTATCTTTGTTACCTTCTCTAGGCTTGACTGTCCTATATATGCCTACAATTAATACTTGTAATTAAATATCTAATTTTTTTGAAACTAACTACCAGTGTCATTACCTCATTTTGAGAAGCGTGACAGGAGGGCTTTTCTTCTATTTTCCTAGCTGTTGGCCTACCTGACTTCAACTTTTGGTCCACCCTCTGGACTCCATAGCAATCCTCTTAGATCTGATCATGGATATCTGATCGGCAGTTCTTCCTCTTATCCTCTTTGCATTCCTACTAAGTGATGTTCACCAATCAGGAATGGCCTGATTAATGTCCGCACCCTAAACAGGTTGACCTGGCAAGTTTGTCATGTACTAAGGCCTTACACCAGAGGAACCTTTACTTATGGGAATCCAAGCCCAATTACCTCGTAGAAAAGTAGAAAATACTTTTCAGAATAAAATCTTTCTCCTTAAACCAAAGTTCCTCATTACTGACACGTACCCATGCTATAAACCTGGTAAAAGGTCAGTCAGTAATTGCTCTAGTCCCCTATCCACAAAGATGGAGCAGTGCTTGTGGGACAGTCTATGATTGCAACAATTCAGGAAGACACTATTGCCCCCATCACAATCAGAAATCATGCTTTATGGAAATAGCATCGACATGATATCAGCCAACGATTCACACATGAAGTCCTCAAGTTGCCACCAGCTGCAGCAGCACATAATCATGGTCTCCAGGTGCCATTGTTACTTGCCTTTCAGGATTAATACCAACATTCAGGAAGATACGACTATTAGAAACATCCGTCAGGCAGCAAGAACACTACCCCTCTGAACAAAAAGGCTGCATCCAACACTGCCACAACCACCATGCACAAAACTATCAGTAACTGTCCGAATCATATGCAGACCTCTGCATCCACAGGGGCCAACGGGAACTTGAACAGTGGAGACTCAGGTGCATGCTCAATTTCAGTATTTTTCTGTGTCTTTGACTGACCACTCAGAACCCCAACACAGGTCCTGAATCCCTTCTCATCCTCCAAAAGCTGCTAACTAATGACTCAGGGAGGATAGGTACAGTGTTAAGACTGGCATCCAACGTGGCAGCCAGCCCCCTCATCACATGATCAGAACCCAGCAGTACCAACAATTTGTTAAATAACACTTATTATTAGAGTTGTTAGACGCTGAAAAACTGCAGCAAAAGCGCTACATGAAAACCTAACAATATCATTATTATTATTAATAATAATGCAAGATTAGTGATAATAAATAGCCACAACCTACTTAGCACAATTGAGCTCAAAACTCCTACGATCATTGGTGTCTCTGAAAGACAGCTTAAAGAAAACGTCACCACCATTCTTGTTAATATCTCTATCAGTTTGCTACAAGCTGCACGTAGCTACCAGGACTATAGACCTGGGTTGGGATTATCAATCAATAAAAATACTATTATACAGAGTAATAATGCATACAAGTTCGCATAATAAACATGAATAAAACATACACCAATGCATATCCAACAATGGCATCTTGGAAGTATGTCACAGACCATTAAACTATTTGACGACATGAGCATTGTATAGTCCAGCTCTTGAGCATTGGTCGACCCCTGATTGTCTCAGTTGCTTAATTCTCAGGTAAAATATATTGGTAAAAAAAAAATCCATAGATAACATGTATAAACATCTTTAAGCATCAGTAAATACATCAAAGCTGGTCTAAATTGATGAAATCACAGTGCCTTCAGTACAGGCTGGGTGTAACACACCTTTCGTTTATGTATGGTGGCAAACCAGGAATTAGTGTGTAAGCTGCAAAGGGGCAAACATGTTTCTCCCCAATCCACACTATGAAGAGCAGAACTAACATTGCCGGATTCACTTTCATGAACCATCAGCCCTTCCAAGACCTACAACACATTTGAATAGCTGCCATTAAAATGCACAATCAATGGGAACAAAGTCATCCCCATTTAGTCGGTCTGTGCTGCTCCCCCCTCGCCTCCTCCAGCTGCAACTTGTTTTCCCCCTACGGCTGGACGGACCTGCCTGTCTCTAAACTCCAAACTCTTTGGGCAACATCTTGATCAGGGGAGCCTTAAACATTTGGATTGACGATCCTCTCAACAAATATGGAATGGTACTTGTCACATAAGAATATTAACAACAAGAATACGATGTACCACTTAAATAGTGCTCACGAGAAATTGAACTTGTATCTTGGGGGTTACTATTGTTATTGAACTCAGTGCTACTCAATGTATTGACCCCAGAAGAATGAAGGGCTGAATCTGACCTGCCAGGATACCAATATGGGGATGCAAGTTTCACACATATTCAGAGGCAAGCAAATATCTCTGGTGCTATTTTAGTGGCTGAAACATGGCATTTGTCCAACTGGGCCTACACACAAAGATGGCCAAACTCTGGACACCATCTTCTCATTTGATGTGACCATCATCACCCTGACCACTTCCAACCAATTTTGGTTAGACAACTACCTCATCATCGACCAAGAGAACAACACCACGCCTCGCGCCTTAGGAAATATAACACTCAGTTAAGCTCCCATCACTAAGTTCATAGCAGTAGTATAATCACCCACAATATCTTTAGCAAAATAACCTTTATCCCTGAAGAAGAATCACCAGGGACTAAAGAAATCCTGAGTCACAGCATTGAATATTAACCAGTAAATAGAAGGGAACATGCCATCCTCATCCTAAACGGTTTGAGAAGACCTCAGGAAACCTTAGGATGCAAGGGAGAAAACTGAGCGGATTTGGCATGAAACTGACTAAGATATGAACAAACTAGCTTGCAAAATACAATGAACACACACTATTGCACAAAAGGAACGAGTGCTGTCACAACCTGACTCACGCGTCATCTAATATGACCTCCAACAAACTCAAGTACTACAACAAAATAAATAACTGAGTCGCTGCAAATAATGGAAAAATTGGCTCCGACCCAAAAATGTACAGATAACAATGCAATCTTCTTCCCTGAAAAAAGTAACTGACATCAAGGGTGGACGTGAAATGTCTAAAGGATTTACGAACCTCCACGGGCCCTTCACACTGTGGCTTTCTTTCCACATTCTCTAATATAAGAGACATCAGTCATGAAAACTGTGAATTATCTAAAAGCCTCCTGAGCCTCGAGAGACCCATGCAAACTTTTTTTTAATTATTTCTTTAAATATTTTATTTTGTGGTTTCATCACTTAAGGCCTATATAAGCAACATTTATAATGATATGTCACACATAGACAAGCAACACTGCATCTTCCCCACAGCCACATTCTGACAATGTCAAGGCAATCACTAACTTTTCTAAATGTCAGCAGCATGACACATAGGTAACGAACCTTGGATGGAAAAACATTAAGAGACTAAGCAACAGGCAGGGGGAAAGGAGGGAGGGGGCTAGAGGATGGGGGCATTGAGGAAGAGGCAGAGGTATTTGGGGAGTGGGGCGTAAATACATGGCAATTTGAAGGTCCTGTCCATGCTGATTCTAGCAGTGGCCTGCGGTACAGGAAACAGTAAAACTCAGATTGGAGGACTGCGGAAGACGGCTGTCAAGAAAGCTTGCACATTAATATATTAATATATTCTGCGAGGGTCCCACAGATAAAATAGAGTTAGGATTAGATGGATAATATTGGCACGGGCTATTTCTTGAAGGGTAACATGCTTCTAACCTTTCCTTTTTAAGACCACAAGCAAGATGTTGGATATCATTATCCCTTATTGGTGTTTTGAATCCATCTTTTACTTTGTAGTTTTTTGGATATTTTGACATTACTTTCCTCATTATCACATTTGCATTTTGTTATGGCAGCCTTTTAATTCAGAGCGTATAGAACTTACCAAGAAGGAGCAGAAGAAGATAAAGGAGACAAAGTACACATATGCTAGATCCGTTCCGCAGCGGTCTCTGGGGCTTGGTCCAGTAGGTGCAGTCGTGTCTGGCTCACAGCCCTTGTCACCGAGACACGAGAGCATGATCTCCTGCCAGGCTTCTCCTGTGGCACTCCTGGGGAAGGATCCATGACATATCAGTAAGGCAGAGAGCAGATCCACAAAAAAACAGAACAACGTAAGTAACCCCCAAGCCACAACATAAATATACATATATCCATATTATAGGAGTCAAGCGTCCAACCACATCAATAAAAGTAAAGCATAGCAGGGACATCAACATCAACATTTTAAAAACTTCCTATGTAAAATTTTGAGCTATTCAAGCTCAAAATTCGCAAAAGCAAGCACATGGGCGCATCCATTTTGTGAAATGGATGCCCGCCTGTGCAGGCTTTTGCGGCACTAATGAAGGAAAAGCCAGCCAGCTGTAGTAAACAAAAGCTACCGCTGGGTGGCTTTTCCTTCACTGGTGCTGTACGCGGAGGACGGGGACCGGAGACCAGAGCAGGAAAGCTGCAGCTGAATCTCGGTAAGTGCTATTTATTTTAAAAAAAAATAAGCACTAGCTGCATTTTTTTCTAAGTTTTCCGGGCTGGAGGAGCCCGGAAAACTTAGAAATAAAACCGCAGCTTTAAAAACGTTGTATTTATGTTTGCGGTCGCTTTTGAAGCGACCGCAAACATAAATACAACGTTGTGTTTGAAAACGCTGCAGTTTTTCTTTCCGAGTTTCTCAGGCTCCTCCGGCTCGGAGGAGCCTCAGAAACTCGGAAAGAAAAACCGCAGCGTTTTCAAACACAACCGCGTTCTGCCTGCTGTGGCTATCACTTTGGGTCTCCGGTTCTCCCCCAGGGGAGCACCGGAGACCCAAAGTGAAAGCCAAGGCAGGCAGAAACACAACGCGGTTGTGTTTCTGCCTAAATCTGCTTTCCCATTTCGGGCTCTCGGGCTTCCCACGGGGGGCCCCGAGAGTCCCAAATGGGAAGGCAGATTTAGGCAGAAACACTGCAGCAATTAGCATTTCCCATTTGGGGCTCTCGGGCCCCCCGTGGGGAGCCCGAGAGCCCCAAATGGGAAATCAGATTTAGGCAGAAACACTGCAGCATTTAGCATTTCCCATTTGGGGCTCTCGGACCCCCGTGGGGAGCCCGAGAGCCCCAAATGGGAAATCAGCTGTAGGCAGAAACACCGCGGCATGTAAACACAACCGCGTTGTGTTTCTGTCTGCCTTGGCTTTCACTTTGGGTCTCCGGTGCTCCCCTGGAGGAGCACCGGAGACCCAAAGTGATAGCCACAGCAGGCAGAAACACAACGCGGTTGTGTTTGAAAACGCTGCGGTTTTTCTTTCCGAGTTTCTCAGGCTCCTCCGAGCCGGAGGTTTTCAAACACAACATTGTATTTATGTTTGCGGTCGCTTCAAAAGCGACCGCAAACATAAATACGTTTTTAAAGCTGCGGTTTTATTTCTAGGTTTTCCGGGCTCCTCCAGCCCGGAAAACTTAGAAAGAAAAACCACAGCTAGAGCTTATTTTTTAAAAAAAATAAATAGCACTTACCGAGATTCATCTGCAGCTTTCCTGCTCTGGTCTCCGGTCCCCGTCCTCCGCGTACAGCACCAATGAAGGAAAAGCCACCCAGCAGTAGCTTTTGTTTACTACAGCTGGCTGGCTTTTCCTTCATTAGTGCCGTAAAAGCAAAAGCCAGCACAGGTGGGCATCCATTTCACAAAATGGATGCGCCCATGTGCTTGCTTTTGCTAATTTTGAGCTTGAATAGCTCAAAATTGTACATAGGAAGTTTTTTTTAAAAAGTGCTAGTATTATTTTTTTAATGTTGCCTATCTATTTTTAAAATAACATTTTTTACTGGACTATCCCTTTAAGTTGATAAAAGCATAATTTAACCACCGCACCAATTTGAGAGTTTATGCTGCGGTCAACATCCCAGGTAACACCAGGTTTTCACTTTAGTGGATATGGTGACAGGAGAACTAAAAAAAGTGAGGGGTGCTTTTTCAGAAGATGCTTTTAGTCAAGACAAAGTTTTCTGTTTTGTAACAATTGTGCTTTAGACAGTTGCTGTGCATTCAATGTTAGTGTGCAGTGAGCCCATTTTGTAAGGTAGGTAGTCTCCTGCCTAGTAATTCACAGGTAGATGTGTGTGTCGTCCACGTATGATTGGAATCTGTTTTGGCGATTGTCCAATAAATCCATGAGGGGCTTCATGTAGAAATGGTAGAGATGTTTAGTTGCCAGACAACTAACCAATCATGGAATAAAACCCAGATGGCCCCACACTGTACCCTGATATTCCCAGGACCACTGGGCATGATGTGCACCAGACATAGGCTCTGCTTTTTAGTTCCCTGTAGTAGAACGGAAAACAAGACATGCTCACTAAACCCAACCCTGAGGAATCAACATCATAAATCTGCTATGTAGTAATACGACCATGAGGATCATGTACATTACACACAAAAGCAGAAAGATAACCCATGTGGCCCATCATCAAAAAAGACCAGTCCCAGTGTGCACTACGTCCACGTCTAGTGATGTTTTACACCTTGGTTAGCAGTACATGAGGACTCAACATCATTAATAGCACCGCCACTATTGGACAACGCACTATCTCAGGGATTCATCGCCACCCTTAAGCAAAACCATTAACAAAAGTAGCAAAATCTGTGTGCTGCGCCTACCATCTCAGAATGACCACAGTGTATAAGCCTGGCATACTATGTTAAATAATGTTAGGGATTTTTAAATTCCTGTCAACCACTGTGCAGTCTTTTGCCGCCGGATGCCTGGTATGCTCAGCAAAATAAATTTAAGCGTGACATAAGCTTTTTGCCACTGGAAAAAGCAGTTTTCAATCAATGTTATGAAGATAGGTTACCCCAGAAAATTGCACCCAACAGCTACGTGGAGAGCGATGGTTAAATCATCCCATGAAATAAAATAAGGGGACAAGCAGGGTTATGAAAACGACGGTCTTACATACACGCAGAACAGATTGCTTCCACAAAAGCCTCATAATGATGCAAAAAAGGAACATGTAAATCAACAAGCACACATATTGGGTACATTTGTTTTACCTGAACAGAAGCATCAGGGAACTGAGGAACGTTCGGAAATTGTTGTGACGGTTGATGTGGCTGTTTTCATCTAGTTTGATGTTTCCAAAAACCTAAAACAGGAAGAGAGAAATACCAGAAACATCTCACCTATAGTACATTAAAAAAATGCTGGCACAATCCACTGCAACAT
Organism: Ambystoma mexicanum; assembly: GCF_040938575.1. Taxonomy (NCBI): domain Eukaryota; kingdom Metazoa; phylum Chordata; class Amphibia; order Caudata; family Ambystomatidae; genus Ambystoma; species Ambystoma mexicanum. The sequence continues at coordinate 822,910,055 of NC_090922.1, forward strand.
TAGGATCATCAATGACAACACCATCAGCGACACCCTCCCCAATGACATCCCCAGCAGAGACGCCATCTTCTGTGAGAACACCACAAGAGACCGATCTAAAATGATACCATGACTAGTGATAACATCAATAGTAGCCTCCCAATCGATAACTCTGACATTATCAATTAAATCATCAAAGGCGATATGTAGCAAAGGCAGTATGAAAAGTAACATCACCACCAATTATTTAATTATTTATGAATTTACATATTGGTGCTTTATACCACGCTGCAAACTGCTCATTGAGCTTGAGGGTGCCATTTTAGGTAACACTGTCACAAATGATAACAAAACTATTTAGACTATTATTGAGTATAGCAGCGCATCTGAGACCTTATGCCTAAGGATATCAATGACAAAACCACAGGTATAGACCTCATAGCCCCTGGCGTTGTCTACAAATATACATCCACAAGTGACCAGTAGCAGCAAGTCTGTCACCAACTAGAACATCAGTACCAACTAGTCAATGAGTAGTGGTGACATGATTAATAAAACTGTCAACAATGATATAATCGAAAGTGGTGCCATTGCCAATGTCATGACATGTAGTAATCTGAAAAAAGGATAAAATGAGCAGTGCTATAATAATCAATGGCACTGTTAGTAGTGACATTATATGATATCATAGCCAGTGACACCATTACCAACAATACCAATAGGCTGGCACTCACTGCAATAGCACAGTCCATAGGAGAACCATTAACTCCAATCACCACCAACAACAAATTGAGTAACATTATAAAAAATTGAGCCATCTTCTCTGACATTATCACTGAAAGCAACGTCTGCACTAATTGCCAGAACCAAGCACACATACATCAATGGAACCCTTATTAATTGTTCTGTCTGCCCAAACACCATAATAATTGGTGCCATAACCATCTCTGGTGAAAACATCCAATTATGCAATCAGCAGAGAAAACACTAGAAATGATATCATCCACAGTGATCCAGAACTCAATGACCCCCAGCCTATGTGAAAATATCACCAAATATACAGGAACAAAACGCCAATGATTGAGAGACAAACAGTCTCAGCAAAGAGATTGGGAAATCTGGAAATGCATTGAGCTATGAAGAATTTATTAGAATTACGACTACTATTTCTATTTTTCATTCTTCTTGCAAATGTTTGTACTTCACTTTATCTCATCCACAACTTTTTCCTTTGGTCCTGGGATCAATCCATGTAAATTTACAACAACATATACCACTTTCTATTCTGGACCATAGCAATGTCTGGCCATTTTCAAACTCTTAAAATGTTTGAGTAATTCATTACACACAGCGGTGTCCTTTGCATGTGTGCCAGACCCGTGTCTGAATCGTGTTCATGTAGAATACCATATATCCAGGCACCACTAGAAATGATAACAAGCTCACCACTAACAGCACCTGCATTTAAATCATTACCTTAGTGAACACATAGTCAAAGAACTGATCAGCAGAGACATCTCCTTATAGTATATCAAAAACAATAACATCATTATTCACAGTACCATCAGTGATGACATCACTATCAATGATGCAATCCACATTACCCTATCCACAATTAAGCCATCCGCAGTGACCAAACATCCGTAGTAAGATCTGCAGCAAAACCACCAACAACTAGGGCAGAAAAGGCCTGCTCACCTGCATCCCAATGATGGCGTAAATGAAGAAAAGCATTGCAATCAGGAGGCAGACGTAGGGCAAAGCCTGTAAGGAAACAGCACAGCGTAAGCAGGTTTAGAAGATATGTGGCATTTACAAAAAGGGAATAGCGATTACAAAGGGCATGTAACTTTACACACACTCCCAGATACAAACACAAACATACTATACTCTGCTTTTCCAATGTTTTCATGCTGAATTTGTATGCAATCATACGAAGACCACAACCAGTCACTGTTGAATATGCAATAACACACAGCCACAGATACACAGTCACAGATATATACATACACTCAATAATAACCTCAGAAGCTGAGCTGCTTCAAGGAATACAGACATTAAGATGTATTAGCTTAGATATTTATTTAACGTGAGTCTAATCGGAAAGTGGGATCTTAGTAATGACACATTTTTTTAAAATTTTTATAATTTTTATTGTTTAAGATAATAATGATAATACAAGTGTTTGCAAGTTACAGACATCAAGTGGAGCTTATAACTAATGGATAACAATATTAACTAGCAAAGAAATTGAATTACACCTTAAATATTCATTAAAGAATTGAGTTATTGTACATAGTTGATGGAACATAGTTTATATAAGCATAGAAGCAATATAAAATAAAAACAAATTGTTATAAAATGTCTGCAAGGAACTAATTGGGGGAATTAGAAAAGAAAAATGGGGAGACATACTGGTAGACAGACAAAGAACATACTAGAAACAAATGGGAGGAAGGAAGGGGGAAGGTGGGTATAAGGTGTTATTTGATCAGATTGTTATTACAACTGTAATAATAATATATGACAGGCTTATGAGTGAGATTATAAACAGATAGGTAATAGATTGAATATAAGTATGTAGGTTCAAGTACCATGCACAGTTACATTGAAACAGTTGAGAAAGCGGATAAAGAAAACACATTTAACATTGTATCTAGGGATTGTATTCAAATTGCTAGCCATACACAATTCCATTTTATGAATGGGACAGATAGAGTTCCACCATCCTCTGGTAGAGAGAGATCGCAAGTCTTTCCAGTTAGCTGTGATACATTTCAAAGCTATGCTAATGAATAAATCATAAAGTTTGGCTGAGTCAGGGGAGATGTTTGTTGTTAAGGTCAAACTTCCTAAAAAGACATTTAAAAAGGATAACAGAATATTGACAAAGAAAATAAGCTTGATGAACTTCCAAATGTCTTGCCAAAACCTGAAAGTAAATGGACATTCAAAGAACATATGTATATATGAAGCAGGAGTCAGACCGCATGACCAGCATTTAGCATCATGATTAGGTTTAGCCTTTGCTAGCTTAACAGGAGTAATAAATGCTCTATGAATAAAGAAAAAATAATTTTGTGTTATATTTGCTGAAACAGATATATTTTTGATTTTAGAGAACAAACGGAACCAAATATGATCATCAAACGTGCATCCTAAGCCATATTCCCATTTAAGACGAATAGAGCAAACTTCAAATGTTGAGGTGAGCATATTATAAAATTTTGAGGCTCTCACATCATTGATCATGGTAAGCTGTAGTAGTCTGGAGAAAGAACCTCATTAGAGAAGTGATTAAGTGCATCTAAACAGGAATTAATTAACTAATTAACTTAATTAATGTACTGAAAATCTGCTTTGGGAAGGGCAAATTTTGATGATATTTGCTGAAAGGAGAGAATGGAAGGACCATCAATAATATGTTGAATGAAGCTAAATCCTTTCTTTTCTCCATGATCTGCGATTTAAGGCATTGGTATTAATCACAATATTCTTGTTATGCCATATTAAAGGGGAGAGGTACTTATTGGGAGTTATGGTATGAGGAAGAGAAAGGCTTGTAGGGCTGAGACATGCTTTAATGGGGTCCAAGACATTCATGGATGTATGTTTAAATATGTAGATGAGGTCAGTGACGTTGTAAGGGTAAGCTGGGGTTTTTTCTAAAGTGCACCATGTGGGAGTATCAGAGATTTCAGGATCTGCAAACCAGTGGCAGGATGGTTTTAGGAGAAATGCAGAGTGGTATAGCTTGAAGTCTAGAAATCTAACCCCACCCCTTTCATAAGGTGCTTTTAGTTTGATTCAGTCAATTCTCTTACTTTTTTCTTACGCCCCATAGAAAGTTTAGTAAAATAGACTATATAGATTTGAAAAAGGAAAGAGATAGGGGAACAGAAAGAAGCTGTAGGTACTATAGTACAATAGGGGAAAGCATAATGTTAATTGTATCTAGACGTTCCCACCAAGACAGGTAAAGGGGGGACCATTTGGTTGTTAGATCTTTAAGAGTGTCCAGCAAGATCTTAGTGTTGAGTTTGACAGTGTCTTGGATTGTGGGGGCAAATTGAATGCCTAAGTATTTAATAGAGCCACTACACCATTTAAGACAAAGGTGTCAATTCCATGTTTATAGCAATAGGAGTGTAGGGGCATAATTTCTGATTTCTCTCTATTTAATTTGTATCCTGATATTTGACCAAACTGAGATAGAGCATTAAGTAGATTGGATAGGTGAAGTCTGAGATTATTGATAGGAATAAGGATATCATCAGCATACACTGCTGCTTTTTTAGTACATGAGGCACCCGCAGGAATGCCTGGGATATTTTTTATTGGATCGTATTAGTTCCAATAATGGTTCCAGTGAAAGAATATATAGTATAGATGAAAAGGGGCAGCCCTGCCGAGTTCCTCTGAGTAGAGGAAAGAAGGAGGATGTTTGGCCATTTAGATAGAGGATTTGGGGGATGAGCAGTGAAGTTTGACCAGGGCGATAAAATTATCGCCAAATCCGTGCCAGTGTAGGGCTTGAAACATAAAGTTCCAATTTACACGGTCCAATGCTTTTTCCGCGTCCAATGCAATGGCTGCGTAGCCTTGTTTACCTTTTTTGTTAATGGCATTAAGTTTCAGCCTAGCATTTGAGGATATGTTGCATCAGTTGGTCTGATTTAACGAGAGCAGGGAGTGAGGATTCAATTCTGTTTGCTAGTATCTTTGCAAAAACTATGCTTTCAATGTTGATGAGGGAAATGGGTCAATAATTACTGGTGATTGTAGGGTCTTTATCTGGTTTAGGGAATATAATAAGTGATACTTCTGAGAATGAGCCAAATGATGATTTTTGGGATATGAAATATGAGAATAGGGTTTTAAGTTTTGGGGCTAGAACTTTAGATAGGTTAATGTAGAATTCAGTGGATAATCCATCAGGACATGTTTCTTTCTCTTTGCCCAAGCCGTTAATAGCTTTAATAATCTCAGAAGATGTAATGTCATTGTCTAGGTGGGAAAGTTCTGTTTGAGGGTATGATGTTCGGCTGATATTATTAAGAAAGGATTCAACATTTTTATTAGGAATAGGACTTTCGGGGGTATATAGATCTACATAGAACTTACTAAAGCAATCAAGTATATCTTCTGAACGATGATGAGATATGCCATGGGTATCCTTGATATGGGAAATATGAAACTTTTCCTTTTTAGTTTTTAAATAAGAGGCAAGCATTTTGCCAGCTTTATTTGATGTTTGATATATTTTTGTTTTATATTTAAGTATTGTCCCAGCAGCAAGTTCTGTGATTTCTTTATTGATTTTGAAGCGTAACACTATGTCCTGACGAAGGTTGATCGAGCTAGAGTCTAGAAAGTAGCATTGCCCAGGTTGGGTAAGTTGGGAATAAAGGTTGTCTAGGTGTTTTTTTCTTAGTTTCTTTTTTTTACCTGAGAAGGCCATAATGTGACCTCTTAAAGCTGCTTTAAACGCATCCCAATTATTTACAACTGAAGTGTCACGGTCTTGATTATTTATGAAATATTGTTGGATAAATGATTGAACAGATTGAGTGAACTGTGGATCCTGTAGAAGGAAATTATTAAATTTCCATCGGCTAGTGGTTTTGTTCACATATGAAAGACAGAAGGATGTAATTACAGGAGCGTGATCTGAAATAATAATATTAGAGTTTTTAGAATCTACAATGGAGCCAGAGAGGGTTTTGATTGTGAAAATATAATCTAGGCATGATAGTGTATTATGTGGGGGTGAATGGAAGGTATGATCTAATTGTGTGGGATGGGATAGCCTCCAAGTGTCAATTAGTCCTGTTTTGGCTAGACAATTCACAAGGGATTTATGGGTTTTGATTGTTTTAAACATACAGCTGGATTTTCGATCCAGAAATGGATCAAGGACCTGATAAACATCCCCACACATAATCAAATTGGTAAATAATAATAATTTGGCATTTATATAGCGCTACGAACCCTCAGGTATCTGAGCGCTGCTTATTATTACCCACAGTGTGTGGTGCTCATTTATCGACCTCGGAAGGATGAAACGCTGAGTTTGGCGCTGCCGGGATTCGAACCTGCGTTCGCAGGCTCTGCACTGATGTCAAAGCGAGCGCTCTACTCGCTGTGCCACTTGACCGGCTAAAGTTGTTTTTAAGTATCCTTTGTTTGATAGAGATCCAAAAGGTGGGATCTGGTAAAGTGGGACCATAAATGTTTAAGATAGAGAAGTGTATTTAATCAATTAAAAGTTTTACCCAAACCCATCTTCCATTAGTGTCAGCATCTTGATCTAGAATTTTAAAGGGTTGTTTTTTACTTATTAATATAGCAACGCCATTCTTTTTGGATACTGCTGGACTGGAAATAACCTCCTTAACCCAAAGGGACTTAAGCTTCATTGTCTCTCTGCTGAATAAATTAATTTCTTGTGTACATGCGACCGATGGCTTAAATTTGTTTAGGTGAGATGTCATTTTACATCTTTTGATGGGATTCTTACATCCTTTATTGTTCCATTTAATACACTTAAAGATCATTTAATCATATAAGTATGATGGGCATGCATCTTATACCTGTAGTACAATATTAGAGTCTGAACCATAGTAATGTGGTTTGAAACATATATACCCAAACAGTGATACGAAAGGATAGTACATTGGCGATCAGGGAGAGGAGTAGGGGGTTTGATCATAGACTGAGAGAATATGAGCAATGAGACAAGAATGACTTTAGAGATCAAACAGGACATGGGAGAAAGAACAGGGAAGAAGGATGTAACAGGGATAGGTAACAGCAAGTGGGTCGCCAAAAGGAAAAAGAACGACCACAGTGGAAGAAGAACGCTGTGAGAGCGCCCACCTCCACTTGTTAAAGTAATTGGGTAATGATTGCATTAAGTAAGTAGTAAAAAGGAAAAAACCTGAACATGTCATGAGGTCAAGTTCTCAAGTAATAGGACACATTGAGGCACTTGTGGGTGAGGAAGTGTCCATGTCATCACTTTTAATGGATTGAATGAATGATGTATATTATGAGGAAAGGAGGAAGCAGATAAAGCAATGAACCTATGGTGTTGAGATGAAAGCTGCTAATGTTATCTGTGATCAGGTAAGGAGCTAATATTCAAGGCTGTATAAATTGTGCATGAGCACTATAACAGAGAGCCAGAGGCAGATTCAGTAGATTCATTGCAATTATTAACGTGGCATACAGTTATAATTCTTAGAGGAGAGAAGTATTTAGCACTGAGCCATTTGATTGCTTTGAAATATACTAAAGGGAGGTAATATTTATGCAGCTTATTTACGTTAGTCTTTATGAATATGTTCCACCTTTTTTATCTCTCGTCTTTCCTGGTCTTCTTTTAACTTTCTTCTCCTCTGCTAATTCTCCTTGTATATCTCTGCTATTCCTTTCTCCTCTTCCTTCCCCCCCTTTTTTCTCTTTAAATTTCCTTTTCTCCTCTGCTTTCCTCCCCCTCTTCCTCTCACCTTTTTTTCCTGTTTTTCCTCTCTCATGTCTGTCCTCGTTGCTCTCCTTTCCTCTTTTATATATATGTATATATCCTTGGCTAATTGCTCTTCTCTTCTTGTTTCACCACAGGTGGCATTACCAGGTAGATGATGTTCCTGATGTAAGGCCCAAAGCTGGCACGTCACTTGAAACGCGACGCCACACCTCTCCACATGAAGGGCGGCGCGCTTCAGAGCAACTCACGGAGCTCCGCGTCGGAACACGACACGCTTCTAGCGATGCCAAACTGCTTCAAAACCACTGCAATGCTATACAGACCAACAAGGCGGCAGGAACCGTTAATAAAAAGGTAAGTAATGTAAAAAAAATAGAGACTTAATACAAATTCATATTTTTGTGAGGCAGAGTGGCTCGTTTAGGCGGCCATCTTCTCCGGTGTTCGGCCACGCCCTCCTTCAATCAACTTACATTTTAGTGTGTGCTTAAGGAAGATAGAAAACACTGATGAAAGAGTCACGTTTCCAGCAACGCGTGTAAGGATCATTGGTGATCTGATGGATGCCTAGATTGCTGGAGGATGAGAGCTCTATAACTCAACTACCATTATCAACCATTTCGCCCTTCCAATCTGACTTTCTTTTGATCTATTCAAACACTTGGCCGATCTAACTTTCTTGCAGTAATTAAGGACCACATGGAGATCAAGGGCCCACAAATTCACACCCACGCAATGAAGCACAAAAGACCGACAGCTACACATACAATCACAGGCATGAACATTCACGAGTAAAGATACAAACACAAATACACAAACACAGAGATAATCAGTCAAAAAAACAGACTAATAAATCCCTTGAACAGACACAGATGACGCATAGGACATACACAATTACTTACAGCAGAAGACAGATTTCTAGAAGCAATCAAAGTATGTTGACAGATGTTCACAAATACAGAGGCTCACGGAATATGGAAAAGACAAAAAGGAGCATGTACACAAAATTGTAGACAAATGATAGACAAACAATTACAGATTTGCATAAATACATGCACACACAAAAGAACAAAGCATCTGTGACGCATTCGCCTATTGAAAGAGACAAGTGTTAATGCTCAGACACATTAATTGAAACCCATGCACCCACTGAAAGCAATTCACACATTTTGCAAGCTACCATAATGGGGCCACGTCCTCGCCTTGGTAGCAAGACGACGCGGAACAACAGAGGTTCGAGCTGCGGCCTTGCAGCACAAGCATATGTACGTCCTTGCCTTTGCCTCTGTTGGCCTTTCTTGCATTTGTTATGCTTTTCTCCAGATGAATAGGTGATACAAATACGTGGTCGTGGGGTAGAGGGGAGAGAGAGAAGTTAGCATGGTGGAAAAGGTTGCAACCACCACGATTTCCCCTTCCCCTCATTCATATTAATTAAATCAATCCCAGTATTAAATAATTAGAAAAGGAGCAACAGTGAAGTCCAGAAGATTTACTGAATTTTTTTTTCTATTAAGTCCTAACCAAACCAGGCATCCAATGTGCAATGCTAACAGAGAACCTATGGAGTTGTCCAAGTGGCTGCTTTACAGAAGATTCCACCACACTTGCTATGGAAAGGACTTCATCAAGATAGCTCAAAAGGGGGAGGGATGCCCTAATGTGAGTAAACCTCAACTATGCATGAAACAATTCAATAAGGTAATCGATGTTTTGGGTTGAGAGGGCCAGGTGTAGAGCAATAAAAAGTAACAAATATCTCATCTTTGCTATGGAAAGACTGAAAATGGACCCAATAAAACCCACGGGACTTCCTTAAAATCTGACATTTAAGCGACTTACCACCTCCAGCAATATCATAGGAAAGAACACCAGGAGCTATGTTTCTTGAACCAGGTAAAACCGAATGTGGGGACAGGATTGCATCCTTAAAACAAACCTGTTATGGGAGATGCTGTATTTAAGAGAAAACTTGATGGAAATCCAAAACCTCATTTAGGCTAAACAGATTTAAAGAAGTCTGGACTTCCTGCAGACAACTGATCACCAAAGCAAAAGTCACGTACTACTAGAAGACCATGGCCGGCCGTAGCTAAACCCAACAGAAAAATCAAAGCTTTACTGAAGGTAGTCAATCAGTGCATCAACCCGCTTCACGATTCTCTAGTCCCTCATTCCATTCAGAAATTCACTGCTTTGAACACATTTTTCATTGATAACATCAAGATCCACCAAAACATTGATAGCAGCCAAATTACACACTGTGTGAAACAACGGCATGGAACACATTCAAAACTATCCAGCAAGGACCAGACTTACACCCCAGCATCCTTCGAAGCAACCTCCTACTCTGGTGACATTTTGCCAGCCTCCATCCTCAAGACACTCCCCATGGAAGCACTCCATACATTCCTGGTCCTCATCAATTCACCCTTCACTCAAGGAACATTTCCCAATAAACCCAAACCCAAACATATGCCCCCGTTCCTCAGAAAACAACACTGGACCCTGGTAACCTTTGCAACTATCACCCCATCAAGCAGCTTCCTTTCCTTGGCAAGATCAGTGAAACAGACGTAGATTCCCAACTTCAAGCATGTATTTGTATTGATAGGATTTGACAAAGCGCTTGATAATCGTTATATTACAATGGTACAATTTAAAATGGGAAATGATGAAGGGGGTGGGAGTTGAACAGTAACTTAAGAGGAAGAAAAAAACTGCGATATGATGGGAAGAGGAAGCACAAACGTGAAGTGGAAGTGCGTTCCTATGCTTAGCAGCAAGGAGCAAATTAGTGGTGATTTAGGAATTCAATGAAGAAAAAGAGAATGAGAGTGAAGAGAGCGAGTTGGAGTATAAAAAGAAACAAAAGAGCAAAGTTAAGAAAGGTCAGCACCATGCAGAGATTTATAGACACAGAAAAAGAAAGTGAAAGAGAAGACAGAGTTCAAAAGAAAGAAGGCAAGCAGAGTGAAGTGAGGGAGTTACCGAGAAGGGAGGTGGCAACTGGAAGAGTAGGCGAATAGCTGCATTCAAAGAAGTGAGTAGAGGGGTAAGATGCAACATAGGAAGCCGAGCAGAAGGACAGACCAGTAGTTAAGCCAAGAAAAGATGAACGAATAGGTCAGGGGTTTGTTAGCCTGGAAAGAAAGGAAAGGGTGGGCACAGCAGAGATTATAAAGATGGAAATGGGCAGAAGGGGCAGTATTAGACATGTGAAAAGAGAAGGAAAGGGAGGGGACAAAGATTACCCCAAGGACACGGCTATACCATCTATTATACGTCCTGATGAAGGCCTACCAAACATAAGCTCCATCAAGCAGCTTTATTTTGGGCCGAAACACAATACTGCCAATGACTTTTCCACAAGCTCAGTGCCCACTCTTCACACTGACATTTTTTTGTTCACCGAAAACTGTTCTTTTCGGTGTTCACATGTTATTTGTCAAGTCAAGAATGTCGATCAACAAAAGCAAGACGTTGTATGCTTAGCAAAATAAAGTCCAAATGACTGGGTTGTACTTACCTGTATTGTAATCAAAATTGTAAATAGTTTAGTGTCTTTTGGGTGCTGTCTTTCCATTTTTGAAAAATATATGTAAATTAAAAAACTCATGGTCAAAATCCTTACTGACCGTGATAAAGACTGAGGATATTGTTTTTTCTGTGTAGGAGTACAACGAGAAATGTGTGTGTGATTTCTCACCCTGATTTTTTTGATTATTTAAAAGTATACGGACACCTGGGTTTATCAGGGCCTAGCCAGGTGCCCTTCTTCGTTATTTTACACAATCCCCAACCCTACCCACAAAACCTACGAACCAAACCCATTGGGTGGCTCGAGTAATAGCAACCCAATAGTAATAGTATAGAGATCCCCTATATGATTTATTCCATTGGTCTTCCCATGTCAGGTGGGTTGGCCTGAGACTACCCCAAAAACTATCTATTACATGGTTGCAGAGTCGCAGAACGACCTTTGGCCCTTGCCCCATCGCACACTATGCGAGGATTTGAGCGTCTTGATTGGCTGGAGTGGGTCTCCCCAGGCCTGGGCCGGGTTCTGCTCACAGTACTCAGTGTACCTTTTCAAGATAATGAGAAAGACTATGTGTCCCCATTGTTGCCACTGATATGGCCACCTAGCCTGAGAAAGTGCCTGCAGGGTGCAATGTTCAGTGGACAATGCATGCATAAATTCTATCTGCTTTGCTGGGAACAGCTCCTCTTCCCACCACGGGTAAATGGCCATTGTTCGGCTTGGATGAGTGACGTGGGTGAGGACCACAAAACTGAGCTTTTACACCACACACAAAGCAACTATGCCTCTCACACATGGCATCTTAATATCTCTCTCAGCAGAAAGCAAACAGAACACTTCACTCCTGCAACCAATTTACAGAGCACAGCCAGGGCCAATGCTTTGTTGCACTTGTGGCTCACTGGACACAAACGCCCAGGAGTGGCGGGCCAATTAGGGCTTTTGAGTTTCCAGTCACTCTTACCACAACGTCCATGAGTGACAGGGGCCTATCGAGGTCTGCTTCATTCATAGGCATAGTTTCTGTTTATGCATTGCAGCTCCAGGTGTAAAGTATGTATGTTCTCAATGCAATCCCCTATGCATATACACAGTCCACAGTGTGGCCAGGTGGAGAATCCTGGGCTTTACACACCTGTGCCAAATGGCTGACTGTGGGTGCTGAAAATTAAGAGCCTTTAGTGGAATAGAGTGCCTTAGACACTGCTCCTATCCTAGCTTCTGAGCTTTAAGTGGGATGTAGCTAGCCAGAGCTGAGCTCCGGCAGACTTCAAAAACATTTGTCCAGTTAGTTATCCCCGGGTCCCACCAGCCACTTCCACTAGCCCAACAGCAATTTGTATTTCTTGCTCCACTGCCGGGATTTGAACTCAGCCCCTACCCATGAGATGCAAGTGTCACATACACTGTACTATTTGGTAGATGCTGGATTTCTTTTATTTCATTCAGTAGAATTCTTGCCACATAAAGCCTGTAATGCGTGTTATTTGTTAAGCTGTCTGACAAATATTAGGAAAATGTGTTTTTTAGGCAGCTAAGCAAATATCATTATTTGCTTGGATCAGATTGTAAAATGTGTACATTGTTATAAATACCAGGCAATCTTGAACCATGTATTTTGGGGATTTTATTTTTAATTCAAGGTTTTTTGATAGGCCCCGCACAGTACTATTTAGGCCACACCCCCAATACAAATGCTGTTAAATTTTAGAGCCCCTCTCTATTTCTCATCCCACTTAAGGCCCCACTGCCTAGTCTCTCACACAGGCTAGACTGGGCTGGAGTCGGGACTCTTTGAACCCTCCCCACAGGGTAGAGGGCGGAGTGCATAAATATGGTGTCATTTGAATAACCAGGGGAGCAAATCCCAAGCTGGTCTGCTTTCAAAACCTGCCCCACCCCTCCCTCAGTGTGTGACCCCTGGCTGACGTCGCTGCCAGTGCGAGCCAGAGTCAACCTGCTCATTTGTTTCAGGCGACAATATTGTGGCAACCTTGAAAGTCAAGCGTGGGGAGAAGAGTATCAGGTAAAGCAGGGCCCAGTCATGGGCCGAGGAAGAAGGAAGGGAGGGAGGGAGGGGACCACGACGACCACGAATCAGCAGTGAGGCTGGGTAAGTAAAAATGTGGGGTTCGGCAGCCTCAGCCAGGTGCAGTCAGTGACAACTATTTACCAATGGCCAAGCAAGCACGTGCTTTGAGCCTTGATTCAACCCGCCAGGCTAAGCGCTAAAAAATGATGATGTGTCTATCATCAAAGAATTGTTTTTTTTTTTTAGAGTCAGGCACAAAAGGAAAGAAGTCCTTGGCTGCGTTCATTTTTTCAAAATGGTTTCTTACTTGATGTGACCAAAGCATGACAATGAACGGAATGATGTGCAAAACTGTCATGCAGATCCATAATACCAGATCTGCATGTATATGCAGCTGCTGGCACTATTAACAGATCTGTATGATTACTGCAAAGTCGAAATACCGAATTCGTAAATGTTTAATTTTTTTCCTTCTTTTTGTGCAACTATATGTGGGGAGACACCCGCAGTCCACCCCATACTCCCTTCACATAATGTAATACCCTAACCCAACCGCACATATAATTGCTGCAAAATTGGCAGTGCAATCTTCAAAATATACGCATTGTCGCATTCAGTATTTTCCAATGCGCAGTAATGTGGTGAAACCCTATTAACACAAATGGACTCATGTTGGCCAAATTAGTATTTTGACGGCAGAGAGCCATTCCGTTTACACTTTTTTAAAATGTATTTTGTCATTTGTAAAGCACGCCTAACCCTAAGGCATCTGGTCGCTCATTTTTACGAGTACATACAGTGTGGGAACAGTTGCAATACAGTTTGGGAGTACATACATATAAATGCGAGCATGCGTGGGAAGGTATAACTTAACAGTTCAATTCAGCGAGAGGCAAAAAGTTAAGGGTCATGGGAAGCATAGATATGTAAAGTGGCATAAATGTGGATTAGATTAATTTAGTGCATTCCAGTGTTTCGCAGCTATCACTGGGAAGCTACTACCTCCTGCTTTCTGTAGTTTATACTTGAGAATGGTGAGGAGATGCACATAGGCTGAGCGCATGGGTCTATTGAATTGTTCTTTTGTGAATTTGGTGGATAAGTACTTAGGGGCTGAGTTAGAGATGCATTTGTGTGTCAAGGAGAAGGTTTAGAACAGGATTTGATCTTGGAACAGCAGCCAGTGGGCTTTTCGTCTCGCTGTAGTAATGTGATTATTTTTTGGGATGTTCAACGCTGCTCTTAGAGCGTTATTTTAAAGCACCTCGACTTTTCTTATGTTCCGTCTATTGGTACCAGTGTACAGTGCATTACAGTAGTCTAATCTGGATAAAATGAGAGCTCTAGCCAAAGTGATGCAGCTGAGAGAGGACAAGAAAGGTCTACAAGCATTGATAAGCTTAGATATGTAGGCTGCTGCTGATGCCATGGCACTGACTTGTCTGGTTAATGTAAGAGCAGAGTCTAGGTAAATAACGAGGGTATTTACTTCCTAAGAGACATTGATTCGTGATGCCATCAATAACAAAGGATTTGAAGGCATTATGACGTTTGTTTAAGCAGAGTGGAGAGCCAATGAGGAGTAATTCTGTTTTTTCATTGTTTAAACAGAGTCCATGTTGGGCCATACAGGCCTGGATGGTTTGGCAGATTTCATTTAGAGATTTAGAGTCTTGGTCATATGCGTATGAGGATTTGGGTGTTGTCTGCATAGTTAGTGTAGGTGACACCCAAGTCATCAAGGAGGCCGAATAGTGGTTTTGTGAAAATATTGTAGAGTGTAGGGGAGAAACAGGATCCTTGTGGTACTCCGCAGGTGACAGGGGCCAGCAATGGTACTGCAATAGGTGAGAAGACGCTCATGGTTCTATTGGTTAAGAAGGACTGTATTTAACGTATGGCATTAGTAGAGAAGTGGCCCGCTGAGGCGAGATATTTGCACAGTATGTTAAGGTTGACCAGGTCATAGGCTGCTGACAGTTCTAGCAGGAGGAGTGCAAGGTTACTGTTGTCTTTAAACTCATCCATTGGTATTTTTAGATCCAACAATGCTGACTCATTGCCATGTCCTGGATTTGCAGATAGGCTACTCGGTCAAGTATTTTGAGGAGGAAGGGTACTGTTGCAATGGGACGGTAGTTTGTGGGGTTACTTTAGTCTAGGGTAGGTTTCTTCAGTAGCAGAGAACCCACGCATCTTTAAGATTAGTGGGGATGGTGCTTGTTTCAAAGGAGGCATTGATTAGTGTTGTGATAAAAGGGGTGAATTCTGTCACGCAATCTTTGATGAATGAGGCTGGGCATATGTATTCGGTTGTTGAGACTGGGGCAAAATCTAATTGTGTATTAACGTTTCGGATTGTTTATATAGGAATCTGCAGGGATTGGCATGGTGAATGGTTCAGCTTTTTTAGTTTGATTTTTTATTGAAGTAGGGCAATTTTGTCGAGGAAAGCTTTTTGTATATCTGTGCACCAGACAATGTTTTAAAGACATGATTCTTGCGGAGGCACTGGTGATTCGAGTATGCCTACGATAGTGAATAGTTCTTTGGAGACAGGGGCGAGTGAAAATGTCTTTGTTGAATTCAGTGGGGGATTTTTTCCAGTCAGTCTCCGCCGCTCTCTTAGTGCTACGTAGGGTTTTGAGGTTTGGAGTGTACCATGAGTTTAGCTGAGCATGTGGTTTAGCTTTGTGCATACTCGAAGGTGCTACTTTATCAATGGCAGCTAGGATAGTTTGATTGTATAACTCAACCATAGTGGATGGGTCGTTGACAAGGTTGTTTTGATGTTCTATGATGGGAAGGATCAGAGGTAGTAGTTTCTCTGGCGTTATGTTACGAGAGTTTCTGGAAAGGGCAGCTGGAGCCTAAATGGCTCCTGCCGCCAGATTTTCATCATTTGCACTGCAGGGCGGAATATAAAGGGCTTACTTCACATTTGCACCCTGCAGTACAAAGTGAGTAAATGCTACCTGGCATTTTAGAATGCCAGGCAGCGTTTATGTTTGTTTGTGACAGCCGCTTGCAGGCTTGGACAGGCCTATAGGGCAATATGATAATGCCTAAAGTACCAGCCCATGATTTTAGGATGGGCCTGTTTTTTTGGGCCAGAGTGGGCCATTTCATAAGTTACCAAACTAGTTTCCTTTTTTAAAATTGTCTTTATTGGGTTTGTGAGTCATAACAAGTAACAAAAACCAGAACATGTAACAGTAGAGCAATCAGCAGGTTTAACTACTTTTCCTGGTTAACTCCCATGTACCCCCTCCATCCTCCCCTCCCCCATACCAGGATAAGCTAAAGGACATGGTGGATCTTATAAAATGTGAAGTATTCTGAGATGTTGAGGGCCATATTGTCCAGTGTAGTCTCCGTGGGGGAAGTCCAAAATGGTTGCCCACTCAGTAGAGAATGTGGGGCTGTCCCCTTGAATTGCATAGGTTACCCATTCTAGGGAGACACAGTTTCAAAGGTTATTGTACCAAACTCTTATGTGAGGTGGGTCTATGGATTTCCAATTTTGTGCTACCACTAGAAGGGCTGCTAATTGAATCAGATGGAATGCCTTCTTTTTATACTTCGGCCATAGGTCGATGTCTGGTTCTGCCAAGCTCAGAAGCTGTTTCCCCACCTGTCACTGGCCTTGTAACCCAAATATTTGGTTGGTATCAGCTTTCACCTCCTCCCTGAAAAGTTGCAGTTTCAGGCACGGTTCACAAATGTGTAGCCGATTACCTTCCCCGCCGCAGTCCCTCCAGCAGATGTTTGCTATGTTTGGGGGTATTTTATGTAGTCTTTCTGGGATATCGTGCCATTGGTACATAGGTTTGAGCCAGAATTCTCTTACTTGTATGGATCTGGTCATACAGGTTATATTGGTCCAGAGTTTTGACCAAGCTGCGTCTGAATGTGTAATTCCCAGAGTTATCTTCCACCTGATTTGGAATGAAGGTTTTGGTTGCGGAGCAATATCCGTCAAAGGTTTGTATATGTTTGTGATCGGGTGTTTGTCCCCTGGGTTAGTGGTCAGGAATTTCTCGAAAGTTGTGAGGGGCCTCAATGCGGCAGCTCTAATTGCGAGGGCCATTAGCCTGTGATGTATTTGAAAGTACAGAAATCTATGTGTCTCCTGTAAGCCTAGTTATTTTTTACATGTGAACAGTTTGATCTCGTTCCCCTGGAACATGTTCCTGAGCTTGGTGCACCCTGCCTTTTTCCAATGAGGAAAGGTGAGGGCGTATAGACCTGGTGTAAATTGTGGGTTGGGAAATAGATTTGGGTTGTTTTACCGTTGATAAAATGTTCAAACGACCGAAGATTATTTGTTATAAATAATCTTCTGTCGTTTCTCCCCTGAACATTCCCGAAGTACCCAAAATCCTACTCATATCCCTCTACCTACATCTCTACCCAGCCGCCAACACACCCCTGCCACACCCTCATCCACTTACTTACCTTCAATTCCGTCTCGCTGGTCCCTACAACGCCAGCTCCCTTTCACTTTCGTGATCGGGAACCGGCGCGGCAGGGTCCTTTCCTTTTTATTTTTTTCATTCGGATAAGCTGCATGGGTGTCCCCTGCATCCCTTGCTCGCTATACTGTTCAGTATAGTGAGCGGGGTGTTGCAGGTGACACCCTGCAGGATGTCCGCCACAGCCCCCGCTCACTATGCTGTTTAGTATACCCTTACCAAATTGTCGTTTTTGAGAGATAAGTTTAGTATTTCAGATTTGGTTAGGTTGATTTTCAGGCTGGCTACTTTGCCGAAGTTCTTCAGTGCTAATGTTGCCGCCGGGAGGGAGGTTGCGGGGTGTGGTAGTAGTGAGCAACATGTCATCGGCATATGCCATGATTTTGTGAATGTAGTCCCCCAAATGCGATCCCTTTTATCAAGTCTGCACGTCGAATCCGTGAAAGCAATGGTTCCAGGTGTATCGAGTAGAGAATTGGGGAAAGAGGACATCCTTGTTTTGTGCCCCTTCACAGGCAAATGGGGTTGGAGAGGTGTCTGTTTATTAGTAGTCTGGCCGTGGGGTTATTATAGTTGGCTTGGATCATGTTCATACATTTGGGGCCAAAGCCCATGGCCGTCAGGGTCTTAAAGAGAAAGGACCATTCAAAGCGGTCAAAAGCTTTTTCTGCATCTAGTCAGACCAAAGCTGTGGGAGTTCCTTTTTTGGCTACTTTCTCTATTAGGTGGCAGGATCTCCTTAAGTTGTCATGGGTTTGTTGATTTTTAATGAAGCCTAATTGGTTGGGATGTATTAATTTGGATCTCTAGTCGGTTTTCGAGTCTTTTCGCATAGATCTTCGCATCAGTGTTTAGGAGTGCTATCAGACGGTAGGAGTCACATTTCAAGGGGCCTTTCCCTGGTTTGGGGAAAAGGATAATCCTAGCTTTCTCCATTGAGGAGGAGATCTTGCTCGCGCTTATGCAGGTGTTAAAAAGGTGTGTGTGTTGGGCCTAAATTTGCTTAACATTTCTTGTAAAAGGTGGCGGGATACCCATCTGGACCCAGCGATTTGTTGAGTGGGAGGTTTGCAATTACTTGGAGCACCTCTTCTTGTGTGATATTTTGTTCTAGCTGGTCGTGGCCCGGGGTGGTGTCTTTGGTCAGTTGGGTTGTTTGTAGATACCTGAGTTGTGCTTCCTGGTCCGGATGATCAGTTGCATAGAGAGCAGTGTAGTAGAAATAACGTAGCTGTCTGGCTAGGAGTCGGTCTGCCTTGTTTGCTTAAATGTATTGTCTCTGCTTCATGTAAAGCAAACTTTGTTCTGCCAGTTTGGTGTGTATAAGGTCAAGTTTTCCTTTTGGATTTCTGAATTTGCGATAAAGTTCAGGGCTTTCGTCATTCTCCATCCATTTCATTATGTCTCGAACCTCTGATGATTCTAGGTCTAATTCTGTTTTCCTCTGGATTTTCTCTCTGTGTGCTTTGAACGCGATAAGTTACCTAAGCAGTATTGCTTGAAATGAATCCCAGGTCACGTCTCCCCTTGTCCCCCCCCCCAGCGTTTTGAGTAAATAAGTCTTTGATTTTGTGTTGTATATCATTGCTGACCACAGGATCTGATAGGAGTGCATTGGGGAATTTCCAAGACCACAGTTTAGGAGTTTGCTTGGGCAGTGTCAGGTCTATTGTTATTAGAGCGTGATCGGATATCATAATATGGTGGGTTTCTAACTGCAAAATGGTGCCTATTAGCGTTGCTGAGCTCCAGATGTAGTCCATTTTAGAGAATAACTTGTGGACATGGGAGTAATGTGTGAAGGCAGTTTCCTCTCCTTTTAGGGTAATCCAAACATCTCTCTGAGTGCCAGTTGCTTGAATCTTCTTTTAAGGGTTTGTGTAGGGGGGTTGGGTATATTTTGAAGTGGAGCTTCTGTTTCTTATTTGGTATAATGCAACGTTTAAGTCGCCCATCAGAATGATCTGCCCTTTGCTAGAATTATCTAGTTCTGTCAGGACTGTTTTCAGGAACCCCTCTAGTCCTGTGTTTGGGGCGTAGATAAATGCAAGTGTAATGGTTTTTGATCCCATGTGGATGGTTACAAAAATGCAGTAGCCCTCCCTGCCTGCTTTTTTTGTAGGATCTCTACTTGTGTGCCTTCTATTATTGCTAGAAGGACTCTGGATTTTTTCCCTTTTGCACTTACCTGGATTATTTTGGGGTATTTCAGTTTGAAGCGGTCTTGCTGCTGAATATGCATTTCTTGTAAAGCAATTATGTCCGGTTGGTGTGTCTTGAGGAGGCATTCTGGCTTCCTCCTCTTCACCGGGGTGTCTAAACCCCTCATATTAAGAGTTAGGCATCTGAATGTGTCCTTGTTGTTTAGGAGTCCCGCTTATCCATTAGCGTTTGTTCTGTCGCCCTTTTTGGTGCGGTGCAGGGTTTCCCTCGTGTATCTAGTTGTGTTTTTAGCTTATGTTTCTGGTATGTTTTGAGCCTCCCCTCACCTAACTCCTCCCCATAACAAACTTTACAACAGCTCTCATCTCCTCCCCCCGGTGTGGGCCACCCTTGCTATTACACCCAAGGACTCGGTCCTCAGAGGTGGACCACTAATGAAACCCGGGATACGTGCAGGGTATCCTACAACCCTAGTTATCTTGTCTTTGTAAGGAATCCAAGGCAAGATCTGTCTGGTTTTTGCGGGTGTTGCTTAAGCGGCCCAGCTCAGCCATATGTTACCTATGTCAACTTCATTGTTTATTTACTGAGGAGTCCGCTGCTTTCCCATTTGTCTGAAATGGGTTGACTGGAAGGGCTTTTCTTGGTTTTCTTGTGGTTGCACTCCGGTAGGGACCATTCCCAAGATCTAGGTTCCGTGGGGCGAGCGGTTATGTGGGGGTTGGCCCTGGTTGTGTGTACGAGCCCATTGGCATTATTCGGCACCCTTCTTCTTTTGATGTTATCCAATGCCGTTTACCCTCCTGCTGAATAGTAGACCAAAAGGAAAGGTCCACGGATAGAGTATGTTCTTGGATTTTAGATGGTCCAGTAATTCACGCATCTCCCTTCTTTTTTGGAGTGTCGTTTGTGACAGGTCCTGAAAGACCCGGATTTCTTTGCCATTGCAGGTGATAGGTTCCACCCTTCTGGATCGCTGTAGAATCATCTCTTTTTGTGGATAGTTTGCCAGTGCTGTTAAGGTGTCTCTGGGATGCAAGTCTGGATCTAGGCATTTGGGGCCCATCCTATGGACTCTGTCAATTGGGATATCAAGGTCAATCTCCGGTTCCAGGAGATCCTTGTTTGTCACTACCGCTTTTAGGTCAGTGTCTTGAACTGTTTCAGGGAGGTTTCTGATCCGGATGTTTGATCTCCGAGATCTGTTTACAAGATCCTTGCACTGTTGTTCCACGATGTTTGTAGCCCATGCCAGTTGTTTCAGTAGTTCAACTGCTTTTGAGTTTTCCTAGGCAAGGTCATGAAGAGCCTTCTTGTTCATGTCAGTCCTTTCTTCCCGAGAAGAGACATCCCGTCTTAGTTCGGATGGTGCTGTCCTGAATTCCATTGTAAACACATTGAACTGGGCTTGGAGAGAGGCGGGTAGTTTTTCCTGGAAATCTAGGAAGCATCGTTCCATGTCCTCTTTCGATGCCGCCATGCTGGGGTTCAATGGCTCGGATGTAGTCTCCTGGGAATGGTGCACGCTTTCTATTGACAGTTGTGCCCCTCTGGGGCACAGCCAGCAACTTTGGATCAGATTGACGGCTAAGGTCTTGAGCTGCGTGAGTTACAGCTGTGTTTTTTTTCTCTTTTGGGCCTGGCATTGGCTGCCTCCCCCAGTGGGGGAGTCTTTGTTTGTTGGGAGTTTGTTTGTTTAGGATGCCAGCGTACTCTTACTGTCGAGTATGGGGGGGCGCCCTGTGGTCAGTTGCCTTTGGGTCTTCTTGTCTTGGTGGGTCTTTCCGCCCTGTTGTATCTGTGCCTGCGATGGAATGTTGCTGTGGGGCTTTCAGGACCCTCCCAGGTGACGTATTGAGTCGCGGTATTCTTTTCCTTTTTTTTTATAGTATTGCTTATGCAATGGGGTGCTGCTGTGGAGTTTTCCCGTCTTTCCGGGTGGCGTGTTGAGTGGCTTTATGCTGTAGCCTCCTTTATCTGGGTCCCCCCGGGGCCTGAATTCTTCACTGCTTCTTGCAAGGTGCTTGCCGTGTGGGGCATCTGATCCCTCAGGTGTTGGGTGCCTGCTTGGCTGCTCGAGGTGTCTGTGTCTCCTCTCTCCCGACTTCGCGTGAGCTGAGTGTGCTGGAGGACTCATCTGGGAATTCACGGCATTCTCTCTGGAGGCCCTGAGTGTCCGCCGGTGCGCACTGCCTGAGGTTAGAGCGGAGGCAAGGGGTCCACTTCCTTTGTCCTCCACAAGCCCTTGCTAGGAATTTGGGGGGGGACAGGCTCCGATTCTTACCGCCCGCTGTGGGAGTAGTGTCCTCAGTGTCGCAAGGCTCAGTGGCAGCAGGCAAGTACTGCAAGGTAATGCGTCCAGTGAGGGAGCGGGATCTGATATCTCCCCACACCTTTGCTTCTGTGTTGCTGTCCTTCCTGTCAGCGGACGCTGGTCCGGTGGGTGGACCACGAGAGGGTCTGGCACCTTTCTGCTTTTGTGAATGGTGATCGCGGGGAGCGGATTGCCTGATGGTTAACTTCTTGTGGGACCGCTAAGTGGCAGCAGAGCACCCCGCTTATTTTTCACCTGCTGTTGTGTGGTTACAGGGCTGCTAATGCCGAGCTGGGCATTTCCAAGGACGGAGCTCGACGTTTCGCATCCTTAGTGGATGTCGGCCATCTTGGATCTCCCATCGCATTCGTTTTAACCAATGTCACTGAGCAAATATGTTTTCAAATGCATTATTTGCAACATATTTGACCAAGAACACCCCCGTAATCAAACAGTCTGTTCTGCAAAGTAATGAATTGTAATGTGTGATTGTGCCAGTGGTCGAAGTGGGCGGGAGAACTTGGGAGCAGAGCTCCTCTACTTTAAAAAAAAGTTTTACTATTCTATTCTATAGAGTTTTTTACTGCGCCACACGTCTGAATGCCTCAGGGCGCTCACACAGGACAGACCACAAACAACAGAAAAAGTAATGGCAGCAGATTAATGTCACCAATCATTAATCAATTCCTCGATCAAAGAGAAACGCTTTAAGCTCTTTTTCCATTGTGATATCTATCTATCTGTCTATCTATCTATAGAATTCTTATATAGGGCACACTCAACCAAAGGTCTCAGGGTGCTTACAAAAAACAAAACAACAAAAAAGAATTCTGGAGCCGGCACACTTAGATCAGACAACAGAACAGATAGGTAAATTAACCTATTCCTTGATCAAATAGAAGCGTTGTTAGATGTTTTTTGAATTGGGCAGTTGTAGCACAACCTCTAAGATCTGGAAGGAGTGTGTTCCAGAGCACAGGAGCCCATGCATTGAAACTCGTGCAACCAATCGTTTTAAGAGTAACTCAAGGTTGAAAAAGAGTGACATTTGAGTTGGAACATAAAGTTTGCCTAAAGGAGGTTTTCTTAACACAAGCTCAAAGGTATACTGGGGCTTCACCTTTGAGGCACTTAAATACCAAGACAGGCTGGATTCTATAGGCAACTGGAAGCCAGTACCAATTTTCTGTGGACCTCAGCTACATGTGATCGACGATTCAATTCACATACAGCCCGTACTGCTCCATTTTGTGTCACCTGCAGATTGCTTATGTTGGTTTGGGAAGTACAAATAAGCAGGCTATTAAAATAATATAATTTTGTATTTACAATGGCAGCAGCCATCAAGGCTCTGATTGTCTCTGAGAGGCCTCTCACCCCCACCCAGCCAGGCCAGAGCCAGCCTCGCCCCATTTCCCCAACCCGTACACCTTTGCATTCCTTGACATAAACGTGACCCCCAGGTCCCAACCCTCATCAAATGTCCGCCGGAGATCTAAGCATGCGCAGCAATATTTCTTCTAGGCAACAACACATACCCCATGTAACACGAGGTACTAGGGGGGGATAAATTAAAGACCAAACCCCAGGGTGGGGACCTTCAGTGTGGGAACTGCGGTATCAACAAAGCCCTGAATGGGTGGATGAGCATGACTGTATTTTATCCCCCGTGTTCTTTGCCACCACTTCCCGTGCCGACCAGGTGACTGCCACAGTGAGTTAAAATTCAGGCTTCGTATGTTTAGTTTAGATAGAAACAATGTTTAATGTGTGACCCGACCTTCACTGCGAGGATGAGTCCAGCAGACCCATGTAAATGCTGATCGACGGGACAAGAACCAACCAATTACTGCCTGGCATGCCCTATGGAGCAGGCCTATGTGTAGGGTCCCACCAATCGGTGGCACCAGTGTGTACCATATACGATGATGTAATTTGCCTTCTTAAGCTGATGTTGGAGCCAGAGCGCTCTCGAGCAGCAGAGTCCTTTGCGGGAATTTGTATTCTGTACGATTAAACCTTATTATCCTTGCAACGCTATCTCTTGGCCTATTTCTGTAGCGGGTTGTTTTTACTCTGGAGTGTGCGCATAGAGGGACTTGCCTTAATTTGGTGACCCCTATAACGTGATTCCACAGCTCCCGTACTTGCAGCGGTATCCAGGCGGCCTCTCCGAAAGGGCCGTGTCCACCTACGGTGACCAGTCCCCTAAACTTGTATGCAGCAGTAAGTGGCCCTTGCGGGTGCCGTCTTTGCAAAATTCCAGCCTGCTCGTTGAAGTGGGGTAAGGCCCCAGGGAGAGGCCCAGGCCGATTGTGGATCCCTGTGAACAGAGGTTTTCGGAAGAACGTGAACATGTGAGCATAACCTGCAAGGAATAACAATGTTCAGGGTGGGGGGGGAGTAGAGCAGTATGAAAGAGGGAACATGCAGTGAATGAAAGTTGAAGTATGGGAAGACTTGTTGATTGAAGAAGATTTTTCATAGCCATTTTTTTATGTCATTTCTATTGATTAAAACTCATTAAAGGTAACGGAAAAGGAATAAGGGAGCCGCTCCGAGAGAGGAGAGAAGGTGGATCCACAGTGCACTGTCTCAAACAGTGCGTGAGATAAAGATAAGAGAACAATTAGGAGCTACGTATAATTCGAGAGCTCAGGAGAAGTAGTGGTTGTTGTTTTAGCTTATTATTTT
The DNA here is from genome assembly GCF_040938575.1 of Ambystoma mexicanum. Classification (NCBI taxonomy): domain Eukaryota; kingdom Metazoa; phylum Chordata; class Amphibia; order Caudata; family Ambystomatidae; genus Ambystoma; species Ambystoma mexicanum. Next base: position 822,934,745 of record NC_090922.1, read on the forward strand.
AGTTTGTTTTGATATTGTACCTTTTTATAAATACGGAGCATGCCCAGGAGGGGCGTGCAGAGTGTGTGAGCGTGTGAAGGAGGAATGTTATGAGAGTGAAAGAAGGTGCATTAGGGGGAAAAGAAATGAAGTAACTGTTTGATTTTGGTTACAAATATTTTGACTGCACTGACTGACCACATAAGTATGACAAGAATACACATGTTTTAAAAGGTGACAGGGGAGAGCGGATGGCCTTTTTTCACCTTAAGTAGGGAGCACTTGTACAAGGACGTTTCTGACATGACACAGACTAAGCATCAGTTTGGGGAGAGACACACCCCTAGACTTACCCCTATACTGTGACAAGATCAAGAAATACCACAATCAATGGGTAATCGAAACTAAAGGAGAAGGGATGCCCCACTCCTGGCCAGAGGAGGGTCCTTTGATAGGTTTGCCTTAGACCATATGTCCACCTACCTGACTGCTATATATAAGGGGAGACCACTATAGAATAGACGAGAGACAATGGACCGCTGGAGAATGTTTGAGGAGAGAGTGGCCCCAGAAAAGGATGGGATTACGCCAGACAATGGGAAAGTAAGTATTACAGGAGAAAGTGAGAAGACAGGGAGAAAAAGAAGGTGATTTATCCATTAGCAACACGACCAGCAGAAGGATATACTTATACGGCCTGTGTGTCTAGGGGAACGACTTTAGCCAACTCCAGTACGGTCCCAGCCCCACCATAAATAGCAACCCAAGCAGTGTCCACTCATACAGATGTGAGCAATAGAGACCTTATATAGTATTGTACTGTGTACAAATGTATAAAGCGCGACAAAGACCTGGCATTATGAAGGCGCTGACAAGAGAGAGTGAAGTTGTGTTGGGGTCTAGAAAAGAAAGGTTTTTAGCTGTTTTCAAAAAGAAGAAAAGTTTGGGGTGCCCCGTATCTGAGGAGGAAGGGAATTCCACAATGATGGAGCAAGCACAGAGCAAGATCTGTCTCTAGCTGGCACCTCCAAAAATGAGCGACGACCAGCAAAGACTGATTGGCTGATCGAAGAGGGCTATTAGGTTGATAGGGTGAGAGTGTGGATTGAAGAAATTCATCCCCAGTATGATGTATAGAAGGATGGGCAATACATAAAATCTTTACACAGCTTCTAACGGGAAGCCAATAAAGGTGGCGCAGAAGGTCATTAGAGTGGGACAATCTAGGGGCATTTAGGGAAAGCCTACCCGCAGCATTTTGGAGGATCTGGAGGCCTCTGGTTGACCAAGATAGAAGTGCATCGGCACCACCACGAATACAGAATTAGCAAGAATATGAGCAGCTTGTGAGACAACAAGAGCGACAGAGGTTCCGATGTTGCCCCTACGTATCCCTCCCATATTGCCTTGGGATGAGTGGAAATTCAGTGACTTACTGTTCAGGATTGACAGTGCGCCCATAAGAGTGCGCTGGGTCCCAGAGAGGGGAGAGGAGTAATGGAGTGATTTTGAGGATACCGAAGAAGGGGCAACAGGAGGAGCTGAGCCAGCAACCCCGACCACACCGAGAGTCGAGAGCCTGTTCGTCGAGTGGTTAAGGGAACAGTTCGGGAGAATAGCATTGGCAAAGAAAAAGGGTAGTGGTTTGAAGAGTGGGAAAGTGAAAACTAAATTGCAAATGCCGTTAATTCATAAAGGCGCCGGACGCCCTTATTATGTCCCTTGGGCGCAAATGGACAAAAACAATCTCCTCAAGGCACTCCCCCAACTCACTGCAGGGGCGGGAAAATTGATTTATGGCTTTGAAAAACACACTGCAGGAGTGCTGCTCACTATAGGAGACATCAAAAGCTTGTTAGCATCTGAAGTGGGAGATTAGGCCGAATCGGTGTGGGTGAAAGTGGGGTACCCGGGAATAACGCTAAGCAATGACTTCCATGATGGGGCAATGGTCAATTATATGAGGGTGCACATCTAGCATGCACTGTGGAGGACCTTCCCGGAGACCCCGGATTTACAATCAATCATGATATGCACAATGGGGGATGAGGAAGATGCTGCACAGTACATTCTTAGGGTTCAAGAGATGAAGAGAGCAGAAACGGGCAGCGCCTGGGATCAATCAACGTCTTTGTTTTACTTTATTGTGAAGCAGGGGCTCCCTAAGGAAGTGCAGAAGGCGCTTGATAAGATAGTGGGGGTGGAAGCAAAAGGTTGGCCTGAAATTCAAAGTATCATACTGCACCATCGTAGGCGGATCAAAGAGCACGGGAAGGAAACAATTCAAAGAAGGCTGGCAGAGGAAGCAGAACGAGTTCAAATTAAACTAGTGAAAGTAGCATTGGTGTCAGTGTCACTGCCCCAGCACAGATGGGAAAGGGTGTGCCTCCGTTGCCACATAGGCAAGGATGGACAAAGTATGGACAGACAACGGGCAAGGACAGTGGGGAGGAAACCAACAATTTACAGGACCCGAGTGGCAAGGAGGGCCGCAAAGAGGATGAGGTGGATTCTGCGGGCAGAGAGGAGGTGGATTCGGTGGGCAGGGGCCAAGAGGTGGCAGACAGGGGCAGTGTTGGTCATGTAGGAGGTGGGGTAACCTTTCCAGAGAATGTGTAGCATACAGGGAGGGAACTACAGTTACAATCAACAAGCCTGTGGAAACCCTCAACCTGGGAGCCCACAGGGGCCCATTCATGGGTTGACAATGATCCCATACGAAATACACCAAGCATTCACTCAGTTACCTCCCCAAATCCACTGCCCATATCACCCCCCTCCTTCACCAGAGGAGCAGGAGCTCCCCCGGACCCTGCAGGAGCAGTGGTCTCCCTTTCCTGGATCCATCCTGAATTGCCCTCGAATTCGGGTAAGAATCATTATTCCGTGCGAGAATCGTTTTTTCTTGCTGCTAATTGCACCAGTGATCCGCCGACCTGCAAGAATATCTACTCAGCCTGCATGTTTTAAACCTGATGCCTACAGCTGCTGTGTTTGCCCCTGCCACCATTAGCCACCACGAGGTTTTTACACTTCCAAGATGGCCGTCCGCCATGTCTCAAGGAACCCCAGTGCCTAACTGAGCACATCCGACTGTCCTCGCATCCGATTGGCCATTGAGCCACCTTAAGCAGCCTATCGCCAGCCGGTAGGCGAAGCCGGCCCACTCCCAGCAAGGCCCAGGATAACAAGGCCAATACCTGTCTTCACCTGTCCTCAGCCTTCCTCGCCGTTCGCCCGGACCCCCTGCCGGATTCCAGACCAACCTGAACGGTAAACGCCACTTCGCTTTTAAATTGAACTGCCTAGACTCTGGAAAAGGCTTTGTTACCACAAGCTACTTATTGCCACTCTCGTGCACTCAGGCCTTATTGCATGCTGTATCTGTGCCCAAAGTTGCTGCCATTTCCAGTACATAGGTGCTCATTCGTATTTAGACTACTGTGTCGCTAATCATCCCTGTCACATATAACTGCACTGTGCCTCACTGCTGCTCGGCTACCCTATGCAATTCTAGCTGCCATTTTTAACCACATTGTGACCATCTGCGCTGATCTGCTCACCAACTGCCTCTAGATCTGTTTACCTGCAGCCCAATGTGTCCCCGCTCAACATACTTTTATAGCCACTAAACTCAATGTTGTGCTTAATCTGCTCTATGTGCTATTCTGAAGTTAGGGGTTATTCTGATTCTAGGTGTTATCTTGAACTAAGTGTTACTCTGAACCTAGGTGCTATTCCCATTCCAGGCGCTATTCTGAATACATGCTACTCTGATCCAAGATGTTAATTGGTACACTGGCGCAATTCTAAACCTAATGCTGTGCTAATTGACAAACACTTACTATGACCACTTTGCTTACCTGTACCTGAGTCAGATGCCAATCTGCAACCTTGCACTACATGGATTAGGTAGTATTCGGCTACTCCAAGCAGGCCGCACTGTCCACTGCTAGATTTCGACCCTAGACAGGACACACACTGCACCTTACCCCCCTCACACAATGTTCCTCCCGGTCCTTTACTCTATACTACTGAGAACCATTCTCCACATCACCAATTCCGCATGCCTGCCCAGCTCACCCCTTAACTTGACCAGCCTAGGCACCGCATCACCCACCCTCACAGAGCCCAGCACCACAATAATGCTTAGCCTACTCGCTCCCCCATGCCTTTCGGACAGGCTGACCAGATTACGATCCAGACTGCCAAAAATACACGAGCCTAGAGCCAGGGACTCCACACAATCCATGCTCACACACCGAACCTCCATCAGCTCCTGCGCTAACCTTACGCTAAAAAAACCCGAACCTAAACCCGTCAACTCCACTACAACCAACAATAGAGCGCTCATCACAGCTACCACCCCCACCCCTGCCAAAGCCAAAACCCTACCTATAAAAGGTGCCCTCATCAACGCACGCTCCATGATTGCCCATGCCACGGACATCGCTGATCTCATTTTAGCTGAAGATCTAGACTTCCTAGCCATAACAGAGTCCTGGCTTCATGCAGCCGCAGGGCCAGCCCTTTCGCTAGCCATCCCCACTGACTACACCATCATCCGAGCGGACAGAACTGAAGCTAAAGGCGGTGGTTTGGCCATCATTGCCAAGACCCACCTTAACATCAGACTCAACTCCGCCACACACCACCCATCATGTGAATCACTTACAGCCAAACTACCCATCGCTAACTCCCAAACAATATCCATTCACTTACTATACAGACCGCCCGGACCCCCGGGATCTTTCGAGGAAGACCTCAATGCCATCCTTACCGACAACCTAAAAAACTCCTCACAATGCCTTCTCTTAGGAGACTTCAATTTAGGCTACAAAGACCCCAAAGACAATCAAGGCACTCTCATCAGCAACACCCTGTCTGAACTAGGCTTCACACAAAAAGTAACCAGCCCCACCCATAACAAAGGGAGAACCCTTGATTGGATAGCAGACTATAACTGTGCCGTATCGATCACTAACAACACTCCCCAATCCTGGACCGACCACCACCTCCTCTCCTTCTCACTTGAGGCCTCAACCCCTACAACCAACATGGCACTAGCCCCAGCCATCCACACGAGAAGCAAAAAAAATATCACCGTAGAAAAACTGATCCCACTCATTCTTCCTACACTAAGCCAACTCCAAGACTCTAATCCCTATGACCTCGTAGAAGGCTATAACAACACCATGCGCATAGCCTTAGACGCCATTGCACCATTGAAACTTAGAAAATCCAAACCAAAAAAGCACCTCAACCAATGGTTCTCCAGCCATCTTAAAACCCTTAGATTGGAAAAGAGTAAACTGGAACAAGTTTGGAGACAATCTCTGACTGACCACAACAAACTATTGCTTAACAAAATAACGGCCAACTATAAAAAAGAAATCATAGCGGCCAAACAAGAATCCTATAACCTGAGAATCTCCCAATCCAACTCCAGCTCCAGAGAATTATTTACTATCCTGAAAGAATTGGAAACCCCGGTAACAATCCCAGATACTTGCGTTAAAAACAAACAATGGTGCACCAGTGTCCAAAATGCACTAAACAACAAAGTCACTGGCCTTCAAACAAAAATTAAAAATAAGAAAGACTCCCTCACCAATCTTACCAACCCCATCAACGCCCACTCGAGCCCTCCACCCTCACACCACACACCTAACTCTGCTCGCTTCAGCTTTTCCAAAGTCTCTTCCCTCGAAGTAGAAAAAATAATTCTTGGCCTTAAACCCTCCAACTGCAAAGGTGACCTCTGCCCCCCACAAATCATTAAAGACGCGGCACGAGACCTCTCGCCATTCATCACCAGACTCATCAATGCCTCTTTTTCCTCAGGAACAGTCCCCAGTAACCTTAAAGAGTCCTGGGTCCTCCCTCTCCTCAAAAAACCCTCCCTTGACCCGTCCATCCCAACCAACTACAGACCGATTACCACCGTCCCATTCCTGCTCAAGATACTAGACAAGACAGCATACCTACAAATTCAAAAGTATCTTGAAACAAATCACCTTCTAGGAATAAGACAATCCGGCTTCAGACCCCAACATGGAACTGAAACAGCCCTGATAGATCTGAAAGCCCAAATAGACGACCTTAGAGATAACGGGAAAACTGCATTACTACTCCTGCTAGACCTCTCTGCGGCGTTTGACCTAGTTGACCATAAAATCCTATGTAATCATTTAGACTCAGCTGCCCACTTTTCACAAGAAGCCATCAGTTGGATTGAGTCATTCCTCAACAACAGATCCATGCGAGTCTTCTCCTCCTCTGCCGCCGCCGAACCCATCCCCATTACATGTGGAGTCCCACAGGGCTCGTGCGTCTCCCCCACTCTGTACAACGTGTTCACAAAGCCCCTGTTTGATGATCTAGACGACCTGGGTATCACCTACACTAACTACGCCGATGATACACAGATCCTCATCCCGTTGACGGGAGATTACAACCAGGATTTGGCCTTGGTGAACAGGGTGTATCTCATCATCCAGGCATGGATGGCTTCGCACAGTCTATGCCTGAATGATGACAAAACTGAACTCATCATCCTTGGTTCTACGTCCAACCTAACCAAACTCGACCACAATTATGCCAACTTCATCATAGATGGGAACCTAATCAAGGTTTCGAAAGAAGTAAAAACCCTAGGAATATACCTCGACTCCTCCCTAACCTTCCACAAACAGGTTAGCTCGATGGCATCCTCTACGGCCTACACATGTAAGCTCATAAGAGCAGCCAAACCCTTCCTCTCCACCCACAGCTGCACTACACTTGCCAGAGCATTGGTATTATCCAAACTGGACTATTGTAACGCCCTCTACATAGGAGCCACCAAACAAATCACCAACAAAATTCAGACGCTACAAAACAACGCCCTTAGGGCAGCACTCAATATTCCCAGGAGGGAACACATTTCCAATATCAGGAAATCCCATAACTGGCTCAGCACAACAGACAAAATCCTGCTTAAAGTAGCATCGCTCACCCACAAATGCCTGAATAATGCTGCCCCACGCTATCTGGCAGACAGAATATGCAAACACAGCCCCATCAGACCCACCAGAACCTCCAATGCTAATCTGCTCACCGTCCCCAGGTTTAAACGCACTAAAATGGGTGGCAACAGCTTCCAGGTGAAAGCACCCCAACACTGGAACTCCCTACCACCATCGCTCAGAACTCCCCAACCTTACTCACTTTTTAGACGGAACTACATCCATTGGTTAAAGAACACGAACCACTAACACCTCTAACACCACACGGCTGCTCTCGGCGTTGCATGCTTTAAGAGAATCTGTAAATTTGTAATACTAAACTTGTATATATTTGTAATTCTTTAAATACATCTACTGCATTCTCTCCTGCCAAACTGTACACATGTTCCTTCATCGTCACACTGTAATTATGTAATGTAATGTATAATTATGTAATGTAAAGTATAAGCATCCTGTAACCAAGCTTTGAATCACCTTGCTGCTCATGCGCCCTCATACCCTCGGGTCTGGTGCGCAATACAAATGAATAAACTAAACTAAACTAAACCCCCCACCACAGTAGCAGGCCATGCAACAACACAATCTGGGAGCCACGTATAGAAATTACGCAGACGAAACCCAGATACTGATCCCTATCACTGGTGATTATGTTGTAGATAGCAAAACATTGATTGACATCTACAGCGTTATACAAATCTGGATGGCTAAACATGGTTTATACTTAAACGCTGTGAAAACCGAAATACTTTTACTCGGCTCTCCATTCAAATTGTCTAAACTAGATACATCCTTTAAATCTTTTATTATTGATGGTAACACAATTAATGTAGCAAATGATGTGACAACATTAGGCATTTACATTGACTTGTCGCTATTTCTCACGAGACAAACTAATGCCCTAGCATCAGCCACAGCGTACACATGTCAGCTTATTACAGCTTGTCACCCCTACATTTCTACAACCAATAGCATATCAGTAGCAAGAGCCTTAGTATTATCCAAGCACGACTATTGTAACACGCTCTACTTAGGAATGTCCCAACAGAATATAAACAAAATGCAAGTCATGCAGAATAATGCAGTTAGATCTGCATGCAACATCCCAAGGACACACCATATCTCTACAGCTAGACAGAATCTAAACTGGCTAAACATCAAACAAAGAATTGAACTCAAAACGCTCTCGCTAACACATATGTGTTTATATAATCAGGCACCCTTATACCTCTGTGACACGTTTTCACGCCGTACCTCAATACGTCCTAGCAGAACAGCTCAAACACATTGTGTCATCATTCTGTGCTTCAACCAACAATGAGCGGGTGGAGTTAGTTTCCCAGTCCTTGCTGCTAAAAAATGGAATGTGCTCCCTATCTCTATTAGAGCTGAGCCATCATTCATGACATTCCGGAATAAGGTTAAAACGTGGCTCTGGGACCAGGAACATAACTGAGACGTGATATACCCACCACCGACAAGGACTTTATTGTAAATATGCCCCTGCATTGATATACCTGTATATACACTGCCTTAGTATGTGTTTTCATTGTATACTACTGTAAATGTAAAATGTTTCTTACTTGTACATATCTTTCTGTGTGTGTGAACCTTATAACGTGTAAGAAAAGCGCTCAGTTACCTCAGGGTCTTGATGCGCTATACAAATAAATAAATACAAAAAGAAATACAAATACCAGTCCTGCCCCAACCTACAGGCTGAGGGAAACAGACACCCTTTCTCCACTGCACCCAATGGCACAATGGCCCCCTATCAAGGAGCCACCATTGTAACAGGGAACCCCCTCTCATTTCCAGTAACAGACACATACCCTGACTAGGACAGCCCACAGAGATCACTTGCGTGTCCAGTACTATCGAGGACCTTGCACCCAGAAGAGGAACTACTGGTGGGGTCAGGGATAGGAAATAAGCAATTCATCTTCATGGTGGACTCAGGGGCGGAAAAGTCATGCATAAGTGAAGGTGACTTCCTGCCATCAGGAAAGACTCTCGATATGCAGGGATTCTCTGGGGCTGTTGTTACGGTTCCATACACAGAAGATTTAGATGTCAAGATAGGAGGGAAAGTTGTACGGTCGCCCCTGCTCTACTTTGAAAGCTCCCCTGTCAACTTACTGGGAAGGGACCTGCTTAGCAAACTGACCATATAATTTACAGATAGAGGAATTGTCTGTGCCACCCCTGGCATGTGCTCCCTTTGGACGATGCTAGTGATACATGTGATGACCAATGAGATTGTAGTGAGAGGGATACCTGTGGACCCAGACATGTTTGTTTATGGCATTAGAGTGCTTGCCAGATAAGTGCCCCAGATTACCGGGAAGGAATAGACCTGTAGCACTCCACGAAGTGGTTGCTGGTACTATCTTGTCATTAGATTTAGAGGGTTTGCAAGTGTCTGCCAAAGAATTGTAGTACTAGGAACTGACCCCCATGGGTGCCAATGGTGCACAGTGTTGTGCATTGACTCCAACATACCCCTACGATAACTGACAGATGAAGATTTGTTTAAAGATGACAATAATAATGGGGGGATAGTGCTTGAAATTTGTATACCTTGTGACATCATGGTACAGTACCGAAAGGTATAAAGTCCCCTCATGGCTATTGTTAGCGGGCCACCACCGTTCTGTGAGAGTGATCTGCAGCAGGTACCATCAAAATATGGACCACTAACCCCCATGATGTAGGGATGTAGGGATGTTAAAGGAAGTGACACCAGTAAGGATAACACTCAAACCAGGTACAGCACTCCCGAGGGTCAAACAGTACACCCTGTCCAGAGAAGCCGAGGAGGGCATTCAGGAAACATTGCAGGCCCTATCACAGCAGGGGATTAGAAGGCCCTCCACATCACCATGCAACACTGCTATCTATCCAATCAAAAAAGCAACAGTGGGTAGTTGGAGGATGATTCAGGACTTGCACCCCCTTAATGATATCGTACAGAAAGAGTTTCTTCTCATCCCTAACCCAGCTTTCATCCTGTGCAGAATCCCCAATCAGGCCACCCATTTTACTCTGGTGGACTTGAAAAGGCCTTCTTCTCAGTGTCCCTTGATCCAGAATAACAGTATCATACAGTATTTACCCTGGGAGGAAAGCACTACGAACACCATTGCTTGCCCCAGGGGTACTGTGAAAGCCCCAGTATCTTCAATAGAAAACTGCATGAAGATCTTGGTAATACTCAGGTGCTCAGCACGATCATTCAATAAGTAGATGACCTACTGGTCTGCAGCGACAGCGAGCAGAGCTATGGAAGGGACTCCATTACCTTACTCCAGCTACTAGCACAGAAAGGGTACAAGATGGATAAGAACAAACTCCAGTACTGTTTACCAGAGGTGCTCTACTTGGGGCAGCTCATCTCCAAAGATGGCAAGAGAATAATAACAGACAGAGCTGCTGCAGTGTGTGCCACTCCTGAATCAATGACCGTGAAAGACATGCAAAGGTTCTTAGGCCTCTGCAACTACTGCAGGGCCTGGATCTTAGACTATGCAGCCACAGACCACTCCTGCAAGGCCTCAAGGAGGCAAAAAAAGAGGTAACAACAATTCAGTGGACAGCAGAAATAACTGGCTTTGATGATCTAAAGGATGAAATATCAACAGCTCCAGTTCTAGCTCCAGACTGCGGTGCTCACGCAAAAATGTTCCAGTGGACACAAGCCTTTCACGTGCTACAGCGGCACGCTCGACTCTGTCATGCAGGGACAGTTCGCTTGTGAACAGGTCCTCGCTGCCGCCACTTTTGCTATTGAAAAGAGATTCACAATCGTGATGGGGTGCTCAGTAACATTATACATTGAGCACTCACTATTTACAATACTAGAACAATCAAAATCCACCCTGACAACACAAAGGGCATCTGCATACAAAATTATCTTGTCAAGCCCCCATATCCATGTGGAGCGATTCAGGACATTAAATCCAGCAACGTTCCTTACAGAGCCATGTACTGTTGAGGACATGCAACAGCATGACTGTGCGACATATGCAGGGGAAGGGGATGACATTCCCAAAGCCAAAGACAGTGCTTTAGAAGAAGGGGAAATATTTTGTGTTGATGGGTTATTATCCATTGACCAGGACACAGGTGAAAAAACATGTTGGGGCAGCAGTGGTGAAATTGGAGGAGAGAGAATGCGAAACACTCATGATGAAACGATTACCCATGCATTATTCCGCCCAGGCAGCAGAGCTGACAGAGGCCCTGAGAGCTTCAAAGGAGTGTTGTGTTACTATTTATTCAGACTACGTGTACGTCACCGCAATGGTGGAGAAGGGGGTTCAGAAGGGCAGATGGTTCCCCGGTACAACATGCAGATCTACTAAATACATTGATTTTGGCACCCCGGAGAGCCTTCTGTGGTAGCAGTTGTTAAATGTGTTGCTCATACCCAAAACACAGACGAAATATCTTTAGGAAATGCTGCCGCCGTCACGGCAGCCAAGAAAGCAGCGTACCTCCCAATCCATATGGGTGCAGACTATGTCCTAGCTACATCTGTAACGCCCCAGACAGCAGAGGCATACACAGCCCTCCCTATAGCACAAATTATCAAATTGCAGCGCAGTGCACCAGTAGAAGAACAGGATCTATGGCTTAAACGTGGGTGCATCCAATCACCCACAAATCTCCTTTGCAGCAGGCAACGGGAAAGGTTGTGATGCCTGTCAACCTACTGTACATGGCATTTGAACAGTTACATTTTCCATCCCATAGTTCTAAGCAACACATTGCTGCAGATCTTCAGGAAGATTGGTTCATTCAAAATTTGCAGGAACACCTAACACAGATGATGGTCCAATGTACCACGTCTCAAGTGTTCAGCATGAGAATGACTACGGGGAACATTACCCCGCCCTGTGGGCCCTTTCCGTGAGCTGCACATTGATTATGCAGACATGGGAGAGAGGTGCAATGGGGCATGATGCCTGATTGTGGTGATGTGTCTGTTCTCTCGGTGGGTGGAGGCAGGCCCACGTGTTCACCCTCACACCAAGTGTGCTGCAAAATTCCTTGTTAGAGAAGTTTTCCCCCAATGTGGAGTGTGCGATGTGCTACGGTCAGACAGCAGGACTCACTTTTTCAATGAACTATTCAAAGAAGTGACTACCCTATTGGGAATCAAACACAAAAAGTGCTCCATTTACCACCCACAAGCAAATGGAGTGGTAGAGGAAATAAATGGCCTACGTAAAAGCAGACTTTATAAGCTATGCAACACCCTGAAAAAGAATTGGATGTACTGGTTACCCCTAGCGTTGTTCCAGTTGCGCACACAGCCCAGCAAGGACCACCACCTGTCCCCCCACAAAATAGTGATTGGCTGGCGCATGCAGATGCCACTGTCGCCAGTAAGAAGGGCATCAGATGCTCACAGAACTGCCACAACTCTAGGAGAGGCATTCAAACAGTACCTAACACAAATCACATGCGCAATAAGATGCAGATTGCACCGCTCTACACATAAGACAGAGAAACTACAACTACCTCACCAACTGACACCACCCCAACCCAACCGCTGTAGCCCAGGGAGTGAATATATGTCAGAGGTTTTGTCCTATAATGGAACACACCAAGATTCCATGGACTCTATGAAATAGTGTTTTCCACCCCTCTTGCAGTAAAAGTAGAGGGTGTATTGGATACACCTCTCAGATGTTCACAAAGCCCCACAGAATGTTGCACAAGGAATACTGACTGAGAACAACAACTCTACCTCAACATAAGTAGCTCTACGCCAACCATATCTGTGCATGTGAAATGAAAACAGGACACACATTGGTGCTAGAGTTTGAGCTACAGAAACTAAAACTCTCTTTCCCACATCCCTAACCCCTTTTTTCCCTCCCCGTTCTTTCCCTTTCTACAGGTGCAACAATTATGGAGATGACACAGATGGGAGATTCTTCAAATGTAGATAGAAATAGGAGTAGAATTAGCTTCACGAGAGCGTACAGCTATGATTGCGGACTGCACTTTACAGCTATGTTATTCACAATTTAAATTTTTGCAGTGGGAATTTCTTAGGGAACATCTTTTATCAGGGCTGGTCATATAAAAGAAGGGGGATGAGGGTAAATTGACATGGGATGGATATAAATGGAACTGGAATAAAAGTATACTATTGTACCTTACAAGTTTACATCGAAATAAGACAAAAATAGTCCTAAATGTTACTATATTATCCAGAAATGTAACTATAATGCCACCAGATGCCCCATATTCTACCCGCACACCCTCCCTAGTGTCTAAATCCCAACCACCTACTTCCTTCCCTAACACAACCAAAAGGTTTTTTCCCTCACTTAACTCTGAATGAAAGAAAGAATGAAAGTACACCTGTAGTGGATGTTGAACAACCCACTGTGGTAGCAAATCGCACAATGTATAACACCAATGTTCACCTGTAGCAACTCCCAATCGGTACCATGTAACAGTCTGATGTTTCAACTACTAAAACCATGCGTACAACGGTCCCTATGTAACACCAGTATCTCTCAAAAAACAATGTTGGTGGGGAGGAGGCCCCCCTTGCGTAGTAATAGAAGGAAAAGGCAGACATGGCAACGTAAATATGACGCATACCATGGCTTAGGATTCAATACAGTGGAAAACCTTTGCCATCCTAAGCAATCGAATTGCTGGTACTCTGATATGAGTGCAATGGGAAGGCGAAAGACTAATGGGAGTTGCTACATTTGTTCCTTAATACTACATGCATCTGGGGCACCCAAGTTCTTAGTACCACAAGAAGTGCCCATGTTAAAAACACAATGGGCCTCATTACAAGTTTGGAGGTAGCCATGCCATTTTTAGCGGCATGGCTACCCCCAAACTCAGGTACGGGTCCCACAAAAGGGGACTTACCGGGCCATTCCGACCTTGGAGGGCCCGGTAATTTCCTTTTGCGGGACCCGGACCCGGTAGGTCCCCATTCCCATTGAGCCCCTATAGGGCTCAATGGGAATGGGGAGGATGCTACTAACGGGCCCGTTAATGGCGGGTCCTGCTCTGAACATCGGGTCTAGCCAGGCATTCAGAGCGGGACCCGCTGCAGAACTCGTAATGTGGCGGCCCGGAATGAACAGTGCCGGTCCCTTACCGGCACCGTTCATTCCATTGGCCTCCACAGTCAGAATGAGGCCCAATGTCTAATTCATCTTGCACTATGTAGGATCAAGGGCACTTTTCAGGCACGCATTGTACACCTAGAGCTCATCTATCAAGACCCACAAAAATGCAGTACAAGCTCGAGTAACCCCAAGTGCTTCAAGGAACTACACCTCAATATTGAAGGAAAATGATATGTCAACAACGAATGGCAAGAAGCAACGTATTTGTGCAGGGCAGAAGGACTATTGGGGGACTTGATGAAATCCCTGCACTCATCGCGCAGACCTGCAAACAAGTGCGGACAGAGCACATCACAAAACTAATGTGGGTCACGGCCCTTGAGAGGCCCATATAAATATGCCCAACAGAATCATGGAAACTGTGCTTTTTCAGCGAAGTGACAACAGCTGTTGGGGCAAGCACACAATGTAACAGAACTGTCATGTTCCCAGACCTCAAGAAAGGCATGGCCGCCATAATGGACTATTATTGGATTTGCGGTCCGAGAGCATATTTGCAGCTCCCACTGTCTTGGAGGGGCTACTGTCCGCTGACAACGTTACACTCACCCCTGCTGGTTGTACCCGAAGTGCATCCAAAGGGGGTTGCCATGCTCGAAAATCAGACTGCACCTCCCACCGAAAAACCTCCACACGCTTAACAATCACCAACAACTCTCTACCTGGCCCCCGAAATGAAACAGCATGGACAGTTGCATGGACAGAGAAGATTATCAAATTACATATCCAAAGACTCATCTGACCTGCTCGCACAAGTACCGGATGAATATAAACTCTACAACCCAGCAGAGACATTTTTTGCATCCCTAGTGCCCAGCATCCAGACAAGGGCCAATGCCAAATGGCTCCAGATTGTTAGATGGTAACTGATCCAGCTGGCAAATGATACAGAAGAGAGGTTCAACGTCATCAAGTTGGAACTAAGGGCCCTTAGACTAATGACAATGCAAAATAGTTACGTTCTTGATCTCTTGACGGACGGCGATGGAGGGTCGTGTTTGCAAAAAGATTGGGAGTTCACGTTGCACCTTCATACCTTCAGAAGACTCTGAAAATGGGACACTATCCCATGTCATTGAAGCACTGCATGATCTCGGGGTGAAAATGAAAAAGGAAGCTGGGGTCCAGGAAGAAGACTGGTTCACCATGGCCTTCAGCTGGGCTCCATCATGGCTCAGAACGTTGGTGAGGATGGTGGTTCCTATCATTGTGGTTATCTTGGTGATTTTCTGCACATGCCAATTGGGTGTCTGCTGTTGTGCCAAAGCAGTACCTAATAGTGCAATGATGATGGTGACAATGGTGAATAGTAATAACAAAGTGCCTCATGATACACACAAAACAGACACCCATACAGAACAAAACAATGGCCCCAAATACTGCATGGTCACCCTCCCCCTTGGTGACTATGTAGACACTCTGTACCACACGACTATTGTACCTCCCCCGGACCTCGCAAATTACAAAGAAGTATGGGTGGATTTAGCAGGGGATGGGGGATGTATATATATGCCCTGCACACCAGAAAAGTATGCACAGCATGGGGAAAGCTTAAGAAGTGCATGCCAAGCATGGATGCCCATAAAGGGAACCCCCGCATGGGATGAAGCAGAGAGATACGAGAATGAGTGGATATATGGGGGAGGAGAATGCATTACTGTAGAAGCAACAAAAGGGGGGAATGTTGTGATGGAAATGAGCCTTTTCCACCCCCCTAGATGCTTCCAAATATGGCAAACACCATATGATAGTGATATAACCTACAAGGGGGGAGCGATCAGCCTCCTCGGGCACTGTAGTCGGGCCCTATAAAACTTAGAAGTAGGTGCATGGCACCAAAAATGCCCATAGCCCCTGACTCCATTTTGTGCTAGGTCCAGGCAGGGTAAGCTGCAGGCTCGCTCTGTTCACGTTCCTGGTTCAAAAAGCCTAAGTTCCGCACAACATGATAGCTCCACTTGAGCCCTATTGTCAATTTCCTTCTCTTCTCTTCAGCGAATATTTAGTATCTTTCGCCGGAATGCGCCCTGTAAGAGCGTGAGACAGCACTAGGATCCGTGCTGCGTCCAGTCATCTCCACTAACCTGTCAGGAGGCCCCTCAGCCCCACCCAGCCAGGCCGAAGCCAGCCTCGCCCCCACACCTTTGCGTTCCTTGACATAAACGCGACCCCCAGATCCCAACCATCATCAAATGTCCGCTGGAGATGTATGCACGCGCAGCAATATTTCTTCTAGGCAACACCACATACCCCATGTAACATGAGGTACTAGGGGGGGATAAATTAAAGATCAAACCCCAGGGTGGGGACCTTAAGCGCGGGAAATGCAGTATCAACGAAGCCCTGAATGTGTGGGTCAGCCTGACTGTATTTATCAAACTCCATCCCTACCGGCTTCTCACGTTGACACGGTCTCAGCTCCTCTTACTGCACCTTTTTATGTGTTTTATGGTTGTGTGTTCGGTCAGCGCTTTGAGGCCCACGGGCGAAATTGTGCTTTATAAAAATTCTATAGAATACAATATCTTCCCTTTTCCTTGCATCACTTCGTGTGCTGCCCAGTTGCCTGCCACAATGAGTTAATATTCAGGCTTTGCATGTTTAGTTTAGATAGAAACAATGTTTAATGTGTGACCCGACCTTCACTGCGAGGATGAGCCCAGATGACCCATGTGGACGCTGATCGATGGGACAAGAACCAACCAATTACTGCCTGGCATCCCCTATGGAGCAGGCCTATGTGTAGGGTCCCACCAATTGGTGGCACCAGTTTGTACCATATACAATGACGTCATTTGCCTTCTTAAACTGATGTTTGTAACTGTTAGAGCCAGAGTGCTCTTGAGCAGCAGAGTACTTTGCTGGCGTTTGTATTCTGTATGGTTAAACCTTGTTATCCTTGCAATGCTATCTCTTGGCCTATTTCCCTGGTGGGGTGTTTTTACTCTGTAGTGTGCACATAGAGGGACTTGCCTTCAAGTTCTTGGACCACGAAATTATTTAAATCAGCAGGCAGCCAACGAGGCACATTTGACCACCTTGACTAGTCTGTCCGCCAACAAAGCATGATCAACCAAATCAAAGGCAGCTACAGATCTAGTAACAAAAGCAGAGCTAGTCCACCTTTCTCAATAATTTGTGCAATATTTGATTTCAAGTCCAGGAGAGCTGTTTCAGTTCCATAATTGGCATGAAACCCAGATTGGACAGGAGAAAGGATATCATATTCCTCCACAAATAATTGATATTGGTGACACGCTATTTTATCCAGTATTTTTGGAATAAATGGGCCTATAATTTCCTTGATCAGTTGAATCGAGATTCTCCTTTTTCAGCAGAGGTGTAATCCATGATTCCTTAATAGGATCAGGAACAAATGCTTCTGAAATAGACCAGTTAATGAATCTAGTGACCCATGGAGCAAGGGTACTAAAGAAATCTTCAAACAAGGGGGCTGTAAAAATATCCCCTTTAGAGGAGGTAGGTCTCAAACAATACACACATTCTGTGACTTCACTTATTGATACCTCTTGAAAAACAAATACAGGGAACTCAGTATTAGCTACGTCACAAGAAAACGATGCAACATGATCTGAGTTTTGTACTAGTTTTACTTGGTCTGAAATACATTGTTGATGTTGCAGGATTTTCTGGGCAAAACCATCATGAATATGTTGACACCATTCATTATCAACGACAATGGATAAGTCAGCTATAACTCACTTTAATTTCTGTAGAACTGCAAATAACTCTTTAGATTCTGATTTCACTGTTTCTATCCTAACATTAAAGTTGGATTCTTTGGCTTTAAACACGGCAGACTTAATTAAGAAGCCTAATGGTATCTTTCTAAACATCAAAGGTGACTATAGTCGGGTGTTTACACCAAGTGCGCTCTGCTTTACGTTTAGACATCCTAGCACAAAGGATACCTGTTGTAAACCATTTATTATGTTTGGCCAATCTATTCTGATTCACAGGTTTAAGAGGTACTAGGATATCGAAGACATGATTAGTTGCTGTTCTAAAGGTACATATGAAATCATCAAGAGAAATGTTATCTTCTAGCGAGGGTAGTAAAGGTACAACTATGGATTCAAACACCCCATGGGAGATCTTATGACAGTTCACTGTGAAGGCCGGCTGCTTGCTCGACTGGGAGTTTTTAGTAGGGGGTGGGAGGGTAATACCTCAAAAAGAAGGGAATGATGGCCAGACCAGACGCAATTATCTACTGAGATTAAGAATACTTCCTGATTCTTCGATAAAATCCAATCCAGGGTATTACCACTCTTGAGAGTAGCGGATTGAACAAACTGTTGAAGACCAATCAATTTGAGAGTTTGTTATAAGGATAGTCTTTAGGTCTGGCGCGTTATTAGCCCAAAGGTTAAAATCCCCCAATACCAAAAGAACTGAGGAAGATTTAGAAATACTGCCAATGTAGTCTAGCAATCGCTCTTCAAAAGAAGGGGTTGCCGATGGAGGTCTATATAATAACAATATACTCAATGGGCTATTAGTATTAATATTCAATTTTACTAACATAACTACACAAAAATCAAATTTTGGTGAATCATAAATATGAAATGCTAGATCTTTCTTACAAATCAAAGCTAAACCCCCACCCCTTTTCCCCTTACCATTCACATGGAGGTTGAAATAACTAATGGGAGTGGCAATTTGCGCAGCATGACAGGCAGCTTCACAAAGCCACGTCTCAGTAATAACTAAAACATCAAGATTTGACTCAGGGATACAATCAGCCACCTCACCTGCGTGGCCATGTTTTGAGTAATGCGTATTTTAGTAAATGAGATGTTTGAGACAAAGACGGGAGCTTAGCCAGCTCTTCATTAGGTCACTAGAAATATCAAGATTAGTAAGCATAACTTGTGGTTCAGATAATAAATCTGCAGTTTGTTTAAATTATATGTTACTCACCATAGTGATTAACGTACTCCTAGTCCATAGTCCCCTTTCCTCCATACTGTATGGGCGTCACTAGCTAGGGACGGGAAACAGAAACTTTTTCACCAGAAAAATTGTCTTCCCCTTTAAATTTAGATGACTCCGCCCACCAACACCACTCCTCAGTCCCCTTTGACATGTTGGCTATATTACAATTGCCTAATGACACCATTTTATTAAGGGGGATGGATGGTGAGAGGTATGGAGGAAAGGGGACTATGGACTAGGAGTATGTTAGTCAGAACTGTGAGTAACATAAAATCCGTTCTATGTCCCGTCCCCTTTCCTCCATAATGTATGGGCGATTACAAATGAATGCAGCCCTGGGGAGGAGAGTTGGTCCTCTAAGAAAACAGGTTTTTAAAAACTGCATGGCCAAATGCTGTGTCAGATCTGGCGCTGGCATCCAAGCAGTAGAGTTTGCAAAAGGCTGATGGGGAAGCCCAAGTAGCAGCCTTGCTGATTGTCTGCCATGGAAAGTGTCTTTGGAAGGCCACAGCCGTGGCCTTGGCTCTGATGGCATGGGCGTGCAATGTTTCTGGCAGACATGTGATGCCCCTCATACGCTTCCTTGATGGCCATCACCGTCCATCTAGCTATTGAAGCCTTGGATGCTTGACAGCCTGGTTTTGACCCGCCAAAACAGGGCATCCGATTTACGGAAGCTCTTAGCCCTGTCCAGGTAAAATCTTAGCGCACGTCTGACATCCAGACAGTGCAACACCTTCTGTGCCTTGTCCTTTGGATCTGCAAAGACTATCAGAAATACTATCTCCTCATTGAGGTGAAAAGATGACACGACCTTTGGGAGAAATGAAGGGTGTGTACTTAGCACCACTTTGTCCCGGTGAAATGTGGTATACGGCTCTGAAGCCACTAGCACCTGTATCTCACTGATCCTGTGTGCTGAGGTAAGGCCAACCAGTAGAGCAGTCTTTATAGTAACCAGCCTCATATCTGCTGATGCCATGAGCTCAAAGGGCTTGTGAACCAGTGCGCCCAGCACCATGTTAAGGTCCCAGACCAGGTGTGGGTCCCTGACTGGGGGATTCAGGTGTGATTCTGAGGTGTGATTCTGCATACTTGTACCTACTTTGACTATGGTGTGCGCATGTCTGATGTAGTCTCCCGGAACACGAAGTGAGATTTGTCAGTATCCACCACCACTACACTGTAACCACATAATATGTTCCGGATCCGCTGAAATGTAACAAGCACTTCTGTGACTAGCGCCTAGATACCTCAGGGTTTTGTGCGCTGAAATAAATAACTAAATAAATAAATATAGTCTGGTGAAACCCGCCAAGTGCTTTTTAACGACCACATTGGGGGGAGGAGAAGAGGTTAACTCATGAGTTTCTGTAAGCCCCTATGGCCGCCAGATAGGTACGACAGGTGTCTATCTTCACCCCTGAATGTGCCAGATGTGCGTAAAAAGACAGTGCCTGGTCTAGTGTGCATGCAAGAGGGTCTATGCTGTTTGCTTTGGACCAGTGACCGAACCATGTCCATTTGCTTTTGTATTGACTCCTGTGGAGCTGCTTCTTGCCCCCTGAATGAGAGCCAAGTTGTCCTGGGACAAGTGCAGATGTTTTAGGGTGATGTGTTCAGGAACCAGGCTTCTAGGTCTAACTTCTGGGGGCGGGGTGAACTAATGTGCCTCCCTGCTGTGATAGTAGGGGGGCTGGTCCTAGTGGAAGAAGGACTGGCGCTGAGAACCACGGCCTGTCTGGACACTGCAGCGCAATTAAGATGAGATGAATCCTCTGCGACTCCTTGACCTTGCAGATGACCCTGTGAATCAATGGGGTAGGAGAAAAAGCATATGCACTCATGTTGTTCCACTGAATCTGCAACGCGCCCCACATAGAGAGCCATGCCTTGCCCCATCCAGAATGCAAACTGGTGGCATCTCCTGATGCTCTTGGTGGCAAATAGGTCGACCTGAGGGTGGCCCGACTTGATGAAGACTTCCCGCATGACATCCTTGTTCAACTGCCACTCGTAGTTGTTGACCCCCAGCCTGCTGAGTCTGTCTGCCTCCAGGTTGGACTCCCCCGGGAGGTGGACTGCTGAGAGGTAAATATTGTTTGATAGTGCCCATTCCCACATGTTGAAGGATAGCCTGCAGAGGGAGAGACCTGGTGCCTCCCTGCTTTTTGATGTAATACATGCATGTGGAGCAGTCTGTCTGAATGTAAACCGACTTGTTGCCTGCAATGGGGAGGAATGTTTTGAGAGCGAGCCAGCTGGCCATCATCTCTAGCCAGTTGATGTGCTCCAGTTGTTCCTGCTTTGACCAGATTCCGTGGGCACTGTTTGTTCAGGGTAGCTCCTCATCCCTTCAGGGAGGGGTCTGTTGTAATGGTGACGTCCGGTAGTGGCTTTCTGAAGGGCCTGCTCACTAACAGGTTGGCCTCTGTCCTCCACCACAAGAGATCCTGGTGCAGATGCTGCGGTATGCTGACTAGAGCCGCTTGGGAGCCTGTTTCCTGATTGCAAGAGGCAGACAATTGTAGCTACAACCTCCACATTCTGAGCCTTGTATTTTGCACCACCAGGAGGCAAGCAGCCATTATTCCAAGCAGGTGTTGGTACCACCATGCCGACGTTACTTATCTGCTGAGGAAATTCCCTGTAGCCCACTTGATTGCCGAGATCTTGTCTTCCAAGGCAAAGATCCTCTCCACCCTTGTATGCCAAATGAGTCCGAAGAAGGCTAAGGACTGCGTGGGAAGTAACTGTGATTTCTTGAGGTTGATGGAGAACACCAATTTGGATAGCATGTGCATAGGCTGGCTGCAGTGCGCTGTTCTCCCTCGGGGGACTCCGCTCACACAAGCCAGCCGTCGAGGTATGGATAAAGGTGTTGGCCTTCCGCCCTGAGCAGGGCTGCTACAGCATTGAGTAATCTTGTAAAGACCATTGGGGCCCCATAGAGGCCAAATGGGAGGACCTAACATTGGAAATGAAAGCCCATGATCCTGAACCGGAGGAAGGAACGATGGAGCTCCCAAATCGTGACGTGGTGGTAAGCATCTTTTAGATCCAGGGAGCCCATCCATTTTCCCCTACACAGTGTCTCCGCTATCAGTGCTGGCGTAATCATCTTAAACTTTTGAAGGGGTATAGAAAGGTTCAAGGTTGAAAGGTCCAGTACAACTCTCAGGCAGGCCTGGTCCTTTTTCTGTATGGCAAAGATACGGGAACAGAAGCCCATGCCTCGCTGTGAGGCTGGAACCTCCTCCCCCGACTGACTTGCCATGAGTGAGCAGATCTACGCCAGAAGAGTTGCCGTCCCAATCTGTGGGAATAGGGGAGAAAGAGGAAATGGATGTATTGGCAGGCGGAAGTCCGAGGAAACCACTGAGAGAATCCATGGGTCAGCAAACCTTGCCCGCCAGGAATGAATGTGAAGGGTAAACTTGCCCCCCACCGGACAACTGTGGATCTGTATGGCACCATCACTGTTTCTTTCCTTCTGAGGCTGGTGCCTGGGATGGGGACTGGAAGAACCCCTTGTGCAACGATTTGTGCTGCTTGCATCGGTACTGGCTGGCCGACCTGTTTGGCTGCCTGGAACGGTGCTCCTGAAAGCCCCTCAAGCCACCGAAGGTACGACCTCTATCGGAGCGTGGGTGACTCTGGCTATAGGTCTTGGGTGCAGACTTAGTTAAAATTGACATGGATTTAGCTGTTTGGGAGCTGTTTTTCTTTTTATCAAACTACTCATCTGTAGTTGAGTGAAACAAGTATGGCAGGTCGAGAATGTGTTTCTGCATGTCAGGGTTAAATTTAGTTGCCTTAAGCCAAGCTGTCCTCCGCATGTCGGTGGCAACACAAATAGCCCTGCCTGTGGTGTCTATATGTGCCACTGTCGACTCCATGATGTCCTGGACTACTATTTTAGCCTCTGCCAGGCCTGCATTCAATCTCACCTGACTGCGGGTCCGAAGCTCAGTAAGGAAGTCTGCAATCACCCACACCATAGCTTTTGGTTTACTGCGGCAAGTATGGTGTCTGCATTAGCTTGCCGCAAGTGTAGCGTAGCATTAGAGTATATATTTTTCCCATCAGCCTCTAGAAGTTTTTCTTCCTTGCCTATGAGGGCCAAAGTAGGTGTAGCCGTGGAGGATTGTGGCTTGGTGTACATAGAGGCTGCCGCTATAACCGAAGAGTGACGTTGCGGGTGTACAAACAGCACAAGGGAGTCCTCCTCTGCCTGCCGATATTTGGCATCCAGGCGCTTGTTTGTAGGCTGTGTAGAGTGTGATTTTACCCAGCCCTTGTTTGCCAATAACTCTACATCTTTCTGCAGCAGGATGCCCGTTTTCTGTGGCTGACCAGATGGTAAGCATCTCAGCCAAAAACCCTGCCTCTGCTTGCTCAACCTGTGGCAGTGGGATCCCCAAGCATTCCACCACACCAGCCAGTCTTTCATGGGACACCCTAGCTGAAAAGGAGGTTCCTTGATCTTCCTCATCGTCCATGTCCCCCGCTGTGCCCTGCGGGTCAGGGCCTGCTGATGAAGTGCTGGAGGGTGCTCCGGGCAGTTGTGGCGTGGCAATGGGCAGCGCCGGAGGCTGTGCCTGGGGCTGCAATGGGGGTGACGATCTGTGCCTGGGGTATCGTGGGAACCGGGACCTGCACTGGTATCTGTGTATAAACCACTGCAGGCAGTTTAATGGGTGCCGGAGGGAGAAAGTCTTGGATGACTCCCCTAAGTATGGTCCCCATTTGAGGCAGCCTCATGAGCATTAGGAACTTCTCAAAGAACCTGTCCTTGCATGCTGGTGAGGAGCTTACTTGCATGGGTGCGGGTCACTGGACTTGCATCTGTTGTTGACCTCTAACCGCCCCATGCCTCGGGTAGCTGAGGTCTGTGTATTGCCCCTGCGTGGAAACCATTTGGTATGCGGTGGACCAAGTGACTGGTGTAGACCAATCCCACCTTGGCAGGCATTCTGATGCCTGCGCACTGGAATGTAGAGGTTCAGGATGCACTACCATTTTGTCTGATACCGTGCCACATGCTTGCTGCGTGACGACTGTCGTACTGGAACCCGTCTCTCCGGCTGATTACTTGACTGCGATTGCTCAGACCTTCCCTGCACCTTAGGCAAGGGCCTGGGAGGCAGAGTGCCCTCTGCCACGTCGCCGGTAGTGCTGGAACTGCATTTAGGCGCCCGCTTAGGTTTACGCCCAGTGTTGGAGCTAAGCCTCTCAGGGAGATCCCTGTACCAGAACCTTGTGGCCCCTCAGCTGCGGGACCGGGAGGATCCTTAGACCCCTCAGCCGTGTGGCCGGTAGCTCGTAGAGCCTAAGTCCCATTGCTGGTAGTAGGGCCTGGAAGGCCCCTCGTGTTTGGACGCTTCCCGGGGAAGGAGTAGCCCTTGCGGGTGTCATGATCTCTGCTTCCAAAAGGTCAGGGTTTTCCCAACTCCCTTGGAAGCAGATCCATAACCCAGGTTCCGAGTGCCAACCAGTCCCAATTGGGACCTTTTGGACCCAGTCCTGGCGCCAGTGGCACCAGGCTCATAAATATGCCCAGTCCCAGCGCTGGAAGCGCCGGGCTCATAATGCTTGGGTGGACTTACCTTCAGCAGACCATGCTGCTTACTTGCCTGCCAGTTGAGCCTCTGATCCTCTTCTGTTTGGAACTACTTTTCCTGTTGGGTGGGGCTGGAGCCACTCCCTAGATTCAGAACACTGGAACTCTTCTGGAAGGCAGGAACTCTTTTCTTACCAGGAACTCTTTTCTTACTTAGGCGTGGCTGTGGAAGGAGACACCTAAGCACTACAGGAGGCTATTTAAACCACACCCGGTGGATGAATCTTGCTTTGCGTTATTCTGCAACCTCTGCAGCAGAATGCTCATCGTGTCTTCTGCATCCGGTCCAGGGCCTAAGGAAAAAGGCTTACCATCCTGAATCCAGTCTTCAGCAACACCTATAAAGACAAGAAAGAACAGGTTAGCATTCCGGCATCTGAAAGGCAAAAGCTTACCATCCTGAATCCAGTCTTCAGCAACACCTATAAAGACAAGAAAGAACAGGTTAGCATTCCGGCATCTGAAAGGCAAAGGCTTACCTACTCTTTGTGCGCTCCGGAGGTCTTCACACTGCATTCCGGCATCTGAAAGACAAAACAAGGTGCGTTTAAAGACATTGGGGAACTTTAATACTCACGTGCCATTACTCCTTTCCACATCTAATCCAGTGGGTATTCCGGCACCCTGCAGCCGCTCCGAACTCGTACCTGCAAAATAAAAAGACAGAGCGCATAGTGAAGCAGGCAACAAGCGCTTACTTACGTGCTTCCAGGCGCTTCTATTCATCACACGGGCTCCATCTTCAACTCACTTCAGCCCGTCATCCGCCATCGCCGGAACCCTGCAAAACAAGAGACATCATTACTAAAGACTTTAAAGACATTTGAATGACTCGAAACTTACCGTTCGTGCAGTAAACGACGGACAGCAGTCCTCTGAAGTCAAGAGGCCTGCGCTACCTATCCAGTGAAGAAACTGGTTACAGCACCCTGCCCCGAGGCAGATGGAGAGCTCGGCATTCACTTACCTAAGGTGAGAGCGTTAACCTTTGGGGGTCTACAGGAGAGGAGAAGAGGAAAGAGATAGGGACACCCCAATAACCCCAGTTCATTAACCCCATATTTTCTATCTGCAGACATCTTACTCTACACGTCAGGCATACAGTGCACAGAGGACCAGCCCAAAGAGCCAACCAGGTGCTACACATCACCTTTGAAGATACGGTAGTCGCCCAGTCAAGACCGGCGCCTCTGCGAGAATCAGGTGAGCGTTACAGAACGCAAAGCCTACCGCAAAACTCTCGCCCAGGCGCTATGGAAACCTCGGATACTGACCCCCTAGCCCGGTTACTTAGGGAACTAAGGGCAGAAGTGCATGCAGCTCGTCAGGAAACAAATGCTCTAAGAAGGGAACTAATTATTTCCAAGGAGAGAACAGACAATCTTGCTAGACAAGTGCTACAGTCACAAGCCGGACAGACCCCGTTACCCGCATCAGGGGCAAATCTTCCTTCAACATCCTCTATGAATCCAGTGCAGATCAACCTACCTGGGAATGTACCTCTGGCTCCGCCCGAACGATTTTCTGGTGACCCAAAGAGGTTTGCAGTATTTATCAATCAGTGCCGGTTGCACTTCTTATGCCGGCCAGCAGCCTTTCCAACTGATCAAGCAAAAGTAGCTTTTGTACTTTCGTACCTTAGTGGCAATGCGGCAGACTGGTCGATCCCTCTAGTTAATCAAGATAATCCGGTTCTCCATGATTTTCAAGCCTTTCAGCTTAGTATGGAAAAACTGTTCGCAAGACATTCACAGGGGCAGGCCTTGGACAATGAGCTTCTTTCCTTGCGACAGGGTAATCAAGACCTTTTGGCTTATATTGCATCTTTCAATAGACTAATAGTGGAAACTCAATGGCCTGAGGACAAAAGGATTACGCTGTTTTATAGAGGTCTACGTGGAGAGCTCAAAGACGTTTTCGCCCAAGTAGTGAATCCCCCACAAGACTGTTCGGATTATATAGACTTGGTCGTTCAAATAGATCACAGGCTGCAGAACAGGAAGGCCGATCGTTCCAAGTTTGATGCTCGAGTATTTTCCAAACCGCCAACTCCTTCCAAAGGAGTAGACTCCGGGGAACCCATGCAAATAGGGGGTCTGAAAGGTCCTCTAACACAAAGGGAGCGGGAAAGGAGGAAACAGTTGCAATTATGCCTATATTGCGGAAACTCAGGGCACTTTCTTCGAGACTGTCCGGTGAAACCTGCCAAGAAGGCAGTAGGAGCTGCAGTTACCAAAGTTACAAACTCTGAGCAGGGAAACGACCTCGCCCGACAAGAATAGAGGTCCTCTTGCCGAGCGTGAAAACCAGTTCCGCGACCTCGCATTTCGTGATACCTATGGTCCTCATTAGCCCTGATAATCCGGATCGATTACATGCAATTGAAGCTTACGTCGACAGCGGTGCCATCGGCAATTATGTGGATCATGAAATGGTTTTGAGAATGAATCTAACTCTTTGTCCCAAGGCTGTAAAGGACGTCATTACTACGGTGGATGGTACGGAGATAGCCTCCGGGCCAGTAACGCATACCACTCAAGAGGTGACGCTAGTAAGTCAAGATGGACACCATGAGAAGATCGTGTTCGATGTGATCAAGGCCCCTCAGTTTCAGATTATTCTAGGAATACCTTGGTTAGAGAAACACAATCCTCTGATCGATTGGCGAGCAAGAACGGTCCAGTTTCCAGAATGTGTCTCTACTTGTCACCCTCCACCTGGTGTTGCACTGGCCGCAATTTCTTCAGAGACTCCCCAGTTACCTCCCGAATACCTAGAATACCAAGATGTTTTCCGGAAGGATCAGGCTAACTCTCTACCTCCTCATAGGTCTTATGACTGCCAGATAGACCTGATACCTGGATCTACTCCTCCTTGTAGTAGAATTTATGCCCTCACCGAGCCTGAGAACCTTTACCTTCGACAATACCTGGCAAATGGGTCTATTCGTCCTTCCAAGTCCCCTGCTTCTTCAGCTTTGTTCTTCGTTCCAAAAAAGGAAGGAGACCTTAGAACTTGTATCGATTATCGCTCCCTGAACCAGATCACCGTTAAGAATAGATATCCGTTACCTTTGATCCCTGAACTCCTGGACCAAGTCAGAAAAGCATGCATATATACAAAGCTGGATCTTAGAGGAGCTTACCACTTGGTACGAGTAAAAGAGGGCGATGAATGGAAGACGGCCTTCCGCACCAAGTATGGGCTATTTGAATATCAGGTCATGCCCTTCGGACTTTGTAATGCCCCGGCCGCCTTTCAATATTTTATGAACGATGTCCTCAGAGAGCTCATAGATGTATGTGTTGTTGTTTACATTGACGACATCCTCGTTTATTCTTCATCGGAATCTGAACATCGGAAACACGTGAAAATGGTCCTCGAAAGATTGCGTCAACACAAACATTTCGCTAAGTTGGAAAAATGTGTTTTCAACGTGACTGAAGTTGAATTCTTGGGATTCATATTATCACCTGGCGGAGTGCGTATGGATTCAAAGAAGGTCGATGCAGTTCTCAAGTGGCCATCACCATCCTCCGTAAAAGGTGTGCAAAGCATGTTAGGCTTCGCTAACTTTTACCGCAGGTTTATCCCCGAATTCTCTCGAATAGTCCAGCCCATCACTGCCTTGTTAAAGAAAAACAAACGTTTTGAATGGTCTACCGAGGCGGAACAAGCTTTCCAGGATTTGAAGACTAAATTTATCTCTGCACCAATCTTAAAACACCCTCGCCCCGAACTCCCCTACATCGTGGAAACTGATGCTTCAAGCCTTGCCATGGGGGCAGTTCTATCACAAAAGGACCCGGTAACCAATCAGTTGCATCCCGTGGCATTTTGGTCCCGCAAATTCTCGCCTCCTGAAATCAATTACACAATTACTGACAAGGAACTTCTGGCTATCAAGTCTGCCTTTAAGGCTTGGCGGCATTATCTGCTGGGGGCCCGACACACCGTTACTGTGATTACGGATCACCGAAACCTGCAATATTTGAAGACCGCAAAAGCCCAATCCTCTAGACAACTCCGTTGGGCATTATTCTTTGCCGAGTTTGACTTCATAATTACCTATCGACCTGGTACAAAGAACGGTAAAGCCGATGCCCTTTCTCGGATGGGAGTGGAAGAACACTTGGTCAACCCCAAACCTGTACCAATCATTCCCGAACAAAGAATTCTGGGTGTAATCGCCACAGAATCCATAGAGGAAGTTAAGGATAAAGCCAGGCAACTTGTAACTCCAGCAGACATACAGAATTGGCATCTGCAGGGAAAGGACTTTGCAGTAAAGGACAACTTATTGTATTTCCAAGAACGATTATACCTACCCAGCACAGATTTACAGAAAAAAGTAATCTCTTGTTATCACGACTCTTTAATGGAAGGTCATCCCGGTATAGCCAAGACCTCAGAAAAGATCAAGCGCTACTTCTGGTGGCCGTCTTGGAAAAAAGATATCAGAGACTTTATAATGTCCTGTGGAGTATGCGCCCAAAACAAGAGTCAAAAGGAAAGACCAGCAGGCCTCTTACGCCCTATTGACATCCCACCTCGCCCTTGGCATACGCTTTCTATGGACTTCATCACCGATCTACCTCCATGCTCCGGATACAATACGATTCTAGTAATCGTGGACTTATTCTCCTCCAAGATGGCGCATTTCATTCCGCTCAAAGGCTTGCCAACAGCAGCAACTCTGGCCCGAGAATTTCTTGAAAACATCGTCCGACTGCACGGTTTTCCTTCGGTTCTAATTTCGGATCGAGGTAGTCAATTTATTTCTCATTTTTGGCGAAGTTGCTGTCGGTCGGCTCAAATTGATGTGAGACTATCGACCAGTCACCACCCTCAGACCGACGGACAAACCGAGAGGACCAATCAAACTCTGGAACAGTATTTACGCTGCATGCTGCAACAAACTGAAAAAACTTGGAAAGATATCCTTTGGATAGCCGAGTATGCCTACAATAACTCTGTCCATTCGGGAACTGGGAAAACCCCGTTTTTTCTTTTGTACGGCAGTCACCCTCGAACCTCGGAGTTGGATCCCCTCCAAGATCTTGAAACACCAGCAGTAGACTACCTGCATTCTACAATCACCCAAGCCTTTAAGGAAGCTGTTTCTCACCTTCAAAGGGCTAAAGAACAATACAAGAAAGGAGCAGATCAACATCGGAAGGAAGCCCCTCACTATCAAGTAGGGGATCAAGTCTGGTTATCCACCAAATATCTATCTCTAAAAGGGCCACGCACATTCAACCCAAGATACCTTGGTCCCTATTCCATCACTACCATAGTAAACCCAGTAGCGGTCAAGATGGACTTGCCCCCGCACATGAAGATACATCCGGTCTTCCACGTCTCTCTATTAAAACCCGTGCAACCTCAAACCCGACTAACCAAATCTCCAAAACCTATCCTAGTGGATGGAGAACTCGAGTTTGAAGTCAAAAGCATTCTGGACTCCAAGATCTCCAAATCTAAACTATTCTACCTAATTGACTGGAAAGGCTACGGCCCCCAAGAGAGATCCTGGGAACCTGCTGAATATGTCCACGCTCCTCGCCTAATCAAAAGATTTCACCGAACATTTCCTGACAAGCCAAAACCCCCGGAGAAGCCCGGTTTGGGAGGGGCCTTGAGGGGGGGTACTGTCATGATCTCTGCTTCCAAAAGGTCAGGGTTTTCCCAACTCCCTTGGAAGCAGATCCATAACCCAGGTTCCGAGTGCCAACCAGTCCCAATTGGGACCTTTTGGACCCAGTCCTGGCGCCAGTGGCACCAGGCTCATAAATATGCCCAGTCCCAGCGCTGGAAGCGCCGGGCTCATAATGCTTGGGTGGACTTACCTTCAGCAGACCATGCTGCTTACTTGCCTGCCAGTTGAGCCTCTGATCCTCTTCTGTTTGGAACTACTTTTCCTGTTGGGTGGGGCTGGAGCCACTCCCTAGATTCAGAACACTGGAACTCTTCTGGAAGGCAGGAACTCTTTTCTTACCAGGAACTCTTTTCTTACGTAGGCGTGGCTGTGGAAGGAGACACTAAGCACTACAGGAGGCTATTTAAACCACACCCGGTGGATGAATCTTGCTTTGCGTTATTCTGCAACCTCTGCAGCAGAATGCTCATCGTGTCTTCTGCATCCGGTCCAGGGCCTAAGGAAAAAGGCTTACCATCCTGAATCCAGTCTTCAGCAACACCTATAAAGACAAGAAAGAACAGGTTAGCATTCCGGCATCTGAAAGGCAAAAGCTTACCATCCTGAATCCAGTCTTCAGCAACACCTATAAAGACAAGAAAGAACAGGTTAGCATTCCGGCATCTGAAAGGCAAAGGCTTACCTACTCTTCGTGCGCTCCGGAGGTCTTCACACTGCATTCCGGCATCTGAAAGACAAAACAAGGTGCGTTTAAAGACATTGGGGAACTTTAATACTCACGTGCCATTACTCCTTTCCACATCTAATCCAGTGGGTATTCCGGCACCCTGCAGCCGCTCCGAACTCGTACCTGCAAAATAAAAAGACAGTTAGAGCGCATAGTGAAGCAGGCAACAAGCGCTTACTTACGTGCTTCCAGGCGCTTCTATTCATCACACGGGCTCCATCTTCAACTCACTTCAGCCCGTCATCCGCCATCGCCGGAACCCTGCAAAACAAGAGACATCATTACTAAAGACTTTAAAGACATTTGAATGACTCGAAACTTACCGTTCGTGCAGTAAACGACGGACAGCAGTCCTCTGAAGTCAAGAGGCCTGCGCTACCTATCCAGTGAAGAAACTGGTTACAGCACCCTGCCCCGAGGCAGATGGAGAGCTCGGCATTCACTTACCTAAGGTGAGAGCGTTAACCTTTGGGGGTCTACAGGAGAGGAGAAGAGGAAAGAGATAGGGACACCCCAATAACCCCAGTTCATTAACCCCATATTTTCTATCTGCAGACATCTTACTCTACACGTCAGGCATACAGTGCACAGAGGACCAGCCCAAAGAGCCAACCAGGTGCTACACATCACCTTTGAAGATACGGTAGTCGCCCAGTCAAGACCGGCGCCTCTGCGAGAATCAGGTGAGCGTTACAGCGGGGCGCAGAGAAGAACAGGGCACCTACCTTAGGCCTGGTCTTCCTCCTGACGTACTCCTTGATATGCTCCTGTGGCGATCTTGAGAAGAGCTCCCTCCACCTGGCCAAGCGGTTTTTCAGGAAGTGCGGGGTGAGCGTGTCGCACTCTGAGCAGCTGTCTCAGCTGGGGTTCTTGCCAAGGCACCAGAAGCAGAGCGTGTGTGGATCTGATGTGGGGAAGGAATCCTCGCAGGCCAGACACCTGCTGAATCCCGCCGCCGTCGGCATGAGCCGGGGAGGAGCGTGGCACCGGAGGACAGAGTACTTATACTCTGAATGAAATTAGTTATGTGGAAAAAAATCCCTGGGAAAGCCGTAGCGTGGTATTAAGAGTAAAGGATAAGGCCTAAACCACAGCCTAAGGTGAAAGAGGTCAGTTCCCGTCGATGTGGAAAAGAAGACAGAGGAGTGGCCCCGATGGCAGAGTCAGGGGAGCACATGCTCCCAGGGCCGTGCCGAGACCCGCATCTCAATTTAAAGGGGCAGCCAATTTCTTGGGTGAAAAAGGTTTTGTTTCCCATCCCTAGTGAGGGACGCCCATACAGTATGGAGGAAAGGGAACGGGACGTAGGGGTATGCTGGTTAGGGAGGGCTGATGGGTTGAGTTAGATTGAATCGAGTCTGCCGAGTAATCATTAGATGGCAAAGAATCTTCAGCCATGGCAATTAATCACACTCTTCGGTTTCTTTGGATCATAGCTAAAAGCACATAGAGTAGACATGATTAAAAACAACTCAAAACCCCCAAAACAAAATATGCACTAATAAAACTGTTGTTTCAAGATGAAGAGAGAACCAATACCGCCACTCACAGCACACGAACCGGCACAATGCGGCTGACAGGCATCTGATGTTGTCTCAAAAACACACAGGAACTACAAGATTGATGGATATTGTCATTCGTTTACCCCCAGTCCGTTCGAACAAATTAAATAAAGAAGTTCACAACACTAAAATGTAGTTAGCAGCACTATTACAATTTTAGGCAGATTTGGAGCTGTTTACTACGTAATTCCAATATATTGTCCTAAATCAATCTTAATAACTTTTTTTTAAAGTATTCTAAATTTTCTGTGAATTATCTATCATAAAATGGGATAATATATAGAAGAAAATATAGCAGCAAACAGTATAGCAGCAATTCAAAATGTTTATCCTTTAGAACAAACAGCGCAAGAACTAGCGTTTAAGTATCCCGGCACAAACCGGTTTAGACGCGCCGGCGCTGAAGCGCCTGATGTCATCTCAAAAACACACGTAACTACAAGATTGATGGATATTGTAGTCTTTCACCCCCGGTACGTTCAAACAAATGAAATCAAGAAGCTCACAACATTAAAATATAGTTAGCATAACTAATACAATTTTAGGTGGATTTGTAGCCGTTTACAACGTAATTCCAATATATTACTAATGATGGAATAGATCTAAGCGGGAGAGAATTCCATGTGGAAGGTGCCCAAAATTCACAGCTGGATCCCCCAATTTTTTTCATTTAGGTGCATGGTTGAGTTAGAAAAGCTTCTTTATTAGAGTGTAATGAGCGCCCAATGGTGCTCTCTCAATTTGAGAGCCAAGGCATTGAGGGGCATCACCGGCCAGGCATTTATAAACAATACTTGACGCCTTAAAGATAATTCTCTGTTTAATTGAAAGCCAATGTAGTTCCCTGCAAGCCGTGGATATATGTGCCCATGATCCATACTACAGTCTGCGTGGACTGCTGCATTTTAGATCACTTGAAGTGTTTGAATATTTGTTTGAATATTACCTACCAAATGGCTATTACAGTAGTCCAGTTTTGTATTAATAGTTGCTGTAGCAATCAGAGCCCTGTTGTTTTCTGAATGATAGAGGCGGATTTGCCGCCAAATGTATTGAATCCAAGTTCTTCAATTTTGCTCTTGTACTGAGAATTTAAATCTAATTATTTTTGTCATTTAGGGCAAGTGAGTTTATTGCCATCCAAGATTGGATGGCCTCAAAAACCTCACTTACTCTCGCTGAATCAGTAGCATATGACCAACTAATTCCAGGATGATCTGGGTGTCCTGAGCATAATTAGTGAATTTCACACCAAACCATCCAGGCGATCAAACAATGGTCTAGAATAAAGGTTGAAACACAGCGGCGAGAGACATGACCCCTAGGGTACCCCACACACCAAGAGGACCTGCTGCGATTGGGAATCATCCTTGACCACCCGTGCTAACTGAGGACCGAGAAATGATTTAAACCAGTGGACGACCATGTTTGAGCACTTCCTGATCTCAACTAATATCTCAGCCAGCAGTCTATGATTAACCAGATCGAGTAATAAGAACAGGGCTAAGCCGCCTTTATCAATGATTTTAGCAAGGCTGGATTTCAGGTCCAAGAACGCTGTTGCCGTACCATGATTTTTCCCGAAAACCTGATTGCCCAATGGCAAGGATATCTTGTTTTTCTACAAACTCCTGATATTGGCAAAAGCCAGTTTATCAATGATTTTTAACGAAAACTGAACATTTGCTATCGGCCTATAATTTGCTGGATCATCTGGGTCAAGATTCTCTTTTTTCAAAAGCAGAGATAACCAAGCTTCCTTAAGATGTTCAGCAACCAATTCCTCTGCAAAAGAGTGAAAGCTAGTAATGCAGGAGACAAAGGAAGGCAAATATTCCTTAAAAAATAGGCTGGAAAAACATCTCCTTTGCAGGAGGTCAGCTTCATCTCATGCACCATATTTAATACATCAGAATCAGATACTTGTTTAAAAGAAAAGGAAATAGAGTGATCTACAACAAACCTTATTTTCAATATCAAAGAGCTTGTTTACCCGAAATACAAAGTTGATGCTGAGCTATTGTCTGTGTAAGACCATCATGAATAGTTTGACACCAGTCATTGTCAATAACAACATGTGGCTCTACTGGTGTGCCTTTAAGTTCATGTAAGATAGAGAACAATTCCCTCAAGCTTGATTTTGCAATCTTGATACACTCGTTTAGTTTTGTCTTTTTGGCTTTAAGAAAGATTGCATTGAAGCTATTAGCCGCTACTTTGTAGATTTCAAGAGCCGCTACTTTGTAGATTTCAAGAGTGCAATCAGAGGGATGCGCTCTCCAGCTACGTTCAGCCATACGTTTGACTTTCCTAGTGGCCAGGACCTCCGATACTATTTATTCATTTTTGGTCTTCCGAAAATGGTCAGTATAATCCTCAAGAGATAGATTGTCCTTAAGAGGTAAAAGTTGGAGGATGAGCAATAATTCAAATGCCTCACATGTGACCTTCAGAGTGTTCCTAGATGGAATACATTGGGTGGGTGCATCATCTTTGGTAACATGACCTGATACTAATAGATCAAACTGAACAAACAAATGGCCTGACCAAATACAATTCTATTTATTAATAAGTGAGATATCTTTTTTTTTGTCACTAGGTCCAAGGTATTCCCCCCTCTGTGATTGGCCGTTTTCACATGTTGTTTAAATCAATGACCCTTCAGAATGTTCAACAGGGAGGCTGCGGCTTGATCTATGGATAATTTGCCCACAGGTTGAAATCACTGAGAATCAAGAAAGGTGACAAAGGTTTAGGAACCGCTCCAAGCAGGGCTATAAATTGTTCCTCTCAAGAGAATGTTGGTTTAGGAGGGCGATATAGAACAAGAATGCTAAGTGTAGATGTAGGAGTCAAAGTCAGTTTAACTACCATAGAATCACAGACCTCCAGGTCTGGACTTACCCATATAAATATGTTCCAGCAGTTTTTATAAATTATCGCCACACCTTCCCCTCTTGATTCAAGACGATCTGTGTGTTATATATTATACGCAGTTGGAGTTGCTAATTGGGCAGAATGTAGAGAGACGTCCTGGATCCATGGTTCGGTGATGGCCATAATGTCCACCTTGGACTCAAGTATGTAGTCAGATAATTCAACAGCATGGCAGACTAGGGAATGTGTATTCAATAGAATCATTTTTAGGACTAATTGTTCAGTCTCTTTGTAAGATTTATCTCTATAAGAGCGGGAGGAGGCCTCATATTCTATTGAGTGTAATACATTTTGTGGTTGCATCGCTAATTGGATTGGGTAAGGAGCAACCTATAGTTTGCCCACGGCATGCAGATAATTTTTTTGACAAGGAGGCAGGACTTAAGATGGTCTCATTATCTAACAAACGATCGCCTCGAGCATTAGCAAGTCGTTGTATGCGATTACTTTAAATAGAGGCAATGAGATTGCAACGAATTGTCATCCTGATACTAATTCACGTGTGTATACAGGAACCAATAGAAAAGATAAGCCGGAGTCTGGAGCAAAAGACACAAAATGCGACAAATACTCAATTAACACTCACCGTACACTAATCGGCTCCAACGCCCCGGCGCTGACGTGCCTGACACAGGAATAAGAATGCATGGGAACTACAGAAATCTTGGTAACTGGAGTTCAACAACGCGTCTTAGAAGCAACAATGCAAATAAACCCCTAACAATGTGCAAGGCACCAGGAATATATATTAAAAAGGGTCAGGTGACCCTGCGCAGTTAAATCTAACAATAAATTGTGCTTTCAACAATTCAACTCTGAGCGGTAAACTATTTTGCTAAACATGGCAAAACTTTGAGATAACTGAGGAAGAGTAACAGGCTGTGCAAAGCAGTAAATTAGTACTGTTTCTATACTTTTATTTTAAAAAGAAACTGTTCCAGATTGGTTACATTTTAAAATAAAAGTGTAGGAAGAAGTTGACACTTGCACTTTGGTGCACTGCAATGAACGTTCCCTTAAACAACAGTTGTGTTTGTTTGGGGGTTTGGATTGTGCGTGGGAGGGAGCATGGCAATGGGGCTTGTGGGGAGCGGGGACAGGCCAGCAGGGAACATAGTTCCACTAATTAATTTTGTACACTTTGACCACTGGATTTTGCCACACTTTTTCATTGGTGCCTGGACCGATTTTATGCCCCAGTCCGACCCTGGCCGTTTGCCATGCTCGCATTGCAAGCGGCGCTCGCATTTGAAATGAAACCCTCATTCAGGGTAACGTAAATGAATGGCGTAAAAGCCTTGCACAAGGCTTTTACACCATTCATTTACATTACAGCTCTTATTGAAATGTGTATTGGAGAGAGATGGAGCGGGACACATCTTGCGCTTCCGCCATCTCCTTCCTCTCTGCCATACAAATGCTCCAGCAATCTTATGCTGGCATGGATTCTCATGCTGGCGCAGATGCTGGCGATCCAAATTTCGTCAGCCTACTTTATGCAACAGCATAAAGCAGGCAATATCACATACGGATCATTTGTCCATGCTTCCTTCCAAGCTAATGCGTTCACAATTGAAATCAAATCCTCCCCACCATGCAAGCATGTCGGGGAGAGTTTAATTGTAATTGTATACTCTCCCTGCCATGCGAGCATGTGCAACTGATCCCTATGGTGGTCCCTATGCTTGCTGGTGCATAAAGCAGGCGGACTCCATAGGGATCGCCAACATCTGTGCTGGCATGAAAATTCACGCCGGCGCAGATACTGGAGCATTTGTATGCTAGAGAGGAACGAGGTGGCGGAAATGTTTGAATATGAGCCGTAATGTAAATGAATGTCGTAAAAGCCTTGCGCAAGGCTTTCACGCCATCCATTTACTTTATGGCTCATATTTAAAAACATTTTTATGGCAGAGAGGAGGGGCGGAACATAACTTGAGCTTCCGCCACCTCCTTCCTCTCTGCCATATAAATGCTCCAGCATCTGCGCTGGCATGGATTTTCATGCTGGCACAGAATCTGGCGATCCCTATGGGGTCCGCCTGCTTTATGCACAAGCATAAAGCAGGCGGACCCCATACAGATCCATTCTCCACACTATCTGCCATTCTTGAGCGTGTACAATTTAAATGAAAGCAACCCCTGAGATGCCAGCATGTCGGGGAGGGTTTAAATTCAATTGTGGGCGATGCTTACCATGCCAGCAAGGTACATTGCTCACAAACTAAAATAAACGCTGCCTGGCATGGCAGGTACAGTTTACTCACTTTGCACTGCAGAGTCGAGGCGTGAAGTGCTAAAGGCAGCATACACCCTTGCCCTTTTGCCCTTCACATTTGCACCCCACAGTGCAAATGATGAAAAGCTGGCGACGGGGACCAGTTTACGTAACGACTCTCTTCTGCCAAATTGCTAATTTGGCCAACATGAGCTCTAGAGAGATATAAAGGCAACTGAGCATGTAAATAAACCGTTTGCCCCTCTTCTTGTTATTTGTAGCAGAGGAATCCATAGCCAAAGCTCAGCAGGTGGATGCTCATGTGGTCTATCATGTATTTGCTTACATTTGTGCCTTTTGGTGCCTGGTTTACATACCTCGAAAAATCGCTAAAGTCCGGTCACACCTGCAAGTCGAGTAATGATTAACCAGGCCAGCTACAGGTAGACTGCATTGGGGAGGCTGCCGGTCCTTTGACCAGGCCCTGCCACTCAAGGGGTCCACCCACCACCAGTTTTCTCCTTCTAGGCAGCTACCTAAGGACTCCAGGCAGATAGCATTGAGGAGGCTGGTTGTCACGTGACCAGGCCCTGTGACTCAGTTGCTCTGCCCACCACCTATTTCACCAGTCCTCCTTAGGTGTCCTCAGCAAATAACGGATGAAGACAAGGACCTTACCTGTTTTGGCCGTTTTCTATTTTGGCGAGATAGAGCCAAGAGTCAGAGCCAAAGGACAGACCTGCTATGCTGCATTTCTTCTACAAAGTAGTTGCTAAAACTTGCCAAAAGACATCATCATCTCTTATTATTATTCTATCATCCATCTCCTCCCTCCACAGCCTATACCCGCCCTCACTAGGATTTGAATGGCCAAGCGACCTGGGCAATCCTGGTAAGCTACCCTAGCAAACCTCATCATTATCAACCTTGCCCTATCCAACACCCACGGACCATGCGCACCATCATGCTGATCAATGCTCCGTCAGCAGTCACTCACACCTTAGAGATCACCAACCTCCTCTCTTATAAGAAACAACCTTGACACCCTTTTCATCACCAGAAATGGTTTACCCCATTCTACCCTCATGTTTGTGATGTCCAATTACCGCAAACTACTGAATCCAACATGCTGACCGGCCAGGAAGGGCAGGGGGCGGATTGGCAATCATCAACAGGAGCAATTGGCCCTGCTCCATCATTCCCTCTCCCGGAACAAGCTCATTCAAATCACTTGCCTGTCAATTTCCTTTTCCTCCCAAGGAATCCATCTTCCTCCTCATCCTCTACAGACCACACTTTCATTGCCAACTTCTCCAATTTACGCTACTCGGCCAAATAAGCACACATTAAAAATGTCCTCCTTGGAGATTTTAATGTCCCCGAATCAAAAGCTGACAACCACACACGAGGACGTTTTTAGCATTGACCATATCCATGGAACTTAAGCAAATTGTGCTCTCCCCACGCATGACAAAGGCAACATCCTAGACTTAGTCTTTACATCATCCCCCTCTCATCACCTGCGCAGACCCTATCTCACCCCACTGTTGATCACCCACTCAACCACGTCCCACAAAGGTCATGCTAAAAGCACCCCACTCAGCGACCACTCATCGAAACCCTTCAGGGTCAATGAGCTAGAAGCGAACTTCGCTTACTTCCCCACCCCAGGGAATGCCTTGGTCCTCCTAGAATTATTCCACAACTCCGATATGAAACTGGTGGACACTCAGGCCCCCCAAAAAAACAGCAGTGCTAATATGAAACCATCCGCCCGTTGGTACACCCCTGAACATGCTGCCAACAAACACTCAATCACAGCACCAGAGAAATGGTGGCGCAAAAACGCTAACCCTGGAGCACCAACCATAGGATTCTGATTACAGAGGCCAAAGCTGCTTACTACTCCAACACCATCGTGACAACCTGAAACAGGAGGCAAGCCCGCTTTGAAGTTATAAAGCATTGTACCTGGCGCCTGGATCCCCTCAGGCTTTGGTGCATTATAAATGTATTAACATAACATAACAACACAACCAAACCCTCACCCAACTCAGAGGTGCCAGCAACTCAGGAAAAATGCAACAGAATCAACAACATTTGTAGTGAAAAACAGACAAAATCTAACAGATTACTGAATCAACCTTGCACAGCATTACCACCCCTCCCCCCTTAACTCCAGCACATAGACTACCGCTCTGGAGAGAATTCTCTTTTGTCTCGCCCCCAGACCTTGAGTTAATTATGTCATCAGAATTTCTGGAGTCATTAATAATCAAGCAATGTAATTGCAGCACTATTCATTCAAACCCCAGAAAGTGGTAGATTGTCTGCTACATATATTATCATCATAAGCAAACATAGCAGAAAAACAGAACAGGCTTAAGGCCATACGCATCATTTCTATGTATGCCTGCCCAAAGGAGCATCACAGTGTATTAAGAAAAAATACTAAAAGAATTCTGATGTACAAACATGCATTGTCTAATGCACTGTGCCAAATTAGTGACTGTTGGTGTGGCTGCTATGCTAATGTGGTACAATATATAAAATATATATCACTGGTACGGGATTGCTGCTAGAATGGCTGCTAAGCATTCCCTAATTTTTGCCTATAGAGCTGGAGATAAATATTAACAAATCAGGAAGTGATAAATATTAGCTAGGGTGGTTATAGGACTCAGATCAGTAGAACACATGCAAGTGTGTAATAAAGATGTAGTCACCTGTGAGCCAAAACAGTCTTTTTTGTAACAGAGGGCTTTTCCTTCTAAACAACAGGGATCATCCTCACTGTGTTCCACAAACTCTACAGATGGATATACTGTCCCACAAATGCCTTATTGGTGAAGCCACATCACTGCTGAATTGTGTCTGTCCAGGCCTGCAGTCTCCAGCAATTAGAAGGGAAGCGAGTAGAAACCATCCATGGTATGCTGTTCAATTTGAGTGCAGTCAAAGGCCTGCACGCTAACCAGTAGCCTGGCCTCCCAGACAATCACTAAACCCTCTCCAGTGATAGGAGCCAAACAAGTCCAGCACATACGATTATTTTCCAATTTTGCACAATAAAGCTAACAGGGGAGTGGCAATTTGTGCCACCGTCAAGCATGGTTACACTGTCGGTTGATAAATATGGCACAAAAGCGTAGTCCTCTTAACTATCATATCAACGGTGTCATCATTCTTGCACATATTTTCACCCCCCAATGAAGCCTCCATTAATCTTCATGGACTTCACCCTCCCAATAACCCTTTACACCATCCAAAAATGTGTACATTTCTACCCATCATTTAAAATAGAATTCTTGGGGGCGGAGGAAGAGCCTTCACAACATCTTTGAGATGGGTTAGGTTCACTCACTTGCATCACTTGCTCCTACATACTCAGAGCCCATTCTTATGTCCCACCCATTTCAAACTGCACCAGACACCACTGCAAACACCTTGATGCTTCCAACACACAGCACTTAAAAACTCTTTTGCACACAGGGCTCTGGGTAATTTCGCTATGCAGAACCAAATGTGAATTAACACCATGTACTTCTAATGTACCTTGATATATTTCATTGGTTTAAAGATCAATTCAAATACTTATTGTGTGGAGTAAAGGTGTGGGGGAGAAAAATAACAACCCTGGCATATGGGCTGTGAACAATACAGAAACAAGTCAAGTTCCCAATTTGAGAACTCCCGTCCCCTGCACACTGTCTAAGGCTATATAGCCAAATCTTTCTAGGTAGATAGTTAAAATGTTCATACTCTTTTGTAAAAAATATATATATAGTTTGATGTTCATACTCTTTTTTAAAACAATATATATCATTAAAGTAGACTAATCATCACTTATTTAGGTATTGCAAGGTAATAACCATAATTTCTTCATGTTCTACAAAATCGACTTGCAGCTTAGTTTTTGATTTTTGGATTTTGATCCAAAAATAGTTGCCCAACGCGTTTCGAAAAACAGGCAATCCAAGACACAATTTACTAAGAAATACTCATCCAGTAACAACAACCAGAGTTTCTCCTGCAAATAACATAGCTGAACAACTATTCCCCATCATAAACTACTATTAAGTAAGTGTTTGTTTTTGAATAGGCTCATAGGACAACACGGAATTGATTAATTGATATGGGTACTCTTAAACTTTTGTTGACCCTTATGTTTATAGAGGGCAACATTATAACGACTACACCACTGGGGCTACTCAGATCGAATCTGTCTACCACGTATAGTGACAAATCTGACTAAACTATTCTGAACTGCCATCACAGGCTTATCTAACGGTATGATCCCCTTTATTTAGCATTTTATAGCAGTTGTTAAAGAAAACAGATATTCAATTAAGTCTTTTGTTTCAAACGTATTAGGCTGATATACTGAGCTAACTATCAATTTGCACAGATTGTCCTAGATTCCATTGAAGA
Organism: Ambystoma mexicanum; assembly: GCF_040938575.1. NCBI lineage: Eukaryota > Metazoa > Chordata > Amphibia > Caudata > Ambystomatidae > Ambystoma > Ambystoma mexicanum. The sequence goes on from NC_090922.1 coordinate 822,977,016, forward strand.
TTATTGAGTATATTGAAACTGTAACTGAGATTCACCATTGAGGAAGGAATAAACTCATCAAACCTTTTAAGAAAAAGAAATGGGGTAAGAACATTTTCAGCTCTAGTCACCAATAAGGGCCACAATTAATCTTTATGACATCTCTTAAGGTAGCAAGAATTTGCCCCACTGTTAGGATGACATCTTAATATGTATTAGCAAAACATTGTACAACCAGAATATAATACTGAATTTAGTATTGCTTTTTGAACCCTTTTTACAAATATGTTGAAGAATTCTATCTCTCTCTGTACTTTGATTTGATGATATTATTTGGTCAGCATTTAATGATGTCAATTTACTCAAAACTAATATGAGAAATCTGAATAGTATATTTTTTGTTTTAATAACAGTTGTTTGAAATTAAGTTTTGAAGCAACAATCTAATTTAGAATATTGTTTATTTCTTTGATCAGATTTAAAGTATGATTTTCATAATCAGCCCCTGAAGAAGAACCAATCTCGAAACGTGTTGGGTAACTATTTTTGGATCAATAAATCTTCAAAAAATCAAAAACTAAGTCGATTTTGTAGAACATGAAGAAATTATGGTTATTACCCTGCAATACCTAAATAAATGATGATTAGTCTACTTTAATGATATATATTGTTTTACAAAAGAGTATGAAGATCAAACTATATATATTTTTGTACGAAAGAGTATGAACATTTAACTATCTACCTAGAAAGATTTGGCTATATATCCTTAGACAGTGTGCAGTTCCCAAATTGGTTACTTGTCTTGTTTCTGTACTTTCACTATGCATGCATGAACAAAACATCAAAGCCATCTTGCATTTTCCCTCTCCCCCAACTAACCAAACCTGTCCCGCTTTCTCTTTGAAATCCACCCGTGATCCTGGAGACTTACAGGGTAATTCATAGAATTTCGCAGAAAAGTGTCGCAAGCGGCTGGCGCAGAGTGTCCGCGTGCGATTGACTGCGCCAGGCACGTGCGCTAAAACCGATTTCCGCGCACAGCGTATTCATGGATTTTAGGCTCCCAAACCAGCCGTGGCGCAGAGTATCGCAGCGACCCTGCAGCAGCGCCAGTAACGCCCCCAAGAACGCCCTCGCGCAAGGAAAAGCCATCAAAATCGCTAAATCATCGCAAAGGGCTGCGCTAACCCTGGACCAGTTTACAGGGCTGCCAAACCAGGAACGCAAAGCGGGTAACGTGCATATCAGGGGTACGCGTGAAGTTATACACGCGATTAGCCAGGGTACGTGTATTACAGGGGTACGCGGGAAGTTTAACACGCGATTGGCCAGGGTACGTGTATTACAGGGGTACGCGGGAAGTTTAACACGCGATTAGCCAGGGTACGTGTATTACAGGGGTACGCGGGAAGTTTAACACGCGATTGGCCAGGGTACGTGTATTACAGGGGTATGCGGGAAGTTTAACACGCGATTAGCCAGGGTACGTGTATTACAGGGGTACGCGGGAAGTTTAACACGCGATTGGCCAGGGTACGTGTATTACAGGGGTATGCGGGAAGTTTAACACGCGATTGGCCAGGGTACGTGTATTACAGGGGTACGCGGGAAGTTTAACACGCGATTAGCCAGGGTACGTGTATTACAGGGGTACGCGGGAAGTTTAACACGCAATTAGCCAGGGTACGTGTATTACAGGGGTACGCGGGAAGTTTAACACGCGATTGGCCAGGGTACGTGTATTACAGGGGTATGCGGGAAGTTTAACACGCGATTCGGCTGGGTACGTGTATTACAGGGATGCGATTTGGCCAGGTACGTGTATTACAGGGGTGTGCAGGAATTATCACACGCGATTTGGCTGGGTACGTGTATTACAGGGGTGCGTGGGAATCATCACACGCGATTTGGCTGGGTACGTGTATTACAGGGGTGCGTGGGAAGTCACACGCGATTAGGCTGGGTGGGTCCTCACAGGTGTTCCCTGTACACCCTCCACGGCCCCTGCAGGCAGCCTACAAAACAGGGGACTACCCTGCACACCTGCTCATGTCCCCCTGCACCCCCACCCCCCAGCAGTGCAGGGGCAGCCTCCACCAGGCCCCCACTCATGTCTCCCACCACCCCCACCCTCCCGCCACCAGGGGCAGCCTCCACCAGGCCCCCACTCATGTCCCCCGGCACCCCCACCCCCCAGCAGTGCATGGGCACCCTCCACCAGGCCCCCACCCATGTCTCCCACCACCCCCACCCCCCCGCCACCAGGGGCACTCTCCACCAAGCCCCCACCCATGTCTCCCACCACCCCCACCAGTGCAGGTGCAGACCCAGGAGGTGTCCCAGGGGCACCCTCCACCAGGCCCCCACCCATGTCTCCCAACACCCCCACCCACCAGCACTGTGGGGCACGTGGCCAGCAGGCAGTCAGGCAGCAGCAGATGGCAGGTGGGAGCGTGCTCAGGGCTCTGGGGGGCAGTAATTTGGCCTCCTGGCCAGGAGCGTGGTCTCTCGTGTGTGAACGCGTGGACAGCCTGATAGGGAGTGAAATCCCACACATCAGCAAAGGCCCTTAGCGCGTAAACCCGTCAACAGCATATGCGCGCCTATAGTCACCTGCACGTGCAGGAAATTGTTGCGTGACACGTCCCAGTGTCAAAGCGTGTGATTGGTGAAAATGGATATACACGCAGAAGTGACAAAGCGTGTGATTGGTGAAAATGGATCTACACGCAGAAGTGACAAAGCGTGTGATTGGTGAAAATGGATCTACACGCAGAAGTGACAAAGCGTGTGATTGGTGAAAATGGATCTACACGCAGGAGTGACAAAGCGTGTGATTGGTGAACGTACACGCCGCGTAAGTGACGCTGTACGTGTGGGCCTGTATATAAGGTACATGTAGAACACCATTTCCTTGTACGTGCTTTTCGTGGAGAGCGAGTGGGTGAATTCTGTACTTCTTGTCGTTTCACACGCGATTTACTTCACGGCGTTTCCAGTTCGTATTCCCTGTTACCTCTGACAGCTTTTTCTCTTTTTTCTCTTTTACTGGTTTACCTGGGCCTGTTCCCTCAAACAGTGTCCCCTTCTACTGTTGTCCTGTCTTCTCAGACAGCGTACACATCTTCTTTTGGCGGGGGTTTAGCCAGCCAAACGCGCTCATTTTTCACGCTCTTTTACCTGGCAGACGGTGAGTCACGCACGTATCCAACTTCTGTGCTTGCCCCGTGTGTAGCCTACCCCTTCAGAGGTCATTCTAGGCTGCGTGTGACACGCATACGTTCATTCTTGTGTTACTGGGTGCCACAGCGTAGTGCAGGTTTTTCTTTCTGCACACGTGGTCTAGGAGGGGTTGCGTGCACGTCATCTCCCTTTTTTGGGCCTCCTGTGCGTTGCGTGACCCGTCATCTTTCCCCAGGGGTTACAATCAGCCGTGCTAGAGCACTAGGGTACAATTACCATCTGGTACCCAACCCCTTTGACCCCCAATTGCCCAGGACAATTGTCTACAGCCACTCCCATACGCACATTAATATCAGTGCCATGGCTGGGAGGCGAGGATTCCGTAAGGGTGGCAAAGGTGGAAGAGCCACAAGTGGTGGCCGTGGTGGATCCGGTAGGGGACGTGGTCGTAACTTGCAGGGTGAGCCTGTCCCCCCATGTGTGGAGGACCAGTCAAGGGCACCCATCACCCCCCCCCTCCCCCCCTCCCGTTGAGGCTGAAGTGGCTGACACCATCCATGCTCAGCCCTTGTTGGACCAGCCCATTGTGGCACCAGACCTGGCTGACTCCATGGCTGACTTCCAGGTCAGCAGGGCTACGACACGTGCGCTGGTGCACGTTGATGCCATCATGCCACGTGGATCTGGGGCAGCAAGGTCATCTGCTGCACCAAGGAGGCAGGGCGGAGAGGCTGCAGGGGCAGCTGCGGCTCCATCCACCCCAGCCCTCACACACCCAGCCAGGACAGTGTCGGTCCTAGTCCATGCTGCTGACATTCCCCCTGACACCATCACACTAGAGCCAATGCCTGCACCAACTCCCATGCTGAGTGTGCGATCCCACACTCCTGATACAGAGTCCACCAGGGCTCCTGCCCCTAGTGTCCAGAGCGGCGCAGGACACTCAGGATCACCACCACCTTCCAAGCGGAAGAGGAAGAGTGCTCGTCCGGCACAGGCTGATGCCCCAGACACGGCTACACAGTCCGGCCCGTCCAGGAAGCCCAGCTTCACGGATGACGAACTGAATGCACTTGTCGAGTATGTGTCCGGACATGACAACGAGATGGTCATTGTTGCAGGATCCAAGACCACACCTGCACAACGCCAGGCACACTGGCAGACCGTTGCGGACATCGTAAGTGCCCTTGGAATCGTGAGGCGCACAGCCAATGATTGCTATAAGCGCTGGAATGACCTAAAGCGCAGGGCAAAGAGTAAGCTGGCCTCAAGTCATGCCGCAACTCTAGTGACTGGAGGTGGGTCTCCAGTAGTAGACATGGAACTCACTCCACATGAGTCAGTCGCTGGGACCTACGTCACGGAGGAACAGATCCAAGGCGTGGGAGATCTGGCTGATTACGAGGCATTGTCCGGTGAGTGCACATGCATGTGTGTGTCATCCATGTGCATGGTGTGTGTGTGAGGGCTTCTGTTTGGGTGCCAGGTGAGAGTGTGTGCGCCTGAGTCGTATGGGTCAGCCATGTGCTTCATGCAATCCTTCCTGCGCAGCTGCATTTGGCCATAGCAGTATCCCTTCTGCCAACAGTAGACATCTAGCACAACTGCACGCCAGTTGCCCTTGAAGTGTCACCTTGACACAACATATTTGCTTCTTTTTCACTGTTCATTCAGTCAGTTTGTTTGCATTCCACCACTTTCACTAGGCATGTCGTTGTCCACTAGTCACATGTCTGACATGGGTATGGTAAAGTGGAGTGACTTTGTTACCTGGATATCATTTGTACACACATGTCCCTGTGCAATTTGACCATTTCAGACTGGCAGCTCCAGGTGAAAAATCTGACCTGTTAGAATTAGAAAAGCTATTACATGCGGGAACTGGACTGAATGAATAGGTGCTGCCCTCCTCTCCATCTTCACTCAATAGCAATGGTACATGCCATCTGTGTGATGGCATGTGTGTTTCACCTGCCAATCACAGGCCAATGTGTGATGCCACTGCCAGGCAGCATGCAGAAAATGTGTTCATCTTCCATCTTGGTGTCATCAGTGTGTGCCATTTGCCTGCACTTCATACGCAGTGAGGGTGCATGCATGGGAGGGTTTTAGTCATGTGGGACATGTGTCAATCAAGTACTGGTTCTCTTGCTTCTCAGCCCTCAATGTGTGCCATGGTGCTAATGCCTGTTTCCATTTCTTTGTTTTCATGTCTTTGCAGGGGAAGACGCACCTGATACTGCTGGGGTTGTGGAGATGGTGCAGACCCAGGAGGTGTCCCAGGGCCGACCAACCACCAGTGAGGGACGTGGTGTGGTGGTGGGGGAGAACCCACAAGTGCTGCAGGTCGTGCTCTCAAGGGGTGTCTCTGGCTGCACCTCCCCCGAGCTGTACTCAGGTGTTGATTCGGATGAGACCTACGTGCCGTCGCAGGTGAGTGTTCCAGGGAGGGATTCTGTTCTGTCTCACCCACCTGCACCAGGGTCAGTACCCTCCATGGGGATGTCAGTGTTGGCAGCTACGCCTTCGGTGGTTACGGATGCAGGGTCACACTCCGCGACATCTGATCCTGTTCCTGGGCCAGCAGATCAGAGGAGGAATGCAGTCCTGCAGCCTCAGGCAGTGCCGGCACAGCAAGGCGCAGTTCGCCTTGCCCCAGACAGGTGTGGTGCCCGCCGACGTGGTGGCCGTACGCCACCCGGCAATACCGCATGGGAGCAATCCATTTACGGTATGGCTACCCAACAGGCTGCATCATCCGAGATGATGGCTCAGGCCATGGATAGGGTGGCCACTTCCATTGTCCCCCCAGAAAGGCTGATGGAGCGACTAGAGCAGGCAACCGACTCCATCTGCCAGTCACACAGGGAGGACATGTTGGGGTCCAACAGGGAAAGGCGGGCGGCACTGGCGACTCTGCAGGAGGCCATCTCCATTGAGTCCCAGGGCCACAGGGAAGCCCTGAGGCAGGAGCTCCTACACCTCAGGACGACTCTTGTTGAGCTTGAGGCTTCAACACACCAAAGGACAGAACAGCAGCTGGAGCGTCTCACCCGTACGCTCTCAGCTGAGATGCAGGCAACGAGGGCGGAGGTCCGGGCATCCCGTGAGGTGTTGCATGGGGACCTCCGCACACTCATCCTCCAGAACCAGACCTACCACACCCGCATGCTTGCAGCCATGGAGGAGCAGACTAGGGCCTTGCGTGGGCTGCCTCCCATAGTGCAACCACATCCGGATGCAGCTGCACAGGGTGATAATAGCGACAGCAGTGATACTCCCACAATAGGGTAGCCGTGTGGGCCATGAGCCCATGGAGGTGTTTTATCTTCCCAGGATCCACGCAGGTGGGTTCTGGTGTGCATCCTGTCCTCGGACCTCCTGGGTGGCCTCCCCAACCCCCCCGGGCCCATCAATGGCCATTTTTGATTGTTTCTTATTTTTATTTTGATTTCTTTTATTCCCAATTTTTTTGGGACGATCTGTTGGCTTCGATGTGTTGGCTTCGATGTGTTGGCTTCGATGTGTTGGCTTCGATCTGTTGGCTTCGATCTGTTGGCTTCGATCTGTTGGCTTCCGTGGTTCCTGTGGGCATACGCTGCATTGTGGCTGGGCACATGCAGGCTTGTAATGTATTTGGTTCAGATGCTTGGGTTTGAGTCACACACACCCCTCCTGCTTCCCGTTTCCATGGGCTTGCAAAGGGTGTGCCCAAGTGACAGTGAATTACACAGTGACGTTGGACTCCCATGAGCTCTGTGGCCAGTCTGTAGTCAATACTGTGTATACATTCATAGTGCATATTGCTGTTGTGTTGTACACTGCATGTTGCATTGATGTGTAACTCTTCTTCTGTGTCTACCTCCCAATTTGCAGGTCCCTTCCTCAAGTCCACACAAGGACCTCTAGTCTGGAGATGGGGACCATGTTGGCAGCAGTGCACCTACAACTCTACATGGCGCCAACACTGCACAGTTGGTAGTGGTGGGAGTGCAGGCATTTCCAGGTGGTGAGACTACTAATATGTAACATTTGTGATGTCATGTTAATGGTACTACATGCTCAAGTATGTTGTTGGTCCGGCATTGCTGTGAGCATTTCAGGTGTTGCAGGTTTCTAATAGTGCCACTGTACATAGTGAGAGTGATGTCATGTTGTGGGGATTACTTTGTTTACCTGCAATTAGCATGACATGGCACGGTGTGTCGTGTGGCAGTGCTGGGGTTGGGTTGGCTGACATGGCACTGTCCTCTTGTTGCATTTTGCAAGTGGGTATTCATTTTAGCTGCTTCAATGTGTAACTTCACAAAACTGCATTGGTGGTGTCTGTGTGGGTAGGGATGCACACATTGTGACACTTCCAGGTGAACAATCTCAGGCTGACATGGAATTCCCGGTTCATTCTCCAGACATTCAGGATCAGTGTCAGGTTGAGTCATCATTGATTGTCAGATGGAATGTGCCAGGGCAGTGTGCACTCCACAGGGGTGTGATTTCTATGTGAAGTAATTAGCCACTAGCTGTGTACGGGCTGCCTCCCCCCGTGCCCTTTCCCCTCCCATGCGCAGCGGCTGTGCATGTGGTTGGGGATGTGGGGCCACCACCATGTCCACGGCCAGGCCCCGGCGTGTTGCAACGTTGTGCAGGACACATGCTGCCACTATGATCCTGCACACTACTGGGGGAGCGTATAACAGCTGCCCGCCAGAACGGTCAAGGGAGCGAAAGCGTGACTTTAGCACTCCGAATGTGCGCTCCACTATGCCCCTGGTTGTAATGTGGGCTGTGTTAAATCTTACCTGGGGTGGCGTGGTGGGTTCCGAATTGGCGTCATCATGTGGGGGCTGAGAGGGTAGGCACTGTCCCCTGTGGAGGTGGGGATTGGTATCATTGGTGAGGTTGTGACCTTGCTCAGTATCCAACATGCATGCATGTGCAGTGGCATACATACTCACCAAGCAGCCATGTATCGCCATGCCGCCCAGCTTCTAGGTCCCGGCTTAGGGTGGACATTCGGTAAATGAAGCTGTCGTGGGTGGAGCCGGGATAGTTGGCATATACTGAGGTGATGATTCCCTTGGCATTACATGCTACCTGCACGTTGATGGAATGCCAGTGCTTGCGGTTCCTATAGATGTGCTCAGATACCCTGGGGGGACGTAGAGCCACATGGGTGCAGTCGATGGCACCTAGCACTTTGGGGAATCGTGCCACTGCGTAAAAATCCAGGGCGGCAGCATGCCTTTCTGCAGGTGTTCTGGGCAGGTATATGTGCCTGCGGACTGATGGGCGTGCAGTCATGATGTTCAAGACCTGGTGTAGGCAGCGTGACTGGGTGGCCTGTGACACCCCACCCACTATGGCACTTGTCCGCTGAAATGATCCAGTGGCTAAGAAGTGCAGTACATTGAGGACCTTCTCCAGGGGGCTGACTGCTTGGGAGCACAGGGTGGGTGATGTGAGGTCATCCTCCCACTCACTCACCAGGTCCAGTATGATGTGTGGTGGAAACCTGTACCTCCCATACACCTGGTCATCAGGCATCCCGAAAAGGCTGGTTCTGGGTGTGAATATTCTGGCCCTGACTATCCTCCTCCTCCTCCTTTGGTAGCCCACTGCCACTGCTGCTAGGAACGGTATGTTCATCCTGGCGTCTGAGCTTGTTATTGTTAAAGTCCGCAATTTATGCTTTGCGCGTGTTCTAGGCGAGCGTACACGCACCACGGGATACAGCGTGTGACCCGCGCACCCCTGGAATCCAGTTCCCAGTCCAATAGCGTGCGGAAATTCACACGCATCACGGGATACAGCGTGTGACCCGCGCACCCCTGGAATCCAGTTCCCAGTCCAATAGCGTGCGGAAATTCACACGCACCACGGGATACAGCGTGTGACCCGTGCACCCCTGGAATCCAGTTCCCAGTCCAATAGCGTGCGGAAATTCACACGCACCACGGGATACAGCGTGTGACCCGCGCACCCCTGGAATCCAGTTCCCAGTCCAATAGCGTGCGGAAATTCACACGCACCACGGGATACAGCGTGTGACCCGCGCACCCCTGGAATCCAGTTCCCAGTCCAATAGCGTGCGGAAATTCACACGCACCACGGGATACAGGTTCGCTGACGTACTTGCGTGTGTAAGTGGCCGCGCACCCATTAAATACACGTACATAGGCCAAACGCGTGTACGCGCACTTTTGTCCAATTACACGCGATGACACTCTGACGTGCAGTATCTCCACGTGTGCCCCGTCATCACGTGCTGAGTGGGGAACACCCGTGCGGGTCACGTCACAGACGCGCTTACGCGCTGAGGGACTCTGGTCCAATAGAATCGCGTATGCGTGCTGACGCGCTTACGCGCTAAGGGCCTTTCCTCGGATTTCACGCTGACGTGCAGGATATTCACGTGCCAAATCACTCCGTATCAAGCTGGCCACGCGAAAACACACGGAAGCCCACGCTCCTGCCCAGAAGGCCGAGTTACTGCCCCCCAGTGCCCCGAGCAGCCTCCCACGTGCCATCTGCTGCTGCCTGCCTGCCTGCCTGCCTGCTGCCACCGTGCCCTGCCATTTGGTGCCTGCACATCAGCCATCTGCAGGGGTCCAGTTGCTGTGTCCACCCCTGCTGGAACTGAAGACTCCCGACTGGGATTACATCGCTCCACAGCCCAGCCCCAGGACCCAGTTGCCCACCCACACCTGCCTCTGGGGTTGCCATGTCGGGCACTTCCACATCTGGCACCAGTGGCAACCCCAGGCCAGAGGGGCAGAGGGGCACCAGCTTCACTGTCACCGAAGTTGGTGTCCTGGTGGAGCATGTCCTGGGGCAGTATGATGCCCTCTTTGGATCGTCCCGCGCCAGCAAGGAAGGACGGCAGAGGATCTGGGCCGACTGTGTGGTTGCCATCAACGCGGAGGGGGTGGCAACCCGCGACGTCCTGAAGATCAAGAAGCGCTGGGAGGACTTGAGGTCCAGGACCCTTGTGAAGGCCCGGCGCCTCGTGGAGGGGGGCCGGGGCCGCATGAGTTCCATCCAGATGAGGGTCCTGGAACGCGTACGCCCAGCGCTCCACGCCCAGATCCTTGAGAGGGAGGCCCGTCTGGAGTTGAGCGGTAAGTGTCCATGCATTACTGTGTGAGACAGGGCATGTTGCGGTGTGCTGGTTCTATGGTACTTGCCTGTATGTGTGCCATAGGCCATGTATGCATGTATGTGTGCAGGGACATCATGGTAATGCATGTGCGACCAGTGATGTGTGATGCACATGGTTGTTGCATGTGTTGAAATGCCGCATAGGGAGCCCTATTCAGATTTTGAACATGAGAGCATGCCAGTCTCTGTACCTGGACATGGGTGGGGGTGAGGGATGGGTGCTGATGCCAGGTACATATATGGTAGCCATGTCTGTGTGCCTGACCTGCGTGTCTGTGACTTGTGCATGCCATGGATGCATGACACATGTGTGTGACAATGCAGAGATTCAGTAAAGCAGCCAAATTACCCTTGTATCCGCTGTGTTTGGTGTGTTTGGGGCCAGATGGATGTGACTGAGGTGAAGTGTGTGCATGTGATGGGCATGAGCCATGATGCATGTGAGTTACATATCATTGAATGTTTCAAGAGTCCATTGGACATGCATGGAAATGTCCATGGCATGCACCATGCCTGTTACTGTGTGTGTTTTGCCTGGACTGACCCATGTGTTGTGGAGGGACATGATGGAAGTGTACTTTGACAGTGGTGCTCATCTGCTATTGCTTCCTGTCTAGGGGACCATTGTACAGTGCCCTGATGCTTGTGTTCTTTGTCTCCCTCTACGCAGCGGCTAGTGAAGAAGAGGGCGGAGACGGCGCTGTGGAGCAAGGCGGCGGGGATGCCCCCACGGCTGCAGCGGAAGGGGTGGGTGAGCCCCCACAGGGGCCTGCTACGGTGGGAGACGGTGAGGAGCCATCCAGGTTGGTGGTTTGCACAGAGGAGGAGGCCGCCACTGGGGCACACATGGGGCCTGGTGGGGGCATCCCTGCTGGTGCAAGTGGTGCAGTCCAGGGCCAGGGGCAGGAGGCAGCACAGGTCACCGTGGAGGGGCCTGTGCATGTCGCTGTCCCTGACCCTGTGAGTGCACCACCATGCACCAGCAGGGATGCCCCGTCCCAGGCCTGTCCGCAGGTAGAGGGGATGTCCATGTCACCTGACTCCCCTCCACCTGCGGACGTGGGAACCCCTGGCCGTGCGGAGAAGGTCCTGATTGGGGTCGCCATGCGCACGGCTGTGATTCGTGATGCCGTGCGTGCTTCCCGGGAGGAGCACGCACGTCATCACGAAGTGCACCGTGCCGACGTGGCCCAATTGGGATCGGCCATGTTCGGGGGTTTCCTGCATGTGTTGGCCAATGTGGCGGCCCTCTCCTCCTCTGTGCAGGCTATCCACCAGTCGTTCTCCTTGCCGTCTTCCAGCCCAGATGCCACCAGGGCCCCCTGTGGACCTGCCCCGACCAATGCAGCCAGCTCGGTGGGGATCCCATCCCTGCCACAGTCGGGAGTCAGAGATCCAGCAGGGGTGGACACCAGAGCAACTGGACCCCAGCAGATGGAGGTTGTGACGGCATCATCGGGCAGGGCACGTGCACGACGGCGTCGGTGGTTTCCATCAGCCTGGATGCCGTCGTGCTGGCACAGGCAGTTGCGTCGGAGGCAGCAGCAGGCTCAACGTGGGAGGCATCATGGCTCGGGGCCATCAACATCAGGGGTGCAGGCATCGGCCGGAGGGCAGGAGAACCCTGGAATGGGAGTGGCTTCCGTGTGGGAGAGGTTGTGCCAGCGGATAGGTGCGGAGCGGCAGCGGGCAGAGGAGGAACGGCTCACGATGGTCAGGGCGGAGGACTCCATGCGGAGGGCGCTGAGGCGGGCTGAGTGCCTCGAGGGTCTTCGCAGGGAGTTTGAGCTTGACACTGCGTTATCCCTGCGGGACCATGCCCGCCTCCAAGCCATTGACCAGGAGTTCGATGATGCCCTGGCCCATGACAACAACCAGTGAGCCGTCCGAATAGCCCGCTGCCTTTGTATATAGTTGTATAGTTAGGGTTAGGTTTCCTTTGTTTTTTTGATTTTTTTTTGGTTGCGATTGGACAATGCACCACTTTTTTGTATATAGTTCACTTTTTAGTTAGTAGTCAGTTAGGTTTAATTTGGTAGGGCTCATGGACCCAGGATGATCTTCTTCATTGGCTTATTTTAATTTTTCAGATTATTTTCTTGGACATTCATCTTGTTTTGTTTGATTTGCTTTGTGTTTTTTCTTATTTCATTTCCATTCTACTTGCTGTTAAATACATATTATTTTTTTAATCTTCAATGTGTCGTATCATCTCATTGCTTTCAGGCATGTCATGTTGGGTGTATTGTCATTCACTTGCAGCCATTGTGTGTGACAGACATGTGTTAAATTGCATTATTTAAATTGGGGGTGTAACATGTAATTGCCTTTGATATGTGGGTGGGTGTGATAGTTGGATGGGCCTTTTGGCAGGGGAGGATGGGCATTACGGACATGATTGGGGAATGTTGGGACCCAGGTGCAGGGGGGCATGGATTGGACATGGGTGGGGGCCTGCTGGCAGGTGCCCCACAGTGCTGGGGGGGTGGGGGTGGTGGTAGACATGAGTGGGGGCCTGGTGGAGGATGACCCTGCACTGCTGGGGTGTGGGGGTGGTGGGTGACATGAGTGGGGGCCTGGTGGACGGTGACCCTGCACTGCTGGGGTGTGGGGGTGGTGGGTGACATGAGTGGGGGCCTGGTGGAGGGTGCCCCTGGTGGCTGGGGTTTGGGGGTGGTGGGTGACATGAGTGGGGGCCTGGTGGAGGGTGACCCTGCACTGCTGGGGTGTGGGGGTGGTGGGTGACATGAGTGGGGGCCTGGTGGAGGGTGCCCCTGGTGGCTGGGGGGTGGGGGTGGTGGTAGACATGAGTGGGGGCCTGGTGGAGGCTGACCCTGGTGGCTGGGGGGTGGGGGTGGTGGGAGACATGAGTGGGGGCCTGGTGGAGGCTGACCCTGGTGGCTGGGGGGTGGGGGTGGTGGGAGACATGAGTTGGACATGGGTGGGGGCCTGCTGGCAGGTGCCCCACAGTGCTGGGGGGTGGGGGTGGTGGGAGACATGAGTGGGGGCCTGGTGGAGGGTGACCCTGCACTGCTGGGGTGTGGGGGTGGTGGGTGACATGAGTGGGGGCCTGGTGGAGGGTGACCCTGCACTGCTGGGGTGTGGGGGTGGTGGGTGACATGAGTGGGGGCCTGGTGGAGGGTGCCCCTGGTGGCTGGGGGGTGGGGGTGGTGGTAGACATGAGTGGGGGCCTGGTGGAGGGTGCCCCTGGTGGCTGGGGTTTGGGGGTGGTGGGTGACATGAGTGGGGGCCTGGTGGAGGGTGACCCTGCACTGCTGGGGCGTGGGGGTGGTGGGTGACATGAGTGGGGGCCTGGTGGAGGGTGCCCCTGGTGGCTGGGGGGTGGGGGTGGTGGTAGACATGAGTGGGGGCCTGGTGGACGGTGACCCTGCACTGCTGGGGTGTGGGGGTGGTGGGTGACATGAGTGGGGGCCTGGTGGAGGCTGACCCTGGTGGCTGGGGGGTGGGGGTGGTGGGAGACATGAGTGGGGGCCTGGTGGAGGCTGACCCTGGTGGCTGGGGGTGGTGGGAGACATGAGTTGGACATGGGTGGGGGCCTGCTGGCAGGTGCCCCACAGTGCTGGGGGGTGGGGGTGGTGGGAGACATGAGTGGGGGCCTGGTGGAGGGTGACCCTGCACTGCTGGGGTGTGGGGGTGGTGGGTGACATGAGTGGGGGCCTGGTGGAGGGTGACCCTGCACTGCTGGGGGGTGGTGGGTGACATGAGTGGGGGCCTGGTGGAGGGTGCCCCTGGTGGCTGGGGGGTGGTGGTAGACATGAGTGGGGGCCTGGTGGAGGGTGACCCTGCACTGCTGGGGTGTGGGGGTGGTGGGTGACATGAGTGGGGGCCTGGTGGAGGGTGACCCTGCACTGCTGGGGTGTGGGGGTGGTGGGTGACATGAGTGGGGGCCTGGTGGAGGGTGCCCCTGGTGGCTGGGGTTTGGGGGTGGTGGGAGACATGAGTGGGGGCCTGGTGGAGGGTGACCCTGCACTGCTGGGGTGTGGGGGTGGTGGGAGACATGAGTGGGGGCCTGGTGGAGGCTGACCCTGGTGGCTGGGGGGTGGGGGTGGTGGTAGACATGAGTGGGGGCCTGGTGGAGGGTGCCCCTGGTGGCTGGGGGGTGGGGGTGGTGGGAGACATGAGTGGGGGCCTGGTGGAGGCTGACCCTGGTGGCTGGAGTGGTGGTAGACATGAGTGGGGGCCTGGTGGAGGGTGCCCCTGGTGGCTGGGGGGTGGGAGACATGAGTGGGGGCCTGGTGGAGGCTGACCCTGGTGGCTGGGGGGTGGGGGTGGTGGGAGACATGAGTTGGACATGGGTGGGGGCTTGCTGGCAGGTGCCCCACAGTGCTGGGGGGTGGGGGGGTGGGGGACATGAGTTGGACATGGGTGGGGGCCTGCTGGCAGGTGCCCCACAGTGCTGGGGGGTGGGGGTGGTGGCGGACATGAGTTGGACATGGGTGGGGGCCTGCTGGCAGGTGCCCCACAGTGCTGGGGGTGGGGGTGCAAGGGGACATGAGTTGGTGTTCATTAGTTCAAGGAGACATGTGCCTTTGCTGGGGGGCATGCCCATGGTGGGTGGGCTGCCTGCGGGACATGACCAGGGATGCAGGGTAGTCCCCTGTGGTGTGGGCTGCCTGCAGGGGCCGTGGAGGGTGTACAGGGTACACCTGGGAGGACCCACACTGTCAAATCACATGTGGAACTTCACGCGCACCCCTGATATACACGCGCCCAGGCTATTCGCGTGTGGAACTTCCCGCGCACCCCTGGAATACACGCACCCAGGCTGTTCGCGTGCGGAACTTCCCGCGCACCCCTGAAATACACGCGCCCAGGCTGTTCGCGTGTGGAACTTCCCCCGCACCCCTGAAATACACGCGCCCAGGCTATTCGCGTGTGGAACTTCCCGCGCACCCCTGAAATACACGCGCCCAGGCTATTCGCGTGTGGAACTTCCCGCGCACCCCTGAAATACACGCGCCCAGGCTATTCGCGTGTGGAACTTCCCGCGCACCCCTGAAATACACGCGCCCAGGCTATTCGCGTGTGGAACTTCCCGCGCACCCCTGAAATACACGCGCCCCCAGGCTATTCGCGTGTGGAACTTCCCGCGCACCCCTGAAATACACGCGCCTAGGCTATTCGCGTGTGGAACTTCACGCGAACCCCTGATATACACGTAGCCCGCTCCCCCAGACCCGATCGCGTGTGAAACTTCACGCGAACCCCTGTGATGCACGTACCCTGCTGAAATCGCGTGTTAGACTTCCCGCGCACCCCGGTATACACGCACACATATTTTTTGTCAGCGGGTGTCCGTGTTTGTGGGTACCCCTTTGCACGTCATTTTTCCTGGAGGGCCACAGTATGGGACATTCATCATGGCAGTATATAGGTGCGATTTGTTGGCGCACCTTTTGGCGCACATTTCTTACAGCCGCAGAGACGCTACCGCCTGCTTTCTTGTGGCGGTCGTGTTTGTGCCTGTGCGCTGGTTTGAGCGTGCGCTTTTTTCCCCTATTCTATTCCATGAATACGTGTTGTAGGCGAGCGTGTGGGCGTTCCGCGCACTTGTGCCCTGTACTTCCCCCGTGACGCCCACGTTTTGGCAAGTTGTTCCCCATTCCGAGTGTTACGCCCGTGTTCCGCCTACTTTTGTTGCGTGCGCAGCGCTATGTGCGATTTTCGCTGTGGCCTGTGCGATTTTCGCAGTGACCTGGCGCACGCTGTTAGATGGCCTGTGCGCCAACGGGCGCCGCGCACTTTTTATCGCACATCCGCTGGTTTTCTCGCGCACGGCCTTCCATGAATCGACGTGCGCTGCTTTTCGTGCGATTTTCGCAATTGCACTGCGATTTTCGCTATTCCACTGCGATTCGCACGTTTTTGCCCACTTGCGCCGCGCTAATTATTCCATGAATCAGCCTATAAGTTTTGTCCTTTTTTGTTTATGAAAGTTGTACATTTTGCAAAGATTTTCTTGATCCAAAGTTATTAGTGGATGTTGTTGATTTCATATGTTTTGATTTTATTTCTGTGGTTTAGAGGGCACCTTTTTTTCCTTCTCTGGTAAAAGATTGAGTGATTTAAATTGTCAATCTGGTCGGAAGATTCCTTGGGCTCTTCATAAACAGTTTAAAATGAATCACAAGTAGGTTGAACGTAATTTATAGGAGGGACCCCCACTATTGAGAGATCTTCTAGTGGAGCCTCTAGGTGAGGATCAGGATCAGAAATGAATGGAGAATTTATAACCACTACCACATGCTTAGGAGGTCTCTGGTTTTGAGCTGATTAGAAGCCAAGATAAATGCTTCTAAGAATAAGATTTTAGAGTTCATTGAATTTAAAATGAGTTTTTGATCGTTAAGGTTGTCATTTATGTTTTCATATGGTGTAACAAGGGAATTTAACACAAAGTTTAAATCTGCAAGTAAAGAAGGACCAGCGGAAGACTGCTGATGAGATCCATTGAGCGGATGTTGGGAGAAGATAGGTGGGGTAGTAGTTGGAGATGCTCCATTGTCCTTAGAGTCAGCTTGGAAAGAAGGCAACAGTGATCTTCTAAAAGGGCACAATCGTCCAGACAAGTTTTTTCATTACTTATTTCATGTTGGTTTGTTTGTTTGATTCACTAATGACCAGAACATTATTAGGTTTAATGACCACAACATTATTAGGTTTTTAAGAAAGTAATTGATCATCTGAATTTATCTCAATTTCCTTCAAACCATTGATTCATGCAGCATGGGCACAGGTTCTGACAGGTTCTGACGGATTTTATTTTTTGAAGAATGTTGGGATGAATCACTTATTTCCCCCCAGATTCTAATCGGAAAACCATTATTTTTAGATAACCCTCATTCGAAAGTTCCGGAATAATAGCACCAGCAACTTAGATGGTGAGATTATCTATGCCCACTTTATGTCTGGACCTCTGACTTTCTCGACTTCCATTACTAATACTGGCTCCTAATAACAGATCTTCATCGGACACTAGATTTGCTGAGTTTATAAAGTCAGCATCGCCCAATTCCATAAGAGCTGAGGGCAACATTTTACTGTGAAGATTATACATTTAGAGATGGCGGTAAGGCGAGACAACAGACCAAGGTGCACAAGGCTCACCTGAAGAAGGAGAAAAGACTTACCATTAATGTTCTTTCTACAGATTCTTCTCATACAGATTCCTCATTGCCCTCATATTCTACCCCGCTATGAAAGTGATCTAGTGCCATTTCCAGGTGGTTCTCTGCTGAAAGGATGAGAACTTGAGGTGATGATGATTAGTTTTTCGGCAATCTTTGCGGATGACACTCGTATAATCTTCTCTTTTCGTGAACTCTTCTCTGATCTCTGTATCAACATTTCCAACTGTCTCTCTGCCATTAAATATTTAATGGCTTTGCACTCTCTGATGTTAAACTCTACCAAAACAGAGCTATTCTTCTTCAGCTAGAAAACTCAGCGTCATCTATGGCCCTTTTGACACCTTTTCTACTTTCAGCTCCAAAACTGGAACAGAAGCTCGTCTCAACCTCCTAAACATTAGGAAAATCAGGCACCTCCTTCCTTTCAACACTGCCAAGAATCTCCTAACTACTCTCTTCTTCTCTAAACTGGACTATTGTGCCAGCATCCTCTTTGGTCTCCCCAACTATGTCTTCTGTCCTCTCGACAAGATCATTAACTTCACTACCAGAACTCTCTTTGAACTCCCTCCCTTCACACCTACTTCCACGTACCATCACCAGGCTGGATGGCTGATGATGCAAAAGAGCACCAGATTTAAATTACTTCTCCTGTATCACAAATCTATCCACTGTATTTATCATTCTCTATCCAACTCTATAAGCCTTCTCATAATCTCTGCTCTGCCTCCTTGACTACCCTTGTGGCTCCTCACCGTCCCTGTGCTTCCTCTCACTTCCGCTCTTTCGCTCTTCTTGCTCCACTTGCATGGAATTCTCTTCCCCTGGACATCTGAGAAACAGTCCACATCGATTTGTTTAAAACCAAACTAAAGCCTACCCCCTCGCCTCTGAATTACCCTCTTAACCTACCTCTCATCTGCCTGCTAGCTAACATGTTTCCCTCACCTCTAACCTGTCTTTGTCTCTCATTTCCTCTGCCTCCATTCTAACACTTACCCCACCATGGTCACGTCCCAAGCAAAAATGTCCAATGCTGGTTGTCCTTAATCTATGTATGTCGACTTATGTATTTTCCCCGGTGACTGTTCCATTTACTGCCTTCCACAACCTGGTCAGACAGAATGTCCCTCAAACTCAACGCATTGTAAGAAGCTCACTGCTTCCTGTCAAATCTCATTTGTTATCTATTGTACGTTTTTTGTGATCAAAAGAGCATTGTTTCTTCTGTATAAATAAAGGATTAAATAAATAAATAAAATGTTTGGTGTCTTGTGCATTTGGTAGAGCAAGCTGGTTGCTTTAAGTACGGTGTCTGTTCCTCACCAAACAAAAAGTTCTCCTTCAATGGCTTGCATTCTCCTGCAGATTCAACTTTCGATAGACTCCCAAAGCAGTACAGAGCGCAGAGTTGGGATGGAACCCCTCAGAGAAGGAAAATCTGCAACACCGCTCTTACAAATTGAGTGTAAGAATCATGTGCCACATCTAACAGTAATACTTAGTAAATGTGTGGGGCAGTGACCACATTGCTGCTCGACAAATCTCTTTCATTGGCACACCCATTTGCAAAGCTGATGATGCCACCACGTCCCTGGTAGAATGCAGGCAAATGTTTTCCAGATCTCTGATAACACTACAATGCATAGAATTACCAGCAAGTGAGTGTCTGTTTGGACACAGCCAGACCCTTCCAGGGCAGAGAGAAAGCCCCAAAGAGCTGGTCATCACGCCTACATTCTGCCATCCTCGCTACTTAGAAGCTGAGCGATCTCTTAGGGTCCAGCCTGTGTAATCTTTGCTCATCCTTAGAGGGATGTGGAGGCAGATAGAAAATTGGCAAATCAATGCTCAGGGACTCGTAGAAATCTGAAACCACTTCTGGCAGAAATTTAGGACACACCTTGAGAGGAGCCTTGAGAGAAGCCTGGAGGAAGGGCAGCCTGCATGATAGAGCCTGAAGCAGAGACGTTTCTATGGGAGGGCAAAAGGGGCACTTGCCCAGGGCCCCCACCTTGGAGGGGGCCCCACAAGACTGCCTGATCTAAAGAAGTAAGATTCCTTACCAGACTTGAATGGCACACATTAGGATATTTTATTGCATGGTGCTGAGGCACTAAACCTATTACCTGTCCGTTTTGGCAAGTACATTCTGCCTCAATCAATTCATCATGTAATGCTTTTCTGTCTTCACTGTGGTATAGATATGATATGGCATTTATAACACGCCTATACACAAGTATTTCAAGGTGCGAACATATAGTTTGTGTGTTCCTTTCGGCAGCACTCCTGTAGCATTCTATCCTTCCTGTGTGAATTATGTTGATCATGTGCAATAGCCAAATTTGAAATGCATATTGGTAAATTTCGTGCCACAATGGTTCAGAAGTTAGCTCAGTGTGTTAAGCACTCATTGCAGTGATATGTGTTCTATGCAAGATTAGAATAGCACATTCCTGTAAGGCTGGCTGAGCCTTTCCTATGTCTGAAGTTCATAAACCTGCCTGCATATGTACTTGTTCTTGCAGCAGAACAGGTACTATTATCAGCAATATACTTGCACCAGATAGGGGTTGCTATGAAAACAAACATATCCTCATGGTGAAGGTCTAGAAATTGGTTTGTTCAGATGGGGGGGTTGTAAAACCTAGGCAATCACCTCCAACGATGAGCATAAACTGTTAGTCCAAGAGATGAACAAGTATCAGAATTTGGAACCAAAGCATTCATGCTTGTATCCTGGCTTTGCCAGCAGACAATACAGTGATCCTGATCAATCATCTTATTGTAATGTCTTCTGTGAAATGTGCCTCCTCGCATGCTGGTGGCATCGTTTAACCCATTACTTGATATTTCTTCTCATGTAGGCCATTTGAGTGGATGGGGTGGTAGACAGAAGGGAGAGGACCAGATGGTGAAGGACTCGGACAAGCATATTTTAAAATCTGCTCGTTTGACACAAAAAAAAGCTTTGCATTTTTGTAAAAGTCAAAGGCTTTTCTGCACCTTTAGAAATAACAATTTGACAAGCCAGTGTGTTTTGGAAATATGGAAAGCTTTAAAATACAAAAGAACAACCCAGATTAAATCTGTTAAACCACATTGATTGGTATGCTGATACTTATATCATTCTTTTGGTGATGGAGAGAATGAAGCTATATTTTGTTTTTAAACACTGTCATGTTTGGTAATGAGATTGGTGCACTTTCCAACTCAGTTTTATAAAATTAGATTATTTTAGTTCATGGTAATAACTGGTAATGAAAGTGTTCAAATGCAGAAATTGCAGAGTTGGCACAACTCCCAGATTCACCCCTTAACCAGTGTGTATAATGCCGGGCATCTAATTTAATCTTGTATTGCCTAGCCTCTCAAAATTGCCAGTCCCTAAACGTTTCAAAATTGTCAGCCCTTCAGAGAGATTTCCTTTTCAGGGTATGATCTTCAAAACAGCCTCACTCATGGTTTCACTGGCTATAGTGAGGCTTCCATTATAATAGTAAGCATTGATATAATGCACACCACAGGCACATATTCTTTTGATCTCTAATGGCAACACTATTTGAAAACCATGTCCCACTTCTAATATCAGTCGGTCTGCATACTGACACCTTGGTAACTTCAAATCTGCATCCACTATCCATGCTATGGTATGTGTAGCTTTCTCCTTCCTACCAATTGGTCTCCTCTATCCAAATGTGAGTTATCTGTCTATTCTGAGTTACATGTACCTTTTACATACAGTCCTGCATTAATACTACAATCTGCAAACCTTCCTGGATTCTATTGATAAAAAGTCTCCTGTATCTATGCTAGAACAGATGTAACCTCTTCGTAGACTGATAATGTTGGCCTTCAAATGGAACTTGTTTATCAGTCTGATTAGAGCAAGAATGAAGAGGCTAAGGGGACTTAAAGGGATTAAATATCCTTATTTTTAATTCTGTGACGCAGCATATGAAACTTCAGGTTGTGATTGCACTCGGGGGTGGGAGGGGGCAGCTATTCTTGATCACTTAATTCCTTTGGATTGGTGTAGGGGGTCCCCAAAGATGTCC
Source organism: Ambystoma mexicanum (assembly GCF_040938575.1). Classification (NCBI taxonomy): domain Eukaryota; kingdom Metazoa; phylum Chordata; class Amphibia; order Caudata; family Ambystomatidae; genus Ambystoma; species Ambystoma mexicanum. The sequence goes on from NC_090922.1 coordinate 822,998,545, forward strand.
GTGCCCATGGCCCCAAAAGTGCTTAAGATGGCCCTGGCCTGAAGCTCACTCACACATCTCGCTGACGTGATTGGGCCTAGGAAAGCTGTTTTCAGGGGAAGTAACTGACAGAACACGAATGCATGGGCTCAGACAGAGATGCCATCAAAAAGGCCATTACCAAATTGAGGTCCCAGTCCAGCACCAGAAACAGGGTAGGGAGGAACCTATTGACAATGCTTTTGAGAAATTGGGTAATTACTGAAACTGTGAAGATAGATCCCTGAGCTGGTGACCTCTTGAACACAGACAAAGCCTACATTTATGCCAAAAGTGGTCTAAAGGGAATGGTGTGCTGCCAAGATCCTGTCAGATTTCTCACCTGGGAGAGCAGACTATTTAAATGTAAACATCATTAATATGGCCGCAACAGCAAACATACAGTGGCAGAGGACAAAATCCCACCCAGGCGTTACCAATACCCTATCACTATAATAACGAGCATTCAAAACCATCATCCAGCCACCCTTCAAAAAATAAAGGGAGGCTGGATCCAGCACTGCGACAGCCTGTGTGACAGAAAAGCTCCCGGCACCAGCAGTGGAAAACATCCTGTCATGAGGACCAGGCCTGACCCATGAAACTCCCAGATCTACTTCAGAAGACTTGCCACAAGACTTAATTCAGAAACAGCCAACCTCACATCCTGTTCAAAAGAGGTACAATTTAGTATATATCTCTTGTAATTTACAGACTTTTTTTGTTAGGGTATTGTGACCAATGAAAACAGCAGAGTCCAACTTCCATTGCTCACTCAAAAGAATTTCTTGCTGAATCAATACCACAAACTTGTTCCAAATTAAAAATGACAGGACATTATTAATTTGGAAAATGCTTTTTGTATAAATGCAAAGTGCATTTTGGTAACATAATAAATTCTTATGTTCCAAAGATGCTATTTGCTTTTATGCAAAATGCCAGGTTTGGCCACGACCCTCGGCCCCACTCTCCTTCTGCCTACAGGAAAAGGGGGGAGGGGGGCAGAATATTTTAATTTTGGGCACGGTGACCTATTTCAGTGAAAAGCTTGGCTCTCAAACACAGGAGCAGGGAGCTTTTCACTTAAATAGGGCGCAGCCTCCACAAAAGCTAGGGGAAGCCTTTGAAGGGCTGCCCCAGGCTGGTATGGTAGCGATGCCCTATCAAGTGAAAAGCTCCCTGCTCCAGTGTTGCACCCTTCTTGGTGGCCCTCGTGGCAAGCAGATCCACTGTTGAGGTACCCCAAAAGGTGAAGATTTCTTCAAGAGCTACCTGACACACGTCCCACTCGTGTGAGACCTGCTCAGAGTGTCCACCAGCCATTCTTTCCTCTCCCGCCAGATGGGCAGAGAAAGCGGAGATCGGTTCTCCAGCAACCAGAACCATAACCATAACTGTACCGTCTCCCTGCATAGGCACAGGGAATGCACTCCACCCCACTTGTTGAGGTAGTGCATGGCCAGTGTGTTGTTCATCAGCATGAGGATGTGTGTCCCCTTAAGGGAAGGCGCAAAAGCCATCAGGGCCAACCTGACCACCCCAACTGTAGATCCCGACAGTTAGCGCCCCAACCCTTCAGGGACACATCTCTCACCAGCTGGGTCTGAGGCCACGGCAGCTAAAAGGGTTCCCCCACCATCATGCTCTCTCTGCTGGTCCACCAAGAAAGGTGGTCGGCCACCAAACTCATCAACGTGAGGATGTTTTTCACGGCAATTAAATACTGGGATCACTGACCCTTCAGCAGCCACAGCAGGGATTACATCAGAATTCTGATCTCTGGCACCAGAAAAACTGGGAAAGACGCTGCGGGAAGACCGTCATGGCTTTGAAAGAGCTCACCCATTTGCCTGATACTGATGACACTTTCTTCGGGGGGTGGGGGAGTGCCTTCTCCATCCATTTGTCTAGGACTGCTCAGATGAATTGGAGCTTCTGCGCGGGTCTTATGTGGGACTTCTGGAAACTCAGGGAGAAGTCCAAACTGTGTCTGGGTCAACACCTGCTCCAGAAACCTTACTTGGATTAACCAGTCGTCCAGGTATGGGAATATGTGGACACCAGATCTCTTAAGGTGCACCACCACCACTGTCATCAGCTTGGTGAAAACCCTGGGCACAGAGGTTAAGCCAAAGGGGAGCACCTGGAACTGATAGTGAATGTTCACGATGATGGATCTCAGGAACCACCTGTGCTTCAATAGATCGGCAGGTGGAAATAAGTGTACTGAAGGTTCAGTGACACCAATCAGTCATGGAGTTGTAGAGCCTGGAGAATTTCTTTCAACGTCACCATCCTGAACTTGTCTTTCCTCAGGTACTTGTTCAAGGCCCTAAGGTCCAGAATGGGATAGAGTCCTCCTTTCTTGGGTACAAAGAAAGTAGCGAGAGTACCAACCAAATCCTCTCTGTTCAGTTGGCACCTCTTCATCAGCAGCCTTCAATAAAAGGGTTCTTAGTTCCTCCTGGAGCTCGTTTTGGCTGTTGTGGAGGGGGAGGTAGTCTGGCTGGTGCTTTTCTTAGGAATGGTAGACAGAACCCTCATTCGATGAGCTGCAATGCCCAGATGACAGAGGTTATCTCCCTCAACCTGTCCCAGTGCTCAGAGAATCTTCCTCCAATTGTAGAAATATGTGGGGAGATGTTAAAGCGGCATAGCGGGCGCTGCCCATGCCATAGACTGATGGCCCCTAGAGGCTGCTTTTGCCTGGCTCTGCCTTTCAATAAAATGGGGCATACTTCTGTAACCTCTAGAGGAGAAGTTAAATGGTTGTTCAGCAGGTTGCTGCACAGCTAGACTTGGCAGCTAACTTGGAGTCGTTGAATTTTTTCAAAGACTTGTTGGCCTTCTGGCCGAACAGATGCTCACCATTAAACGCTATGTCCAGAGGTTTGGCTTGTACATTAGGTGAGAACCCAGAACTGTGGAGGTAAGCTGACCTATGCAATACCATGGACGTAACCATGGTGCAGCCTGTGTAATCTGCAGTGTCCAGGCCTGTCTGCAGTGCCGGACATGCCACCTCTTTGCTATTGTCAATGTTACGCAAAAACCAAACTCTCAACTCTCCAGATGGGAGGTGCTCTGCAGCTTCCGCTAGGACCCTCCAGAGTCCGTGGGCGTATTTTGCGAATGCACAGGAAGCATTGACTGCCTTCAGGGCCATGCTCCCTGATGCAAAGATATTCTTAGCCAAGGTGTCTGTTTTTTTTTTATTCCCTACCATTGGGAAGATTGGAGATGGATGTGGCTGGCCTAGAGCTCACTGTGGTGGCTTGGACCACCAGACCTTCTGTCATAGGGTGAGATGGTAGGAAGGGCAGATCTCCCCTAGATGGCTTGTATTTTTTGGTGAGGTTAGCATCCACAGCTGGCGTGGAACATGGTCTCTGCCAAAATGTGATAATGGGATCTGAGATAGCTGCATTAAATGTCTCAGTCTGTGGACCTTTGTCCAGGATGTCTGTCAGCTCATATGCCATCAGTAGTTTGGCCGCAGTGGCCAGATGCAAGCCTTTAACCACCTTATCAATAGTTCTAGTTTATTGTCCATAGAGGGCAGCCTGTTTGCAAATCAAGGTCAGGGGACATATCGAGCCCACTTGCCTCTTGCAAACCTTCAGTCAGAGCCACAAATCTGCTTGGTCTGTGAAGAAAAAAGGTGTCCCAGCTCCTCCGCCCATAGGATAAAAGCCAAAAGGTACCTGGTCCTCTTCATTATCATAAATTGACCACATAGTGTCGAACAACGTCGACAGAGATTCGAGGACAAAGGAACGCGCAACAGTCATCAATGGAAAATGTGATTGTTGAATATCTCCCACTCTTCCCTCAGGGGACTCAGAGCAGGGCCAGACTTACCCCACTCATCCGTTGAGTCAGAGTTTTGTCTGTGCCAATGACGTTGCCTCTTTTTGTGGGAGGACGAATGTCATTAACTGCTTCGGGAATGGGAATGCGTGTTTGCCTTTTTTATGGTGCTTGCCCTCCTTTTCGGGTGTGGGCCCTTTGGTGTCTTGGCTCAACGACTTGAGGGTCAAATGCATCAAGGACTTCAACAAAGGTTGCCTGAGTGTTACCCTAACCAATAGATTTCTAGTTTACCTGCTGACAAGTAGTGTACTCCTCAACATCGTGGTCCTTTCTCAGGCACCCCGCGCAGAAATCATGTGGGTTGATGCTGGATATCTCTGAGCCGCAGTTTTGACAAAATTAAAACTTGAAGCTTTAGGGCCATTCAGCTTGATGAATCGAACATAAATGTCTCTCAACGAAGACAATGTCCGAAAGACAGCATGCTGAGTGTGCAGAAAAAAGGAACTGAGGTAAAGGGGGCCGAGACTTAACATATATAAAGCCAACGTCACATACGCAGTCGAGGAGTGGCCCAGTTCACTCAAGAAGGGTCGATGTCGATTCATAATGGCCCCCTCTCAAAAATGTTTCTGAGCAGCTGAAGCTGGAAGGATATCTAACAGATGAGTAATGCCAGAGCCAGTAAGCAGGGATTGCAGTGGACTGCAGAAGACTACCTTTACAAAGCCGTGCCCCGCGTGGGAAAGCAGCTTTTGAAGGTAAGCCCCACTGCCTTAAATGTCGTTCACCTGAAGCAGTCAATTTCCAAAACACATGGAGCCAGAGCTTCACGAGTGAGATTTCCGTCTGACACTGCAGAAGACTGCTCTTGCACAGCCACACTTCCACGCCCTTACAAGACTTACTTTTTGAATCAGTAGTATCTCCAAATGTATTTATTGAACCTGTAATCAGAACCCCATAATGCACTGAAATGGAAAAATGCCTCTTATTTGAGTGGGGCTCCTCGCCTTGGGGATGAGAGCTTCTTCTGGTGAGCCTCTCTAGGAGCCCTTTTCTTCACCCACCTTCTCAGCATCTCACACAAATCTGGCTCTTCAACTTCTACTAGCAAGCTAAGAGCAGCCAACATTGTGGGAGCTGTTAAAGATGACATATTAGGCCATGCTCGAAAGACAAATGTTCTGGGATACAGCACGGGATTAAGGCACATGCCAATTCCAAGCATGCTTTTCGTCCTATTCTGAAAACATATTTACTAGTTATGTTATGTTGTCTTACAGAGCTTTTATACCATGTCAAATCATAAGTATTAAAAGAAAGTTATGGCATTACACAAAAGTCAGTTATACATCAGCAAAAAAACAAATTCTAAAGTAAAAGCAAGGACATATTTCACCTGTCCATTTTCAAGTAATTTCTGACCTTTACTTTATTTTATCTTCCAATGCTTGTGGTTCAGTTGCCCCAGGCTGAAGACGGAGCAACTCTCTCCCTTCTTCCTGCATCTAGTCATTCATTCTGGCCAAGATGCTACACTTGGAATCGAGGTAGGCATAGCGGGATTCCAAAGAGCATGCTCCATCTGTCAGCACATGCAGATTTCTTCCAATCTCTCAGCACACCATGATTCGGATTTGGTGAAATTATAGAAATTGAAATGTGTTGTTCGATATTCTGGCCCCTTGTTTCCAGGGGCCAGAATAGCGAAGGGTTATACTGTTGCTAAAAACTGAGCAAATGGGTTTTGCAGTTTGGGTAATACAGAATGGAACATACAGGTTTTGCCACAGTCTGTATTATCTAAAAAGGATATGGGAAATTTGTTGAGCATATCGAACAAACTGAAACTGATCAATTTTGGAATACATTATTTAGAGCCAAATCGATTGTCATCACTGCTGCTGCTTACTACATCTGGAATGAGGTGTCAAAACATTTAAAGTGTTCCTGAATGTACTTGATAGGCCGATTTTGACTTGTGAGAATGAACTATGTGAAATGGACAAGTGAAAAAGTAGTGTCACGATTTTAAATCAGAATTTTTATTTTTTCTATTTTTATCTCTTTTCTTTTGATATGATATTAATATGAGTATTTAGAAGAGCTTAGATATTTTAGTATATTTTATAAGAATGAATTGCTATTTTAATGTATGTCATATAATGTTGTAAATGTGCTTAAGGTCTGTCTTTTGATAACCAAATGCACAATAAAGTAATACAAACAAAAAGGATCTAAAAATAATTCCACTACTGAAAAGATTACAGTTTTTTGTACTGTGTTTGCAGTGTAACATAACAAGAAATGTGCCAACTATATTTAATGTTATGTTGTGTAGCAAACACAGTAATAAAAACAGTTCAGCACATTTTTGCCCCTCAAGAAAACATTGTTAGAAATAAGGCGGATGGGGAGAAACCCCTTTTCTCAATTCCCTATTAAACAAACAGAAAAATGTGTGCTAAATTAATTTCGCCCAAATGCTGCACAGGGGCAAAGTTAAGATAAATCAGGCCACATGTGTTCAGAGACAAATCACACTAAACCCAGAGTTGCTTGGTGAAACATGGAGAGCTTCCAGGCATGTGCCTCCACCCAGGAAGCCGCAGTCATTCTTCTCCAAAGGCATAGTGAGCAAATTTTCATTGGTAGAAAGCAGGGTCTCCACAGATGTTTGCCTCACTGCTTTGTTCTCATAGAACATGCAAGTCATGTTGCTCATCTATATGAGTATTCTCTTTAGTCTGACTTAAGTTAAGAACACTTTCAAGATCAGAATCTCCTGAGCTCTTGACTAATTATGCAGAGATCTCTTTCCTCAAAAGAACACAAGTCATGAACTTCAACCCAGCTATATTAATATTCAGAAGAGTTTGTGATTGGGTGAAACATTATTACAACTCGGCCTTGCAGCAAGATGATTCACTTTTGCCCATCAGAGAAGTCCTCAGCCCAGATCTGGTGTGATATGCACTATTTTGTGTTAGGAATCCTTCTGAACTCAGAGCTTGACTAGCAGGAGTTGCATTTCACTTGTCTGCATTCCAGAGAGTGAATAACACGACCCGAATACACAAGGCTAGGCATCGTACATGTTTTTGAAACAACCATCTCTGGTGTAATTCCTGGAGCAGAATTTTTTTATTCCCTCCCATATGACTTGATTTAGCTTGAGACATTGGAAGTCCTTCACCCATACCTATATTCAAGAGGGCCCTATTAACTGAGAACTCTGGGCAGTTTCATGTATGAATTGGCTGTCTTTACTCAAAACATCCAATATCAGCAACATGTCTTTCACTTGGTCTGGGTGTTGCCAGGTCTCCATGGAAGAGGAAGCTAAAAGCAGCCAGTCCCTGCGCAGAGTTCAGCCTGAAAAGTGGCAGTCTGAAATGGTAGGGAGTTCCACAAGCCTTCAATCATAGAATCCAGAGCATCAGTGTAACCAAAATACTGTAGTAAGCAACTTGCAGGTTGGTGGCACTGAGAGGGAGTGACTATGGTGACATTTACTTTCAACAGAAACTAGGTCCTAGGCGGTTGACTCTAAGAGACCTTGAGTATCAACCCTGCCCTCTAAGGGTTCTGTATTAACATCTGCAAGAACTATTGTAGACTCTGATTTATTCTGTAGGGAACATAGAAGATAAGCTAAGAGGTGCATAGTTTACATTCTGTCCCACTAAGTAGAGGAACTCTAGGTCTTTCACAATGAATCATCATTGTGGTATTGCCACAGAGCTCAGGTGTATCTGAATTTGAAGTAGGACATACCAGAGGCTTGAAAAAAGTATTTTGTAGGATGTCAGAGAAACAGATGGTACCACAGGGGGAACCTGCTCTATCTAAGTGAAAGGCAGACTGACATAGAATGGGGTATACCAGCTTGCCTATATGATGCTGAGGTATTTGGTTGTAACAGCACCCACTGTCTGTAGTTGGGTTGAACAAAACTTTTCCAAGAAACTGAAGGTCTAGCACACTCTTCTAGAGTTCTATCATGAAAATGCAGGATTTTAAAAAACACCTAAGAACTACACCCCTTGCCTTGTGAACAGTGCAGGCTTTTCCTGACTGCAAGCTACACTAATGAGGGCCTCATTACACGTTGTGCGGTAACCATGGCGCTTTTAGAACCATGGTTGCCGCCGGTAATTTAACGTGTCCGCCTTGTTGGCTGGCGGAATTACCGGCCTACTCCAAGGTTAGTGGGGCCGGTAATTCCCCATTCACCAAGGCCCTTCCCCATTCCCATTTTTGCCCCATATGGCATAATGGGAATGGGGAAGGTGGTAATTACGATACCACAAATTGCGGTACCGTAATTAGCACTGAGGTCCCTTTGCAGCACCCTACTTTAACGGCTGGTAAAACCAGCCGTTAAGGTCGGGTCCCGCAAATGGAACTCGTAGTAAGGTGGTAAGGGTTTACCAGTACCGGTGCCCTTACCGGTGCCGGTAAACCCTTACCGCCTACCGTGTAATGAGGCCCTTAAGAATCTTGAAGACCAGGCGTTCGATTGACAATGGGTTGTGTTCATATTCCGGCACCACAACTGGAGGCAGTTTCCTCATGAACATAGATCTCTGACCACATCTGATTGCAATATATTGCAAGACAATCCCCAGCTTTTAGCGGTCTCAGTGCAACAATAGGCATCACTCTTATTCTCTTTTTGGCAGAATAGTGGTTAAGCCATTTCGATGTTGCCTCGCCCAAGTCATCCAAGAGCCCCCACTGTTTAGACTGGGGTAGAGGGAAACACAGAGAGACTCTTCACCCAGGGAACTCAATCTATTGCTTGCTTAGGCACAATTGTGGCAGAGTTACGCTTCGTTCATTTCTCCTAAACAAGATGCAGAATTTCATCCTGAATGTAGAATGATGATCAAACACCCCCTATTGATATCTCTCCTGCTGTTTTAGCACCTTCTCCTGATGTCTCTCATTCCATCTCATCGCGTCCCCCTGATGTTTTTCCAGCACTTTGTGTGGGTTGTCTTCTTTTCCTCTGTGTCTCCACCTCCTGCAACAGCTGTTTCCACCTTCCTACCTCGCCTAACAAAGTCACCCCTCCTCTTCTACTGAAGACATACATTTCACAACCATGAAGTGCCCTAGCTAGGTCATCCATAACAGATATAAGAACGTATTTGGCCCCTCTTTCCAGCCAGAGAGCAGCCTGAAAAGGTTCCAGTACATTGGGTGCTTCAATCAAGTTTTTGCCAGGAGGCATTATTTTTTTCCAGTAGCTTACTCATTAATAGGATGCAAACTGTATGAATAGGAAGACCAATAATTGATGGGAAAATGCACAACTATGCTAAAGAAATCTCATAAGAGATGCAAGAACAAAAATTATGAAAAGACGAAGGAGAGGATTGAACACATTTATCGAAAGCAGGACTAACTCAGGAAAGGCCAATAAGTGATGGTGGGGCATGGGGAGAAGTGGAATGCGGACAGGTTATTACTGAGGCCATGTATATGCTCAATCTTCTTTTGCATTGGAGGTTGTGTACTCTTCTTAAAGGGTACGGATGTCTCATTAGCATGGCTTAAGTGGGAATTCCAAGTACTGTAAAAGTATGGTAATACATACAAGTAGTATGGTTTGGAAACTAGGACACCGGGGGGCCCGGAGAACCAGTGACAGCAGGTGGGATACATTGTGAGACAGGAACCTTTCTGTGGCAGGAATATTTAGACTCTGGAGCAGAGGCTTTTGAAATGGGACAGAGTATTGGACAATCGATTTTCCCAGGTCATGCAGAGCCTGCAGTACTTCAAGAGGCAGGGCCCTCTTTCTGGTTGCACAGGACAGTAAAGCTCAGGTAGGATTGAGTCACAGTCAAATATGCCTGATTACAGATATTCAGTAGTAGAGCACAGGGATAGGCTGTTGCAAAGGGAGGAACAAGAAGTTCTCTCTGGTCCATAGAAATCCAGCAGCAGAACAGATATTCATTTAGGGCAGCGGATGGAACACAACATTTCACCAGTCATGTCAGGCATGTGTGGCTGAACCAGTACTAGACTGAGATAGAGCCATGAGAAAGGAACTTTTGTAGTGTTCAGAGCTAGGATGTTCAGTTTGCATCCCCTTTTCCTCCCAAATACCACATACTCTATTAGAATAGAACGCACCTACCTTGAAGGACTGCACGAAGGTCCACAGCAGGATGCGGATGGTGTAGCCCTGGCGGAGCAACTTAATGAGGCGGGCAGCTCGGAAGAGCTTCAGGAAACTCATGTTGAAGCTGCTTGTGTTCACCAGCTGCAGACAGGGAGAGAGGTTACAGTTCCAAGTGTCAAGTAGTCAAGACTAGGTGATTTTGCAGCTGCCACACCAGTAGCCTAGTTATTAACAGAGTGTGAAGGTGGTCCATTAGACATGGCACGCAGCACAGGCTCACCATTTGGGTACAATGTGGGAGAGGACTACACTGCCAAAGATCTGCTGACCATGACTCATTGATGCCCCATTCAGCAGCGCAGATGGTCTAATAGTGAAAAGGCAGCTACTATGACTAGAAGATGCCTCTTCCAGAAAGTCAAACTATGCAGCTGGGGCTGCACTGACTTACATAACATTCTCAACAGTCAGTGACCAAGTGCAACTTGCTACATCCCAAAACACCATCTGAGGACAAGCAAAAGTGTATCATAATTGTGTGTTTTGAGACACTGAGTCTTGCACAGATGAACAAATAACTTACCCCTGGTAACGTTATTTCGATTGGATGTTCCTCCCACTTATTCCACATCTTTGATAATTATCTTCCAGCTTCAGCTGCTTCGGGAAAAAATAATTCTCGACAGAGGGTGCTCTGCGGTGGCGCCAATGACTCGATGTCTCTCGAAGGCTTCCGTCCGATGATCGACGTCATCCGCAGTATGTGTATTACGCGCAGCGCCATTGGCATCAGTTCTTGTTTTTCCATGTTTAGAAGAATTACTAGTGCCTCTTTAGACTTAGAAGACTTCTGAGAACGTGCAGAGTGTAACACACGTAAATTCTGCAGCGGGGTAGATTGGGATGGGCGATGAGGAATACATGGGAGGAACATCGAATTGAAAGAATGTTACCAGGGGTAAGTAACTTGTTCTGCGAATGGATTGTGTCCTCCCACGTATTCCTAAACTTTGATAGCCTCCCAAAGCAGTATTAGTCTTGGATGTGGGAAAAGAATTTAGATCTATCATTAGCATTTATCATGCACAGAGTGCAAGATAGCTTTCCCGAAAGCTCGCTCTTGAGTGAAAGAAGGGTCCAGGTAGTAAGTTTCACAAAGGTGTGTACGGTAGACCATGCGGCTGCCACACAAAGGTCTTTAATAGGTACTCCTCTATGAAGAGCGGAAAAAGTAGGCATGCCCCTGGTTGAGTGAGCTTTTAGACCCTCTGGGGGATCTTTACCAGCCAGTCTATAGCATTCTTGGATAGCCAGAATAATCCATCTGGATATAGTCTGTTTTGTTATTGCTTAGCCCAATTTGTTACCTGTATATCCGACGGTCCAGTTTATGTAACCTCTCCTCTTCCTTTCCAGGATGAGGAGGGGGATAGAAAGTTGGTAAAGCTATCTTTTGGGGTCAAATGGAAGTCGGAGACTATTTTTGGCAGAAAAGGTCTTAACATTATCCTTATGGAAGACCGTATATGGAGGTTTACAAGACAGTGCTTGCAATTCGCTCACCCTGTGGGCAGATGTGATTGCGACTAGCAAAACAGTTTTTAGTATCAATAGTCTCAATGGATATGAGTGCATGGGTTCAAAAGGAATGCATGTTAAGAATTCTAGTACAAGATTTAACTCCCAAACAGTTACCTGAAAAGGAGTAGGAAGAAACACATTAGTGAGTCCTTAAAGAAATTGAATGATTAAAGGGATCTTAAAGTATGAGGTTTCCTCTGATGAGCGCTTGAAAATTGAAAGCGCTGCCCGATAACCTTTTATTGTTGCTAAGAAGTAGAAAAGATAACACTGTGGGTGTATCGCACTGAAATGGATCCACATTCTTATCCCTATACCAGCTGCTGAACTTTTTCCAATGACAGCGATATAAGGATTTTTGTTGCTGGCCTTCTGGCCGCAAGCAAAATCTTCATTACGACTTCTGGGAGTTCCCAATCCTTGTACCTCAGCCCCTCAGAAACCATGTGTGAAGGCTGAGTGTGTTGACCTCTGGGTGGAGAACCTGACCCTCCTATCACGAGAGAAGGTACTCTCTTTGTGGAAGACATATCGGAGGGCAAATGGACATGTCCAGAAGATCCAGGTACCACATCCTCCTGGCCCAATGCAGGGCAATTAGGATCATGGATTTCCCAACCTTTCTCAACCTCCTGATCACGTGAGGAATGACGGGGACTGGAGGGAACGCGTACAGAAGTGGAAACTCCCAGTCCACCACAACCGCATCTCCTAGAGCTCCTCTTGGGGGAAATTCCCTGCAGCAGAATAACTCAAACTTCTGGTTGACGCTGGTCGTGAACAGATCCATTTGAGGGTTTCCCCAAAGGGTGAAGATCTCTTAAGGGACTTCATGAGCTAGTTCCCACTCGTGGGAAACTGTGCTCTGCCTGCTCAGACCATCTGCTACTGTGTTCTCCTCTCTGGCTAGGTGAACTGCCGATAGGGAGATTCCTTCTTGAATTTCCCAGTACCAGAGCTGCATTGCCTCTCTGCACAATGGTAGTGACCCTAGACCTCTTGTTGAGGTAGTACATGGCCACTGCGTTGTCTGTCATTATCAGGACATTCTTTCCCTGTACAGAGGGTAGAAAGGCCTTCAGCGCTAGTCTGTTTGCCCTCTGCACCAAAAGATTGATATGTAGTTTGGACTCCGAAGGAGACCAACGACCGCTGATTGTCAGATGTTGGTGTGGGCTCCTCACCCCGTGAGTGAGGCATCCGTCACTACTGTTATCTCCGGCCATGGTTGCCAAAAAGATTCTGCCCTCAGAATGGTATCCTCACAGGCCCATCACAGAAGGTCCTGTGCGACTCTGGTTGGAACCTGAAGGAGGTCTGATATCCAACCTGAGAATTGGGATCATTGAGTCCTGAGAGCCCAATGGAGAGAACTCATTCTCAGACTAGCCTCTGGTCCCAGAAAAATGCAAGATGCCATGAGGCCGAGCAACCTCAAGAAAATCGAAGGCCGAAAGACTCTGGGCACTCTGAAATTTTCTGACCATCTGCAGAATGTGATGAGCCCCAACCTTGGGTGATGAGGCTTTTCCCAAGGAGGCATCCAGGACTGCTTCTATGAATTGGAGTCTTTGAGATGGTATCATGTTTGACTTCTTGTAATTGAGGGAGAACCCAGTTTGTGGAGAAAGTGGCAAGTCACGCTGAGATGATCCAGTGTCTGTTCGGGAGCACAAGCCCTGATCAGCCAATCATACAGGTAGGGGTAGATATGAATCCCCCCTTTCCTGAGACTTGCTGCACACCACCACGATCAACTTGGTGAAAACCCTCGGGCAGAGGTCTGCCCAAATGGCAGAACTCGAAAATGAAAATGAGAAACGCTAACTGCGAATCTCAGGTACTTTCTGTGCTTGTGATGGATAGGTGCATGAAAGTAAGCATCCTGAAGGTCCAATGATACCATCCAGTCTTGGAGTTGGAGGGCCTGACGGATCTGAGAAAGGGTAACCATCTTGAACTTGCCCTTCCTGGGGAACTTGTTCAAGTTTCTTAAGTCCAAGATGGGTCTCAATCCTCCATCCTTTTTGGGGATTACAACATATGGTGAGTATCAACCCTTGCTTCTCTCCGTTGCAGGTACTGGTTCTATTGCACCTTTATCTAGCAGGATAAAAATTACCTGCATAAGGAGCAGATCTGGAATTTTCAATGAGCTGTTCCCTGGTGGATGATTCTGGGGCCTTTTTAAAAAAGGAAGGCAGTAACCCTGCGCCACTCTTTCCAGTGCCCAAACATCTGAAGTAATGTCTCGCCACTCTTTGATATGCTTTGAAAGCCTGCTTCCCATGGGGGTCTTGTAGATTAAGGCCTCAGAGAGGTTTTGAGACAGCTGATGCAGCGGCTGAGGGCAAAGCTGTCGCTGCTTGGGCTGATCTAGCACCTCCCCCTCGTCCATCACGAGGGAATATTCTTTGTCCTCTATGATTGGCGTGTCTTCTCCCTCTTCCAATTGACGAGTAGAAACAAAAGGACTTACCCCGCCAAGATGACGTACCGGAGTAGGAATATTGAGGGTGTCTAATGGCGGCGCTAAGAGATTTTTCTCCCGCTTTTGAGGTCTGTAGCCTTTCCAGACTTTCATCAGCCTTGCTACCAAACAGTTTTGAGTGGTCAAAAGGCATATTGAGTAATCTAGATTGCACATCCGGTGCAAATCCAGACTTCCTCAGCCACGCGAATCTGCGTATCACGGTGCTAGTCGCCATGGATCTGCTAATACTATTTGGAGTATCCAGACCTGACTGGAAGCACTCACACATTGCCTCCTTACCATCCTTGATGTAGCCAGGAAGCTTTGCCGCCACTGCTGCGCAATCCTACAGCATGACATAAAAATTTAGATAAGGCACAAGTGACATTTGCCGATTTCAAGGCCATGCTACCGGCAGTAAATACTTTCTGCGCCTAAGCGTCCACCCGTTTATCATCCCTGTCTGTAGGAATGGTAGAGTAAGCAGATTGTTTTGTGGGCGTGGCTGCTTGGATTACCAAACTTTCTGGAGTCGGGTGTTTGGTCAAGTAATATGGGTCACTGCTTGACGGTCTATATTTTTTGATAACGTTTTTATTAACCGCAGAAATAGAATCTGGGGTTTCCCAATGTGTTGTAACTATTTTTTGCACAGAAATTTGGAAGGGCAAAATGGGATTCCGCTGTGGGTGGACCCTGATCCAATATGTCCGTCAAGTCATCCTGTTGAAAAGGAGGAGCAGGTATACTCCAACGCAAATATTCTACTACCTTGCTCCTCAATTGTCTATATGAGCTGTCAGCATGATCTGCATGATTTGGCTTTGCAAATTCCAGCTCAGGAGATGTAGCTGGCTGTTTGTAGTTTTTCATAGAGATCTTTAAGTCTAGATTCATCTGAAATGAAATCATCTGGCACATTTGGGCTGTCATATTGAAGACCAAACAGTGTCTGATAATCATCAGATGGTTCATGTTCTTCATAGATTGAAGAAAGAGATTTGAAGAAATCTTTTTATGGTAGAGGCTTGTATGATTTCTCTTGGGATGCCTTCAATGGCTCTGAAAAAGTATTCAGAGTAGGCCTCAAGGCTAAGGGCGTTGAAGTCTTTGACTTTGGCGTCGATGGCTTGATATGGATGTCGAAGGTTCCAATATCGGGGACGTCCATGGAACCGATTTTGTTTTTATCGAAGATGTTTTCGACAAAACCCTGGAAGGGCTGGACTCTCGACTCATCCAGTACTAAACACCTTTTTACTCTTTCGAGCTTTCGAAGGCTCTCGATGTTTGTCAGGCTTGCGTCCCGGATTCGAGGGAGCACAGGGTTTAGCCTTAGACTAATCCTTGTCGTCTTTATGCAGAGTGACCAGGACATGGAGCCTCATTCCGAGATTGGAGGTAGCCATGGCGCTATTTGCACCATGGCTGCCTCCAATACCGGGACCGGCACCGTTCTTGTTCAGTGGGGACTTACTGGTGCAGTTCGACCCTGGCGGGACCGGTAAATCCCCATTGAACAAACCATTCCCCATTCCCATTTAGCCCCTATAGGGCTTAATGGGAATGGGGTGGGTGCTAATAACGGGCTCGCGACTTGCACACCCGTTATTAGCACCCTGGTCCCTTAGAGGGACCAGTAAGGGACGTGTGGTCAGACCACACGTTCCTTACGGTCCCCGCCAAGGGACCTTGGAATAGGGCGGTAAGGGATTACCCGCACCGGTCTCCTTATCGGTGTCCGGTATCCCTTACCGCCCAAGTCGTAATGACCCCCATGGTCTTTCTTTCGAGGGAGTAGGGGCTTCTCTCTCAAAGATTTTCATCATCTCCCTCCGAAATTCTTCCCATTTTTCTGGGGAGTGAGATTTAGTTGGACATGTTATTCTCTCGGGGGAGGAGTCACTCGAAGAAGAAGGAGACCTATGACACCTTTTCTTCCGCTTCCTGGAAAAAGATGAATAATGACGTGAACGACTTCTCGATCAAGATTTCTTTGATCTTTTTTGATGAGGAGAATCTCTCGACTCATCCAAAGTACCATTATTCGGGACAGAAGGGGATTTTGGAATTCTACCCACTGCCAATTTACCTTTGCGCTCTCTCATTGCCTGACAGGATTTGCACTCCTTCGTACAATGCTCCATGCCGAGGCACCACAGGCAAATGCGGTGGGGGTCAGCGATGGACATCTTCAATCCGCAATCCTAACACGTCTTTGAACCCATCTTGGGCATCGATGGATTTGGCAGTGAAGACATGACGTCCCTTATTTAACAAACTGAAGCGTGCTGTAATTTCTCTCACAGCGAAAGCTGCGTCAGAAAAACAGAACGGAAGCCAACAGTGGCTGTGCATGCTACATATACTGCGAATGACGTCGACCATCGGACGGAGGCCTTCGAGGGACATTGAGTCAGTCATCGATGCTACCGCACAGCGCCCTCTGTCGAGAATTATTTTTTCCGAAGCAGCTGAAGCTGCAAGATAATTATCAAAGATGAGGAATATGTGGGAGGACACAATCCATTTGAATTATGTTTTGGTAGCAGAAACATACTGTTGCATGCACAGACACATTCACACTTATAACATCAGTCATGATAAATTAAATCTTTGAGCAACAAAATCAGATTGAAGATAAGGTTATGTAAAATATATGCCTTAGCTTAGTCAGCAAGGAAATCTGAAATCCAGTCCACACTCACCTTATTCCCAGACATGTGTAGTGTGATGAATCTGAGGATATTGTTGCTTCTTCCTTACGGGAGACCTTTCTTATGGGACCAGGGTGGTGCGTCCAGAGTACAATAGTCCCCCTGGGGGGTGTGCACCGAGAGAGCATCACATGGGGAAGGAATCCCCCTATGAGATTGAAGACGAACATCACCAGAGAATGCAGTATCTCCCTGCTCTAACATACCAAAATCCTCTTCCAAATCCTCCTGCCCCCTTCCTGCATAGGGCTAATATGTATTGTTGTCATGTTAGCCAAACTAACCAACATGACAAAAATAATAACCCAAGTAATCCAAAGTATTAGGCAGGCATCCAAACTAAACCACATGACAACAATGAGATACTAAGCAGTCCAAAGTATTATGCATGTGCCTTTAAGGTTGATCCTATGACGAAGAAGATAGCCAGGAGTTCAAGGATTACTTGTGTAAAGCCGAGCGAGCAGTCTAGTTTTCCAGGCCTAGGGATTGGCTGTAACAAATACATCAGCCTGACGCGTGAGTTCCAAAGGAAGCCAGTGTCAAGCTCAGGCTGGAACAAATGCGCCAGAGATACGCAGGAGGAGAGCCGCCCCTAAAGAGGAATAGCGAGAGACTTGCCCAGATGCATGGCAAAGCGTGTAGGAGACATAACGCGCAACCGGAGAGATGCCGCATTCTGCAGGGACGATGCAAATGTTACTGGAGCCTCCAGGAAGTATAAAGCTGCCTGGGAACATCTGTATCACCAAGAAGGAAGCAAACTGGTACACAGGTTGCCCGGGAGCTGTGAGAGGTTCAGGGAAGCACTGGTGTGAGCCCAGAAACTGGCAAGAGAGGGTCTGGGTCCCTGAAACAAAGGAGATACAGTTGTATACTTGGCAGCAGAGTGAATCAGCGTGTACAACACAAAGGTGTGAGTCTCGGAACAGCACCTAAGAGAAAGAGTCTGGGGCCCAAAAGGAAGATAGGAAATAAGAGACATTTGTATGTTTGGTAGGAGAGTGAACCTAACGGATACAGTGAAACCCTGCAAATCTGGGAATAGCACCCATATGTGAAGCCAAAGTTGAATGCCAACAAGGTCTGCAGCCCCGAAAGAGGAAAACAGACATTAAAAGAGAAAGCACTTGCTTGGTAGGGAAGTAAACCAAGCTGTGTAAAGTATTGCGAGTCTGGGATCTGCAAACACTTGAGACGCTGAGGATAAGAGTGTCAAGGACCCTAGTACCAATAAGGAAAATGAATCCTGTGCTTGGCAGCGGACCATACCAAGCTGGTAGGATAAAGGAACTGTGAAGACAAGCAACAGGTCCTTGTGAGATAGCTAGCAACTTGAGAGAAGAATATATTTACGGGAAGGGAGCACAACTCTATCCTTTGGAGTTGTGTATTTTGGAACGTTATTTTGCATCGCTTTATTACCAGAGAGACTGGGAACTTTTCTGTTGTTTGAAAGCGCAACAAAAACGTTTTGCTTTAGGAGAAGGCCCTCCTTGCACAGTTATCCTAGATTATTAGTGTTAGGGACAGAAGCATGTTTTAGGACATGACAGTGACAGACTTTCGGACTTCCTGACAATTTCACTAGTTTCGTTTGATGTAGGGAACCCCCAGCTTTAGGGATAGAGATGTATTTTTCCAACCCTCTCATTTTAATAAAAGCCTTTACCCAGAAATCTCGCCCATATTGTGTCAGAGCCTTACCTCTGCACCCTTACAGTAGCCGTGATTCGTATGTCAATGAACAATGGTAGAGTAGGCTAGATTATTGACATATGGTATTTTGCTATGGATAGTATACCATTGTGAACAATTTAAATTTCCTTTTATCAGCTGTGTGGTTCTGGTCTGTGGACTGCCTGCAGCGGTGTGGAGCTGAACTCTTGAGAAATGCAGCAGGGACTTTCCAACTGGAGGATTGCCACCCTGTGGCTGTGTAGTCTATCGGGTACCTAAAATCATTGCTTATGCATATTCTCTGCTACATGCAGAATATATGCAACACCAAGCATGTTTAAGGCTTCTGTTGCAAGAAAGTCAAGTTGGCTTACTTGGATGATCTTACCCCTTCGCTTACACATATTTGAAAGGGAAGCTATGGCTCCCACAGGGCTCTGGTATTAGATTTTCTCCTTAATAGGAGTTGTATTACTTTGCTGAGCTGAGAGACAGTAAGTTGTAAGGAAGTGCAAAATACCCCATGATTGGAAAACCTATGCATCTGAGAGGGCACAAAAACACTAGCCTCGGCCCAGTGTGCACTGACTCCTTTCATCTAGCAGTAGACATATCTGGAGTTGGTACACAGATCAATCAATACCGGACCGCAGGCAGGCAGATTTGGCACTGCAACTGACTGGTCCTCCTCTACCTCCCTTTCTGGTGCCTGCATTTACCTCTCTTACACATTCCTGACTCAGCTGTGATAGAAAGCATAACACTTGGCAAGCCAAGGAATTTGGTTCTGGTGTTGATCTGAGCTGGGAGGTTATATGAATATTCAAATCAATCAGCCTTACACTCTATATAGAACTGCTTTAGCACACCCCACTCATCATCAAGGGCAGTCTGTCCTCACTGCCTGTTGGTTGGAGGAGCTGATTGGCGGCTGTGGAGCTTTAGGCTACAGGGATCCATGCTGCTGTGGGTTTGAAGGTACAGCTGTGAGCTATGCGTTTTATCTTTTTCTTTAATGTTTCTTTGACTAAGATTTGTATTTCCTTTTACAGCACTGGACGCTGTTCCAGGTTAGAGTGCTAGACTGGGCGCTGCACACATACATTCACACTACGAGTTAGGGCTTTATTTTATATAATCATTTTATTTTATTTCTCTGTTTTTATGATGGGTGCATGATTTTCTTGTAGCTGAATAGCGGCAGAGGGTGACTGGACTCAGCTGCACACTGAGGCCTGTGCTCGGTTAGCTCAGTCTTTCTTTTCTTTCTTCCCCCGACTCATCATCAGGGGCAGTCTGTTCGCACTGCCTGTTGGTAGGAGGAGATGATTGGCTCTGGTAATAACCGGTGCCTGAAATGGAGCTTGTGCTTAGACAGCGCAGCGGTCGTGCGCAGCAGGCAGGTATCTATCGCCCCGAAGTTGTGCCAAGGTTAAGCCCGTCTGGGTCAGTCCGGGTCAAGGCTGGGTCCAGTGGGGGGCCTTCGCTTCCCAGGAATTATCTATAAAATGGGCAATGTCTAAAGCCACAGGTAAAGAACATTTAGTATCCTTACTTATGAATGCTCAACCGATGGTGGCTCATGCCCATTTTCTCTATGAGAAGCTGTCTGAAACACACCCTGACCTGGTCTTTGTAACTGAGACCTGGTTGACAGAGACATCCTCTCCGATATTCCCACATGCCCTCCCGGTTCATTATAGTGTTATTCATCTGGATCGGGCATCTGCTTACCCAGGCAGGGGGGTTGCTGTGATATTTAGGTCCTCCCTCCATATTTCTATGATCCCTTTGGTTCATAAGCTGCAAATGGAAGCATTGCTGGTACGCTTCACGCTATTGTCCTTCTTTTCATGGCATTTTCTTGTCATAGATCGCCCTCCTGGACCCTATGTGTCCTTTCCTAATCCTTTCTGGGATTTTTGTGCGGCCCTCCAAGTCATATATGGGAACTTGATGGTCATAGGCGACTTTAACATGAGGTTTAATGCCCCTATGCCTCAGGAACTTTCTCAATTCCGTGAGGCTATGTTGGATTTGGAACTGGTACAATTTGTCTGTGACCCTACACATGCGCGGGATGGTATTTTGGATTTCATTTTCTCGTCTTCAACCAGTACAGACAGGGCTTTCCTTTCTCGATATCCTTTGGAAATGAGGGCCGTAAATATCACTTGATAACAAAGGATGATATAAGTAGAGTCACAGGGCAGTTGGGGGGATCTCAGGAATGCAACCCCAGGGGACCGGAGGGCGTAGGGAGGGAAGAACCGTGGCACATTGTTAAAGCTAATAAGTGTTGCATTCCGGGGTGCCAAAAATTCAGAAAGTTGAATACCCCTTCAAGGGACCCCTCCTAGATAAGGCAAGGCCCCAGATGGTTCAATCTAGGCCAGGGGTTCCAAAGGGACTACGCTCCCCATCATTAAATGCAAAGATTCCTCAACAATACAGCCCCTCTTATGTTGGGAAGAGTAACAGTTGAGACCCATTCCAGAGAGTGGGGGTTAGTCTGGGCATTGAAGTTTGAAGGGGTTGAGGGCAGCTGGATAAAGAGGGAGAAACCGGAAAAGGAGGGGAAAGCTACAATCAAGGGGAAGGATGTGGGGATGGACAGGACTCTGAGGGGTAATGGGTTGAGCAGTTTACCACAGAAATGTTTTGCGACAGTCGTCTTTTTTGCTGTCAAATAGAGGGGGCTCAGGAACTGGGGTGTATGGCTGAAAGGGCACAAGTGGCGAGAATATATATGGTGGTCTGGTTAAAGGTCACTGTGGTGATCGGTGAAAACTAGACGCTTCAGTTGGAGGGGGAGGTTCAGGGAAAGTTGCAAAGTTAACTGGTTTGAAATGTTGTTTTCAAGTGTCACAAGCTTTGTGTTTTAGTCAATGTGGATGCGTCATGTCAACAAAGGGGTACCTTGAGCGAGGCTTAGCAAAGGGAGCAACCGCCAAGAGCAGTATGGGGATTGAAATTACGATTGGTTCCCTGAAAGTTAGGGTAACAAACTCACCGACAAATAGATCTCTCCTGCTTAGGGAATTCAAGAGGGCACAATTGGATATAATGCTGGTTCAGGAGACACACTGGGTATCAGGGAAGGAACCTTTGTGGGTGACCTATATGGGTCATCTGCGAAATCCCAAAAAAGAGGTGTGGCGATTCTTTTTTCCAGCCGACTGAACTTCAAAGTAGAGGCCTGCCTGGTGGATAAGGGGGAGAAGGTTAATGTTCATTAAAGGGCAAATTGGTGGGAATGATGTTGACAGTGGGTTCAGTGTATTTCCCCGAATGAGGGCCAATGGTTGTTCTGGGGGGAAGTCAGAGATAAGTTGATGCCCATTGTCGAGGGTGCCCTAATAGTGGGAGGAGACTTCAATATGGTACTTGCCCCGAGTAAAGACCGGCTCAGAGTGGGGTGGGTGGAAGGACCATGTATTAGTCCAAAGGTTTCTGAGAATTTCAGGAGATCAATAAGGACCTCAGGATATCAAACTCCTGGGTGGATTCAGAGGCGGGACACAGACCCTTTAAATACTACTCCCAAGTTTACAACTCGTCTTCAAGAATAGATTTGATCCTAATTGATGATGCTCTTAGGGGTCAGATCTCCAGCTCCCTGGTCGACTCTGTTCCATGGTCTGAGCATGACTTGGTTGAGATAGTCCTGGGAAACTGGGCGGTGGGGTTATCAAGGGGCAGATGGATGTGCAATGATGCCCTTATTAGGGACAAATAAAAAAGCATGTGATGTTTTCACGGAAGTAAGACTATTTAAAATATAATGATACAGGGGATGTGGGAGATCAAGTCCTCTGGGAGGGGTTTAAAGGCACTATTCGCGGCGTTCTAATCAAAATAGTTTCCTTTAATAAAAGGGAGCGACTAAGACAGGAGGTGGAACTATGTGATAAAATAGCAGGAATTAGGTTGTTTTCCCGGGAAGTGAGGGGGTCCCCCTTGCACTCCGGGGAAGCAAGTCAACTACAAAGTTATAAAACCCAATTGAAAACATTACTGGTCTAACACACCAGAGGAAACTTTTATTTCTCAAACAGAAATATTACGAGAAGGGTGATAGAGACGATAAAATACTGGCATGGAAATTACGAGAGCAGCGTAAAAGAAAAATGGTGACTGTAATTAAGGTTCCTGGGCACCCCACGGTCCATGACGCTGATGGTATTGTGGATCAATTCAGGGCCTTTTTTGAACACCTTTACTCTTCGGGGTATGGGGGTGATGGCTCCAATATTACAGAGTTTCTTAGCAATTTGCCCATCCGGAATCTATCTGACGAGATGGCGTTCACCTTGGAGGATCCAGTGGGGGTGGAGGAGGTAGAGACAACAATTAAAGGGATGAAAGGGGGTACTACAACAGGGGGGGGCACGGTTTCTCAGTGTGGTTCTACAAACAATATAGATCGAACCTAGTTCCGTATCTGACAAGGGTATTTAATATGATCCTAACGGGAGGAGCTCTTCTGGAAACAAGGATGGGGGCTATTATCATAGTCCTGCCAAAAGAGGTAAGGATCCAGCTCAGTGTGCCTCTTATAGGCCGATCTCCATATCAAACGTTGATGTAAAAAATCTTGCAAAATTATTGGGAAACAGATTAGAAGGGGTGCTGCCTACCCTAATTCACTGGGACAAAGTGGGCTTCAGAAAAGGCAACATCTGGAAAACCATAAACTTGATACACGGGCAAACAGGTGCGAGTAAGATCAAACCTTGGTTTCCATTGACTCGCAGAAGGCCTTCGATCGGGTAGAATGGCAGTACATGATGAAAGTCCTTAAAAAACTGGGCTTCAGGGAAATTTTTAGAAATTGGGTCACAGCATTATATAATTCCCCGACCGGCCATGTGCAGGTGAATGGGATACTTACTGAATCCTTCAGTTTATCCAGGGGCACACATACTTACTGAATCCTTCTGTTTATCCAGGGGCATACGCCAGGGTTGTCCCCTCTTCCCAACATTATATGCCATGGCCATGGAGCCCCTAGCTATTGCAATCAGATCCAATCCGGGGATAAAGGGATCGACTGTGGGTGGGAGTTCACTATTCGCAGTGCATATTACATATTAGCTTACCTGTCCGACCCGCAGAACTCCCCCCTGGAGTTGATTTCACAGATCCCCCACTCTGTGTTTTCTACAGGCCTCAAAATTAACACGGATAAGTCTAGGGTAATGCCGATGAGGAGGGCACAGTCTTGCCTTGATCTTGAAGAACGGATATGTGGTATGAAAATGGAAAGGAAGGATTTGAAATACTTAGGGGTCACTATTACGAGAGACCTTTCAAGTTTGGGGAAACCAAATTTTACCCCTATTTTGGACAAAATAAGATCTAACCTGAAGAGGTGGAAGCTGACGGTACTGTTTTGTCTCCATTCCAGTGTGCCTTCCCGAGAATTTCTTTTGTGAATTAAATACGATGGTGGCCAGGTTTGTTTGGGGTAACAAGAATGCAAGACGAAAGAGATCATCCCTGACTCTCCTTAGAGATCACTGGGGATTTGGTTTTCCAGACTTTCAGATTTATTACCAGGCTTCCAAGTTGAAGGTCATGTTTGATTTCATGAGGGAGGAGCAGAGGAATTTTTGGACTTACTTTTGGATAGTTAACATGATACAGCTGATCAATTGTTCTGGACAGGTTTATTCCCAAGTAGGTGATGGAGTGCTCGACCCATCTATAGGGGGAGGTAGCCCTCAAAGTATTGGCCGCTGCCGTCGGGAGAGGTTAAGAATTTCTGACTTGGACGCGTTGATTTTCAGGCCTGCAATGTTAGCGAATTGGATTAGCACGCTTTTTACCTCAGGGATAGTGGTACTCAGGTGGGTCATAGGCAAGATCATATCATCAGCAAACGCAGCTATTTTGTGGGTTACCCCCGCAAATGGTATTCCCGTTATATGCCGGTTACAGCGCACCGCTTCAAGGAAGGGTTCCAGATGCAGGGCATACAGAATTGGAGAGAGCAGGCACCCCTGCTTTGTGCCCCTCTCCACAACTACGGGGTATGTTAATTGTCCGTTCACTACGGAGAGATGGATGATGATAGTTAGCCCTGATCTTGTCCATGAAATTGGACCCGAAGCCCATCCTAGACATGGTCGCAAAAAAGAATCCCCACTCCACTCGATCAAACGCCTTCTGTGCGTCAATTGCCATGAGGAGGGAAGGGATTCCTCTCTTGTGGGCCTTCTCTATTAAGTGGGCCAGCCTCCTGACATTATCACTGGTCTGGCGGCCCCTGACAAAACTGGATTGGTCTGGGTGGACCAGTTTAGGGATTATGTGATCCAGTCTTGTTGCTAAGATCTTAGCGTGTAGTTTAGAATCTACATTAATTAGAGCTATGGGGCGATATGAGGAATATTCAGTGGGGTCTTTGCCCTTCTTGTGGATAAGGACGACTTTCGCTTCTTCCATCGATCGCGTTTTGACACTGTCACGTCCCATTTGGTTGAAAAGAGCGGTTAGGATTGGGATCAGCGTTTCCCTATGCAATTTGTAGAATTCAGCCACATAGCCATCTGGGCCCGGCGACTTACAGTTGGGTAGAGATCTGATCGCCGCCGTAGCCGCGTCCTGCGTAATTTCCCTTTCCAGCGCCTCTCTCTCCTCTTCAGAAATGCGGGGAAGGTTAACCCTATCTAAGTAATTTAACTGGAGCGCCTGTGACGGATTATCCGACACATATAGGGAGGAGTAAAAACAGATGAATTCGGTTGCAATATCCTCGTTCCTAGAACTAGTACCCCCCTCCCGTGAGCCTGACTTTCAATATTGTTTTCTCACTCTTTTGCCTTCTAAGCATTCTCGCCAAGAGGCGATCCGCCTTATTGGCTTTGATGTAGAATTTTTGTCTAAGATATAGAAGGTTCCGTTCCGCCTCTCGAGTCTGGATCGGGTGTAGCTGGCCCTGGATTGCCCTGTAGGCTCTTTTGGTGCCGGAGTCTGGTTAATTCCCATTTTGGCCATTATCTCCTTCAGGTGCTCTTCTAGTCGCGCCTCTGCCGAGTCTCAACTCCCTATCCCTTCTTGCTTTAATTGCTATTATTGTGCCTCTCAGAGTAGCTTTAAATGCATCCCACCTAACTTGAAGTGTCGTGTCCCCTACCGCATTGTCCGTGAAGAAATGCTCTATTTCCTGGTCTACCTCCCGGGCCAATAATTGATCTTAGAAGTAGTGTCGGGTAGCGCCATTTCCACAGGCCTAGAGGTCTCCCCCTCGCTTTCAAGGTTATGGTTAAGGGAGTGTAATCAGAGAGAACTGTGGTGCCTATGGAGATGTCTAGAGCCTTTCCCAGAAGAGTGGACAAACCCAAATGTAGTCTATTCTTGAATGGGAGCGATGGGTGTGCAAATAGAAGGTGTACACCTCGTTCTCTCCTTGTATCTCCCTCCACGCATCCACTAAAGCCAAGTTGGCAATTCTCCCCTTTAGTTCCTGAGACGGTCTCCCCTGCAAGCCTGCCCCCCCATGCTCCCATCCTAGGCTGGGTCCCACGCCATGTTGAAATCGCCGGTGAGGATAATAGGGGATTTGGCGAAGGTCTTGAGCTTACTCAAGAGAGACTGAGTAAAGGAATCCTGTGCTGTATTTGGGGCTTATAGTGTAGCCACCGTGAGGCCCTGGCTGCTGCCCTCCAGAGATACCGCTAGGTATCTCCCTTGATCATCAGAGTCCTTCCCAGTAATGTGTAGGTCTAACCCGTCCTTGATGGCCAACAGGACCCCTGCTTTCTTGTCAGATTGGGTGGCTTGGAGTGACCTAGAATACCCCCATATTTTGACCCTCCCCCTGTCCAATGAGCGGATGTGGGTCTCCTGCAACGCAACTATAGCAGGCCTTTCACGGCTAATGTAGCACTCTAGTTTCTTGCGTTTGACGGGAGAATTTAGGCCATTGACATTGAGGGAAAGGATCTGGATTACTACCGTGCTAGCCATACTGCATGAGAGAGAGGTGGCCTGAATTTGAAGCCCCACTGTAAAACATATTTGGCCTCAATGGGGCTCCCGCGTTCCGCCTGGGCCCTAAGTTCTGGTCATCCCCTCGGTCCCCCGCTCTGTCCCCTCCTCCCCCAGGGGTAAGCGGAACGACTGACCTATTGCCCCCCTCGAATCTGAACCTCGAGAATCGTCCCGGCTAAAGCCCCCCAACCAATCCAACGTGGGATATCCCGATCCCATTCCAAAGTAAAGTCCCCCCGCCCCGAGGCCCCTCCGTGCACTTTAGTAACAAGCTATGAGCATGGCTATCCTATGCTATGCTCTTGTGCCCTCCCCAGGCATTCTCTGCAGCAGCTGTGGTGCTCTCATCTGTTCTCAGATTCCAGTTCCTACCCCGTCGGCGGTCCTCGTAGTTGGGGCCGGACGTCGCATTTTATTGATTTTTTAGACTGGACAGTAGACCACTCCCATGATCTATGGCTCGACCGGTGGGTAGGGGATGGGGTGGGGGGGCGGCGGCAAGCCCTCCTCCTCCAGCTCCAGGAGGGCTAGTCACTGTTCGCATGTATTAATTTTCTGGGACTTTCCTTTCCAGTCAAATGTCAGGCCAAAGGGATGCAGCCATCTATACCGTATATCCTGAGCCCTTAAGTAGGTCAGCACTGGGCCCATTTTTCTACGTTTGATTAAGGTTGCTTGGGCTAAGTCCTTATATAATGATATCTCCTCCCCATTGTAGTTTATCTGGCCATCCTTACGCACTTTCAAGAGTATCTTTTCTTTCAGGACATAACTGTGCATCGCCACCAGGACGTCTCTTGGTCTTGCACCCGGGTCTGATCTTCTGGGTCCTACACTATGGATTCTATCGAAGACCATGTCCTCGGAGCCCTCCTTGTCTAAAAGATCGTTGAAGATTCCCCTTACCACCTGGGGTAAGTCTTGTCCCTGAGTGTCCTGCGGGGGAGCCTTAATTCGGATATTCGATCACCTGGATTGATTTTCCAAGTCTTCCACCTGGAGCTGCAGGTTATATGTAGCTGTCGCCAATGTGTCCAGCAAGGACTAGATTTTCCTCGCATCCTCAGCCAGGTCCTGTATCGCCCTCTCATTCGTATCTTCTCTTTCCTCTATCTTGTTGATATCTCTCTTGATTTCTTGGAGGCCTTCGGCTAGGTCCTCTCTGAGTGCATCCATTTGCTTCTGGCCAGCTGTTGTGATTTTATCGACTATGTCAGCCACAAGGTGTTTCAGCACTGATTGTGAGACTAGTTGCTCCGGGTTGTCCCGGTCCGTAGATTGTGCTTCGGTAGGCCCCTCGTTAGGGCTGGTCCCCCGGGGTTTCTCCGTGTCTTTGGCCCATATCTTGGCCAGCGCGCCCTCCTGGGCTCTTCTGGGCGGTCTCTGGAGGGGTTGGGAGTCCTTGCCCTTATTCTTGGACATGCTGTTGGTGTCTAGGAGTCCTGTGTTCTGGGGATCGCCCTCTGGACCCCTCCAGAGATGATGTTACCCCGGGGCGGCCCTGCGATGCTGTTCAAGCTTCTTGCAGGAGGGGTAGCTTCCCCTCTCGGGAGTTTGTGCAGGGCAGGTGAGGCCAGCCGAGCAAGGGACAGGACACCTCCTCGTGGCAGCTTGGGTTCCTAGATCATCCCCTGCGTGCACTTTTTCTCATCCGGTTCACTTATTGGTGCGGGTCGACTTCCTCCCCCTTCCAAGTCGTCAATGCCTTGGGCTGTATTCGGTTGGCCCAACAGAATTGGTTGTTGTGCTAGGGGGGGCCGGAGGAGAGTGACAGTCTCAGGTGCGATCATCAGAGGAGGAGCCTCTACACTCTCTCCGGCCGTTCTTGGTTGTGCTGGTGGTGCCCTCGGGGGCCTAGTGGCTGGGTGATGTGAGCCCCAGTGATCATAGGAGGTGGGTCAGCAAAGATCAGAGCTGTCCCGTATGGCGCCGCGCCCTGGTGCTTATTTACACAGGTGGGTGGACAGGAAAGTCAGCTGCACGTGCCTGGATGGCATGGGGGCTTAACCAAAGTCCTCTCCTCCCACAGCACAGGTGCGATGTGTTGTGGCAAGGGAACTCTACGATGCTTGTAACCCCTCTGGGCACTCCACGTGTGCTTCTGTTTGCCAGCTGTTGGCCAGCGTCCTGGGGCAAGGAGGGAGGCAATAGTCCATAGGTCCGCCTGGGCCCGCACTTACCTGCTGTGAGGGTCTGATCCTCTCGCTCTGTCCCTCGGCAGGTCTGAGCCAGCCTGGTCCTCAGCTAGTGACGGTCACTGGATGCAAGCTGCGTTTCCCCCGGCACCCCCACAGGCCGGGTCCGAAGGCCGCCACGGCTGCGTAGCAATGCAGGGTCGCGGCACCCCGCAGGGCTGGTCGGCGCTGGTGACAGATGCGGCGGGGGTTGGAGGAGCTCCGATTCTCTTCTCCGGCGGTTAGCCCCTCAAGCTCTGTAGGACAGGGCAACCTGAAGGAGGCAGCGACCCTCGGCACTGTGCTTGGGAGCCGGACAGGGCTCTCCGAAAGCCAGCTGCTTGTGTTGTAGTCAGAGAGGCCCGCCCATGGCTCCAGAGGGCTCTCTCCAATGGGACTCCTCGATCTAAGCGGAGGGTCCGAAGGATCCGTCAGTGCGCCCGCTGAGCTCCGGCCGCTATTGCTTCCTTTTTTTTGCTGCCTGGGGAGGGATTGCTGGTTAATAAAAGCAGATTGCGGGCCTCGGGAGCTTGTTGGCCGTGGTGCTTACGGGTTCGCGGCCATCTTGGAATCAGTGAACGCCAATCTTGACGAATTTCAAGAGGGAACAAGTTACTTACCTGTAACTGTTGTTCTCCAGCATGGGTCTGGCATGGATTCACATGCTCATGAATATTCCCCGTCGTCAGGATGGGAATCCTCGGTAAAGAAAAAAAATCAGTTTCAGTTTTGTTTCTGAACTGTCTTTCTCCTAATAACCAATCACTGGTCTCTGGGTCATACTGTCCCCAGCCAATGACTGCCCTCTACCTAAGCCCTTCCTCTGGCAGCCATCTTCAGATTTGGTAGCACGTAAAGTGGCAGTAAGACCAAGTGAAGAGCCGCAGAGGGGTAGGAGGGAGGGTTTGCATGTGAATCCATGCCAGACCCATGCTGGAGAACAACAGTTACAGGTAAGTAACTTGTTCCTTCTCCAGCATGGGGTCTGGCATGGATTCACATGCTCATGAATATAAGAATACATAGCAGTACACACATGCACAACCACGGGAGGTGGCAAGGCTCAACAGTAAGCAATACAACAACTCAAGCATTTCTTACCTCCTCACCAGGCTCACCTTAAGCGAACAGGTTGCGCAGCACTGCCTGGCCGACTCTGGACTCCTCCCTGGAATCCCGGTCGATGCAGTAGAATCTCGTGAAGGTGTGCGTCGACCTCCATGTAGCAGCCCTGCAGATGTCAAGCAGGGGCACACCAGACAGGAACGCCGTGGTAGCAGCGATCGCTCTGGTTGAATGGGCTCTCGAACGGCCGGGCAACGGTCGGTTTGCTAACCGGTGACAGTGCATGATACAGCCAGAGAGCCATCTGGAAATGGAAGCCTTCGAGAGGGCCTTCCCTTGGTTCACAGGTCCAAAGTTCACAAACCGCTGTGATGTCATCCGAAAACTCTTCCTGCGGTCCATGTAGAACTTTAGCGCTCTAGCTACATCCAGCAGGGGCAAAGTCCTCTCGGCCCTCGACAAAGGTGACGGGAAGAAAACAGGTAACACCAAGGGCTCATTGAGATGGAAGTCCGATGGCACGTTGGGCATGAAGGAGGGGTGCGTTCTCAGCAACACCCTCGTATCGTGAAAAGTCAAGTATGGAGTTTTACAGGAGAGGGCCTGGATCTCTCCCACTCGTCGTGCAGAGGTGATGGCCACAAGAAACGCTGTCTTCCACGACAGGAACTTAAACGGTGCCAAATGCAGCGGTTCAAATGGCGGCCCCATGAGCCTGGAAAGCACCACGTTGAGCTCCCACACCGGGGCCGTAGCCTTCACTGGTGGGAATGACCGGAACAGTCCCTTCATGAACTCCTTCACCAGGTGATGGGACCAGAGAGTTGATCGCCCCAGGGTCCTGGAGTAGCGGGAAATCGCTACTAGATGAATGTTGATGGAGGCGTGCGCCAGCCCCGCCTTGGCCAGCGAAAGTAGGTACGGCAGCACCTGAGGTGCCGTAATCCGCAGAGGGTTAATCTTCTGTGCACGGCACCAGACAGAGAACCTCTTCCATTTGTGTCCATAACAATTGAGAGTCGAGGGCGCCCTGGCCTTTGCAAGCACATCCTTGCAGTCCGCCGGGATATCGTACCCTCCAAACTCTAGCGCTGCAGGAGCCAGGCCTGCAAGTTCAGTGACGCCGGATCGTGGTGGAGGATGGCGCCTCCTTCTCTGATGAGGAGTTCCGCGTCTGTCAGCAGTTTGACTGGGGGGGACGCTGACATGTCCAGAAGGTCCGGGAACCAGATCTGCCTCGGCCACGCCAGTGCGACGAGGATCATCCTGCACCGGGACCGTTTGAGTTGGTTGATGAGTCGAGGCAGCAACAGAGGGAACACATACAGGAACAGGCCGCCCCAGGGGAACGAGAAGGCATCGCCCATACTCCCCGGCTGGGGGAACCTGCTGGCGAACCTCTGGCACTTGGAGTTTGTCGCCGTCACAAACAGGTCGATCTGGGGATTGCCCCATCATCGGAAGAGGATGTCCACTTGATCCTGCCGCAGTTCCCACTTGTGGCACGAGCGCAGCTCTCTGCTGAGTGCGTCAGCAATGGTGTTTTTTATTCCTGCCAGGTGGAAGGGTACCAGAAACATCCCTTGGGCTACAGCCCAATGCCACAGATCCTGGGCCTCCTTGGATAGGGCTGGGGATCTGGTGCCTCCCTCCTTCCAGATGTAAAACATTGTTGTGGCGTTGTCGGTGAAGATCCTCACCACCTTGTCCTTGAGGGACAGAAGGAACGACCTGAGGGCCCAGAACACGGATCGGAGCTCCAGGACGTTGATGTGTAGTGACTTCTCCTCCGGCAGCCAAAGGCCTCTTGCGTGGAGATCTCTGGAATGGGCCCCCCATCCGTCCAGAGAGGCATCTGTCGTCACCGTCTCCTGATGGGCCGGGGTCTGGAAGTCCATACCCACCATCAGATGCGCGTGGGTGCCCCACCACCGGAAAGCTTGTCGAAAGGTCTCGTTGACTAAGATCCTGTCTTCGAAGTTGCCCATCGCTTGCATCCAATGGGCGTCGAGGAACTCCTGCAGTGGTCGCATCCGTAGTCTGCAAACGCGCACAAGATAAATGCAGGAGGACATCATGCCGAGCAGGGACTTTACGGACCTCACCTTGGCCACGTCCATGATCGACAGCCGTTGCACCTTGCCTAGGATGGCCTTCGTCCTCTCCTCCAACAGAGATGCTAGTCCTAGTAAAATCCTAGATCCGTGAGCAGTTGGACGGTCTTCCTCGTGTGTTCGACAGCGAGTTCCCTTGACTCTGCCTGGATGAGCCAGTCGTCCAGGTATGGGTAGACGTGGATCCCCTGTAGGTGCAGCCGCGCCACCACTATTGCTAGGCACTTGGCGAACACGCTGGGCGCCGACTTCAGTCCGAAGGGAAGGGCCTTGAACAGGTAGTGCCGCCCTTGGACTACGAATCACAGAAACTTTCGATGTTTTTTCAAGATTGGGATGTGAAAGTAGGCATCCTCCAGGTCCAGCGACAATAGCAAGTCGCCTTCCTCCAGCTGTCCCAGCACGTGCTGGAGGGTAACCATCCGGAACTTCTGGGACCTGATGTTCTTATTTAGACAATGAAGGTCCAGGATGGGTCGCCAACCGCCAGTCTTTTCCCTTACAAGGAAGTACCGCGAGTATACTCCGGAGCCCCGGAGCATCTTTGGGACGAGTTTGATGGCTCCCTTCTTTAACATCGCTCGTACCTCCGGTAGTAGTTGTGGGACGTGGTTTTCCTTTCTGGCCACAGGTGGAATACGGGGACACATTCTTAGAAATTCTAGTGTGTGCCCGCGGGCCAGAGCATCCAGCACCCAACGGTCAGTGGAGATGGACTCCCACACGCTGACGAAGTTCGCCAGCCGGCCTCCCACTGGGGTGCTCAGGTGGAGGCTCGACACTACAGCCAGTTCAATCCTGCTTGGCGGCGGCCTTGCCGCCCTGGCCTCCTTGGCGACAACAACGAGATCCTCCTTGCTTGCCGCGTCCCCTGTAGGCCTCCTGCGACGAGGAGCGTGCCGCCTGGCGGTATGTCGAGGAGCTGCCGCCAAATCCCTTGGAGGCACCCTGCTTGCCTCCGGAGCCCCGAAAGGGGAACCGTCGTTGCTGAAGAACGCCTAAGGCACGAACCGTCTCTGTGTCGGCCTTGATGGCTTGCAGCGACTCGTCCATTGCCTTGCCAAACATGTTGTTCCCGTCGAAGGGCATGTCCAGGACCCTGGTCTGCAGGTCCTGACGGAAATCGGTTGCCTTGAGCCAACCGCACTGGCAAAGGCAAATGCCGTTGCCCATCTGGTGGAAGCCGGTGTCGGCAATGTTCGTGGCCACCGTTATGGCATGGTCCGACGCCACCTCTCCCTCCTGTAGGATCTCTAGGGCCTCCACCCTCTTTGTCGTCCGGGAGGAAATCCAGTAGGGGACCGATCTTAAACCATAGCTCCCTGTCGTAGCGGGCCACAATCGCGAGGGCATTGACCGTTTTAATGGTAGTCGCCGCCGACGAGATGACCCGTCATCCCATGGCGTCAAGTTTCTTCCCTTCGCCATCTGGCAGAGATGTCGAAGTTGACGCCGCCGTCCCAGCCGCTTTCTTCTTGGCTGCCACGGAGACAACCGAATCCGGGGTAGGCTGTGCCCTAAGGCACATGGGGGTGGAATCCGGGGCCCGGTACTTCTTCTCGTACTGGTCTCTCTTGGCAGGGGCCGTGGATGGGTTCTTCAGGAGCAACAGTCCCTCATCCCAGATGTCATTGAGTAATGGGACCGAGAGGACCGTCTTCCTTTTGGCCTCCCCTCGTTGATAGAGGAAGCCTTCTTTCTTCTCCTCCACGGGGCAGAGCTGGAAGAGCTCGGATGCCCTGACGATCATGGCGTGGAAGGAGCCGATTTCGTCGGGTGGGGAGGCCCGAGCAGGTGGTGATGGAAGGTCCATCCCGTCGTCACCACCATCGTCATCCGTCCCCGTCGTGGCTGTCTCTGTTCCCATATCATCCCTCGGCTCAGGAGACAGGGAAGAAGGCTGTGCAGGCCGAAAAGGCTGGAAAGGAGGGGGTGGATGAATTCTCCTCTGCTTGTTTGGAGGGCTTTCCGACGGTCCAGGCTCCGTTGGGTCGTCCGTTGGTGGTAAGGGCAACCTTGTCCTTATCTCCATACACAAGGCCTGGATCGCCATCAAGATCGCCCCTGAGTTGTCTTGTGGTCCAGAGAACTGGCTGCGACAGGCGTAACAGTTGCAGAGTGGAATCCTCCGCCTCCACGTGTTCTTCGCCGCCACCGCCGTCGCTTTCCTCGTCCGCCTCTTTGGGATCCTTCCCATTGGACCGGACCTCCTCGAACTTCTTGTTCACGACCTTCACGACTCCAAGCAGTTCCTTTTCAGAGGCTGTATCCGTGTCCGTGATGGCCACCGCCCCCCCGCCCCTCTTTTCCCAACGGGGTTTTCACGGGGGTCTTATCGATGGGCTGAAAAGAGCATTCCCTCTGCGGTGGCAGGGAAACTCTAGGCCCCGAGGTCGCCTCCACTGGGGTAGCCTCCACAGGCTTCGGCAGGGCCGCCACGACTCCCTCGATAGAGGCCTTAGCCGGGTGAATCAAGGCCTTAACGACCTTGGAGGTGCCTGAGGCCTTCACCTTGGTGGGAGGGTCACCGTCTCACTCCCCCTCGGCTGTCGTCAGGATCGACCGGGACTTCTCCCGAAACTTACCCGGGTTCTCCACTTTCCTCTTCCCCAGCCAGGAGCCCGACCGTTCGCTGCTCCCGGTGCCAGCAGAATCGTGGTGCTTAGCCTTTTGTTGGGCCCCCATCGCCGGAGCGCCCTCAAAGGACTTAGAAGACTGCTCGGACTTCTTCTTTTTCTCACCTGCTGCTGGGCTCTCGTCCGCTCGGACATGTTCTTGCAAAACGCACAGTCCTTCCACGTGCATTTTGTCTTCATGAAGGCAGTAGAGACATCGAGAATGTTCGTCCTCCTTGAAGACATTCTGCAGTCCGCATTCAGGGCAGCTCCTGAAGAGCTTGGGTCCGGACTTTGCATTTTCTTTTTCCTGGGCCATGTCCACACGGGGTAGGCCTCAAAGATCTTCCAGAAGCCTCCGAGAAGTGAAACTCCATGAAAATTCCGTCCTTGAGGGGCGTAGAAAAATCCAAAATGGGTCCCCGTTAATCAGAAGTAGAAACGGTGGAGCTTGAGGCTCCATTGACCGAAAAATGTGATGAAATCTCTTTGAAAATTCGCAAAACCCAGTAAAATCTTGATAACTACAGCACGAGGACTCCCAACACTTGAACGTGCGGTAAAAATCTGAAAATGGCTGCCAGAGGAGGGGCTTAGTTAGAGGGCAGTCATTGGCTGGGAGCAGTATGACCCAGAGACCAGTGATTGGTTATTAGGAGAAAGGCAGTTCAGAAACGAAACTGAAACTGATTTTTTTCTTTACCGAGGATTCCCAGCCTGACGATGGGGAATATTCATGAGCATGTGAATCCATGCCAGACCCCATGCTGGAGAAGAGTGGGGCCTACTAATTGCCCAATGGGAGGGGGTAAGAGGGTTGAAGAGGGAGGTAGGGGGTAGGATCAGAATGAAGGTTAACCGGGGGTGGATACTGACACTGTAAGGGACGGGAAGTAGATGGTACAAGGGGCGGCGAATCTTAGTTAATGCGGGGAGGATGACATATGAAGAAGTCCTGGAATAGGAAAATGGTAACGAGGGATGTAGAAGTACACAAGGGGCTATGTGGGTTTGGGTTGGTGGGCTCGCACAGGGCCTTGGCTTCCACTCAGAAGTAAAATTAAAGGTTCAAGGTGAAAGGTACCCTTGTTGACTGTACTGGGACACAGCGGACACAACATTTCAAGTGTTACGAGATGATGCATGAGTATTATGCGGTAGGAAATGTTGTGATGTTTTGTAATAGAACTAAAAATGCTAATAAAAATGAAAGTTCAAAAAAATAATCATAATTTTTGAAATGTTCACTCAATGTTGCTGCATAAGGTCATAGAACTGAGAACGGATCACAAAGAATGCCACAAGATGTCACAGTAGATGTGACACTGTGGAGGACACGCTGCCTCTGTTTTCGTCACAAATGTGTGAATATTTGTGCAGCATGTTACAGATTTCAGAACATGATGCGAAAGAATTGAGAGACCTTTGTGCTGCATAGGACACATTTCAGAGAAAGTGTCAGAGAATTGACTGCAGAATATCACAGAATTCGGGAAATTAAGTTTCACAATATAATTGAATTCAGGAAATGCTGTTTCAGAATGCCACAAGAGTGATTTGGATGAAACCATAGAATTCTGCTCCAAAACTGGGTGGGTCTTGTCATAAAACTGACACGGAATGCGCAGCACAAGGGTCTTGGCCTGAACCCAAGCAATCTATTCTATTCAATGTGGGTCACTGAAGGTGGAATGATTACTTCCTCTTAGCAATTCACTAGATGTTGCTTGTTCCTGCTGGGGTTGCCTTTGGATGAAATGGTGCATCACCAAAATATTCCTGAGCCCAGTATGTCCCACTATTGAATGGCTCAGTGCAGTAGTCTTGTACACAGTAATGGAATGCCATTCCTTTATGGACTTAGTCAGTCCCACTGAAAACATTGGCAAACCAACTAGTGAAGTGTCAGTGCACACTTCTAAGCACTCTGGATGGCAATAACTCCAATGAAAATGCTGGAGGCGGTTTAGAAGTGGAGGATACGCCTATTGCTCCAGTTGGCTGTCCCAGATATCCCAATAAGCATAGTGCACATACCTTGCTGTCAGTAAGGATGATCTCTGTGATGCTCCCAATCACTGTGATGAAGTCAAATATGTTCCATGTGTCCCGGAAATAGTTCTAGAAGGTTAGAAAATATCAATGGTTAGGTACGGGTCAGTGTTGTATATTACAACTTTGTAAAGGACAGGATTCATTATGCCATAACTGTCTTCTTCTGGACAGAGATATCCATTAACTATCTTTCAATTGAGCTCATACAATTTGAGGAAGCAGAATTAGGTGGGCTCCTTTCTCCTTTAATTACTGGAACTCTTAGGAGCCAAAACATGATAACCACGTAGTGGCCCCAAAGTTCTTCCTACAAAATACACACAACAGATTGTTTGAACCATCTTTGCCCAAGAAGTGCTTCATAACTGCACTCAAGCTACACTTTTGCAACTGTAGGGTTATACTTAGTGGCCCCAATGTTCTTCCTACAAAATACACACAACAGATTGTTTGAACCATCTTTGCCCAAGAAGTGCTTCATAACTGCACTCAAGCTACACTTTTGCAATTGTAGGGTTATAAAAAAATTAATTTACTGTACAGTGACATTACTGTTCTATGCCACAGGGAAAAATGAAAAAAGTCTACTAACAAATTGTGGAGAGAAATCAGCATTCAAATTCATTTAAAACTGACATCAATTGGTAATTACAGTGAGAAAAATACCACATCCCAGAAAAAAGTAAGGCAAATAGGCAAATAGAAGCATCAAACTCATGCCAAGCTGACCTCAAGAACAAAAGAGAGCCACCAATCCTGAATACGTTCTTTAGATGGCTTTTAGTGCCAAAATATTTTCTCCACTGAGACCATCAAAGAACTTTAAGGGGCCATTAAATGAATCCTGAATTCTATAGGCACCCACAACCTGACCTCTACAACTCATGGGAACTAAAATGCCATATCATAAGAAAAAGCACAAGAAATCAGCCACCACACGTCAACTCAATTAAAATATAAAAACTTTGTGAAGGCAATAAACTCAACAGACTAACATAGGGAATCGTTAAGCGAAATTCAGGTAATTAATGGGACTAGAAAAAACATGATACAAACAACATGTCATTCGAAGACCAACAACATAATACACAAAATCATTAATCCAAGGGAACTGTTCATTCATCTCTTCTCAACAATTTAAAAACCCTTAATAAAATCTCAAATCTACCTATATTACATGTTACACTTCCATATTACACAATAATTGTAACAGTTGATATCTCCTTATACCTTTCACACATGCATACAATTGTTTCCTGACATTCTACAACCAGATGTTTCCATGACTTGTGTTTGGTCTTACAAAGATGACACTGCTTATCCTTGTGAGAAAGCCCCTGGCTAGGACCCACAGTATCCAAGGTGCATAATATATTGAACATAAACCTCAAATCTGTTGCCCTGACTTTGCGGTCCGGGAATAACAATATATAGCCTGGTAACATGTTGAATTGCTTGCTGACGTATTTGTAATGTTCATATGCCTTGCATTTTTGTAAGACATCACATTGCTTGCACCAATCCCATAATTTAACTTTCCTTTTAACTAAATTTGGGTTGGACATTAGATCCTCAAATGAAGCCCCAATACTGTCCAAAACTAGCAAACATTCAGAATAAATATTGTTTAGTACTCATGATGTACCAGCTGAAGAGACAATGCTGAGGTCTTCGTATAAGGTTTGCTTCGTATAAGGATTGCTTAATTGGACTCAGAATTGTATTAAATGTCATCAATGTCTTACAAGTAACTATCAAGTCTAATGATTGTAGGCCAAGCTCAACTCTTAAAAAGACCAAAGACAATGTTTCCATATGAGTCCCTCCATTCGACTTAGACAGCACTTCTTAGGAATATTTAGTACTTCCAGCCCATTTAACAACATTGGTATAACTTTGCCCTTGCAATAATCAACAAGTGGGCATAGTGTCTAAGCACAATACTTTATATATATTTTTGACACATCTGCGTGGAGTCTCTCAATAATCTTACCGGGTCTTCTAGTCAAGTAAAGCGGAAAGCCCAAGTAGACAATATGGTCGACGTTCCTCAAAGGAGCACCTCCAAAATACCATTTATGTTTGGGCATTTCTCTACCTTTGCTGCAGGCCATTACAGTTGATTTAAGCACATTTATTTTCAGATCATTGTCTTTTATGTATTTGCCTAGGGCAGACAAAAAGCTCTGGATAATCCAAGCTTTGGAATATCGAATAACATAATGTCATTGGCAAATGCCAATGCACCAATTCTAAAACACTCAATTTTAGGCGGTATAGAGCTCACGTTATCCAGAATGTAAAACATGTCTGACAAATACAAAATGAAGAGGCGCAAGGACGCACCCCTACCTCAACCCTAGGGATGTGTTAACCTCCCTAATGGCATTGACCAGCGTGTTAATCTAATCTGGACCGAGGTGTCCTTATGGAGGGCAATTAAGATGTTTACCAGGCCCCAAGGACACCGCATCTATGCAATTTATTCAACAACCGGAGACGGTGAACATAGTCAAACGAGGTAAGGTCAATACATGCCATATATAGAGTACGTCCAGGAACCCCAAACACGTTTTGTTGTAATAAACTGACAATGGTTCAATTTAAAGTGCAGCCCAGGCCTGACCTAAATCCTGTCTCG
This sequence comes from Ambystoma mexicanum, assembly GCF_040938575.1. Lineage (NCBI taxonomy): Eukaryota > Metazoa > Chordata > Amphibia > Caudata > Ambystomatidae > Ambystoma > Ambystoma mexicanum. The sequence goes on from NC_090922.1 coordinate 823,037,631, forward strand.
AACTTTGGAATTATATTTAACCCAGTGGCCCATTTGTTTAAGTCCTGCAGGACCAAGGAAGCAAAAGTCTTGCTACAGGAGTCCAACAGAGCTATTGGATGATATCTTTGAGTATCCTCCCTGGAGCCCTTCTTTTATGCCATGTTCTGTGAACTTTTCACACAAAACATCAGACCACAATCTTGGGTCTGCCTTCAATGCCAAGATACTTATCCCATCTGGACCCACCGCTTTTGTTTTCTTATCTTTGATAATCAGTTCTTCTATCATTTCTGTCTCAAAGCACTTTTCCCACATGGGCAGTTTTTGCGTTGCAAGCTCTACTTCAGAATATGCTTCCCTATTGAATTTTTCCTCGTAAAACCCACAGTAATCATCTTCAAAGATGGCATTGAGTTGAGCCTGAAGCTGTGTCTGGCCTATCCTGATAACTAATTATCAGAAATCTTTTGAATTATGTGTAATTAAGTATTGTACCATTATTGAACCATCTCTACAATTTATGTAAAACTCATGATGTTTGATCCAGTTTTTGTAGGCTTGTTTTAGTTTCCTTTTGCCCTTAATGCAAGCAGTGTGTCCCACGCCCAATAATTGAACCAATAAACGAGAGTCTTTCCTTAATTCTTTTTTCTTATTATGAATCAATTGGTCAAAGGGGTTATTTGATGGGGCTTTCAGAATCTTTCCAACTGGTAAACTTCTAATTACCCCGCATAATCCTTTTAATTGCAAAGTTATAGTTCCCCAGATTTCATTTGATGAGTCCCAGTTGCAGAATATTACTCAATTTGGAATTAAACTCCTCATAATGATGATTCAACCATTTGATTTTTGTATTTGAGTTAGTAACAGCAAGGTCAGTCAAAGTGAGCACGTAATAAGGTGTAGCCAACAGCAAGTTAACCCTTAGTACCAGCTGTGTGTGGTCACTCACACTATTCTTAATCAAGTTGAAGCTGTCAGCCTTTGTAAATAAATGTGCAGATAAACATACACAATCAAAGGTACCACAGTTCCTGCTGGAATACCAAGTTAGAGCACTCAGATGTCCCCAATCCCATTGACCATAAGTAGGCCTCACTCTACCATCAATTCATTCCACATTTGCCCCTTCTTTGTCTGACCTTTCCGACTCTCCAATGTACAATCGCAATTTAGATCTCCGTCAATTGCAACATCATATGGTTCACTAAAGGATATCCATTTGTCCAACAAATCCTGACTTACATCAGACAGCTGTTTCCAAGATGTTTTCCTGGTGTTCCAAAAATTTCTGAATATCACATGCACCTCGTTCCACAGGACAACCACCGCCTCACACTCCACATTCAACTCTGTTACCTCAGTCTGTTACCTCAGTCCAAAAATGATTGTCTAGACTAATGATCAGGCCCCCAGACGGACGACCCATCGGGCCCTTGACAGCTTTTTTCAAATTAGTAGTGTATCCATCCATGGAAATTGCATCTAACAACCAGACCTGGTGTAAAAGGAATACCCGATATTCATTCATGTATATTCCATTACTATTTTAACCAATAAAACTATTGTAGCTCTGAGAATTCCATGACACTATTGACAGACCAGTTTGGCTAAAGATGCGAGGCCGTTGGTCGGATCTCAAATTTATTTCCTAAACTCCAGGAAGCCACACCCAATAATTCTTATTAGATTCAGACACTAGAGATCATTACACTGATTTACAAATACTGTGCATTTTCTCCCAGTGTTTCAAATGTGTATAAGCGATTGATCACACTTATCACTATTAGCATATTGGTTGATTTCCCTAGACCTACTATGTTCTTTTAGGTTGCCTCTAACTTTAGACGCCCACAGAAAAATATCAATTACTATTAATAAAATGGACTCGGTTTGCCAAGTGTAACATTGTATGAGCCTGGATACTATTTGCAAGACCACGAAATCCAGTCTAGGCATGTCCACAAACTCAACCAGTTCAATATCACAAGAGAGTTTTAGTCTTAAGACTGATATTACACATACTACATTTAGGTGCATTGAAGTGACTTTTAATATTTTGGCCAATACTTGTATAAGACACACACTACTCTGGGACATTATGTTTAACGCTCTCACGGTCCCTTGCAACCCTCAATGTATTGATATGTTTTTAACCAGCCTCAGGATCAAATGAGCTGCATGGTCTGTACTGTCTCCACCTACCAGTTCCATGAACGAGTGAGTGGTCACATTTAACAAGTCAGATGTTACAGACATGTCAGCAGTAGTATATTCAACACTACCCTTATTGGAAGAACCCAAATTGACCTGAACTTTCTTCAATAAACAAATTGTAGAAGAAAGGGGCATGGCTACATTACGTGTGTAATCCAGGAGCTCCTGCTGACCCGATGTGATCCTGCGGTAAAAGGAAGTTAAAAATGTCTGGAATGTAGTGGATCCGAAGCTGCAGCATTATGAATAGGGACAGCGTGCAGCAGCAAAACAACTTCGAAGAAACGCAAAGGCATGAAGGTAAACGAATGTCGAGAAGTTTGCAAGCTCTGGCGGACACGGAAAACAAAATGGCGCCCACTTTGGAGTGCAGCCAAAGGATGCCCACAGTTGTGTGAGCGGAAGACTTGGGTCTCTGATCTACATGGTACACAAAGTCGATCACAAAGGATGAGATGAGGATCAAGAACAACTGAAGTGGGACTGCTGCCCATATTAGGGAGGCGGGCAGCAGGAGCGAGGATTGCGAAGACCAACAGATACATTGTGTCGATGAGGAAGGTGAACATAACAGGGCGGGCTGTAGGGTGCATAAACCGTAAGTGGCCGGCAGCGAAACTGATGAAAAAAGACCACCGGGCTCCTGCAAAGCATGCAAGCGCGCGGAGGACACTAACGCGGCTTAAGGAGACTGGAGATGACAATCGAAAAGATACAGTTACACTAGAGCCTTGAGCACGAAATTGATGCACGCTGACTGGCAAGGACAGGGCGCTGCATAGGCATGATGGAACAATCGGAGAACTAAAGTACTAGAAGTGGCTGCAGTGCCACCCTGTAGCAGAAGAGCCGACGCTGAGGGAACATCACGCTGAAGGGCACTGCCAGCGTGAGGAGTTGAGCTACCAGACAGTGAGCATCCTCAGGACACAGGACACGCAACAAAGGCGGCCGTGTATGGGTAAAAAGCCCCGACCACCAGAGGCGAGCTTGAAGTGTTGCAGGCCTATAGTGCAGTCCGGGGGGGGCGCAAGCAGGACTGTGACAAACCCCACACGTTAGATAAAGGAACGCAGCTGAAGAGTGAGTGAAAGATGGCGGGCTGAAGGGACTGGAGCACGAGAGGGGCAGCGGACATAATGAAAGGCAGCAGGACCCAGAGGTAAGACCTGAGTGGGGTCCCTCTACCAGACGGCCGGGACAAACTGCACACAAGTGGGAGCATCCACTAGCAACAAGCACACACCGAGGACACAGGGTCGTCAGCACCCCTAAGCGCTGAGGAGAGCAGGATAAGCAGCAATCAGAGGAAGGAGGCATAAACACTAGCAGCACCCAGAAGACCCACATAGTTGCACGCAGATACAAAGGGCCAGGGGAGACGTCCAGGACCCAACTGTGGGTGCATGACCACTTGCATAGCCCAAGCTGGAACAGGCACCAAGAGAAGGAACTTGAAGTCGGAGCACACTGCAGAAAGACCCACAGTGCTGTGCTATGAGGTCACAAAGGTGGGGATAAGGGTGTGGACAACACAAGCTGAAAGTGCATGAACAACCCTAGCCTGCTCAGATAAGGAATAGATCCTCCCAGGCAATATGAACAAAGGGAGAGGAAGAGAAGAAATATAGAGAGAGTGAAGCACAAGTGCTGGAAGCACAAGAGGTGCCCCAAGTCGCACAGCTAAAGGAGAGGAACCATAGGAGACAAGAGGACAGCCCGCAAGCAAAAGGAGAGACACAGAGAAGGGGACGCACAGCGGGTGGTGACATACGAACGACAGGGCGCAGCCCCTGCTGAGCACAGCAAGGACAACCGACAGCAACAGGGATGCCAGGGAAGAGAAAGAACAAAGAGAAGGCTACAGCAATGGCGGCCAAAGCAAATAACAATAAGGTGAAGCAATCGTCGCCGGATACCTTTGCCAGACCCACTCAAGCGGCGGAAGGAGCTAAGGCACAACAGCAGGAAGCCAGCGAAGAAGACACACAAGGAAGAATGGACAAGCAAATACTGGCCTCCATAGCGGAACTAAAAGCGTTTCTGGAATGCAACATAGACGCGATGCAGATTGACATGAACCTCCTGAGGCAGGACGTCAGATCGCTGTCATAGCGTACTGGAGCTCTGGAAAAAGAAGTGTAAGCCAACACCAGCAGCTGTAAAGACAACTCCCTGGAGGTCGCTACCTTGAAGCAGCAAGTACAGAACCTGGAGAACAGGGCAGAGGAAGTAGTAGAGCGAGCGGGGAGTAACAACGTGCAAATTATTGGGCTGCCAGAAGGAGAGGAAGGCCAGAGCCCGACACACTACATCGAAAACATGCTCCTGCAAGAAATAAGGGCCGACTCACTTACCCAGGGGTTCACGGTGGAGAGAGCGCACAGAGCCCTAACGAGGAGACCACAACCTGGAGTCCCGCCAAGACCTATAATTGTCAAAATACTTAATTACAAGGACAGAGAAAAGATCCTGGAACATTTCCGTAAAGTGGGCACCATCAGCTGCGCGTCAGCGACAATAACGGCATACCCAGATTACACCTTTCTGGTACAAACACAAAGGATGAACTACGTGCCGGTGAAGAGATGACTACGAGCGGCCAGCCTCAGGTTTATGCTGTTGTATCCGGCTAAGATTAAGGTGCCGCACAAAGATTGGGCGCTGTTCTTTGAAACATAAGAGGAGGTGAATAATTGGATGGACTTGCAGAACATGCCATCGCATCGCAACAGCGGGACCAGAACAGGGAGGAAAGTGATAAGTGACACGACAAAGGGGTTCCACTGGTACATTTTGAGGGCAGGGGCAGCAGATATAGACTGCAGCAGAAGAGATACTCGCACTATTATGTAATCTAGAAGGCGGGCCTAGGAAATTTAGCTAAATGCAGGAGTAACGCACGCTGCCTAGGAAAGGGCAGCACGAGATTCACTCTTACCCCTCACTAGGTTAGATAGTTGGGATACTGGTAGCACAGCATCAGCCCGCCGCGCTCTGAGTACTGGCAATGGGCCGGGAAAGGAGAGGGAAGCGGGGATGCCTGAGATTCAGTTTTGGAGCTGGGCAATAGTTGGTGTTGTTGGGAGGAAAGAGGGTGTGGGCAGTTGGGGAAGTTGTTAAAGGGGTGGCCTACAGACATGCACTACGATGTGATAGAAAGGGAAATGGAGGCGGGGAGGAGGGGACGATAACTGAAAAATGGCAGGTGAACTCAAGATAGTAACCTTGAACGTGAGGGGCTAAATAGCTACATTAAACGAAACAGGGTCATGTCATACTTGAGGCGGCAGAAGATAGACATAGCATTATTGCAAGAGACACACTTAACCAAAGAGAAGCAAGACATGATTGTGGACAAATGGAAAGGAATGACCCTGCGGGCCACCTACTCAGCATATGCTGGAGAGGATGTGACATGGATAGCGCCACATGTCCCATTCAAGATGTTGCAGTCCACCATAGACAAGGACGGCAGGATGGTAATGATACGAGGTCTGGTGAAAAACAAGGAAATCTGTATTATCAATGTTTATGCACCAAATCATGACACAACAGGGTTCTTCAGAGCCTTAGACACAAAGATCACCCCTTATATGGATGGGTTAGTGATATGGGGGGAGACTTTAACTGTACCCTGGACCCAATAATGGACAGGTTGGATGGGAAATTGACTCATCCGACCCCGTCCGCGAAAGCTCTGAGCACGCTGATGCAGGGCTTCCGGTTGGAGGACGTATGGAGAGTGCGACACCTATTGGATCGAGGGTACTCGCATTATTCCGCTCCACAGAACCTGCACACCAGGCTGGACTATGTGTTCACCGAAGCTGACTCGATAAATGAGATGACCTGTCAGATCATGCCCCTCTAATATTGACCTGGCAGATTCTACCGCCCCGTGCAAGGATACAGACGTGGACGCTTAGGGCAGAAGCACTAAAGGATGTTGGGTTTCGGGAGGGCATGAGGACGTAGGTGAAGGAATATTTTGAACATAATACAGGTAGTGCGGGGTCGGCAGGGGTGCTATGGGAGGCTTTCAAAGTGGTGGCGAGAGGGGCAGCCATGACCAAGTCTAAGGGGATGCAAGGGTTCATAACGTGGGAATTACAAAACACTGAAAAGAAGTTAGAAACAATTATGCAGGAAAGCACACAAATCCTGGAGGAGATCAAGGAAATTACCCGGTTGCAGCAGGAATGCAAAGGCCATTGGGAGAGGCAAGGCAACTTAAGCTATAGGACATATATCGAGAGGAAACATGCCGAGGGAGACAAACAGGGCAGACTGCTAGCCTGGCTGTATAAAAGTGACATTTCCAGGCATAGTATCAGGGCAGTGAGGGGGAGGGATGGACAGATACGGGATAACCAAGAGGGAGTGAACGAAAGCTTCTATGACTTTTACAAGCAGCTATACAGGGACTCTGAGTAGGGGGAGGAGCTAGACATAAGGGATCACACTCCCCAAATTAGGAGAAACGGAAAGAGATACCTCAGAAGTTCCCATAACAATATAAGAGTTGGAGCATGTAATAGAGCAACTGCCTACCAGCAAGGCTCCAGGGACAGACACACTCCCTAGCAAATTTTAGAAAACATATAAGACAGAAATCAGGATGGGAAGATTCTCACAGCAGTCATGGCTAACAGATTAAGACCAGTCATAGGTAAACTGATACATGCAGATCAGACAGGGTATGTACCACACAGGAATATAACTAATAACCTGAGGAGGTTACATCACATAATTGATTACACAAAGGGGGGCATGCTAGAGGCAGCAATAATTTCACTAGACACGGTGAAAGCGTTTGACTCAAGGCTGCTGGCGGTTCTTGAAGATTACGGATTCTGACCAGTATATTTGAAATTGGTGCAGCTACTGTATAGCGAGCCGGTGGCAAAGGTTAGGACAGGAACCACCATCTCGAAAAGCTGGCAACTAGAAAAAGGTACCAGACAAGGATGCCCGTGATCTCCGATGCTCTTGATCCCAGCGTTTGAGCCTCTAGCTGCATATCTGAGGGAAATGTATTGGGAAGTAGGAATCCGCACAAAGGGAGGGCAACACCTGATATCACTGTATGCTGATGATATGCTCTTGTATCTGCAATATCCAGAGGAAAACGTACAATATATTCTAGAGGTATTGTCTAGATACGCAATGATATCGGGAATAACTGGCATAATACAAGGAATAGAGTGGCTCTGTGGAAATTACAGAATTTACATGAACTAGCAGGCATACAGCTGCCTAATTTTGAAGTGTACTACCTAGCTAGCCAGCTACAATTTGTGGCGAAATGGCTATCGGAGGACCAAACTCAAGAATCCAGGCTACTTAGAGAGGAGTGCTCCCCATACTTCCTGAGCGAGATAATATCGCTGCTGAAAAACAGGGAGGGTGGGGAGGGCCGGCTGCTGAAACTGGGTAGGGCGATATGGGGCAGGGCATGCTCATTGCGGAACAACACAGGCCTGTGCTCTCCGCAGATACCACTGGTGGCACTGGAAGGGGTAGACACACAGATTAGAACTAATGTGAAACGATGGTGGGAACCGGGTGGGCTACCGACAGTTGGTGATTTATGGGTGGAAGGGAAACCTAATGATTTTGAAGGGTTGGTGGAGGACACAGGATTACATCGTGGACAGCATATTACGTATTGTCGACTTCGGCAGATCATTAGGAGCACGTGGTCTGAAGCTGAGCTGGCCTCACAACCAGATGGGGTAATAAAATCTTTTATGATGTGTCGGAGGGAGGGCACGAGGTCTCCTGCATTTATGAGTTGCTGATTTCCAAAGTAGGCAAAGAGATAGTCCGGACAAGCTGGGAGGAGGAAGTGTGGGACACAATGTTGGATGGTATGTGGCGAAAGGTCCAAGGGTACCACAAAAAGGTATCAAGGAATGCACGGATGCAACAAATTCAGCTACATGTACCCCACAGAGCATACCTAACCCCTAGTGACATTGCTAAGTTCAATCATGCAGGAATACAAACATGCCCGAAGGGTGGGATGGTAGATGCATGGGTGGTGCATATGTTTTGGTCCTGCGTGGGAATAAGTAGATTTTGGGAAGAGGTGAGGCAATACATGGCTAGGGCAGGGATCACTCTAGATGTAAGCACCCCTTGGGCGTGCCTTCTGGGAGGATTCCCCAGGCCTCACAGAGCTAAACGTGTAAGCAAACTAAGGGACCTAGCGTATGTGTTGGCTAAACGCAGAATAGCAATGAGCTGGAAAGCGCGAATGAGACTGTCAGAACAAACATGGTGGTGAGATTTGACAAAATGGGTGAATGTGGAAACAACGGTATGGCAAGAAGACAGGGGGATAAATTAAGAAACAGAGGATGGGGGGTTGGTCACCTAGAGACAAATAGTGGCTGAATTGTCAGCGCTAGATCAAGCATAGGCGACAAGTACAGAGTCCTGCTATAAGACAGGTGGTTAGACAAGCCCATTGGAATAGAGGCAAAGTGGCGCAGTGCGATGTAGGCCGGGATGTTGGGGAGAAAATTGAAAATAAGCATTTGACAATATGGGAAACTTTACGGTGTCTAATTGAATTGATGGATGGATGGAAATCAATGAATCAATAAAAATTGTTTAAAGGAATTATAGAAGAAGTGATAAGCAGTCAGTCAGTGCAGGGCTTTGAGTGCTCTTTTAATTCACGTATGTTGGACCTGTGTCAACTCAGCTCTTGTTTATAGAGTCCACTTTACTTAAATATAGGCTCCAAATGCAGAGGAGCAGACGTGTACGTCACTGATAAGCTCCGCCCCACCTCCATTTTACTAGATGAATGACAGGATGACATTATGCATGACAACAGGTATCATCCCAACACTGCATCAAGTGTATGAGAGACATTATGCGCTCAGACAACCGTATCGAATATACCCTCATGCTGAGTTGGTAGCAGAATTGCAGACACCACTGAACATCGAGGAGTTGTAAAGATCTGACAGGTGCTAAGTTTTTATGAGGAGAAGATACCATGACGCATTGAAATTATAAAAAAATACTTAACGAAAGTAGATGTAACTGAAGAAACAAGAGTAAACATACGTACAAGAAGAAATCATATATACAAATAAGATAAGTAGCCAAATAAGTAGTGACTGTATATACACAGAAACACAAGGTAGATGAGCTATATAGAAGCTTGCTGCAGTAGAGAACATAATACAGGTGAAGTGACCATGTTGGAAAGATGGACGCCAGCTCTCAATAATAGTAAGCGAAGAGCTTGAAGAAGAGAGACTAGAGCTGCAGAGCTGACAGAGGCTGGAAATACAAATTCATGCATGAACAAAGAATAGCTTCTGTGAGATATGGTCTACAAGCCGTGATAAGTTTGGCTGTGTAGGAGGATGTCAAGATGATAGCATTGACTTGCCGTGAGAGGGTAAGTGATGAGTCGAGACTCCTAGGGTCTTAACCTCTTTGGCGGTTATAATGAGTCTACCATCTATGTTAAAAGAATGGTACTGAGGTGAGAGATTTTTGAGTTTTGCTTGGCTACCCATGATCAGGATCCCGGTCTTATCGTCATTAACACAAAACTTGTACTGAGCCATCCATACATAGTTAGAGGTTGCTCTAGGAGTGCCTACCAGACAAAGGAGCAGCAAATAAAATAAGTAACACTTATACTAGTTATGTTCCCCTAACCAATCAACAAATCCAATATGTTTTATTGTTTGCCCCGTAGGATGAAGTCATGACTGACGAACTTTGAGGTATAAAGCCTTTGTGTAGCCAAACTATCATTGTGAGTGTGTGGACTAAAAACTGTTGATCACCAGATTGCCTTCTTTGCTAGAATTGATAATAAAGTAGTACTTTGCCACATTCTATGAGTCTGTCCGGTTATTTGGGTCCAAGATTATTTGTTATGGTAATTCCATTCTGTGCATAGATGCACCAAAAAAGTGCTATCGCACACAAACTTAACCTGCATTTTGGACCACAGTCAGGCAAGGTACAATTGCAGTGGGATTTTCTGTAGGAGGAAGAACTGAAAATGACTCTGTCTGAGGTGCTAATCACTTGGAGTTGGGTATTAAGACAGAGGCAATAGGGCATCCCCAAGTTACTTTCTTTAGTTGCTGTAGTTCCAGAGCTCGGATTACTGAGGTAGTTCCAAAGTAAGAGCACCAATGCGCAGTAAACTCTCCTGCACCCACTTTGGGAACTGGGAGAGGAAGTCTGACAGGTTTGGATGATGTGGATATTTACTTGCTTTTCCATACAATTTGAAGTGCATGTTAGGTGTCAGTGTACACCTTACATTATAAGCTGTGGCAGGTCACCACATTGTGGGGATAAACAGACCTTAAACGTTTCCCTCGCCTCATTAACTTACCTAGGTGTCCTCGGTCTTACGGAGACATGGTTCTCGGCCAGCTCTGTCACAAGCTTTGACACTTTACTCCCTGATGGCTACAAGTTCCTCTCTGCACCCAGATCTACTCGACCTGGAGGGGGCGTAGCCCTTATCTTTCCTGAGTGGATTCCTGCCACTATCATTCCCACTCAGATTTACTCCTCTTTTGAATGCCTTGTCTGCAGGCTCTTAATCTCTCCTAACTACTCTCTCACTGTTGCTACTCTCTACTGGCCTCCCGGGCCGACCTCTCATCCTCCCTCCTTGCCTCTACCACTCAACTCACCCTCCTTGGTGACCTCAACATCCACCTCGATTCTCCCTGTCCCTCATCTTTGCTCTTTCGAAACCTCTGCAACTGCCTGTCCCTCTCTATCCTTCCCCCCTGGCCCGACGCACTCTGCTGGACACACACTGGATACCATGATCTCTCCTGGCCTCCCCCTCTCTACCCATGGGAACATTCCTCTTTCCTGGAGTGACCACTGCCTTCTCTCCTCCCATCTCTGACTCTCTTCCCCCCCAAGTCAACCTTACCCCAACACTGCCACCTACTTTCTCAGACATCCGACCTATGAAGCGTGTGACAGCTGAGGCTTTCGCTGCCACCATCTCTCCCCCCCCACTCCTCTGGCTGACTCTCACCCCGACACAACCCTGTCCCTTCTCTACTCTTCTACCTCTGATACTCTTGACGCTCTTGCCCCTGTCATGAGGATCCGCTTGAAGTCCAAAGCCAAGTGCAACTCCTGGTATGACCCTGACCTAGCTACACTTAAACGTAAGTTTAGGGTGGCTGAGAGAAAATGGAGGGCTTCTTGCTCATCCTCTGACAAACTGGCCTGTCGCCTGCTCCAAAGGCAATACCGACTCTCTGTCCGCACTAAGAAGAGAGACTACATTCAAGCCTGTGTCTCTGTGGCATCAAACAACTCAGCCGAACTCTTTAAAATTTGCAAGGAGCTTGCCAACCCTGCAGAAGTTTCCACCCCTCCTCTTGCCTCCCAGGCTCTATGCAATGCACTTGCCTCGCACTTTATCTCAAAAACCCAGGCCATCCTGTCCACCCTCTCCTCCCTGCCCCTCCTATGCCCCCTCAGTCTGTGCTTGCAGACCCCCCTTTAACCACCCCTCACCGAGGACCACATTGACACCCTTGCTGATTTTTGCAACCACTCCTTTGCCTCAGGATTCTTCCCCACCCATCTGAAGCACTTCCTTGTGCATCCTCTTCTCAAGAAACCCACAGCTGATCCTTCCTGTCCGGCTAACTATCGCCCAATTTCCATTACCCCCTTTCTGGGCAAACTCCTGGAAAAGCTGGCCATCTCTCAGCTTAACCTTAATTCAGATTCTGTTGGCTGTCTCCATGACCACCAGTCTGGCTTCAGAGCGGCCAGAAGCACGGAAACTGCTCACCTGAACATCCGTGAAGATCTGCTCTCCAACCTGGACTCTAACATTTCCTCTGTCCTCATACTTCTTGATCTCTATTCTGCCTTCGACACGGTCAACCACACCATCCTCCTCAACCGGCTCCGTGATAACCTGGTTATGACTGATAAGGCTCTGGCCTGGCTGACCACTTTTCTCTCTGATCGACCCTCCCAGGTACAACTCAGGTCCTTCCTATCATCTATCTTCCTCTCTGCCTGTGGGGTTCCCCAGTGGTCTAACCTCTCACCTTGGCTTTTCAACCAATACCTGGCAACTCTTGCCCACTGCATTGCCATTTTCTGCTCAAATTTCCAGTGCTATGCCGATGACACAACTCATTTTCTGGCTGCCCTCAGCCACCTCCTCCCCCTCTCTCATCCCTGACTGCCTAACTGCCATTCAAGATTGGTGTGCCACCAATGATCTTTGTCTGAATGCTAGCAAGACTGAGATCCTCCTCATCGGCACCCCATCTCCATCCTTTTCCCTCACTCTCTGCCCTGCCTCCCTTGGCACGCCTCCTACCCCTACCTGCGAGGCTAAGAACTCGGGGTCATCTTTGACTCCACACTTTCCTTCTCCGCCCATATCTCTGAGGTCTCTAAAAAGTCAAACTTCCTACTGCACCTCCTCAGAGGTACTTTGCCTTTCCTTTCCTTCCCTCAGAAGCTCATTGTCTCTCAAGATCTGGTTCTCTCTAGGCTGGACTATTGTAACAGCCTCTTTCTAAATCTACCTGCGTCTACTCTCCGCCCTCTGCAACTTATCCAGAAAAGGACTGCAAGACTTGTCCTTGGCCTCAAGCCCTGGGATCATATCTCTCCAGCTCTGAAATCACTCCATTGGTTCCCAGTGGATGCAAGGATTAAATTCAAAACCCTCTGCATTGTCCACAAGGCTTTCTGGGACCTGGGTCCAAAATATCTTCAGCTATCCCTCCGCAAATATCTCCCCTCTCGAGCGCTTTGCTCCTCTACCTCTTACTCCCGCCGGGTTAATCGGTTTTCAAAGAAACAAGCTGGGGGTAGATCTCTATCTTCAGCTAGGGCCTCCCTCTCGAACAGCCTCCCAGCCACTCTAAAACTTGAAGAGAACCATCTCCGGTTACAGAAGCACCTAAAGACCTTCCTCTTTGCTTCTGCCTTCTACCCCCTTCTCCCCTGCTGACCCGCGCTCTCTTGGCACTGTGCATCTGGCCACCCTCTTTCCCCTGCGTCCAGGTATCTGCTCACCCTGCCGCCCTCCTGCACTGCCTCCTGGGCACCCCTTGCACTGGATGGACTGTATCTGTATCCATACAGCCCCCACCCCATTTTCATCTTTTCTGCACTTATCAGACCTCCCCAATCTATCGCCATAAACACAGCACTTGCCGCTTGCTGGTTGCACTATCACCGTTTATTGCCTCCATTCTATTTTTTTAAAATGTATTATTTATGTATCTACTCTCCTCTGCTCTGCACTTTCCACTCTCCCCCTTCCATGCACTTTTTCCTTTTTCTCCTCCCCATGCACTTGCGCGTTCCCAATGTTACTGGGCCTAGTAAGATCGTTGTTGTTTTGTGTTCTCCCCTGTTTCCCCTCCCTTGCCTAGTCACGCTCTGAAACACCTGTGTACGAGCGCGATACAAGTAAAATATCATAAGAACCTTGGGGGTCTACTACACAAGTCATAGCTGTTTTATCTACCTTCAATACTCGTAACTGAATTTGCTGAGCTCTCCCTAATAAGAACAGGATTTCAATCATTTGGCCAGTGCACCCCATGCAGATTACCAGTCTCAGCATAGAAATGAGGTGGTGTACAGTGGCACAGTTTGTCAGTGTGGACAGGAAAATGATGGAAACATTCTTGCTGTCATTTATGCCTGTTAACTGGACTTCTAAGTAGGCCCATAATGTATCGCCCATTGCGGTCTTAGATTTAAACCATCTATGTTGGACATGGAATCTATGGCTGGATTCTAGGTGATCAACATAAATATGGTGCTAGTTGGCTATGTCCTTTGTGCATGCATTAGTTTATTAATAGTGTTTTTATTTACATCCAATTAGGACCATCGCTTTGCACTTGGATACATTCCTCAAGGAAATGAGGGAGGAGCGTGCAGTTCTTAAGCTTGATTTCAATAAACTTGCAAGTCAATGGGGTGTGGAGTGGACAGGACAGAGCATGCTTTCATGACATTTCTGATTTGTATTATGTCCTTGATTGACTCCGATTTCCACCCTTGCAATTTATGGGTGTCACAGACAGAGCGATCAAAAGAGGCCTTCTACACAGTGGATATCATACCAAACTGGGTTTATTATACACAATACTGGGGATGGAGCCGGGCTAAGGAAAATTAAGTCTTAAAAAAAAGGAAATCCAATGACTAAGGGCTGCGATACTGACCCCCATTTTCAAGCTCAGTGCTCAGCTAACATGTTATGCTCAGTCTACCAAAGTCACTCACAATTTGCAAGGTTGCTGGGTTTCAGGAAGTCCTTCGTGACAGTGGCCCTCCTGGGCTGCAGTTGTTTGGTCACCTATGGAAGTCTTTTTCTTCCATATCTTTCCTATGTCGATTTTCAGGATGCAGTCATTACTAGCTGCCCAGCCAAGGGCGGTGCAGCTCTTTGGGGTTCGATGACCCCTTGTGTCTTGGTGTTCAAGAATACCACTGCCATGGGCACTGCACCAATCATACTTCAGTTCTTTTGATGGCCTTTTTTAGTTCAACCAGAGCCTGGATTATGTGTTCCAGATAACCAAGGACTGTTCTCACAACTACTCGTTAGTTTGCTAGTGTATTCAGGCTTGACCCTTATCAATGTGTGGGCCTATGTCCACAAGGCTCTGAACCATCTCTGCCCTGACATCCTGCCTGCTCTCCAGCGCTGCCCCACTTTCCTGGCCTTATGCCTTAGAAAACCCTTCTCAATCGTTCGCCCTGTGGACTTGGCCAGTTAGTGACTTTCACTGCACCTTTCTGTCCACCTCCGAAGCCTTCCTTCTTCATCCCTCCTCCTTTGACTTGCCTCTACCCTCTCCCTTGTCATTGTACTAAAGGTGCTAATTCAGCGCCAGACAGGGGGGCGCACCTACCAACTGGGAGAGTAAAGAAGGTGGAGGGTGGGGGCAACTACACGTGAAATGACACATGTATTCTAAGCCACAGCCCGTAGAAAGGGCTTCACTGGGAACGGTAGGGGGTAACAATGCATTGTGTGTACAGACAGCCCAAGAGATCATCTTATGATCAACCTAAGAAGGGGAAAGACAAGTAGTGGAAAATCCCTCGAGTGGGCTGGGCCTGGAAAACCACAAACTGAAACACATGACTAGTATGCCAGGGAACTGCAAAAGGGGTACGGGCCTCAACCTACTCATCACGAATAAGCCAACATAGCTAGAACGTGGTGATGTAACTACAAGGCGATCAGCCAAACTAGCCACCCTACAAGGCAGCAGGGAAGTGGGTCTGTACCAGTGTGCCGGTCACATGATCTCCGATGCCCATCGGCAGGCGGCTGTGGGAAAGTAACACTGAACAGAGTGGCATTCCTAGGAGAACCAATCAGACAGTAAGTTCCTGAGCTCTGGGAAAGTGGCCAGCCTTCACAGTATCTACCACAGAGCTCACGACGGTCATCATCCAACAGGTATTGTGTAAATGTCCCCTTTCCCACCAGCTGTAGGGTGTTTCATGTCCTGTTCTCAACGGTGCTTACCATTGACAGTGTGTTAAAGTTCGGCGGTCAGCACAAATGTTACTTCACAAGTTGTTCCGGGGTGGGTTGTGAATAAATGTGTTACTACATGGGGAGGTAATGTGATGGTGAACTGTTGAACTGTTTGCTTCAATTACGCTTCGCTAATAAACTTATAACTTTGACAAGGTGACACCAACGAACCGATGAAATCCCTGGGAAACATTGAACTCTCCAAATTGCAAGTGTTTCGATGGATTTCCGACCATTGTACTTTCTGGTATTAAACTACTGTTAATTTTCCAATCAGATGTCAGCCTTTTCGATCAGAGCCTATCCACTGTTCTGTTTGATTTGTGCTTACCCAGCTGTAATAAACAGCGTTGCTTCTTGCTCGGTGTGTGCTCCACTTTTTGTGGACCCCTGACTAGACCATCCTTAATAATTCTACCACTTCCCTGATCTTTCCCTGCTCCACATCTTCCCTTCTCTTCAATGTGTCCCTTCCTCCTCTCTCCCTCTTACATCCCTCTGCACAAAATCTTGCTGACTTGAAACTCACACACCTTGGTATATTTCCCCAGAACCCTTTTATGCATGTGTGCTACAGGTAGTTGGGGTCCAAAGGGCAGCATTGGGTACATCTGTGTTTGTTTAGTGGACTGACCAGGGTACTGGGTGAGGGCCAGGTGTCCCACCCCCTCCAGATATGTGCCACATGTGTTTGTATCACTGATTGTCGGCCAACCAATATAAAAAGGAGTTTGAACATTTTCACAACATATGCCCATGGCATGGCAGGCACCTGATGATTCCACCATGCTGCCTCAATTGCATATGTGCCCTTGGTGTCCTCCTGACTATGTTAATTGACAACCTATCTGCTGCGAAGAACAGGTAAACTTGCAGTTGTGGTGCTGGTAGTGATTCATGCTAGAGTCCCTTGTTTCAGTGCAGGGTCCAGTGCCGTGATTGTGATCTCTGCGTTTAGTCTGCTGGCACCCCAACCAATCAGAATCGGTTAAGTCTTCCTTTCTCCAAGTGTTAAGGGAGGACATGTGGCTGCGCGAAAGAGGTTGGAAATGGGAAAGTCTCTGGTGGATCCCCATATACCACCTCCGGGATTGGTATCACATGGCAGGTGGTCTTCACCGATCCCAGAGTCCCCCTCATACCACTTCCCAGCCTCATCAATGGGATCATGTATTTGTATTTGTATTTTTTTTATTTGTATAGCGCAGCCCTGCCCGGGTGCAACCGGGCGCATTTCTTGACAAAGGGTGTATAATACAGTACAGGTTACATTTTAAAGTGGCAGGTTAGCGCAATATATACATGCAATAGGTTATACATAGTAAACAATGTAATGTGCATGAGTATCTAACAGTCGCAGTGTCGATGTACAAATTTTAAAATGTGCAGAGCACAATATCTACAAGTGGCAAGAAAACATACAGGCGTGGGGCAGTTGAAGAGCCGGGAGAGGGTCCTAAAATACGTTTGGTCATTTAGGCAACATTGCTAGCTAGCCATAATTTGGTGCTTTGTTTGAAAAGGGTAGGAGAATGTTCAGGTCTAATAGGGAAGGGAATCGAATTCCATAGTTTGGAGGCAAGGACAGGGAAGCTGTTTCCCCCAGCTTTCTGCAGTTTGTATCTGGGGATGGTCAGACAGTGTGCTTGAGCTGATCTAAGTAGTCGGTAGGTGTGTATTGGGTAATTCGGGTAAATGCGAGAGCTGGCCATTACACTGGCTCCTCTCACTTCAGTTTTGAAAAAAAGTGGACACAGCTTTTGTCATTTCTTGTTGTGAACTTAAAACACTTCTTCAATCACTGCATGAAAGCTATTTTGAAGTGTCATAATATGATTTCATTCATTTAGCCATTTCCATCTTTCTAACTTTCCTTTTAAAAGTCAATCTTTTTTATTTAAACATGCATTGTTTGTGATTTGGTTTGATTTCCTATCCTGTTGTTTCCTTTGTTGGTGTCTCTTGGGGACTCAAAAATGTGGTTGTGACACTGTTCAAAATTAGAAGAAGGACTTTCGCTGTAACCGGGTTTACCTTACTAAGGGCTGGTGCTTTACTGAAAGGGTTGGACAGGAACTGTAGTTGTAGACCTTGAGGACTTTTTTTGGAAGCTTGGAAGAGGAATAATGGATAACCTTTCCAAAACTGATGAAAAAAGTGTCAGTGTTTCATTGTTTATTGAGGTCAGCATGTATAACTGAAAATCTAATCACACGCTGAAATTACCCTGTCTTACAATCGTGGTTGCTATGATTTACAGAGGAGTTATCAGGTTGCGAGGTCCGGACGTATTTGGGGTTGCAAACATTTCACACAATTTTAAACCTTGTGACAGAGTGTGAGCAATTGCCATCTGGCAAGGGTGAGAAAGCCCCGGATTTTTAGATTTTTATTTATTTATAAAATGATGCAGGTAATTCCATCTCTGAAAGGGTAATCTGCTGATCAGATTCCCCTTTCATTAACTCCATGTAAAAAAGCATATTGTCTACCTGTGACCTTGAGCATCAGTATCAGGATTTGCAGTTCCTGCTGCATCATTGGCACAGAGCAGGTTCAGCGCTGGGACTGCATTTAAGATATGCCCTCCTGTAACATACCTATGAGGATACTAAGTACCCCATGATGGTGGCAGGCTAAACTCTAAGAATAAAGCTATGGCTGAGTTGCGCAACATCACATGGTCCCATTGCTTCTTTTCCACCAAGGCCTCAGCAGCCTGCTGCTTTCACTCTGCTAAGGCTACCCTCCTTTCTTCTAGGAGGTAGAGCCTATCAGAGTCAACTCTAGGCAGGTTTTCCGGGGCCTGTCTGAAGCGCGGGATCCAACGGATGGGTTTGACTTGTAGGACGCTTGTGACCTTTGGGATACCACAGTCCCGGTGGCAGGAATTCTGAGAAGCATGATCACTGTCGCTCTCCTCAGTTGTTTCCATGCCCCCCCCAACCCCTAGTTTCCTCAAAATCTTGGAGGCTTTTTAACAGTTCACATTTCCTAATCTTACTGCCATGAGGAAGTCCCCTCTCTTGACAAAGTTTGCGCAAGATACTTGTTTTCAAGGTCTGCACAATGCTCATGTCAAGTTCCATTGTTGCAAAAATACCCTGGCAATAAAAAAGAATGTTAACTGTACACTTTTATTTTGGCTGGCTGCGCTGTAGACACAGTCTGTCTCAAATCACAACCGCTGCCACCAGTGTGACCGATTGAATTCTGCTCCACAGGAGTACAAGAATGAGTAGGGGTATGCCATCTCAGCCCTCACACATCAACAAACCAAGAGCCAACGCAGTCATAAAGGTAAAACCGGCACAGTTAAGAGTTATATCTACATCGCCTTTTGTGGTAATGTAGGCCGAGGGAAAGCAATGCTCTGAAGAGGTGCGGGAATGTGATCCAGTAGTGACCCAAAAAACACAGTAATACAGTCCAAAATAAAGGAATGTCCAATCAAGGTGCTATAAAGAAATATATACTTTAATCAAACACACAATCTGCAATAGAACTATCTAGATAACACTGCACAAAACACATCCCTGTGAAAAGACAGAGAAAATGCAACAGACTGAAGAAAGACACAATATGAGCATGAATACAGCTGTGATAGGCAAATTACCAACCACAAAATAAAGGATATGTCTTTGGGTTAAAGAAGGTGCAGTAGTGACCTAATCAGCCTCTAGGGCCCAAGTGCACCAAGGGGGCAGTTAGTCGTCAGCAGTAACTTCATTTGGTTCTTTGGTGGGTTGACTGTGTCAAACCTGGTTTCGAACATTGATGTGAGCAGATCGAGCCCAGTTCAGGTGCATTGAATCGTGTGGGCCCAGGCAGCAATCGGGGGTCAGGCAGGGGCGAATGCGGTCTACCTATGCGGTTTGAAGGGGGGGCTTTCAATGAAGCAGGTCGTGCATTCACCAGGATCTCTTCGAGGTGGGCCCAGTTTGAGTCAGGTTGTACCCCCTGAGAAGAGTCGATGCGTGATGCTGCAGCGGTGCGAGTCGGCAGGCTACAGTCGTCGAATTGGTGATCAGGTTGCTCTGATGGGTGGGTCAGTGAAGCCACCATTTGAGGGCGATTCGGGTCCCGGCGTTGAACAGTTGATTCGAGCCTCACAGATGGCGGGCTCAGCAAGAGCACAAGGCAGCATCAAGCTGGTTTGAAATGCTGACGATACAGTTTGAATGGGTGGAGGAGCGCAAAATACAGCGCTGGCATATTCCCTCTGGTTTTATGGCCAATAAATACGGTATGACCAGTTCGGTGTGGCAGAACAGGGAGCTTCAGCTGGTCTGGTGCTCTGGATGCTGTGGGGCCTGCCCAGGAGTACTCAAGGACAGGAGATTTCTATTCAGGGTCTGCTCTCTCAGCGTTAAAGATTCTGGCGCAGAGTGCCAGGTCCTGGTCCATAGCAAAAGTCACCCCCATTGTGCCCTGGGAGTGGGTGTGGGGCAGAGCTCGCTTCTGCCTTGGACTGCTCCTTCTTCACCTCAGTGGTTGAGGGATTTGGAAAGTACAACTCTCCCAAAGGAAATCCTGTGAATTCTTCTCAGGTGTTGGTCCGCAGCGAATCAAGGAAGTGGTGGGAGACGCCTTCTTTTAAACGTAAAAGCCTGCAAGTGATTGGACTAAAGCTAGCCTGCCTAAGTGGTCTTTAAAGAAGCGTACTTTGACTGTCTGACATCACACAGACAGTGCTTTGCTTCTGAGGAAGTGCAGGGGACAGGAAGGAGAAAGAGAGGCAGAGAGAAACAAAATGGTGACAGTCTCTTTCCGCTGAACAGATCTCCCCATTTCTCTCTTGAATCAAAGGCCTTTAGAAAGGCAGCAGCCTGGCATGAGGCTACTCCCTATGAATGGGTGTGCTCCTTTGATGTATGGGCCTGGGAAGCCGCTTGCTGTGCGGCTGTCCCTGGTGGAGAGTGTTACCTGCCCACACAGAGAGATCAAAGAAGAGGCATGGCCATTCAGGTTCCTGTCCTGTCATTTGGCAAGCTTAACCCATCTGGCCCAGATACATATCACCTTCCACAGCTGAGTTTGGCTCACTGAGCTGACACATTTGGCCACCCCTGACACCATCAGAGGACTTAGCACACCTGACCAAGACTCTCTCTTTCTCCGACTGCCTAGACAAACTGTAATCACGATGGAGCCCCTCCTCCAGCAGTAATCGCACCGACGAAGATAGAGGTTTCCCATCCAGACACAAGGGAAATCCAGAGGTACGTTATGGTCTACTAGACACACATGAATTTTGGTATACACTGCGTGCCACAGGGTGTGTCCACTCGCAGGGTGCAACTGTGTAGGACTAGACCTCTTCCTCACATCTTTTCCCTGCTCTCCCATATAGCCCCTGCATGCTGGGCAGCTCATGGGGCAGCTTTTTCAACTTTGCTGCCCAGACACACTCACTTGCTTGACAACTACCATAGGATGCATGCCTAAGACAAAGGGTGGTCCACTTTACGTTACATCGGGACCCCAGCTTAAATCTTTCTTGACCACATTACTCTCTCTGAGGCCCTGCTCCTTACCTACATTTTGCAGACGGGTAAGCACTCCTACTTTTGTACTTGCCGGACTACCACCCGGATTCACTTATTTGCCCCTCCACCCACGGCCGCCCTACAGGACCGGGAAGTGTATGCTGGAGTCTACCATCTCCCCTGCACTTTAAGGTAGGTGTTCATTTCTAGCTAACAAGGTCCCTTGAAAAAAAGATAGTTTGATCATTTCTGGCCTGTGACTAAAACACACATACAGTGTATTTCACAGGGTCCACGAAAATGCCCTGAAGAAGGCAAGACGACCTAAGGGTTTCTGCGTCAAAACATGCTCTACCTGGGATCTCATTGAACCTTCACAAGATTCTTGGAACAGATTATCTAGATTCTTTACTAACACATTGGCAGACCCCAACCTAGGTCTAAAGGATTTGGAACTTAGTACTTTGAAGCCCTCACTAAAGACAGTCTTCGAGCAAGGGGAAAAAAACTTTGAACCTTGGAGTCTCTAAGTTAGGAGAGACTCCTAAAACATGAACCATGAAGTAAATGGTTCTATCTAAACATGGAATAATTATTTCTGTTCACACAGATATTTTATATAAATGTACAATTTCCTGCAATTCAAACAGCTGTCTTCTACTTTATCTCTTTGCTATGCCTTATCTTTTTGGCATTACACCTCGTGAACATATTTAATCTTCTCTATGTAAGATTTATGTTCTTTTCCTTCAAAGGTTTTGTCCCAACGTATATGCCCATATTGAATGTTTTTGATCTGTTGGTGTATCTTGTCCTTTGCTTTTTGTATTCTGGTACTTTTAGGCATTTGAATTGTTTTTCTCTTTTTTATAAAAACTTTGTGTGATTAAAATTCATAATGACAAATCCCAACCAGTTTGGTTTGGTTTGGTTTATTTATAGTGCGCACCACACACTAAGGTATCTGGGCGCATTACAAGAAGATGCAATTTCGAAGTTACACACAATGAAAATAAAAGGCAGTACAGGCAATACAGGCAATACAGGAAATACAATCTATACACAGTGTACACAGTACAGACTCATTAGTAAGCGGAAGACATAAATTATATACAGGTGAAGGTAATCAGGAGGATGGTGGCACAGGGCTCCAGTGAGGAACATCATTCGTGATCAGCCAGTTCTCCATGTTCTGTCTAAAGCTGGGGAATGATTGATTGTTTCTTAGAGCAGGTGGTAGAGAGTTCCAGAGTTGGGCAGCTCGGACAGGGAAGCTACTGCACCCTGCTTTTTTAAGTTTGAATCTAGGGATTTGTAGGTGGCCTGAGTTGGCAGATCTGGTGGTTCGGACAAAGTGTTTTAAGGCGAATTTATCGGTGAGATACTGCGAGGCTGAGTTGTTGAGGCATTTGAAGGTTAAGGATACTGTTTTTAGTTGAATTCTTTCTTT
Source organism: Ambystoma mexicanum (assembly GCF_040938575.1). Taxonomy (NCBI): domain Eukaryota; kingdom Metazoa; phylum Chordata; class Amphibia; order Caudata; family Ambystomatidae; genus Ambystoma; species Ambystoma mexicanum. Next base: position 823,060,345 of record NC_090922.1, read on the forward strand.
GATGGAGGGCCAGTTGTTATTCCTTCTTATAGTGGAGATGTGTTTTCTACAGGGAATGTTCAGGGCTGTCCTGAGAGCGTTATTCTGCCGGACCTGCAATGTGTTTATTGGATCCGAGGTATAGCGTATTGCAGTAGTCAATTTTGGATAAGACTAAGGCTCGGGCCAGGGTGATACTGCTTTTAGAGGAGAGGAAAGGTTTGCAGGCCCGGATGACCTTGCATGTATATGCAGTTGCAGAGACTGTTGCGCTGACCTGTTTGCTCATGTTTAAACATGAGTCTAGATAAAAACCCAGTGTTTTTACCTCCCTGGCTGCTTTGATATTATTGCCATCAATATTGAAGGAACTGTATCGGTCTCCCAGTTTGGATATAGTAATTTCTAACAGTACCTGTTCCTTTTGGATCACTATGCTAAAAATGATCTATGGGATATCTGTGTGGATACCGTAACTGTACACTTTAATTTACAAACAAGTGCAAATTAAGTTCCTCTTCCCCATGGTGGAACCTATATGTGTATGTATATGCTGACACATTTGTGACATCAAATTGTATGTGTCTGCAATTAGCATATGTAGTGCTATGCCACCCTAGGCTAGTGAATGCTGGACCAGGAGGAGGTATACATGGAATCACCAGACCACTCCAACTGGGTCCTCGCACTAACTAAAGCAGTGGACAGTCACTGAAGCATGTACTCCCCCACAACTTCTACAGTCACTGATGACCACTAAGAGGTTGTCGCAGCAGGGAGAGAGGTGGGGGGGGGGAGGTGGGTGAACCCTTCAAGATGTCCCTTCCCATCTGGGCGATCCCCTTAGGGAGCCATTCCAGCTCCCTAAGCAGACCTGAACACTCACAATAGGAAAACACTACCAATCCACCATCAGGCATTGTCCAAACAAACAATTCTCATTATAAGTCATACTAGAGCACATGACTTGTGTGGAACACAAGAAAAAGAAAATAAACAAAGCCCTTCTCCCACTTTGGTGAACGTAGTAAAGGTACAGTTGAACTTCTCTTGCAACAAAGAAGTTATAAATGTAGGATTTACAGGCTGACAAGGGGGTTCTGACTTGGAATTCTCAAGCTAGGCAATCAGAATGGCCCATTGTGAAGCAGACAAAGGTAACAGAGCTCCCTGGCGGAGTGAGGCAGTCACTCCCCCAGGGAGCTTATCCAGGCCCATTTTAAAATCCAAAATGGAGTTTTGGCTTGAATTAATCTAACGCCAACAGCTTTTCAGCCATCCTGAATTAACACATTAACCAATTACAAAACAGCGGAAGTGGGAGAATGGGACAAAAGACTCCCCCCCCCAATCCCCTCGCGCCCCTGGCCTAGAGGATCACGACCCCGCCACCCGCCACGAGATGAATTTGCCTATTTACCAGACGACCAAATACCCTGGTACAGGAACATACGGATGTGCCCACCAGCCTGCCCACCAGCCTGCCCTGCTCAAGCCGACACCTGCGGCATGGATGAACTCGATTGAACCATTCAACAGTAAATAAACACATCGTTAGAGATGCCATGACGACCTAGCCAACGGTCAGAACACCCGTGCAACCATGCACACTGGACACTCCCACACCAATCCACACGAAGAACATATTCAGTGCTATGACGTAGGTGACGGACACACCCACTGACGCGCATCTTTATTATTTTTCACATAGGTTTTTCATAATGCAGAAACGCAAGACGCACAAAGCACTCATCTAAAATGCTTGCTGACGCTTCTCCTAACCCATGCATTGTGATGAAAAATGCAACGAAGACATGATACTGGATATGAAGCAATATGATACCGTAACTTAAAGTGCCGTGCATTAAACATCCCCACCTATCCACCAGGCCCAAGTAGGCCGCAAGCAAGAGCCTCCCCGAACATTGAACGAACAAGAGTACAATTGCTGACCCTGCAGAATGAGCCCAGCGAGAACCGACAGCCAAGGGGGCAATGTTGCAACTCGCATGCCACAAGCCGAAGCCAAGGTCACACCTGCAAACTAAGCCAGACACACAGTGGAAAATACAACATTAAATGTGCAGAATTCTGCCTCAACCACGGTCTCTCCTCACATGACCAAGCCGAACCTGACAGGGTGCCAGACCCAGGAGGGAGAAGTCGCCTAGGTCCCACGTTTGAGACACAGGCTGCAACAATGAAATGACCCAATGGACACCTACAGCGGTGGGAATAGTCTGCTCTCAAGCATATGAGCAAATCCACGCATTGTCTGCATAAACACATAGTTACATATTGTTGCAAATGACAGGTACACCGGGAGCTGGGAACAACGATGGTCCCAGGCTGAGGGGCTCGTGAGTGGACCAATCAGAACATGGGGCACTCATCACTGACGCTATTAACATTAGCCAATCATCAGGGGTCTTTGTGTAACAATTTTCATGTATCTAATAGAAGGGATAACCCAAGTATACCACCTGACTGACCCTTAACGACTAACAACGTTCTCTATACGTATGCTATACTAACCCTACCACTCGAGGAACCAATCCAGAGTGGCGATAGGTTTTTTGCTAACTTTCCCAGGTGACGCAAGTAGCGCGTCATACTGAGGCAAAAAGGGGCCTGCGAGCCCCACGAATTTCGAGAGTCAGGACGGACGCGTACGATCCTAGACCCATCCCTGCCGTTGTTCAATAAACAGCAGAACCACCTTGCTTCTTGTGTGTGTGTCTCATACTCATTTTTGGGATACGCGGAAGGAGTTGGGGCCTCCCTGCCCGGAGGTCCGCGGACGGCCCAGCCGACCCCGGGAGAATTCCCCCTGACAAGTTGGAGGCACTGCTGAGATCTGTTTAAGATCCGCATTTTTATTTTTCCGAATGCTCTCGTTGCGAGGAGGCCCGGCAGCGCAGCCCCCTCTGCCGCTGCCCCCTTTTTGAGGACTACAGGACCATCGCGGAACTGCGAGAAGACCGGACAGCGCAATCCGGATATTGGCCTTCGGGAGCCGGTTGAGAAGTATCCCGCCCGCGGTTGGCGAGTGTCCAGACGTGGTCCAGACGAGGGGAGGTGGCGAGCCGCTTGGAGGGGTGCACGCAGTCGAGCGGCCCCGCATCAAGAGAACTTGGTGAGTATGCCACGCCCAACAAGCAATGTGAAATTGTGAGGGAGGGGGGAGGAATAGAACACCGGAGGTGGGAGGTGTTACACAGGTGCGCGGCGAAGGTTTGATAAATTAGTGTTGACGGTGAAGTGAATGGTAGCTGGACAAGTGCGAGAGCAGTCAGCTATGTTACGAAGAAGGAGGGGGCGGAGCACGAAAACATCACGTGCGGCCGCTCGTATACACTGATTGGCCTAGGTCGCGACCACCTGTAAGGGCGTGTGTGTGTGTGCGGTTTCCTACGATTTGGTGATTATTGATCAATGAGTAGATGAGAATCCCTATTGATCGAGCAGAAAACTCGAGAGATAGATGACGTTTCCCTGTAGGCAGTAGCTGGCTGGTTGCCTAATACGGAAGATAATTGGCTGGTTAAGCCCTCCTGTCAAGGGGTGTATCACACGCGAGGCGACGCAGTGTGCGCAGTCTGATTATATTGTTGATTACCTTGTTCCAGGCGTGACAAGAGGACAGCTGTGGGGTTAACGGGGGTAGATTGCAAACTTATTTCAAACTTTTAAAAACATGTAAAGAACTTACCGGTAGTTTTGGAAGAGGTCGGTGACGTCCCCAGTAGGGCTTTCAAGGCATTGTTGGAGAGTGGTGGGGAAGAGAATAATGGTAAGGGAGTGGAGACGGAGATAAACGGTAACGATTAGATCGGGGTAAGGTGAAGAGAGGGACGTGGCCGCGCACGGAGAACGCCGGCCACGACAAGTGAAGAAAGAGGAGGAGGGGTGAAATAAAGTGGGACGGCTGTATACGAACGTCACACATGGCACGCAGTCGCAGGGGGCTACATGCGCCTTGGCCTTAGGGGGCCGTAACTGTGTTAGGGAAAGGAAGAAAAGAGAGAAAAGAATATATAAATGCAAATGCTATATTTTACTATTTTCTTTTAGCGGACAATCGCAAGTCCCCAAAATTACAGGGCCAGGTAAAACATCTGAAATTGTATAGCGTACATTATTAGCAAGATAACCGCTACCATATAGAGGGAGGATAACAACTCAGTGCTACTATGTCAAACGGGACAGGATCGGGAGGGCGGGGGAACACCCTCACTACCCCGCTACAGCATATATGTAAAACACTGTCGCCCCATAGGGAGAAACTGATCAAATACAGCATAGAATGGACACAGGGGATGGACAACAAAATGACGACACCATGGCCGCCTAATGGCAGTTTCGACCCATACATCCAACACTCACTATTAACCCATCTACATAACACATACAAGGGGAAGAAGTTGACACACCACGTGGAGGTGTTTAATTTATGGAGAATGTTCCAGGGGTCCCGACCAGGACCAAACGGAATGTTCACTGTGGGGGAAACAAAGGAAGAGAAGAAGATTAAGGAGGAAGAAGAGAATGGGGAAAAAGAGAGTGAAGGCACACAGTACACGGGGAACGGACAAGAGGGAGGAGAAAAGAGTAGCAACCTAAACGAAAAAGAAATAAAAAAGGAACAGGGCGACGACATGCCCCTAGCGAAGGTAGTGAAAAAAGTGGAAGGGGGGTTATATCCTTTAACGGAACTACGAGAAATAGTGAGAGAACAATTAAGGGCGGCTGAGGGGTGCTCAAACCTGGCATACAGCCCACCACCATGTACAGCTACAGGTGGCCACACGGGAGGGGAGCAGACAAGTACGGCGGGGTCAACTTATACGAAGATGCACGCAGGGGAGGGGAGGACTAGCGAAGAACAAATCGCAGCAATAGGACATGATGAGTGGGTAGCTGCGCAGGTATTATTAAAATTACGAGGTTCATTAACAGGAGAAGAGAAGAAGGTAGTAAGGAAAGTGGAAGAGGATAATGAGAGAAAGAGCGAGATGAAAGGGGAAGGGGGAAAAGAAAGGAGGAAGAGCTGTCACGAGAAAAAGAAGAGATTTTGGAGGAACGATTAGCAGAATTAAGGAATGAGCAAAATGCTCTGATCAAGCAGCTTGAGAGGGAGGAAAGAGAGAGAGCACGGGAAAGGAAAGAAAGTAAGAATGAGTTGGAAAAAATGAGGGAACGAACTGAAGAGCAAAAGAGAGAAGCTGAAAGGGTAAAGGCAGTATCAGAAAGGGTATCCCGAGCAGCACAGCGCGACAAGAAAAGAGAGGAAGAAGAGACAGAAAAAGAAATGGAAATATGGAAGAGGAAAATACTATCAGAAATGACCAAGAAATACAAAGAAGGGAGGATGATAGAAAGCATATTAGAGCGGGAAAGAGAGAGATGGGAAAGGAAGAGAGAAGAGGAAAGGATATTGGAAAAGATGAGTAGTGAAGTAATGGAGGAATTAATAAAGAAAAGAGAGGAAATAGGTAGAGAGATAGCGGAGAAAAAAGAAGGGGAAAGAGAAGATAGGAGAGGGGAGAGTGAAGTAAGGAGATATGTACGCAGAGACACAGAAGTAGCAACAACATCAGCACAAAGGGGAGCAATTGGTAAAGAAGAACCGGGAGGAACGGATTTAATAGACTTAAAAACAGTAACGAATAGGGGGAAAAAGACAGATTGGGGGTTGTCGCTCCTGGATGACTTTTGTAGTGAGGAAGAAGAAGGAATGGAGAAGGAAGGAAGAAATAGGGAAAGGGAAAGCTTAGATAAATTGTACATCACCCGGACTAACAGGGAATCACCATGGGCCTGCAGAAGAAAGGAAGAACTAAGGGGAGGTGAGGGGGAAGAGCAAGGAATGGCGGGAAGGCAGACACGTGCAGCTACACCCTCATCATTCCGTACAACATGCTCCACCACCCCACACTCATCCCGTGCAACATGCCCACCTACACCCGCCCCTCACGAACACACACCCTACGCAGGCAGGCTTAGAGATCTCCCTGGACGCAGGCAGGAAGAACGAATATACACGCCCGCATTAAATAAAGGAAATGATAAAAGAAGGGGAAGAGATGGAGGAGAAACATTTACGAGCAGGGGAAATATGGACACAACAGACGATGTAGACGACACGGAAGAAGAGGAGGGGTATACGGACTCGACTCTGGGGAACCCAGGGGGTCAGACAGGACACAACGTAATGCCACTTTTGGAGAGGGGAGGGGTTAGACCACAATACGTCCCTTGGAAGCATGCAGACAAGGAAAATATAAAGTGCAGGCTCCCATCATTAAGTGGAGGTGCGGGGAAATGGATATATGAAATGGAAAAACACACCGCAGGACAGAAACTGGCAGTGGGAGATGTAAAGGGCCTCCTAATATCAATATTGGGGGATGCAGCAGATGACATCTGGAAGAGAGCAGGCTTCCCCGGGGTCACAATAACAAACACATCACACAACGGGGCGCCATTCGCAAACTGCAGACATGCATTATGGCAAGCGCTGAGGGTACAATACTCAGACACATCAGACATAGGAGCGATTACATCACGCAAGATGCGTGAGAACGAAGATCCTGTTGATTATATCCAGGAAATTCAAGAGAAGTGGCGTATGGAAACTAGAGAACAATGGGACAAAACACCAGCAATATTCTATCATATACTAATACAAGGGCTCCCAGAAGCAGTGCAGAAACAATTGAAGAAAGTAGTGGGGATGGAAGCAAAAGCATGGCCAGAAATACAACTGACGATAGTACATCATTGTAGGACATGGCAAGAAAAGATGAAACAAAAGGAAGAGGATAGAAAAGCGTAAGAGGCTAAATTGGTGCAGAAAAAACTTACTAAATACACGATGGAGGGTGCACTAATAACTACACCTACAACAATGACACCAAACCCCACGCAAGTAGTGGCTGCACAAGATCCCTCCCTAATACAATCACCACAGATTGTAGCACAACAGCTGCCACCACCCCCACCATACACGACTAACATGGGAGGAGGATACTCAACATCAGGAGCTGGATATTATAATTACAACAGGGGAAGGGGAGGAATGATGAGGGGAAGGGGATACGGCTATAACACACAACAGCAAGGGGGAGGATTCAGAAGTTTCTACCCCACTGGGCAACCAATATACCAGGACAATTCAGGGAGTTTCCCATGGCAGACCAGGGAACCACTGGTATGTTGGATTTGTGGATTATTGGGACATATGTCACCACATGTAGAATGAGACCCGGCACATCAGCATGGGGAGAACAGGGACAACAAGGGCCTACAAGGGAACAGCAGGGCCACCAACAACAGCAGGCACTGCAGCCGGGAAATGTGCAGCAACAACTAGTAACGCAACAACAGCCACAGACATATTCACTACCACAACAACAGGTAGTGATGACACAACAACCTCAAGTGCAGCAAGTACAGCAACCCGCTCAAATTCAAGACCATAAAGTAACCTCTACCAATACACAGCTACAGCAAACACAACTGGGAAGGGTGACGGTCCTGGGACACAACCCTTACACAGGAAGTGGTCAATCATTATACCCACAATAGGACAGCCCACAGACGGCCTTGGTGTGTCCCATCCTGTCGGTAACACCTAATAGTGCGGAGGAACCACGCATAGAGGTAACGATAGGTTACAAAAAATTATCATTTCTTGTTGACACCGGGGCAACCCGGTCTTGCATAAGGGAAGGTACATTTAAGATGTCAGGTGAGGCCATGAACACCCAAGGATTCTCTGGGGCTAGGGGGTTGGTTCCCTTTACTGATAACATCCCCTTATCGATAGGGGATTATGACATGTCCGTCCCGCTTTTATATTCAAGGGACTCACCAGTAAACATACTCGGGAGAGACATAATGAGCAGGTTGAATATGACAATCTCCTTCACGGAGGACGGCATAATTTGTTCCACTCCTGGAATAAACATGCTCACTGCACGGCAAATTATGCAAGTATACTGTGGACAGACAGTGATTAGGACTGAGCCAGTAGATGGTGAACTGTTCCAGTACGGAACAGACATGGCATTCGCATGGATGCCAGGAATTGAAGGAAAGATCTGGAGGAGGCCAACAGCCTATTTGTTTAGACCAGAAACACCAGCCAATGAACCAGAAGGAAAGGTGATTTCAGTGAGCATGGAGAGCATTATAGCAACTGCTGATTATATCGCAGTACATGCCCAAGACAGGGAAGGAAGAGCATGGAGGGCAGTGATAGCACTAGCTGAGGGATGCAGGCTCACCCAGGTGTCAGATGAGGAGCTCTTTTCAGAAGGAAAGGAAGAGGGTGAAATGGTATTTATGATGAGTGTAGATATATGGCTAAGAGTGACATACAAACAAGTGGCACAGAAAATTGCAATGGCACTTGAAGCACCCACATCCACCCCAGTTCCCTTTTTTGAGGAGGATATGGCAAAAGTTCCAACATCACTGTGGACTACTAGTCCCTATGACGTGGGGTGTATAAAAAGTATCGGGGGAGTAAGAATAAAATTGAAAAAAGGTGCAATACTCCCTAGAGTGAAACAATACCCACTATCAAAAGAGGCAGATGAGGGCATATATGAAACAATAACGGCCCTTATAAATAATGGCATATTGGTACCATCAGAATCACCATGTAACACAGCCGTATATCCAGTGCGCAAAGCTAAAGGAGGGTCTTGGCGTTTCATCCAGGACCTCAGGCCCTTGAACAACATAGTGGAAGCAGAATACCCCATAGCAGCAAACCCGGCCACAATATTGTGTGGAATTCCAGCAGAGGCATCACGATTTACAGTGATTGACCTCAAAAATGCTTTTTTCTCAATACCCCTGCATCCAGATTCACAAGATCTGACAAGCTTCACGTACAGAACACAAAATGGAAGCACACCAGATTGCCACAAGGGTACTGCGAGTCACCCTCAATTTTCAACAGAGTAATACAGATGGACTTGGGAAACATTGAATTGGAAAGCACAGTGTTGCAATATGTTGACGACATAATAATTTGCAGCACAAGCGAAAAAAGATGCAGGGAGGACTCATTGAAGATGCTGACAATATTGGCTGAAAAGGGTTACAAGGTAGACAAAGAAAAGTTACAGTACTGTCAGGAACAGGTATTATACATTGGTCAGCTGATATCCCAACACGGAAGAAAGATTGCACCACAAAGAGCACAGGCTATATCAAAAACGCCATTGCCACAAACAGTGAGGGAGCTGCAGCAGTTCCTGGGATTGTGCAACTACTGTAGAGCATGGGTATTTGATTACAGCTCATACATAGGACCCCTACAAAGGGGAGAAAAAATTGGGGTGGACAATGGAAATGAAAGAGGCCTTTGATGAACTAAAAGACGCAATATCAACTGCTCCGGTACTGGCCACCCCAGATTATGAACGACAATTCTTTATATTTTCACATTGCGACTCAGCAGTAATGAAAGCAGTGTTGGCTCAAAAAACAAGCATGGGATACAAACCAGTAGCATTTTACAGCGGTCACTTGGATCCTGTTATGTTAGGTCATTTCCCTTGCGAACAAGGTCTCGCCGCAGCTGCCTTCGCGGTAGAGAAATCATCATCTATTACAATGGGGTGCCCAACCACACTATTTGTGGAGCATGCACTATTTGCAATATTGAACAAGCCTAAGTCCACACTAACCACGCAGAGAGCGTCAGGTTATGAGATCATCTTATCTAGACCAGAATTATCCATTGTTAGATGCAGCACAGTTAATCCTGCAAGGTTTATAGCAGAAGTTATTGAGGAAGGCGACTATGCACATGATTGTACGCAGACTACTGAAATGTACTCATGTACTAGAAAAGTTGAAGAGGATGCGCTAAATGGAGGAGAGCTCTTGTTCATTGATGGATCATCAACAATAGACCAGAGTGATGGGATTAGGAGAACTGGGGCAGCAGTTGTAAAAATGACAGAGGAATTGGTGTGTGTGGCGGTGAAATGTGTACAATTACCACAACATTACTCTGCTCAAGCAGCAGAATTGGTTGCACTGATCTTGGCGTTGAAGGAAAGCTTTGACAAAAGAGTAACTATATATTCTGATAGCGCATATGTCACGTCTATTGTCCACTCGGGATTAACAAAATGGAGGAGAAGAGGGTTCAGGAGAGCTGATGGCACCCCAGTGCAACATGCTCTCTTATTAGCTGAGTTAATTGAAGTAATAAATGATCCCCAAGAACTAGCTTTGGTCAAATGTCTCGCAAACACTAATGGAGAAGATCATATCTCAAAAGGAAATGCAGCAACAGATGCACATGCGAAGTATGCTGCTTATTTTGGTGAGATATGGAACCCCCCAGAGTCAGAGAGAGGGAGAGGGAGGGGGATAGCTAAAGAGATGTTGATGAGAGAAGGGTACACTCATCTCCCAGCCACACATATAATGGAGTTACAAGCGGCTGCACCAATGGCAGAAAAAGAAATATGGGTGAAAAGAGGATGTACAATGTCGCCAACTGACGCACTATGGCGTCAGGGTAACACTGGAAAGATGGTAATGCCATTGGCACTATTGAACACCGCCCTGAGCCAACTCCATCACCCAGCTCATACAGGCAAGGAAGTTATTGCAGCACGAATTAGGGAAGACTGTCAAATGCGCCTTCCTCTAACGCCAACATCAAGAGCATTCACAGACTATGAAAACACTGCAACTGTTCTTGGTGATGAAATGTACCAATATGTGTCTTCTTTGATTACTAGTGTAGTGTTTGTGTCTCAACAGCTCGAGCGCACTCGGGGCGGGTCTAAGAGTTATTGACAAGAAGACGCGGACAAAGAATTGGAAAAACTGCAAAATTGCTAAGGTGACCACGTGCTACTCCGCAATTTCAATAGAAAGTGGAACAGCCCACGCTTCACTGGTCCCCACCTGGTAGAGGAGGTATCTACGAGAGCAGTAAAGTTGCAGGATAAGCATGCTTGGAATCACCTACACGACGTGAAGATCTGCAAACTCCAGACCCGCCCTAGCGTCACCGACAGGAACATTGGAAGAACAGCGACAGCGTCACCTACGGAGAAAGAGACGTCTACCACACCTGACGACCTCAGTGTCTCCATACCCTGCCACCCCCCAGAATACCCAGAGACAAGTACTGAAATAGAAACTGGTAATTCCCATACCGCCCACCCCATGGTCACACGATCAAAGAGTAAAGAGACTTCCGCCAGTTGAGCCCCAAACCCTCTGCCCACAAACCCCCTACCCACTACAGCCACCACCCAATTGAAGGACATTGTTTTGCACATATACACATGTAAATACTTGTATGTTTTCTTTTTCTTTCTCGCACATGCAGGTACCGTGTATTATTGTATTGCTAAGAAATTAAGATATCAAACAGCGTACATTGCCCAGGAGTAGATGCTACCCTCAGACGATAATTACCCTGAAGCCCTATCACACCAATTTGTATATCACATAAAAAGGCCAAAGTACCTAAAAAGAAGGAGGATACGTGTTTACTACGCCGCATTTATCTTGGCCATAGAACAATCAATGCCCCATCTTCACCAACACTTACCTGCCCTAAGAGACAGATCGCTTAGATTGGCGTGGGAACAGCTCTTCGCCTGGGCACTGAACGACTACTTGATAGGGAGGGCTTGACAACAACAACTAACAAGAATAACAAGCGTATTGAGAATTTTCAGGCGGGCAACTTTAACGTCGCAAGAATAAGCTGCCTGACTGCAGCAAGGTAAGAGCAAATGCCGGTGAGACTAGCTTTTGTAATAAAGATGATAGGGGGTTTGATGATCACTGGTTTTTTGGCTGCCTCTGTATGGCAGAAAAGTTATGCTATCAATATTTTGGCTGCACCCAAACCTAATGTACCCCCACCCACGGCTGCAACAGGTGTTACGTCAGGTGGTACTAGCAAACCTCCACATAAGGGAAATAGAGTTAAACGCAGCACATACTCAGATAATAAAGGCATTGATAATTACATAACATATTCAGCACACGTCTCGAACAACATGTGGTACCAGCACATGACCAAATAGGTAAGCAGACAACAGAAGATAGCTGCTATGTCTGCTCATTGATCCCATACGCCATGAGCGCTTCTCGAACATTCGTTGCCACAGAAATAGATGAAGACAGCACGATGTATAATATACCTGGCACTATTCCAAACGAGAGGGAGATTTCAAGGGACGATGGTGAGACTGGTGTGGAAAACGAGAGACACATATCCATACGAAAACAACTTCCTCAAGTCTTATTTGAGTTACCATAAGAGCAGTTTACATGCTGAAGCATTCAGATACTTGACAAGTGGTCCTGAAAAGGGAGAAACGAAGAAAGTAACACTGCAATACCTACCATGTGACTGGTACGCCACTGAAGTTCCTGGTACACAAGGATGTTGGGAAAGACCACGGGTAACAATAACAGGGAAGGTGTACATGAACAACAAATGGGACATAGGAGTGGTTGGCAGCAACATGGTAACAAGAGAAAATATTACCACTATTGATGAACAGAATAACAGATGTTGGACGATTTGGGGCAAATACGTACCCATGCTGACGGGGATGGAGAAGGATGAAGACCCAATGAGCATACTGCCGCTGTCTGCACCTAAGCTATGCTACCAACATAGAGGAGAAGTGGACGTGGAATACAACACCAACTGTGCCAGCGTGTTAGAGCTACCAGAGGGGGGAGCACGAACAGCAGTATTAATGGACCACTACTGGGCCTGCGGAAACAAGGCATACCACACACTGCCCCCTCTGTGGAACGGTATATGCACAATGGTACACATTAATGTACCATCACTAGTGGTGCCCCAAAAACATGTGAACATGGCGAACTTCCCTAAAATGGATGAAGGAAACAAGAGGAAGAAGAGGTCTGTACAATCTCAGAGGGGGTCAGACAACAAAAACAACAACAACAATAATGTCCTGAATAGAAAAAAAAGACAAGGAGAACCTCTGACAGGAAATTACCTATGGGGAAGGTCGGAAACAGCACTCACTTCAATCCCACCAGAACACAGACTATTTAGCAGAGCAGCAATGTTTTTCTCGTCAATAATACATCCGGGACTACAAGCTTACGCAAACGCAAAATGGCTCCAGATAACCCGATGGGAGCTGATGATGACAATGAATTCTACAGTAAATGGATTCAACGCAATAAAAGAGGAACTGCGAGCAGTGAGGATGGTAGCACTACAGAACAGATACGTATTAGATCTCCTTACAGCAATGGAAGGAGGAGTTTGCGCAAAGATAGGACAATCAAGCTGCACATTTATTCCTGCTAACGATGCTGACAATGGTACACTCACCGAAGCAGTATCACAACTGGCCCAGATGCACTCCAAAATGATGGAAGAAAGTAAAGGAGTGAAGAAGGATGACAGCTGGTTTTCATTGTTATGGTCATGGATGCTATCATGGCTGTCGGACGGACTGAAGATTATAGTTGGATGTATAATACTGGTTGGAGCTGCACTTATCATAATAAGGTTCTGGAAAGCCCGGAAAGCACGCACTACAGACAAAATGATCGAAATGGTTGGTATGCACCCCTTGATGCCGACTGATGATGGCCAGCACACAGACACAATAATAAAAGAAAGAGAAAAACTGCGCAAACAGATCATCACCAACCACCTGGACCCGCCATCTGTGAAGCTCGAAAACCCAGAAAACCCGAGGAGCTACATCGGGAAACGGGTATACTGCACACCTGGAGGAAGCTGTGTGTATATGTATTGGTCATTTTAAGACCATGTCAACCACTATGGACACCTGGGAGGAGTAACTAATATATGGAGAGTAAGAGGAGATAAGGAAAAAGATATGTTTGTGGTCGACAAGTCGACCAGAGGGGGGACTGAAGTGGGAGAATGGGACAAAAGACTCCCCCCAATCCCCTTGCGCCCCTGGCCTAGAGGATCGCGACCCCGACACCCGCCACAAGATGAATTTGCCTATTTACCAGACGACCAAATACCCTGGTACAGGAACATACGGATGTGCCCACCAGCCTGCCCACCAGCCTGCCCTGCTCAAGCCGACACCTGCGGCATGGATGAACTCGACTGAACCATTCAACAGTAAATAAACACATCGTTAGAGATGCCATGACGACCTAGCCAACGGTCAGAACACCCGTGCAACCATGCACACTGGACACTCCCACACAAATCCACATGAGGAACATATTCAGTGCTATGACGTAGGTGACGGACACACCCATTGACGCGCATCTTTATTATTTTTCACATAGGTTTTTCATAATGCAGAAACGCAAGACGCACAAAGCACTCATCTAAAATGCTTGCTGACGCTTCTCCTAACCCATGCATTGTGATGAAAAATGCAACGAAGACATGATACTGGATATGAAGCAATATGATACCGTAACTTAAAGTGCCGTGCATTAAACATCCCCACCTATCCACCAGGCCCAAGTAGGCCGCAAGCAAGAGCCTCCCCGAACATTGAACGAACAAGAGTACAATTGCTGACCCTGCAGAATGAGCCCAGCGAGAACCGACAGCCAAGGGGGCAATGTTGCAACTCGCATGCCACAAGCCGAAGCCAAGGTCACACCTGCAAACTAAGCCAGACACACAGTGGAAAATACAACATTAAATGTGCAGAATTCTGCCTCAACCACGGTCTCTCCTCACATGACCAAGCCGAACCTGACAGGGTGCCAGACCGAGGAGGGAGAAGTCGCCTAGGTCCCACGTTTGAGACACAGGCTGCAACAATGAAATGACCCAATGGACACCTACAGCGGTGGGAATGGTCTGCTCTCAAGCATATGAGCAAATCCACGCATTGTCTGCATAAACACATAGTTACATATTGTTGCAAATGTCAGGTACACCGCGAGCTGGGAACAACGATGGTCCCAGGCTGGGGGGCTCGCGTGTGGACCAATCAGAACATGGGGCACTCATCACTGACGCTATTAACATTAGCCAATCATCAGGGATCTTTGTGTAACAATTTTCATGTATCTAATAGAAGGGACAACCCAAGTATACCACCTGACTGACCCTTAACCACTAACAACGTTCTCTATACGTATGCTATACTAACCCTACCACTCGAGGAACCAATCCAGAGTGGCGATAGGTTTTTTGCTAACTTTCCCAGGTGACGCAAGTAGCGCGTCATACTGAGGCAAAAAGGGGCCTGCGAGCCCCACGAATTTCGAGAGTCAGGACGGACGCGTACGATCCTAGACCCATCCCTGCCGTTGTTCAATAAATAGCAGAACCACCTTGCTTCTTGTGTGTGTGTCTCATACTCATTTTTGGGATACGCGGGAGGAGTTGGGGCCTCCCTGCCCGGAGGTCCGCGGACGGCCCAGCCGACCCTGGGAGAATTCCCCCCGACACAGCCCAGTCCACAAAGCCTGGGTGAAACCAATACTCCTAAGAACCACCTAAGGTGAGGAAGAGCACCCTATAAAAAACAGCCAGTTCTGTCTGAAAGTGTGGAATATTTAAGAAGGAACTGGAGAAAGGTGTTTGGAGGAGATTGGCGAGCTAGAGGTTTATTGGGAGAAGGACAGCAGGAGAGACTTGGCGATTGGAGGAAGGGGAGTAAAGAGGTCTGAGGAGGTGTTGGTACCCTCTGGCAGGAGAGAGAGATTGAGAAACTTGGGAGGTGGAGTTCATAACTCCTGGTGGAGAGAGTTTGGGGTTCCAGAGACAGGTTACCACCTATTTTCTTCCAGATTACCACCTGGGAGAAAGTAACTGAACTGGAGGTTGGAAGGAGAATGGTGGGGAGGGTGGAGAAGCAGTAAGTACCATATAGAAGAAGAGAGATTGTGAAGGTTGGAGGGGAAGGGTCCTCTAGAGAAAAGGAGAGGATGGCAGAGAAAAATATACACAATACCATTGGGGTAGGAACACGAAGGAAAGCTAGAAGGGGAGATAAAGTGACAACACCTGGGTATTCGAGAGAATAATATGTACCTCTACCCGTAAGAAATAGCAGGGAAGTTAAGGCTGATGGTTACATGCAGGAGGTACATGATGGTGAAATATGTCCCGGGGTCATGGAGGTCAGGTCAAGAGTGGAGGTTTGGAGACCAACTCCCAGGGACTAAGACCCTAACAAAGGAAGGTGGTCGAGGGGAGAAAGATCTTCCCAGCACAGTCGAATAAGACCCACATCAGCCCAGCAAAGGAAAAATATCTCAAAATGTGGCTGCCACCGGGACGCCTGTACAGTGGTTACATCTTCCTGCAGAGCAAAGAGAAGGGGGTTTGGAGACCCCAAAAACCTGCAGCCTAGACAAAGACCAGGATGTGGATTAGGGGCAAAGAGCACAACCCAAGAAGTGTGTATGACTGTACCTTCCACTTTGAGAACAATTGGATTAAGACACAGTGGCATGTTGTTTACTTGGACTTCAAAGAGACTCTATCCTATGCCATTTGAGTTCCCTTTTAATTTGCATAGGAGAGAAGTGGGAAAACCCGGGAACATTGCCTATTGTTGAATAGAGCCATCCTTTAGGTATTACCTTCATAAAAACACTTGTGCAACCACCTGGACCCCCATATTTGTTTTCTTCACCAATAAAAATCCTGTAACACCTTGTACCATTGTTTTGTGTTGTGTACCCGCTTGGCGAATTCTGGGACAAACTTTATATATCATATTAAGCATGTGAAAACATAAAGTATAAAACAAAATGATGCATTTTAGAAGCTTATTGGCCTAGAGAATTTTAAAAATAGGAATATTTAGGACTGGGAACAATTCAGTGCCTGATGCTACAAGGTTTCTTCTAATTACTTTTATTCAGTGTACAGTTATTCATGTTTGTGAGCACATTTTTTTTCGGATGTCCATAAAAATGAAGGAATGAGTGAGCAAAGCAAGCAGGCTTCCAGAGGTTTAAACTAATTGCGCCAATTGTGAAATGTTCTCCAACTATAATGGCAAAACAGAAGTAGACATACAGCACAATGAAGTGGGAACTCCTGCAACATCACACTACTTTAAATGTAGCACAGTTGCCAAAACTATTTTTCCACCGCAGGAAAAATGTAAATTATGTCCATCAAAAGCATGTTGCTTTACATCAGAAGTAGCTACTTTGTAAGGAGCCGGACCGGATGAAGCCAGCACTGTGTGCAGCAGAAGAAAAAGTTACTTACCAACTGTAACTTTCTTTCGACTGGATGTTCCTCCCACGTATTCCTCATCTATGATATTCGTCTTTTCAGCTTTGCTGCTTCGGAAAGAAAATTCTGCAGAGGGCGCTGTGCATGAGGCCTCAGCGTCGATGTCCCTCAGCGGTCTCTGTAGGGTTTCGACGTCACCATCAGTATAAGTAGGTTGTGTTGCGCCCGTTAGCTTCAATTCTGTTTTTTCGTAGTATAACTCGAGGAACATCCAGGTGTGCCCCAGACTGGAAGCTCTTTGTGAAGTGCAAGATGTAAATTATGTAAATTGTACAGTGGGGTAGGATGGGAGGGGCGATGAGGAACATCCAGTCAAAAGAACGTTACAGTTGGTAAGTAACTTGTTCTTCGAATGGATTGTGTCCTCCCACGTATTCCTCATCTATGACAGACTCCCCTAGCAGTACTACAATATGAGGTGGAAGTACTAATTACCCTTATCATTGATAGAATGAAGTACAGCCTTTGAAAATATCCCTTCATGGGAAAAAGAGGTATCTAAACAGTAATGCCTAACAAAAATATGAATTGATGACCATGTTGTGGCTGAGCAAATATCAATTATAGGGACTCCCCTCTTCGGAGCCGCGGAAGTAGCCATACCCCTCATCGAATGGGCACGAAGTCCCTCCGGTGGGTCTTTCCTGGCTAGTCCATAACACTCCACAGTGGCCAGCGGGATTTAGTTAGTTTTGTCACTGCTAATCCCAAGTTGTGTCCAGTATAACCTACGAAAAGGTGGCCATCTTGGCGCAGTTTTGACATTCTTGTTATATAAAAACTCAGAGCCTTTTTTGGCTCTAGTCTGTAACCTCTCCTCTTCCTTGCCCAAATGAGGAGGAGGGTAAAAAGTTGGAAGTGTTATTTTTTGTGACAAATGAAAGTCAGAAACTACTTTCGGTAAGAACGAAGGTCTCACTCTAAGAACAATTTTGTCCTTGTGACAAATAGTGTACAGAGGTTTGCATGAGAGAGCCTGTAATTCGCTAACCCTGCGGGCTGATGTTAAAGCCACAAGAAGGACCGTCTTAAGTGTTAAAAGCCTTAAAGAACAGGAGTGTAAAGGTTCAAAGGTTACACAAGTTAAACATTTCAACACCAGATTCAAGTCCCAAGCCGGAACCTGCAATGGTACTGGAGAGTACACATTGGTGAGCCCTTTCAAAAATTGTATAATCAATGGAATCTTGAAATAGGAACCCTCTTCAGAGGAGCGCTTAAAGATGGAAAGCACCCCAGGTATCCTTTTATTGTTCCAATCTGGAGCCCCAAATTGGCTAGATGTAATAGAAAAGATGGCACCATAGGAGTGCCAGATTGAAAAGGGTCCACATCCTTACCCTTGCACCAGTTACTGAACTTATTTCAATGACACCGCTACAAGGATTTAGTTGCTGGCCTTCTGGTCGAAAGCAAAATCTCCATAACGTCGTCCAGGAGGTCCCAATCATTATATCTGAACCTCTCAGAAACATGTGTGAAGGTTGCGTGACTTGACCTCTGGATGGAGAACCTGATCTTCCTCTTGCGTGAGAAGATCCTCTCTTTGCGGAAGACAGATTGGAGGCTAGATGGACATGTCCAGAAGGCCCAAGTACCACATCCTCCAGGCTCAATCCGGGGCAATTATGATCATGGTTTTCCTGAACTTTCTCAACCTCCTGGGGACTGGAGGAAACACGTACAGAAGTGGAAACTCCCAGTCCACCACAAACGCGTCTCCCAGAGCTCCTCTCGGGGGAGATTCCCTTGAGCAGTATAGTTTACACTTCTGGTTGACACTAGTGGCGAACAGATCCACTCGAGGGGTTCCCCAAAGGGTGAAGATCTCTTGAAGGACTTCCTGAGCTAGTTTCCACTCGTGGGAGACTGCACTCTGCCTCCGCCGCTGTGTTCTGCATTCCAGCTAGCTCAACTGCAGACAGAGAGATTCCTTCTTGTATTGCCCAGAACCAGAGCTGCATTATCTCTCTACACAGTGGTAGTGACCCTACGCCTACTCTCTTGTTGAGGTAGTACATGGCCACCATGTTGTCTGTCATTATCAGGACATTCTTTCCCAGTACAGAGGGCAAAAGGGCCTTCAGCGTCAGTCTGATTGCCTCCGCTCCAAAAGGTTTATGTGTAGTTTGGACTCCGATGGAGACCAACGACAGCTGATTGTCAGATCATTGGTGTGGGCTCCCCATCCCGTAAGTGAGGCGTCCGTCACTACTGTTATCTCCGGCCATGCTTGCCAAAAAGATTCTCCCTTGAGGATATTGTCGTTGCAAGACCATCATAGTAGATCCTGAGCAACTGTGTTTGGAACCTGCAGAAGGTCCGACATATTCCCCGAGAATTGGGACCACTGAGTCCTGAGCTCTTATCAACCAATCGTCCAGGTAGCGGTAGACGTGAAAACCCCACTCTCCTGAGATTCACTGCCACAACCACCATCAGCTTGGCGAAAACCCTGGGGGCGCAGATCAGCCCGAATAGCAGAACTCGAAACTGATAGTGAGAACCGCCAACCGCGTGTCATGATCTCTGCTTCCAAAAGATCAGGACTTGCCCGACTCCCTTGGAAGCAGACCCATAACCCCGGTTCCGAGTGCCAGCCAGTCCCAATTGGGACCTTTTGGACCCTGTCCTGGCGCCAGTGGCACCAGGCTCATAAAGATGCCCAGTCCCAGCGCTGGAAGCGCCGGGCTCATAATGCTTGGGTGGACTTACCTGCAGCAGACCATGCTGCTTACTTACCTGCCAGTTGAACCCCTGATCCTCTTCTGTTTGGGACTACTTTTCCTGTTGGGTGGGGCAGGAGCCACTCCCTAGGTTCAGAACACTGGAACTCTTCTGGAAAGCAGGAACTCTTTTCTTACCTAGGCGTGGCTGTGGAAGGAGACACCTAAGCACTACAGGAGGCTATTTAAACCACACCCGATGGATGAATCTTGCTTTGCGTTATTCTGCATTCTCTGCAGCAGAACGCTCATCGTGTCTTCTGCTTCTGATCCTGGGCCTAAGGGAACAAAGGCTTACCATCCTGGAATCCAGTCTTCAGCAGCACCTGTAAAGACAAAGAAAGAACAGGTTAGCACTACGGTCTTCAGTGGCAGCGCATCTCTTACCTGGTCCATCGGCTGTCACCAACGCCTCGCCCTGCATTCCGGCATCTGAAAGACAAAGGCTTACCTACTCTTCGCATGCTCCGGAGGTCTTCGCACTGCATTCCGGCATCTGAAAGACAAAAGCTTACCAGCTCTTCGCACGCTCCGGAGGTCTTCGGCGCTGCATCCCGCATCTGAAAGACAAAAGAAGGTGCGTTTAAAGACATTGGGCAACTTTATTACTCACGTGCCATTACTCCTTCCCAAGCCGAATCCAGTGGGTATTCCAGCACCCTTCAGCTTCTCTAAAGCTCCGAACTTGTACCTGCAAGATAAAAGGGACAGTTAGTGCGCATCGTGAAGCAGGCTACAAGCGCTTACTTACGTGCTTCCAGGCGCTTCTATTCCTCACGCGGGTTCGATCCTCAACTCTCATCAGCCCGCCATCCGCCATCGCCGGAACCCTGCAAAACAAGAGATATCATTACAAAAGACTTTTAAGACATTTGAAGTGCCCAGAACTTACCGTTCGTGCAGTTAACGACGGACAGCAGTCCTCTGAGGTCAAGAGGCCTGCACCCTTATCCAGTGAAGAAACTGGTTACGGCACCCTGCCCCGAGGCAGATGGAGAGCTCGGCGTTCACTTACCGAAGGTGAGGGCGTTAACCTTTGGGGGTCTACAGGAGAGGAGAAGAGGAAAGAGATAGGGACACCCCAATAACCCCAGTTCATTAACCCCATATTTTCTATCTGCAGACATCTTACTCTTCGAGTCAGACATACAGTGCACAGAGGTCCAGCCCAAAGAGCCAACCGTGTGTTACACATCACCTTTGAAGATACGGCATTCACCCAGTCAAGACCGGCGCCTCTGCGGGAATCAGGTGAGTGTTACACCGCGAACCTCAGGTACTTTTTGTGCTTGAGATGGATTGGCACATGAAAGTAAGCCTCCAATGATACAAACCAGTCTTGGCGTTGGAGAACCTGAAGGATCTGAGAAAGGGTAACCATCTTGAACTTGTCCTTCCTGAGGAACTTGTTCAAGTTTCTTAAGTCCAAGATGGGTCTCAATCCTCCGTCCTTCTTTGGAATTAGAAAGTAAGGAGAGTACCAACCCTTGTTCCTGTCTGCTAAAGGTACAAGTTATATTGCACCTTTCTCCAGCAGGGAAAGTATCTCCTGCAGAAGGAGCAGATCTCGACTTTTGACAGAGTGGGCTCCCGGTGGATGGTCTTGAGGCCTTTTCAGGAAAGGAAGGCAGTAACCTTGAGCTACCAGTGCCCAACATCTGAAGTAATGCCTCAGCATTCGTTCAGATGCTGAGAGATTCTGCCTCCTACCGAGGTCTTGTGTGAAAAGGCCTCAGAGTGATTTGGAGGCAGCTGCAGGAGAGGCTGAGGGTAACGAAGCCGCTGCTGAGGCTGGTTTTGTGCGTTTTCCTCGTCTACCACGAGTATTTTTTCTTTGTACTTTCTGCACGGCCTGTCCGCTTCCTCTACCGAAAGATGAGTAGTATCGAAAAGAATGACCTCTCGAGGAAGATGAGCCCAAGTAAGGTTTTTGAGGTTGTCTTATAGAAGTGCTAAGGGACTTAGCCGCCACTTTGGAGGTTTGCAGTTTCTCTAAGCTTTCTTCCGCTTTACTGCCAAACAACCTCGAGCCGTGGAAAGGCATGTTGAGAAGTCTGGCCTGCACATCTGGTGCAAACCCCGACTTCCTCAACCACGCAAATCTGCGCAGTACTGTGCTTGCAGCCATGGATCTGCTGATGCTGTCAGCAGTATCAAGTCCTGATTGGAGACACTCTCCCATCGCCTCTTTGCCATCTTTCACAATATTCAGAAAGTCTTCCCTTTCTTTGCCTTCTGTAATATTATCAGCCACCATCTTAACACAGTCCCGCAGGTTATGGGTGAACCTGGCCAGGGTACATGTCACATTAGCAGACTTGAGAGCCATACTGCCTGAGGTAAAGATCTTACGAGCCCAAGCATCCACTTTTTTTATCCTCTCTATCCGGTGGGATAGATGGATAGGCTGACTGTCTTGTGCAGGTTGCTGCTTGGACCACTTGACTCTCAGGCGTGGGGTGCTTACTAAGATAGTCTGTGTAACAGTTGGCTGGTCTATACTTCCTGGGTAAATTCTTGTTGATTGCTGAGCTAGACTCAGGAGCCTCCCAGTCTGCTGCTACTGTTCTTTGGAGAGCCTTGTGAAAGGGAAGAACAGGGTTCTTCTGAATGCCCTGGTCCAGGATATCAGTTATGTCATCCTGTATAAAAGTTGGTGAGGACCTACCCTACCCCATATACTCAACAACCCTGTTCATCAGGTTCCTGTACCCTGAATCTGCATGTTCTGCAGGGTCAGGTCTGGCAAAATCTAACTCTGGTGGCGTGTCAATGCCACTGGCAGAGTGTAGGGTGTCAGACAGATCTCGCATTCTTGACTCAGGGTCAATCAACTCCTCTGGTACATCGCTAGTACCATATCTTACTCCCCTTGGAGAAATATCTTCCTCTGAGGTAACCTCCTCTTCAAAAATAGAGGACATAGACTTGAAGAAGTCTGATTTAGGCAAAGGTGTATACCTTTTTTCTTGTTCTACAATTTGCCTGGAGGAAATCGAAGGAGTCTTCGAAGACGTTGACGACGCATTCGATAACGTAGCCAATGTCTCCTTTGGTTTCGGCGTCAAAGCGATCGGCGCTGATGGCGTCGATGAGATTGTCCAATGCTTCGACAGTTTAAGCTTCTTAGCCGGTGTCGGAGACTCACTCGACTGCCGAGTAACCTTCAACGTTTTACCGTCCGGTCGAGAATGTCAAGACCCAACCTTACTACTGGTCCTAACCTCAGTAGTTTCTGACTCTCCTGTGTCGTCCAAAGGAGCGACCAGCGACTGGCTCTTGCGAGGTTTTCTTGAGGGGGTCGTGGCCACCTTCTCAAAGACATTCATCATTTGTGCTCTAAACTCTTCCCATTTTCTAGGAGAATCCGACTGAGTCGGACATTGTACTATTTCGGTAGATGTATCCGACGAGGAAGAGGGAGATCTATGTCTCCTCATCGTCTTCTTAGATGAAGAAGGTGACGATTGTCTCATTCAACTCCCAAAAAACGCGATAATTTTGAATGCCTATGTCGGTTCGAGTCTTTCAACTCACCAGACTTTTTAATTTTTTTTCGATATGGCCTTCGAAGAGGCCTTCGATGCTTCCTGCCCCACCACCAATTTATTCTTACGTTCACAAAGAGCCTTCTCTGTCATCGACCAGCAGGAGCCAAAGTCGCTGGTTCGATGGTCTGAACCTAAACACCACAGGCAGACGTGGTGGGGGTCTGTTATCGACATCTTAGAGCCGCAGTCAACACACTTTATAAACCCTGTCTATGGAGTGGAATGCATCGAAGATGATGACATTTTCCTGACGAAAACACGAAGCGCGCCGTTAACTCAATTGCGAAGCTATCAGAAAAATGCAACTGAAGCTAACGGGTGCAGCACGAGCTACTTATACTGCTGGTGACGTCGACACCCTACGGAGACCGCCGAGGGACATAGACGCAGAGGCCTCGTGCACAGCGCCCTTTGCCGAATTATTTTTCCGAAACAGCGAAGTTAAGAGATGAATATCATAGATGGGGAATACCTGGGAGGACACAATCCATTCGAACAAGCATGGCAAATAACACTGATAGAAGTGCCAGTGCCTGGCCCCTGTTTCAAAATAGGTCCTGGGGCTGAGCACCTAACAGACCTGGCACAAACTAAATACTCAGATAAACACTACCAGGAAGACGTTATTGGTTTGATAAAGTATGTTTGTAAAGCACACAAGCAATATGTACTGCGCAAACTGCATCTGGTTGCAGATAGTGATTGACTACAAAGAAAGGCCTACATTATTGCAAAGGATAGTTGTTTAGGCTCTTCCAGAGTGCAAACAAGGATTTGTCTTCACATATTTCAAAGTGGAGACAGCCAAGGGCGTAAAACAAAATGTAAACATTGCCTAAAATGAGTCATACAACTCTGGCGGTTGCTGTGCCAGTAAAAACGGCAGGCAGCCTCCGGAGCTGTGATTTTTTTCCAGCACCTGGCTTTGGGGAATCCCCGGGGCATTACAGCCGGAAAATGTAACTCCCCATTCCCATTCGAGTCCCATAGGACTCAATGGGAATGGGAGAGGACGGAAGCACCGGCACAGTGTGCAATAGTGCTGGTGCTTCTGTCAAAGTCTGTGGGGGTCATTATAAGGTTGGAGGTAGCCATGCCGCTATTAGCGGCATGGCTACCCCCTTACTGGGTACCGGGTCTGGGTTTCCTGAATCGGGAAGTACCGGGCCATTCCAACCTTGGAGAGCCCTGTATTTCCCCATTAAGGGAACCCGGACCCTGTACATCCCCATTCCCATTTCAGCCCCCATAGGGTTCAATGGGAATGGGGAGCATGCTAACAACGGGCCTGTTAATAACAGGCCCGTTGTTAGCACCCTGGTCTGCTCGCGGGACCCGCTAAGGCCGCCTGATAAAACCAGGGTCCTTACTGGGTCCCGCGAGCAAACATCATAATGCGGTGGTAGGGCTTTAATGGGGCCGTTAAACCCCTACCGCCAACCCTGTAATGACCCCCTGTGAGTGGCTGGCGGGCGGGACGGCAGCCCTTCACAGAACTCGGAGTGTGCGGTCCGGTATCAACGGTGCCGGTATGCTTACCGGCACCGTTGTTACTGGACCAGCACACTCAGAATGAGGCCCACTCAGTTAAATTTAGGTAGCCTGAAAATCAAGCGAATAACTGAATCCTGCAATCTTTGAAGACAGCTCAGAAGGTATTCAAACATTCATGTATACAATTGATTGGCATAATCACAAGGTGCATTCACCTAGGCAAACTAATGCATGATCGTCCTGGGGTAAAAACGGAAGGGCGCATCTAAGCAGACAAAGGTGTACAAAATAGATTTTAGGACTTCGTTGATTTGAATAGATCAGCTCAAATCAGCATTTCAGACAACACATAAGTTCTTTACTTTATTGGAAAAAGTAGTGGGAAGGTTACATAGTGAAGTGGAGAGACGATCAACCTGCTTCTTTTAACAAATGAATTGGTCCCAACAAGATTATCTACGTCGTTGTAGGGTCAGTTGAAGTCAGTTACAGAGCCTACAGTGTTGCACCTCAATGAAGCATGACCCGTGTTGGGTAAACATGTCCAGCAGGTCTTCACTTATGCCTGAGGGTCGTCAGCATATGCAGGTCAATTCAATAGCAAAATAAAATGTCTACTATCTTCGAGTAATAAGTGGGCTCCTCCCTTCCCACAACTTCCCACACAGAACTTGTGTTATCATTTCCTTGCTATTATCAAGAATAGATTATGCAAATAGTCTGTACCTAGGAATGTCTGAACATATCACCAAAAAAGTACAACACATTCAAAACACAGTGGCAAGACTACACCTGATACTAAACAGAAGATATCACATCACCCCAGTCCTGAGACGTCTACATTGGCTACCAGTAAAGAAACCTATCAATTTCAAAGTCCTCTGCATTGTCCATACATCACTACACAGACAAGGAGCAGAATTCCTCCAAGCAAAAATCACCCAATACCAACTCAGAATAACCTTAAGATCTAGCACCAACCTCCAAAGAGAAACAAGACACTACACGAAATGTAAATTCAGAGGAACTGCTTTCTCCATTTTCATAGTCAAATTATGGATATCGATACCGAAAGAAATCGGAAATCTGAATGACAGAAGACCACCTAACCTTCAGCAAACGGCAAAAATCTTAGTCAACTTGCTGAGATCAAAACAGACCAACAACTACACAACAACCACCCTTGTCAACCCTATACAATGCCCATACCACATCAAACAAGGCATTAAAACTCTAGCCCGAGTAAAGAAACTGTGAGGTTAATGCCTGACAAAATGAAATAATAGCATAGCTGCACAATATCCACCTAGAAAACCTATTTCCTTTTTTCTACCACACTCGCTCACCACACACTTACCACTCATTCCCAGATGGGCTAGCGAAACACCCTTCCAGACACCCATCACTCTCAAACCAACTCACAAACCCCAATAGCCTCCTACACCCAACACCTCAAACACTGGACGCTGCCCATCCAGAAACAATAAGCCTTCAGGGTACAAAGTAAAACACAACCAGAAAACACACATGCACAGGTCAGTTGACAGTTATTTCTGGTTCTACATGCATTAACAGCTGAAAACATCACCTGTGTTATCCTTCTCTCCCTTACTAAACAAACCATCCCACTTTACCTTATAGTGCCATGAGAGCTCCTGGACACTATGGAAAGGGCAGCAATGCGTGGTATAAATCAATTGGCACTTTGTACTCAATTTAGTCACTCAGCACTTTACTATATTCAGGACAAATGTTTTAAATATGTCCAAGATCTGCCGCAATACAAATATTATAGCTCCTCAGATACTAAGCATTGGGCAGCATTGTAACCATTAGCGCCATGCATGCGCATGCGGGCACACAACACAATATGAGCACACACAAAATTGAGAACGGCAGCACATCTTTTTATGCTACTCTTTGTGAGCTCAACAAGATCCCCAGCAACCGTGCACTTTTAACTATTGTTGGTTTAATGAACATAATATGTATTTTTTTTATATATTGCATATGTTGTCAAGTAGTGAAATGTTTTTATTGAATGTTATAGAAATAATTGTATTTGTCAATATGTACTTTTTTGCACTCTTTTGCACTTTATCAGTGGATTAAAGATGAATTAATTTAGATTACCTCAGTTGTCTATTGAAAGTAGAACGCAAGCAAATACTGCAAATGCTTGGCATTCTTATGTAATACATTTAGTACCTCTTCTAAAGGTAGAACAATATTTAGAGTAATTTTTATGATTTAGGTATACCAGGTTACCCATACACTTTATTAGAGTGGTTCTTCATTTGACATCCCTGCCAGTGCATGGTATTACAGGGACCCCCTGAGTAGGATCCTGGTATAAATCAATTTAACATAACATAACATGAATGAAACTGTAAACCTGCTTTGTGGAAAATAAACATCAACGGCTGTATATAACTAATAAACAACAGACGTGATAATGGTGAACCCGGGGTAACACCATAGTGCACAGGGAAAGCCTTGGAAATAAAGG
The DNA here is from genome assembly GCF_040938575.1 of Ambystoma mexicanum. Classification (NCBI taxonomy): domain Eukaryota; kingdom Metazoa; phylum Chordata; class Amphibia; order Caudata; family Ambystomatidae; genus Ambystoma; species Ambystoma mexicanum. The sequence continues at coordinate 823,087,867 of NC_090922.1, forward strand.
GCCCCATTTTAACTACTTGGGACCTACCGGAAGTGCAACCGACTGAGAGCACGGTCTGAAAGCTTGACTACAATTTTAAGGTGAAAAAAAAAAAAGAATGTTGTGGTCCACTCTATCAAATACTGTTGACTGATACGGCATTACCAAGAGAGATAGGTGGTTATCAACCGCATTTGCTAGGATGTCACCCCATACATTATTTACCAGGGCGGATTAGGGTGCATGTTTAGGGAGCATCGAGTTCAACATTTGATAGCCTTCAACCAGTGCTTAATTTGCAAAAAGATAAGTGCCAGGGTACAAATATCTTAGAGCATGCTTGTTACACATCGGGGCGGACATCTCCCAGTCCACTGTTGCCACCACCCATGGGCTGCTCCCGCCAATGTCAGGATATATGTGGTTAAAGCTGTAACTGCTTAGTCTGAGTCTGCTTCAATACTTGTAAGAGAGAAAGGACTGAAGCAACATGGATTTTCTGAACATTTCTGAAAATCAAATTTGGACTTGGTCGATCTTAATTCCAGTGGCTTCACAGGGTAACTAACTCCGAGTTCCTTATGGCTGGATCACGTTAATTTGGGATATGAAAACATCAATGAGATGAATTGCTAAGTGAAGCAAGTGTCCGAAGTATAATGATATACATTTGGGATTTGTGAGTGTTTGATTAATAGAAAAAGAATCTGTTTGGTTTATGAATACCTACCCAGATCTGGTCATGATAAAAGGCTACTTTTGCATTAAGAATTGCTTTATTATATTTAAGCATACCCTACAGTTACCAACATGCATAGCACGTTCAAGGTTTTCTGTTTGGAACATTCAGTTACGTTTGATGTCATTCAGGCAATGCCCCCACCTGTTTTATTACTTTGCGATCATTATTTTAAATCCTCTGAACAGTACTTTGTCTAGGTTAGCTGTGAAGTCACTGGACAACCAGGTACATGTTAAGGCCACAAATTGAAAATATTCAAGACGGTGGTTGTGTGATGATACAGAGACCATTTGTTAGCTCAGAGGATACTTACTAACTACACTTTTAGGTGAACACTTGTGGACCTATATTTGGGTGGACTAGGATTTTCTTTTCTCCTCTGAGTTTTTATAGCCAACATTTCTTATGGTTGGGATAATCTGTCCCGCTGTTATCATCTTTGCGATTTCCTTGTTATTGGCTTGTATGGCGTGGTGCTGTCGAATTATAGAAAGATGTTGGGTGGTTTAGCAGGTGGTGTTGTGCTCTGGGCTGGATGTTAACCAGCAGAATGTATGATATGCCTTTTTATGTTAATGTTGCCAGTGACTCTGCGGTCACTTGTTAGGTTTGATATTGAAGAGGTGGTGGAGGAGGGTGGGCTGCTTATGTTATGTAGAGTGTACATGTTTCAGCTGGGATAGTGTTATCCATGTATATGGGTAATGGGTCACCTATTAATCCATCATATATTTGGGAGGCTTTTTAGTTTGACTAGTGCCCTAAATAATTATTAGAGTGGGTGTCGCAAGGGCACATACACTAGGCCCTTAGATAATTCCTGAGAGTTTTATCAGTATGATTATTAATGCTAGCTCCCTTGCTAGCCAGTACAAGACATGGGTGTGCAGGTAGTCAGGGCCGCAGTAGGGATTTTCTCACATGAAGTTTGCAGGATTCACACTATGTCACTAGCTATAGTGCAGCATGTTGATCAATGCGATTCAACTGAAATAGATTCCTGATATAACTGTACGTGTTACTCTGAACTAAATCTATCATTTGTATCTAGGTATATTGTGTAGGGGCTCTTTACTCAGTTACGTTGTATTCACTCTAGCATTTAAGTCTAGAAACATGGCTGCATGAGGGATCCATATAATCCTAAATACTGTTATGTAGCATCAACAACAGGTTGTAAAACGTATTAAATGTTTGTTGCACATTGCTCACTAATGATTATGAAGCAAATGAGGGATACCCTTCCCAATTTATAAATTCAGTGAAACCTCTAGCCTAATCCTGGATCTTGACCAAGCAAGCAAGAACCAAAAGAGAAAGCAATTTAAAGAATGGACAATGGGGTCTAAGAGCCCATCGTCAAGCAAAGCGGAAGTAAACTGAACCCCCATTCCAGCAACAGTGCCATTGGACTGCATAAAGGACAATGCTAGATCCTTAGCAATAACCAACGTACCTCTAAAATACAGGTCCCGCATATCCTACTGACATAAATCAATGTCAGCACTAAAAGGAGTTTGCTAAATCAGGGACAGCAAAGAAATTTTAAAAAAGTTTATACGTAAATAGAGTTGTTGCAGCCCCTGCTACCATGAAATTGTACGAGCCAGATTGAACCATCACTGTAAATTCCAACCGCACAATTACCTATTAAGCATGTTTGGAAAAAGTACTCAACACTAATTGTATTTCAGTGAATTAGCCTAAGTGGAAAAATCAAGGGTGCAATTGCAACCTCTAAATAATTGAGAATAATGCTGAGGTAATCAAGTCACAGAAACAATGAGCACCATGCCTGCACAACATTTAACAAGGCCAATTACTTCCACGTTAATTCTCCCAACAGCAATAAACAGGCACACTGGCCTCTCTTGTGATTTTGGAGGGATAGGGAATCAAGGCAGTAATGTTTGGTGAATGTTTGCAGACGAGCCGCATAGCCACCTGACAGATGTCCACAAAAGGAGCACCTGTATTCAAGGCAGAGGTAGCCACCTGGCTTGTAGAATAGGCCCTGAGCTCTCAGTCACTTCCTTGTTGAATGGATCTTAATATTCAGAAATGAAAAGGACGATCACCCTGAAAAGGGCCTGTTTGATACGAGCCATGCCTTTCTGAAGACCAGTGAAAAAGACAAACTGGCGGTCATTTTTCCGGATTTCTTTCGTCAGAAATACAAAGTAGATGAAACTCGTCTTGGGGACATTTGATGTTTTAGATGGGTGGGACACAGGGAAGAAGACATGGGACGGATCTCCCATGAGAGGTACAAGTCTGGCACAGCCATGGGAAGGCTTCTCCTTGAAGAAGATGAGATAAAGTGGCTTGACAGAAAGAGCCTGGAGCCCATTCTCCAACCATGCAGAATTAATGGCAACCAGGAAAATCACCTTATGGGTCAACACCCTCAAAGGACATGGTTATAAAAACTCAAAGGGAGCCACCTTTAGAAACATTACAACAAGGTTTATATCCCATGCAGGAACAATAAACTGGAGTGGTGAAAACAAATTAGCTAATCCCGGAAAAAATGACATCACAGTGGGGATGGTAAGGAAAAGTTCTGTGTATGAGTTTTCTTCAAGACTGAAATAGCAGCCACATATCCCTTAACAGCGCCAATCTACAGACCCTCTTTGGCCAAGAAAATCAAGAAATCAAGATACAAAGAGGTTGGAGAAGACAAAGGCTCCAGCCCCTTCTCACAACACCAGCCAGACAACTTACGTAACCTGAAGGCATAGGGACTTAGTAGCCGCCCTGCCGGAAAAACAGAGACTATCCAGCATGAAATCAGACCAGTCTCACTCTTTATATCTCAGCCTCTCAGAAGCCAAGCATTAAGGCTGAAACTACTCAGGCTTGAATTATATGATATTATAAGTCTTTTATAACACGCATGACAAGATAAGGGAAGGTATGGAAGACAATAGAACAATCATATTAGGCCTTGTGTTATTCAGATCGTGCAAGTGCGGCAGCGCAAGAAGCAGGGGAAAGAGACAGAAGAAGTGTAAGGAAGAGGGAAGGGGAGAGTGCGATCAGGGCAGCACTGCTCTGAGAAAGTGCAGCAAGGGCAGCGCGGCAATGGGTAAGTGCAAGGAGGCGGGGGACTGTAGAGGTTAAGGTTACAGCCCCTAGTGCACGACAGGCCCAAAGGCAGTGTGGGGAGATTGGCCATAGAGGAGCCTTGTATCCAGTGAGACTCTGAGGGTATTCAAGAAACCAGACATTGCAGCAGGCAGCTAGGGAGAGAGGTCAGGCTCAAATTTGAGATGGGCAGGGAGCTATTTCAGAGGGAGGCACCTGCATAGGAAAGTGATCTGCCCCCACTCTCTGCCTGGGAAAGTGTCTGATCCTCAGAGCTGGAGACAGCAGAGTGAAAGGCTCAAGAAGGAAGGTATTTAGGAAGAGAGTGTTGGAAGTAGTGCGGGCCCCGGCTCCAGAAAGCCTTGTGGATGATGCAGAGGGTCTTGAACTTGATCCTAGCAGCCACCGGGAGCCATTGGAGAGATTTCAGGGCTGGAGAGATATGGTCCCTGGGCTTGAGGCCAAGGATAAGTCTCGCAGTCCTGTTCTGGATTATTTGCAGAGAGCGCAGAGTAGAGGAAGGCAGATTGACAAAGAGGCGTTTACAGTAGTCCATCCTAGAGAGAAGCAGGGCTCTGGAGACATTGAGCATCTGGGGGAAAGTGAGAAAAGGAAGAGTACCTCTGAGGAGGTGCAGCTGGTAGTGGGCCGTCTAGTTAAGGTCTGTGATGTGAGGGGAGAAGGAGAGAGTGGAGTCGAAGATGACTCCAAGGTTTTTTGCCTCACAGGAAGGCGAAGGAAGAGGGTTATTAGAAGGCAGCCAGAGTGAGAGAGGGAAAGTGGGAGCAGGGGTCCTGATGAGAAGGATCTCCGTCTTACGGGCCTTAAGGGAGAGATCATTAGCGTTGCACCAATACTGAATCACGGATAAACAGTCAGGAATGCGCGAGAGAGGGGAGGAGGCTGTAGGGAGCCTGAAAGAGAGTTGAGTGTCATCCGCATAACACTGAAAGTTGGAGCAGAAGGTAGAGATTAGGTTGGCCAAAGGAGCCACATAGAGATTGACGAGCCAGGGTTAAAGGTTGGAGCCCTGGGGAACACCACATGTAGAGAGAGAGGTGGTGGAGAGAAAGGACCCAAGTTGGACCTGGGAGAGTCAGTCCAGGAGGAAAGAGGTCAGCCACTCCAGGGCCTGATCCGTGATGCCCAGGTTCTCACTGAGTCGATTGATCAGGATGTTGTGATTGACTGTGTCGAAAGCAGAGGAAAGGTCAAGGAGGATGAGGACAGAAGGGATGCTGGAGTTGAGATTGCAGAGCAAATATTCACGGGTGTTCAGGAGAGCAGTTTCTGTGCCTCTGGCTGCTCTGAAGCCTGACTGATGATCATAGAGACAACCAACAGTTTTAGTGTGAAGAGTAGGCTGGGAGATGGCCAGTTTTTCCAGATGTTTGCCCAGGAAAGGAGTGATAGAGATTGGGCAATAGTTAGCCAGACAGGTAGGATTGGCAGAAGGCTTTTTTAGGAGGGGGTGCACAAGGGAGTGCTTGAGGAGAGAGGGCAAAGTTCCAGTGAAATGAAAGTTCCAGTCACATGCTACCCCAGTCATGGTTCTGTACCATGACTGGGGTAGCGTGTCAACCAATATCAGGAGGCACCAGGAAGGGAAAATGGATATGTCCAGAAACTCAAGTCATCACATCTTCTAGGAGTCAGTCTAGGACGATCAGAATGAGGATTGACCCACACATCGTCAGCCTCCTGAGACCTGGAGGGATGACAGGAACTGGATGGAATGCATAGAGGAGACCAATCTGTCACTCTACAATTAAGACACCCCGCAGAAATCCCCATAAGGGAAATTCCATGGAGCACAGCAACTCACGCTTCTGGTTCATTTTTTGGGGGAAAGATAAACTTGAAGGTTTCCCCAACAAGTAAAGATCTTATCCAGAACCAGCTCCCAAATTCCACTTGCTGAATATCTTCTCAATGTGTCCGCTACAATATTCTCTGCCCTGCCGAATGGCTCCTGACAGGGAGATACCATTCTCCAGAGCCCAGAAACGCAGTTACATTTCTACTCTGATGTTCAGCTCATGCATGGACATCATGTTGTCTGTTTGAATTAGGGCACATTTTTCCCCATATTGAATAATGGAAAGCAACCAAAGCCAACCTGATGACCCACATTTCCAGGAGGCTGATGTGCTCCCTTGAGTCCACTAGGGACCACACGGTGCGCATCATAAGATCGTCCCGGTGAGCACCCCTGCCATTCAGTGAGGCATCTGTGATTACTAACAACTGAGATCAAGATTGACGAAATGTCTCTTAACTCAGTAAGTTGTCTCATAGGGCCGACCACAGAAGATCCTGCTACACAGTGCTCAGGACCCACAAAGTTTAGTAATGTTGCCACTGTAGCAACGTCATCGGCAACTGGGAATTTGGTAATCCCATTATTTTTTGGTGCCCGAGAAGCATCGGGGGCTGCCTTTAATCCTCTATGTTTGGCTCTTGAACTTGTACCTGTGCAAGGACAAGTTTGAGATGGTTATGCTTGCCGAGATACATCAGACCATGTGCCAGGAAGATGAAGAAGATGATAGGGACCAAATGTCGGAGGATGGGACCTAACCTATTCGATTCAAAAAGCTGCAAAGATGTTGGCAACACAATCCTCAGGAGGGAAGGCCCTGCAGAGTACGTGTCCAGAAGAAAACTTATCAAAACAGACACTACCTCCACTCCACAGAGCCTGCCCGAATGAGTCAATCCCCCAGGTAGGGAATTATGTGAATCTGTTTACTCCTGAAATGAACGGCCACCATAGCCAACAGTATGGTGAAACCCCTGGGGGCTGAGGGCAGGCTAAACAGTAGGACAGCAAACTGGACACCATGAACCTCAGGTACTTTCTGTCCTAGGGATGCATTCGCACATGAAAGTAGGTATTCTGAAGGAACAGGGGCTGATGGATCTTGGTAAGATTGACATCTCAAATTTGTCCATACTCACATTGTGTACTGGACTCAGTCCTCTGTCCTTCTGCAGCAACAAAAATGAATGGGAATGCCACCCCTTCCATTACTCTGAGGCAGGCACAAGCTGCATTGTGTGCTTTGCATGAAGTAAAGAGATTTCCTCAAACAGGAGGGTATCAGGGGGGAGGGGAAGGCAGGGAAAGGGGCAGTGGAGTAAAGGGAGGCAGTAGCCCTGGTTAACAACCTGAAATGCCCAGGTATCAGAGGATGAGCCCATCCACTCCAGGACAAATAGGGACAGCCTGCTTGCCGCCACTGGGAAATAATGGAAAAAGTCTCAATTAAAGGAGTTTTGGACCTGGGGTGGGGGAGCAGATCGTGGAGGTGGAAACGTTGCCCCTGGGTGCACCTCTGGTGTGAGAAATGCCTCTACTCTTGTCTGTTGGATCCATCTGACACCTATCCTGAAGGGCAATTGAGAAGGACTGAGTAGAGTGCCCTTTAGATCAGGAAGCAGAAGGCTGCTGGACTGCTAGCCCCATATACCACCCAGTGACGTAGAATTGTTCAGAAATTTGTTTGCTTTGGTAATAAAAAGCATGGTCATATGAAAGGGCATGTCGAAGAGCTTTATGTAGACATCAGGCACACACCAGTAATGCAATCTTGCAATTTTGAGTTCCATAGAGAGTGACACACAATAATTTGTGCCTAAACCAGATTACAGCATTTCCCACAGTTAGCTCTCAGAGACCCACTCTTTTCACAGGGCAGGTTGTTGCATCTTTAACCACCTTTCAGGGGGTGTGGCCATACCTTGTTAAGGCACAGGAGGCACTCACAGCCCATAATGCAAGACTTCTCCAGGGGAAAACCTTATGACCAAATGCATCCATTTTCTTGCCCTCACTGTCAGGGAGCAAGGAGGCAAAGGTGGCCACCTTAGAGCCTGGAGCAGAAGCCTGAACCATGAAGCCCTCTGGAGTGGGATGGTGAAACGGAAACCCAGGTCCAAAGGGGCCAGAGGGTGCTTTATGGCAACATCCCTGTCAACAGATGGGGGCCGAGACATGTTTGAGCTGGACACCCATAATTGGGTTGGGATTAACACATCTAAAAGGAGAAGTGTCTCCTTATGAGGACTTTGTTCCAAAATGTCCATCAGGCCATACTGCACCTTTGTCATCGAAGGAGCAGTTATCTTCAGATAGTCAACTGTTTAAGCTGCTTTCTTCAAAAAGGATACATTAGGCTTCATATAGGCTGCTGCCATCCTTTACGTTGAAAGCCACTTTGGTAAGACCTTAATTCTTGCCCTAGAACTCAGGAAATTCCAAAACATCCCTTCCCATGGATTCCAGTCCATAAGGGATTGAGCCACCATCTTCACCGAAGATCTGCCCCATATCTGAGAAAGATTTTGACCTGGAGGCAGTGAAAAACGTTTGCCTCTCTGTACCTCCTTAGAGGAGTCATTGCTGAGGCAGAAAATGTGGAGCTTGAAGTCAGGGCTGGGATGTTGGAAGGCAGAGCAGAGCAACATACAGGGAGGGCAGCCTCAATAACGAGGGACCACATCTATGATATTGTTTCTTGGCTTCAAAAGTTCAATTACTCATCTGCATGTTTAATTGTGTCCCCATTGTTTTCCACATATGCTTCATGCACTGTTCTCTGTAATTTTCACTGTACAATTTTGCCGCTTGCAAACTTTACTTCAACACAGCCTGGTCTGGTATCAGACTCCCCAACTCACCGGCTGGGCTTACTTTAGCGTTGATTTTTTGTAGGAGCCAAGGACAGTACCATGACGGCAAACAATTTACCCCACCTTGACTATCGACGCGGGACAGCCCCGGGCATCTCCGACGCACAATACAGGAATCTTCATCCTTAATTCTTGGTCTTACGTTTCCTAATTTCAAAGGCTCTCAAAAGTAACAGTCTTTCAGTGAAACTGTTAAGTGCACTTCCTTCCTTATAATCCTCTTCAGTCTTGCTGTCTTTCTCCTTGTATTAAACTGCTTTCTTGGTACTGCTGCGTCCTCGTGTGCTTTGCCTTGCTAAGGGTGTGCCTTCGTTCTCCGCCTTTTATCAGTGTGGGGAAGCGTGATGGAAGTCAGGTATGTGTAATGGTCAGCAATTGCCTGACCCTACCTGACCACTGTATTGGTACATGTCAGGTATACAGCTCGGATGTTAGTGTTAGGCAGAAACCTGTGCAGTTCCCTTAGGGAACACTGCAAAAGATTTAAGACTACAGGTATAGCAGTAAACCCACTTGGTAGCAGTCTGCACCACCCAGATTTACCTGGTAGCTGTGACTGAGCAGTCAGACTTCCCTCAAGAAGAGTTAGGCAGTATGCAAAGTATACACAATAGGTACTCAAACACAATAGTACAAGCAAACACTGACCAGAGCTTGGTTTCAAAAGTATATAGTTATTTATTTTAAGAACACATAAGTTGAAAACACTCTAGCAATATATCGTAAAACACTTCAAACACAGTTATATGGAAAGCAGTCCCAACCCTTATTCCTAACTAGACAACTCTTGGTTAACACCACATAATTCAAACAGAGGTGAGTGCTTAACGTTAGATGACACTCTAGTGGTTCAAAGAAGGGAGGGAAAAAGAGCAGAATTAGGATAAACACACCCCTCTAAGGTCAAGAACACTTTCAGTAGGCTCAAAGAAGCACAAAGTCACAGGTGAGCAAAAGTCACTAGGCAGGGCCCACTCTTAGAGCAGACAGAGCGAAAATGTGCCCAAGATCACACAGTTATTAGGGATTCAGAGTCTTGCAAAAGAGTTCAGAAAGAGTTTAGAGAGGCTTAGAAAGTTTAGCCAGGGTGTCCCAGGCACTCCCAGGTTCGAAAGCCGGGGGCTAAAACTACCCCGTACAGTCGGTGGCAAGGGAAGCCAGGCGGAACACGGTACCTTAAACGGGAAGGATCCTCCAGCGGTGGCAGTTGTTCCAGGCAGTGGCAGCAAGGCTCGACGTCGGTCAGGGAGGAAGAAGTTCTCGCTGAAGAGCAGAAGAAGAAGGTCGTTGCACTGCCCGGGAAGAAACCAGCCGCGGAGTCCTCCGGTTAAAGGGTTGTACCGACTTTCGCGGTTGTGGTAAAAGTGTGGTATTCCGGTTGCCGGGGTGCTTGGCACGGGCAAGGCGGCCACGAGATACCTCGAAGAAGCGGAAAGAAGGTGAAAACTGGTTGTCCCCACCAGTCAAGGGAAGGAGCCACTCCGTTAAGAGTTCTCCTCGGTCGTTGGGAAAAGTGGTGAGACGGTTCAGCAGGGCTCCACCGGGTGGTGTCGTCGTAGCAGGTCGGCTCAGCTCTTCCTTCATCGGATTCTTGGTCCTGTGGCGACTTCTGAAGTTCCAGTCCCCAAAGCCCTGCTTTTATGCAGCAAACCCCCATTCACCCAGCCTAGCTGTCACTCAAACATGCTAAGTGGTGAGCCGGCCGGCTCACCACTTGGGCCAATCAGGACGGAGTGCGACTTGAGTTACCAAGGTAACTCAGTCCAGGGTGCCTAAATCCCCCTCCACCCCTCCTAAGTACCCCAGACAGAGTGGCACCACTTTGGAGGGCTTCTGTGGAGAAGCCCGCCAAAAGTGGAACAAAGGGCTCCACTTTGGGTCAGAGTTACAGAGGCGAACGCCAACGCCATTTTAGAATCAAGTTTTGGCAAAAAATCCCAACCGGAGTTATAATAATAAATATATAAACCGGCGGTATGTTTGAGGCTACCGTAAATAAATAATTAAATGTGTTAGCCTAAAACAATGGGAAATCCCATAGGAAAATATTCGCGGTTGAATATAACAAGTAGTTTCCACTGCCACCAGCCAAAACTCGATCAGGGGGGACGGAGACGTGCCCCTTCGACTAACAGACCCTGGGGCAATCGAATTGCCCCAGCCAGTACGTCCACAATATGATGGTTTGTACTGGTTCTGTTCAGGATTTAAGACTAGTAAAGTCTTTGGTGACTTTACATGCCCTGGGAGACAGTAGTCAGTCCCAGGGTATGGAGTCTATGTTGGGGAGTCCCTAGGACACCCCTGGGTTACTGCACAGAGGGTGCTGTGTAACCCACATCACAAAAATACATGAGGCCCTATGGAGTAAAAGACCCCATAGCCCATTCAACACAAGGTTTAACCAAGAAAACACACTTCAAACATGCCCAAGAGTGAGGGTAAAAGAGTCTCACTCTTGGCAGGAGAAAAAAGAAACCCCAGAAATCCAGCAAAGCTGCTGGGGGACTCACTAGGTAGGGAAATTCAGCCTAAACAGAGAATTCTCCCTAACACTCGCCTCCCCCAGACTAAGGGACAGGAGGATTTAATCCACTCCTGGATGAACCTCATACCTCTAGTCGATGATATACATCCTAGAGAGTCCATCAGCATTTTGATGGTGACACCCTGACCTGTGCTCAATGGTGAAATCAAACCCTTGCAGGCAGATTGACCATCTCAATAGTTTTGGATTTTCCCCTTTCATTTGCATTAACCATCTCAAGGGTTGGTGGTCAGTCTGAATAACAAAAGTAGAACCATACAAGTATGGCCTAAACTTCTTCAGTGCCCACACAATAGCAAAGCATTCTCTTTCGATTGTTGCCCACCTTGTCTCAGGATCCTTCAGTTTTCTACTGATGAAGCAAATGGGGTGCTCCCTACCCTTCTCATCCAGTTGGCTTAGAACTGCACCTATACCTACATTGGAAGCATCAGTTTGTACAATGAAAGTTTGGTGGTAGTCAGGAGCTCTTAATACTGGAGCTTGGCAAAGAGCTCTCTTCAGTTTTTCAAAGGCCTGATTGCACTCCTCATTCCATTTTACCTTTTTAGGGAATTTAGGAGAGGAGATTACATTCAGTGGAGAAGCTATGGTCCCATAGTTCTCAATGAAATTCCTGTAATACCCAGTGAGGCCTAGGAAGGCTCTCACTTGGGTTTGAGTAGTTGGTGTTGTCCAATTTTGCACAGCTTCAATCTTGCTGAGCAAGGGCCTTATTTCTCCACCTCCTACCTCATGTCCAAGGTAGACCACTTTACTTTGACCAATTTGGCACTTACTGGCTTTGATTGTCAAATGGGCCTGTTCAAGAGCCTGCAACACATGTCCTAGGTGGTTCACATGTTCCTCCCAGGAGTGGCTGAAAACTGCAATGTCATCCAAGTATGCCATGCAGAAATCTTCCATCCCAGCCAGAACTTGGTTCACCATCCTTTGGAATGTGGCAGGTGCATTTTTTAATCCAAAAGGCATGACCTTAAACTGGTACAAGCCAACTGGGGTTGAAAATGCAGTTTTCTCCTTGGCATGGTCTGTCAGGGCTATTTGCCAATAGCCTGACGTAAGGTCAAATGTGCTGAGGTACTTGGCTGCACCAAGTTTATCCACCAACTTATCTGTCCTGGGCAAAGGGTGGGCATCAGCCTTGGTGACTGCATTTAGAGCTCTATAGTCCACACAGAATCTCAAGTCTTTGGATCCTGCCTTTGGTACTAACACAACTGGGCTAGACCATGGACTAGTAGAGGGCTCTAATACCCCGAGATCAAGCATCTTCTTGACCTCTCCTTTGATGTGGGTTCTGATGTGTTCTGACATTCTGTACCCTCTGCTTTTGACTGGCAGACAGTCACCAGTGAGTATATCATGCTGGCCCCAAGGGGTCAAGCCTGGTGACAGTGAGAACAGGGAGGCAAACTGATTTAACATAGATTTGCACTCCTCCTGTTGCTCAGGTGTCAGGTCTGAAGAGAGATTGACTCCTTCAACTTTTTCGTCTAAAGGCACACCTCTGAGGAGATCAGGGAGAGATTCACTCTCTTCTTCCTCTGCAGCTGAAGCTAGAAGCAAGGCTCCTACGTCAGGTCTGGAGATGTATGCTTTTAGTCTGTTGGTGTGGAAGACTCTAGGAGCTTCCCTGTGTCTGCCCAGATCCACCAGATAGTTGACCTCTCCAAGTTTTCCCACAATCTTGAAGGGTCCCATCCATTTGTCTTGCAAGGCCCTCTGCCTTGTTGGGAGCATAACTAGAACTAGCTGGTCTTGAGTAAACTCAACCATGTTAGCCTTCTGGTCATGCCAATGTTTGACCAGAGCTTGACCAGCTTTCAAGTTGTCACTTGCTTCTGCCATCATGTGTGACATTCTCCTCCGGAAACCTATCACATAGTCAGTCACTCTGACTGGCTTGAGGGGAGGAGCATCTTCCAATCCCTCCTTAATCAGGGCCAATGGACCTCTGACCGGATGGCCATAGAGAAGCTCAAAGGGAGAATAACCTACTCCCTCCTGAGGGACTTCTCTATAAGCAAAGAGAAGGCATGGCAGTAGAAGGTCCCACTTCTTTTTAAGGGGTTCCTCTAAAGCACCTATCATGCTCTTCATGGTTCTGTTAAACCTTTCAACCAACCCGTTTGTTTGAGGGTGGTATGCTGTTGAGAACTTGTAAGTAACTCCACAGGTTTTCCACATGGCTTTCATGTAGTGGGACATAAAGTTTGACCCCCTGTCAGAGATTACTTCCTTAGGAAACCCAACCCTGGTAAAAATACCAAGGAGGGCCTTAGCCACAGCCGGAGCCGTAACAGTCCTCATAGGAATTGCCTCAGGGTACCTAGTAGCATGGTCTACGACAACAAGTATAAACCTGTTGCCTGAGGAGGTTGGGGGATCAAGGGGACCAACAATGTCAATCCCTACCCTCTCAAATGGGACTCCCACAACTGGGAGAGGCACTAAAGGTGCCACATTCTTGGAACCAACCTTACCAGAAGTCTGGCAGGTATGGCAGCTCTTACAATATCTATCTACTTCAGCCCCCATTTTTGGCCAATAAAAGTAGAGAGAGAGCCTTTCCTTGGTCTTCTTGAAACTCAAGTGACCAGCCAAAGGTATCTCATGGGCTAGTTGTAAGAACTGTTGTCTGTTCTCTTGGGGGACTACAAGGCGCTTGTAGTCTCCAGGTTCAGACTCAGTTGGTTCACTGTAGAAGAGGCCATCTTCCCAGTGTAACCTATACTTCCCAGGCTCTTGCCCATCAGCCTGAGAAGCTGCCTGGTGGCGGAGACCTTCCAGAGTTGGACATTCTCTTTGCCCCTTACGAAAAGCTGCCCTGCTAGGTCCACCTTCTGCCAGTAAAGACTGCAGCTCAGGATGGTCCTCAGGGTCCAAATCTCCAATAAGGTTTGGGCTTCCTTCTAGCTCTTCCTCAGAGTCTAGCTCAACCACACAGGGTTGTACCTCCCTCTCAGCCTCAGCTGGAGGTGGAGTTACAGGTGTAACTTTGGACAACCTAGGGGAAGTCCTTGTTGGAAGCACTGGAGTGCTTGCTGCTGGCTTTTTCCTAGGAGTCTTGGGTTGCCCCTTTGCTCCTGATCTGGTTGTTACTGCAGTAAGTTGCTCCAGTGGGAGAGGAGTGATTTCTGTCATCATCTCCTGAGATAACCCTCCCAGGGCTTTCTCTCTTGCAGGTTTTGTGAGCTCCTGTAACCTTTTGCTAGGTGGTCTGGGGGTATGGGACACAACTCCAAGAGCTTTGAGGTCATTACCCAACAGAACCCTACCTGGCACTTCACATTGTACACTGACAGGTATTTTCACAGCCATATCATTACATTGGATGAGAACTGGTAACTGGGGACACATCTGCACAGGCCCACCAGCTAACTTGGTGAGGCATTTGGGTGCCTTAGCAACATCCTCTGCCTTGAAAAATGATTCATCCACCACAGTTATGCTGGCTCCAGTGTCCCTAATGGCAGGAGTCTCCTGACCATTCACCTGGACACTGTCCTTATAATACTCTTAAGTATTATCTGGGATAGAGTTATAGACATCTAAGTTCTGTTGTTCCCACAACCCCAGAGAGACTAAAGAAACACTAGCTGAGACTCCAGTGGGTTCATCAGCCAGTAATAGAAAGTTTCCACTTGCCATATGTACTTCCTCTTCTGGAGCGAAGGCTAAGGAGGCAAGCTGGACCCCTGAAGGTTTACCCTTACATCTGGGATCTCCTTTCACATGGTCAGTAGCCTTACAAACAAAGCATGAGCCAAAGGCTCGCTGGAATGGAGGCTTGTTCTGACCTCCTTCTGGTCTGGGACCAGAAGGTACACTAGCCTGATTTGGTTTCCCTTGTGGCTTACCCTTATAGTTTTGTTTGGGGCCCTCTTTGGAATTTGTAGTATTAGAATTCTCTTTGGAGTCCTTTTTAGGCTGTTTCTCCCCATCCTTTTTCTGAGTTACCCCAGAGTCCTTGTGAGTGGCCCGGTTGGCAACCCACAAGTCAGCAGCCTTAGCTAGTTTCCGGGAATCTAATTCCCTGGAATCAGCCAAGTGTTGTCTGAGCTCAGGAGAGCAGGCATCATAAATAGTCTCCAACATAAACAAATTCTTCATACCTTCATAAGTGTTCACCTTGTAACCCTTAATCCATCCCTCTAAGTTTTTCAACCCTTCACTCACCCAGGTAGCCCAAGGGGTACCATCATGCTTTCTGAGGCTCCTAAACCTCTTAAGATACTGGGAAGGGGTCTTCCCAAACCTAGCTATCAAAGCTAGTTTCACACATTCATAGACCTTCTTATCCTCCTCCCCCATCTCCATTACCACATCAGTTGCAACAGGGGGAAGCCTAGAGAACAACCAGGTGAGTAAGTCATTTCCTGTGATGTTCTGGAGCCCATGATTATATTCAAACAGAGACAACCAATCCAACACATCCAACTTAGGCTCATACATACCAACCAATTCTTTAGGCATCCGGGGTCTTTTAGGACTGGAACTTCTAGAGGAGCCAGAGAGAGAAGCATTCTCAACAGACAATTTCTTCATTTCTAGCTCATGCTTGAGCTCCATTTCCCTTAGCCTTAGTTCCTTTTCAGTTTGAGCATTAAGTTTTTTATACTCCAATTCTAGTTTCATTTTCTCTAGTTCATAGTACTGAGGACTAAATGTGGGACCTGGTAAAGGCCCAGTAGGCACAGCAGGTAGAGCAGGCAGAGGCCTAGGGGGGACAGTCACAACAGCCTCACCCTCCTCTTCTGAATTTTCCTCAAAATCATCAACATTTTGTTCTATGTCAATTTCAATACTGTCATCTACATTTGCTGGAGTGGTAGGTTCCTCTGAACCATCACCCAGACTTTGGTTAGCTAACAATCTTTCAATCAGCTCCATTTTCTTGCCCTTAGTCATGAGATCCTTATGTTTACAGAGCACTCTTAAACAATCAGCAGTTTTGGCTGCAAGGGACTCTTGACTATAGCTTTCTATAACTGACATGTTAGAGGATTACTTTTACAGTGCTAAGCTTTGTGGTTAGTTGCACTAAGGTATCTAAAGCACACCAAAATGTATACTCAATACAAATCCCACCGCTGTACACCAGTGTTAGGCAGAAACCTGTGCAGTTCCCTTAGGGAACACTGCAAAAGATTTAAGACTACAGGTATAGCAGTAAACCCACTTGGTAGCAGTCTGCACCACCCAGATTTACCTGGTAGCTGTGGCTGAGCAGTCAGACTTCCCTCAAGAAGAGTTAGGCAGTATGCAAAGTATACACAATAGGTACTCAAACACAATAGTACAAGCAAACACTGACCAGAGCTTGGTTTCAAAAGTATATAGTTATTTATTTTAAGAACACATAAGTTGAAAACACTCTAGCAATATATCGTAAAACACTTCAAACACAGTTATATGGAAAGCAGTCCCAACCCTTATTCCTAACTAGACAACTCTTGGTTAACACCACATAATTCAAACAGAGGTGAGTGCTTAACGTTAGATGACACTCTAGTGGTTCAAAGAAGGGAGGGAAAAAGAGCAGAATTAGGATAAACACACCCCTCTAAGGTCAAGAACACTTTCAGTAGGCTCAAAGAAGCACAAAGTCACAGGTGAGCAAAAGTCACTAGGCAGGGCCCACTCTTAGAGCAGACAGAGCGAAAATGTGCCCAAGATCACACAGTTATTAGGGATTCAGAGTCTTGCAAAAGAGTTCAGAAAGAGTTTAGAGAGGCTTAGAAAGTTTAGCCAGGGTGTCCCAGACACTCCCAGGTTCGAAAGCCGGGGGCTAAAACTACCCCGTACAGTCGGTGGCAAGGGAAGCCAGGCGGAACACGGTACCTTAAACGGGAAGGATCCTCCAGCGGTGGCAGTTGTTCCAGGCAGTGGCAGCAAGGCTCGACGTCGGTCAGGGAGGAAGAAGTTCTCGCTGAAGAGCAGAAGAAGAAGGTCGTTGCACTGCCCGGGAAGAAACCAGCCGCGGAGTCCTCCGGTTAAAGGGTTGTACCAACTTTCGCGGTTGTGGTAAAAGTGTGGTATTCCGGTTGCCGGGGTGCTTGGCACAGGCAAGGCGGCCACGAGATACCTCGAAGAAGCGGAAAGAAGGTGAAAACTGGTTGTCCCCACCAGTCAAGGGAAGGAGCCACTCCGTTAAGAGTTCTCCTCGGTCGTTGGGAAAAGTGGTGAGACGGTTCAGCAGGGCTCCACCGGGTGGTGTCGTCGTAGCAGGTCGGCTCAGCTCTTCCCTCGTCGGATTCTTGGTCCTGTGGCGACTTCTGAAGTTCCAGTCCCCAAAGCCCTGCTTTTATGCAGCAAACCCCCATTCACCCAGCCTAGCTGTCACTCAAACATGCTAAGTGGTGAGCCGGCCGGCTCACCACTTGGGCCAATCAGGACGGAGTGCGACTTGAGTTACCAAGGTAACTCAGTCCAGGGTGCCTAAATCCCCCTCCACCCCTCCTAAGTACCCCAGACAGAGTGGCACCACTTTGGAGGGCTTCTGTGGAGAAGCCCGCCAAAAGTGGAACAAAGGGCTCCACTTTGGGTCAGAGTTACAGAGGCGAACGCCAACGCCATTTTAGAATCAAGTTTTGGCAAAAAATCCCAACCGGAGTTATAATAATAAATATATAAACCGGCGGTATGTTTGAGGCTACCGTAAATAAATAATTAAATGTGTTAGCCTAAAACAATGGGAAATCCCATAGGAAAATATTCGCGGTTGAATATAAAAAGTAGTTTCCACTGCCACCAGCCAAAACTCGATCAGGGGGGACGGAGACGTGCCCCTTCGACTAACAGACCCTGGGGCAATCGAATTGCCCCAGCCAGTACGTCCACAATATGATGGTTTGTACTGGTTCTGTTCAGGATTTAAGACTAGTAAAGTCTTTGGTGACTTTACATGCCCTGGGAGACAGTAGTCAGTCCCAGGGTATGGAGTCTATGTTGGGGAGTCCCTAGGACACCCCTGGGTTACTGCACAGAGGGTGCTGTGTAACCCACATCACAAAAATACATGAGGCCCTATGGAGTAAAAGACCCCATAGCCCATTCAACACAAGGTTTAACCAAGAAAACATACTTCAAACATGCCCAAGAGTGAGGGTAAAAGAGTCTCACTCTTGGCAGGAGAAAAAAGAAACCCCAGAAATCCAGCAAAGCTGCTGGGGGACTCACTAGGTAGGGAAATTCAGCCTAAACAGAGAATTCTCCCTAACACTTAGTCCGTTTTCTCTCACAGTGAGCTGCCCGTGAGAAGGTGTTCTTGTTCGAAAAGGGAGCTGGGGGGTTGAGTTCCTAAGTATCCTACCTGGTAGGATGGGGTAAAGGTGTTACAAGGCGGGGGATACTGCATCTCGCTATCCGGTATCCCACTTCGACTCCGCAAGGACCCTCACTCTCCTCCCACACTGGTCCACCCCCAGGAACTAGATCCAAAAGCGATGGCTGTGTCCTGGCCACCTAGAAGACAGATCCCCGGTGACTAGCGGGTAAGACACCTTCCGATTTCTCACACTTCCCTCCCCCGGGTCGAGCCTGTCTTCCTCTTTGTGGGGGATTCCCTTCCCCATGTTCCTTCCCACTTATATATCATGTTGCCACAGTTCATCACAGGCTTTCCTCCGTCAGACTGGAGCCTGACTTTCTCTTTGCTAGAATTCCCTTTCTCCACGTTCCTTCACACTTACCTTTTCACTTTGCCACAGTTCAGCAAAGTATTCCCTCTGCCAGGCTCAAGCCTGTCTTTCTCTTTGCGAGGATTCCCTTTCCCCACATTCCTTCACACTTACCTTTTCACTTTGCCACAGTTCAACACAGGGTTCCCTCCGCCGGTGTCGAGCCTGTCTCTCTGTTCTACTCATTGTAACTGTTACTGTCGAAAACTTTCAAAATTGCAAAGCTTTTACGTAGACCTGTGCACGACCACTTTGACCTCTGTTCAAACAATTCAACAATCAACAATCTTCCTCATCTTGCAATCCTTCTTGGTACTTGTAGTTTCTTATTCTCTTCACTTTGCCCTCTTGGCATCTTTCAGAGTTCTTATGCGACACCAATACTTCTTGGCATGTGTACCCTCTTATTCTCCTTATTTTGCCCTCTTGGACATCAGCCAAAATTCATATACTTTGCCCCCTTGGTATATTCAGAGTTTGCATACTTTGCTATTCACTTATTCAACTTTCGCTCGGGGCTGCAGATATTTTCTTCTTTCTTCCCCTAAGTTCCCATTTAATACACTTCAACTCAGAACATTTCACAGAGACCTTCGAATGAGCAATTCCGCCTAGCAGGACCACTCTGCTACTTTGTATACTTTCTTCATCTTTCAACAAGTGTCCTTTCAATTAGCGTTTTATCGGTACACGCGCAACCTTCAACTTTTGGTTACAGTTACTTTTGCATTTAACACAAACCAGGCTTTTGTTGCCTTCATTGGTCATGTTAATTGGGCTTCTCTCTTCAGCTTCTTTCCTGTAGCAGTCATGGCTATTACCAATGCCACCTCTGCTCCAACCCAAATCCGTCGTTTACCTGAGAGGGTAGCGGGCCGCTCTGAAGCATCTTGAAGGTTTCTCCCTTGTGCTCACTTGATTTCAGTCTTGGAACACTTAGGGCTTCCTAAAAGTTTGGAAGTCTCGTCTGGCTCTCTCGTTCTTCGCAGTTGCCGATCAGTCCTTTGGCCTTCCAGCTTCCATAGCCTGGTTCACACCAGCCCCGAAAGAGCTCCACCTTCTCCTACCGACCCTCGATCATAGTGTGCCTGTGCGTGCCACCTTTTATCCTGACAGGGAGTGTCAACAAGTGGCAGGTGTGTATATTTAGGATTACGTGCCTGACTATGCCTAGTCTCGTTAAAGGGACAGAGGCATTGCAAGTCAGTAGAGGTAATCTTCCTGGCATTATCGTTCATCTTCCTCGGGTCAATTTTAAGTGGGGAGGAATTATGGGAGCTGTAGTTTCTGATAAAATCCGCAGGGATAGGGGTTTTATCGGTTGTAGAAAAAGGGGGATACCATGTCTCACCATCAGGTGCTTCTCCCCCACTCTCCAAGGACCCCCTACCCAGGTGATCCTCCCTTGCTTGTCCACCACCACGGTCGGGATCCAAATGTGATGGCCTTTCCTTGGCCACCCAATTACAGGATCCCTGGAGACTAGGTTGTGAAACAAGCTCTGGGTTTTCACATTACTTTCCAGTAATGTTCTTTCTATGTATTCTTCTCCCCCAGATTCCTCAGCAGATAGATATTCATTCCAGCATCAGTTGCTTGGAAATGTTTTGACAGGGGGCGTAGTACGAATCGACTGTCGATCCCTCTTGATTCGACCGGGCCACTTGTCAGCTCCGGACCTGACGTTGGCCACCTTATGTGCTACACCACTACGCCACCGTACCTCAGTTCCTCATCTTTTTCATCCCGATCTCAGCAGTTGCGGAGGAATACTCTATAGGATTCGGGCTGAAAATAGCCCCAAAGCATTTCTTTTTTGAGGAACAGGCTGTACTGGAAGTAATTGACTGACAGCATTCTAACAATAAGACATCAACTGTGCATAACACATAACTATTCATAATCTCATCCCAGTAGAAGAGGACAACTAAATATTAACTGCAGACCACTATCATAGGGTTGGATGGGAGGAGGAGGAGGAATCTGCGGGAGAAGAATCTATAGAAAGTACATTCCTGGTAAGTAATTTCTCCTTAAATGGGTTGCATTCTCCCACCGATTCTTCATCAGACAGACTTCCAAAGCAGTACAGATTGCGAAGGACCGATGAAAGACCCTAGACAAGGACGTTTTGGAACACCGCTCTGCTGAATCGAGCGTCTGAACTGCGTGCAATATCCAGGCAGTAATGCTTGTTGAACGTGTAACACTGGCAGGGTCACCATAGGCCCATTGTCTGTTTTGACATATCTAGGCCCTTTCTGGATAAAGAAAAAGCCACAAATAGTTGGTCATCATGCCTGAACTTTCAAAGTTCTAGCTGCATAAAAACAGTGAGCCCTCTTTGGTTCTAGTCTGTGTAGCCTCTCCTCATCTTTAGAAGGGTGTGGAGACAGATAAAAGACTGGCAAGTCAATGCTCTGAGATACATTGAACTGAGCGACTACCTTAGGTAGAAATTTAGGATGCACTTTAAGTGAGGTTTCTCCTTGAAAAATCGTAGAAAGGGAGGCTTACAAGATAATGCTTGCAATTCACTCACACGTCTTGCTGACATGATTACCACCAAGAAAGCTGTTTTGAGGGTAAGTAGCCTGATTGGGCATAAATGGTAGGCTCAAAGGGAGCAGCCATAAAAATGTCAAAACTAGGTTTAGGTCCCTGTCTGGACCACGAATAGGGTAGGCGGAAACCTTCAGGAATTATAACTGCTGGGGCGGCTCCTCCATAATGGGCAAGGGTGTGTCGACTCCCTCAGCTGTTTTTTTGAGCCGAGGGATTGCTCTTAACTGTGAAAGGTAAACTTTGTTTCCCCTTTCACAGTTAAATTTCCCCAGCCGCGCAAGCTCAATGAGCCATGCAAGCCTGGGGACATTTGCTTCCCCAGCCTTGCATGGCTCATTGGAAATGCTGGCTGTGGAACTGCACATCTGTATGTGCAAGGGGGTGCTCCTGCGCCTCCTCGCACATACAGACAGAGCAGGCTGGAGTGGGGGTCTCTGGACCCACGATCAGGCCCCTTGCACACATGTGCAGGAACCAGAAAACATCCTGAGTCCTGTTTATGCTTGCAGGGGGCTGGAGCACTGGAACCTCTGGACCCATCTGTGAGGCTAAAAACATCGGGGTCATCTTCGACTCCACACTCTCCTTCTCTCCTCACATCTCTGATGTCTGTAAGAAGTCACACTACCAGCTGCAACTCCTCAGAGGTATTCTTCCTTTCCTCTCCTTCCCCCAGAAGATCACTGTTTCCAGAGCTCTGGTTCTCTCTAGGCTGGACTATTACAGCCTCTTTCTAAATCTGCCTGCTTCTACTCTCCGCCCTCTGCAGCTCATCCAAAACCAGACTGCGAGACTTGTCCTTGGCCTCAAGCCCAGAGATCGTATCACTCCAGGACTGAAATCTCTGCACTGACTCCCAGTGGCTGTGAGGATTAAGTTCCAAACCCTCTGCATCGTCCACAAGGCCTTCTGGGGCCGGGAGCCTCAATACCTTCAACTCTCTCTTCCTAAATATCTTCCTTCTCGAGCTCTTCGCTCATCCACCTCCAACTCCCTCAGGGTCAGTTGCTTCTCCAAGCAACGAGTTGGTGGTAGATCACTTTCTTCAGCTGGGGCCTCCCTCTGGAACAGCTTCCCTGTCCCCCTGAAACTTGAGGAGAACCATCTCCGGTTCTGGAAGCACCTCAAAACCTTTCTCTATTCTTATGCTTTTTCTCCTCCTCTCCCCTGCTGATTTCCTGGCTTATACTGAAACTGCACTGGTTTACCTGGCCACCCTCTGATCTCGGGCCCAGGTCCCCCTCTCTGCCAGTCGCACACCTGCACTACCCTCCTGGATACCCCCACACTTGGGGACTGTTCTCTGTATCCCTACAGTTCTAGCACGAACACTTGACACCTGATGCCTGCACTTAACCTTTTCCCTTGCACTGGACACCTGCTGGCTGTACTTTATTTTGTTATTTATTCTATTATCCCATGCATTGCACTGTCCCCTTCCACTTCTCCCCTGCACTTTCGCCTTCCCACTTCCCATGCACTTGCGTGATCTGAATGACACCTGGCCTAGTAGGATCGTTGTCTGTCTTCCCTCTGTTCCCCCTCCATTACCTCGTTGCGCCTTGAAACACTTGTGTATAGGCACGTTATAAATGCCATATTATATCATATCATGGTAGAAGGTACGTATTTTTATGTTCATTTAAAATATATATATATGTGTATGGATGCGTGCATGCTTGTGTTGGTAGGTGAATGTATGATGGATGCTGGTGTGAATGAGAGAGTGCTTTCTGTGTGTATGTTGTGTAAATGTGTGTGTGTGTATTTTTGTTTATTTAGTATTTAAATTTGTGTATGGATGCATGTATGCTTGTGTGTTATGATGAGTGAGTGCATGATGGATGCTCATGTGAATGAAACCGAGTGTTTGCGGCGTGTGTGTTGTGTAATGTGTGTTTCAATGCCTATTTATTTATTCTTCAAGTGTGTGTATGGATACGTGTATGCTTGTGTTATGAGAGTACATGTTGGGTGCTCGTGTGAATGAAAGAGTGCTTGCAGTGCGCATGTTGTCTAAATGTGTGTATTTGCACGTTCATTTATTTAAATATGTGTATGGATGCGTGTATAATTGTCTTTTGAGTGAGTTCATGATGGATGTTCATGTGAATGAAACAGAGTGCTCGGTGTGTATGTTGTGTAAATGTGTGTGTTTGTATGTTTATTATTTAAATAAGTGTAAGGATGCGTGTATGCTTGTGTCATGAGTGAGTGCATAATGGGTGCTCGTGTGAATGAAGTGCTTGCTGTGTGTATGTTGTTTAAATGTGTGTGTGTTTTTATGTTCATCATTTAAATGTGTCTATGGATGCGTGCATGCTTGTGTTTTGAGTGAGTGCATGATGGATGTTTGTGTGAATGAAACAGAGAGTGCTTGCTGTGTTTATGTTGTGTAAATATGTGTGTTTGTATGTTCATTATTTAAATATGTGTATGGATGCGTGTATGCTTGTGTTACGAATGAGTGCATGATTGGTGCTCATGTGAATGAAAGAGTGCTTGCTGTGTGAATGTTGTGTAAATGTGTGTGTTTTTGTATGTTCATTATTTAAATATGTGTATGGATGTGTGTATGCTTGTGTTATGAGAGAGTGCATGATGGGTGCTCGTGTGAATGAAAGAGTGCTTCTGTGTGTATGTTGTGTGTGTAAATGTGTGTGTTTGTATGTTTATTTATTATTTAAATATGTGTATGGATGGATGTGTGCTTGTGTTATGAGTGAGTGCATGATGGGTGCTCATGACTGTGAATGAGACAGCAAGTGCTTGTTGTGTGTATGTTGTGCAAGTGTGTATGTGTGTGTTTGTGCTGGTCCAAGATGATTTTGGCGAGTGGGATTTTTAAAAACGCCTTTGTTGCACAAATCCCCTCCCAACCGGCCAGAATCAGCTCTCCGTCTGAGGTGCTGTGGGGCCCAGGGGACAGGGATGGTATTCTTTTACTGGACATCTATGATAAATGTCTAATATAAAAAAAAACATACATGCCCCTCTAACCCCCCAGTGCCTTGCATACACACAGTCCCTTTGATTGTGTGTGTGTGTGTTTGGTGCTGTGAGGCCCAGGGGACAGGCACAGTATTTTTTTACTGGACATCTATGATAGATGTCCAGTCGAAAATACCATCCCTGCCCCCGGTCCCCCAGTGCCAGGCATATCCACATAACCACATTGATTGTCTGCATGTGTGAGGAGCTCGGGATCTATAATAGATGGCCAGTAAAGAAAAAATATGCTGTACCCCAGTGCCCCCCGGCGCCTCGCAATCACACAATCACATTCATCATTATTGTGATTATGTCTGACTACAAGGCGCTAGCACACCATGGAGCAGGCATGGCATTTTGTATTGGACATCTTTGATAAAGCAAGCAGAATCAGTGGTATTATTCTTACTGTGGCATGACATTTTGAGTTAGGCACTTTTGGTAAAACAAGCATAAGTGTTATTATGTAGCTAGACTGGCATTTCAGTACAGCCAGTTCAGCCATTTCATATTGTGGTCTGGCATTTTGTATTGGGCATCGTTGGTAAAGCAAGCATGATAAGCGTTATTATGTAGCTCGACTGGCATTTTAGTAGAGACAGTTTGGACATGTTTTCATACTTTGGAATGCATTTTTAATGGTTTAGCCAACTGGAGTATGTTCTTACGTGTGGTTACTGCCATATATTGGTAGAACAAACATGGACATGCTTTCTTATAATATCATTACTGGAATTATGCAAAAAGCAAACATGAGTATGTTCTTACATGGGAATAATAGGGTATAACGCTGCAGTCAACATGGAAATGTTGGGGAAAAGGCATCATGAAAATGTATCGGACAACTGCTCCTGTGCACTGTTTGTGACTTGCGTCTATTGAATTTTTTTCATGAGTTATCCTACAAAACCCAATTGCAAACTGTTTGGCTTTTTACCCAATTTTTCTATTAAAAAAAAAGTGAACTCTAAAATGCATCATTTTCACCCAATATTTAAAAGAATTTTTCAGGGGAAGTACCCCTGCCGAATCTCCCGAGTGGGGTGGGCTCCCTGGCTACGCTAGGTCGCTCGGCCTTATCTGGGCAAAATATTTACGCCACTTCAGTTGAAAAATTCACCAGCCGCCACTGCATAACTGGGATCGTAAGGCAGGATCCTTGATCCGGTGTACTCTTAAACACAGACAAAGCCACCAAGTAGCCTTTGACTGTATCAGTCTGAAGGCCTGCCAAGGCCAGTGAGAAAAGGAACTCCATGACTAAAGAGGTGAGGCAAGCGATAGGGTCTATCTGCATTCCCTGCACCACGTCTCGGGTTTTCTCCATCTACACACGAACAGAGATCTTGTAGATGGTCTGCATGCAGCCAGTAGCATCAAGTATCTCTTCTGAGAGGTCTGAGTCATCATATCTCATCCTCTCAAGAGCCACGCATGTAGGCTGAGGGATTCTGGGTTCGGGTGGAGCACCTGACCTTCCCACTGAGATAGGAGGTCTGGCCAATGAGGCAACCGGACAGGTGGGCAGATCGTCAAGTTCAGGAGTTCAGAGTACCTTAGAAACCTCCTCAACCTCCTGAGAACCCATGGGATGACAGGTATCGGAGTGAAGGCATAGTGGAGGTTGAAGATCCACTCCCCCAAGAATGCGTCCCCTAGTGCACCTTTTGCTAGCAATTCTCTCAAGCAAAACTGTCTGCGCTTCCTGTTGGACCTAATGGCAAACAGATCCACTGATAGAGTAACACACTGAGCAAAGATCTCCTCGAGAACTTCCTGTCACACCTCCCACTCATGTGAGATGTGCTCTGCCTGCTCAGAGCGTCTGCCAGCCTGTTCTCCGTTCCTGCTAGATGTCCAGCTGAAGAGGTGATCTGGTTCTTTAGCAACCATATCCATAGTTACAACACCTTCTTGCACTGGGCCCTGGACCAAACAATCCCTTGTTTGTTGAGGTAGAGCATGTCCTCTGTGTTGTCCGTTAACACAAGAATGTGCTTCCCCTTGAGGGAGGGCCCAAAGGCTATCAGGGCTAAGTGATCGCCTTCAACTCCAGCCTGTCGAAATGCCATTAGCATTTCATTGGTGACCAAAGGGCACATCTGTGACCCCTTGGAACTGGGGCAATGGAGGACAAAAGGGTATCCCCATTCTCATGTTTTCTCTCTGGACCACCAAAAAAGGTTGTTGACCACTGACTTTGACACTTTGAGAATGTCCTACATATCATCAAAGTACTGGGACCACTTATCCCTCAACAGCCTGTGCAGAGACTGCATGTGCATTCTGGCCTCTGGCACTATAAAAATGCAGGAAGCCAGGAGCCCTAAGGGCATGCTTTCAGGGCCATAGTGTCCCAGGCAAACATATTCTTAGCTAGGGCATCAGTTTTCTTAGATTCCCTATCTGTCAGCAAATTAGAGGTAGACGTGGCTGGTCTGAAGGTCACTGTGGCAGCTTGCCACCACAAGGCCTTCTGGCGTTGGATGGGAAGAAAGAAATGGTAGGTGCCCCCCTTGCCGGCTTATATTTTTTGGTAAGCTCCAAACCCACAGCTGGAGTGAAGCAAGGTTTAAGTCACAGAGTAGCAATGGGATCTGCAATGGCAAAATTAACATTGGCAATGCCCTTTCATTTTGCCGGCCTTTGTCAAATATGTCAGTGAGTTCATAGGTGGACAGGAGCTTTGCAGGAGCGCCCGGACCCAAGGCCTCAACCACCCTCTCAACAGGTTGTCGGTATTGAGCATTAGGGTGCCCCAATGGAGCGGCATGCTGCATATCAAGGTCAGGAGATGGGTACAAATCAATTGAGTCGGGAAGCCCTTCAGCAAGGGAAACCCAATCTGCCTGGTCAGCAAAATAATCATCTCCACTAGCTCCTTCGCCCATAGGCACAAAACCGAAAGGCATCTAGTCCCCTTATTCATCGAAAATTGAGTGCATTGAGAGTGAGAATCGGGCACTAAGGAACGATCGGCTGTTGGCGCGACATTCATGTCGATGGCATCACTCTCATCAGACCTAACAGTGCTGGTAACTCAGGGACCTTCAGCACTCCCGGTAGTCGTGGCCGAGCACTAGGGAGTCGGACCCGACTTGGCATCTTTGGTGTCAGAACCTCCGGGCACAACTGTACCATTGGAGCCTGCAGAATCAAGACCAGAGTCATACCATCTGCGGCCATCGTAACCATTAGAAGCATTTGCGCCTTGAAAGCCTCCCACTCTGCTTTCCATGTTCCCGGATTTGGGCAGGATTTACCGCGCTCTTCTGGCGAATCGGAGACATGTCTCCATTGGTGTCATTGCTTCTTCTTATGGGAAGAAAAGTCTTTGATAGTAGGGGTGACAGTAGGGGCGCAAAGGTTGATGATGTGCGAGGGTTTTAGTGTTTGGATAGTCTCCAGTACTGTGCTAAGAGACAACTGGGAGAACGAGAAGGATAGCAGGGTGGCTATCGTAGCTATGGTAATTGGGGCTGATCCTCTGTGGGTGGCCAGGGTGGTGGGTTTAGCTGCGAGTTCTGGTTTTTTGGGATAATTTTGTTGCCAAGCAAATACATTTTGTTATCAAGAGCGTCTTGAATGATGGTACACCAATGTTTTTCAGCCCTGGTGTGGGTGGTAGGTAGGACTGGTGTCTCCAATTGTCTTAGTATTGTGGAGAGTTTAGTAGCAAAGAGAGTTTAGTATTGGAGCTTGTCATTAGAGGTGACATTGTTGGAAATAATGGCATTCGTGTAGCCCAGGGTTGTGGTGGCTAAGTTTAATTAGTTGGTCGGAGACGGGTGTCTCTTAGCAAGATGATTTAGTGCTCTTCTGATTCTGCAAAGGGAGATGAGTTTTTCAGTGAACCAGATGTTAGTGGGCGTGTGCGGTTTGTGGGGTTTTAAGTTTTGGTGGGGCATGTGCGTCAATTGTGAGGCTGAGGCCATGATGGTAACGGCTTGCTATGTCCTCCGCCTGAGGTTGAGATGCTTCCCCATCGAGGTTCAAGACCCTGTCGTAAGCACATATATGTTCAGCACAAGCAGTGTGTCACTTGGTGCTGAACATATTTGGGAGAAAGAAATCTGTTAGAAAAGATACAGCTATAATTAAGTACTTAAATCAGTTCCGTAAGCCACCAACATGGAACCTATTATGAATACAGATTTCTTGCTGCTCTCCCTGATGATTTTTTCTTTTCCCTATATGTTGCACTGGCTCTAACTAAGGACTGCCGCTGAGAACCAGATAAACAAATTCAATCAGGTAAAATAGGTGAAGTAGAAAATTCAGGAACACATGGAAGCAATCAATAAAGAAGGACTACTAACCGAGGGCAAGCATAAACACACCAAAGGTGACCATTCATAAATCTAGAACACCAACACATAAAAAGGGGTCACCCCTTACCAAGGAGGTGCGGTAACGAGGGGATCAAGGGTCACCAGCAATGATGGATAGTAACATATGAGCTAATGCAATATCATCAATTAAACCAATCACTGCCATGCAAGGAATTCACAGAGACCACTAAGTACTGTAAAAGAGGAATGCCAAAAACAACCAGACAACTAAGACGAAAAGTCCTAATTTAAAAAGCCCTGCGGGATCACCAAGTAAGGAACTTTAGAGGACAAGCAAGTTCTTGTCAAATGAAAAAAAACAACCAAGGGAAACATAACACACTAGCCATTGAATATCAAGATATAAATCCAATAACCCTACAAATAAATACTCTGAGCCTCATCACGAGTTTGGCAGAGTTTCTGCGCAATTTCCGGCGAGCAGAATTATCATTACCACCGGGACGAGCTGCGGTTTTAGCGTCGAATCACAACCTGCCCAGAATGGGTGCCCCGTCCGGTAGGAAACACTAATACCACCCGGCGGAATCAGCTCCGAAACAAGGTATTCCACCGAAACATTGGTGTTAATAGCGCTACCACCGGCATCCTTGGCTCAATTAGTGCCAGCGGAAATAGCGTCATCGTCGGAACGGGAAGCATGGCGGTGGCCATCTTTAAAATCTCAACCCAACTTGAATCACCCATTTCCTGCCGCCATCCGACCCCGAAACAGACTGCAAATATGTCTCAGGTGCGGCCGAGGGAAGGTGCCTGAGAACCGGCTGAGAACCCCAAATTCAGTGAGGGCGAAGAGGTCGCCCTCACTGATGAGGTAGTGGCCCACTGTGGTGAGCTGTATGGCAGCAGACAAATGAAAACCACAGGCCAGTGCATGACTGCCATCTGGCTTGCCATCAGCGAGAAGGTGACTGCAGTGGGCAGTGTCCCCCGTGATGCAGAGGACTGACGGAAGAGGTGAAACGCCCTCAGTGTCAGGGTGCTGGGACACCGGCAGGAGTCCATGGCAACTGGAGGTGGTACCATTGAGCCACTGGTCCTGACTCCATGGGAGGAGAAATGCAGTACCATCCTCGACGTGGAGGGCATTGAGGGAGTCGGTGGAGTGGAGGCGGGTGCCAGCAGCCAGGAGGCAGGAGGTGAATCAATCCCCTCCACCTCCACACAGCAAATGACCATGCATAAATGTCAGCCTAGCA
The DNA here is from genome assembly GCF_040938575.1 of Ambystoma mexicanum. Lineage (NCBI taxonomy): Eukaryota > Metazoa > Chordata > Amphibia > Caudata > Ambystomatidae > Ambystoma > Ambystoma mexicanum. The sequence goes on from NC_090922.1 coordinate 823,117,713, forward strand.
CAAGGTGTCATAGTGGACAGGGACACATGCCAGCAGACCCAGCAGCTGGGCTGGCCAATCAGGATGAAGTGAAGAGATGCCTCATCAGCCACCCTCCACAGCAGCCAGTGTGAAGGAGTGGCAAGCGACCAATCCAAGTGCAAGACACCACACCCTTGTTGGTGCTCCCTGTGCCAGCAGGATTGTGGTGTGTGAGTAACCACGACACCGCGCAGCAGTCACACCAACATGTTGCGGACCCATTTGGCCTGACCCATGTTGCCATGGCAGATGAGCCCCATGGAAGAACATGTGCCCCTACAACGACATGGATGCAGCAAGCCAAATACAAAACCCCACAGTGCAACACTGCTGGCTGCACATCAGTGCTTCATAGAGCCATGGCAGTGCCATAGAGGTAGCCACCACACCCTAACCCACCTTGGGGGGATGTGGGGCATGTAGGACCACAAGCATGCATGTAATATGTCAGCTGCCCCAGTATGGATATCCTGCCTTCACCACATACAGGCAAAGGCCCCCTGGCCATGTGTCACACACACGGCTGCAACCATTCCCACAATGCTGTGCCCACAGTCAATGTCCCCTGAACAACCATGCCCATCTGCCCAAATGTGTGGGGTGTCACTCAGTATCATATCATATGTCTCTTGCATGCCAAAACACGTGAACGAACCATACCTGACAACATTTCATATGTCCCCTACAGGCACTCACGCATCTTCAGAAGCATCTGAGGAGGATGAGGGGTCAGGCATGTCAGTACGTTACACCTCCAGGCCCTCAAGGTGCACCACCACCACTCCTCAAGGGTGGCCACATTCCACGCCAAGGCACAAGGACCATCATGACACACGATACCTGGCAAGGCCAAGCCAGCAGGTGGCAGCGCAGGCCCTCCATCCACCCCACATGCCACCAGGACCACCTCCACGTCCACTGCACCCACTTCGGCAGCTGAAGCCTACCTTGATACCCAGGGGGGTACAAGCCCAATGCCACAGGGTGATGAAGTATCACACACCCCTGAGAGCCTTCCCCGCTGCCAGCATACCCGGACACTGAGCCGAATGTGAACACACCATCATTTGGATCGCCGGCCTACAGCCCTGAGTCTCTGCAAAGCACGCCCCCCATTCACCACACACCACCAAGCCAATCCATCCCCCGGAGGCTGGACGAAATGGATAGGGGACAATGGGAGATGGAGGCCATTGGCCACACACATTCCCTGCATCTCTATGCCATACGCAATTGCATGCAAGGGGCTGCCCGCAGGATCGTTTGGGCAATGGAGAGAAACAAGGCACAGGGCCGACAGTACTGCGGCCCTGATGGTGTATGGGCAGCAAGTCAGGGAGCTCGATGCAACAAAGCATAGAACTCACTCTGCAGCACATCGGGGGGCCAGGGTCAATACCCTCAAGTTCGGCGATACCCACTGAGGGGGTCACAGCCCAGCATACTCAGGCATTGATCTGAGTGCCAATTGGGTCCTAAATCACTAGGGGTAACCCTGGGAGGAAAAAGCCATGGAACGGACACACTTTTATCCCACAGTGGGCGTGCTGGGTTGTTGGTGGTGGGAGGGTGGAGGGGGGATAGTGTATGGGGGTGTTGGTGGTGGGAGGGGGATAGTTAGAGCACAAATTTCATTAAAACAATTCAACTTCATTAATGCAAGGACATTCCTCATTGTGTCACAGTTGTGTTTATTAATCAATGTGATATTAATTGACTTGAGTTGAGTGACACACAGTGGTACATGGCGTGGTGAATGTATCAAAATAAATTGTCTATCAGTCCTTGACACGCCAGTCTGCCATCCCCAACATCGTCTCTGGCAATGCATGCAGTCGCCTCTGCCACAGGCAATGCATCCTTATCCTCTGGGGGTGGCATGTCCACGTCATGGGGTAGAGGAACATTTTTCTGTAGGCAGATATTGTGCAGCATGGCACACACAAGCACAATTTTACCCTATTCAGAAGGCCAAAGGTACATTCTAGGCACACACGGGTCCTGCTGTGTGCGTGGTTCTAGGCAAAATCCTGCTGTGTTTGTGGTTCACGCACATGTGTCATTAGCCAGGCCAGCTGCGGGTAGCCGGAGTCACCTGTATAGGGAGAGGAACAGACATTAGTCTCACTGTAATGTGTGGGGGTGGACTTACACGGCATCAGGGCAATGGACTTCATGTGCATGCACATGGGGCTTCATTGCGTGGCCTGTCTCTTTCCGATGATTGTGCATGTTGTGTCACTCGCATCATGCATTGTATTTTCTTAACATGAACCCTGTTCCCGTGCAGCAGATGTGACATCTGTCCATCGGTGCCATGTCAAGTCAACATGGTGGCTGTATAGTGGCAGTGTATTGCTCTGGTGCATGTGGCCTGATGTTTTCCCAATCGTCCCACCATAGGTTTTGGGGCCTGCGTGTCTGCATTGCTGGCTGAGTGTACTTGGGTACGTGACTGCGGTACTAGTACCGTTGCTGTTGTGCGATGTGATGTGACACTTAGTTTTACATTGATTTGGGATTATGCATGTTGCATTGTGGTACCTGTAGTCATGTGTGTGTATATAGTTGCAACTCTATGTGTGCATCAGCTCATTGATCCGGGGAAGTTATGTTATTTGGCATTTGTATAGCGCCTTTTACCACTGTTATGATTCCATAGTGGGTTGAACACCCTCAGTATCGCAGTCCAGGTCTGTGGAGAGAGTACTGTAGTACAATGTGCATGGGTGCACTCGGTATGTGTGCTATCAGTGTGCAATAGGTAATGTTAGCTGCATACTAGCACTAGCTGTTGTGTGGTGGCTGTGTTAGGGCAGTAGAATGTGTGCAGTAAGACCAATGGACTATGGTATCTGAATTCTGGTGGCGCTGGTGCTTGAGAATAATGCTATGTGTGCAGCTAGGCCGACATTTTTAAAGGGTATAGCTGCGTTTTAAAGACTTTTGAGGTGAATACAGAGGTGTGTAAGTATGTGTGCAGCTAAGCCGAATTATTTGAGGGGTGTAGCTACATTCCAATTGTTTGTTGCTGCACAGGCAAGAGTTAGCATAGTGGTGTGTTCGAGTGTCTGTGCATTTTTCAGGGGGGCCTTGTTTCTGTTCAGCTTCCAGTGCCTATTGAGGGTGTGGAATCTTCCTGTATCTTGATGGGTAAAATTGTTTGGTGAAGACTAATGGGTGGTGACAGGGGGTCAGTCCCAAAACTCTATGTTCTTTCTGCACAGCTGCTAGCGCTATGCTCGGTCGGCAGTTTGTTAAATCAGATCCCCAATAGGTATTACTATTTGGACATAACCAGCTAGTCGTGATTAGCAACAAATAAGTGCTAGAATCTCCTTTGCTATAGTTCTTTGTAGGGATTTCCAGATGTGTAGGATTAGCAGGTGCCGGTAGACCTGGGTTTGATAGCATAGTGCATATTTGTAGATAAGTGATCAAATTCATAAGTGCTGAATTAGTGCATGGGTTTCTATTTCTGCTAGATCGATTACCAGAAGGAGGTTCTGTTATATACATTCAATGGTAGGAGTGATTGGGAGCTTAACTATTGAACAGCCCCTCGATATCTAGTTCTGTTCTTGGATCCCAGGTGTATAGTGTTAGCAGGCAGGTGCCTTCTAGGGTTGATTGCGTGGTGCATAATTGCGTTGCCTTGATCAAGCTCAAGAGTGTTGGTGCTTCGGTTATGGCAATCAGCGCCCCTGGTTGATGCCGATAGCTAGCATTAGGCCTTAGCGCATGCCGAGTTCCTGCCGATGAGGTGATGAATACATTCTGTCAGATGCAGAATTCTGTCAGGGTGCCACTACGATTTGGCATTCACGTCTGGCCGGAGGCCCTAGGTAGTGGAGTTGGAGATCGTCAAGACTGATGGTCTATGATAGGGTTCGTAGTCAGCGGGGTGCCATGCCAGATGTGAATGTAGGTGTAGGTTGGCTGGTTAGGTGAATAGCCAGGTTTTGAGTGCCTTCTGGAATGCCATGTGACCTTCGCTGTATCTAATGCAGGGAGGCAGTGAATTCCACAAAGGTGGCCCCAGGGTTGAGAAGGTTGACCCTCCGATTGTGGTCGAATTGGAGGTGGGGACCACTAGGAGTAGGGCAATGCTTGATCTAAGGGTGCTGGTTGGGTTGTAGGGCGTGATCTTGTCTTGTAGGAATTTGGAATGTGCTTTGTGCACCACTCAGTGGGTAATACAAACAAATTTGAATGTGGCCCTCCGACATGTGCATGTTTCATGGGGTGGACTGTGACGTTGGTGCGGGAGGTAGGCAGGTCCGACTTTCACATTCGCCTGTCATGCCATTCTTTGTGGTGTTTTGCACATGACCACCCCACCCCCAATATGCGAAGCTGCATCGCAGCACCTGCATGCTGACAGTTTTACTCACCCACTATCCACGTCCATTCTCCTCTTTGCCTCTCAATGTATCCAGACAGTGTACTGTTCCATAGGATCATGGCATTGTGAGTGGACCCAGGGTAGCGGGCACAACAGTGGGTGATGTAAAGGTTGGGATCACAGGTCACCTGCACATTCAAGGATTGGTAGTGCCTACGGTTGCGGTACACTGCTTCATGGGCCTGTGGGGCCACCAACGTCACATGGGTACAGACCAGGCTGCATTTGGAATTTGGGTAATGGCATATAACTGTGCCTTCATGGCGTGCACCTGTGTTGGGGTGGTGGGCAGTGAGATGTGGCGTGACACATGCCGCCGGAGAGAATCCAGCACCTGGTCCAGGACTGCACAAAATGTTGGGTGTCATTCCATGTATCATGGCCACGGAGTGCTGGAAGGTGTATGGGAGTGAGGGACCCCCTCGCGCCGCACACTCCTCAGTACGGGACTTGGACCACGTGCCTCCGGTAGTGGGGTTGCCCCTTGCCCTTATGTAAAGTTAACCACGGTTGACCGCTACATAGATGGGACTACTGAGCAGGACACGGGGCATCCATCTTTTGTGCCCCCTTTCGACTCCATTTTGGGTAAACAGGCCTCGCTGCGATAGTACAGCATGGCTCAGCTCCCCCTTCCACCGCAACAGCCAAGGACAGAGGCACACACAAGGTGCGCAGGCAGCTGGCTGGCCCCCACCCTTGCACTCCCCCTGCAAAGGAAAGCTCTGCGCTCCCATTCTCACGCTGAAGCTGGAGAAAGTTGCAACAACCAATATGATACAGTTTTCTTCCTCTGAGGTCACTGCCAGCATGAGAGCCAGCATGTGAACCAGGATGAGCTAAGCACTTTTTGCTCGTTCGTCCCCATAAACGTGCAAGCCACCCACCCCCATTTAGAGTAATTTATTGCCATCCTGACCCTGCGCTCCATGTAAGGGATTTCTTTCATGTGCCAGACCCTCGCCTGCGCTGTGAAACCCACCCAACACACCCGCTACTAACCTTAAGCACTTTGCCACAATATATGTTTTTACTTATACTAATAGGTCTAAAGCTTAGGAGATAGGTGAAACACAGCATGACTCTTTTTTACATGCACAATAAAGGTCAAGGCCTCCAATTAAAGCCACGAATGACCCAATTGTACTGACAATAAATACTATGTGTGATTTGTGTAGAAATATGAAAAGAAGTATAAAATGTTTAGATAATTTGTTATTTAGTGTTTTACGAATGAAACATATTAGCTTAGGTAGTGACCACAGTGACCGGACCCTGACCTGCGTGGAGCACAAGATATTTGACGGCCATAATCTCGTCAGCCACTCAGCCAATCAGAAGGAAAAGATGCCACCCACACCTAAAGCACCACACCACCTGGCCAATCGGGTCCATTTAGTATTTTTTGTTAGAGTTACTTTAATTGATATATACATGAGTGATGATGTAAATGGTTTTTGGGTTTTTTGGGTTATTTCCTAGCTGGAGAAATAAACCATCCTTTGAACTCTTGCAGCCGGTTCTCAGTGCCTCCTTCCCCGACAGGGGTTGTGTTGGTTATTTTATTTTCTCTTACACGTAGTAAGCCGGGGAATGGCACCTACAAAGGTGCCCTAGGAATTGTAGGATGGACACTACATTCAGCAGTGGGGGCACAGCTGTCCGGATGTTGATCCTGCTCACTATGTCGACCTGGATTGTGTTGAGCAGCTCAGTATGTTCTCCCTGTTGCGGTGAAACAGGGTGAGCAACTGCCTGTCAGTGAGAGACCAGGGTGAGGGCCTGACCCCGGGGATTGGTACATGCCTTGCTTGGCCTCTCCTCCTCCTCCTCCTCCACCTCCTCCTCCCCTGTGCACCCTGTGCCCTAGGCTGGTTGTACTGCCTCTGTAGTGCTAGGCGCAGCATGAGCAGCTACATGTCCCATCTCGCAATGGCTAGTGGCAGAATGGTGTTGGACACTGTGTTTGGGGTAGTCGTGTGCCTCATGTAGCCCTCTGGAGTGGATTGGGATCACCTGTGGATTCATTTCTGCCACCTGTGCTCATTTACCTCAACCTGGAGGCTGGGGATAATTGTGCCGTGCTTTTGGTGGCATTAGTGATGTTTTTCAGCGCAAATTCCGCTGTGCAGGGACTTGTGATGCAGCAGTGATTGCACTTCATGGTGTCAGCACAGATTCTACCGCTGCAATTTGTGCCGGCTCTTGATATGGCAGAGCGGTATTAGCGGCGCTAATTACGTTAAGGCCACTTTGAGAGATAACCGCCCAACTCGTGATGATGCCCTTTGTGTCCAAACAGGCATTAATTGAAACAGATTTGAAGGAAAACACATAATTCATCAAAAATGCTTGTCTCACAAAAGCACTAAAAATATGAATAGTACTACAAACTGATCACAAATTGCATAAGCTTACATAAGCCCAAAGCAGAAAAAACATTGATACATATCTATTAATGTGATGTTTCAAAATATGAATGATTTATAAATCTGACAGGAAAAAAAATACACATTTAGTTTGCTTTATTTACAAACACTGAGTTTTGCTATGGAGACATACAATTCCAAACATGTATAAAATGTACACAAACAATAAAAACTAATCTATGCATAACAAATACGGATTAAACAATGTTACTCCGACACTTAGTCAAATTGAGCAAAAACGTGTGCAACGTTTTGGCGTAACTAGAAGATAACAAACGCCTTCATCAGCACCAAAAATATAATAATGCAATTATTTTATTTTATTTTATTGTTGTGTTCACAGTTTACAGAAAACCTTACACAACATAGAACAATATATAAAAACGAATAAATAAAAAACCTTTTCTCATACAAATCTCCTTAAAACATACATTAAAACATACATCAGGAATAAAATATTCAAACGTAAATCATAAATAAAAGATACAAACAATATCAAGTTACAGATAAAAAGAAGAAAGGAAAGTTATTTCACGTTAATGACCAATACCTCATGTCAAATTCTATCCATTTGACCAGTTCTGTTAGGTCTAACAAAATCCCATTAGGGGCTAAGATTGTTTTTGTCCAATTCTATTGTGGCTAGCATCAGGAACTCATTTAGGGCTAGAATCAATGAAATACTCGTGCCCCACATACACCTACACCAAAATAGATTTGCGGAGACCTCCATGTTTTTGTCAAATTTATCTTTAAAACTATCCGGGCGCATGCTGTCATGATCACTGCTTCCAAGGGGCTAGGACCAGCCCAACGTCCTTGGAAGCAGGCCTCTAACCTTCATCCTAGGCACCAGCCGGTCCCCATTGGGACCTTTTGGACCCTGTCCTGGCGCCGGTGGCACCAGGCTCATCAAAATCACTGGTCCCGGCACTGGAAGCGCCGGGCTCATAACATGTATAAAGATGCTTGGGTGGACTTACCTGCAGAAGACCATGCTGCTTACTTACCAGCCATATGGGAATCCTCTACGAGCCGGGACTAGTTTCTTACCTGGGTGGGGCAGGCTCCACTCCCTGGATACAACACTGGAACTCTTCTAGAACAGGAACTCTTTTCTTTCCTGGGCGAGGCAGTGGAGGAAGACGCCTCATCACTCCAAGGCTATTTAAACCACACCCGATTGATGCAACGTGCTTCGCGTTATTCTGCATCTGCAGCAGAACGCTCACCGTGTCGGTTCCAGTCTTCATTCTTCCGATCCTGAACCTGTAAGAACAAAAGCTTACCTTTCTTGTATCCAGCCTTCAGAAGCACCTGCAAAGACAAAGAAACAACAGGTTAGCACAGCAACCTTCACTCGCAGCGCTTTCCTCACCTGATCCATCGGCAGTTACCAACTCTTCGCGCTGCTCCTCCACCATTATAAAAGCCTGTGAAGACAAAAGCATAATTATTCCTGTGGGGAATTTACTTACCGGCACCCCTCGAATTCCGGTTTTCTTCAACGCTGCATTCCTGCACCTGAAAGAGAAAAGGAGAGACATTAGGCAGGCTATTTACTCACGCGCCATCGCGCCCTCCACAATTATGCGCCTGCAAATACCCCGGCGTTTTCCAGAGTCTCTTCAGCATCCGAACTCATACCTGCAAAAGAAAAGAGACAGTTGGAGTGCATTTCGAAAGCAGGCAACAGGCACTTACTTACGCACTCCCATGCGCTTCATTCCTATGCGCTGGCTCGAACTCCGGCTCTCTTCAAACCACCATCTTCCGCCTCAAGAGCCCTGCAAGACAAAAGGCACCATTTGAAAAGAACATTATACAGAGCCCTATTCCATACTAACGTGCCCACGCACCTAAAGACTGTAAGGACATTCAAGGTGCCCGGAAACTCACCGTTCGTGCAGTTAACGACGGTTAGCAATCCTCTGAAGTCAAGAGGCCTACGTTTCAACCCAGTGAAGGAACTGGTAACGGCACCCTGCACCAGACGCAGATGGAGAGTCCAGCATTCACCTATCTAAGGTGAGCACGTTGACCTTGGGGCTCCACGGAAAAGTGAGAGGGGGAGAGAGAGAGACACCCGACAATCCCAGGTCATTAACCCCATATTCTTTCACCTGCAGACATCTTACTCTTCGAGTTAGACACACAGTGCGAAGAGGCCCAGCCCCGGAAGCCAATCGAGTCCTGCACTTCACTTTTCAAGATACAGTTACCACCCTGCCAAGACCAGCGCCTCCGTGGGAATCAGGTGAGCGTTACAGAACGCGAAGCCCACCGCAAAACTCCTACCCAGGCGCAATGGAAACCTCAGATACCGATCAATTGGCCCAGTTACTTGGGGAACTAAAAGCGGAAGTACATGCAGCTCGTCAGGAAACGAACGCTCTAAGAAGAGAGCTGATTATATCCAAGGAGCGAACAGATGACCTCGCTAGGCAATTGCTACAAACGCAGGCAGGACAAACACCTCTGCCCGCTTCAGGAGGAAACTATCCTTCAGCATCCTCCACAAACCCAGTGCAAATCAATCTACCCGGTAATGTGCCCTTGGCTCCGCCCGAACGCTTTTCTGGTGACCCAAAGAGATTTGCAGTGTTCATTAACCAGTGCCGCTTACACTTCTTATGTAGGCCAGCAGCCTTCCCAACAGATCAGGCTAAGGTGGCCTTCGTGCTTTCTTATCTCAGTGGCAGTGCCGCAGATTGGTCGATCCCTTTAGTCACTCAGAATGATCTGGTTCTTCATAATTTCCAGGCTTTCCAGTCCAGCATGGAGAAACTGTTCGCAAGACATTCACAAGGGCAGGCCTTGGACAATGAACTCCTTTCGTTACGATAGGGTAATCAAGACCTTTTGACTTACATCGCATCATTCAACAGACTTATAGTGGAAACTCAATGGCCTGAGGATAAGAGAATTACGCTTTTCTACAGAGGCCTGGGTGGAGAGCTCAAGGATGTGTTAGCTCAAGTTGTGAATCCTCCACAAGACTGCTCAGACTATATTGACCTAGTTGTTCAATTGGACCACAGATTACAGAACAGGAAGGCTGATCGTTCCAAATTTGATACCCAAGTGTTTTCCAAACCGCAGACCTTAGCTAGGGGAGTTGACACCGTGGAACCCATGCAAATAGGGGGCATGAAAGGACCATTAACCCAAAAAGAGCGAGAAAGGAGAAGACAGCAGCAATTATGCCTCTATTGCGGAAACTCGGGGCACTTTCTTCGAGACTGTCCAGTTAAACCAGCTAAGAAGGCTGTAGGAGCCTGTACCACAAATTCTGAGCAGGGAAACGACCTAGCCCGACAAGTGTAGAGGTCCTCTTGCCGAGCGTTAAAATCTGTTCCGTGACCTCGCATTTCGTGGTGCCTATGGTCCTCATTAGCCCTGAACGTCCGGATCGTTTGCATGCAATTGAAGCTTACATCGACAGCGGAGCAATCAGCAATTATGTGGACCGTGAAATGGTATCAAGGATGAATCTACCTCTTTGTCCTAAGGCAGTAAAAGACGTCATTACTACAGTGGATGGCACGAGATAGCCTCCTGACCAGTAACTCACACCACCCAGGAAGTGACGTTAGTGAGCCAAGATGGACACCGGGAGAAAATCGTGTTCGATGTGATCAAGGCCCCTCAGTTCCAGATCATTCTAGGAATTCCTTGGTTAGAGAAGCACAATCCTCAGATCGATTGGCGAGCAAAGACGGTTCAGTTTCCTGAATGTATCCCCACTTGTTATCCTCGGCCTGACGTTTCGCTGGCAGCAATCTCTTCTGAGGTTCCCCAACTACCTCCTGAATACCAGGAATTCCAAGACGTCTTTCAGAAGGACCAAGCTAACTCCCTGCCTCCTCATAGGTCTTACGACTGTCAAATAGACCTAACCTAGACCCGGATCTACTCCTCCTTGCAGTAGGATTTATGCCCTCTACGAGCCGGGACTAGTTTCTTACCTGGGTGGGGCAGGCTCCACTCCCTGGATACAACACTGGAACTCTTCTAGAACAGGAACTCTTTTTTTCCTGGGCGAGGCAGTGGAGGAAGACGCCTCATCACTCCAAGGCTATTTAAACCACACCCGATTGATGCAACGTGCTTCGGGTTATTCTGCATCTGCAGCAGAACGCTCACCGTGTCGGTTCCAGTCTTCATTCTTCCGATCCTGAACCTGTGAGAACAAAAGCTTACCTTTCTTGTATCCAGCCTACAGAACCACCTGCAAAGACAAAGAAACAACAGGTTAGCACAGCAACCTTCACTCGCAGTGCTTTCCTCACCTGATCCATCGGCAGTTACCAACTCTTCGCGCTGCTCCTCCGCCATTATAAAAGCCTGTGAAGACAAAAGCATAATTATTCCTGTGGGGAATTTACTTACCGGCACCCCTCGAATTCCTGTTTTCTTCAACGCTGCATTCCTGCACCTGAAAGAGAAAAGGAGAGACATTAGGCAGGCTATTTACTCACGCGCCATCGCGCCCTCCACAATTAGGTGCCTGCAAATACCCCGGCGTTTTCCAGAGTCTCTTCAGCATCCGAACTCATACCTGCAAAAGAAAAGAGACAGTTGGAGTGCATTTCGAAAGCAGGCAACAGGCACTTACTTACGCACTCCCAAGCGCTTCATTCTTATGCGCTGGCTCGAACTCCGGCTCTCTTCAAACCACCATCTTCCGCCTCAAGAGCCCTGCAAGACAAAAGGCACCATTTGAAAAGAACATTTTACAGAGCCCTATTCCATACTAACGTGCCCACGCACCTAAAGAGTGTAAGGACATTCAAGGTGCCCGGAAACTCACCGTTCGTGCAGTTAACGACGGTTAGCAATCCTCTGAAGTCAAGAGGCCTACGTTTCAACCCAGTGAAGGAACTGGTAATGGCACCCTGCACCAGACGCAGATGGAGATTCCAGCATTCACATATCTAAGGTGAGCACGTTGACCTTGGGGCTCCATGGAAACGTGAGAGGGGGAGAGAGAGAGAGACACCCGACAATCCCAGGTCATTAACCCCATATTCTTTCACCTGCAGACATCTTACTCTTCGAGTTAGACACACAGTGCGAAGAGGCCCAGCCCCGGAAGCCAATCGAGTCCTGCACTTCACTTTTCAAGATACAGTTACCACCCTGCCAAGACCAGCGCCTCCGTGGGAATCAGGTGAGCGTTACACATAGTATCAAAATAAGGACACATGATAACTAGGAGTTTCAGGAGAATCATTGTCCCCACAGAATCTACAATGATTCGGAGAGGAGTTATTTGCAGGCAATTTAGTGGAATCCTTCCAATACTTGATCCTCTCGTAAATGGGATCTGGTTGAGCATAAATCGCATATAAGTCGTTCGTACATTAGCACAGGGAAATCTTCGGAGATATAGAGGTATACATTCCCTTGCATTCACAAAGTTGGAGTATTCCCTATAGGTAGCATAGGTGGCGATGCAATTGACAGTCTCCACCCAGTCAGCCCTAAACAGAGAGCTCTTAACGATCCCCGGTCGTTGCACTAGATCTTCCACCATTAACCCAAGGGAAACCAGAACGGACTTCATCCTTGAGCAAAACTCTTGTATAGAACGAACAGATTCTGCATGCATAACAAAACCAAGTGTCTCGTATAACAAATTTTTCGGGGGGTCGCTCATTTTCCTAAAGGTGTTGAGTTGTTTTCAGACATATCTAGCTTTCATGGATATTAGACAAAGCTCATGTCTTTTGACCGCATTAGGTACGGCCATAGACAAACCCAACAGCTCCTTCTAAAGTTTCTCTTGTATCATATTCAAGGTAGTACCCATATCATGAGTGGACAGGTCAAGACCATATAAAATAATGGGGTCAAACTTGGCGAGATAGTAACACCTTACTGGGATTAGTGAAAATGTGCATACTTTTTGCTTCAAAAATTTCAGTTGAGCTTTAGGTTTATAGGCCTTATCAGATAGACTAGTTTTCCAAAATCCGATGCTGACCCTAATAGTAAGGTTGTACTCAAGATAAGTACCAGCCTTGACCTGGCCCATAGTCCAATTATATGTCTGCACCTTAATTTCCCTAGAAAAAAACAAGAGCCTGAGATTTAGACGCATTAGGCAGGAGATTGTTGGCTGAAGCATAATAAAAAAACTGCTGCATTTTCTTCCTGAGGCCTCGCGGAGTACAATCGAGAAGGATGAAATCGTCCACAAATGCCATCCATTCAGCCTAATACTCGCCAACCTGGCGGATGCAATGGAAGGACCCTACCACAGTCTCTCCACATCACACACATACAGGTTGAAGACTAAAGGGGCCAGCGTGCAACCCTGTTTGACCTCAACATAGGAAAATATCTCCTGTGAAAGTGACCCCTCCCTTGTCAGTCAGACACGTATTGTGGTATGGGTATGCAGGAGTGCAAGAAGCTGGACGAGCTTACACAGAATATTCATAGCAAGTATTTTAGACCATAGCATTGACCTAATGACACCATCAAAAGCACTGGGCAAGTCCAGTGAAGCTAGAAAAACCTCCCCCACACACGTATTGTGCCCTGCACAAAGTGTCTCAAGGGAGCCAGTACAGTTGCATTTAAGGTAGTACCCATATCCTCTCGGAAACCAACTTGGAATTTACTCAGTAGAGAGTTGCCTTTGACCACACAATTTAGGTCGCTGGGAAGCAAGATGGAAAATACTTTACTCTTAGCGTCTGTAAGCGCTGTGGGCCTGTAATTGTTAGGGTCGAGTGCATCAACCTTTTTGTAAATGGGTACATTTATGGACTGAACCCAAGTAGCAGGGACAGTGTCGGTCTCAAAGATGTGGTTAAACATAGGCTTCAAAAGTTCCAGCCACAAGCTGGGATCTTCTTTGAGTACATAGGGGGGAATGCCATCCGGTCCCGGGGCACGAGAAGGCTTGAGTTTACCCACAGCCCAAGAGATGTCATCATGGTCCCAGGCACACTGGCCTACGACAGGTGATCCTAAGTCGAGACCTCCAATTTCACTACATTTCTTGTGCAAGGCGTATTTATTGGTGTAATAGGTAACCCAAACGTCAGCCTGTATGATCCCATCGGATTCCACGTTTGACATTAGGATGGAGAGTAGTGGGAGTAGCTCCAATATTATTCCATAGTGCTCCATCAGCAAAAATGCAATAGCCCCCACTGTAATCCAACTGGCCACAATCCTTCCAAACATTCTTGAAAAACTGCTGTGATTTGCACAGTCAATCTCAAATATGGGACATCAGATGTCAGAGGTATACAGTGTCCAGAAAGGCCAAAGATAACACGGGTAATGGACCACTTTCCTAAACGTTAGAAAGCCCCCTCCCCGCAATTGAGCTGTACAGGAGCCAAAAAATGTAGAAATACTTTATTATTTCAGAGACAAGTAAAATTCCACGTATGCTTATTATAAATCTCATTAATGGCGACACCAAACATCAATTGTCTTGGCTACAGCTATGTAAGCGGAAGGGCACTTTACAAGTCGTCCGCACCAATCAACTATATTTAAAACAAGCAAGCAATTCAAGAAGACAAGGATGTTCTTGCTAAATGGAGAAAACAACAGTTTTAGCTTGTGTATAAGTATTCAGCATTGTCCAAGCACTGCTATTAGATGCCCAGGTACTCACACCATTTTGCACCTGTCAAATGCCTTTCCTATGCCCAGACAAAAGCCCAAACTGTTGGCCTTTAAAGAAAACCTTCCACATTATATGGGTAGGAAAATACTTGAAATGTGCTTATGTTACGGTTAAGGGTGCCCTACCTATTGATTTGGTGTTGGATGAACAGTACAATAATGGCAATGGGGTATGATTTATATGAATATGTGCTATTTGTTTGTCTAAGTCTATGAGTGTTATATGCTTTGCTTTAATGTTTATGGTCTATTTCCTTTTGCTGCAGGAGCAGGGGAATATGAACTAAGTTTACAAATTGGGTGTTTTAACCATCGTACCTTTTCTCTTCTTCTGCCCAACAAATTATGTTATGCAACATATGTCCTTCTAGATGGATAGATACCACTATAGGCTTGCTATACTGAACACTTGGAATTATCGTCATGTAAACATTTTTAAATAAAGTAATTACAAAAAACTTCTGCAGTTACAATTTTGGGAGCTGGAGACTAAAAAAAAGCATCTGGGTGTCTCTATCATGTAGATAAGGTTTCATCTACTACTGCACACAGGCATGGCCAGCCTCTACGCATTAATCCATTATTAATGAACCTAGACAGAGTGGAAATTCATTGACTTACGTAAGATCAAACACCAAGTGACAGTTAGATGTAGGACTACTCACCAGGAAACCGAAAGCGATTATCTTCAATATGCACTCAAGCGAGAAGAGCATGGTAAATGCGATGTTCAGATATTTTAATGCCAGTTCATAAGTGTAAGGAGCTGAATAATACTGTCAGGGGGAAAAGGAGAAAATATAATTATTATCTGAGTATATAGCGCAACCAACGACATTTGTTAGAGCAACAGCAGCATGAGCACATAGGGGCAGATTCTCAAAAACAGGCGCATCTCTACGAGATCTGCAATGATAAATTCACAAAGAAAACACCAAAAAATGCCCTGTGTGCAGAGGTGCGGAAATTATGGCGCAAAAGATTCACAGATAAGTGGCCATGTAATTGTGCATCTGATGAGATGTGCATTTCTTTTTAAAACTTTGTTTATTCTCTGGCAAACACATTTGGTTACAATCAGTATATCATAGTACATATTACTACAGATCCCGGTGCTTTACACGGTGACAGTTATCAAGGATGCATCTTACAATATTCCACATCTAACATTCCTTTCATCTACTGCTCTTCCACATCTCCTTCCTTCTTCTCCCAGCACTCGACTGTTATGCACTGTGTGTCAGACCCAGAAAATGACACAATTCCATCCAGATATCTCTGGGTCTAGATGTCAGAGGTAACGTTGCCCCAAACAGCTCTTCACAGTAATTCGCCCATATCACATTTTTTCAGCCATTCCTCTTTTCATGGTGTGCCACTGTCCTTCCATTTCCTTGAGATGCACCGCATGGCCAGTATACGTCCCATGTTGAGAAGGGTCTCTTGTGTGTTTCCAGGACATTACTCCATATCCCAAAGAGGCAACTCATAGGAGAAGGGTCTAGCGGTTGGGCTGTCACCTTCGCTATTGTTTCATTTATCTGGCCCCTGAAGTCCAAGAGTCTAGGGCAGCTCCACAGCATATGTAGGTAACCTGCATTCTCATTCTCACAGTGTGGGCATAGGCCATCATTCTATGGATATATTATTTTGAGTTTGCCTATCTAGAATCTTAAATTAGATCCATTTTAACCTAGTGTTCATTGAGACAGACATTGTGAGAGAGCATATTTTCCCACATGCTTCATCCGTAATTTCAACTTCCATTTCCCACTGCTCTCTTACTCTTACTTTGACCAAGTGTATTTTACGGCAACCACTTGAATTGGATATGAAGACTACGAATTGGTTTTCTGGTGGTTCAATGTGGTATTCTTTCCACCATTGAGAGTGCTGCCCTTAGTTGTAAAACTGTACAATCTCTATGGCAGTCCCCTTGTGCCCCTCTTTCCAAGTTTGCATTGTTAAAAGTGTAACCTCTGGTAACATGTCTCCCAGCATATGATATCCCAAGTCTTAGTATTTCCTGAGGCTGTTGTCCCAAGAAGGAGGACGTCTAGAAAAAGGAGAGGGCAACCCTTTTGAAAATACCCTCAGACTCAGGGGTAAATCCAAAACAACCAAGAGGAGATATTCTGAGGAGTGCCGAATATAGGAAGACATTTTCAATCAATGTCTTACTGCGTATGTGGTCAGCTGGATTTATATTTAATACAAACAGAAGAGCTGTGTCTCGGTTAGGACAAGATAAGGACAACAGTGTAATCATAAATAAAGGTCAATTTCTTGCAACAAACATCACAAATCAAGATGATATCACCAATGTGAAAATTGTATACCACCACCAATTCATAACAGGAGCTAAAAACAACTTCTTTGTAAGAACAAAACAAATGGAAATATAGTCCAATGTATAAAACATCAAGGGCCTAATTCACAGAGCGTTTTCCTATGGGATTGCACCATTATAGAACGCTTCCATGAATCAGACCCTAAATGTCAATGCCCGTCACAGTCCAGGCCTTTTGGATCTAAGAGTCCTCATACAAAACAAAACACCAACTAGTTTCGGAGACACAAAAATATAGGGTCTGCCTTCGTCAGGATGAACATTTTAAAGTACCTAAACAAAAGAAAATGTTTGGAATTATCTCATTGATAAATTAGAGTGATACATTAAAATGACAAAACCCTGTCCAAACAACATATAACAGGTCTCATGTTTTGAACACATTATATAATTTCCGAACCAGTCCATAGTATGGACTGTCGATAATCTCAGTTTCGATATGCAGCAATACCATTTCCGGACCGAAATAATCGGTATAGCTCAACAAACACATAAAATAAACATGACAACCACCTGAAATCAGAAAAAATTAAACAAATCTTATCACCCATTTGCTGAAATAAGGGAAACTGAGCAATGAAAACAAAAGAACAAACACAAGATCAAAAAGATGAAAGAACACAATTACAGGAAATGAACTAAAGCATGTAAAGCTCATGAACATTCCAAGGTGCCCATAAACAACCAATGACAATAGAAGAATCCACAGTGCTCACGAGCGGCGTATTCGCATGCATTACACACTGCAGATCCACCTTTGTGAGAAATGTCTGGTCTGCACCTGTCTGCTGGCACTAAGGGGCGGGAGCGGAAATGAAGCACATCAGGTGCCGTCAAGGTCAGAGACAGATTCAATGTTTGTATTCATTTCAAAGCCAGCTGGCCTTACAGGCAGTGAGACATTGATTGAAAGTGTGTTACTATATACCGCACACCTCAGGGTATCTTGTCTTCTTTGCCAAGAAGGAGGAAGGGCAGAAAACCGCCATAGTGCCAACCATTTATAATAGGGGCGATTCGTGACAGTTTTTGAAAAAGGTTTCTGCCACACAATAAGTGTAGTCTATACTGTGCCATATGCACATTAGTTCCTGTAGTCGCTATTGAGTATTAGCGTCCTAAGGTCTTGTTTTCTTGCTCAAACCAAAATGATGCAAACTGTGCTTGGGTGGCAATCGAGTATAACTTAAGGTATGGGCCTGCACACCCCCCTCCTTGATATGGTTGTGCAACATCGGCATGCCATAGGAATTGGGACATTACGGCATGTATTTTAGTGAAGAACCTCTTTCCCGGCCATAAGGGCTTGTTGACAAATGCATAAAGTAGTTTGGGGAGAACTATCATTTTAATCAAGGCTAGCCTCCCAGCAGATGAAAGTGGCATATGTGACCATATGTTCAGTTTGTTTATCAGGTGTTCTTCATGTATGTGATAATTGGGGGTGAGTAGTGCATCCTTTCCTCTGGTTATGATCACCCCGAAATAATTAAACTGATCAGGTGTCCATTTTAGGCGGTATATACCTTGTGGCCTTGTCGCAGCTTCTGTTAGAGGAAACATTTCTGATTTTGGTATAATTGACTGTAAAACCTGGGAACTCCCTGATGACTTTCATAATAGGGTCTAGGGTCTAGATTCACCAAAGCAAATAGGATAGGTGATAGAGGTCAGCCTTGACATGTCCCTGTTTCTAGTTTGAACGCGTCAGACAGGGTAGCATTTACCAGAACTCTGGCTATCGGGCGCGTATATGCTAACCTAATATACTTAACCATCTGGTCTCCCAGTCTACATTTAGCCAATGTGATAAAAAGGTATCCCCATGAGATCATATCGAAGGCCTTGTGTGCATCTAATGTGACTGCGACTGCAGAGGCCTCAGGCGATATGTAGGCCATTACATCAAAATGATGGCGTACATTCACGGTAGTGGATCTTCCCGGGATGAAGCCTGCTTGATCTTGATGGATCATGTGCAGCATCAGGGGTAGCAGTCAGTTTGCAATAATTTTAGCATATATTTTGGCATCAAGGTTCATAAGTGATAGTGATCTCTATGATCAGCAGTCATCTCCAGGTTTCCCCGGTTTTATTAATACTGTTTTTGTGGCCTCACGTATGGACTCTGGTAGCTGTGATTTCTTCCCAGACTTTCAATAGGTATGGGGCCAGAATTGCCAAAAAACGCAATGTATAATTCTGCAGTCAGCACATCTGGGCTTGTGGCTTTATTTCTCGGGAGCTCATTTATGACTTGCATAATTTCCTCGGTGGTGAACAGTGTATTCATCTGCTCTCTAGTACTATTGGAAAGCCTCTATGTAGGAATGCCATCAAGCAGCACATGGATACCCACCAGGCCTTTGGGTATACTGACCTGGTATAGTGTTTCGTAGATTTCCTTTTGAACCGATGTCATTTTGCAATCAATGTAGCAAACTAAACCATGGTCATCATGAATACTGGCTACCTGCAACAGACCTTTTCCCCATTGTAGCAGTCTGGCCAGGCCTCCTCCTGGGTGCTCCCATTCACCATACTTCCTAGGCGCTTTAGGTTTTGCGAATTATCTAGTCTCCCTGGTGGCCTGCTCCCTGAACTGCTCAAGGTTTATTTGCATATCTGCGAACACTACAGGGTCTGCAGTAATAGCATAACTGTTCTCAAGGTCTTTGATTTTACTTTCACATTATCTTATATCCCTCCTAATGGTTGGTTTTGAGTATGCCAAATTCGTTAGACATGGCCATCTCCCTTATATACACATAAGAGGCTTGCCACAGTATTCCAAAGGAAACTGTCGTTTTCATTGTGGATACAATATGTGCAAATGTTCTTTTCAATGTCAGGTATAAATACAAATCCTGCAGTGCCTCCGATTTGAATCTCCAGGATGCGCGATTCCGTTTATGGGCCCCTATTTCTAACTGCAACAGTATAGGCGAGTGATCAGAAAACGTGTGCGGGTGTATCTGTTTACTTTACCCACCAGGTGTCGTGAAATCCAGAAGAGGTCAATTCTAGAGGCCACATT
The DNA here is from genome assembly GCF_040938575.1 of Ambystoma mexicanum. Lineage (NCBI taxonomy): Eukaryota > Metazoa > Chordata > Amphibia > Caudata > Ambystomatidae > Ambystoma > Ambystoma mexicanum. The sequence goes on from NC_090922.1 coordinate 823,137,611, forward strand.
GTGCACAGTAGAGTAATACCTGAATTCACATGTCTGCGGGTACTGTGTTCTTCACACGTCACAGAGCTCTAGTTTCTCCATTTGACGCATTATGTTCGGCACAGTTTTTGACAACGGTCTAGGTTCCTTGCCCATTCTGTCGAGCCGTATATCAAGTATAGTATTCATGTCACCTTCCCACATGACAGGAATAAGTGGGAATGTTTCCAATAAGTCAGCAACCATCACATAATATTACGGATTGTTAAGGTTAGGGCCGCATGTGTTTACCAATAGAACTTCTGTGTCTATTAATCTACAGTGTATGACCACATATCTTCTACCTTGGTCTATGTGAGTGCCTAGTCATGAAAATGTAGGCGATTTAGGCACCAGAGTGAGCACTCCTCTGTATTGAGATGAATAACTTGTGAAGGATCTGTTATGTTATTAAGTTTTGGTGAAGTTAATTTTAAAACCGGATGTGGAATGTTTCTCTTGGAGGAAGAGGACATTTATCTTATGTCTATTGACATAAGCCATTATTTCCCTGGATTTGGAATGACTACCCAGCCCTTGAACATTCCAGCTCAGAACATTAAGAGAAGTCATTTAACCTGTTTTTTTTTAGTCATCATATTACGAATCTGTCCTGTAATAAACAGTCCTGTATTTGAAGTAGCCCATTTCACAACCTTCTGTGTTTACTAAAACAACATTTTAGGAAAACGTACCCTTCCTCATCCCCCTCCCAAACAGAAAGATGTAATTCCTCCCATAACCCCAAACACAAATACCCCTTTGAACCCAGCAGAGGGCGAACGCCGCTGTTGCCTCTGCGAGCCCACGATACTTAAACCCTCTTACTCATACTCAGGATTAGAGATTTCAATGAAAGCTGTTGCCTTCTCCGGCATTGTGAAGAAAAGGATTTCAAAGAAACGTTGCATGTTCCAAGTAAATCCCATTCCTAAAGCGGATGCACAAATACTGAGTTCCCAGTCCTGACCCCTGAATCGTTTCCAAGTCAGAGTAGCATTCACATTCAGACGCATGAGGAGTGCTGCTCAGCTGTGATGTCCGGTGAGGTTAGTACTCCCGTTATGATTCACCCGTTGACTCCTGAGGGAGAGGCATGCTAGTCTCAATGAAAGCTGTTGTCCTCAGGCATCGTGAAGAAAAATGTTTTGGCCACATGTTGGATCCTCAGTCTGGCAGGAAAGAGCATGGCGTATTGTATTGCTCAATCCCTCAGCAGCTTTTTGTACCCTGGCAAATTATCTAAGTTCCATCCGGAACGCCGTTGAAAGATCCGGATAGATATGGATAGAATTAGATTCATAACCCAGCGTTCCTTTCTCTCTTGCTAGTCTCAGAATGTTGTCTCAATTTCTATAGTTGAGTAGTCAAGCAATTACAGGTCTGTGGGGGCTGCGGGTCGGGGCCTCGTAGCAGGAGGTCTTTGAGCTCTGTGAAGACTCTGTTCCCCAATATACCCTTGAGCAGGGTTTCCAATGTTTCGTCCATGGGACCCTGATCGATCTTCTCAGGGAGGCCTACGATACAGTTATTACTCCTGGAGCGTGATTCTAGGTTATTGCATTTTTGCAGGGCACATTTAAGCTCTCTGGTCATTGTAGCCATCTGTGTGTTGAGCTAGATGATGTTGTCTTCTGCTGTTCTTATCCGAGTTTCTGCTTCTGTCACCCTTGCATTTTCTCACTCCATTTTAGCCATCGGGGTTCCAATTTTAGTTGTTATATACTTTAACATTTTGTTTATTAAAGCAAATCCGGATTGAATGCTTTCCAGTATTTGGCAAATATTGGAGTGCCCTGTTCCCGCGGGCCTGACACTCCACTTGCTTCCACTATGGGTTTGGGCCGGGGCTTACCATTCTGACACGTAAATGTATCTATATTACTTTGCTTTTTGGAGCCCCCACCACCTTTCGTCATTGTGAAGATTAAAAGTGTAGTCAGGTGTTCTGGGAATCCACCATTGTATGTCAAGACCGGAGGCTACCATTATTCTTCTCTTTCCTTTAATATTTCATATAGGAAAATATGGAAATGTTGCCATGCTAGAGATCATAACATATCAGTAGCTTCATCTCTTCCATCCTAAACGGCTGGACTCCCACTTGCTCTGAATTTCAAATCCCCCCTCCCTTAGAAACTGGTACATACTTGTGACACATTGCATCTGGGCGCAGTGGGATCCTCGGGTCCCCTCCATGAGCAGAAATCAAGATTTTCCATAATAACTTACAAGAAAGTCTTAATTCTATTAAAGACACAGAGGCGAGCATTATGCTTCTCTTTCCTTCAATATTTCATATAGGAAAAGCTCAGCAGCAAGATATTTTGTGCACCACACATACTATCATACTCGTAATGAAGGTGCTACAAACATATAATAAACATGACATTAAACCACTCCAATATAAATCCCAAGTCCACAATAGTTCATTAAAGGTTGAGAAAACTGCATTTCCCATGATGCTCCCAAAGGTCATCCAATATCCATGGTCATGTGTCCCTAGTCCTCCAATGGGCGTGCATATATGCCCATAAACAGTCTTGAACAAGAAGGAACTTCCTCTTTCTTTGCTGCTCACAGCAAGAGATAAGTTACTTCTTATTCAATTCTGTTTACGTGATTATTTTATTCAGATTCATTTCTGTGCGAGCGTTTAAATGTTTTGCTTTGTTATTAATGAATGATCGCTAACGCGTAGCGTATTATTGTTTACTGACCTTTTTTTTTTCTTGTCAGCAACGCTTTTCCTTTGTTCCTACTGATGCCAGCTGTTTCCTGCTGGCGTCGGAGACTTCAGTTTGTGCGAACGTTCTTCGTTCGCGTGTACCCGCTTGCAGCGTTCTCTCCGAACGCTGCAGCGGGTCCTGCTTAATCCGCACTGCTTTCCCAGCTCGAAATAGTTTAACGCGGGCTCGGGAAAGCAGCGCAGCCACTCACGGTGCGCGCCGCCTCCCATCAATCACCAGGGGGAGCTCCTGCTCTCCCTGGTCCTTTCCTTGGGGCTTCGGCGCTCGCGTGAGCACTTCCGATTGAAATAACGGTTGCTGAACGCGAGCGCCAGAGTCTTTGAGCCTTTCAATACTAATTCGCCTGTTTTTTTCCCCCAAAAAAAGAGAGAGCCAGGAGGGAGAAAGGATACTCCTGATTCCTGCTGCTCCAACCTAAAAACGGACAATTTCAGGAGCACAAGACTTGAGACAGGAGTACAACTGAGTACTCCCGTATAAAAAAAAAATAACAAAGGACATAAGAGTATTTTGAGGAATTTCCCATAAAGATTGGGCTTTGAGAGGAGGCATCAGTGAGCCCATTGAGAAAAAAAAAGTATATATAAGGCGCTTAACTACCATGGCAGCGTAATATTCCCCTCAGTCTGATCAAGCTTGGTCAGAAGGTGAGGAGGATTCATGTTTCATTGATGAGGTGGCTATGGAAAGAAGCCATCAAAAGGCATTTGGATCTACTGTCGAAAACATTATTAAAAAAGCTGTGTCAGGCATGCTCCTGCCAATGCAACAGTGCTTAGCTGACATGGAGGAGCGAATGCGAGGCACATCTCCTTCAGGGGGAAAGAAGGCTCAGAACAGGAAGCACCTTACACAAGGGGGATGTAGCCCGGCTCACAAGAGCAGAAGCTCTTTGACCCCCCGCCCCCCCCGAGCCAATTGATTCCTGCCACCGCTGCCGTCTCTGATGCCTTCTCCAGGCTGAAAAAAGCCTTTATGAGTCGGAAGGTAACCCCTTCCTTTGAAGGACCCTCTAACCCCGAGAAGGAAAACAGGGGTACAAGACCCTCAAGCCCGGAGGGATATGAACAGGGCACGGAAGACAACCAAAGAGCAGGAGTATATGAAGAGCTATCGCTCTCTTCCTCAGATGAGGATGCCCAAATATGGGGTTCCAAACCCTCAACCTCGGGGATTGCGGCACCCCACATCCCCAGAGGCTGCGGGAGCAACCTCCTGAGAAGGGGAAGTTTGCTCCCGAAGACTTGGTACACCCTAGATCCTCGGACTGGGAGCCATCAGCCAGAACTACGGATTATATCTTTCATAGGCTGCGCAAGCCTCTTGACAAAGAGATCAGGGCAAGGCTACGGGCAGAATGCTCACGCCCTGAAATACCACATAAGGTAGCTCTGACTCCAGAACTCGATTTGAAAATGATCACGTTCTTGGGCAAGCATGTGAAGGATCCCAGAAAAGGCATCGACCGAGCCTGGAAGTCTTGCCAGGATAAACATTTAGACATCACAGGTCCACTGGCAAAAATCCTGGACCTTAGCGGAAGAAGCCTCTAACTCTTCCAAACCTATTGATCCAGTGATCCTCTCTGGTTGGGTCCAAAGAGCTATCTTTCTACTAGGTAACACAAGCTGCGCTATTTCCACAGAATGTCAGAAGGGCATCCTCTTCAAGATCGACTGGAAACTGACTGAGCTGGCAAACACAGAGTCTGGTGCAGCCGCTCGGGGATTGCTCTTTGGAGATCCTTTTGACAAGGAAATGGCAAAATTTGTCGGTACCTTTACCGCTGTAGACAAAGCCCAAGCCTCCATCAAGAGGGTCTTTGTGTCAAAGATTTTTTCCAGGGCTGGTCGAGGTCGCTCTTCCGGCCGCTACGCCTTTGACAGAAGACCTCAGCATCAAAAGGAGCAACACAATGCTTGGCAAGAGCGCACCAATAGCTTCCTTCCGTCCAGAGGACAAAGCAGAGGGCGATCTGGAGGAGAGCCCCTAAGAACACAACCCAAAATCATTCAACAGGTCAGTCTGCACTTACCAGCGCCAGAGCCAAATACACCCATTGGGGGGAGGCTAATGTTCTTTCCGCATGCTTGGGATGGCTTATCAGGGGACGCCTGGGTCAGGGACGCAGCGCGTGGTCTTCGACTAGAATTTTTCACGCAGTCCTTTCAAGTCAGTCGACCCACCCCAATAATTATGTCCGAAGTAGATCTGAGGGCGCTAGACAGCGAGATTCACAGCCTATATCAGAAGAACACAATTTGCCCCTGCTCGACTGGTGCGCAGAAAAGAAAAAATAAGACCCATACTAAACCTGAGAGCGCTCAACAAGTTTATAGTCTACCGTCATTTCAAGATGGAGAGCATTCACATGCTCAGAGACATCCTGAGGCCAAACTATTGGCTCATACGTCTAGACTTAAAGGATGCGTATCTCGCAGTGCCCATTCATCAAGCGCACGTGAATTACCTAAGGTTCTCGTGGGATCTTCAAGAATGGGGAGTTCACAAGCCTTCCCTTCGGGCTCTCTTCAGCTCCTTGGGCCTTTACCAAGCTGTTGAGACCAGTGATGGCTCGCCTCAGAGAACAAGGCGTCTGTCTAATATTCTTCCTGGATGACATTATACTTATGGCGCAATCTCAGGAGTTATTGCAAGAACAGGCCAGCCTAACTATAGATCTGCTGCACAGTTTCGGCTTTCTCATCAATTGGGAGAAGTCAGTGCTTTGTCCTTCCAGGAACCTAGAGTTTCTGGGATTCGTGGTGGACACTCAAGATGCAAAGCTTCGTCTCACCGCTGCCAAGATTCATTATAGCAAGCGGGAGATTCGCAGGCTCTTAGAGAGAGATCTCATCTCTCTTCGGGAATTAGCAAGGGTGATAGGACTTCTATCCTCGTCTATCCAAGCGGTATTACCCGGTCCCCTTCATTACCGAGAACTACAAAGACTGAAGGGCCAACACCTGAGACGCAGTCTCTCTTATTCTCAACGCCTGACCCTGTCCCCTCAAGCGAGGACAGAACTCAATTGGTGGCTCACACACGTGGAGGCCTGGAATGGCAGAGCCATCTTCGGTTCCATCCCGGATATCATCATCGAATCAGACGCCAGTCGTTCTGGTTTGTGAGCAAGATGTGGCTCAGTAGCCACAGGGGGGACCTGGTCGACACAGGAGTTGGGAATGTACATAAACTGCATAGAGCTTCTTGCCGGCCCTTTCGCAGTTCGCTCCTTTGCCAGGAACAAAGTGAGCTGCAGTATCTTACTGAAGATGGACAACATATCCGCAGTGAGATACATAAATCATCTGGGTGGTACTAGATCACATCCCCTTGTAGAACTAGCCAAGGATTTTTGGCATTTCTGCCTGGACCATCTAATTTCCGTCACAGCGGAATATCTTCTGGGTCTCCGGAACGTGATAGCGGACTGGCATTCTCGCCATTATGCCGATTCCAGCGACTGGACACTGAACAGAGAGGTTTTTCTCCGCCTGCAACGGATCTGGGGTCCAATGTCCAAAGATATTTTTGCCTCTCGTCTCAACACGCAGCTTCCAGTGTTCTACAGTTGGAGACCCGACCCAGCAGCCTCTGCGATAAATGCATTCCTACAACCGTGGACGCAAGGGGTCCACTACCCTTTTCCTCCCTTTTCAATGATAGCGAGGACCCCAGCGGACTGGACTTCTCAGACTTGGTATCCAGTTCTTCTGGAACTTTCTATGGATTCTCCAATCCTTCTACCGCACTTTCCAGATCTTCTACTGAATCCGTGGAACCAACCTCACCCCCTGCTCCTCTCCGGGTCGCTGGCTCTAGCGGTTTGGAGGATTTCAGGCTGAGATGGAGAACTCCGGGCATGTCCCTCAGGCAGTCCAACTTATTGAGGAGAGCTGGGCCCCCACAACCCTCAAGAGATGTTCCAATTCCTGGAATGCTTAGGGAACGGGTCAGGATCGGGGTCTCAACCCAGTTTCGGCACCTTTAGAGGAAATTCTCAATTTCTTAGCCTCTCTAGTGGAAAGAGGGCTAGCATACAAAACAGTGAACGCATATCGCTCTGAAATTTCAGCGGGTCACGAAACCATACAAGGGGCACCAGCCGGGGAGCATCACCTCATTTGCAGATTGATGAAAGGTGTCCGGCTTACAGTTCCGCCTCCGGCCGTTATGATAAACTGTTGGACATCAACAAAGTGCTTAATCTTTTTCTTTCTTGGCCGTCTAACGAGAAGCTATCACGTATGGCTCTCTCGGGCAAGCTCACTACCTTGCTTTGTCTAGTTTCTTGTAGGAGAGGTTCGGGCGTTAGAGCTTTTTCCTCAGATGGTATTGTTTTTCACATACGAAGAAGGACCAAGTACGACTCAAAAGGGATTTCCTACCCAGCTTTCAAGGAACAGCCCAAACTTTGTTTGGTACAATGTCTGGAAGCCTACGAAAAAGTGACAGCTTCACTCAGAACCTCGCCTAATGGTCAGCTTCTTATCGCCATTCGCAAGCCCCACAGAGCGGTATCAGCCCCTACTTTAGCACGCTGGGTGCGCTGGACCCTGGCTCAAGCAGGGATATATACTCTTCAATTTGGTGCCCATTCTGTTAGAGGAGCCATGGCTTCCAAAGCCTTCCAGGTTGGTGTTCGCTTAGAGGACATCATGAGAACGGCAGATTGGGCAGGAGAGTCAATATTCAAAGAATTCTACCTGAAACCGGTAGAGCAGCCTGCTTCGATTGTGGTAAGTAAGCTTTGAACTAGCATAATGGGAGCCTCCGTTCTTGACATAGAATAAAGATTTTCCATAATACCTTACTAGAAAGTCTTAATTCTATTAAAGAAACGGAGGCAAGCATTATCCCACCCAGCGAAGGAAAAGGGTCGCGCATCGCTCTACAGTATTTATTAAGCATTGTAACAGACTATTGCTTAATGAGTTTTCATGCATAGTCATATTCTAATGCAATAATCTTTTCCTTCTCACCCCGCAAGGGTACTAGGGTTATCATATACATGAAGTAATTATGGTTCTGTATTTTTTTTTTCTTGACAGCATCCACAGACAAGGCTGGCTAATCAACTGTTCGACACCTCATCTTCTGCTTGACCGCAGTTGTGTTTCTACTTGTTATGAACAGACAGCCAAGTTCGCTGCCTCGAAAGAGGAAGTTACTTCTTGTTCAAGACTGTTCATGGGGATACATGCACGCCCTTTGGAGGACTAGGGACACATGACCATGGAGACTGGATGACCTTTGGAAGCATCATGGGAAATGCAGTTTTCTCAACCTTTAATGAACTATTATGGACTTATTATGGAGTGGTTTAATGTCATGTTTATTATATGTTTGTAGCACCTTCATTACGAGTATGTTAGTATGTGTGGTGCACAAAATATCTTGCTGCTGAGCTTTTCTTATATGAAATATTAAAGGAAAGAGAAGCATAATGCTCGCCTCTGTGCCTTTAATAGAATTAAGACTTTCTAGTAAGTTATTATGGAAAATCTTTATTCCTGCTTGTGGAGGGGACCCAAGGATCCCACTGCGCCCAGATGTAATGTGTCACAAGAATGTACTAGTTTATGAGGGAGGGGGGATTTGAAATTCAGAGCGAGTGGGAGTCCAGCCGTTTAGGAAAGGAAGAGATGAAGCTACTGATATGTTGTGATCTCTAGCATGGCACCATTTCCAGAGGAGTTTAATGTGGGGGCCTGGTGTTCTTCTCCTTACCCAGTCTTTGGCCTTACCAGTTTATAACAGCAGTGCTGTAAGGGGTAGTGTCTTTGAGCCGAGGGTCTGCAAATCCTGTCTCCGGACAATTGATTTAGTGCGTGATAACGTCAACCCTTCGATGTCAAGGGCATAAGTGTATTTCACTGTGGTCACAGAAGCACAGCTTCACAACTTAGATTAATAGTTCTTTCACATTAGACACAGCTTTAGGTGCAGCCAATCAGTGCCCACAACTAGCAGTTCTTGTCCATGTGTATTTCAGGCTTGAGATCCGGCTCGGTATCCAAGCAATCAACAGGACCCTGCACCAGGTTAAAAAGCACCCGTCAGTGTTATCATCGCCCCCTCTGTTATCGGGTCACAACTCAGCCCGGAGCAGGATATCCCGGTCTCTGCAGAGTTTTCAGTGTCTGGCGGTGTGCAGTATTTAGGAAGCCCAAAGTCCTCCTTGCAGATTGTAGTTTGATAGTAGGCAGGCAGCGCGAATACGCGCGGGGTCCCCAGCTATGTACCTTCTGGACCCCAATGGTCAGTGTCCTGATGGACGCCGGAGGGGAGCTCACACACCGTCTTCCAGAGTGAGGCCTGCCTCCATCAACGGGCCAAGATGAAGTCGGGATGTCCATGTTCCGGATGCCTCACACTTCCCTCAGGGCGTTGAGGCGCTCCCCTGTTAGTCCAGAAACGACCCCATATTATGTATAATATGTATATTATGTTGGCCAGAAACCAATTGCATCATGCACGATACATCGCCAGCACGGAATCGTCAATATATTAAGAATAACCAGAGGGCGTCGATGTTTTGAAATATCCGCCATTTGCTTTCTTCTTTCTCTGTAAAACTGCTTCGCAAAATATATTCTATACTTCAATACTCATGCCGGTGCGAGGCCACAGCCTGAATGCTGAAAGAGTAACACAGACAGGAATGTTAGATGGTACAGAAATACATTGTTTTCCTCCCTCACGACGTCCTTGGAGGCGAGCAGAAACTGCATATAATCAGCGGCCCAGGTGCTGGCCTGTCTCGCAAACTCTGTAGCAATAGGCAGTTAAAACATGAATTATATTCTTTCTAGCGGTACTCCTTCACGGAGAATGGTATTTTCTGCCTCAGAATCGTCGGACCTCTGGTACATGAATATAAACGCACAGATAACGTGTTAAAGAATGTCTCTCCTACGAACATGATAGCCTTGCTGTTCTAAGAGCTCTATGTTCTCCATTACTGTCTCTGCCACTGTTGCTAGAATAAGTATATTTAGACTAAAGAAGGACTTGTCATAATGTGTCATAATTGTCACGATTGTCAATCATCAAACCCTAGCCTAAAAGATAGATTATGGGCGGTTTGAATTGCCTTGAAAAAGATTGCATGTCATGTATAAATATTGCTGCTTGAGCATTGCTCGCTCTCTTGCGTCTCACAAGGTCTGGGTACACATGTTGCGAGACGTTAGACCCCAGTAGTTCGACTGAGACTTGTTTGGAAAAACGAACCTCGTGTCTGTCATGTCACTAGCATATGGTGATTGTGCCTTAGTTTCCATATGAAAGGTCTTTACGGCCTAGCACCCCCTTTACGGGAGTGCGGCAGACATGGCCTCCCAGCAGCCCGGTCAGCAGTTCTGCAGCTCTCTCTGATGCGATGCACTGCAAGTCTCTCAAGACTCCGACCAATAGAGCAATGGTTAGCTACATATGCGATCCCTGCCAAAGAGGTGCACCGTGACCCAGGGCCTCCTCTTGCCAAGCAGCAGGCTTCAGAGCCTGCACTCCTCAAAAACCCAGATATATTGGGTGTCTCAGGACTCCAGGCACCCTCTGGTTGTTGGTGGTAGTTTCACACGCCAGAAACTATATTTTATAGCATTCACAGGTACCATATAAGGAGGCAGTTGTCTAGGAGATTCAGCAAGTGGCAGCCATTTTGTAGGCTGCTCAACAGAGACCCTGAAATGCATATGTTTTGTCACATCACTCACATGCCTACTTTTTTATGAGCAAATGATGACATGAGCTTCACTGTGGCCTAAAAACATGTGCTACCCATTAGATGCCCAAAAAAAGAGTGTATCTACCCTAAATAACACAAGCAAAGAATTTCAAACAATTTGTGTAATGTTCATTCTCTTTTTTTCTCTTGGGTGCACAATAAATCAGAGAATGAGACAATCCATATTTTCCTAATGTCCTCTCATTCCTGTACAAGTGTTCTATGGCCGCAGGGGTACGAGGCTACCTGGGTTCATTCAAAGGAAAACACAAATTCACCGTACACAGCTATATCGCTAAATGCCCTCATTAACCCAACCCTGATACATGTATACTGTGGCATGCCTACATATGACAGATATAAGGATCATGTTGAAGACCTTGCATAGAGTCCATGACTGTGAGGATTATGATATAACCTTATCTACGTGATTTCTTTGAGAATATTTCCTCAATGCCAATGACATTGTTTTTTTAACACACAAATCAATACGGGGGGCATCCCCCCCACTCTGCAGCCCCACCCCACATCTCCCACCCTTAATTAATGCCATAACCAAATCCCCAATCTACATTGCGTCAAAATGTGTTAAAGAAATTCAATATAATGGGCTTTGTTGAATTATTTTGAAATAAAATGGTAGAATACTGTTATAATCACCATGACACTTCTGGTGATCTGGAAGGAGCCATTTGAAAAGAAATACCGGGCTGACAGTACATTGACTAGCAGTGGTATGGGATGGGCTTGCATTGTGGGGTTGGCAAGGGCCCCCTCTCACTGACTCACCATGTCCAGTATGATAAGGGGTGCGAACCAGTATTGCTAGGTGACTTCTTCATCAGCCAGTTGAAATACGATGATCCTCCTATATATATTTTCCTCCTCATCAATCGGTACAGCACCATGATGCCAACTGGACTGACCATTTTGGGAATGTGTGCCTTTCTCTCTGTGCTGTGCTTGGTTGTGATTGGGGTGCACTGTGTGCGTCTTTGGTTGGAAAATCAGTTTCACTATTTTCTGGGCCACTTGCTCCACATTAAGAAAGGTCAAAATGTTGAAGGGAATTTGTTGGAGCAAATCCAGTGGTCAGGGTTTGTTAATCAGGATTTGGTGCATATTTGCTCACTTTATGTGGTCACTCCCCCTTTGCATGTTTAATTTGGTGTATTTGCATGCTTTCCACCCACCTTACGCAGCTTCTGTTCACATTTTGCGCTCCTTTTGTAAAGTGATGCATCTCTGAGATGCGCACTTCTGTGAATGAGGCACATCTTTTTCTGGTGCATTTGTGGCACATCTGAGATTTGCCCACTTTTTTCTATGTTTGCTAATCTGGCCCAATGGCTTTTGTGCTTACCTTGTGATCAGTACCAATTACAGACCATAGTGATTCCTGTTACTGTGAGTCCTTAGTCCGCTTTTGTGAAGAGTCATGTGATATTCTGGCTGCAGGACATGCTGCCAGAATATTCTTTGCACATCAAACATACACATGGAAAAAGGGAAGCCTGGCACGAATGGACATTCACAGGTTCCTCACTATATACGCCTTCTGGCTCTCTAAACCTCAATTTCTTTCGCTCAAATCATAATGTAGGCCGTAGGGAAAATCAATGGTGGGCAGAGTAATCAGAAGGAAAGGCTAAGGACTAACAGTACGTCGTAGTTACTTACCTGTAATTGTATTTCTCCAGCATTGGTATATTTCATAGATTCACATGCTTGAATATTCCCCGTCGTCAGACTGAATCCTTGGTGATAAAAATAATTATTAAAATGTTTTCATATACATCCATTATTCCATAGAGAATTCATGTAAATACCCCACTGTGGCCTATGAGCCATTCTATTGTGTAGTCCCTCAACCTCGCTTTGGTCCTTTATGGCCCCAACCAATGAGGTGGCAGGTCTTAAGCTCCGCCCCAGTTAGCCATCTTCAGATTTTGAACTGTAGGAACTACAGTATGATGGGTGCTGAGCGTAGGAGCAGCCTCCCAGGGGAGGCGGGTGGGCGCATGTGAATCTATGAAAGATACCAATGCTGGAGAAATACAGTTACAGGTAAGTAACTAAGACTTCTCCAGCATTGGATCTTTCATAGATTCAGATGCTTGAATAGAATAACAAGCAGTGAAAACATTCCGCCATCATATATTTATATATACATATATAAGCATAAATGCAGAAAAAACATTTCTGCCATATCTTTACCATACAGCAACACAACGGTTACATACTCAGGGAAAGGTGGGAAAAGAGGCTGGTCCTACCTTATGCAAAAAAGGTGGCGGAGCACTGCCTGTCCACCGGCAGATTCTTTGTTGGTATCCTCTGCCAGGCAGTAGTGCTTAGCGAACGTGTGCATGGTGCTCCAGGTAGCAGCTCTGCATATGTCCTTCAAGGCTACCCCTGCGTGAAACGCTACTGAAGCCGCTCTCCCTCTGGTGGAGTGCGCCAAAGGAGGCCTGGTGAGGGGGTCGCCCTTTGCTTGATGACAGTGGACGATACATAGAGAGACTCAACGTGTCAGACCTTGTTTGGAGATATGCTGACCTTTTGTGCGACCAGAAAAGGCTATGAACAGCCTGTTAGAGGAGCGAAACTCCTTAGTCCTTTGTAAGTAGAATTTCAAAACACTAGCCACATCTAGAGGATGCAATGCTCTTTCTGCCTCCGAGGTTTGGTTCTGAAAGAAAGACGGCAGAACAATACGCTCTGTGAGTGTAATTTCCGATAAGATCTTGGGAAGGAATTTAGGATGTGTTCTCAAAATGACGCGGTCCTTCTGAAACAAAGTAAAAGGAGGTTCTGAAGACAAAGCTTGCAATTCACTTATCCTCCTGGCCGATGTAATGGCTATCAAAAAAGCTGTTTTCCAAGATAAGAATTTCATGTCACTTCGGTGAATGGCTCGAAAGGGGGGTCCATGAGAGCCGTTAGTTCAGTGTTTGGACTCCAGGTAGGGACTGGTGAGGGCATAGGAGGGTAAGTACGCATCAACCCCTTCAGGAAGACCTTGACAGCCGGAAGAGAGAGTAATGAGTATGTTTCTGGAGTTGTCGTGTATGCTGATATGGCCGATAGGTGAACTTTGATAGAGGACAGTGAGAGCCCTGCCTTAGCCAAATGCAATAAGTAAGGTAGTACCTGTTCTACCAAAGCTGTAAGTGGGTTAATTGTAGACGTCTCACACCACTTAGGGAAGCAAGGCCATTTCTGGACGTAGGTGATTCTCGTAGAGGGGGCTCTAGAGGCCCTGATTATGTCCCAGCAGTCTGCAGGGAGATTCAGATTCATAAGCTTACGCTGCTCAGGAACCAAGCCTTGAGGGAGAGGCTCGCTGGGTTGTGGTGAACGACTTTGTGGTTCTGTTGCGTCAATAGATATTGGTGTGCTTTGAGGCAAATTGGAGGCCATCGGGATAGATGCTGTATAGTCGGGTACCAGATCTGTCGCGCCCAGTCCGGCGCTATTTGGATCATAGAGCAATTCTGCTCCTTCATTCTGCGTAGAATTCTCCCTATGAGTGGAATGGGGGGAAAGGCATACAGGAATTTCCCTGTCCAGTCCACAGAGAAAGCATCTCCTACTGACTGATGTTCCGTGTACCTTGAGGCGAATTCTTGACATTTTTTGTTGACTCTGGTGGCAAAGAGGTCGATCTGTGGATGGCCCCATAGGGAGAAAATCCACAGACTTCCTTTTCGTCTAGCTCCCATTCGTGAGATGACGTGTACTCCCTGCTCAGTTTGTCCGCTAGGACATTGTCCACTCCCGGGAGATGTTCCGCCCTGATTTGGACTCTGTGGTGTAAGGCCCATGCCCATAGCAGCTGGGCTTCTTGTGACAATACCTCTGATTTTGTGCCCCCTTGCTTGTTTGTGTAGTGCATGGAGGTTGTATTGTCTGTCTGGACAGTCAGTACCTGTCCAGATATTACTGGAACGAAGGCTTTGAGAGCCCACTATATCGCCCTGACACATTGATTTGGAGCTGTGATTCCTGGTCTGAGCAAGTCCCTTTTGTTTGGAGGTCCTCCAGGTGAGCTCTCCAGCCCGAAAGGGACAGATCTGTCCTTAAGGGAAGAGTAGATGTTGGTTTCTGGAATGGCATTCCTTGTGGCAGGTTCCGCGGAGTATTCCACCACCGAAGTGCCTTGTGTACTGTCGTCGGTTTCTGGACTACATCCTCCCATGAACCTTGTTTTCATTGGTGGTCCAGGGCCTCCTGGACTGGTCTCATGCGAAGTCTGCAATTTGGTATTTGAAATATGCTTGAGGATATCATGTCCAGGCGGGATTCGAAACAGCGGAGCGTGGTTTTCCTGAAGTCGAGCGGAGAATAGCTGTTACTCTGTCTGCCGATGGTCTTACCCTGGGAATGCTGGTGTCGAACTTGGCCCCCAGGAAGAGTCTTGCTGGGTACTGGGCAGGATTTTATGTTGTTTATCGAAAAACCTAACCCTTTTAGGAGTTTTATAGTTTTTTCGAAACTGCCAAGCAAACATGACTGGAGGAGCTCGTCCTTATCAACGAGTCATCCAAATATGGATGTTTTGCTGCTACGGGCACTAGACATTTGGTAAACACTCTTGGTGCTGATTTGAGCCCTAACTGGAGCACCCGGATTGGAAATGCAGGTCTCCTACAGCAAACCTGAGGAACTGTCTGTGGGCAGGATGAATTGGAATGTGGAAATATGCGTCCTCCAAGTCCAGAGTGGCTAGGAAGTTTTTTCTGTTTAGCCACGGTAGGACGCCTTGCATGGATATCATTTTGAATTTGATGTGTTTGATTTATTTGTTGAGTGCTGTCAAGTCTAATATGGGTCTCCACTGGCCATTTTTCTTCTTGAACAGAAAGAAGCGGGAGTAGAAACCTTTTCCCTTCTGAGGGTAAGTAACTGGTTCTATTGCTGCTTTGTGAGGTAATTTTTGAACTTCGGACATGATATGCCGTAGCACGCGCACTTTGCAAGGGGTGGGAGCAAGGGATGGAGGTTGGTCTAGGAATACTATGGTGTGACCCTCGCGGACCACCTGCAACATCCACTTGTCCGATGTTATCGAATGCCAGTGTTGAAAAAATTGGTGTACTCTTCCCCCCACATGAGTGTGACATTAAGGGGGAAGATCCGACAAGTCAATTTTGTTTGTTCTGGGCTTTACCTTGGGTAGAGCCGTGCCTTCCTCTCTGGGAGTACTTGTTGGAGGATTGGTATCTGTTGCCCTGGAATGTGTTTCCTTGCGTCTTTTGACCATGGAAGAACAAGTATATCCTCTGTCTTTTGATGATGAGACTCGAAAAGGGTGAAAAGACCTACGGTCTCTATATTTATCCTTTAACAAACTGATGGCTCGAGCTGTGTCTGTGTCCGTCTTTATTGCTTTTAGGTGGTCATCGACCTTCTTACCAAATAACTCTTGCCCATCAAAGGGCATGTTGAATATTTGTGCTTGCACCTCAGGTCTGAAATTCGTGGCTTTCATACAGGCCTGTCTCCTTAGTACATTGCCGTGGGCCATCTGCCTGAATCCTGACTCAGCCACATCGACTGCAATGTCGATCATGTGATCTGAAGTAGCTTCTCCATCTGCAATGATTGACCTGGCTTCTTCCTGGAGATCTGCAGGTAGATGTTTGGTCAGCTTGGACATGCAAAGCCAAAGCTTGCGGTCAAACCTAGCTGTCATGGTTAGTGCGTTGCCCGCTCTAATAGTGAGAGATGCTGAGGAAGACACTTTTCTACCCATGGTTTCCAACTTACGACCTTCCTTGTCTGGCGGTGCTGACAGTGGTGATGAAGGGTTGGCTAACTTCTTTCTGGCCGCTACAGTGATAACAGAGTCTGGCTTAGTATGACCCCTTAGACAAAGCGGTGCTCAGTCTGTTGCCTTGTATTTCTTTTCAGGTCTTGAAACCAGCGCAGGTGTGGATAATGGCGTGGCCAGTATCTTCGACCCAGACTCCCTTATGGTGTTGAGAAGAGGAATGGTGGCACCGTTCTTCTGTGCTTGTCCCTGCGTTCATAAAGCACTGACTTCTTCTCTTCCGATGTAACTTGTAATTTGAACAAGTCCACAGCTTTTCCAATAATAGTATAAAATGACACTAAATTGTCCGGTGGTGAAGAATCACCTGGAGAGTCTTTCTTTCTGGGCTTCTCAATGATTGAATCGTCTCACATCATTATCATTATCTCCCCTTCCTCAGGTTCTGAGAAATCCCTGAACGGGTCCTCTTGCCAATCCGAGACTGACACAGACGATGGCACCATAGTCGGATCTCGAACCGGAGATGGAGGTCTATGTGACGATGCTGGAGACGGGACCCTTGTCGGTGAAGCACTGAGTGTTCTGCTCCTGGATCTACGTGGAGACTCAGGCGAACATGATCTATTCTGTGGTCTACTCCTGGAAGGGGAGTGTCTTGGTGTACTATGTCGAGGTGAGATGTCCCTCTGGGAGGTTCTCGACTCCTTCGGCACAGTTGACCTATTATTTTCTTCTTGACGTCTGTTGAATTCCTCAATGATCCTTCGCATCGATTCCATGAGCACAGGGTCATAAGTATCGGCAACAACCTCAGTAGACGGTTGCAAGGGAAGACTGTTTTCCTTGGGGGTGAGAAAAGGTTGCTCACCAAGAAATTCCATGGCTGAGAACTCCTCTTGAAGAATGATGTCACAAGAGTTCTGTCATCTCTTTTAAAGGAGATAACAGTGCTCCAACTGGCTCAGGAGCTTCTGAAACCGGAGACGTTGCTCCAATAGGCTTGGGGAGACTGCTCACATTGGATGGTTTATCTTTTGACGTCCGCGAGGGGCGTTTTGGGTGCTGTTTCTTCTGAAGACGAAGAAGTTTGCGGTGTCGTCGACGGTACTTTCGTCAAAGGTGGCTTTGAAGATGGCTGATGACCCTTATCCGTCGATGAGAGGTTCATGGGCAAGAGCTTCGTGGACGAGAGCTTCGGCGACGAGTGAAGAGCTTCCTTCTTCGACGACTGTTTCGTAGAAGTTGACCTCGACGACGAGGATTTGGTCACGGACGATGAGGCTTGGAGTGTTATTGTCGTTGATGAGGGTTTTGTCGACTGCTTGGTTGTTGGTGGGTCTCTATCTTTACTGCCGCTCATAGACGGCTTCTCCGTGGACGACTCCCACCCTCCCCTCTGAGTTTTTTGAAAACGCCTCCTTACCTTTGGAGGTGTTTTTTTCTTCAGGATGTCATATCTTGTGGCCTCCAGAGCCCAAGGGAGGCATGGAAGAAGTGGTTTCCAGCTTTCTCTTACTCTTTTGAGTGGGAGAGGAACTTCTTTCCACTGAAGAGGCCCTTCTCTTAGACGTTTGTGTCTCAGATGGTTTAGTAGACAGTACAGGAGCTGTTTTGGCAGACTCCTCGTCAGAGGACAGACCTTTGGCTTCTAGATGTAACAGAAGTCTCCTGTGTCTGTCTTGCAGGGTTTTGGTGGAGAAAGACCTGCAAATGTCACATTTATTGATGTCATGAGGGTATAGGCAGTAGATGCAGTGGTCATGTGGATCTTTCATGTAGACCAGTTTTTTCCTGCACCTCGCGCAGTCCGTGAACAGGGAAGGCTTCTTGGCATCTGAAGTTCAGCCATGCTGAGGAGAAAGTCACTCGACGAATTTGGGCAAGAAAAAAGATTCTCGGTGCCCAAAGGTTCAGAATAGATAGCCCCTAAGCAGGGGAAACAGTAGAATATATTTTAAGAATATATACTACACAAAAGGAGAAAAATATTCGAAAGCTCAGAGAGCTGGAGGGTGCCCTCTGTCTGTTAGAATGCGGTGAAAAATCTGAAGATGGCTGACTGGGGCGGAGCTTAAGCCCTGCCACCTCATTGGTTGGGGCCATAAAGGACCAAAGTGAGGTGGAGGGACTACACAATAGAATGGCTCATAGGCCACAATGGGGTATTTACATGCATTCTCTATGGAATAATGGATGTATATTAAAACATTTTAATAGTTATTTTTATCACCAAGGATTCCCAGTGTGACGACGGGGAATATTCAAGCATCTGAATCTATGAAAGATTCAATGCTGGAGAAATGAGTGATTCTGGTAAGTACCTTTTACTTACCAGTGCATTCTACCCTCCTCAAGATGGAAAACATAATTTACACACCCACGTTAACATATATATCTTATAAAGGGACACAATTAGTTATTAAAAATAACACAAAAAGAAATGGAATTATAATGCTGCTTTCTGCACATCAGGGCGGCATTTTACAGAGTTGATCATTTAAGTCTGTGGACTAAATTAAGACTTCGTCATTGATCAAAGCATTCCATTAAAATACATTGGGCCTCATTACACGTTATGTGGTAAACTATGGTGCTATTAGCACCATGGTTGCCGCCGGTACCATACCGGTACCACCATGGAGAAAAGGGAAATTACCACCCCATTCCAAGGTTGGCGGGGCGGTAATTCCCCCTTTCTTCATGGCCCTTCCCCATTCCCATTTTTGCCCCATAGGGCTCAATGGGAATGGGGAAGGAGCTAATTACGGTACCGCAAATTGCGGGACCTTAATTAGCACCAAGTTCCTTTGCGGGTCCCAACTTTAACGGCTGGTCTACACCAGCCGTTAAGGACGGGTCCCGCAAAGGGACCTCGTAGTAAGGCAGTAAGGGTTTACCGGTGCCCTTACCGGTACTGATAAACTCTTACCGCCTACCGTGTAATGAGGCCCATTGGCTCATCTGAGCTGCTTTCATTGATGCAAAGCCTCAACTCACACTGACAATGGGTTTCCCATGGGATGTGGGTGATCTCTCAGAACTCATTCATTCTCACCCAACATTGTAGAGTCTGAGAAAGCAACTAATTAACTGTTTGATTGGACTAAATTTTCATCAGCTTTCAGAAAAACATTAATGCCCCGGATGACAAAATGAGTCAAAATCTATGCAAGCCAATTCTATTAAAAAAAGGGAAATACTTGCATTTGGAAGAAGGTCGATTTATTTTAATGCAATTTAATGTAATGAAAATTACATTTTTTAGCATGCCTTCAGACATTTTGGCACACTCTTGAAATACCCTGGACTTGAAGAGTGATAAATCTAAAGATGCTAATGAAAAATGATACATCCCTGCTGCTAATTGTCACATACGTGAATTGGAAACAAAAACTACTTCTTACACCCATTTTAGCTAAACAACTCATGCAAGGCCTTCTATTATACAATTGGAAATACGGGCGGATGAGGACTGGGTTTTCTTTTGAGCCATTGTAAACGGCATGTGCAACTTGTCACAGATGGCCACAAAAACACACCAACTGCCAGATGACGTTTAAGGGTTTCTATTTTCAATTCAGCAAAGAGTTAAATGGATGTCCCTCTCTAACCTAGGAAGGGACAGTCCCCCCCTAATCTAGGCTTCCCTCGACCCTCTACTGGTACGAGTGATCGTTAACCCCTATTATCTAAAAACTATCTGTCTGTAGGTGATGGCCTAAAGGCAAAGGCCATATCTAGCTAGACATCCTCTGGGAACAATCTAGGTGACACTTATCAGGAACCAGGGTTGGATAGTACCTTTCAATCACTCAAGGGTCTCACCTGATCTTCCACACTGTTTACTTCTTTCCCTTATGTTACACTCTCTCTCGCCCGGCTTCGCTTCTCTCCTCCTTTACCTTCCTACCACTCACCTCATGCTTTCCCTTTCTCTCTCTAGCTTTCCCTCCATTGGTATCCCTCCCACCTAACTACTACTCTACCTTCCTACACTGCTATTATTCTCTTCTGACTTCTTAACACGACTACTACTCTCCTCCCACTATACTACTACTCCTCTACTTCCACACCACTACTACTCTCCCCTCTCTACATTGGTACTCCTCTGCCTCCACACCACTGCTGCTCCCACCTCCACCACCACTCCACCTGCACAATACCACAGCACAATACCACTACTCCTATCTCCACACTACTGCACTCCTCTGCACCTTTTCTTCAGTCACTCTATTTGCACTCTTCCAGTCAATGTCTCACTCACTTCCTACTCTCCTACTAGCCCTTATACATACACTAATACTGCGGTACCGCTTTGTATCACCAGCCAATAACTCACCTTCTCTATAATCCACCTTCATGCTCCTCTACCCGAGACTTCCTTTTTCTGGTATCTTGGTTCACCTCCATGTCTTCTGACCTCACCCAAACAACCCGCAACTTGTCAACAGCAGCTCGCTATAGCAAAGGTTCCGGCTCAAGTAAGCGTTTCCAAAGTCTGTGGGATTGCAGCCTTTCTTAAGGACCCACTCCGTAGCCCTTTTACAGTTAAGTGTTGGTTCATCTTGGATCAGGTTGCAGTCTGAGCCAGGGAGCCGCTCTGCAGCTCTGTTGCTGGTGATCACTGTTGCTGTATGGATCTGTCTTGCATACTCACTGGGCCTCATTACGACCCAGGCAGAGGACCATGGTGCTATTAGCACCATGGTCCATGCCGGTGTCCGCCATGGCGGAATGGGGAATTACCACCCCATTCCAAGGTTGGCGGGCGGTAATTCCCCATGCCGCCATGGCCCTTCCCCATTTTTGCCCCATAGGGCTCAAAGGGAATGGGGAAGGCGCCAAGTACAGTGCCGCAAATTGCGGCACCGTACTTAGCACCAAGGTCCCTTTGCGGGTCCCTACTTTAACGGCTGCAAAGGGACCTCCTAATTAGGCACTAATAGGTTAACAGCGCCGCAGCCTTTTACGGCGCCGTTAACCCATTAGCGCCTGGGTTGTAATGAGGCCCACTGACACATGTTGTGGTTGTCTCTGCCTGTTGCCTAGAGGTTGTGTTGCTTTGTTCTGATGATTGGGGTTTGCTGGTATGAAGCTCCTGTCTGGAGGTTCTTGGGACTTGTTTCCTCTTTGTTCCACTGTTGGGGCTGCTGGTATCTGTAGTTCCACCAAACAAATAGAAGGCTGGGGTGATTGGGGTAGGACTTGCTCTGGTTCCCATCCTGGTATTCCTCCCACCACAGGCTTAGAGCGGTGGTTCCCATCCCCTCTTGACAAGGTCAGGCTACTGTCCCTATCACACACCTCCACCCTTGTCTTTTCCCGAAGTCCTCCTCTTCCTCTGGACAACTAGCTGCATGAGGACACCTAGGAAAGAAAATCAACGTTGGCGTGTTTCACCCCTGTCCTATTTTTACTCGGAAAAAGTAGGCTGCATGGCTAAATACCATCAAACAGCAAGGGGATTGGTGTCCTTATTCTGCCACCAACACCAAGGGGCATTGTTGCTGTTGAGCTTGAATTGGTGACCAGTGAGGTAGTATTTCAGACTAGGAATGGTCCACTTAATTGCCAGGCACTCCATTCCGATCAAGGTGTAATTTCTTTTCCAGGGAAAGAGATTCGGGCGGATGAATATGGGTCTTTATTCTCACTTGCGCATCTGGTATAGAACTGCTCCCAGACCAATTGAAGAGGTGTCCGTTTGCACTCTGAATTCTTTTGTGAAGTCTGCTATGACCAGCACAGTCTTTTGCAGAGAGCATTCTTAAGACTTTTGATAGACCTCTTGTCTTTAGGGTCCCAGTGGATGACATTGCACTGGGACTTGGTTCATTTATCAGTTAATGAAGCATCTTATTCTGAAAGGTTCTGCATGAACCTCTGGTAGTAACCAAGGAGACCCAAGAATGCTTGAACATCCCTTTTGTTAGAAGCCACGATGCCTTTTCTACTGCTTCCACTATGACTTATTACGGAAACACCTGTCCATTTCAAATCTCGAAACCTAAGTACTTGACGGATGATCAAGCAAGTGGACACTTGGCAGGATTGACGGTGAGATTGGCCTTCCATTTCTGCTCACATACTGCTGCCAAGTGTCTCAGTTGGCCTTCCCAGGCGAAGCTGTGGACAACAATGTTGTTGTTATAACCTCATGCCAAGCCTCTGCATGGTCCAGAACTTGACCTGTCAGTCTCTGGAAAGTAGCAGGAGTGCAATGGAGACCAAAAGGAAGTACTGCGAAGTGGAAGAGGCCTTTCGGAGTGGATGAGAAGTTTTTTCTTTTTGCATCTTTTTCTAATGGTGCCTGCCAGTATCCTTTGGTTAGGTCCAAGGTGGAGATGAATTTGTCTCTCCTGTGGGATTCCACCACCTCATTGGTCCTGGGCATCGGATATGCATCCAACTCCGATATGTCCTTGAGCTGTCGGAAGTTGATGCAGCACCTCTCGGTGTTACCCTGCTTCTGCAGGATGATCGGGGAGGACAATTCATGTGGGATCTCTTGATGACGCCAAACTCCAGCACAATTTTCTTTCTGGTCTCAAACAGCTGATAGATCATCTGTCAGCTGACTCGACCTGGGCGTGTTTGGATTTTATGCACCACACCCCTTACTCTCTCCAGCTTTGCAGAGAATATATCTGTGTCTCTCTCTAGCAAACAAGCTAGTTCCTGGTAACTAGATGTGGCTAGACCTGGTGGCTGGGTAACCTTGTCGACTTAGTTTGGTAGAGAAACCTCCCATGTATTATTGACATAGAGAGTTAGGAGCTTTGGACCAATGTTTTGCCTCCAATACTTCAATTTATGTGTATAATAAAGATGTGATGGCCTCCGTCTATCAGCCTGCTAGACTTCATATGTGAGGAAAGATGCGAAATCTGTGACAATGTAAGGCTTATGCCATCTTGCCAGTAACCTGTTTTGAAGGGTGGGTAGTAAGACCATCACCTTGTGATGGAAGGTGTGCAATTTGGCGTCTTTATTATAGGCCTTCTCTTGTCTCGCAAGGGCAGCTTAAAGATGGGTCTTGATGAGACTCTGCACCTTCTCCATATATTCCCTTGTATGTTGCACCATCGGATGGTAGCTGGGCTGTCGGCTTTCTGGCCCTTTCCACTCATGATGTCCAGTACATTGCAGGGATTTCGACCGTAAACCAGTTCAAATGGGAAAAACCCCATGGAGGACTGAGGCATCTTTCGTATGACATAAAGGAAGACATGTTGTCCCCATTCCTTCCATCCTCAGCAGCTAGCTTTCACAGCATGTGCTACAAGGTCTGGTTGAATCGTTCTACAAGACTTTGGTCTGCGGGTGTTAGATGGCAGTCCTGAGAGTCTTGATCTTTATCAGGTTTTTCATGTCTCCCATCGGTCTGGAGATGAAACGGCTACCCTGGTCCACAGGAATTTCTGCAGGAAAGTCCCCTCTGGTGAAAAACATCATCAGGACTTTGAGGAAGGCCTTGGTCTTGTTACTTCTAAGTGGAAAGGCTTCTGGATATCTAGTAATGTAGTCGAGTATCACCAGAATATATTTATTCCTTGATCTTGAAGGCTTAAGGGGTCCAAAATATCCATATCAAATATGTGTAAGGGGACCTCTATGATGGAGAAGGATTGCCGTGGAGCTCTGGGTACAGCAGCTGAGGACATGTCCTGGCATTTCAGGCAGATTGCACAGAATTGTATGATCTCTGTATATACCCCTGGCCAGTATAACCAGCTCAATAGTGTATTTAGGGTTTTCTCGAAGCCCATGTGTCCCACTGTCAGGTAGGGACGGTCATTTCCAACACAACCTTTCCAGAACTGCTTTGGTACCAAGAGGTGATAGTAGTTAGTTCCAACTCCGGGCACGCTACGAGAAGCTCATAATAGGAAGACCAGCACAACAAATTAATAAGAAAATCCTTTTAGACAATGAAGGTGACCATCATAAGTGATACACTTGGACACCTAAGACGTCCAATGCATGCCCGTGGAATACTCCTGTCGTCATACAGGTCTGAACCAACTGTGGATCACAACATCATCAGAGCTTGTTCCTCAAAAGACTCAAGAATGAACACATTAATTATACGTTCCTGACGAAGAAGACATGCATCAGAAAGAAATCGCCAAAGCCGGTCTACCATAGACTCTAAGGATATCCTTTACTTTTGTTTTGAGATACATGGGAGAACAGTAATGCAAATATAGATCTACATGAATAGAGCACCCAACATTTTTATTTGATGTAACAGCTACACACTCTTGGAAGGGTTGAATAAACATAGACAATTGCCTCCTTGAATTTTGCTTTTTAAACTTGCAGTTTTCTTAACCATACTTTCCACCCAGTCATTTTAACCGGACAAAGTTTCACTACGTATTGGTTGTGATAGGAGTAGATACTTACTTCTTCCTATGTGAAGGGAGGCCTGTTTTTGATTCAATAGAATTGTGCCTGAAAACCCACATTATTATGTTTTGGAACAAGAGCAGAGAGATATCTCCTTTCTTATCCCTTTTCGATAGGCAGCACTCCATCGAGACCCTAGGGCCAGTTCCAGCAGTATAGGGAGACAGCTTAGTGCTTCCGGAGTGACAGTAAATGTACCATTAATTAGGAGGTGAATCATGGAGTCTACCCACCCATGTGTGTTATAAATGTACTAACTTTGGTGGACTATGTCCACAAACTAGGATCTGTACTAAGATTCCCTGTTAGGTTTTTACGATGATTAAGAATGGTACCATTTTCAATCACACAGGCCCATAAACTAGGGGGAGGCCTTACCATTGCCATGTTCTCCCTGGGGGGTAGGTAGGACTGGTTCTGGCTTCCACCCAGGTAGGCCTGGCACTTCACGCTTAGAGGGGTCCACATACCCTCTTGACAGAGTCACGCTACTGACCCTGTCACACATTACATAGTCTATCTGGAACTGGGGTTAATGTCAGAACAAAATATCGAGGAAAAAGCTCTTCAGATGTGGATGATCTCTTTTAACTTGGGCTGCACTGCAACACTGTCTAGGAGAACACCAAAAGGAGATCCCCAATTCGAACGACCAGACTGACCCTACCGAGAGCCTACCCACGGGGGACGATGGGAAAATGAGTCCCACAAACTTGCATCTGCAGGAACACCCAAAAGAATACTAGCCTTGATAAAGACCTGCAGGGGTCGAATCACGTGTCGACTTACCACAGTAATAATGATATTAAAGATCAAACTAAACTCTATGAACCATAATATCAAGACTCTTTAATGATCTCAAGCGCAAGGTAACGGGCAAAACAAACTTTATACACCTTAGGATAGCATGACATTACTGATACTGTTTTGCTCTTTTTTTCTGTGTTTGTTTGTGTTGTTTCTTTTTCTTTTTCATTAAAATGGTCTAGCCCTGAAGACGGACAATTGAGTCCGAAATGCATTGGATAAACATGACCTGTGTATAAAAATGAGTGCTTCTCGAATTAAAATTGTTTTACAAAAAAAATGAAGGTTTAATATCATGATTTAATATATGAACACAAGACTATATGGAAAATCATTGTGAAACTAACATGGATTGCAACTCGGATGTGACCAAGGACCTTCTGACCTCATGTCTGTCTAATTGGAGCTGGAGGAGTCACTAGCCTTGGGCAGCACTTCCCAGACTTACAAGGGTAAAATGGACCTGGTAGACAATGCTGCGTTATCACATCCCATATGCCGCTGTCCGGACTTATCTTTCATATCCTTGATTCTTAGTAATAATGGTGGCGGCTGTATGTACCAACCAGTTCTTGTGGAAACCTTGTTATCACCCATAGGCTTTGGAAACACTTCAGAGATTCCTACATGATGGATCTCAGTAGATTTAAACTTGGGAAGTATATTGTCTCTGTCATGGCTCTTGGGGCAGATAAGGTAGTGGCAGGCACACTCCCCATGAGGTCAGGGTTTTTAGGGTCTCCAGTTAACCCTGTGATGCCCAAAGGTCAATGGGCCAGAAGGGTTCACCTATGGAGAACAAAATACTCAATGGAACTACATTATCCAGAAGGCTGTGGGACAACATGTGACAACAAAGCCATTTTCTCTGCTGAGGTTATATATAGACACCCCCGATCCCCTGGTCCTTGATTGGTGTCTGCATGAACACACAAACATACCTTGTTTCCCTCAGCTTGGCTCTAGCAAACTCAAGTACATTTATTTTTCCAGAAAAGCCTCACATTTACAGCCTCTGACCTCATGGGCATACCCATGAACTTCAACACCAAAAGATGAGTCATGGCTATAAGCTTTCCTCTCATGGCAATCGTGGTCTCATTTTGAAGTAAAACCTTGAACTTTGTCAATGTCTGAGTAAGGTTCCCCTTTTCTTGGTCACTCCACTCACCCTCCTCCTCACCTGCAGTCTCGTCGTCCACCTGTCGGCCAAACCCCTTCTTCCACAGAGCCTTTTTTTTGGTATGCAGTTAAGGTCTGCCCCGGAAGGAAGCCACCCTGACCTCAGGATAGAGAGGTCTGGGGGGGGGCCCTCTTCTGGAACAAGCAAATCAGCGGGAAAAGCCGAGCAGCATAGAAAACCCCTCTCTGGGCAGTGGTTGTGAGGGTCTCCGGAGGCTGTTCACTCTCAGTGTTTATGATGATGTGGCAGGAGTCCAAAGAAATCCAATGACAGATAGGACTGCTATACAACAGAATGGCAGCACAGCCGGAACAAGAGGAGATAACACGAGAAAACCAAACTAGGACAGCAAGGCAGAAGAAAGAGAAGGCAAGAACAATAAAGAAAGAAAACACACAAGGTAAGGCAAAGGAGGAGCCTGCCAAAGTAGAAAGAGCGTGAAGGGCAAAAGGAAAAAAACGAGGAGCCAAGGAAACGTAGCTAACAGAAATGCCGAAGGACCAGTAATGTACAAAGAGGAGCGAGGAACGAGAAAACTGCAGCGTATCCACCCGAAAGCCTAACGCGAATGGGTTGCAACGCGTAGACTTCCAGGTTCTTCCGACGGAAAAGGCTTCCTACGGCCGCAAGGCTGCTGGAAGCTAGACCGTCACGCTAGCAATGTGTAGAATGTGATGGACGTTCAATGGCTGCCTAGGCACCACCTACTTCACACACGCCAGTTCCCTCGGCGTGTGACAGTATGCCCCCTTCTACTACCTACACCTCCTGGTTTGCCCAGGTGGGTGCAGTGGAACCGCCGGGTCAAACGAGGAGCGTGGACATACAACTCCGGTTCCCAGGAGTCCTCGGTACTGGGATAACCCTTCCAGGCCACCAAGTATTCCAGACGTCCACGTCTATATCTGGAATCCCGAATGCGGGACACTTCATACCCTTTGGGGATGGAAGTGGGACGGCGGTGTAGTCTGTGTCTCCTGATTGTTGGGTTGTCTGGGTCCACAGTACAGAGAAGGGAAGAATGAAATACAGGGTGTATGCGACTCAAGCTTTTTGGGAGTTTAAGTCTAAAGGCACACCGGATTTTGAGTGATCTCAAAAGGCCCAAGATAGCGAGGAGATAGCTTGGTAGGATGTGCCCAACGAGGTAAATATCTAGTGGATAGCCAGACCCGATTGCCCTCCTTCCACTGCGGGCAGGGAAAGCGATGACGGTCATCCTGAGCCTTGTACCTCTCTCGTGCTCTAGACAAACTGTGCTGGGCCGTTTTATGGGCAGTGGCTATCTCTGTCAGGGTAGATTCAATGGTGGGTATGATGGGCGGGGTATTGAACACAGGAAGTATGCCCCGTGAATGTAACCCATAAGTACAAAAAAAGGACTGAGGCCCATAGCGGAATGGATTGTGTTGTTGTGGGCGAATTCTGCGGTAGGCAGAAGTGCTACCCAGTTGTCTTGATAGCGATTAATCTAACATCTAAGGTATTGTTCAAGAGTAGCATTAAGTCGTTCTGTTTGGCCATTTGTCTGAGGATGGAATCCAGATGACAAGACCCTCTCTATCCACAACCGTTGGCACAAGACAGCCCAAAACCTGGACGTGTATGGACTGCCTCTGTCCGAAATAATCTTGTTAGGTAGACCATGTAACCGAAATATGTCTCTGAGGAATACATCTGCCATCTCTGAGGCTGAAGGAACACCAGGAAGTGGGAAAAATGGGCTAACTTGGAAAATGAGTCTACCGTGACTATAAGGCAATTAGAACCTTGGGACCAGGGCAAATCGACAATAAAATCAGTCGAAATCTGGGACCAAGGGTTGTTGGGCCCTGCAGGTTGTTCTAATAAGCCTAAAGGTTTACTAGTGGAATTCCTGTTCTTGGCACAGGCTAGACAGGATCTGCAATATTTCTTGACATCATAAAGAAGGGTTGGCCAAAAGAACGAGCGAGAGACAAGCTCGAAGGTACCCCTTTCCCCCAGTGGCCCGCGGTGGCATGGTCATGACACCACCCTAAAATCTTCAATTGTAGAGCACGAGTAGGGACGAATAACCTCTGGCTAACTGACAACAAACCATCTGTCCATTGGATATGATAGTGTTTGTTCCGAGGCACCTCCGCTTCACGTTCAGGAGTGGTAACAGTCCTGACCTCCTGTAGGAAAGAAGAGACCGTTCCAAAAATCTTGTTTCGTGGAAAAAGGTATTCTGTGAGGGGGACAGAACGTACCTCCGGGGTGTCTCGCCTAGACAAAGCATCCGCCAGGCCATTTTGGGTGCCAGGTATATAAGTGATAGAGAAGTCGTACTGACTAAAGAAGTGAGCCCAGCGTGCCTGCCTAGAATTAACGCATTCCATACCCTGAAGTATCTTCAGGTTCTTGTGGTCGCTACGAAGAACGAACGAATGGGCACTTCCTTGTAACAAGTGTCTCAATTCTTCGCAGGTGGTTATTAGAGCTAACAACTCTTTCTCAATAACTGAGTAGTTCTTTTGACTCACAGACAGAGTCTTTGAGAGGTAGGCCACAGGGTGCTCTTTACCCTTCATTTCCTGGAGGAGGACTGCCCCTAGTGCTCCGGCGGAGGCATCTGCTTCAACAATAAAAGGTTTTGTTTGGTCCGGCTGGCACAGAACCGGGGCGCAACAAAACATCTTCTTCAGGTAAACAAAAGCATGCTCAGCTTGGTCCGTCCAGTTAAAGGGTTTGGCTTCTTTCTTGAGTAGAGAGGTTATGGGCAACACTATCTGAGAGAAGTGAGCAATAAACTTCTGATAGAAGTTTGCCAGACCTAGGAACCTCTGAACATCTTTCAGTGAGGTGGGACTGGGCCATTCTAGGCTGGCAGAAACCTTCTTCGGGTCCATGGTAATTCCCTCCTTAGAAAGAACACATCCCAGATAATGTACTGAGGCGGTGTTGAAGAGACATTTCTCTGGTTTGTCTAGGAGATGATGGGTCTGTAGACGATGGAGTACTGTCCTGAGATGAAGGGTGTGTCCTTGTTGAGAGTGAGAGAATACCAGGAGATGTCATCCAAATAGACAATGGTATTTACGAACAGTAGATCCGAAAACAAGCGGTCCATGAAGCACTGGAAGATAGCCGGGGCGTTGACTAGGCCGAATGGCATGACCCTGTATTCGTATAAACCAAAGGGAGTCTGGAATGCTGTCTTCCACTCATCCCCTTCGCGAATGCGTAGGAGATGATATGCACTCTGCAGGCCCAACTTTGAAAAGACTGAAGCACCCTGAACAGCCTCGAGAATGTCCGAGATAAGGGGCATATGGTAACGGTCTCTAATTGTGACCTTATTCAGACCCCGATAAACAATACAAGGTCACAACTCTGAGGAATCGCGTTTGGGTATAAAGAATAACGACGCCCCAGCGGGGGATCCTGATGGCTGTATGAGGCCATTGATCAAATGAGAGTCCAGATAGGTTTGTAGAGCCTTCTTTTCCGTGAGGGACAAGGAAAACATGTGCCCGAAAGGAACTAAAGCATCTGGTACCAGATCAATAGCGCAGTTCTCAGGGCGGTGTGGAGGCAGGTCCAGGACAGTTTTATTGCTGAATACTTCTTGGAACTATGACGGAATGCAGCATACATCACAAGCATTCAATGGTTCTGGAGAGATGACTCATATGGTTTCCTTTAGTTGGTGGGGCAGACAATTAAGCTTGAAATATGCAGATTCGAAAGCCATAGTGTTTCTAGACCAGTCGATGACCAGATTATGCTTCCTCAATCAAGGAATGCCAAGTATCACTGGGAAATGAGCAGCCTGGATAAGATCGAACCTTAACAGTTCCGAGTGTTGCAAAACCCTCACAGTAAGATTTTCTGTGGAATGGGTTATGGGGCCGGAAGACAGAGGGGAGCCATCAACACCCTCTAACTTTTTGTGCATCTTCGCGCTGCACAAACAAAAGGCCTTGCTTTTCTGCCCATATGGTGTCCATGAAGACTCCTGCGGGGCCGCAGTCAATGAGGCCATGGTGTTGAGTAGCTTCTGCTGTGTCTCCAACTGTATCGAGACCACCATTAAGCGGGAATACATTGTTTCAGACTGAGGGGCTATTGTCAAAGTAACATAGGGACTGGGAGCTAAACCTTGGCAACTCGTCCCCATCAGTTCCAAGGTCTGTCGTTTCCCGCCCGCCAGGGTGGAACTTCAGGACAGTTGGGGAGAAGATGGGTGCTAGATCCACAATACATGCAAAGTCCTGTATCACAATGTCGCTTCCTTTCTTCAGGGGTCAGGGATGCCAGTGCTGACCCTATCTGCATGGGTTCTTCCTTATTAGTGGATGTAGATAGTGTAGGTAGAGGAGAGGCTGCTGGAGTCTGAGTGACTGGGGTCCTATGTTTCCTTCTTACGGCTTGTCGTTCGCTCAAACGATACTCAATCTGTAGCACAATGGACATCAGATCCGTAAGGGTAGTAGGGCGAGCAATGCAAGCCAACTCATCCTTTATTTCCTCCTTCAAGCCACAACAGAAAATAGTGTACTGCGCTTGTTCTGGCCACCCCGCATCTGTGGCAAGGTGCTTAAAGGTGGAAATGTAAGAGAGTAAGTCACTAGTCCCGTTGGACATCTAGAAGCTCTTCAGCAGCTACATGAGTGATCTCTGGTTGCTCAAACATGGTTATAGGTCAAAGGTTCGAATGAAAAGGATCGAATGACAAAAGGGTTGAATCAAAAGGACCGAAAACAAAAGGGTCGATTTTTTTTGTTTTATTGGGGGGGGGGCACCTCCAAACTCCCTTTTTGTGGTAAAAACCACTTTTTTTCCTATACAGAAACCCCAAAGAAAATATATATTTTTTTTAAAAAATCGACCCTTTTTTTTTTTTTTTTTTATTTGTTATAGTTGAAATTAATCAACCTTTCAAATATACATAATACAAATATATTTAAAAGAAAAAAAAAAACAGATAAAACAATTAAATAATACAAAACCAGCAGTACCACAAGTACACATTTACAGAAACAAAAAAGTCTTAAAATGTACCACAATTACACATTTGCAGAAACAAAAAGGTCTTAAAATGTCTTAAAAGGAACTGATTTACAAACACATTTCATTATTTGTATGGCAAATTCATAGCTTATGATTTTTACTGATTTAAACTAACTTGCAGGCACTATCAGTACCAATTTTAAACTCAAACAAACTAATTTACAAATACATTTCATTGTTTGTATGAAAAGTTCATGGCTTATGCTTTATCTGATTCAAGCTGACTTACGGATGCTATTGGTTCCAACTTTAAACTCAAAAGAAAGTTAATAGTTGCAATTTGTAGTGGCTGATATCCTGAACCCAAGACAAGAAACCACGACAATTCGTGTGTAGCAAGTTGGAGGTAATTGCAGTGTCGTGCAAAATGAGTTTCGCGCAAGGGACGCAGAACTATGCATTCTGTTATAAGATGTCTCATGGTTTCAGGAGTATTCTGAGATGTGCAAAAACGACAAACATTTCCACCTCCATGTAGCAGATTCCTTTTATACAGCAATTCTCTGGTGCCCCATAAATTAAAACGTAATTTTAAAATATGATAACGGTAATTCGGAGAGGGACAACGTACTAGGTATGATGGCAGACTTCGCATTTTCTTATGCGGAAATCTGTTTGCGTCAGCATCCTGATACGTAAGACATCTCTGTCGAGTTGCGATCCAGTCTGTGGCATATATTCTCCTTTTGGC
This sequence comes from Ambystoma mexicanum, assembly GCF_040938575.1. Taxonomy (NCBI): domain Eukaryota; kingdom Metazoa; phylum Chordata; class Amphibia; order Caudata; family Ambystomatidae; genus Ambystoma; species Ambystoma mexicanum. The sequence goes on from NC_090922.1 coordinate 823,170,023, forward strand.
TTTGTCTGGGTTGTGGATTAATAAGTCGATAGAGACTTCAGCTTTAATTAGTACCGCATAAACAGACATTAGCCATGTTTCAATAAAAACATGTTTAGTTGAGAAAATATAGGCTGATAAATATTGCAACAAAATTCGTGAAGTGGTTGACATGATACATTTTCTAAGGAAGGCACATTTGTGCCAATTGAGAATAGCCTGTAATGAAATTAGGCCAAGTTCATATCTCATCCAGCTCACCGGAATGCAGTTGGGAAGATGCAAGATGTAACGCCAATATCGCGCTTCCCATTTAGCTAAAAGCATGGGTGAAATGTCTTGAAAAGTTTCCAAGCCATACAATAGGGCCGGGACTGTTTTTACAGTCCAGAACTGCCATGCTGGAAGGACTGAAAATTTGCCATATTTGTGCATTAAAATAGTTGCTTGTGATATAAAAGCAGTTAATTTACATGCCAAACGTGCAAAATGGCCTACAGGGGATTGACCATTCTCAAATACGATTCCCAAATAAGTGTACGAAGGCACTCTACTAATCCGAACATGGTTCATGTGCCAAGTATAAAAGGAGGGACAACGTTTTTTTGGACAAACAGCCACAATTTGACCCTTTTGTTTTAGGTCCTATTGACTCGGCCCTATGGCATTCGATCCTTTTGGATTCAAACCTTTGACCAGACATCCTCAAACGTCTGTCTAAGCAATGTCAAACAAGCTCCATGGTCTTGGAGCACAGGGCTATTGTTGGTAACAAGTGGGGTAGCCAAGCCAGGGCATTTCCAGTCATGTTCGAAATCATAAATCCCACTTTAGTACGATCACTGGCTTGGTGTGGGTATGGAAAGCAAAATAAATTGCGCAGGCTTCCAAAAACTCTTTCAGGCATTTTGAGGTTCCATCATATTTGCCCGAAGACAAAGCCATAGGAGGCAGATCAGTCTCCCGGGGTTCTTGATTGGAAACCATTTGTCTTAAAGCAGCGTTCTCTGCTTTAATGTTTTGCAATTCCACATTCATTCCTTGAACTGCTGTTACCAGTTCTTGGAACTGTCCTGGGGAGGCCATGGATTCTGTATGGCGTTGCAAACTCTCAATGTCTGAGTAAGGTTTCCCCTGTTGTTGGTCACTCCGCTCACCCTCCTCCTCACCTGCGGTCTGTCGGCCAAACCTCTTCTTCCACAGAGCCTTTTTTTTGTATGCAGATAAGGTCTGCCCCAGAAGGAAGCCACCCTAACCTCAGGATAGAGAGGTCTGGGGGGGGGCCCTCTTCCGGAACAAACAAATCAGGAGAAAAAGCTGAGCGACATAAAAAAAAACCTCTCTGGGCAGTGGTTGTGCAGGGTTCACAGTCAAAGTTTCAAAAAACAAAAGGCTTGAATGCCTTTTTCTCGACAGTTAAAGGACCGGTAAAAAAGGCTCTAATGTTTTTTTTATGGGGGGGTTCCCCCTCTCCCCCTGTTTTCTTTTTATAAAAAACTTTTTTTACATTCCAAACTAAAAAAAAATATGAATAAATAAATAAAAAATTCAATCCTTTTACTTTCGATCAAAAGGCCATTCGACCCTTTGTTTTAGAACATTTGACCGGACACCGTTGTGAGGATCTCCGGAGGCTGTTCACTCTCAGTGTTGATGATGATGTGGCAGGAATTCAAAGAAATCCAATGACAGACAGGGCTGCTATACAACAGAATGGCAGCACAGCCGGAACATGAGGAGATAACACAAGAAAACCAAACTAGGACAGCAAGGCAGAAGAAAGAGAAGGCAAGAAAAAAAAAGAAAGAAGAAAGAAAACACATGAGGTAAGGCAGAGGAGGAGATAGCCGAAGTAGAAGGAGCGTGAAGGGCAAAAGGAAAAAAACGAGGAGCCAAGGAAACTTAGCTAACAGAAATGCGGAAGGACCAGGAATGTACAAAGAGGAGCGAGGAACGAGAAAACTGCAGCGTATCCACCCGAAAGCCTAACGCGAATGGGTTGCAACACCTAGACTTCCAGGTTCGTCCGACGGAAAAGGCTTCCTACGGCCGCAAGGCTGCTGGAAGCTAGACCGTCACGCTAGCGACGTGTAGAACGTGATGGGACGTTCAATGGCCACCTAGGCGCCACCTACTCCACACACGCCAGTTCCCTCGGCGTGTGACAAACAAACCTATGCAGCCTCTGCATTTTCAGCATTCACAAATCAGTGCTAGTTATCAGGTTAAACACTGAGCTTGATCCGTTAGCAACAAAGCTGTATCAGCAGTGAATTCTGCTAAGTATGATTCACATCATTTTTTCCACATTTACAAATGGGGATGTTTAACTCAGCACTTTACCCATTCACAAGTGGGGAACTTTAAGAAAAGGAATCCTTAAGGTAAGGGCATTGGTCCTCGTAAGGGCATTGGTCGTAAGGGCATTGGTCCTCGTATGATCGGCACATCTATTTCCGGAAATTGAAAGCAATATTTCAGTCTTTAAAAGCTTTCTTGCCCAAAATTCGGAACAAGACAGCCTAGACACAAAACGACAATTCTGTGTCAATGGTTTACATCAAAAAAGAGGGGGGCACTGAATGAAGACAGGTTACTTCCCTAGCGAGTCAAATTTGGGATGGGGATTCAGCGCAATACCATACCTGGCTTCTAGCAGTAAATGTGCCAGGAGCACACAATACAGAAGCAGACTGTACAAGTCATCCAAAGCTAAACACGAGTAGGAACTACACTCATAGGTGATGTGGGTTGAGGCTTCTAGGAATGGAACCTGCCTGTGCTGAGCTTCAATTGCATTGTGATTGTGAGTTTGGCAAGATCACAGGAGCGGTTTTTTGGGGTTTAGCCTGAGCCCCAGTTTGGTAGATAAGAAAAGAGGTTTTTTGCTCCCGGCTATCTTGTTTATAAGTTCCGAAAAAGATATTCATAACACTCTGGTTAGTACGAAATGATTTGTTTATTTTCGATAGTTTTCTTGAGTGGTTCTTTCCATAGGTATATTTTGTGTTTTGAGAAACACTGTTAGAAACTTGGTGTGCAAGTTTGGTCAGCCGACACGTGTTTCGACCCATAGGGTCTTTCTCAAGGCTGAACAATATTCAATGGTGCCAGGTGTTATGTGATTTGTGACAACTGTGTGACATGTTAAATTACATTCAATTGTGGTGTTAAGGTGATGTGCAGTACAGTGACCGGTAATAACATGACATCAAGAAACATTGAAGTATTACTTATAGAAATAATTGATCAATGGAAGGGAAAAAGGGGGGGGAAGAAAAGAGAGGTTAGCAAGTGGTTAGTTGGAGAGACCTGGGTAATGTGTAATGAGGTGGAATCCTCTTACCAAGTAAAAATTGCTGAGTGCCCTCAGTGGGGTTCTGTTGTATTTGGGACTGTCCTTGCAGCAGTCCTGGCTCCTAATGGGCCCTGTGGGGAAGAAAGCCAATGAGGATGATTGAATTTGCATGATGGTAAAATGTACCAGAATGATGGTGCTGGCTGGGGCCATTTGGGCATGTGCGCTGTGGATCTTGTGTGTTCCCAGCCAGTTGAGTGTTGCTTGCGGCATCGAAATCACATCACGTGCATTGGTCAGAGCTCGTGCGTGTTTCTTAGCCGTGTGGGTCGTTCCTAGTGGGATTCTTCAAAACACAAAATATATCTATGGAAAGAACCACTCAAGAAAACTATCGAAAATAAACAAATAATTTCGTATTAACAAGAGTGTTATGAATATCTTTTTCCGATCTTATAAACAAGATAGCCGGGAGCAAAAAACCTCTTTTCTTATACACTCATAGGTGACCCAGTTCTTTCTTTCCACTTAGAGAGTTCCACAACTGGATATGTTTGCCCTGGGAGTGAACAAGAAATGTCTCTCCTTTGCCTTCAGGATTTTGGAGGGGAAAAGGAACCCACTAACTGGCAAGAGAAATCCAAGGCCTTTCAGCCGAAGAGCTGTTCACGGGTTTCCATCAGGACAAAGTGGCTCTCCCTACTCACCCCTCATTTTTACCAAAGGTAGTATCAGAGTTCCACACCAGTCAGGAAGCATTTCTACATGTTTTCTTACTGAACCCTTCTTCAGACGCGGAAAGGAGTTTCCTCTCCCTGGACCTCCAGAGGACCCTAAAAGTGTATTTAGACAGAACCAACTAATTCAAAAAATCTCTACAACTTTTTGTGACGTGTGGAGGGTCAAATAAAGTGTCCATCTCCAGGTGGACTGTATCTTGCATATTACAGTACTGTGTGACCTAGATGTCACCTCAACCCAAAGGTCTACATGCTCACCTGGTAAGGGCCAAGTTGGCGTCTGTCATCTTCCAAAGGCTGCTATGTAGGCCTCATCATCGGCCTCCTGTAAGCGCTATTGTCTAGACATGAGTTCAAGGGCAGATGCCCAGTTTCGGAAAAGCGGTTCTGAGGCACCTATACAGTTAAGATGAAGTTAGGAACTTCCATCCAAAAGGTAGATGCATGCATGTGATTCTCCCAGAAGTATGGAGAAAAGGGGACTGGACGTAGGAGTAAGGAAAAGCTACTCACTGTAGTGACACCTATTCCAGAGTACCCTTTCCTCCATACATCTGCTCGCCATCCCCCTAAAATGTCTTAGCTTTTGGTCAGAGCTCGACCTCGTGGTTGGAAAAGGACTGAAGGGTGAGGCCCGGTGGCAGGGCTTAGAGAGGTGGGGTTTCATGCCACACATTCGTCAGGGCCTGCATACAAATAAAAAGGACACATTTTTTGTGGTGCTACAAAAAGTACTCTGGTTCCATCCTGTAGGACAGAATGATCCCAAAGGTATGGCAGAAAGGGGATTCTGGACTAGGAGTACAGCAGTCTCTACGCTGAGCAACTTTTCCTTTCTCACTGCAGAATAACTTCCGTCCCATTCATAATGTTTCAGATTACCATACTATGGCATTCACACACAGGAGAATCTTAAATCAGTATAGAAGAACACAAACCCATATGCAGACTCACAAGTCAACATCTCAAGAAAATATTTCACAGTTGCTGTAAGCTTTTCTATGGGGTTATGTAGTCAGGTCCCTGGTACTTCTTCCGTGTTCACCGAAGGGTTCCATGTGGGTTTAGATTGACTTCCCCCACCATTTCGGTGTGATAAAAGGCCTTTTCTGTTAAGGTTGAAATTCAAGGGGGAAACTGGTGATCTAGAGATCAGGGCCAAGCCCATAACGGGCAAGTAAGTTTAACACCCCTATTAGTTTTACTAGTCAACCCTCGGACAGAATGAAATTGAAATATAAAGGGTTTTTGTTTAACTTGAGCCCGTCATCTTAATATGTTTACTGCACTGTTGTAATATTGGACTCTACATGTTTCCATTGCTCCACCACAGACAGATTAGATACTTATAGAAACTTGAAGAATGTACTGGCTTCTCAACTCAAAATGTGCTCTCTCAAAGATAGATCTCAGCAACTCAGTTGTCTACCACCCGGGCAGCTGATCGAGAGAAGGCAGCAGATTGACAAGGCAAGTTGACTGAAATGTGGCCGCAGGGGGGAAGGCTTGCAGATAGAAGCAATATTTGAATGAGATTGGAAACAGCACGGCTACGGGGAACCAGTTTGAAGCAGGGGTAAGGAACAGAAGAGTTATCTGAAGAACCATTTTAAGGGAATTCACCAAGAATATCATTTTTTCCTGTTTTTGCCACCTCTCACCAGTACCCTCTTAACAAAGCCAAAAATACTAAAGCAGTGAAGGAATAACAGTAAATTGGTATGCTTTGCTAATGTTAATAGAGGTCATTTCCTTAATGGAACACTGAGGGCCACATGTTACTCCGGACAAACATGCAGGGATGGAAATGAAAATCTTGAGGTGCCTTGCATGGTTTCCTAGTCGGGCCACCCCCATCATTGGGCTGATGGGACATATTTCAGCAGCGTGGGAATCAACATTTCATTTTGTCACTGGGTTTCTAGACTATGATGTCTTGCTTCAATCTCACCTTCATCATCAAGACAACTGTATTGAGGGCGATCATTGCCAAGATGGTATATTCAAAAGATGGTGATACAACAAAATGCCAAACCCGGTACTGGAAGGTGTGGCGGTTCTGAGGCATGTACCGGGTCAGTGGTTTGGCACTGATGGCAAAGTCAATGCACGCTCTCTGTGAAGACAAAAGAAAAAGAGGCAGAGATGCAGATGACAAAAGGAACAGTGCTAGAAAAATACCCACAACACACTGAACAAGAGACCAATCTACATGTTGTTAAACTGCAGTGCAGCATACAAACATACGCTCCTGCAAGTCAATGTCCAGATTTGCCCCAGCTCTCATTATTCCACAGAGTTGCACTACTCACCTATACTGCATTACACCGCTGTTTCGCCACACAACGGACACAGCTCACCCACTCACTAATTGTGCAGAACATACATGGTGCAGAAAGTATCAGCCTGCACCACACTAAAAACAATGGACCTCATTACAACTCAGGCGTTAAGGGTTAACGCCGTCGTTAACCCTTAACGCCTGATTCCAATTTTAACGGCTGCTTTTAGCAGCCGTTAAAATCCATGGCGCTAAACCGCCTTGGTGCTTATTACGGCACCGTAATTTACGGTGCCGTAATTGGCGCCTTCCCCGCTCCCATTATGCCCTATGGGGCAAAAATGGGAATGGGGAAGGGTAAATGGGAAATGGGGATTTACCGCCCCACTCACCTTGGAATGGGGCGGTAAATCCGCCATCCACCATGGTGTAAACGTAGTTTAAACCATGGTGGTAAAGTTGGTGTACTTACCGCCTGGGTCGTAATGACCCCCAATGCATTAACGGGCCAGTTTAACAAATCACAGAGTGAGGTGAGATTGCCATTAGCTGCTGGTGTACTAGTAGAGACCTTGGAACAGTAGACAGAAATTATGATTTGTTTTGAGAAAATTATGATTATGATTTGTTTTGAGAATGGGTCCAATTATAACACAAACAATGAAACTAGGGTCGGTCCAGGTGCCCATGTTATATTTACACCCGTGCACAAAAGTAATCTTTATTGCGCAGAGAGGACTGCTTAGATGTAAGCAATACTGAGCCCCTATGTGTCTATGTGTCAACAGTGGATGATGTCTGGGGGTTAACTGCCTGTTCCGTGACTGACAGCTGCTTCAGATTTCACACCAAATGAACTACAAAATCAAATAATATCCCTGGAGTGATTCCCACCTCTCGATTCCATCAGAAGTGGAGATGTGGGTCACAGTATACAAAAATACAACATACAGTCATGCAATCTTAAATATAAATGGAGTGGTGACAGATAACCACTCTGGGTGCATGGGACATTGGTGTTTAAAATGTCCCTCCATGGCTAATCAAACTTTCTCTGTGTTGCAGGTCTACCACTCTCCACCATCTCACCTCATTCTTCTCCAGACTGCACTCCTCCATCATCTTGTCCCCTTGCTCCTGAAAGGTGATGATGATGAGAGCCACAAAGATATTGACGAAGAAGAATGGAAAAACCACAAAGTAGACCACATAGAAAATGGACATCTCCATGCGGTTGCTGCGACTGGGTCCTCGGTCCTCCTCGGTCACATCCACTGAATGCTGCAACACCCTGGAATAGGAACCCAAATTAATGAAGGGGTCACACCGCTCTCACAGCTATCATCTTACACCATGCAAAGAAGAATTATTCAACACACTGTGGTCCCTTGGCCAATGATCCATTGTTAGTTGGGGTTATCTGTTCATTAGCTGACAAGAAACACTCCCTTTCTCGGACACTGCCAATGACTTGCTGAGTATCTCCCCCATTCCACCCCACCGCCCTCCCCTCCCCAGAGTATCTGACCAACCCTTTCTTATAGGTGTCTTTTCATCAAACTCACTGATATAAGCTTTACCCTTGATGTCACTTCCCCTGGCCAATTTACCTAAGATTGGTTACAGGCAGCAGCTCACATTATATTTCCCCCCAATCCACTGACGTAGGTTTTGCCATTGACACCGTCTTCTTCCCAATGACTGACCCAATCTGTGTAATGGATGTTTCTACCCCACAGGCACTCTAATATGCAACTCTTCCACTCAACTATTAAGAAAGGTTATGAACAACTTCTCAGGACTGATTAAAAATAGTCAAAATAAAAGAAACAATAACTTGCTTTTATATGGCACTGGCTAACATATTTCTTTCATGGCACTGTAGATAAAAGATGCTACTATTGCCTAGTTTGATGGTGCTCAATCTCAAAGGCTGATTCCACCCTGCTTGGAATCAGCGCAGTGACCTCTGTACCTCTCTGGCCTCCCACTTCCTAACCAAAACTCAGGACATTCTGTCCTCACTCTCCTCTACTCCCCTTCCTTCTCCCTCCCAATCTCTCAGGTCTCCCTTGGCCTTCCTCTCCCCTCCCCTTCTGCTCTACTCATTCTCGCCTATAACACCGGATGAGGTCTCTAGACAAGTCTGCTCTATGAAAGTCCCTTCCAAACAGGTGATTGCCTGCTCCTCCAGAACTACCAAGGACAACATTGCCTCCCTTGCGCCATCACTTGTCCATTTCTGTAATCACTCCTTTGCCACCAGCTCCTTCCTGCTACCCCTCAAGCACCCCCCTGTGCATCCTCTCCTTAAAAGGCCAACTGCCGACCCCTCTTCCCCTGCTAACTACTGCCATATCTCCTTCCTGGGCAAAATCCAGGAGAGGGTGGCCATCACCCAATTGATCCAACACATTGAATCAGCTGGTTCCCTCCACGACCACCAATCTGGCTTCACAGGAGCCAGAGGCCCGGAAACTGCTCTACCTAACACCCATGAAGACTTGCTCTCAAATCTTGACTCCAACTCTCCTTCCCTTCTTATCCTTCTGGATCTTTCCTCTGCCTTCGACACAGTCAATCATGTCACCCTGACTAATCACCTCCCTGACACCCTTGGCATTACGGGTCCTAGCACTGGACTGGTTGATCTCCTTTCTCTCAACTGGGCCCTTTTCTTTCCCCTATCACTGTCTCCACTTGTGGTGTCCTCGAAGGCTCTATTCTCTCGCCTTGGCTTTTCAACATCTACCTTGCCCCTTTGGCCCACCTGATCTCCTCATTCTCTCCTCACTTCCAGTGTTATGCAGACAGCACACAGCTCTCCTTCAAGCTTCCTTCTATTGTCTCCTCTTCCTCCTCTCTCATTCTTGACTGTCTGACTGCTATTCATTCATGGTGTTCTTCCAATGATTTCTGCCTTAATGCCAGTAAGACTGAGATCCTTCTCATCGTGACGCCAGCTCCCACTTTTCTTCCCTACCTCTGGCCACCCTCTATGGGTGCCCTCCCCTCACCCTCTTGTGAGGCAGAAAACCTTGGGGTCATCTTCGATTCCTCTCTCTCCTTCTCTCCTCACATCGCAGACCTTGCCAAGAAGGCCCACTATCAGCTGCACCTCCTCAAGGGCATTCTCCCCTTCTTCACCTTCCCCCAGAAACTCAATGCCTCCAGAGCTCTGGTCCTCTCTAGGGTTGACTACTGCAACAGCCTCTTCCTCAATCTTCCTTTATCCTCCCTTCGCCCCATCCAACAAATCCAGAATAGGACTGCAAGACTTATGTTGGCCTCAAGCACAGGGGCCGCATCTTTCCAGCCCTAATGTCACTCCACTGGCTCCCGGTTGCTGCTACGATCAAGTTCAAGACCCTCTGCAACATCCACAAGGCTTTCTGGGGCCTGGGACCCTACTATATTCAACTCTCTCTCCCTGAATACCTCCCTTCTAGCACCCTTTGTTCTGCTTGTTCCACCTCTCTGAAGATGAGACGTTTCTCTAGGCAGAGAGTGGGGGGTAGATTTCTCTCCTCTGCAGGAGCCTCCCTCTGGAATGGTCTCCCTGCTGCTCTCAGGCTTGAGCCGGATATCCTTAAATTCTGGAAACTCTTCAAGGCCCTCCTTTTCTCCTCTGCCTTCCCCCTCACCCTCTTCTGCTAACTCATCCCTCTGTAGCTGTGACTGGCTGCCTAGTTCCCTTTGAGTTCTACAGGGTTCCAGGCCCCCCCTGCTCTGTCCATCCCCCTTCCTCGCACTTACCTTGTGGACCCACACCACCGCCATCCTGGCACTTGCCTCCCTACCCTCCCCCTAGCACTTGCACCTGGCTCCTCTCTACCCTGTGTTTCTCTTCCCACCCTTGCAATGTGCCAATTGTGCAGACCAGCACTTCCCGCCACCCGCTCGTACTTCTTGTTCAGAACTTGCACGATCCAAATGTAACAAGGCCTAGTAGGACTGTTACTGTATCCCCCGCGCCTTATTGTTTTTTGCGCCTTGAAACACCATTTGTTGTATAGGCGCCTTACACATGTCCAATAAATAAAATAAAATAAATACATATCAGTAGAACTCAGATTGCACATGGCAGCCCTTAACTCACTGAGCAATACGACTGGCTAGCTGATGCAATATTTGTCATGTCTCTCTTTTCCCATTGGCCACTCAGTCAAGAGCGCTATAGTCCTCTCTGGTATGGACCTAAATCCTGGTGCACCCATCTCATTCTCCAAGCCATTGACCCCCAGCAATGTTATGGTCACCTCTTTCCCAGAGTCAATCGCCCAAACTGTGTTTATAGATTCTGTGCCACTAAGCTTTTAATTAGGTGTTTATGCCCCTGGTCCAACTTTGCTAAGGCTGCCCTCCCTCGCTCCCCTACTGAGCTTTGTTGCAACTCTTACTGAGCCACTGATGAAAGTGCCCACAATGTGTTAATAAAGTCTTCCTCTAAACCACAAATTAAAGCTTTTCTGCACACTTATTTAGCCCAACAACAATGACCACCCCATCCAATAAAGGATTTGCCTAACTAAGCGGCCAACCAGAGCTTTTGAACTGACCAATCCTACCTTCACTCACCAATCAACAGGCCACCATCTACCGGCTATGTTGCCCATTCCTCTCAGTATGGGCTGACCTCTCCTCTTCACTCCTTGCCTCTACCGCTCATCTTCTCTGCCTCTGAGACCTCAACATCCACCTGGATGCTTCTAATCCCTCCTCTGGGATCTTTCACAACCTCTGTGACTCTCTCTTTCCATTCTACCCTCTGGTCCGACTCATTCTGCTGGTCACACCTTGGATGTTCTCATCTCCTCAAACATCCCCCACTCTAACCCTTCCACCACTCATCTCCCTAGGACCGACCACTTTCTGGTTTTCTTTCACCTTAAACTCTCTGTCCCTCAGGCTAAGTCCATCCCAGCATTACCACCTACCTTCTCGGTTATTCGGCCCATGAAGCGTGTCAGTGGATGCCTTTGGCTCTACTTTCTCTGCTCATACTCCTATGGCTGACTCACACTCTGACACAGCCCTCTCTAACATGCATCTTTCTATCTCCAACAGCCTGGACATCCTTGCCCCTGTCATGAGGATCAGTCTGAAGCCTACTTCCAAGTGTAACTCTTGGTATCAGTCCAACCTCACTGCCATGAATTCAAGTGCAGGGTGGCTGAGAGGAAGTAGAGGGCTTAGGGCGCATCCTGTGACAAACTGGCCTGCCTCCTGCTCCAAAGGCAATACAGACTCTCTGTCCTGTCCAAGAAGAGAATCCACATCCAAGCTAGTATTTCTGCACCTCTAACAACATGGCTGAACTCTTTAAAACCTGCAAGGAGCTGGCCAATCCTTCAGCAGTCTCCACCTCTCCTGTTCCCTCCCAAGCCCTCTGTACGGCTCTGGTTTCCCACTTCACCACTAAAACTCAGGACATCCTGTCCTCACTTTCCTCCTCCTCCTCCTCCTCCTCCTCTTCCTCTACTGCTCTCGGCTCCCCTCTGGCCGCCTCTCCCTCTCCTCCTCCTTTCTCCTCTTTCTCTTTGACAACACTTGGCGACATTTCTAGACAAGTGCGATTTATGAAAGTGTCATCCAAACAGCTGCTCCCCTGTTCCTCCAGAACCTCCAAAGACCACATTGACACCCTTGCTCCAGCCTTGGCCGATTTCTACAATCACTCTTTTGCCACTGGATTTTTCCCCTCTCTCTTCAAGCACTCCTTTGTGCACCCGCTCCTAAAAAAGCCTTCTGCCGATCCTACCTGCCTAGAAAACTATCGCCCAAACTCTTATCACTCCTTTTCTGGGCAAACTCCTGGAAAAGCTGCCCATCACCCAGCTTACTCTCCACATGGAATCTGTTGGTTGTCTCCATGACTATCAGTCTGGCTTAAGAGCAGCCAGAGGCACGGAAACTACTCTCCTGAACACCCGTGATGATCTGCTCTCTAATCTTGACTCCAGCATTCCTTCTGTCCTCATCCTCCTTGACCTTTCCCTCCGCTTTTATTACAGTCAATTACACCACACTGATCAATCGACTCCACGAGAACTTGGGCATCACGGATCAGGGCCTGGAATGGTTGAGCTCCTTCCTTCTGAATCACCCCTCCCCAGGGATTTACCCTTTCATCCTGGATCTTCAATGTCTACCTGGCCCCTCTGGCCCACCTGAACATCTACCTTCTCCTCTAACTTTCAGTGTTATGCAGATATACTCAGCTCTCTTTCAGGTTCCCCTCAGCCTCCTCTGTCATCTCACTCATTCCTGACTGTTTATACGAGATTCAGGAGAGGTGCACCGCCAACGATTTCTGCCTTAATGCCAGTAAGACTGACATGCTTCTCATTGGGACCCCTGCTCCAGCTTTCCCTCTCTCACTTTGGCCGCCCTCCTTGGGTCCTCTTCCTTCACCTTCCTGTGAGGCAAAAAACCATGGTGTCATCTTCGACTCCACTCTTTCCTTCTCTCCTCACATCACGGACCTTGCCAAGAAGGCCCACTTCCAGCTGCACCTCCTCAGAGGTATTCCCCACTTTCTCACTTTCCCCCAGAAGTACACTGTCTCCAGAGCCCTGGTGCTCTCTAGGCTGGACTACTGCAACAGCCCCTTTCTCAATCTGCCTTCCTCTACTCTCCCACCTCTTCATCTAATCCAGAACAGGACTGGAAGACTTATCCTTGGCCTCAAGCCCAGGGACGGTATCTCTCCAGCCCTGAAATCTCTACAGTGGCTCCCAGTGGCTGCATGGATCAAGTCCAAGACCCTCTGCATCATCCAAAAGGCTTTCTGGGGATGGAGGTCAGCATTACATCCAACTCTCTGTCCCAAAATACCTTCCTTCCTGAGCTCTTGACTTAGCTACCGCCAACTCTCTAAGGGTCTGACGCTTCTCCAGGCAGAGAGTAGGGGGTAGATCTCTCGCCTCTGCAGTTGCCTCCCTCTGGAATGGCCTTCCTGGCCCTCTCAAAGTTGAGCCGGATCACCTGAAGTTCCAGAAGCAGCTCAAGACCTTCCTTTTCTTTTCTACTTTCTCTCTCTCCCTCTCCTCCTGAACTACTTGTTTGCTGTGCTGACTGGTTGCTGGCTACCCTCAGAGTCTCACTGAGTGCGAGGCTCCTTCTCGATCAGTCTCTCCTGCACTACCTCCGGGCCCGCTGCACACTAGGGGCTGTAACTGTTACCTCTACAGTCCCCAACCTTCTTGCACTTATCCAGAGTAGCCCCATCCCTGGCTGCACTTACTCAGGGCATCGCTGCCATGTCTGCACTTCCACCTCCCTCTCCTCATCACTGCTCCCCCTTCCTTCCCCTGCAATTTTCTTTGACGCACTTGCACGATCTGAATGGCCCAAGGCCTAGTAAGATCGCTTGTCCGTCCTCCCTCTGTCTTCTCTCCCTTGTCTTGTCACCGCTCGAAACACTTGTGTATAGGCGCCTTATAAATGAGAGTTATAAGTGCTCCCTGTTTACCAAGATTCATAGATAGTAATAGTAGAATGTGACCACAAAGTCTACATATCCCCTAAGCTAACAGTGGCCCCCTAACTTTTCTTCTCCCCAGGGCCATCAATCTTAGTTTCATATCCTTTTTTCTTTGCCATAGCCTTTGATCCCAAACCTATTGTTAAGTTCAGAAGTAACTGCTATTTGCATCTTCATGCCTGACTTATCTTTGAGTGCGTCTCAATCTTCAACTAGTACTTACTGTGGCCACCCCTCACCAGTTGAGACCGTGAAGAGCGTCAGCAGTGCCCAGATGATGTTGTCATAGTGGAAGTCGTGGCGTTTCCACTCCCGGCGCTTCACCTCCATCCTGCTCTTCTCGTGGTCGACGTAACTTCCTCTGAATAGGCAGAAAACCAGAAGAAGCTTCAATTCACGCTAAATTTGGGGAAGGGCAACCACCCTCAAGTGTACATGCCTCAATCATATGCTGGGAGTGCTTGATAAGGTATCATTGGGAGCCAGCAGTGCCGATAGTCTCTCTGCTAACAGCAACGAAGATATGTTTCTAAGCTGTTGTTGTTTAACATGAGTAAAGATACCCAATGAGGAGCCAAGAGGAAGTATTTGTGAGCGTGGGATATAATGAGTGGAGATGCATGAACTTGGGTCTAACATGCACACTGAACATATCTATGTAATTAGAGTGGGGTTTCAAATGCCGACAGCAATTAAAGCCACTGACACGGTTCTGGTTTTTGGCAAGCCCACACACCCACCGTACCCCTAATCCATCTACCCCTTACAAGGGGGGAGAACGTGAATGCCACCACCAATGTTTCTGCCCATCATTTTAAACGTAGCCATCTCACTGAATGCCCATTGGAATATGAAGCTACGAGTTCCACGCTGGGGCAAGAAGAGTGAGTCTGAACCCAGTATTGCCAATGCCAAACTGGAGTAGAGGTTGCACTTACTGGGGAAATATGAGGAAACTACGCTGAACCTAAAGTGGTGTGCTACTCAATAGGGTTGAGGCATAACTCCTACAGTGTACCCCAATGCCGGCGGGGGGCTCTGGGTTGGGCTGCGGCTCATGGCACCCTGACCGTTGCATCTCTTCCCCATCCTGCTCTCTAAACCTACATGCATTCCTTCTCTGTGTCTTTGGAGCTGTCGGTGCAGTAGAAGAACTTGCCCTTGAAAAGCTGCACTGCAATCACAGCGAAGATGAACATGAAGAGCTTGTAGACAATCAGGATGTTGAAGACATTCTTCAGGGAGGTCACCACGCAGTCAAAGACGGCCTGTTGGGAAAAGCGCCACACAGGAGTCATTCATTAGGAAGCCAAAGGTAAGATTTAATGGCAAAACGCACCAATGCAGAGGGGCGACTCGTCATTGGGGAAATACACCAGAGACACTGTTATGTTATGCTATGTTAAAGGTATTTGTACCGTGCACCATCACCAACACAGTTGGTCCCCAGGCACTCAGGCGGATCTGTAAACGAGAAGGTGGGATGGGTTAGTAAGGTGAAGAGGGAGTAGGATAGTGAGAGGAGTGGTGTACTGTTGGCAGCTTCAACTCGGTAGACACCAGGTGCTGAGCTTTGGTGCGAGTATTGGATCGGTGTCAGTCCGCATGTGCTGTTGGTGCGGCTTATGTGTTGTTGCAGTGTGTTGAAGTGCATGCAGCTTGTTGTGCGAGAGATGGTTGTGTGAGTTTTTTGTGTGAGGTAAGTATGCAGAGAGTTTGACCTTATATTGGTTAGTGGGTTATATGACATTTAGCATGCTAACATTCACAGTTCTGTCTACGTGTAGCACTTGCTGACCTACATAATTCCATGTGGCACTCGTTAACCTTTGCAATATTATTTAGATATGGCGCAGGCTAATGTTCTCAATTAAGTGTGGCATATGCTAACATTAAAGTTCCATCTAGATGTGGCACATGCTAACATTCTCAATTCCTT
The DNA here is from genome assembly GCF_040938575.1 of Ambystoma mexicanum. Taxonomy (NCBI): domain Eukaryota; kingdom Metazoa; phylum Chordata; class Amphibia; order Caudata; family Ambystomatidae; genus Ambystoma; species Ambystoma mexicanum. Next base: position 823,185,746 of record NC_090922.1, read on the forward strand.
TTAAGTGTTGCAGTTGGTAGTCTTCATCATTCCATCTAAGTGTGGCACTTGCTAACATTGACAATGCCATCTAGGTGTCTCATTGGCTAGCCTTCATATTTCCATCTAAGTGTACTGCCTGCCACCATTCACAATATTATCTAGATACGGACCAGGCTAATGTTCTCAATTCTAAGTGTGGCATATGCTAACATTAAATGACACGTGTTTTTGTAAACAATGAATGTGCACAAAAGGAGATGGCCTTGGGAGGCACAGCACAGAACAGCCACAATTTGAAACAAATGCAAACAAAATGAATCCACACCCGCCTGTAATGACCTATTACAAGTGGCAAATGCGTCAGTTTTCTTCTTCCAAGTAAGTGAGGGTAAGGGATGGTGTAGAAACCTAGATATTACCATAACCTGCCAAGCCGAGAAGTTATAATTTAGTGGAAGGGCAGCTTGAAATTTGAGGACACAGCCACCTATTTCACCTTCCTTAGTATGTCCGTTAGCAGGCTGAGAGATCCCTTAAACCTCACTCTAACATGCTCAGGTAGGACGCTCAGTGGCCTGCAGATACTTTTGCCCATTTCGGCAGGGCAAATCCTTTGTCAGGCATTGGAAGGGGCCCGAATGGCTGCTAATTTCACCCAGCGGTCTACCCTCCTGTCTGCCACAAGCTCCAAACTCTCCTCACACAATCTTAAAAGACCCCTTCTCCGCTGCCACAAACAACCACATCTCATGGTTTGATGCAGCATCCGGCCTTTGGTACCAGTGGTGCTGCAACCCTAAAGGGGCTTCTTCATGATGAGCAGAAAAGATGGAATGTGGAGTATGGATTCCTCAAAATGTGCAGAACCTTGGCCTAAAAAGGGGGTCTAGGATTTCTAACATCTGTGTAGCTATCTGACCTAGTGGTAGAACAGCGTGTGCCCCAAAAAGAAACACCAGACTTCTAATGGCAGATCAGTGGTGCTTAAAGTCTGGATGGAGAAAGGCTGGTAGGGTCGTCTAAGAGAGAAAGACAAAAAGCGAGAAAGAGAGAAAGCAAGAGAAAGAAAAAGAGAGAGAGGGAGATCATTATTTGTTTGGGGTGCCTGGCAATGGCATGTTTTGCTATGTGCCTGCACTGAGCTATATTATCTATGCCATGCCTGGTTTTGGAGGGCTACACTGTGTTATGTTATGCAATGTCATGTTTTAAGCAGTAGAAACATGCTGTGTGATGTCTTGTTCTGCTAGGATCAATGCGTTTTCTTCCCAAAGCTAAATTCACCATAACTAGGAGGTACCTGTGTGCTACTTTATGAACTCATTCACCCCTTCCGGGTGGGGGGATATGATGTTGGTTTCTTTTTATACTAGCTGGATATGTCACTTTTTAAATTTTTTTTATTATACTTGTACATAATCAACAAAAAAAAAGAGAAATGATTTTTACAAGAAGATGTCGCTTAAAATAAATCAAAGTTCGTTTCACCCATTTTCTTTCCAAGGCAGGATCATTTTCATTCCAAAAGGAGTCCTGTATGGCGCGAAAAGTGGCTTGTGATCAGCCAGTAGGAAGAACAGCTTTGCTAGACCGAGTTTCCGTGGAAGCTCATGAGCTGGAAGAAGAGAGCCTAGAGTAGCTCGAGCCTATCAAGGGTCGTGAGGTTCAAGTGAGGGTTTAAGTCCCACGGCGTTGATTTTGGCAAAGGCCTCTTCGTTTATTTTAGCCGTGGCGACCACCCAGCGAGATTTTTCCCCAGAAATCAAACAGCACCACCATGTGTTTTCTTCAATCAGGATCGAGTCGTGCCATAATGGGGTTAAAAAAGCTGAGCGTGCTTGATTCAAAGAGGGGCAATTTAGCAGGAGGTGGCGAATTGTCTCGATGGAATCCGGGGTATTGCATAGTCTGCAGATGGTATTAGTGGATATGCTTCTTATCCCTAGAATTTCTCTAGTATGGAGCAGGTTGAATCGGGCTCTTAGAAATGTCAATCGCAATTTTTTGTCTGGATATTTTAGACAGTACGCCATGGGAGATTTCAATTTGTTGTACGTGGGAGGGAGATGCTTTAAGAACTTGATTGCAGCAGCTTTGTCGATGGTATTGATCCAGTCTTGGATCTTCAGTTTTTCACTGACTCTTTGAGGATTTGTGATCAGGTCGATTTTTGAGCATTGCAGTTCTTCCAGTTTGCTTTCTTGGTGGTGTATCCAGACTAGGACAGCCTTACAGTTCGTGGTGGCCAGCTCCTGCCCGATGATGTTAAAAATCGGGAGGCCGTCTTTGATTAGGGTCTTCCTGAACAGGGCGAGAGAGGCCACACTGACAGTAGCACTTAACGAGAGCATGCCTAGCTCTCTTCTAACCGCTTCGATGGGAATAGCGTTAGGTAGGCCAAGGAGGGTTTTCCAGATGTACCCCTCGAATTTCCGCCAACATTGCATCCATGCCATAAGTTATGGCCGGGACCATTTTTCCCTTGTAGAAGTTAATAGCCGGGGCTAGCGAAAATTTGCCAAACTTCCTGTCAATCGCTCTCATTTGGAAGGTCAGTAGTTTGGTTTTCGACCAGAGGTGGTCTTGCATTTTCAATTCTTGAGTTGACCCATCAATAAACACCCCCAAGTATTTAAAGTGGGGGACCACTTCAATTCCGATTTTGTTCACTGACCAAGACATAATTTTTTTCCAGGGATGGCGGGTTTTCGCAAAGATCATGATTTTGGTTTTGGCCTGATTTATTTGCAGGTTGTTGTTGGACATATAGACTGCAAGGTTGTCCAGCTGCCGTTGTAAGCCGATGGGGGTTTGGTCAAACAGGATCATGTCGTCGGCGTAGAGGAGTCAGGACAGGGTGCTGTTTCCAAACTTCGGGGGAAAGCTGTGGACCAAGACTTCGGAGTCTTTGTAGTCCCCCAGAAATGCGACAAAGAGCGCGGGAGCCAATGGACAGCCTTGCTTGACTCCTCTATTAGCTTGGATTTCCTTACAGAGGGCACCTTGCCTGTTCAGCCGGACGTTAAGTGTGGTGCCGGTGTGGAGAGCTATTATAGGATTTAGGACAGATTCTGGACAGTTCCAGTTTTTCAATTTAGCCCATAGTCTCGTTCTGTCGACTTTGTCGAAGGCCTGAGAGAGGTCGATAAATTCAGCGTACACTGTCTGAGAGCCTTGTTTTATTTTAGCCTTTAAGATGGTAAGTATAAGAATGTTCAGTGTGGTACTGCCGTTCTTCTTGAAGCCTGATTGAAGAGGGTCGCTGCAGGGAGCCTTTTTTGCCCATCGATGGAAGTGGTGTAAAAGGAGAGAAGCGAAGAGCTTGCCCATGATGTCCAGTAGGGCTATAGGGCGATAGTTTCCGGGAAGTTCCCTGCTTCCCTGTTTGAAAATAGGGATAATAATAGCTTTACACCACGATAGTGGGATCTTCCTGCTTGTTCTGCAATGGTCGAACAGGATGCTAATGAAGGTGGACCATTCGTTGAGGTGTTTCTTTAAGTCTATGTTAGTCAGGCCGTCCGGGCCCGGGGCACTTGACATTTTTAACCTTTTAAAGTTTTATGTCACTTTGAGATTTCATTATAGTGTTTTGCTTTAAATGTCTAATTTTCAAGCACCTTTGAATCTGCCATAGGACAACTGGTAGTAACCCCGTAAAGATGCAAAAAAAAGAAATAATGAAAAAATAGAAGTGTAGACTAGGAAAACGAATCTGCTAACTAGATCATGCATCCCTCTTTCGACCTAACCTTTGCACAATGCCCTCTAGTGACAGGACACAGTAACTAAAGCCCAGGGTGAGAAGGCTAGTCAAAGGAGGGATTATGTAAATTAACTCCGATAAGCACCCAGCCTCAGCCTAAGAGTATTTCTGCTTCACATGCTAATATAAACATTACCTTACTGGTCCCAGCAGGACCTGGGAACCTCCAGGAAGGCCGGACTGGGGCATTTGCTCCCAAGAAGCCGTGGTTGAAAACCCACCCTCTGTTAAATGGGCCCATATTTGCTTCCAGCTTTTCCATCTATAGAACCTGGACGTTTGTGGCATTAGGGTAGTGAAGAGAGAGGGGTTTTGCATGCTGTGTTTTTTTTGGGTATGATTTCTACATGCATTGGTTCCCCATGACACTGTGGAAGTATCAGAGGTCTGACCACGGTTAAGCCATAGACACGCCCGGCCTTCTTAAACATGTTATGAACAAGCGTAGGGTGGGTTTTGGTAACTATGACATAAATAAATGAGGAGACCAAAAAATGCTTTTCAGGGAGCTGTTGCAAAATTGGCAAATTCGGATTTTTGTCTTACAACCCCTGCCAAATGTTGTTGGGGGCCGTAAGGAAGTAAGTAGAAGGGCTTTGTCACCTGTGTTTTCTTGGGTGTGGCTTCAACATGCCCCAGGTCACCATGCAGTGAGTAGATTCCAGAGATATCGCCTTGCACAGCAAATCCCTCTTCTCCAGCTATCTCGCATTTCGATGCTGCCCCCCAGAGAATACAGTTGAGTCCCATGATAAGTTTGGTCCAATTGGACACATAGCTCTTCTACTTTTTCCTTCTCGTGTCTTCCTGAGCACCTTATCTATACCTCGCCCTCATCCCAACTATCTACTTTGACTTTGTTCCTCCCTACCCCATATGAATTTTCTCTCATACTCCTCCTCTGGCCCACTGACACGCAAAAGCGTTTCGATGCCATGAACTAAGGCAGTAGGTCCTATACAAATGCAAGATAACATAACATATGATGTCAACACAATGTTAATAAGAAATTGATCTGCTGTACTTTACAGGGACAAATCACGAATCAGAACCTGTTAAAACAAATGAGGTCAGATTGCAATGTGAGTTCAATGGTGACCTAACCGTAAAACTGTCATCCGAGAGATCATTGCCCAGGAGGTCTACACAGTTCTTGATGGACTAGATATACTTCACAATATGGCCGCTTCCGCCGTAACCCGACCAGCGTCTTTTTTTTAAAGCCATTTATAATATCATAAAGTAATCTTTGTTTTCATAGGTGTCAATATTTCAGGTGGCCAACAATGACGCTCATGCTGAAAAGCGGACGTAGCATTATGAGTCACGCAGTCACCATCTTTGGTGGTCAGTGCATCGGCAGAAGTCAGGACCTGAGCCGACCGGGAACAGCAGAAATCCAGAAGCAAACATTCTTGGTCTACGCCTCAATGCTATGGAGCCTCATGTATGTAAGCATCAGCCTCACTCCCACCTCATGCAAGTCAGAAAATAAACGGTCTCCAAGAAGCACCTTCTTCAGACCCGGTAAGATAAACCCACCCAGCCCAGTATCCCCCCTGATGGCCACATTTTCCAGTTGTACTCCCACGGTCTCCTGCAGCAGTGTTACATGTCCTCCACTAACTTACTATCCCCTGATAGAGTAAATGACAAGCCACAATAAATGATACTTTGTAAGGACTCTTCCCCCTTAACAAACTAATGTATGCATGTAACCCCTACCATTCTACAGTGCTCCATTGCTCCCCGAAGTTCAATAAATATACTGGCCGAAAAAAATCATTGAATTAAGTATTCACGTTAACTCATTTTGTCAACCCATTTTTTATTAAGATGACTGACTTATCGGAAAGCCTTTGAATCATCTTGGCTTAATCAGATGGCTAAATTATTTAATAAAGAAAATACCCTCCATTTTCAGCCAATCCCGGTTAACTGGTGCATGAATAATATATAAAAACATAAAAGCTAATTACAGAGGGACATGATGCCATGTTTTAATTACTTAGGGCCTATATTATAGCTCTGAATCTGCTGTTGCCTACTTTTTGATTGGCCGTCTTTGTATTACGCTGTTTTATGGTTGTTTTATTCACATATTTGTCTTTTCTATCTTTTTATTGTTTGTATCAGACGATACGTTATATCCTGTATGCTATTTTAGGATTGTCTCCTTGTATATTTTTATGAAAGCCTTGAATGAAACTGGTTGCACTGGAAAGGTTTCATGCACATTAAAGAAATTGTAATGCACTGTACAGGCTGTTGAAAACAAGTCTGAGCTCATCAAGCAGGGAAATCTGCGGTAAACCAAGAGGTGGTAATCCAGAGCAAAATATCTTCCGCCTACTCCCTTGACTTTTAGCGGAGCAGGCCAGCTACGGCATCGAATCGTATTTATATGAAAACAATATAGCAGCTTTCATGGGAGAAAAGGAAACCCTTTTTGCCTTAAGCCAAAGCCACAGAAAGTACACAGAATACGGTTACAATTATGAGATATGATTTTTCCTTATGCTAAGAGTTTTTTTTATACTTCACCAGTCACCATTATAGTGGCTTCACAGCGCCAAGGTTTGTCATGAACATGGTGCATTGTGCCACCACTGCAAGGGGTGTGCAGATCCCAGGAAAGGGGAATGAGAAAACAGGAAGGAGGGCGGGGGAGAAGAGTTAGACATGTATGCAGGGTTTTACAGGTTACTGGGGGGGTGGTGCCCGGGTTAAGTTTTATTTTGCCACAAAATTAAAATGACAAGTGCCATGGAATTGTTCTTATGCTTGTAATAGTGAGTAGCCATTTTGGAGTATTTGAAAGAGGTACTGGAGCAGGCTAATGCAGAGAGCAATAGCCAGGGTTGTACTGATCTGCCATTCCAATCATTTGCAGGGGGAGGGGGGATGGCGCAGCCAATCAGGTTCAATGGATCGCAGGCTGAAACCTATGATATTAGCCCACGTTCCGCAGAACCAGCAGGCTGCCTCTGCACCCCGCGCCACAACCCCCCCACCCTCCGTTCCCAACACCTCTCCCTTGCCCCACTTACCTGATTGTTGCTGCGGCGGCTTCACTTCCTCTCGTTTATCCGGCCGCTATGGTAATGGAAGAGAGCCCTGCCTTCCACAACCATGGCGGCCATCTTTGCACAGAATTGTCATTCAAAGAATGGGACGAGTGCAGGGTGAATGAAAAACCTTTTTTTTAACACCTCGGGTTACCACTTTGGTCACCAGGGGTGCTGATAGCGTTAGTAACGCGTCCCAAGGGCTATACCTGCGGTAAAACGTCCCAGTGCCCTCATCATACGACCTCGCTTTGTTTGGGCCTTTAACTTGGGCTGCTGTTCGCAATCGATGCGTCTTATCCGTTCTAACCGTGATGGACATTTGTACAAGCTTTGCTTTATAGCTGGGCAACTAGATAGAGACATTATATAAGAGGAGACCGTCTTTAATTGAAAGGGGAGCTAAGCTTTGAAGGATAGTGTCCTAGGTACTGGATGCCCCCGATTCTTGCAGCCGCATCCTGAGCGCAGAGGAGCGATCATCTGCCAACGCCCAGCCTGAGTGGGCACGAGAGAGGCATGCCTGCCCCGGTGTAGTGATACACGAAATTGCAACCTTGCCAATCAGGGCTTTAGATGACAGCATTAGCCGCTGAAAGCCAATAGTGTATTCAAAGTATGTGCTAAAAATGCTGACAGTAGTCTGTTGTAGCACTTCCATTATGCAGTAGTGAGCTACAAGGAATATGCAGGCCTAATATGAAATAGGTCACATTATGCATTGTTGATAGACAGGCAGGGAGAGGGCCCCTAGCTCTGTAGCTAATAGGTATTTTTGGAGTGTTTGGAACATCATGGCACCTATATAGCGCTTAGATAGCCAGTCTTAAGCGCTATAAACACTAAGCTATGAGTGCATGCCTTTTAGAGCTTGCAGATGGGGTTAATACATCCCTGCTTCCCTTAGAATATTCAGCCTCACTAACGGTAGCCCTGGCTCCAAGCTAATCTTCCTTTTCTCTGGGAAGGTACTGATAAGACATTCCTCAGCCTTCGCAGATGGGAACCAGGGAGGGGTAGGAGCGAGCAGGGAGCCTCTCAGAGAGAGTTGGGTTTTTTCCATGAGCCAGTTGCACAGGGAAAGTTCTGGAACTGTGCGTCATGGTGACTGACAGCACGAGATTATAAAATATCCATGCACACATGACTCGGTGGGAGATCGTCCTGTGGACTTGATTCATGCACGGTCAAGTGCCCGGAATTGGCTCTGACGGTGTCCTCCAGCATTGTTTTTCTGAGCGGGGCTTGTTTTTACAGCTAGCTTATGAAAAGCCAAGGTCTCCCAGTGCTGATTAAAGGGACGTAAGACTGTGTTTCTCTATGTTTCTCTATATTTCTCTATGTTTATCTAAGTTCCATGTTTCACTATATTTTGCATTGCTCTATGTTTTATGCTTTGTAATATTCTTTAACTTGAATCCCAAATGTATATGAAATTCACTGCTTAGAATAAATATGCTAAAACTTTGAGGGTGTCATTTGTCACTAGCATGAGATCACTGCTCAGCACAATAGAACCTGTATTTTGGGCTGAATTGGGTATTTTTGCTCTCAAAGGGCTGGCCCCGAGGAAGATTTTGCCCATATCAAGACATTTGGTGGCAGCTTTGTGGGATTTGTGAAGAGCAGTGCCGTGCTGTGACATGACAAATTGTGTGAGAGAACACAGTGTAGAGTGGGGAGCAGGCTGTCGCATTTCCTTGGTGGTCTCACTGCAGCTCTGAGACTTCAAAAGGCAGCAATGTTGTGTCGGCTTGCCGTGGCCGATAGCTTGTGTGGTTAAGACTCCCTTCAGTAAATCAGTCGTGACTGACTTATTGCTTGGGATGGAGCCAGGGAGTACAAGGCGATAAACAAGCGGGAAATGGCTTTGTTTAAAGCACTCCGATGAATGGTCAAGAAAGATGTATGCTCAATTAGAAAAGAATTTTATCATGCGGTTTCCCCAGTTTAAAGTTGTAATTTGGAATGCATAGTGAGACGGAGTTCTCATCTCTATTCTGTCATGAGGGCAGGGAAAAATAATTGCAAGGATTTGACATGCAAATTGTGAATAGTGATTTAACCATTGATTCAGCCCCAGTGTGCTAGCGAGTGGGGGCTGTAATGTTCGGAGGCGAAGGTTCGCTTTTTTGATGTATGCTTTTGAATGTTGGCATTCCTGAATAATGAGGGGAATGAGCCATGCTTAGGAGAATGAGTAACATCTGTGCTGAGAGCCTAAAGAGTTTTTTTTTTCTTTTGGCAACTGTAAAATTCCATGTGCTGGTGGTGGCGAATTCTGTTTTAAAGGAAACACACTAAAATGGTTATATTGCATTTTAAGCTGTGCCATGCTTTTAATGGGTGAGAGACTCACTTAAAAAGAAAGTGAGTGAATGTTATTTGGATTTTCGATTTTTGTGTATTGATTTGAATTTGCAGAATCAGTTTGCAATGGTTTGGGGGGAAAAACAATTTATATTTTTCTAAATTGCCCCTGGAGTATTTTTGACTGTCCCCATGCTATGCCATGGATTTGTGCTGTTGCCTTATAAGTGATGCATGATTTGGAAATAGTGTCCTGTTGACTGTGATACATGATGAAAAAATGTTGTTGACACATTAAACAGCCCACAAGCAATATAGAGTGTGGGTTGCTCTTGCAGGAAAACGTGCAGGGAGCTGCACTAAACATTGGCATTTTTTATTTTTTAAATGCACTGAAATGAGTGGTTATAGTTTGGCAATGGTACAACAGAATAAAACATCTGTGTGTGATAAGATAGCACAAAGATTTAGTGGGTTGTGGGTTCATTTGAAAAATCGCACTGTAAATTGGAGTGAATTTGTGAAGCTAAACTACAAGGTTACAATGAAAAAAAACGTATGCTTTTAAATGGGACATTAATCAGGTTAAAACAGGCAAAAAGACGCTTTGACATTTTGCAAAATTACATGGAGTAGAATCTGATGACAAGAAAAGTGCCTCTTTTGAAAATAAGAGTCTTGCTGTGTGTGCAGAGCTTGTGCCTTGAAGCTGTTTTGGGCGAGGTGCGCGAAAGGAAGGCAAACAAAAGCAGAAACAGTACAAGAAAGAGTTAATCTGGATGAACTGTCTGAAACGAGTGCCTTTCCATTGAAGCCGCCACAGTGTAAGAGTTATAGAGCAAAAAGAGATAAGCTGCGTGCTCATGGCGCTGCCAGGTGCACACGAAAGATAAACAATGCCTGCATTCCTGAGGAAGGAGGTGCAAAGACAGAGAGCTGTTCAGAAGTAAAGAATTTGCCCAGTGACACTGTGGTAGGGAACAAAGGCATGCAGGATGGCAGACGGGCACATCACATCTGAACATTTACATATGCATCTGTGAATGGGCCAAGAAAAGACAGCTGCCCATTCCAACAGACATTACTGTGCAAACCGCATTCCCATGTGATGTGAAGTGAAACGCTATTGCTGTGCAAGCTGCATTCCAATGCTCCATGTGATGTGAACTGAAGTAAAGCGCTGTGCACTGGAGAAGAAACCTCTAGGCGCTTTGAGAAGAGAAAATACACATCTGGCAAACTGCAAGCTACATTGCCAGGGATGGAGTAACTGACAAAGACATTATGGCATTCCAGATGGAAGCAAAACTGACAAAAGTGCTTAGCCGTTTTGCAAAAGACAACATGCAGAGCGGGGCTTTGAAGGACAACATGAACACTGCACATTAGCCATGATCCAGAAGCCTCATGGCTTAGTGCAAGAATGAATGATTTGTTGAAGCAACAAAAGAAACTGACTTAGACTGTTGCACTCAAAGGGGTAGTCCAAGAAACAGCAAACCCCCTTTGAAAAAATGACAAGTGAAAAAACCAGAGGCTTGAAAGACACTGCCTGTATGGAGAAACATAAACAAAGCTGCTGCTTGTACAACTGTAGGCGGTATTGGACTGAAAGACTTTACCTTTGAAAAATGGAGTGATGCCAGCAGGGCAAACTAAATCAAGATCATGGGACACTGGAAGCAAGTTGGCGCCTGGCATTGGTGATCGCTTTGGTGAAAAAAGAAAAGCATTGTGCGACCTGGGTACTTATTATATGGCTTTGTAAAAGCACAGATCAGTCTGAGGTACCATTGACCAACTATGATCGCATTGCACAAATGAGTTTGTGATTAGGCAGTTACACCCCGTATGGTTGAGTGTAAATAAGCCCCCAGAAACATGCAGAAGGGTGATAAATAATTGCAGTAGCAATGACAAAGTGTGTAGTTACCTGATGAGACTTTTTGAAGATGGGGGTGGTATTATGGGAAGGGGTGGATAACGCTGATATTGAAGTTTTGATGACATCCTAACATGAAGAATAATGATATTGGACTTTTGATGAAATCCTAACATTTCTGTTTGTATTTTGCCTAGGCAAATAACCAAGAAATAGATTGGGGGGTAGACGTGTGCAAATGCCGGGTGACACTGATCAAGGAAACAGACGCATTCTCAGAGAAAGCGAGCCACTGCGACATGCTATTTCAACTTTAAACGTGCCCTGCACCGCACTCAATGCTGCAACCTGCGAAAAGTGTCCAACAGAGTAATAACTTCTGCTGAACTGGCACGGTGCAGACTTGGCTAATTATCAAATATTTGATGCTACACATTCAAATGATTCAGTTGCTGGAAATAACTTAATTGACATGACTTGCCCTTTCTTGTTTAAAGGACTATGGACAATGAATTGTGGACTGTAACATCAGGCACCACAAACAGCTGTGTGACACAGCAATTGAATGCTAACACATTGAAAAATGGTTTTTAAATGCACTGTTGAGATGAATCTGAAAAAACGAAATGGTTTTACTCTTCCAACTGAATTGCTTTAACCAGAGATGTTTTGCTTTTTGCTTTGAAAGAAAAAAAAAAAAAAAAAAAACTTCTACGTTACACGTAGGCAGGAGAATGATTTATGAATTGTTGGGGCAGCAGAATTATGCAAGCAGGAGCGTAATTTATTTTGAGATAAGATGAGTGCGCACATCAAAGTCACCTGTGCGTAGGTTAAGATTCTTAATTGAAGTAATGCTGCCAAGTGTGTGAGCTATAATTTGAAATGGTAATCTTTGAAACACTGGATACTTTTACAGCCAGCTTAAGGCAGGTAAATGAAACCATGACTGACTTGATGTTTGATTTTATGACACAGAGTGTGACACGGTTTTTGTTAAACCAACCAGTTTCATGTTTTTGTGGGGACAGCTGTCTCCAGCACACTAATGCAAAGAGTCACCTTTTGATTGTAGACATTTGGAATAATTCTTTGGAAAAGCGCTACAAATGAGTATCCACATGGAATTGCTAGCGTGCTGGCCTGGCACATTGTCAGGCATCTTTTGTCACTGAATGGATACGATTTGTTTAATTTGTCTGATGTTTTTTTTTTCTGACCAAGAACTGCAGCGAGTTTCTCGCCAAGATTTTATGGACTATAACTTGACTAAGGCATTTTACCATGGTGTGATGAAACAGCCACTGCCGGATAGTAGTATGGTGTTTGTGGCTAAAGTTATTATTGTATATGGTAGATATCCCACTTGAAGAAGAGTATTCTCCAAGTCGCAATAGGTAGACACTGTGAACCTGTTAGATTTTCCAGTAGTAAGGCAACATGTAAATTGTAGACTGGTAATGCACACCTCCATTATTACAGTGATACACTTAGACATAGATTTATCATGAGGCAATGTTTCCTTAGTACTACCAAGCTGCTACAAATGGAGTCCATTTCTATGGCCCATCACTAGAGTGCGCGTAGCTAGGGAGCTAGATTCATTAATTGCAGGAGCTTTATATGCTTGTGACATAGAAACTGTGCACAATAAGCTAGCCACTATGGGTTCTGATGCCAGCTCTGCTATAGAACTTCTGGCCTAGTGGGGCCCATTGATACGCCCAACACTGCTACAAGTATTGACAACCACTGAAGATGGCAGAATTTTAGGTATGAAGACATTTTTGTCTGCCATAGGGCAGGTCAACAAGACTGCTAAATACACACGATGCATTGTATGGCAAACATTGTTTGATCAGCAGGTGTTGGCTTTTTACTGGGTGGGGGCGACCATCCTCCACACACTGGCACGCAGAGCTACAGTTACCAGCATACATATGGATTGAATTGCTTGCCTTTGATTGCATGAATAACACATGCCATGCTTGGTGTAAATTAGTAGAATTGTTTTTATTTAGATAACCTGGTGCCCATGGGTTCACCTTGTTCACGAAATTAGATGGTTTCTGGGTGGGTTCCACATACATGGGGGAAGTGTCTAGTCACACAGCCCACAGTTACGCTTGAATGCCCTGGGATCAGGGGGAGGTAGGCCCTTAGAGTGAAAGGCTGCCAGGTTTTAGAATTGGTAACCATACATAAATGCAATAGTGCATTGTAGATTAGACTACACTGGATTGCCTTGACATTTTAACTGCATGCTGCTTTTTAACTGACAATCAGTTATACAAAATTGATTTAGGTATTTTTGTGTAGGCCAGGTTTTGGCAAGGGTATATGTCACTGTTCACTTTGTGTACATTTTTGTTTAGGTAGTGTTTTACCTTGCATGCCACGCTAACTAACCGCTAGAAGGTAGTTTGCTTAAACCTCTTGCAAAGCCCCAAGGTCTTTATCACTGCACTAAATACTATATTGATAGGTATTAGTCAGCATTTGTCGCACAAACGTTGAATAGGGGTGGAATGTAGTGATACACGAAATTGCAACCTTGCCAATCAGGGCTTTAGATGACAGCATTAGCCGCTGAAAGCCAATAGTGTATTCAAAGTATGTGCTAAAAATGCTGACAGTAGTCTGTTGTAGCACTTCCATTATGCAGTAGTGAGCTACAAGGAATATGCAGGCCTAGTATGAAATAGGTCACATTATGCATTGTTGATAGACAGGCAGGGAGAGGGCCCCTAGCTCTGTAGCTAATAGGTATTTTTGGAGTGTTTGGAACATCATGGCACCTATATAGCGCTTAGATAGCCAGTCTTAAGCGCTATAAACACTAAGCTATGAGTGCATGCCTTTTAGAGCTTGCAGATGGGGTTAATACATCCCTGCTTCCCTTAGAATATTCAGCCTCACTAACGGTAGCCCTGGCTCCAAGCTAATCTTCCTTTTCTCTGGGAAGGTACTGATAAGACATTCCTCAGCCTTCGCAGATGGGAACCAGGGAGGGGTAGGAGCGAGCAGGGAGCCTCTCAGAGAGAGTTGGGTTTTTTCCATGAGCCAGTTGCACAGGGAAAGTTCTGGAACTGTGCGTCATGGTGACTGACAGCACGAGATTATAAAATATCCATGCACACATGACTCGGTGGGAGATCGTCCTGTGGACTTGATTCATGCACGGTCAAGTGCCCGGAATTGGCTCTGACGGTGTCCTCCAGCATTGTTTTTCTGAGCGGGGCTTGTTTTTACAGCTAGCTTATGAAAAGCCAAGGTCTCCCAGTGCTGATTAAAGGGACGTAAGACTGTGTTTCTCTATATTTCTCTATATTTCTCTATGTTTATCTAAGTTCCATGTTTCACTATATTTTGCATTGCTCTATGTTTTATGCTTTGTAATATTCTTTAACTTGAATCCCAAATGTATATGAAATTCACTGCTTAGAATAAATATGCTAAAACTTTGAGGGTGTCATTTGTCACTAGCATGAGATCACTGCTCAGCACAATAGAACCTGTATTTTGGGCTGAATTGGGTATTTTTGCTCTCAAAGGGCTGGCCCCGAGGAAGATTTTGCCCATATCAAGACACCCGGCCCTCCCATCCCCTGCCCCACCATACAAAGAAAGATGTAAGCGCACATGCCCTCCCAAGGGACTGGCAGTGAAAAGACTGAGTCAGAGACCACACAGTGCCAGGGCAGTAAACCTGCATTCATATGTGCATATCTACCTCTATACATCATTAATAACTTCTGGCAACTTGGAATCCAACTGCTCATGTTCTTTTTTTTATTTTTAATATTTTTTTTTAAAAAAATGTATTTTAATTATTTTTTGTATTGTTTAGTATAATATAATACATATGCTGAGAAATTACAGACTTTGAGACAAACTTATGACAATAAAAGAAGAATGAACAGTAATTGAGAAAAAACACAAACTTGCAAACGATCAATGCTGAAAACAATCGATAAACTAATTGTATTATAATGCCTTTTGCAACGAGCATAATAGATGAAAGCAGTATAAATTGGACATAAATTATTGTAGTAAGTCTGTAGGATATTGCATTAAGGGGGATAGAATGTAAGAATTGGGGGGACAAACTGGTAGACATGCAGAGGACGAACAAGAGACAGATGGGAAGTGGAGAACACGTGTCTGGGGTTGCTGTTGGTACTCTTGTTCAGAGGAGAATTGCCTAGCATTTCGGTGCTGGACTGCCCCAGGGCAGGACAAAGACTGATATGTTTAGGATATTTCTCCTCTGTGAAAGATAGTGAGCTAAAGACTCTGGGTAAGGCTCTTGTAACCAGGACTCATGTCTGGCAGAGAGTCTCCCAGGACCCCCCCTTGTTATTTGGCTAAGTTACATTAGCCTACAAGAAGTTAACGTGCAATAACATGACTTATTTACATTGCTTAGATAGGTAGCTAGGTTACATTAGCTCTTACTTGAGTTTAGATATGCAAGTCTTTTTCGGGGTAGTACACAGGCCCCCATGGTGGCCTCCTGCCATCCGTTGGGGCTTCCTCTTTTGCCTTCACCACCCACCCCACCCCATATAGCACTGGGACGGGTGGGCTTTCTCCCGAGCCGCCACCTTTTTTTCAACGGGGCTGCTGCGCATTATGCAGCACGGACCCTCCACCTTCTCCGGTCCACCCAGTTTGGCTACCGGGCGGACTGGTGCCCTCAAGTCATGCTCCGGCTCGGGTCGTGGTGACACATGGCCCAGACTGAGGAGTTATCTTCACCCGGGCCGCACCACACACACGGCCCAAGATGTTCCTATCTTCTGGTAACCCCCCCCCCCCCAATGCCCCTGGATTGGCTACCAGACGAGTCTCTGCCTCCCAGGCCACGCTCTCGATCGGGGGTCGCCCTGCACATGAAGCCCCGAGCACAGGTGTTCATCTTCACCCAGGCTGCACCGCACAAGCAGCCTGGTGCTTAAACTTCATGCCAAACTGCAGCTCACAGACAAAGCCCGGCTCGGCATGTTCAAAATGCCCTGCTCTTCACCTGCTGTGCTTTGCTTTTCTGTCTCCTTGCGCACCTCCGTTCAACAGTCATTTTCTGGCGGTCCCCCTCAGGTAAGCAGTCCTTGTGCTTGCCCACTGACATGGGAG
The DNA here is from genome assembly GCF_040938575.1 of Ambystoma mexicanum. Lineage (NCBI taxonomy): Eukaryota > Metazoa > Chordata > Amphibia > Caudata > Ambystomatidae > Ambystoma > Ambystoma mexicanum. The sequence goes on from NC_090922.1 coordinate 823,201,890, forward strand.
ATCTGGCCATTGTCTCTCACTCTCAAGGTTCCATGTGTGCGCCGTGGTGAGGAACTTGGTACGTCCAATATCAAGAATATACACATTTTACAATTAATAAGGAAACTATTTGAACCCCCGTGTGTCTTCCCTTTCCTTTCATACATATATTAATAACCCCCTCCCTGTAAGGTCCATTTAGGCCGGGGGGTACACATTCCTTCTGCAAAGAACAAAGAACGGATGTTTACACTCCTAACCCTTACCTTTAATGTTGTTGACTTTATATCTCCATTGATAAAAGCAAACGCGACTGCTCAAGTGCCGGGTCCCTGCCCACTACACAGTACACCTTTATAGAGCGGCAGCGGCCAGTCATCTAAGCACCGAGCCACTTCATAATGCTGCCAGTACTATGAGAACATTGGGGATCCTCGAGAAAGGGAGGGGGGCGTTACCTTGAGCTTGGGGAGTCGCTTGATGGTCTTCAATGGCCGCAGCACCCGCAACACTCGCAAGGACTTGATGGTTTTTATGTCACGGCCTTTATTAGTCCTGCAAAAGTGAAAGAAGACGAAATGCAAGGGTTAATTTATCCATACACCATGCAGCAGGGCGCAACCCGACCCGACGCAATCCTAACCGCTAGCAAACGTGTGAGTAAGAGAGCCTGGGGCACAGGGGAGGAACACCAGCATGACCGGGAAGCCTCCTAAGTTCCGCTATTGAGTCTTTCTTTCCCACGGGGCGCCTTTCCTCTAGGAGTAGTCTTTCTTTGTTTCCATAACAGGCCTTTCTTCTAATCTTTCTCATTCGGCGCCCGTCCACTTGCGCGATTGCACGCATCTCTCCTCCCACCGTGATGTTTTTCGCTCCACTCTCTCAGGTTCTCACCTCCCCCAGAAGGTGTTTTAAAAACTGCACAATGCTCCTCAATGCCTGCTTGTTTGTATTCCAAAATATCACCCCAATCCTACCTGGTAAACCCTACCCTGCTGGTGGGTCCCAGAGAGTTCACCCACCAGCACTCTTTAGTTGGCAGCAGCGGGTTTGAGCATAGGCAGGGCCGGCCCTAGGGCTTGCTGGGCCCCGGGCGAAAAGTAAGTGTGGGGCCCCCTCCAATTTTCACATGTAGGGATGTCATAGGAAGGGACACAAAGTGCATAAACATTGTCAAAATTCGCAGATTTTAATTTAAAACAATGCCATTCAATGCCCGAAACAGAATGTGCACATAATTTCGCGGCCTCTGACTTTTCTGTGAATGGAGCATTATTAGAGTGGGCTTATCTTCTGAATTGATTGTGGACCATGGGCCTAATGGTTGGTGCTTGTCTGCATGAGTGGATGGCGGGCGGGTGTGAGGTCCAGGGAATGTGGTTTCCTGCCCGTGCACTGTTTGATGGAGGGATATGCAATAGCAAGACGCTCTGCAACCCTCGGGGGTGTGACAGCAGCCCGTGCTGCTTTAGGAGATTTCACGACTCGGGGCCCGTGATCCATTCCACTGTGAAACTGCATTCGTCTGTTCTGGGCCAGAGCCTGCCGAAAGGTGCTGATGAATGCGATTGCAGGATGTGTATTTATTCTGCTCATACTCCAAGAGTCAGGTGGCTGCGGGGGACCCCCCTGCTGCGGGCCCGGTGCTGCCGGACAGAAGGCCCATGCCTCGGCCGGCTCTGGGAGAGGATATGGCCTTTGACATATATGCTCAAGTGTGAGACCAGCCAGGAGTGAGAATATGGTTTACGTCCAAATGACCGGAAAAAAAAGGTCGAAACGACCAAAAGTTCTAAAAATGCTACCACCAAAGGATCGAACACTTTAAGTTCGATCCTCTGGTGGTAGCATTAAAAAAACGGGGGCTTTATGGTATAGCGAGCGGGGGTCCGTTTGAAAAAAAAAAATATATGAACCCTGCAGCGCCAGTTCCCAATCACAGAAGTGAAAGGGAACTGGCGCTGCAGGAACCAGCGTGAAGGTGAAGTTAAGTGGGGTTTGTGTATGTTGGTGGTGTGGGTGTGGGTGTGCTGTGGGTGTGCTGAGGGTGTGGGTGGGGGTGTTATGGGTGTGTTGTGTGTGTGTGTGAATGTGTGTTTTGGCAAATTATCGGGGCTGAAATGTCCAAAAACAAAGTGTTCGAACTTTTGTTAATTCGACCATTTCGTTTTCGGATATTTCAGCCTCGATAATTTCCCCTTCGGTCAAATCACTGGGATTCGAGAATATGAGGTGGCGAGTGGGAGAACTGAATGTACCCATTCATTTGCATGTTTGTGAGTGATAGGTTGCTATTTTGCCTCCTAAAATGATTGAAAAATTAGGAGTTTCCTTCCCAAATAGGGAGGGTTGGCATACAGTGTATGCTTTCATTCAATTAACAACATGAGTAGCATACACTACATCAGAATGCATGCATTAGTGAAGGTCAGGTATTCCAAAGGCCCCAGCACATTAATGTTGCCAGCATTTGTCAGCGCGCCTGATTATTGGTTCGGACATTCCTAATTACCCACCAGTCACAAATGTAGACATTATGGGCCAGATAATGAGACATAATGCTAGTTAACAAAGTAAAGAAAGTGTGCTTCTTGAATGCAACATTAAAAGAAATCCACTGGTCATATTATTCACAAAGGCGAAGTTTGCTTTCGGAGGGCTGAGTGGGCAAACAAATGATACACAGTACAGCCCCCTACAGTGCTTTAAGTGGGCCGGGGCTAGCCGGGGTCAAATCCTGCCAGTTTCTGAGATGGGCTCCAAAGCCGGGGCTCTGCAGGGCTCACCGTGACTAGCCCCAGCCACGCGGACCTCTCAGGCAGCCGTTCACCCGAGCACTGCACAGTTAGTTGGCTGCCAGCAGGTGTCAGCATTTTGGACTAGAAAAAAGAAAAGGCATTCCCTTTTCTTTTTTCTAATCTGAAATGCTGATATCTGAAGACAGCGTGTAAACAAGCAGTGCTTCGGCTAAACCTGCTGCGTGATGTCTCTGTATTCAGAAACAGGAGGAGGGCTGCGTTGGCCAGCCTCTCCTTTTGTTTCTGTGTAAGGAGCTAACATGCAAGGGCTGGAGGGGCTCTTGTTGGGAGGCGTGGCCTTAGCACGTATACTTAGGCCACGCCATATAACAAGAGCCCCACCTCAATGTATCACCCCACTTAAAACACTGGCCCCCTAGCCTGCATACACTGGTATCAGGAGCATGCTTCTGGCACTAAAGGATGGCAGGCTCGTGGATAGTGCAAGCAGGTTTCACAGTGATCGTCCCTTAAAAGGGTTGTATACGAATTGTTAGTTTTACAATTGTTTGAATTACAATTGACCTTTTCACAATTGACTGAATTGTGAAGGTCAATTGTAACATATGTACAGGGGAAACCCCCCACAACCCCCCACCCAATGCAAACCCCCCCAAAACCCCACACATATATATATATATATCGAACAATTGTAAACGAACAATTTGGGTAATACCCTTAAAAGGTTTATCAATGTGAAATGTGTTTTAAAAAACAGGAAGAGCATTTCGATCCATGTTTGGGGAATAGTAAGGCAAGTGTAACAGCAGCCGTTCCTACCAGTCCTGCCCTTCGGTGCATCGGATTGTTTCTATTGTCAACATGCGCAGAAGAATGCTTGTTTACATGCGCAGAGGAATGCTTGTTTACATGCGCAGAGGAATGCTTGTTTTTCTTGCATTTTAAATTGAATTTGCGATGCATTTTCAAATATGCACCTTGATTTGCAGAACATCTCAGCGGCTGAAAATGGGATTTCGTAAAGGCACGTTTAGGTGTCCTTTGGGAATTTTGGACAACTCCTCTGGGTGTAAATAAAGCTTTCAGAAACGAGCCCCATACGTCAGTTCAGGGTCAGACATGCCATGTGCGCCCCATTCACACACTGAGCCGAGTGCGTATATTACCTATATATTGCTATTCAGTAGTTTTCCAGCAGATGTCAGTGTAGGACCAGGCATTTAAAGGAGCCTATCTCAGAATGCCTGTTAGGCAGAATCATATGCAGTACATTTTGGGAACACCACACACAATTAAGACTACAAGTGACAGTACAAATTCACCTTTGGTACAAGCCTGTACTACACAGTAAAGTGGTAGCGATGGCTGAGCAGCCAGACTTATCTCAAGAGCAAGTGAGCAGCATCAAATAGTTACACAAAGGACAGCAAGTTACTATGGTTCAAGCAAACACTGACTGAAGGTTTCTGAGTAAAAGAATATACATTTATTTACACATCATTTATAAAAAAATTCACTAAAGTAAAGCAGCAGAAAATCACACTCTTAATACACTACACCACACCCAATAGATTCTGGACAAGTTAAGCTCAAAATAAAGTGTGAGCAAAATGGAACTCCAGCAATTTAAAAGGGAGGGAAAGACAATTCACAAATAAGCTGCACCAACAAGTAAGTAAGCAGGGCAATCTAGAAAAGGCTACTACGGTGAGGAAATCAAATCAAGAGGCCTGAGCCAAAGTCTATCGACCAGAGTCTTTGCAGAGGATCACACAGTTCAGATTAGTTTGCGGTTAAGTCTTTGCCAAGAGTTCGAAACGAAGTGGTCAGAAGAAAAGTTACTTTAAACAATAGAGAAGGACAAGCCCTCGGATTGGCGAAAGATTTCAAACACTTTCACCGCAGAAGGATGCAACGAACAACCGCGTTAACACAGTACCTTGAGAGCAGAATAATGCTGTAGCAGAGTAAAACACGAGAAAGACCTTTAAAAAAGAAATGGCGAATAAACCCAGCCGGAACCGAAATAAAATAAAAGGGGTCCAGCGGGTTTAAAGTTTGAGGCTAATAACTTAGCAGTACCAGGGCTATTTTCCTAGTCCCCGGTAGGGAAAGAATTATAGATACCACTGCCACCAGCCAAATCTTAAAGAAAGGGGATCAAAATAATGTTCCATGAGAGACAGACAAAAAGGGATAACTATTAACCCTTTCCAGTACTCTATGGAAGATAGTTTGTACTGGGTCTGTGAATTAAAAAAGACTAATAAAGTCAATGGCAACTTTACATGTTCTGGGAGACAGTAGTCAGTCCCAGAAAATGGAGTTCAGAATGGGAAGTCTGAAAAAGACAACCCTGTGTCTTGGCACTAAAGGTGCTGTGTGACACACAGTAAAAAGATTATGCCTATGGAGTAGGTGAGGCTCCACAGTCCATGAACACATAAAAATGTACAGCACATAGCCAAAAACACATGTAAGAGTGGGAAAAAACGGTTCACACTCTTACCAGGTGAGAAAATAAATCCTAGAAATCCAGCAAAGCTGTTGAGGGACTCAGTAGTTAAGGGAAATTAGCCATTCTGGAGAATTCTCCCTAACAATGCCACATTCCCTGCGACCCGGAAGTTCATATCCACAGCATCAGCTTCAGCACGGTATCATCAGACCTTCTTTTGCCACTAATTTATAGAGAGACACATCTTTAGCGATATATGCCAGTGCATCAGTAGACACTTTGTCGGACCAGCCAGCTCAGTGTTCACAGTTTTATACCACCAGAAACTTCCCTTTGGACCAAGTTCATTAATATTCATGGCTGCAGCCAAAAGGTGTCAGTGCAGATGAGAAATATCATAAGTTCCAACCATGAGAGTAGAAGGCTTCCAAATGTATATGGTCATAATTAGATGGGATGTGAATTAAGCATCCTTATCCGGGGTCAAGGAAAATTGAGGAAAAGGCCCTGGAGCAGGAACGGGTGATACAGTTGGTGGGGCAAGATGTTAAGGAGCCGTGTCAACTGCCCACCCGTCCATAGCCAGTGATTGCCAGTGAATGGTCACACATTCCCTAAACATTGGCTCATTAACGTCAAACAAACAGCCCGCATGCGATCAGTTCTCAGAGGTTCAAATGCACTCACACCAATCCCCAGCCCCCAACCCCCCTTCGCTACTTACCTGTTCGCTCGCCGCCTGGTTGACTGCAGCCCTGGCGTCAGATCCGTCCCTCAAACGCGAACCGGGGACACCCCCGTAACACCCACTCCACATGTCCGGTTGTGTTAGCCAATTTGTAAATTTGTATTCAGTCAAATGGTACAGGCCAAATTCCGTCAAATGTACCATTCGGGCAAAAAAAACCCAACAAATTTACTAATACCTGATAACGTAGGATGGGATATTCCATTGGCCCCAGCTCATGAGCATCAAAATCTTTTTCTAGCATGTGCAAACTCATTGTTGCGTATTACATGGACACCAGCTCATTAGTTCTCACTAATGTAAGTAGCCCAGGCAACGGTCGTGAAGAGGTTTCATTAGCCCCAGCCCATTCTTATTTGTCAATTGAGTCAGGGGTTGTCACGATAGGATTCAATCTTATAGTATTACGCAGCATGCGCCAGAGAGAGCACTTTCTCAGTACACAAATACATACATAACAGCTCCCACAAGCACACAGACTTCCTGGGCAACATCCGCCCCCTGAACACCAGAATGAAAATCTGCAATATTTACCCAAGAACATTGCTGGGGACAGTCCAAGGAGTGCATCAAAGGAGTAAGCAGAGAGGAAGAAAATACAAGATAATACATAAGGAAAGAGCAAGTCCTGAAAAGGGAGAAATATTTCATAAAGACACATGAAAGAAAGCAACAAAATAAGGTGAGAGCGAGAGAGCAGTGAGAGAGAATGAGATGCACACGGGAAAGACAAATCGGGGCTGCACGCTAAAATGTCTCTTCGTGGGATATCTTTCCTTTGATGCTATGAAAGCCCCTGTAATTGAATGATGGTTTTGCACAGGATTGATCCACGTTCCAATCTTGTGGGTTCAAAGCTCGCATTTGTTATGTTAGATTAAGAACTTTAGATCGGAAAGATTGTAACAATTGCTGACGGCTTTGACAAGAGATGAATTATTATGATCATTCTAATAAACAGGTGTCATTTTGCATAATAAAAAAGGAAGACAGTGTTAGATAAACCCCCCCCTGCATGGGTTAGGGACATTTTGGGGTGAGCTGGTGCCTTTGGGTTTTGTTTGCTCTGCTTGTGGGTGTTCTAGAGTTTCTGGGGTCCCCACTCACCACTTGTAGGCATGCCAAGTTTTAGAAGTGCGACTATGTGGGTGGGGGGCTTCCTTGGATATCGGGACAGAGTGCGTTTTGGTGGTAAATGACAACTCCCAATGGCACTCTGAGGTTTGGGGATCTGGGAGTTGCTGCTTTGTCGTTTGGGGGCCTAGCAGATTTTGAATAGCCCAGTGTGTATCCATCAGTGCCCATTTTCGCATTTTCATGGCCTCAGGATCAAGAGGCCTTTGCTGGCCTGTCTCTACAGTGATTTCGTTTTCAGTATTCCCGGATTCTGCCGGCATCAGATCCAGTAGTACATACAGTACACTCCCGCTGGCAGGCTCAGAAACAGGCCACATCGCTCTTGGGTTGGAGACGGATCTTCCCAATGTCTATCCCGAAAGGCCTTGCATAGGCTATCATTCCATATTCAGTTCAAAGCTAGTCCTGCTCTGTACGATTACATGTCCTGAGAGAAATATCAACGAGTACATTATTAGGAGAATGGATGATGATAGAATAAATTAATGGGACAGGCAGATTATTGCACAGGAGAATTCATCGAATTCAATTTCAACTAATTCCCTTAATCAAATTTCGCTTCAAATATATGTAGGGGCGGATAAGGGTAATAATTAAGGTGGCGGCGTAAAAGGGGGGCTGTGCAGGGTCCCCTAGCATATATTTGCAGCAAAATGGCAAAACAAAAAAAAGTGTTGACATTGCATTCGACAAATTCTCCTCACCCAAATCCCATAGAACGAAATGAATGACCTGATGGATGATAGTTGAGTAAGTGAACCGATGCTCGGGACGCACATGGGCTGGTGCTTGATGAGGACAATACATGAATGGGAGAACTCAGTCGGCTAACTGGTGATAGAACAATAGACACAGGAATGGTTATTCAGTGATAATACAGCCTTTCCAATGGGGTACTGGGTGGTAGATTTAGCGTTCTTCCTCCTGCCCAGTAATAGCCCGGTGGGTTCATAGGGCTTGCAGGAGCAGTGCAGGGGTGTGCATGTGCAGGAGTAGGAGTGTAAATATGGCATGTGTGAACTGGGGACAGAGTAGTTCAGTCTTTGTTCGTTGTTTTTGTTGTGGCAGAAAGGTTAATAGTATAGGAAAATGGTGCATTTCTAACTGAGGTCGCAGTAGAAGATTCTGGTGAAGATGGCTTGAATCTAATTAATACTTACCTCGACATGTCCCATTGAAACACAAGCAGACCAGAACATAAGAATTGCCATGTGATGGAATGGATGACGAAAAGAATGATAATAGTAAAGGGTTGTAGAATGCTGTCTGTTTATGAAAAAATGTTATGAAGCAGGAACCTTGAAACATACATTTGACCTCAGGAAAATTCTAAAATTGATCTTCTAAAGCACCTTCTTATTTTGTTTACTGGTGAGAAAATAGGCTAGCTATGCTCTCTCCTATGGTTGCACCGGGAGGGCGGCTATTTAACAGAGACACATGGTATTATGCAGCCAGTGGACAAAATGAGTGGGAGATGCAGGAGCAGAAATTGCTGACAGAAGATGGAAAAGAGCACCCCCAACTACTTCAGCAATAAAGCAGCTCTGTACACAGTTTGCTTGCATTGCACTTCTCATCTGCAAATGAGTGTAGTGGGAGGAGTCTGCCCGGGCCTTGCCAAGCGGGAGTAGCAGAGTCAAAAACCCGGCAGCCAAGGTAGCTCCAGAGCTGAAATGGACCAGTGCCTTTGTAGACAATATTGCATCGGCGTGCGCCCTGGGTTTGCTGGGCTTGACTGGATGAGGCTTGTACTTCCGTGCTGGACCCTTGGTTTGCATGGTGTGGCGGTTTGCATGGTGTGGCAGAAAACGTATGTTGAAAACAAGGAAACGTTAACGTTGCAATGTAACGGGCGGTGAGGCGAGGTTTCATCGCAGGGGATTCAGCCAAATCCGCTGCATTTTGTTGAGGGAATTTGGCCGCAAATATATGTGGGGGGTGTGGGGGTGCGTAAGGGTAATAATTAAGTTGGGGATACAAGGGGGGAGCTGCAGGGGGATCTCCCCCCCGCATATATTTGCGGCCAAATGGCTTAAAAGAAACAAAATGAGATGGATTTAGATTCGACCAAATCTCCTCGATGAAATCACATAGAACCACCGGAAGTTAACAGTAGAAAATAAGTAAAATGGTGAAATTACTATATTACTTAAGAGTAGGCCAGCACCGGTACGGTTAGTGAGAGGAATTCATCTTGAAATAATGAAGGCTTGCCTTGCCTGCAAGATGATGCAGGTTTGGCAAGCCTTGTGAGAATATGCATTTGCATACTAAAGCTACGGTTTGCCCTTTTCTGATGTACTGCCCTTTGCCGGCTCCTCTGCTTCAAACCGAAACTAGATAAGGGGTGCAAATTCATTACAATGAGCACGCAGCTGCAGGATAACATGTAGGATGGCCAGGAAGCGTCCAGAGAAAGCTTCGCATTTAGTGCATGTTTTGGAAGTTTCTCTAAGATAAGTAGAAGTCCCTGAGGTACCTCCTGAACATAAAGTCATGGAGGAAAGTTCAGAAACTCCCTATGGGGGTGCCAGCTGCGGACCTCAGGTATGGACTGGGTTAGCCCTCTATCCAGGTACGTGATAAACGTGACAACGCTATTAAAAATAGTGTTAGCCAAAGAAAGCACAATATGGTGGGAACTGAAACTGCTAATGGACTATAAGAAGTGTGTGCCTTTTACCAGATGGGTGGCAAGTTCCTATGAAATTATGGCGGTATACAATGTAACCGTAGAGCAGATATATGCTTTTCCACATAAAGCAAATAAGAGGCTGTGGGACCAGGATTGGATATATACTATTCAAGAAGTTCGCAAACACTACGTACATGCGGGAGTTCTGATTGATGAAAGAGCATTGGGCGCTATACCCCACTACCTGATCCAATATTTAGAGCTGTATGCATTGAATTTTAAATTGTAGAAGTGTGAACTTTGTATTGGGACGTTTTATATAGTGGTGGGATTTTGTAACTTCCGTACAAAAAAGAAGGTGGGTGAGGCGCGCACTCCCGGTCCTGGTCAATTGAACCTGTTGCAAAAAATAAGTAGCTGGGTCACATCCCAAAATGGACAAATATTCACAGGGTTAGATCCCTTCTGCTGCAAATCAGGTACTCAGTATTAACAGGGTTAGATCCCTTGCTGCAAATCAGGTACTCAGTAATAACAGGGTTAGATCCCTCAGCTGCAGTTCTGTGGTCTGTAGTTGTTCTCCTCCTAGCGCTTTCTTATCTCAAATAATCATTCTGGTAGCTGTAGTGAAAACGTTTTTTTCTGTTCAGGTGACCAGCATTGAACCTTATTTTTTGCAACAGGTTCAATTGACCAGGACCGGGAGTGCGCGCCTCACCCACCTTCTTTTTTGTACTGAATGCTATGGGAGTCCCGGGCTACAGAGGCAGCGCCACGGGGTGACTGTGCCCCACTTTGGAGAATCATAAAGATGGTTCTCTCCCCTCCCCCAAATTTGGGAAGGACTTGTGCTTTGGAGGGGTGTCGGTTGCTGGTCACCTGAACAGAAAAAAACGTTTTCACTACAGCTACCAGAATCCTTTGAGTCTAATTAGACACACCTGCTCAACAGCCTCCCTGATGATTATTTGAGATAAGAAAGCGCTAGGAGGAGAACAACTACAGACCACAGAACTGCAGCTGAGGGCTCTAACCCTGTTATTACTGAGTACCTGATTTGCAGCAAGGGATATAACCCTGTTAATACTGAGTACCTGATTTGCAGCAGAAGGGATCTAACCCTGTGAATATTTGTCCATTTTGGGATGTGACCCAGCTACTTGTTTTTTGCAACAGGTTCAATTGACCAGGACCGGGAGTGCGCGCCTCACCCACCTTCTTTTTTGTACTGAATGCTATGGGAGTCCCGGGCTCCAGAGGCAGCGCCACGGGGTGACTGTGCCCCACTTTGGAGAATCATAAAGATGGTTCTCTCCCCTCCCCCAAATTTGGGAAGGACTTGTGCTTTGGAGGGGTGTCGGTTGCTGGTCACCTGAACAGAAAAAAACGTTTTCACTACAGCTACCAGAATCCTTTGAGTCTAATTAGACACACCTGCTCAACAGCCTCCCTGATGATTATTTGAGATAAGAAAGCGCTAGGAGGAGAACAACTACAGACCACAGAACTGCAGCTAAGGGATCTAACCCTGTTATTACTGAGTACCTGATTTGCAGCAAGGGATCTAACCCTGTTAATACTGAGTACCTGATTTGCAGCAGAAGGGATCTAACCCTGTGAATATTTGTCCATTTTGGGATGTGACCCAGCTACTTATTTTTTGCAACAGGTTCAATTGACCAGGACCGGGAGTGCGCGCCTCACCCACCTTCTTTTTTGTACTGAATGCTATGGGAGTCCCGGGCTCCAGAGGCAGCGCCACGGGGTGACTGTGCCCCACTTTGGAGAATCATAAAGATGGTTCTCTCCCCTCCCCCAAATTTGGGAAGGACTTGTGCTTTGGAGGGGTGTCGGTTGCTGGTCACCTGAACAGAAAAAAACGTTTTCACTACAGCTACCAGAATCCTTTGAGTCTAATTAGACACACCTGCTCAACAGCCTCCCTGATGATTATTTGAGATAAGAAAGCGCTAGGAGGAGAACAACTACAGACCACAGAACTGCAGCTGAGGGATCTAACCCTGTTATTACTGAGTACCTGATTTGCAGCAAGGGATCTAACCCTGTTAATACTGAGTACCTGATTTGCAGCAGAAGGGATCTAACCCTGTGAATATTTGTCCATTTTGGGATGTGACCCAGCTACTTGTTTTTTGCAACAGGTTCAATTGACCAGGACCGGGAGTGCGCGCCTCACCCACCTTCTTTTTTGTACTGAATGCTATGGGAGTCCCGGGCTCCAGAGGCAGCGCCACGGGGTGACTGTGCCCCACTTTGGAGAATCATAAAGATGGTTCTCTCCCCTCCCCCAAATTTGGGAAGGACTTGTGCTTTGGAGGGGTGTCGGTTGCTGGTCACCTGAACAGAAAAAAACGTTTTCACTACAGCTACCAGAATCCTTTGAGTCTAATTAGACACACCTGCTCAACAGCCTCCCTGTTGATTATTTGAGATAAGAAAGCGCTAGGAGGAGAACAACTACAGACCACAGAACTGCAGCTGAGGGATCTAACCCTGTTATTACTGAGTACCTGATTTGCAGCAAGGGATCTAACCCTGTTAATACTGAGTACCTGATTTGCAGCAGAAGGGATCTAACCCTGTGAATATTTGTCCATTTTGGGATGTGACCCAGCTACTTATTTTTTGCAACAGGTTCAATTGACCAGGACCGGGAGTGCGCGCCTCACCCACCTTCTTTTTTGGATTTTGTAACTTATTTGCACCAATAACAAGAAAAGAAAGTCATTAGTTAAGAATTCAGTATAGCACGCCTGGGTTTCCATATACCAAGAAGCGTATAAAAACCAAGGCGCTGAGTGGAAGGGCACACAGAATGAATTTGTTTGAGATGTCCTGTAGTTTTTAGTACGCACCCAAGTCATCAATATTTATTTCCTTGCTGCTATAAAAGATCTATCAAACCTACCTCATCTATAATTGGATTTTCAGTCTTGTTTTCCTTTACAGTGGCATTGTATGGTTTAATATGTGGGCTGCTGGAACCTGTCAATGATGGGATCTGTTGCAGAGAGACTGCCCTGGAATCCACTCTCTTTGCTGAGCAGAAGCTGCCTTTGCCAGAAGGTTTGGATTAGAGTGTGAGAAGCACTGAATCAACGAGGTCAGATGAATGGGCATCCAGTAAGTAAGGACTGTGGAGTATGTCAGGTGCGAGAAGAGATTGTGAGAAGCTTGGAGTTCGCATGATAAGCAGGAACTGTGTGTATGTGTGTGTGAGTGTGTGTGTGTGTGTAAGATTCAGTGGCCCTCATTAGGACCCTGGGGTTAAGGGGTTAACGGCGCCGTAAAAGGTGTCGGCGCAGTTAAACCCTTAACGCCTTACTACGAGGTCCCTTTGCGGGACCCGACCTTAACGGCTGCTCTAGACTAGCTGTTAAAGTAGGGGCCCGCAAAGGGACTCTCGAGGTAAGTACGGTACCGCAATTTGCGGTACCGTACTTACCGCCTTCCCCATTCCCATTATGCCCTATGGGGCAAAAATGGAAATGGGGAAGGGCCATGGTGGCATGGGGAATTACCGCCCCGCCAACCTTGGAATGGGGTGGTAATTCCCCATTCCGCCATGGCGGACTCCAGCATCAGCCATGGTGCTAATAGCACCATGGTTTTCCGCCGGAGTCCTAATGTGGGCCAGTGTGTGTAAGTGGGTGTTTGCATGTGCGCTTGTGTGCGCATAAGAGAAAGAAAAAAGAACAGCAGAGGTGTTATGACCTGTCAGAGCAGCAAGATTGTGCATAATAAGCCAGGGTGAGTGAGGAGCATGGACACTGTGTTCGAGTGTGAAGAACAAGAACATTGTGCGACGAGAAGGAATAGTATATGTGTGTGTTTGTTGCAGGAATGCTCTGCCGGGGCCGAAGGTACAATGAAAGCAATTGAGCTGCACAAGGCTGTATATCAAAGACAAGGCGCTTGTGTGGGTGGTCTATCGGCACTGCAGTATCATCGTCAAATGGTATTGTACCAATGAGAGGGGACAACAGCGGAGCCTGCATTTGCCCAACATGGCTCTCTTACCCTGCTGCTAAAATCCATCAATAGTATGCTATGTTATATTAAGGTCAATTGTAGAGCGCTCGTACATCATTGAGGAGGTTCCTTGGTGCTAAGTGTCTGCAAGGCATGAAAGGGGAGAGGAGGTGGTTATGTGAGCTGGGAGAAGAGCCAGGTTTTGAGATGACGGCAGAAAGAGAGGTGGCAAGAAATAGAGCAGAGAGCAGTAGCTTGTTCCAAGCGAAGGCAGCAAGAAATGAGAAAGAGTGGCTGCCTTAGGGGCAGAGACGGAAGTAGATTGGGTTTTGTCAGTGACCCAGTGTGATGCAGAGAGCAATGTAGAAAACTCATCGGGATGTCGGGGCCGGGACAGTAACAAATGGAAGGCACGAGTGCAGTGGATGGTGAAGAGAAAGACCACTTACGCCAGAGCAAAGGCCACCAGGGCCCCGACCACCACGACAAAGTCCAGAAGATTCCACAGGTCACGGAAATAGGACCCTTCATGCAGGACCAGGCCTTGGTCAATCATCTGTAAAGGAGAGACAAAAATAAATGAGCCAGGAGAGGTAGACTTTTCTCTTTCTACCACGGCTTCCCCTTGCCCACAGATTCCTCTGTAGTCCATGTGACATTTTTCTCATGCTGTCCCATCTTAATCTCTAGCTGAGGGGTCATTATTGGGATGATCTGGGCATACCTAAAGCAGAACCCTCTCACTCTCTATCAATGGGACACGGCACAGGGGTGGTGACGCTAATGCCCACACATGTTTGTTCCATTTACAATCCAATCTTCTTCTTGGTGACATGCATTTCCTTTACGGATAAAAGACAAACCTACTTAAAAGCACCAATGAGGTATTTATGGCCAGAATCCTTCTGGAAGCTCAACTCAACCACAGCCTTATTCATAAGGTTACTGCAAGGAAGTGAGAGGTATGACCTGACAACTGCTTAAAACAGTTAAGTTCTCACTTCCCTTTTATGAGTCTCACAGAGCATCAAAAGGCCTGTGCTCTATGAGAATGTTTGGTCCCAAACAGATGCTTGCTTCAGAGCACCGCAAACATCTATTAACACTTAATTTATAATATTGGTGAAGTAAAATGTCTAGGGAGCACACATCCGATTATTTTTAGAATGTGGTTGCCCAAGCTGCGAAGATTATCGGGGCCCTTAGGCAGCACTATGTCTCCTGGACAAGTAATGAAAGCTGGTTTAACAGTGTCATTGTTGCCTTGAAACAGGAATGCCTGCATCTGTGAGAAAGGATGGAGGAAAACATTACACAACTTCTGAACAGAGAGATTAATGCTGTTCAATAGAGTCTATGATATGGCCATTTTTGAGCCTTGGAGATTTTTAAATTTAAAATATCACTGTGGCCTTGGAGCACTGTTGTTGGGCAATCATTGTTTGTGAGCATAAGGGGCTGGGTATTTGACTTTTGGGTTCCTTCTGTTATGTTCTGGATCCAGTTGGTGAGCAGTTTACTTTCACTGAGTTAGGCTTCCACAGTAGCACTAGGACTCATTTGCACGACTTGGGTCTGAGCGTGTGTACAATTACTTGCTAGGCCCTTTCGGATACAGAGTGCTCACTGCCTTAGAATCTTCACAACAAGCTGTTGAGTTGCTGTTGCTACTTGTATGGCAAAACATACAACATGTATTTGAACAAAATCTGCTCCAACTAACCTCAACTTCTCTATAATCAAGCGCGATTGCTGGAGACTAGTGAACTGAGTATGTTTAGAACTATCATTGGCCTTCCCTGGTTGTCTCCGGCCTGCTTAGTGCCACATTGCAGACATGCATTGTCCATAAGTCTTTCTGAGGCCTGGGACCGACCTATAGAGAACAATGCCAACCTAATACTGTCCTTCCCGAGCCCTGCGCTCATCTACCTCCAACCTTCTGCGAGTGAGCCGGTTCTCCAAGCAGAGGTTCAGAAGGAGATCTTTATCCTCAGCAGCGGCCTCCCTCTGGAATGGCTTCCCTGCTGCCCTCCGTCTTGAGCCTGATCTCCTTAAGTTCCAGAAACTCCTTAAGACATACATCTTCTCCTCTTCCCTCTTTCTCCCTCCGCTCTGCTAACATCGCTCTCCGCTCTATCCCTCTCTCCCTACTTTTCCACACAGCTCGCTGACTGGCCGCCGGTTGTACCTCAGAGTATCACAGGTCCCTGGCACCCTCGCCACTTCCTCTCGCACTTGCCTCCGGGCCTGCACTTCATCGTTACTGCACTTGGTCAATGACCAATGAGAGGGGCATCTCTCAGCACTTACTCCAGTTTCTGACTGAGTGCACTTGGACTCCCCCTGCACGTCTCCTCCCCCCGACCCCTCTACTGTTCTGTCTGCTCACTTGCACGATTTGAACGTGCCATGCCTTGAAGATCATCTGTCTATCTATCTTTCATGTCTCCCCTCCTTGCATGGTGACGCCTCTATGCTCTAGGAAAAACTGCAGAATCGTCGTCAGACCTATTTGCTGGTATCTACACGGTTCATTGTTTTATGTGCACTTACTCTGCCTGTGCAGAACTGTATTGTTGAGAAATTCAAGGGCTCTGAATGACTGTTGTATTTCCCTTGTTCCCTCCCTCCTTGAGCGCTTTGAAACACTTATCTTGTGTATAGGCGCTTTCCAAATAAACATTACCATACCATACCATGCAGACAGTTATGCTCTATTATATATCTTGCAGAATAGGTTCTACCTCCGTGATGAGTCAGAAACCATAAAACTGTCAATGTGTGAGAATTTCTTGAGAATAGCAGACACTGGTAGCTGGCCATGCTCATCCTGCTCCACCAATCCAAGGCCTCGAACTTTGTGGACTCTCGGGTCATGGTGTAATCCTTAATGCAGGTTCATTCTTTCCATCTGACAGAAGAGAAGAGTTGGCGGTGGTTGGCTTCACCATCAGTCCAGATTAATTGATTACCTCATTGGATATTACAGGACTCACAGGGCCCAAAATCACTTGGTACAAGAAAGAAAAATGACTTCAGGAGTTGTGGCCACGCACATGGAAACATTTCACCTTCTGAAGATCTTCAGACTGCACCGTTACTAGCTGCAGGCGGCTTCCTGCATATTTGTCTTCCGGGAACAAGCTGTTCATGGTTGCCCAGGGAATGTGTTCAATATCAACTATTACCTCACATATTTGTGTGAAATCTTTAATTGAGTTTTTAACTATCTTGTGCGCATGTTCTCTAATCTAAGTTTACCAAAGGGTCCTCTGGGGAGAGCCTTGGATATTTGGCTTCAGGTTTTCACACAGCAGTCACTTCTATGTGGGCTTGTGAGAGTGGGAGTGATACCACGCTTGGAAAGCATATGAAAAGGAGCCTGCCATGCTCTGCGTCAGAGCGGGGACCAGTCATGCCCGAAGAGGGGCTGGCTCAGAGGGGGAGATCCATCACAGAGTCCCCAGATCTGCTCAGGCTCCACACTCCTTTCATGCTCTCCTGCTCTAACCTCGCAGGCCTCCTATGCGCCCTCCCTCTTCCAGGAGGCCATGAATGCACGCCTCTGAGCCCCAGCATCATTCAGTCCCAGCAGGAAGGGCGGCTACCAAGTCACTATTCCATCGTAGGCTCCTTACCTTTATCACCATCTCAAATGTGAACACACCAGTGAAAACGTAATCGAAGTATCGAAGAACCTGCAAAGACCAGAAGGAGAATATTCAGAGTGTACATCACACACACACACACACACACACACGCACACAGGCACGCGCGCGCGCACGCGCGCG
Source organism: Ambystoma mexicanum (assembly GCF_040938575.1). Taxonomy (NCBI): domain Eukaryota; kingdom Metazoa; phylum Chordata; class Amphibia; order Caudata; family Ambystomatidae; genus Ambystoma; species Ambystoma mexicanum. Next base: position 823,219,396 of record NC_090922.1, read on the forward strand.
CGCTATGCACAGGCTTATTTTAGCTGGTTTGTTATACTATCTAGGGGAGGCAGGGGCGCAATGAAACATACATTTCAAAGGGGGGGGGCTAAGCCTTCAAATGTTGGGCGAGGCATTAACTTCAGAGACTGTGGGAGAGGGGTAAACTTATTTGTCTGGGGGCATCTAACTTCTTTACACATTCTAATGAGACTATTCTAGTGCATCTTCAATGGTCCCAGCAGATAACTGTCTCCTGTAAGTCTGAAAGCGCCCACTTAAGGACTGCTGTGGGAATATGCGGATTCCTGTCCCCTCTATCCAGTCACTCCCCTGGCATGCAAGTACTAACCCCACATCACGATTTCCATTGCCTAAAAACGTATGCATATGAACAGCTAACAGCGAAATGCTTCATGTTAGTAATTGCAGGGCCTTTGTTAACAGCAGGCCCAGGTGCTGTTTAACGTCTGTGTCCTGTTCTGTCCGGCACGGCTCTGGAGCTGAGCCAGGTTGAGCCAACATAGCCCAAAATTCCGGAGGGAGGCTACAGCCCGAGCTGCTCAATGGTGTTGCGCCACTGAGGGCAGGATGTATGTATCTGATTTCAAACATGATTTTATGATGCACTTTGTGTTTTTTTTTACCTTGGACAACAACATTGTCGACCCACAAGTGCACTTTTGGGATACAGTACATCACAAACACGAGCAAGACCATTTAGACAGCACCCAAAGGGATTTCTTTAGTGAGTCAATCGTGATTTGAGAGGGCAAGAGTCTCCCCAGTGTGCAATACTGTGAGTTATAGGCTAAGAAATAATATTTGTTTAGAGAATAGAAGCTAGCAAGAGCTTCAGTGAGACTTACTGCTTATGCATTTCAGGGATCATATTATAAGGTCACTGTCAGTCATTTTGGGGGTTCAACTATAGATTTGAGTTGCTGTTTTGCTGACGCAATGTGTCATGTGAAAAGGTCTTTTTCAAAAACGTGTTTGCGAACAGAATTTCTGAATTTGGTTGTTTTTAAAGCATATTTTTCCTCTTTGGCCTTTGTGTGTGTTGTTGTCAAGGGTGATTCCTCCCTAATACCACCCCTTTCCCCCCTCCTACCCAGGGGTCCAGTACTAAAAATAAAAGTGTGGGGACCCATTAACATAGCAATTGAATGTGGCATCACCAGAAATTAGCACATCAAGGAGCCCTCTGAAAAAAGTGGGGGGACTCCTGAAGAAAGTGGGGGACCCACGTGCACCCTTCCCCGCTGATTTTTCTCTTGACCCCTTTCCCTCTCATGAATGTTTTTTTAGTTTGATATTATTTAGCCATCCCTATTTCCATGGATGTATTTCAAACTCTGCTGTCATATGTTACCGATGCAAGCCGACATTGTCCCTGAATCAAGCAGCGGCTGGACGGAGCTCATCATTCGCCTGTACACTGCCTGTGCACGGGGTCGGGACCTTGCCTGCAGTACTTTCCAAGGCCAGAGATACCCTGCATTCAAACATGTACAAACAGTGGACTCTGCTGCCAGGGGCAAACCGAGTAGGGCATCATACAGCCACATGAGGGGGGCCACAGAGGGAAGTGCATAGTCAGCCCTTTCTGGCACTCCCGTTTTGACCTTACCTTTTTTTTTTTTAAATCTCTTTACCACTTCACTTTTAGCAACTAACGACCCATTGCTGGCATTCCTTGAATCTTCTAGCTGTTTAAACAACCACTCAGCCACACGCGTTTTCTGAGGAGGAAAACCTTTTTGATGGAAGCTTGTCTGTTTTTTGTCTGAAAAGTAGTATTCCTTTGTGGAATGATCTCCGTGCCCACGTGGTTCAGGAGGCACTTGCTTTGTCAATCATGGAAGATCTAGCACGCTTCCAAATACCCTTGGCTAGTTTTCTTACTTTCTGGCAGACCGAGAACTTGGCAGACTGTGTACTCAGGTTTACTCTCGACCCCATCTGTCTGCCCTTCGGAGGTTGAACTGTGGGCATGACACGGCTCCCCACTTTACCCCTTATTTTTAACATCCATATTGGCCCTCTCACGAGCCTTCCTTGACCTTGAGACTTGCATTTTCACTCTGCACAGGATCTGCAATTAGTAATTGCCTGGCTCAGAACTAGTGGTCTCAACCAGAACTACCCCAAAACAGAGTGCCACAAGGCAAGTATCCTGGCGTTGTCAGGAGGGTAGCCAGCACCAGTCCTAAGCATGAGGACGACAAAGGCAAAAGAGAGAGACTCCATCCTAGTCCCCCTCTTGTGCCAGCATGCGTCTTCGCAGGCCCTTATCTCCAGGCTTCCCTCTTGGTGCAGATACTCGTCAGTGTTTTCTCTCACTTTCAGACCCATCCAATCCGAAGCAGAGCAGAGATGAGAAAACCAGGACATCCAGACATACCACGGACACGTCGAAACACCGACCACAGTCGCAGCGCTGCAAAGACCCGAGTACAGCAACCAGCAAATGCACCCAGCTACAACAGGGGAACCCATTGCATGGGGCGGACAGTGGAAACCGTAAATTCCGCACAGGAAAATAACGAGCCCCTAGACCACCAGGCAACACAGGGAACAACGGAGACATTCCCCACACTTATTGAGAGGCTCCCGGGAAGCAGACCTAGAAACATTAACTGCCCCATTAAACTTCCAGTGCCAACATAGTCATTCTGCAACACACTGAGAAAGTGGCAGGGCGTATCCCCATTTTAAAGACTTCCCCTCGCCCATACACCTTCCAGAAGAGGAAGATAGAACACGATTGGCTGCGGAAAGTTGGCTAATCAGGACAGAGAGAGGTACATTTAAGCAGGAGACAGGAAATTGGGAGTGTGGGTTGTAAGGGTGAGGTCAGAGTTGGAGGCAGAGGCAGACCAACAGAGCAGCAGGAGGAAGGAGGAATCGGTGGAGCATGAAAAAGTGAGTCATTGGTTTAGTAAGAGTATTACAGTGTGAGTGTGTGTGTTTGTGTGGCGAGTGTATAGAAAGGATAATGCAGGAAGTGGATGTGAAGCGTATGTCAACAGAGTGAAAGGAGGGTGGTTGGGGAGGAGTAGCGGTTGGAGGAGGGAGCAGTAGAGTGGAGGAGGGAGCAGTAGAGTGGAGGAGGGAGCACTAGAGTGGAGAATGATGCAGTGGAGGAGTGAGCAGTAGAGTGGAGGAGGGAGCAGTAGAGTGGAGAATGATGCAGTGGAGGAGGGAGCAGTAGAGTGGAGGAGGGAGCAGTAGAGTGGAGAATGATGCAGTGGAGGAGGGAGCAGTAGAGTGGGGGAGGAAGCAGCTGTTGCATCAGCGGGAGGAGGCAGGAACCAGGACCAGTGAAACATTGAAGGGGCAAAGAATTGGTGGGAGAAGTAAGAAGAGAAGGGAGGCAGTAAGAGTAGAAGAGGAAAGGTAAGCGTGGACATGAGTGAGCAAGCCTGAATACAACCGAGCAAGTGCAAGACAATTTCCTAACTCCCTCAGAACAATAACAGCTGAATAGAGCAAGTTGTAGAGTGATTCGAATTAATGGATCACGCTTGTGCTTGCTTGGTGATGCTGATGTAATGACCTCCACTTCATAGAACCCCTGAAAAAGGTCATCAAATGTCGCTGGCATTGTTTTTTCATCATTCATTTCCAGGGGCACTGCTTGCAGACCTGATGCCAGAAATAAGCTATGCACGCAAGACTCCTGGGCGTCAGTGACTTCTTGCAGTAGACTTGGTCACATCAATGGGGCTTTTTCCCTCCATTACATCAGTAGACCTCTTCTCCAGGATATGTAGTCCTTCTCCAATCCCCTCTCCCACCCACTGACAAAGACATTCGTGAAACACGGCTTGGCTCCATCTTTGCAGTCCTTCACTGGGCCTCTGGTAGTCGAACTTGGGTCTGAAACTCCTCTGGTGTGGTCTACCATTCTTGCCTGACTGGAACTGCCCCACTCGGCTACACCTCTGAAATGCTGGCAATACCTTACATGTCAGAGTATTCCTCGGACCTGCCTACAGTCTTGTACCATTCAATTCTGTGGAAAAACCTTTGAACTACCTAAAGCCCATTATTAGTAGCTTATACGTTTACTTACCTGTAAATGTGTTCTGCATAAATGTTTACCTATATATATATATATAATATATATACATATATATATATATATATATTATTTTTAATTGTGATATGGTTTCCGAAACCTTACACACATCAAGCTTTCAACATGATCCTCGTTACAACTAAGGAAAAAGCCTATTTCATTCATACAGTATAAACTACCAATTAATCAATCGCACACTCTAAACATTCTTATAATACACATTTGTTTTTTTTTACATAGCAGCTGGTATATTTTCTCAATAACATTTTGTGCATAGTAGCTAGTCTACTTTCTCAATAAAGTGAGCCTGTGCAATGAATCCAACCGATTAAGCAATTACATAGTCTAAAACCCTTCAATAACATTTCCACCTAGCAACTGGTATGGTCCTTAATAAAGTCAGAAACACAGCACCTAAATGTAAGTACTAAGAACACTCATTAGCTCCTGTCCTTACTTTCTCATTGGTGCCTGTGCATTCACGCCTCCAACATACAGACAACATTTTCCAAAAATATATAAAATTGTATTTGTTTCACACTAAATGAATGTATTCAACTTCACAGCTCTCATTACAAGCACACAGAAACGTACGATAGTGTAGGGGTTTCATACTCCTGCTCAGCACAAAAACATTTCCTCAGCTTATTGTTGTGATATTGTACTGGTTTAGATCTGCTGGAGATAATGTACCTACATCAAAACTGTTGCTCCCACAAATGTCTTGTTCAATCACAATCCTACACAGTCTGACTCCTATGGAACCGCTCCAGTCTCACTGTCTCTACTGTGGTTCTCTTGTGAACATCTAAAACCTTATGGTCCATTGATTGTCTTTCTGTACAATGAAGATGCTATTACATGTCGACACATCTGTGCTTCGGCCGATATAATTAGGGGTCTACCATAATTTTACAACTGCCCCTTTATGCAATCGGGCCTTCATCAGGACTAACACGAACACTGCAACCCTTTTTTCATTCTTCTTTTGATGTGTTCTTTTAAAAAAACAATACTCCGTTTCAAGCCGTTTGGGTGTATGCATCAGTACCTTTCACTAAATTCTAACCCTATTCACCAAAGTGATCTGTGAGAAACCAAAGGATATCTCAACCGCTAGGCCTCAGGGACTTGTCATCCAGGTGGCCAGGACACAGTCATCGCTTTTGGATCCAGTTCCTGAGAGTGGACAAGTGCAGGTGGATCGAATGGGTGAGGAGTATTCAGGGAGTGGGGGTGAGGGTGAGATAGCTGATGGTGAGATGCAGTATTCCCCCCTCTTTTGTTCACCTACCCCATACTATTTTTTAGGATCTACTGAAGTTCAAACTCCCCATTTTTTACACAAACATTGGGCGGAGGAAGAGGGTGACTGAAAGCAACCAAACCAACTCTCTCACATTGTACTGGACATGTCCCATTAATCGGGTCAGGTGAAGTCAGGCACTTTACATTAATTGCGTACACCCAATACCAATTAGCTCTACTCACTCGAATAAAAGGCAACACCTAAAGACACACTCTGAGCAAGGTGGACCACGAGAATGAGCAGAACTTCCTGGTCAAAGGCACACCCACTGAAGCAGAGTGATGGATCAAGGGACAAGAGCACCGGGTCGAAAACCCCAAGGCTTCCCTACTGGAGGTTGTTGCCTCCAGCAGACCGGGAGAGACATGTGGAGAAGGCCAGATCCCACAAGTGAAGATTGCTTTGTGTTCCAAGGATGCCAGCGACCCTCCCAGGTGACCCGCACAGTTGGGGAGGCAAGGCCAAGCCTGTGGTACTAACCTTGACTTGAAAATTAGAAAACCACAAAACAAGAAATAAGAGCACACAGCCGGTTAGATGGCAAGCAACCTGAGAGACCATTGTGTGTCAAAGTGAATGAAGTAGCAATATCAGATCACAAGTGAAGGCTGCACGCGTGTAGATGAGATGCGAAGAAAGGCAGACCTGTGAATGAATTTTAACCCCTTAAGTGCCATGGACGAGGTATCTCGTCCTTGTGATTACCTCCCCAGTGCCAAGGACGAGATAGCTCGTCCTTGGCACTTAAGGGGTTAAAGTGAAATACAGCTGCATATCAGCGACACTATGTAACAGAGTGGTCCGGTGAAAGAAAGTAACCCATTAGAATGTCTCTGGGAAAGGTGCATTGTTTAAAGCTAAAGGGCAAACAAACAGCAAGAGTAAAAGTAAATAGTGAACATTGAGTCGAAGTGGTCCTGCGTTGGTCTGTAACCAAAAACCCATGCACATTTGAAAGACTTCGACATCCGACAGTGATTGGAGCCCGATTGAGGGGGTCCTGAAGTGCATTAAGCTTGGAGAAGGCAGCCCCCTTGCAACTTTGTGTGAACTATATGGTGAGAGGTCTGAGCCTGGCAGAGGGGGATCTATGAGAACGTTTTGATTGAGACATTATTTTGGAAGTCAAACTTAAGGAACTTTAAACGTGGAAGGCCAGGTGGGCCTCGATCCACGGTTGTGAACTGTGTTGGAAGCCGAGGCAGAGTGTGTCAACCTGCTTGCAAGGATTGCCTTACCTCGTGAGGCCTAAAGTGGGGAGGAGAGCTGGTCCAGCCACATTATCATTTGAACACTGACTTTTCCTTTTTGTATACATCTTCCCCTTTTTTACACTTTTTGTACAAGAGATAGGGCAGGCATTAGGTTTTTGTTAGTATTGGCCATTTTGATTTGACAGACTCCACTAGGATTGTTTTGTTTATCGTTTGATGGTCGAGACTACTCCCATATTAGTTTTAGGGCAGAATAGGAGTTTCTCCAACCCCAACATTCTCAATAAAGGTTTTACAAATGGTATCCATTGTGTCAGTGTTAATACTTGTGAAACCATGCCTTCCCTACAGATCCCTCCACCAAGCGCAGGAGTTTCACTTACTTGGAGCCTCTAAGTGGCACCATCAAGACTTGTGTCCAATTCCCAAAAACGTTTTACTGTTCAAAAAACGTTTTTCTCTTTCCACTCCCTTTCAAAAGTAGTTCTGTAACGTAATCCAAATACCCTATCGTTTACATTATTTTTCATTTTACAGTATGGTTTCAAAATCAATATTGAACCACACCCAAGAAAAGCTAGAAATGTATGGCACTTACATAGAATTAAAGTACACATGCCCCACTCTTTTTGTCTGTCAACGTTCATGTTGAGTGAACAATTATTCGCTTCTCTGCCAGTAGGAAGTGAGTACATTGCTGGGCCCCATTTGTTGATTAAAGTGAATAATTGCAATGATTTCAGGTAAGGCCCATAAAACCTCAGCCCGATCCACTAATATCACTGGATACCGCCAGCTACATACTGCTGCACCCAACGATCTCTCAACACCTTGTGATCTTGACATTTTAAGACCAAATGTTTCCATGTCTCCTCTTTGGCCTTAGCCAAACGGCAGCCCCTGGCTTCACGCATGAACCCCCATCGGGAGCCCATTGTGTCCAAGGTACAAATATGTTCGACCTGAATCTAAGATACGTCATTCTGATCCTACAATCTGGAAACACAGATTAATACCCTGGAAATGTGTTAACTATCTTGTTTGTATACTTTTAGTGGTTGTATGCATTATACATTTGTATTTTCTCACATTGGTTACACCAATCCAATAACTTTACCACTAGTTTTAATCTCACAAGAGGTGCCTATATTCTACATACATTTTATTCAAAGTTTTTATTGTGCCTCTTAGGCAAATATTTCTCAAATCTTCATATAGGAATTGCTTAGGAGGATTCAGTAGTTTATGGAATAGCATTAGTTTATTGTAGACAACAACGGAATCCAATGTTTGTAAAACGAATTCAGTTCTTACAAACACTAAAGAACTGGGGAGCCACAAACAGCGCTACTAGGTGAATCACTCCATCCTATCTAGAGAATATTTTGTTGGAAGATTCAGTACCTCTATGCCATAGAGTAGGATGGGAATGATTTTGCCCTTATAATAAGTTATATGGTGAGGCGGGATAGATCAGGGGCAACGAGTTTGTCTTGGATGCAAGACAACGCAGTGCAACAAATGTTTCAATCCCGATCCTGCGCTTAGAAACCAATCTCTGGTATTAAGCGCGTTATAAAAGAACCATAACAATAATAATATAATATGGGGACATAGTTTATAGGCAGACATTTGAACAACCGAATGGGCCAACGTAGCATGCAGTCTTTCAAATGTACTTCCCAAATGGCACTATTGTTCACCATACCATCTGTCAAGGACAAATAGGGTCCTAGGATTGTATGCTTGAGTCTTTGGAGTGTAGCAGGGGCTCCATGTACGACAAATGGAAGAGCTGTAAACTGATATAGACCCTGGGGTGTGCTAATAGCGTTTATTTCTTTATCATGTGGATTCAATTGATCCTGCCAATAGCCTTTCGTCAAGTTGGGCTATTCAACTCACTGTGATTAGCATAAAACCAGGCACCTCCCACAATATCACCGTGGACCGGAGAGAATCAAGTGACAGTACAGATCCTGGAACCGACAATAAAACAAGCATACCTCACACAAAACACACAACTCACACAACCGCCATAAGAACAAACTGCCGGAAACATACATTCTAGGCATTGGACGTTGCCCCTCCGGGCACAATACCCCAGTGTGCAAAATCTAAGCACACTCAGAAAGCTGACACGCACAGACACCAGTTTCTCCTGGTTCTACAAGCACCAACAAAAAAGCACAACCGCTATCCTATCCCTCTTCCCTCATTAACCTACTCAACCAACTTTCTTACAGAGCCACGTGAGCACCTGGAGACCATGTAAATAGTAACAGTGTGCTGTATAAATCAATTTAACATAAGATAACAATAATCAATCAAGACTTTCTCAAGGGGTATAGTGGGAACCCTACGTGGACAATGTGGTCTGCCATGCTCATAGGAGTGCAGCCCAACTACCATTTATATTTACAAATATTCCGAAATCTTTTGAAAACGACACTCTTTGTCTAACTCTCGGCTCAACTGCACTGAACCTTTCTGCTTGTGTAGGAGCGCTTAGATGCCTGAGGGCTTTGGCGCTTTATAAATGTTGTAACATAACATAACATAACATACCCTTACTGCAAACCATTAGCACACATTTTGCAACATTTATTTTTTTGTATATATTTATATAGGATTCTGGGATTTTTAGGGATTTGGTTTTGGTTTCTAACTACTTACTTTCTACTTTTGAAACACTTGTTTGCTTTTACAAAGTTTCAACACTTTTACATTTTCCTAAAATAGCTCAGGCCTTTAACTCGTCTGTAAAATTGTGAGCTACTGATTTTAAAAGTGGTATGCATTTTTGTAGGCATTCCACTGTTTTGCAACATTGCTAACTATTTCAAGTACCTTCCTGCACTGTAGCTCGTTATCGACAGTTGACTTTATAACAAAGGCTATGTTTTTCAGTAAATCTACTGTGTAGATCCATTGCGTATGGTCATGCTGTTTAACTCACTATACCTCAGTACCAACCCTTTCCCCTGCTAAGAATGAAGCCAGTCGGCTCAGTCACGCTGATTCTGTGAAAGCATGGGCTAACTTGGTGGCAACCCTACACATACGCAACAGGGAGGTTGGCCTCCACAAGCCCCCCCCCACCCCATAGAGGAAATGCAGAACAACTTCCTGACAGGAAGGAGCAGTTCAGAGTCTGGTACACATAGTGCTTGGTGCCTGGAGGACACTGGCACAGATGGTGCTCAGTTAAGAGGCCACCTAGTGCAGACAGTGCCGTGAGCGGGGGGGTGTCCGCGGGACGTTGAATGGGTCATCAGCCAGATCTGTCCTTTTCTTGCCACACAGGGAGCATGAGAGGTCAGCAGCCAGGAGTAAATGTCTCTGAACTGGAAGCAGGTATTCACCTTGTTTCTCTCCGAGTTGGTTAACACTGGGTCCTCGGCTGCCAGGGCAATGCTGCTTGCCGCGATCACCAGCAGGATGCTCATCTCGAAATACCGTAGGTTCACAATGTAGTGGCAGGCCTTCCGGACACTGGAGAGAAAGAAACACATGGAAAGAGGCATGAAAGGTAAGGATCTCTACTCAGAAAAGTCCGTCACACAGGTAAGGGGCCAAAGGGAGATGCCCAGAGTCTCAGTTCTGCGCCTCATGTGAGCCCAGCAGCTTTGGACAACTGTCCTGCTTGGGCAAACACATAGACCAAGCACAACCCACATTTATCCACAGTCTCTTAGATGAGGTCATGTGCCACACAAGACTGAGATTATGGGTCATTTGAAGTAATAGTGATAGTGCAGAAAGAATCTGCACCTATAATCTGAGCACACAGAGTAAAGACCAATGCAGCCCTTGGCCACCATTTTCCATAGCCTAAGAATAGTCATTATCAACCAGTAGCTAGCCTGGAGTACAAAGCACTTATCTACAGTATGGACTCGGGGGACAGACCCTGTGCAGCAACGGCCTAGATTAGCGACCACCTCCAGCAAGTCGAAAATCAGTGACTGAAAGGATCATGCAGTGTTATATTTTGAAAGCATAGACGAAATGCAGTTATAGTTAATGAGGAATAACGATTTTGGGTGGCAAAGTACCACTACAGGATGCTGGCAGGAATCATGCGCCGCTACAGCCAGCCAGCAGATCAAACACATGGTAATTTGACAGCTATGTTACATAATTTTCTGAAAGCTTGGGGTATGTGGCACAATAACCTGAATGTAGATCTATATGACGCTATATTTTGAGGACAGGGACTCACACATATAGTTTTAGATAAGGGAGCACAAGATCCTACATTTCGAGAGCAGGGGCCTTATGCCACTGCCACCTAAAAGCAAGGATCTAATGCCACCAGAGCTGAAAAGCTTAGCACCTACTACCACAGTTTAAGGCAGGGACCCTAAGCTTCTACAGTTTGACATCATGGACAATAGGCAATTATATCAAGTGTGCAGGGACCACTTTCCACCACAACCTGAGAGTGAGAGTGCAGCCAGCGTCAATTATTACAGTACTGCACCTTTATGCATGCTCCCTGGACCTCTCCATTGTTGACTCAAAGCTTGTTGTTTCCTACATTTGGGGCAGTCGGGTAACCTAAGGGGACCTCTGCGAGACTGCCATTCTTCTCAATATATGCCTGCAGAGAAGCACATGACACACACCTTGATGTGTTTTACTGGGATGGCAAAGGGCCCTCTAATATGAAGGGCTGCCTTGGAAGAGCAGGATCCTTAAGTCTGAAAACAGTGTCCCATCAGAAGATCTTTTAGGATCCCTCTGTCGTTGCTCTGTATCCAGGACACCAACAACACTAAATGCCTTGCCAACAATGTCCCAGATCTAGGACTCTAACATTAGCATTCTTAGACATATCTGGAATTTGGAAAATCGAAGGCATCTCAGATACACCAAAAGTATGTACAGGAGCTGAGATGCTGTCTATTCTAAAGAACACGGATCATGTTGTGACACTCCAGTAAGGAATGGAGATTAAGCTAACACAAGGTGCTACGCTTCGCATTTAAAAAATTGAGTGGCTCTACATTGGGGTGTATTCATGGGTGTACCACACTACAACAAATAAGAGCAGAAAACAACACGACAACTTGTCCAATAGTATCTAGAATCCTTTGTTGTTTAAAACAAGAGCTGTATTGTATCACAGAATACAAAAGACAGAAATGCTATTCCCTGATGAATATGTAAAAATGAATTCATAATGACAGAAACATGTTGGACAACTTTTTATTCAGATGAGCTGTTCGTAATTAAGATAATTGTTGAAGTGTACTGTGATATAACAGATTTTTAAGTCTACATATTCATTATATACAATTGCATATTTGCCATGTTGTGTTGTGATAGTCTGTCTCTGTATTAATCTATTCAGGATTTATCATATATACTATTTGTGATTCAGTTTTCAAATACATGTTTTGCGTAATATTTTACACAGATGGTACACAACATATGCAGATTTCATACAGTAATTGAACTTGAATAAAAGATGTTTAATTAGCCCTAGAGGTATATTACATTCCCAACTGATGAATTTGGTCATATTACAATTCCAGGATGAGAAGGGTTCATATGTCCCTAGTATCCTGGGAGTTTTAGATGAAAGTGGAAATGTTTTCAAAAGCTTATTTAACTTTATCATTTGACAGAAACAGATGTTGCTCTTGCAGATGTCAGAAACAAAAAACACATGTCTGTATATGTCCCGGGAGGATAGCTCGGAGGCAACGTGCTCGCCTTGGAAGCAAGAGCACACGGAACAACACAGGTTCGATCCCTGTGTCCGTGCTTAGAAACCTCCGGGTATTAAGTGCGTTATAAATAACCTATCATATCATATATGAGGAAAGGTAGACCGCAAGTCCCTATTTTTGCATTCTGCATACCATATGCCCATGGAAGTTTGGAACGTGTCATGAAGTCACAGAGTGAGCACAAGAACACTTGCCATCTAAGACACAGCACCGCAAGCCTCAATTGTTTGGAAACAAGAATTATGTGATAATAGCCTTAGAGCATGAGTTATGTGTAATAGTATGGTGAGGGGCACATACTAAAAGTACATGCACTGAGTGCTGGAAATTGAAAAACATACTCTAGAAAGCCACTACATTGAGGCTTTTGGGAGTGGCTAGAGCAATGAGGGCAGGACTTAGGGCAGGATACTAAAAAGAACAGTCATTTTTAGTTTGGGCTATTAGAAGAGCCCAAACGATTGCATTCAAATAATGAACCATGTGTACATAGGGAAGAGGGCTTTGGACAAGGGGTACACAAGAATGACATTTGAGGAGGCACACTTAGGTGTTGTTTGCCTATTGATCCCTGCCATTCCTTGACCCTAACCATGCTAATCCCTATGGCTAATCCCACCCATTCCTACCCGTCTCGGAACTCTTTCAGCTCTTCCATGGTGGCGGCCATGTTGAATAAGGTTCATACATTCACACTGCATGGAAACTACTGGTTACATACTTATTTTATTATTGTGTATAATAACGAAGATAGTCTCACAAAAGAACAATCCTGCTGTGATAAAAACGTGTGCTCTACTGCAGCAGAACATTGTATTATTTGTATTCATTTACTGTGTGTTTGATGTAATTACTTCTTTATCAAATTAATTGCACCAAAGCAAACAATCATTTTCAAAAAGCCACATGTGAAGGTTAAAGAATCTTTCTGAAGCCCTGTTTTGTGGCAGCTCATAGCATCACCAATGGACGCCATCTTCTAAGTACACTGGGGTCCTATTTCGCAGCAGCAGTATGAGCTGACGAGAGTGTCAGCCAGTGTGTAGGATAGGAGAGAACTCCCAGAGCTGATCATGTGACTCTTGACCACGCCTCTTTCATTTCACATCTGAAAAAGAACAAGGTGGGTCACCAGCAACTGTACTGGAGCCACCAGAGGAAGTTCGGGAAGGGTTCCAGATCCTGGTTAGTGGCTGGAGGTGTCCGTGGGCTGTGCTAGAGTGACACTCTCATTCTGTTTGTCCAAGCGTGTAACTCGAGTGACGAGGAGGAGGTGAAGTGATTTGCTAGTTTCTGTTTCTCTGCTGAATAGTAGACACCACTGTCGCAGAACAGGCAGGGGCCGTTTCTTCATTGCTCATTAAGTCTGCGCTCCTTGGGGCAACTAAAAGCGCAGGCACGGAATTGACGTGCGCGTGTGTTGTGTACTCTGATTAAAGTGGGCTGCAGCAGAAGCTGGTGGATTTTTGGGGGGGGATGAAGTGATACTGTGTGCTTTTTTCTGAAAGGTTTTCAAATGGAGGGCCTTGGTTAGCCTCACCACTATTGGTCTGTGGTACAGCTTGTGGCGTTGGCCCTTTAAGGGCACGCACGCGACGGGGTGACGTTCACTCCGTCGCGTGCGCAGTTAAATAAACGGGGCGTTCCCCGTGACGACACAGTCACCGGGGAGCCCACACTTGCAACACCGCTGTCTCCGTGTCTCTGTGTCACGGGGGGTGGGGGGCTCACGGACGGTGGCATCCGGAGACCGCCAACAGTGGCGACGAGTGCCGGGATCACTTCCTGGAACAGGGGAAGACATTTGCTGGGAGCGTAGATGATCCTACGTGAACGCTCCAGCGAATTCTGACCGCGGAGAAGGAAGCGACACACGCGGCCGGCGGCCATTTTGATGAATAGGCCTCGGAGACTCACGGCTTCATGGCGAAGCGTCGGTGAGCCATCCGGACATAATTTCTGGATATTTCAGCGGCGGACAGTCGCTGGAAACAGCACGTGTCAATTTCAGAATGATTCATTGACATTTACACTGTTTTTCACCGAGTAGATGGGTGAGACTCTATGGGAAGCCTGCTGAATGCACTAGGGGTCTTTCCCCCTGCTCAATTTTTGGACACTTCATTGTCTGCCTGCTGGCTTGAGTGATACATCTGCGAGGAGCGCGCCTGGCGAGAGGCAGAATTCAATCCATCTCTGGAGGCTGACTGCTGGTGGTGAGTTGCGGCCCCATCAATTATATCTTCTGGGGTGCCTGTGCGCTATCCACCATGAGCCAAGCTGCTGCTGCTGCCGCTGCTGCTGCGCCTCCGCCTGCTCCCCCCCTGAAACCACCTGGGTCCCTACAGCCAATGCCTGAGTTTGATACCTCGGGTGCTCCATCAAGCCTGGGACAGAGGTGGAAGATGTGGATGGATAGGCTTGAGATGTACTTCAGGGCCACGATGGAGACAAGCGACGACAGCAAGCTGGCCACTCTCCTGTACTCTGCTGGCCCAGCAGTGCATGAGATATTTCTGTCCCTGCAGCCGGCGGATGGGTCCTTTGCGGCGGCAAAGGATGCACTCCATAATCATTTTCTGCCAATGGCCAACGCAGATTATGAACGTTTTCTCATGGGAACGGCTCGACAGAAGGATGACGAGACTCTGGATGTGTTCTATGGGCGGCTGCGGAGACTGGCCGCGCCATGTGCGTGGAACGACCCTGAAGTCATGATTCGCAACCAACTCATTCAGGGGTGTGTCTCTGGGAAACTGAGGCGCCAGATATTGCGCGAGCCTGGCATCACCCTTCCTCGCATCCTAGAACTGGGAAGGTGCCACGAGGTGTCGGAATTGCGTGCGACCAGAATGGAAGCTGGTGCCCACCCAGGCAAGGTGGAGGAGGTCTGCGCGGTCGGAAGAGGTCGTGGAGCGAGGCGCCCCATGAACACTCAGAGCCCGCGCCCGCTTGGGACCACTTCCTCGTGCCCAAAGTGTGGTTACGATCTCCCGCACCCAGCTGAATGCCCTGCGACTGGGGTTAAGTGCGGTAGGTGCGGAGGCGCGGACCACTTCGCCAGGATGTGCAGATCTGCAGCTCCCAAGATAGTGCCTAGGGGGCCTGTTCGAGCTGGTTTCTTCCGACCCCAAAGGACGTCCAACGTCGCTAAGGTGGACCAGGGTGACGAAGGGGAGCCTCAGGAAGAGGAGGAGGAGGAAGAGGACGAGGAAAACGTCTTCTTCGTGTCCAGTGTGAGCATGCTGAAATCCCGCTCCAAGAGACAGCCCAGGTGCAACGTGCTCGTCAATGGTGACTCTGTACCAATGCTAGTGGACACCGGTGCGTCCGTGAATGTGATGGCCAGAAAGCACTATGATACCATGCAGGCCCCGCCCACGCTGACCGCACCGAGAGCACGCATATTCGCCTTCGGCGGCGATCAGCCCCTCCCTCTGGACGGCGTATTCGTGGCTGATGTTCAATATGGGGACTCACACGTCCGGGCCAGATTCTATGTCACCCCGGTGAGTGACAACACCTTGCTTTGCTGTGCTGCGGCTGAGGCGCTGGGAATTGTCACATTTGCATCACAACCTTTACCACTCATCGAGGTCTTTACCGATACAAGAGGTTGTGTTTTGGGGTGTCTTCCGCGGCAGAGGTCTTCCAAAACATCATAAGAGGGGCACTAGCGGATTTGGATGGAGTCCTTAATATTAGCGACGACGTTTTGGTGTATGCCAGGTCGGAGACGGAACATCTGGCACGCCTGGCCAAGACCTTTGAACGCCTGCACTCGCTGGGACTCATCCTGCACAAGGACAAGTGTGAATTTCTGAAAACAACGATCGAATTCTTTGGGTTTGTGTTCAAGGCGGATGGATGGGGTGTCGCCGGACCCCCGCAAAGTGAGGGACATAAAGGAGGCGTGTCCGCCAGAGAATGTTGCGGAGGTGAGGAGCTTCTTGGGGATGGTTACTTACTGTGGCCGTTTCATCAGGAATCTGGCGTCCCGTTCAGAGCCGTTGAGATCGCTCACAAAGAAGGACACCACCTGGCAGTGGGGCCCCCTTGAGCAGGCGGCATTCGATGACATCAGAGGTGCCTTGGCGGCGGACGACACCATGGCGTTCTTCGATCCGAGTCTGCAGACAGAGATCGTTGTGGACGCCAGCCCATATGGACTGGGGGCAGTACTTACACAAGTGGGGAATGACCAGGAGATTCGACCCATAGCATACGCCAGTAAGGCGCTCTCCGACACCGAGCAAAGGTACTCCCAGATTGAGAGGGAAGCCCTGGCGGTGCTGTGGGGTTGCAGACACTTTCGCCTCTACATTCTGGGGCGCCCCGTGACTGTGGTCACGGACCACAAGCCGTTGTTGCCGATCATGGCGGGCTCATCATCCCGTCCACCAGTGAGAATAGAGCGCTGGATGCTCGCCCTGCTCGAGTATGGAGTGTCGTTGACCTATCGTCCAGGGGCTAACAACGCGGCAGACTACCTCTCTCAACACCCAAGAGGGGACTCGCAGGAGTCTGCATCAGCGGAGGAGGCCGACGAACATGTCCGCCTGGTTGTGGAGACGGCCACCCCAAACTCCATGCAGGTGGAAGAGTTCGAGGTTGCATCAAAAGGCGACGAATGTTTCGCCATCCTTAGGGAAGCCATGCAGAGGGGTACCTGGAAGACGGTACTGGAGGCCGTGGAACGCAGGACATGTGAAGCCAGAGTGGCCCTCGAGCAGTTATGGAGAGTGAGAGAAGAACTGACATTCTCGGAGTCGGGGCTGCTACTGAGGGGTGAGAGGATCGTGGTTCCCCAGGCCAAAATTGCACAGGTCATCACCTTGGCGCACCAGGGTCATCAAGGGGCGCCCAAAACCAAAGCTCGCCTCCGCCAGAAGGTGTGGTTCCCGGAACTCGAGCGGAAGGTGGAAGCATTTGTGGCGTCGTGCGTATGGTGCCAGGCTGCGGCACCGGCCCAGCGGGAACCATCCATTGAAGCAATGCCCAGAGGGACCAGACCATGGGAAGTGGTGCACGCAGACTCCGGGTCCACGTCGAGAGGCACTCACTTCCTAGTTGTGGTGGACGAGTGTTCTCGATACCCGGAGGTCGAGTTCATAGAGTCCGTCGCATTTGAGAACGTGGTGGTGGCGCTGGAGAAGATTTTCGCCACCCATGGCCTGCCCTCTGTGCTGTGCTCCGACAACGGGGCACCATTCCAAGGCGAGAGTTTTGCCGAGCTCATGAGGGAGTCTGGCATTCAACACCTGCAGGTAACCCCACTGTGGCCCCGGGCCAACGGGGAGGCGGAGCGCATGATGCGCACCCTCAACAAAGTGTTCAGGATCGCCCATGGAAAGGGCGAGTGCTTGCAGAGGGCCCTGTACGTCTTCCTGCGGGGATATTGGACCACACCTCACTCATCAACGGGTGTGGCCCCGGCGGAGGCTCTCTTCCAGAGATGCCCAAGAGACGTCATACCGGAGGTGGGGGACAGGGACCCTGCCATCATTGACAATGAACAGGTCGAAGAGGACAGACGAATCAGGACGCAGATGGAAAACATCCGGAGGGGCCTGAGACCCCCGCACATCGCGCCGGGAGATGAGGTTTCTGGTGAGAAATCGCCACCCACAAGGAAAGTTGTCCCTCACGTATGAACCCGCTCCTCTAGATGTCGTGGCGGTCCAGGGCTCTATGGTGACAGCCTCTGACGGGACGTCGTCTGTAACAAGGAATGCTTCATTCTTCAGGAGGATCGGCGACCCGAGAGTGGACAGCCCGGACAACCGAGAGGGTGAGGGTGCCTTGGATGAAGGTGGGGGTGAAAGCCCTGCCGTGGACTCTCCAGCTCGAGGCAGACCAGGTCAAGAGACACCGGCCAGGGACGTTGGCAGGAGGTAACCCCTGAGAACAGGGCGTGGGAAACCTGCCCGTCTCACAGACTATGTGACGGACTAAGCTGGGGAGGCTGACCGGGGGTAATGGTCAGGCCGTGACAGGTATCCGCGGGGGATCCAGGGTGGCTGTGAATAAATGGGGGTTTTTGGAGTTGACAGAGTTGTGTGCTTTATAAATGTGTGATAGTTAGACCCTCCTGTTTCCAATTTGTTGTTATGGAAAAGGAGGAGTGTGGCGTTGGCCCTTTAAGGGCACGCATGCGACGGGGTGACGTTCACTCCGTCGCGTGCGCAGTTAAATAAACGGGGCGTTCCCCGTGACGACACAGTCACCGGGGAGCCCACACTTGCAACACCGCTGTCTCCGTGTCTCTGTGTCACGGGGGGTGGGGGGCTCACGGACGGCGGCATCCGGAGACCACCAACACAGCTGTGCTATCAGATCAGACACGGGGGAGGGCGCATGGGATTTGGTTTTAAAAGCATTTCTATCGGCTTCAGTTGAAGAGGTGTGTGATGACTACAAATGCTAGAATGCACTTTGGGCCATCATGTGATTGAACGTGCAAGGTCTGTACGTCCTGGCTGTATTTGAACATCCTGTCAAGTAACCATTGTTGCATTTTATGCACAAACTGAAACATACTGTCTGGCATGATGCTAAATGTACACAGCATACAATGTGGAATTGTATCAGTGCTGACAATCTGTGTCTGATTCCGGCTGTTTTCTTTCTTTAAATGTGGCTTTTCAATGTCCACAGCACAGACCAGTCAGGAATAGACTCTTGAAACAAAGGTTGCCATGGCCAATAGGTCTGACTTTTTCATTCTTATAAGTGAGCTAGCTGCCCAGGAAGGAATTCCGACGCAGGAGCGTCAGAATGGGGAAATCGATCCAGTCTAATTGGCGGGGTGCCCTGCCAGTGCGCTGTGTGAGTGTGGAAGCCCAGCTCATGTTTATAACCAGCGGCACAGTTTAGAGACAGTGTAAATTCAGCCAGCTAACGGTTGCTCCTTACGCCAAACTGTTCGCGCTTCTGGTCTTTTTAGCACCGGAGACGCAAGTCTTGCACTGACGCCCTCCCGGGAATTCTGGTGTGCAAATGTAGCACAGGCAGGCCCTCACAATCCGCGACTCCCGCCATCTTTTCAGTCACATCCATGACCATGAACAGAATGTAAACAGACAGTGACTGTCCCTTAGCTGAGTGGCAGCTAGCCTGTACATTAGAAAGGTTTGTCCACTGGCACACGTAAGTCAGCAAAAGGATATGGTGCGGTGCCTGCAAACAACTGCCTGGCGAGGCATGTGCCGGATGCCATGGCGTGCGTTGCTGGGCAGCTCTGTCATTGCTAGCGGAAGGAAGAGCTACATTAAGTCCCATTTCAAATATTCTGTGCGGTTAGGAGGCTTTGGACCGGTGCCGCCCTTCTTCTATGCCGCCCCTCCCATCCCTTCAACTCACTGTCTGCAGACTGGTCACTAGCGCTGGCAAGCCAGCACGCCTGGAATGAGCCCACACCTACCCCACACGTCTGGGCAGACAGCGCTGGGTTTCCCGGCTTGTACACATTTATGCGGGGCTGCTCTCAGAGACTCACACAAGATCTGAATTGCCCAGTGAGGGGATTCACCAGTGTGGAGCGCCACATAGAGACAACTAGCCAACAGAGGTGTAGCCAGGATTGTCTACCAAGTGGGCTCTGAACCTAATGTAGTTGAGCCCACCGCAGTGAGATTAGCATCTGTAAACGCCCACACAGTGCTGGGGACAAGCCATTTACAGATACTGGGCGGGCTTTGCCCGCTCAGGCCCTACCCTGTCTACGCCTCTGCGGGCAAACATTATGCTAAAAGTGGAAGAGCTGGGGGGGTGCAAGAACTGCTTAGATTCAGTGTTAAGGGTTGGGGCACAAAACAATGAGCATGTACCATTTCTATTTTGATCTCCACTATTCCAATTGTGATTTATATTTTTAAACGTTTGCATATGCTGCCATTTTATTTTAAAAGGTCTGCACAAAGTGTACATTTCGAATGAGCGACTCACAGTTTCTGAAGTGCACGATGCTTAAAAGACCTCAGACTTGTGGTCGCACATTCCTCTGCGAGGCCTGTGGGTTCACATGTACCCGGGCTTTCTACGCCCTATTTGATTTGCCATTGTACTTGTCAGTAGCCCTGGATCACGCCAGTGCAGTTGGTAAGAGTAGTTTTCTCTGCTCCCTGACCTTGTACTTTAAATTTGATTCTGTTAGCCTAATGCAACAATCTCTCAGCGACGCTCGCCATTCAAAGGTTGATTGTGCCTGTTTGGACACCAGTTTTATGATGTACAAATGATGGCATGCTTTGAGAACTCCCAATTTGTGTTGGCAATGCACAGTGATAGTATCAGCCACTAGATTTGTGGGCACTCTGCGTTTGTCCTTTACCGAAGTCCTGTCAATGTGCACAAATCAGATATAAACGAACCTAATAATATATACGTTTTAGTACCATGTTGTGAAAAATAGTATGATTATAGCTTTGTTTTCTCCATCATTAATTAATGCCTACAATTACCAGCATGCAATGTTGTGAGCAAAAAAAAAAAGTCTCTGTAAAGGAACACAGTGACAGAAAATGTACAATAGGATCACCGGCTTGTAGTCATTGTTTCATAGATCAAGCATCCTTGTACACCACTCCTCTTCCTAATCACCCACCATTCACATCTCAAAATGGACAATGGCCACTCCCAATGGCTCACAGGAAAAATGAGTGGGAAAAAGACAGCTCTGTCTGTTTGGATCTGAAAGAACAACAATGCTGGTATAGTAGTGGGAGAGCCAGGTGGGGAGTGAAACGCCGGGCAAGAGTCTGCATCACCTTCAAGGGCAAGAAGGCAAGTTAAGGGAGGCATATTGGGTGATGGAAGAAAAGACAGACTTCCCAAGAGGTAGGTGCCTGGAAAAGGACGTAGGCCAAGGGCAGAGCAAGCAACATGACAGAGGAGCGCCATGTGACTAACACTGCTTCAATGCTTTTGGCTTCACCTGCCGGTTTGGAAATGCACTGTTTTTCCATACAGTGAAACGTGCATCTACAGGTAAGCAGAGGGATGTGGGAGAGGGTCTGTGTGGGACAGGAATCCCCACATCTGCAGTGGTCGAAGTGAGCGGGAGCGGTTGGGAGTGGCGCTCCTCTACTTTTTAAAATTAAGTTTTACTGCTCCTATACTTTTATTTTAAAACGAAACTGTTTCAGAACGTTTTCGTTTTAAAATAACATTGTAGGAAGAAGTTGAAACTTGCACTTTCAGTGCACTGCACTGAACGTTCCCTGTGCATGTGTTTGGGGGTTTGTATTGTGTGTGCGAGGCGGTGTGGTGATGGGGTTTTTGGGGAGTGGGTGTAGGGGAGTGGGTGTAGGCTAGCAGGGAACATAGTTCCACTACTTCTTTTCGTACACTTCGACCACTGCACATCTGAGGCCAGGGCCCTGATCTCCACGTTGTGATCGTATAGAATGCATGCACGATACACGACGATTAGGAGCACTGAACTAAGACTCAGACTGAGTAACCTTGAAATGTGCACCCCATGGCACAGAGCAGCACACACGGGCGCCGAGCACTGCCTGGACAGCATGCCTCCACTGCTTTGTGGTCAGGACCCCTGCACCTTACGGCTGGCCTTTGTGATTCGCAATGTCCATTTCTCCAGTGCCACCCCTGAGGATATAGGTACAAACGCCATCACTTTGAGCATCACTGGCTTTGCCAGAGCCAAGTCCTTTCATACATTTGGCCTCCGTTTATTATTAGTCGTCAACCTGTGTGTTTTCTTTTTAAACAGTAATGTTTCGCTCCATATTCTGCATCCCTGAATACTTAAGGATCTGTTTGGTACTCGGCTGAATTCTAAATGTGAATTTCGCTATGACTCTAATATTTTGCCCATCAGACTATTGGGCCCTATGTACCGTGGGAGTGGCCACGTGCTCTTTTACTCGATAATAATGTGTGGGCGCACAGTTGAAATGGAGCCACTGTCATGGTAGGCCTCATGGCTCTGGAGTATGAAATGGAGTCATTGGGCCTCATTACGACCCAGGCAGAAAATCATGGTGCTATTAGCACCATGGCCCATGCCGGTAACTTACCGACTCCGCCATGGAGAAAGGGGGGATTACCACCCCATTACAAGGTTGGCGGGGCGGTAATTCCCCATTGAACCATGGCCCTTCCCCATTTCCATAGGGCTCTATGGGAATGGGGAAGGCGCTAAGTACGGTACCGCAAATTGCGGTACCGTACTTAGCACCAAGGTCCCTTTGCGGGTCCCTACTTTAACGGCTGGTAAAACCAGCCATTAAGGTCAGGTCCCACAGAGGGACCTCGTAATTAGGCGCTAATGGGTTAACGGCGCCACAGCCTTTTACGGCGCCGTTAACCCATTAGCGCCAGGGTCGTAATGAGGCCCATTGTCATTGTAGGCCTCCGCCTCATGGCTCTGGAGTATGAAATTGAACCATTGTCATCGTAGGCCTCATGGCTCTGGAGTATTTTCGAGGCGTGGGCTCAGGCAACATTCGTCCATGTGCCCCAAGACAGTGAGCTTGCATCGTATGATCCAGCACAAGGAGAGCACATGGCGTATGATGCCGCAGTCTGAAAGCATGTGGCATAGGCCCACATAGTTTGAAAGCATGTGGCATATGTACCAATGTAGATAGAAAAGCATGTGGCGTATATAACAACGCAGTGTGAAGGCACGTGGCATATAGTTTGCACGCACGTGGCCAGGGTCGGACTGGGGCACAGCATTGTCTCGGGCACCAATGAAAAAGTCTCCCAGATTTGCAAACGCCTATTTATTCTTTTTGTGACACTGTTTGAATTGCACCCAGGGGGTCGTTTTTGGATAAAATATGATAAAAATGGTGCATTTTGAAGAATATTTTTTCTGCAACACTGTTCAAAACTCCTAGCCACATAGTGAAGTAACTCATCAAACTGTCCCACATTGGCCAAAAAAGTGGCCCACTTTGACCAAAATATCTGGCCCACAGCAGCATTAAGCATTTTTGGTTCGACTATGGACCTATTGCCCTATAGGCCAGTCCGAGCCTGCACGTGGCACATGCCAACATAGTTTGTAAGAACAGCTCATATGCCCACATAGTTTGAAAGCACATGACATACGCCCATGTAGTTTGAAAGCATGTGGCATATATCCCAAATTAGATTGAAAGCTCGTGGCGTATATCTCCCAACATAGTTTGAAAGCACGTGGCATATGCGGACGTAGTTTGAACGAACGCGGCATATGCTAATGTAGTTTGAAAGCAAGTGTTATACGTCAACGCAGTTTGAAAGCACAGATTACATTGCCATATTCAGTGAGTTCCCCATAGCAAGAGAAAATAAATATCTCACGGGTTGGTGGAGCTGAAAATGAACATTGAGCTGTAGGGCACGATGGCTTTCGGGGACTCCAGGCCTTTCTCCTTTATCGTCATCGTCCTTGCCTCCCCATCGCCTTCGTCTTCTTCCTCTTCCGTCAGTCTCTCCTTCAGGGGGCTCGCCTCGCCATCCATCTTTTCACTCACTGAGGAAACAAGACAGGGACACGTGACTCTCCCTCCCAATGGAAGCCATTGGCTCAAGACCTGCTAAGAAGGCCCAATCCCGGTACTCTGCCTGGGATGCTGATATCTGCCACAGTACGGCGCTCTCGCCAGGGTTGCCAGCTGGCTTTACAGGAAGTAGCATGGCAGCCCGGGAGCTTGAGTCCTCCCGCCCCTGCTGCTGGGGGGAGAAGACCTATGGCGCTGGGATGAGGCTCTCCAGAGCCCTTGCACCCCTAACATCTCCCCGGTGCTGCATCCAACCTGTTCAATGAGGCTCCACCTTTTGAGCACAGCTTCATCTTAAGGACGAACTAACACCCACAGCACGCCTGCCAGCACAGGCAGCCAGAGGAGAGGGAGAATGGAGTGTGCAGGTAGCAGTAAAGGGGCAAGAAAAGAAAGGGGCGGGGCGGGGCGGGAGAGAAAGGGGGAAGTTGAAAAGATATGTTAAAATCAGAAAGGGGAAAAGGGAAGCGGAGAGTTGGGAACAAAAGACCATTGCTTAGAAAAAGCATGTGTGACAGGACAGTACAAAGCAAGACGAAGAAAGGACGCTCATCAGACATACCTTCGCCCCAGTGCCAGACACTTCACTGCACCACCCAATGCACCGTTTATACTATAGTTCCCCCTGACCTGCATGCTGCACCTCATGCCCATCAATTCAGATGAGACACCTCACTCTTCTGCCTGCAACTAAACTCTGGCTGTGAGGCATTTCTGGAGGGACTCTGTAGGGACGTTCTCATTTTTCTCTGGTAAAAGCTTCAGTGTGGGGAGAATCCGCATTGCTATGAGGAAGCTTATAAGGGGGTATGCTGGACCTTCCTGCTAGTCACACCAAGCCCTTTTTGACTGGGTAATCACCACACTGTCCAGGAAGAGGTACGTGGTGTCTCCCTAGATCCCATCACCTGATGTGAGTACGCGGGAGGTCATGTATGATGGTATCGCAGAAGTCTCACCCTGCTGAAATATCTCTCCCAATGCCAACTTTGTGCCATTGTAAGTCCTTCAAGGTGGTCGGAGTACCTGCAATGTTGACGGGATTTATGTAGTATTTGCCAAGATGCTCTTGGACTGTAGGTTATCTGAGAAGTATGACTCAGTGGCATTTGAGGATCCTTGCTCAAGCATGTATTTCGTTCAGTTTGTACTCTGGGTAGTAATGAATTTCAGAATTGCATTGCCAAACTGGGAAATATCTCCAACATGCCCACATTTTCTTATAATTGCATATTCATTCAATATTGTTTGGAGGAAGATATGGCACTGGTGTGCTTGAATGTGCAAGTGAGTTCTAACGGACAGAAATCAGACATTATTGGCTCCTGTTTGGTAAATCGCCAAACACGGGTTGTGTTTGTAGTGATATTGGCTATCATTTGTATTGCCAGATCTTGGTCACTCCGGGAACATTCTCTTGGCACTACCATAAGATCACATGCTAAACTGCCCGGGTGACAACTGGGGATTCTCTGGGGGTGGGGGAACCCTAGCCTCTGTGATGCCAACCCTGCAGTGGTACCTGATGGATCCGTCAGAGCTCTCCCAACTCTACCTGGTAGGTCTCCTGAGGTCAGGGGACCATCACAGGGTACAAGAGCCTGGTGGCAGAGAGCAAGGGGTCCCTACTTGGACAGAGGAAAGGGAGAGCACTGAGGTGGCCCTAAGAAGCAGTGAGGTCAGGCTCATGCGCCTAAGAGACATTATTTGCGAGCCACGGCAAGAAATGAATCCGGTTTCTGGGCATTTGATGGGCTAGGACCATGTAACTACTGCTAAACACAGTGTCCTCCCAAACTCAGAGCAAGGGGCAAGCGAGCTGCAATGCAGGACAGACCTTAAACAGACAAAAGCTCACTAAAGAAAACAGACCACAGGAACTTGCCGGCTCGCAAGCCTCATACCTACCTTAATGTAGGCATATGGCAAAGAAAAGTGAGTAGTACAGCCAGCAAAGGGCCATGCTAGTACCATAATTTGCCTCACTCCAAGATGGTGGCAGCACTTCTTTAGCTCTTGGCTAGCGGCAACCCAGTATGCAAATGAGAGAAGGTTTAAAGGGAGCAATATGCAGCACATGAGAATGATCCCAATGGGTGAAGGACCAGATGCGGAGGAGGTGGATCTTAGGTGGAAGGCCAATCACTATTATCTACACAATCAGGGAAACAGCACTGGGAATGGAAACGTGGTCTGAAACAGTTTCCCAGTTGAGACATGTATAAAAGAAGGCAGGAAGAGCCACAACGAGAGACTGTCATGTTTGGAGATTGCATGGCGTCCCTGATGAAGAGACAAAGAGGAGATGGATGACATAGCAGGGATGTATCCAGAGTTGGTAGGTGGATTGCTCACAATATGCCAGGAAAGCCACTCTGAGAACAGTTAGAGAGAAGGGGTAGGTAGAGTGGTGGAGATAGAGCAGGAGGAAAGCTAACACTGAAAATCATGGCAACTAGTTGTGCCCCACTAGAGTCATGAAGAAGGTTGGGGGAAAAAAGGGCCTTATTGGATGCCCATACAAGTCAACTGAAACAAGTGTTGACACTTTCAATCTCTTAGAGGACAGAGATTTACATGTGTATTAGAAAATAGGGTTAAGAAGGAGTTAGACAACAGTTGTGATTATATGGTTTAGACAGTATATGTTACCAATATGCAATATGAAACAGTTTATGGTCTGCATGATTGAGTAAGTATGAATGTGAGATGGAGTGAAAATGTATGGAGCTGTATTGATATTGGAATCGAAATATGTTAAGGAGCTGTGCTGTAATACAGTATTATTCATTTGAGTCTTATATTTTAAATACATTTATATTTTTGTACTTTATCTAGTTAGTAGGTGTTCTTCCATCCTCATAGCTACGGTCCATTATATATATATATATATATATATATATATATATATATATATATATATATATATATATATATATATATATCTGTAACCCTACAGCCCCCCTACCTGCACTTTTGGACACCTGCTGACTGCCTGCACTTACCCTTGCACCTGCCACCTGCTGACTGCACGTCTTGTTATTGTTTTGATCCCATGTACAGCACTGCCCCTCTCCTTTCCCCAGGCACTTTTCCCCTCCACCCTCCGCTGCACTTGCGCGATCTCAATATCACTTGGCCTAGTAAGATCGTTTTCTCTGTCCTCCCTCTGTCCCCCCTTCCTTGCCTCGTCGCACCTTGAAACACTTGTGAATAGGTGCGTTACAAATGCCATTTCATATCATATCAAATGGGCTTGGTCGCAGGACAGACAACAGGAAGGCGGGGCTAACACTTCTTTGGTATGCAATGTGTCGACTTGAAGCTAGTTCCCACCCATCTGTATGAAAGGCAGTGAATGGCATGTCTGGGTCCATTATTTACCATGGGCAACCCATGCAGAGCGAACCCCTTTCAGAGGGAGAAGTATGTCATTTAAGGGAGACAGGAAGTCTGCTCTCATCACAAACTTCAAGGGAGACCTGCACTTTGATCAAAAGTCACAGAGGGCTCAGTTAACCTGAGAGACATGTTGATCTACAACAGACAGGAAGATGGGTGGGATTTAGGAGTATATGTTGTCACCCATTACCTTTTCTGTTGCAGAGCACTCTGGTTCTGACCTCACGCATAACAGAAGATTGTTGGTCGGGGCCCAGGATTGGTTCATTAAGGTAGGCGTAGCCTGCACCAATCACTGGGGCCCATTTGGCTTTAAAAGAGGGTTGACCCCCCTCACTTAGCAGATCATCCAACAGCTTCGAAAGGAGTAAGAAGGAGGACTCATTTGGACCCTGGCTAAAGGTACAGTCTGCCGTACATCTTCCATCAGTGAAGGAAGACCAGGATTTCCAAAATGGAAGCAAGATCCCTCCCTTAAACTTCTCCCAGGGAATAGAGGGAGATACTGGACTCAGAGGACCCATCCAGCAGCTCCAGAACTGGTACCCAGCCAGCACACAGCGTGCCCTGCTTGGTTCTGCCAGCAAACATCCTAGGTGGGAGGTGCCAGAGAATCTCTGAACTAAGGACAAGGCCGTTGCCTGCAAACACTTGCCTCAGCTTAGGGCCGCCCGCCTTGAAAGGACCCCACAAGCACTGCGAAGAAGCTAGGAGGAGTGCCACAAAAGCATCAACCAGCATCCATCCTTTAAGGACATTTTCAAGGCAGTCAAGCTCTCGAACCACGACCAACTGCACCACTGACTGTTGTCACGCTGCAGTCACTAAAGCTGTCTGAGACGCCTCAACCAGCGTTACAGATCCACCAACCAGCAGAGACAACGATTCTTGACCCTGAGCCACCGTGTAGCCCAGTCTGCAGCTGTCCGTCCAGCCTCGCTTGCTGAATCACCTGCCGCCTGATACCCGCAGCTGTCTCCTGTTTTGAACTCTGTCACAGGAGCTGCAAAGCGTCCGGGGCCTGACTTGACGCTGTTGAGTACCATGAACATGTCACGCGCCAGGTAAACTGTGGTTCTGTCCCCCTGGTCCTTCTCCGAAGGCCCCTAGTGACATTTATGACCACTGGCTACCTTGGTGCAGAAACCAAATAACCTTGAACAGTTAAGACTGATTGCTTTACCAACTACCCTCCTGTCAGTATCCAGAGTGCTTCCCTTTCCTTCGTGAAACTGTCTGTCCTCTGTTCCTTTACAGTGTGGGTTGTATTTTGTAGTGTTGCTAGAACTGTCTGTTGTAATAATAATAAAGTAGATATTTTAATGCAACCTTGACTGGACAGTCCCTTTTATCACTTGGTAATAATTGTATTTTTCGCTGTGTTGCAACTAACCACTGATCCACAACCTTGCAGAGATAAGCCAGCCATTCCGCCCACATTGCCAAAATTGAACAGGGAGGTTTATAATTTACTTGTGCTCTAATCTGTTAGGATACCTTCTGGTGTGCTAGAGGTGTGGGGCTGACTGATGGTTTCAAAACCAATATTCATCCCTGGACCACTAGTACCCCGGAAGGTCTTTTGTCACACTGGTCGAGATAGCCCTGACCCTGGTGTAAAAAGCAAGACTGTCAGCTAAATAACAGAGGCTTGCTAAGTGAGAAAAGACGTAGGCAGAGGGCTAACATATCTACCAGAATTACCCATCTAGTGGGGATTCCTTCCCTTGCTGAAGGTGTAAATCAACGTAAGGGCAAAGGGAGTGTAAAGTCTTTGGCAAGTAGCTGCATATGTTAGTCTCCTAGTTTCTGTCGAACAAAGATATCTTCACTGGACAATATCAGCCCCAGGACAACGTCCGCAGTCTGGACCCAGACCAAGCCATGATGAGATGTTTAGCATGTCGCATGAAGTGTGCAGGAGCACACTACTCACTGAGAGTTCGGCAGTGCATCCACCCAAGGTGTATGGCAGGCTCCCCTTTTTGCTTTGCTAATAAAGGGTCAACCTCTATTTCTTTATGAAGCAGGTTTACACAAGGTATGGACTGTGACTTTAGTCCAGGGTTGTCCAACTCTGGGCCTCGAGGGCGGCAAACATGTCGGCTTTTCAGGATACCCCTCATTAATATTCATGAGAACAATTTGCATACAATGATCCTAAATGTATGCGCATTTTTCCCCATGAATATTAATGAAGGATATTCTGAAAACCCATCAGGATTCCGGCCCGAGGCCTGGCGTTGGACAACCCTGCTTTAGACTAAATTCCTCATCACAAACTTTGTGTTTATCCTGTACCCTTGCAGAGTTTTATTTAGAAATCTCTCCTGTTGAATTGCCACTATCCTTTAGGTTGTCCTGCAACCCATCTGATTTTGCCCACGTTGTGAGACCTTAAACCCCAAGGAGGACACTCCTAGACCAGAACATGGGTAATCTTTGGAGGACTTGAAGGATAGCTTTTGTCTTATTATCTTTTGTGTTATCCTCATCCTTAATCCTGAAATAAATCCTTTTGAGAACCTTGTAAAACAGCGGGTGAATGTCCTGTTCCTCCCTACTTGTGACACTCCTTTGCTTACGCAAAGAGCTGATTTCTCTGGTTAGCTCATGACGATGGGCAATTTCCATACCCATTCATGTTCTTCCTGTGAACCCATTGCACATATTCAGTACAAATTATCCATATGTGCAGCACTCTCTGACAGAAGCAACATGACTTACGCACACACTGTGCAGTTGCATCTTGGTAGTTAAAAGATAATTGCCACAGGTTATTTGTTAAAATTCAAAGGAAGTGCCTCTACTGCAGGGGTCTGCAACCTTTGGGTCTTCAGATGTTTTTAACTACAAATCCCATGAGCCCTAGCCAGCATAGTCGATGGTGAGGGCTCATGGGAGTTTTAGTCCAAAACACCTGAGAGCCAAATGTTGCAGACCTCTGCTCTATTCAACATCAAAGCAGCGATATTGTGACTATTCATTTTGGTGAAATACTCTATAATCAATTTGTATCTTGCCAATTAACTTCGGTGAGCAATGATATTCTCTGTCGCCTACTTGATGATGATTATCACACTTGAAGATATTCTTTAAACCAGTTATATTTCGCTGAATTGACGTCAGTGATTATGTTTTGTATTAATAATATGCTGCTCCGATATATGAGCAATTGTTAAGCATTGGTTTCTAGTTGACTTGAGACGGGTGCATGTGCTTGACTGATGACTGTGTGGCTAACGGTTTAGTAATGTTTTTTGTGTCTACCCATGATTTTTGTACTTTACTATAATATTTTAAAATTAAATGTTGCCTTTTTTTATCGATCCCTTTGTACATGCGTCCTATGAATTCGTTTACACTACTCCCGGTCCTTCTTCAGCTACTATTATAGGAGAAGTATCCTTCCTTTGATGTGCAGAATATATGTCCAGCTATGATGCACATAAAGCCCTGCTACAGTAATAACTGGGTAGGAGGTGCAGGTTACTCACGGTGGTTGAGTGGCAAGTTCCCTTCCCTCCATTATGGGGTGTTGTCCCCATGTAGCAGACAGGATCATTGCATGATGACAATCGGAATTAGAATGGAAAAATAGTTATCAGGCGTATGTTAATGGGTAGGGAGGAAGGGCTATAAAAAGGAAAGAAGACCATGGACTTGGAGTACATTAATCACTATGGTGAGTGACTTGTCCTTGCCACTATGGCCATACCCAAAGCAGCCTACTGTTGAGAAGCTGGCGGAAACCTAGGAAACCACGAGAAGAGATTGAGCTTTGCATCCAAAAACATTGCACTGCCTCATAGTTTCCTGTAGAAAGTGCACACCTCCCTGGAACGGGTGTCTATTGAGTAATCTTTACAGAAGGCTTTTCTATGTGTCTCTGAGTGAGCAACCCTTCCAACAATGGAAGTAACACTCACGAATACTAATATGATCCAGCAACCGATTGTTTACTTTGGTGCTTTTGATCCATGAGTTAAACCTTTAAAAGTCACTACCCCACGATTGGAAAGTTCAAAGTTTAACTTTTTCAGGGTAGCATTTCCACGCCCAACTCACATCCAGGTTGAGAAGGGTTTCTCAACTTGTAGCCCTCGATTTGGAATGTAAAGAATACTGGGAGATTGCTATTTGGTAAAGGCAGAATTGCAAAACCAGAGTATGCAAGAAATTTCGGTCAGGACAACATTTCTCTCTGTGAAAAATCTAAGAAAGGATAGCCTGAACAAATGTCGCAGATCTTCATAAATCTATATGCTGAGGTCAAGCCATTTAAAAAATAATACGTTTGGAGTATTCCAAAGCCATAAGATCAAAAGGCTTACATATCAATGCGAAGGGCACAATAATAAAATTGCAAGAAGCAGTAAACAGGTCTTGTTAAACACCGGATTGGACAGTGACCATTTGTCCGAATCAGTACTGTGACGCTGCCCGATGATCGGGTGCGCACGCGGCGGCGTGACGTTGCATGCTGCTGCGTGCAACTTAAATAAACGGGGCGTTCCCGGCCGCGGCAGAGCGACCGGGAAGCCCGAACCGAGAGGACGTCTCTGAGTGAGTTCTTGGGGTCTGAGGGTTTACGGAAGGCGCTGGGGGGTCCCGACCAACCCCCAACAGTGGCGACGAGTGGGGGAAACAATGCCTGGGCCCGACGGTGACTAAACATTTTTTTTTTATTATTGCAGCGAGGTCGTCTTGAGACTTCGCTCCGGCCCGCAGGCCGTGCGTTACCCACGTGGCTGGCGGTCATTTTGTGAATCAGGCCGTGAAACTTCTCCGAGCTCCGGTTTGAGCGGAGAAGTGCATCCAGGCCTAATTCTTTTTTGGCAATCCTGTCAGCAGGCAGTGATACCTGCATGTAATTATGCCCAGTTGGTGATTTTACATTTTCCTGGGTCTCCTACGTCGAGTGCTAGCAAGAAGGAGGGCTACAATTGGGCCTGCATAGCCCACATCTCTTTCTTGTCCTAATTTTTGGAGCAGCTGGAAGCTGAGGCTTCTCTTCATCTTCTTCATCATCAGACTGGTGGCCCCACTGATCTTTCATCCTCTTCATCATCACAGAGGTGTGGTGCAGCAGCTGTTTCTCCAATGGTGCAGGCTGGAGGTATTTGGACTTGGTGTTTGAGTTGCGGCCCCTGTCTTCCACGCTGGGGATGCCTGTGTGCTCGAACTGATGAGAGATACTGAGGACCAGGACGGAGCGGCGGTGCAGCAGCCTCCACGTGCGCCAGCAGCACCCCAAGGTTTGCTGCCTCCAGTGCAGCCGGCACAGCAGCCTCCAGGTGGTCAGGCAGGTCTTCAGGGTCCTCTACTTCCGGCACAGCCTGTGGCAGCACCTGTTGTTCAGCAGATTCCCCCCGCTATGGCTCAGGTACGTGCACAGGCGGCTCTGCAGCCCATCCCGGAGTTTGATGTATTGGGCCCACCTTCCAGTTTGGGGCCTAGATGGAGGAGGTGGGTGGACAGCCTGGACATGTACTTTCGGGCTGCCCAGGTGGTGGATGATGACACCCGGCTGGCAACTATGTTGTACTCGGCAGGTCCATCTTTCCAAGAAACTTTTGAATCGCTTTCGCCAGGGGATGGATCCTACAATCAGGCGAAGGCCGCTTTGCAGGCCTACTTTCTGCCTCTCGCCAATGCGGATTATGAACGTTTTGTCATGCTCTCTGCCAAACAGAAAGACGATGAGACTCTGGACACTTTCTATGGGCGCCTAAGGCGTCTCTTGCTGGGCGGTGCTTGGGGTGATGCTGAGGACATGATCAGGACAATGCTTATCCCGGCTTGTTCATCAGGCAAATTAAGGTGCCAGGTGTTAAGGGAGCCTGGAATCACGCTTCAGAGCATCCTTGAACTGGGGAGGTGCCATGAGGTGTCGGAGGCAAGGGCAGCTAGAATGGAGGCCGGGTCGTGCCCCATCAAGACCAAAGAGGTATGTGTGATGTGGCGAGGTGGCAGGGGCACCCGAAGACCTGGCAGCAGTCCCCGGGATCGAGCCAGGAGGGCAGGAGAAATCTGCCAAAAATGTGGGTATGACCTGCCCCACACAGCTGAATGCCCTGCGGCTGGAAAGACCTGTGGACGGTGTGGGCTACCGGATCACTTCTCGAGAGTATGCAAAGCAGCAATGCCGGTGCTGGTACCGAGGGGCCCGGGGCGGTCCAGTCTCAATCGCCAGGGTCGACCATCCAACGTCGCTCAGGTGGATCAGACTGAGGAGGATGCCCGGGTGGAGGAAGCGGAAGAAGAGGAGGAAGAGAACATCTTCTTTGTATCGAGTGTGGGGATCGTGAGAAGCAAGAACACGAGACAGCCAAGGTGCGTGGTCGAGGTGAATCGATCTCCAGTCCCGGTGCTCGTGGACACTGGGGCGTCGGTGAATGTAATGGCCCGTGGACACTATGATGCCATGGACCAGCCCCCCAACTGGCTGCTCCCAAGGCCCGCATCTTTGCCTTCGGTGGTGTTGACCCCATCCCTCTGGACGGTGTGTTCGTGGCAAAGGTAGAACATGAGGGCTCCCAAATCACAGCACGATTCTACGTGACACCGGTGAGCATCAACACGTTGTTAAGTTGTGCTGCAGCAGAGGCCCTCGGCATTGTCAGCTTCGCATACTCTGTCTATTTAGAGGACATCAACGACTTGCTCGAGAAGTATGCCGCACTGTTCAAGGGGTATCGGGCAGATGGCCGGTGACCCAGTGAGGTTACACATTGATGAGTCAGTGCAGCCCATTGCCCTGAAACATCGAAGGGTACCGTTCCACCTCCGTGAACTTGTCGACAAGGAGCTGGACAATTTGGTCAATTTTGACATTATAGAAAAGTTTGAGAGCCCGACGCCCTGGGTGTCCCCGATAGTGGTGGCACGGAAGCCTAAACAACCTGATGCTGTTAGAATCTGCGTCGACATGAGGCTCCCGAACAAGGCCATTAAGAGAGAGAGACACCTCACCCCGATGATCGATGACATCATTGCGGAGGTACAGGGCGCTTGTTTCTTTTCGAAACTGGACCTCCGAGCGGGCTATCACCAGGTTGTCCTCCACCCCGAGTCGAGGTACATTACCACCTTCACGACACACCGAGGGCTATACCGCTATAAGAGACTGAGTTTTGGTGTGTCCTCGGCGGCGCAGGTGTTCCAGAACATTATTCGGGGTGCACTGGCTGATCTACAGGGGGTTTTGAACATAAGCGACGACATCCTGGTGTTTGCAGGAACGGAGGTAGACCATCTGAGGCGGTTGGCGAAGACGTTCGGAAGACTACAATCCTTGGGACTCACCCTCCACAAAGAGAAGTGTGAATTTCTCTGACCATCGATAGAATTCTTTGGTTTTGTGTTCAAGGAGGGGGGGTTGTCTCCTGTTCCCCCGGAAGGTGCAGAACATAAAGAAGGCGCAGCCTCCGGAGTCCGTGTCTGAGGTGCGATGTTTCCTGGGCATGGTCACATACTGTGGACGTTTCATTAAAAATCTGGCCTCCAGATCGGAACCGCTCAGGGCACTGACCAGGAAGGATGTCATCTGGAACTGGGGTCCGCTAGAACAGGCGGCTTTTGATGACACAAAGGGTGCCCTGGCAGCTGAAGACACCATGTCGTTTTTTGAACCGGCGTTACCATCAGAGATCATCGTCGACGCCAGCCCGTTCGGCCTGGGCGCTGTGCTAACACAGATTGACGGTGGCGGGGGTGTCCGCCCGGTGGCGTATGCCAGCAAGGCCCTGTCCGATGCGGAGCAGCGGTACTCGCAGATTGAACGCGAGGCGCTGGCAGTACTATGGGGATGCCGGCACTTCCAGCTCTACGTCCTTGGACGCCTGGTGACGGTGGTGACAGACCACAAGCCGCTGCTTCCCATCCTAGCAGAGCCATCATCCAAGCCTCCGGCACGCATTGAGAGGTGGATGCTCGCCCTTTTGGAATATGGAGTCACCTTTGTATACCGGCCAGGGGCGAACAACGCTGCAGACTATCTCTCCAGACACCCCAGGGCGTCCGCAAGTGAAGACCAAGACGCCTGTGCAGAAGAAGCAGAAGAGCACGTCCGGGTGGTGGAGGCAGCCATGCTGAATGTCATGCCTCTTGTAGGGGAGGACTGGCCGCGAGGCCCTCCTCACCTGCAGCCTTCTCCCCAGGTGAGGACCATGACTCGGTGGGCGTCCCCTCATGCCACCCGGGCCCAGGTGGAGGAGGGTTCACCCGCCGACGACATTGCCCACACGTATCCGTTCCTTGCATATACCAAAATTCAGTTAGGCCTAGAAGCCATCTTGTCTAGCAAACATGGCGTGAGTTCAGCACACTGTAACGCGGCCCCCACCTTTGGAGGGCCTTTCATGCATCTCTGCCGCCGCAGTAGCCCTGGTAGATCCGCTGCGAGCGCGTTCCCATGAGAAAGTCGGATATGGGCTAAACCCGAGATGCCAACACTGTAACATTTTATCATTCACAATGTAATATTGCACCCCGCACGTCCTGGTCCGCGAGGCCGGGGTGACGGGGAAAAAGCTGAAGCATCACTATCTGAAGAAAGTAGAAAACAATTCAAGTATTGGTATTAACGAACTACCTCTGTTTAAACAGATCCTGTAAACTGTGAATAAACCATAAAGATGTAACGTTATACGATATCACCCCAGGTCTGGACTAGTGCTGCTATAACCACAGAGAAAGATGTCGACCAAACGTGTAACCTTTATCTGTATAAGTGTTCTTTCAATTTTATGTAGAAACCTGAACTCATATATGTTTTCTTAATCACCCAAAGC
The DNA here is from genome assembly GCF_040938575.1 of Ambystoma mexicanum. Taxonomy (NCBI): domain Eukaryota; kingdom Metazoa; phylum Chordata; class Amphibia; order Caudata; family Ambystomatidae; genus Ambystoma; species Ambystoma mexicanum. Next base: position 823,255,442 of record NC_090922.1, read on the forward strand.
GGCGAGCATCAATCTCTGTAGGCCATAACCTAGAACTACCTCGTGTAACGTCTAATGTACATAAAATACGCACACAATGTAGTGAATATAATGTTAGGTAATGAAAAGGTACTCGGACCGACTGTATTAAAGAAATGTGTAACGAAATTGAAATATATATGTGTGTTTAAATAACATCAAAATAAGGCAGAACATTATAAAAGTTCTGCATTCAAAAGTCAGCAACGCACGAGGAAAAAACCTTTGTGAATATATGCAAGGCCATTCTCCCTCCCACCCTACCAAGCCTGCCAGATAAAAAAGCTAAGACATGTGCCGCGCTCCCTCACCTCCCCCAACCAAGCTGGAGCCGCTTCAGAGAGTCAGAGGCCCCGGTACCGCACCCAAGGCCACAGCCCGCCACCTGTGTTATTTACAGCACGGTAATAAACCCACGTTTGAATCCACTGATCTACCAGCACCCTCTCGTAAATCCCGCAACCCCCCTAGACCCCCCAAGAATCATGACCCCGTGCGAAGACGACCCCCATCACTGGGACAAGACACAGAGACCCATTTATATAATAACTTCTAACGCGGCAGACAGACATGTATCATTCGGCTCAGGCCCCAGAGCCCAGCCCCTCGACCTAAAATACCGGTCAATAGGACACAGGTAAATCTCACCCCAACCGACAACCACCAGACCTCTCACGAGGTGCATTCCTCATGTGTTGCGTTTATTTTATAAGACAAACTGCTGAGCGATTTATTGATGAACTTAAATGTCGTTTCTTGAATAACTGCAGTGTGCATGGCCTAGGGCAAACGAGTCAGGAAAGGTATTCATCTTTGTCACAGGCTGCCCCAGCATACCAACACCGCGCGGATGACCTCAAGCTGGCCTGCCAGGCCCAACCCAACCCACGAGGCTGACCAGTGACGTCCTCACGCCAAGACCAACCACGCTGCAGCAACACCTATAGTTAGTCGACGCCACCCAATCCCAATTAACTTGTGCCCCCTATAGTGTGTAGGTGCTGATGACGTTTTTTGTATTAGAAATACGCCTGTCTTTGCTATTGTCAGACAGAGCGCTCTCGGAGGTTGCAGAGTTCTTTGCATGCCCTATTCTTTGGATAAACTCCCACTTACGCTCACCCGCACTCTGTCTTGGCCTTATTCCCACTACGGGAGAGTCCCTTATTGTCTCTCATTGCGGGGAGGATCGTGCTGAAATTGGGGGCGCTTCCTTTCAGTGGTGACCCCGATAGCGTGATATCTCCAAATTATTTTTCCTAACTCCTTTTTAACGACCCCCTTGTGGCACGAGAATCTCCGGTCGAGAAGGGATACGCACGGTGAGCCGGCTCCGGGAGGCTGCCCGCCAACGGCGACCGGCACAATAAGAAGTGCGCACTCAATGAGAAAGGGTACGGGATCCCGATTGGAAAAAAATCCCCTTTGAGTGCCGCTCGCCGGAGCCAGGGGCTGACCGTTGAGTTACCGGTGACACTGCCTGGACGGACCCAGTTTCGGAGACTATCGGTTCAAGACGGGCACGTGAGTACTGAGTGCGAGCGATCGTAAAGGGGAAGGGAGGGGAAATTGTGAACAGAAGAACGGGGACAGGTAGAGGAGAAGAATAACGGGGGTCTACTAAAGACGGGTCTTGAAACTTTCTTTATCTTTTCTTTGCATATGGCCATTAGGAGTAAGAAATAAGTGAAGTGGTAGAAGTGACGGAAACCTAGCTCCGAAAGGGGGTGGAAGGCGGCGCCGCATAGTGCTATCTAAACTAGTACTGGGAATATATGAAGAAGTAAGAAATAAGTTATTGGTGTCTGGCAAAGGGAGACACCGGGAATATTTTTTAGTGATTGCTACTCTCTCTATTTCTTTTTTCCATTCCACGGGGCAGGGGGTGAAAGCGAAAAGGGTATAAGATAAATATACTTGTAGAAGAACTATAAAATAGGGAGCACATTTTGAGGAGTGGGGACTAAGTAGTGGCACGTACAGACGTGAACACAGTAACCTTAGCAGAAAAACAGGGACAGCTGGCCAGGGAGGAAAGGGAGGAAAAAAGACGAGGTGTGAGTGGAAAAGCATTGTGAAGGGTGCGCGCACCGTGTGAGTATTGGAGACGAACGGTTGACCGTGAGGTGGTGCCAGAGAGTGTTGGCCATAACTAGTAATTGATCAGTTGCAAGTGAAATCACATGAGAGTGTCTGGGAATGGGAAGGAGATGAGCTATGGTGAGTGAGAAAGGATTTGCGCATTGAATAAAATTGGGTGATAATCTTTGAGACGTCCGCTCTTGTCTGTGCCATAAAGGTATACATACACATATCTACACCTAACTAAAAGTAAAGAAGGTGGACACGGCTGTGTTAGTGATTTAGAGTATGGGGGCAGAAACTCCCTTGTCACATATTTGTAAGAGCTTACCGGGATACGCTGAACGAATAAATAAATATCACGATCAATGGGTAACAGAATTGAAAGGGGAGGGTCTGCCCCAGATTTGGCCCGAGGGAGGGTCTTTTGACAAAAGCGTTCTTGATATGGTACGAGCATGTATTAGCCTCAAGTATAAGGGGAAACAATGGCAAAATAGGAAGGAGATATTAGATCTCTGGAGATTGTTTGAGGAAGTACCCCCACCCAAAGCTCCGGCACCAAATATTGATCTACCTTCCACCACAGATAATCCACTGATGATTCCAAGAGAGGAAAAGGAACAGCTAAGTACAGAACAACCTGCGGAGGTGATTAGTTTGTACCCAATATTACATAAACCAGCCCCCGCAGCAGGATATAGCGACCCTACTTATGTGCCTCCCCCCACAACTGGTACACCACACAGACCAACAGCCCCCCCGCCATACGAAAGCACCAGAGAGCGCGCCCAGGGAAGCACACAGAGGGTGGATATAGAGAAGCTAACGAGTGACTTAGAGTCGAGGCTTACTGTGGCAAGGGATGAACTCTCAAGAATAAAAGACATATGTGAGCGCACAGCGTGCGCCCCTACACAATCAGGACGCACGTCTAGAGCGTCGAGCGAAAGTAGACAAATTGAGGAAGGATGGAAAAAGGGGGAAATACTGTTCAGAATTGAGGAAGAGCCGACACGAATAATAGAGGTAGGAGCAGTAGAAGGGAGCATTGGTGATGTATCACGAGAGAGAGGGATCAGAGAGGACTTGTTATGTGATGTCAGAGGAGGGTTGGATGAGAGTGATAGGTTGAGTATGGCAGTAGGAGGGGAAAGCGAGGAGGTGGACGGTGCATGTTCGCTAGGGACTATAGACGACGAGTGGATGGGACGACTAAGAAATAGGGTGGGGAAGATGGCGTCATTGGAGTCAGCAGCGACTAAGGAAAGGGAGGGTGCAACTGCAAAAGGGAAGTTACAACTTCCATTGATACACAGAGGGGGGGGGAGACCAAACTATATACCATGGGCTCAGATGGATAAGGCTAATTTAATGAAATTATTGCCCCAGCTGTCAGGAGGGGCGAGCAAGTGGATATATGCATTTGAGAAACATACCGCCGGCATACCGTTGGCAGTAGGCGATGTGAAAAGCCTACTAGTATCCGCAGTAGGAGACCAAGCGGACAGAGTATGGGCTAAGGCTGGTTTCCCGGCCGTGACGTTAGAGTGTGATCGCCATGATGGGGCTTCCTTTAATACAGTACGAGCAAGGGTGTGGGACGCACTGCGGGAGACATTCCCAGATACCCCTGATTTACAGTCAGTAATGCAATGTACAATGAATGACGGGGAGGATGCTATGGATTACATTCTCCGGGTGCAGGAGATGTGGAGAGCGGAAACGGGCACGCCCTGGCACCAATCCACATCTCTATTTTATTTTATCATTAAGAGAGGGCTCCCAAAAGAGGTGCAGAAGGCACTCGATAAAATAGCGGGCGTTGAGGCAAAGGGGTGGCCAGAGATCCAAAGTATAATAGTACACCATTGCAAAAGGATCAAAGAGAGAGAGAGGGAAGTAGCACAGAAAAGGTTGGCAGACGAGGCAAAGTTGGTACAATCAAAACTGGTGAAGGTTGCAGCAGCGGTAGCAGGGCTCCCACTCATGAGGGAGGGAGACGAAGGAGAGGAGGGGCAAATAGCAATACAAGGAAGAATAGCAGCAAATTGGGCAGGACAAGGACAACGACAGTGGACTGAGCAGGAGCAGAACGGAGGTCCAACGTGGCAAGAGTGGGCCCCAAGAGGGGGAAGAGGTGGGTACAGGGGCCGAAGAGGAGGACAAGGGTATGGAGGAATGGGAGGAAATGGGTGGCAGGGTCCCAGAGGTCCGCAGGGGAGCTGCTGGAATTGTGGGAGATGGGGGCACTACTCAAGAGAGTGTAGGAGCAGACAAAACAACGGGTTCCAGGAGACAGAGCAGTACGGACACCCCCACCCAGGAAGCCCCTACGGCCTCCCCATGGGACAATACCAGCAACCAGAAAATGTAGGACAAAGAAGTAACGCACAACTACACGGACATCAGTACAGAACACAAAACCACCCACAGAATAATGACAATATGCAATACACGCCAGGTAACACTTTCGCCACAGTAGCTAATGGAGCGCCTGCCCCCGCACCTTACAGCGGGGTGTCAGTAGTTTCGGGGAACATTTTTGATCAAGGGGGGGCAATGAGACACCCCGCATAGGACAGCCCACAGAGAGCACTTGCGTGTCCAGTACTATCTACGACCCACAATGCATCAGAGGAACCATTGATAGGAGCGCAGATAGGAGACAAGCAGTTCATATTCATGGTGGATTCGGGAGCGGAGAAATCATGCATTAGAGAGGGCCGGTTCCCGTTATCTAATAGAACGTTAGAGACGCAGGGGTTCTCTGGGGCTGTAATTGAAGTTCCTTACACAGAGGCATTGGATGTGACAGTGGGGGGTAAAACAGTGAAAGCACCCTTACTGTACTATGAACACTCTCCCATTAATTTGCTGGGGAGAGATCTCTTAAGCAAACTAAATATGACAATATCATTCACAGGGAGCGGTATCGTATGTTCGACGCCAGGCATATGCCCCCTCCGCATATTAGCAGTAATACACGGCCACACAATCATGCAAGAGATCAGAGGGTTACCAAGAAACGAGGAGATGTTTGTTGAGGGCATGAGAACATTGGCTCTCATAGTACCAGAATTAAAAAGGATGGATTGGAGGATTCCAGCCGAATTCCTTTTCCGCCCCATAGCAAGCCCCGACACTGCTCCCGGGTCAGTGCTATCGTTGGATTTACACGCAGTACACGTGTCAGCAAACAGAATATGTGTGATTGGCGTTGACATGGAAGGATGTGAGTGGCGGACAGTACTGTGTACAAATGCAAATATCCCACTGAGGGAGCTCTCGGACGAGGAGCTGTTTTCTGACACTGAGACAGATGGCGAAATAGTGATGGAACTAGCAATGCCGTGCGACATTGTAGTTACAGCCAGAAAAACTAAAGTTGAATTAATGGCAGTAGTAGGAGCACCACATACATTTTTTGATGATGACATGAGGTCAGTACCCACTAACCTATGGACAAATGGCCCCCACGATGTGGGGTTACTACATGGGGTTCAGCCTGTGATAATAAAACTTAAACAGGGAGCAATCCTACCCCGGGTAAAACAATATCCATTGTCACGCGAAGCAGAAGAAGGGATCAGAGAGACAATAGATGCACTGCTAGCACAAGGAATAATAGTGCCCTCAAACTCCCCATGCAACACATGCATTTACCCGATTAAAAAGGCGAAGGGAGGTTCATGGAGGATGATACAAGATTTACGCCCACTCAATGATGTGATTCAGAAGGAGTTCCCTTTAGTCCCGAACCCGGCGACAATACTGTGCAACATTCCGAAAACGACATCCCACTTCACAGTTATTGACTTGAAAAATGCATTTTTCTCGATTCCCTTAGCAGAAGAGAGCAGGTACTTAACAGCGTTTACACTAGGGGGGAGGAGGTTCGAACACTGCAGACTACCACAAGGATATTGCGAGAGCCCAAGCATATTCAACAGGGTACTACATGAAGATCTGGGGAATTTGTCTGTAGAAAGCACAGTGATTCACTACGTTGATGATTTATTGGTTTGTGCACAAACTGAGGAGGAGTGTAGAAAGGACTCAATAACACTCCTGACATTATTGGCCAATAAAGGGTACAAGGTGGACAAGGGGAAGTTACAATACTGTCTGACAGAGGTCCTATACTTGGGACAGTTGATATCAAAGGATGGCAAGCGGATCATACCAGACAGGGCACAGGCGATTAGAACAGTTGGGGAGCCCAAAACAGTAAAAGAGATGCAGAAATTTCTGGGTATGTGCAACTATTGCCGAGCATGGATATTGGATTATGCAGCGTACACAAGGCCCTTGTTACAGGCACTAAAAGAAGCACAGCAGGAAAACAAACACATAGAATGGACAGAGGAGATGAACACAGCATTCAACTCACTAAAAGAGCTGATATCAAGCGCTCCAGTACTGGCAAATCCAGATTATGGGCGCGAATTCTTCTTATTTTCACACTGCAAAGGAACACTGATGACAGCAGTACTGACACAAAAGACATCGTTAGGGCACAAACCACTGGCTTACTATAGTGGCACCCTAGACGCAGTAATGCAAGGTCATTTCGCGTGCGAGCAATCCCTAGCCGCAGCCGCGTTCGCGATTGAAAAAAGTGCCACGATAGTGATGGGCTGTCCTGTGACACTGTTTGTGGAACACTCACTCTTTGCAATATTAGAGCGATCAAAGAGCACATTGACGACACAACGCGCCACAGCATATGAAATAATACTGTCCAGCGCAAACATCCATATAGTAAGATGTAAAACAGTGAACCCGGCCACATTCATCACAGAGGCGTGCACCGTAGAGGACATGCAGAACCACAACTGCGCTACGTACACAGGTGACGAAGGTCAGGATCAAGTGATTTTTGAGAATGCCCTGAACGAGGGAGAGGTGTATTTCGTGGACGGGTCAGCATCAATAGACATGGAGACAGGAGAGAAACATGTGGGTATGGCAGTGGTACGATTAGAGGAAGATGAATACGAGACACTAGTGCAACACCGCCTCCCATCACACTATTCAGCACAAGCAGCAGAACTAATAGCGCTAATAGAAGCATTGCATGCCGCCAAGGGGTGCGCAGTGACAATATATACAGACTCAGCATACATGACAACAACAGTACACGGCGGGTTGGCACGGTGGGGGCGGAGAGGGTTTCGACGAGCAGATGGAACACCGGTTCAGCATGCAGAATTATTGAAAGAACTGATTGAAGCCCTGCAAGACCCCACGGCAGTGGCCATCGTAAAATGCCAAGCCCACACCACAAATACAGATTTTATATCTTTGGGGAACGCGGCAGCAGACGCCGCTGCCAAAGAAGCTTCGTATTTACAGAAAGGTGAAGTAGGAGAGTACATGTTGCACCACACAGCAAGCCAAGAGGTCCCCACAGGATACAACATGATGCCCACACAGGAAATAATAGAGCTGCAAGAGGGAGCTAGTGCAGAAGAAAAATTGCTGTGGACTAAGAGGGGATGCAGCAAATCGCCGACTGATTTATTGTGGCGACAAGAAAGTTCAGGAAAAGCGGTAATGCCAGTTACATTGTTAGAAATAGCATTTCAACAACTACACTTTCCCGCACATAACGCAAAGCAACACATAATGGCGGAGATACAAGAAGATTGGTTTGCACCTTGCCTCCAGGAACACATCACAAGGCTGGCTTTAGAATGCACGACATGTCAGATTTACAACTCAGGTATGACATTGCGCACACTAAGAGGAACGATACCAAAACCAAATGGCCCATTCAGAGAGCTCCACATTGATTATGTAGACATGGGAGAAAGGTGTAACGGGGCTCGCTACATGATTGTGGTTGTATGTCCATTTTCGAGGTGGGTGGAGGCAGGCCCTTGTGCGCGCCCTGATGCGAAGGGCGCCGCGAAGTTCCTAGTGCGGGAAGTATTCCCGCGCTGGGGAATTTGCGAAGTTATTCGCTCAGACCACGGCACGCATTTTGTTAATGAACTATTTAAGGAAGTGACTACGCTATTGGGAATAAAGCACAAATTATGTTCGATTTATCATCCTCAAAGTAATGGCGTAGTGGAAAAGATGAACGGTCTGTTAAAAAGCAGATTGTCAAAACTGTGTTTTTCCCTTAAAAAGACCTGGATGTACTGCCTGCCTTTGGCCCTGTTTGAGTTACGAAATCAGCCAAGTAAAGACCACCACTTGTCCCCGCATGAGATCGTCACGGGAAGGAGAATGCACACAGCGCATTCGCCTCTCCGTGAACGTTCTGATGCACACAGAAGCGCAGCGATATTGGGAGAGGAGTTCACAGAGTACTTGAAAAAACTGACACGGGCAGCGCGCGTAATTGCGAAGCAACTAGCCCCCCCCTCTACAAGAGAGGAGGGGAACACAACAGAAGCAGAGACACTGCCTGAAAAACCATTACAACTAATGCCTGGTGACCTTATATATGTCAGAAGTTTTGTGCGAAGGTGGAATGCGCCACGTTTCCATGGCCCTTATGAGGTAGTGTTTTGCACGCCCACGGCAGTAAAGGTGAAGGGCCTACGATACTGGGTGCATTTGACAGACGTACGCAGAGCTTATAGCGCCGTGGAAGGTGAGGTGCAGGACGAGGCACAGGCAACAGCGGACAATGAAGTTGTGCAGAATGAATGATGGGAATTTTGTGTGCATTAAGTGATGAACATTGAACGCGACTGGCGCACGACAAGTGTACTGAAATAAATATGTATATATATATATGATTTTTTTTTATTTTTACAACTTTTGAAGGTTTTTGTGGGGTTTTTTTGGTTTTGAAGAAGTTTTTTTCTCTCAACTTTCATTTTTTTTTATATATAAAATAATGTACGGATAGTAATGATTGTAAAGTTACCTTGTCTGTCGACACACCCCCTCCCTCACCCACTCCCATATTTTGTCGAAGCAACGTCACAACGTTAGAAATGTTTACATGCTTGTACTTAATGCACTTTTGTGTTTCAAACAGGATTTACCATGGCATCCAATGGGCAGCCTGCAACTAATAGATGTGTTAGATTTAGAGAAATGTTAGTAGATAGATTGACATATTCATACGAATGTGGTTTATCAATGTGTGTTATTGTGTTCTTCATCTCAATATTTTGCCTGGTAACATATTGGTTCATAGCGTTCATCTCTATCGAGATGAACGAGGGGGGAGGGGGGAATAACACCACCCTTGCCCCTGGCACGAATTCAATTACAAGTATGAATATTAAAGAAGGTGATTTTTTGGTCTGGGATGGATCACACTTTGTATGGGGTTACTATACTGCACCACCCACTGCTGCCCTGTCACAATCAAGAAATAAAGAAATGGAAAATGACACAATGTCCCTACCTGAAATATATAACAGCCCCACGACCCTTCCCGCCCTGATACAAAACAGCGATTTGTTGTTTATTGAGGAAAATGGAAAAGTAATTACGATGACAGAACACAAGTTCCTATATGAGGAATTGGAAAAGGGGGGTGGGAAGGAGAAAGGGGGGCCTATTCTTTCACCTATCGAAACTAAAAGGTATAGGAGGAGGGAGAAAAGTAGGCGAAGAAGAGAGACAAGTAGGAGGGGGTATGATGAGTATTATGGGTTAGGATTAGACAAGATGGAAGACCCACGACACCCCCACCAAGCAAATAAATGGTATGCAGATATGAGTACAACAGCTAAACAGACAACCAATGAAAGCTGTTATGTCTGTTCGCTCATCCCCCATGCATCAGGCACACCCAAAGTGTTGTTGCCAAGAGAATTGCCCATTGTGGATGCCCAATGTCTCCTTCATCTCACACTGTGTAGAATAAAGAACACCTTCCAAGCACACGATGTCTCTTTCAAAATGATACAGAACAACAAAACGTGCTATTCACAAGCGTCTGGAGTGGTCTGTCTTAAAGAACCTTTCTTTGCAATACAAGGGACACTGTTTTCCGAAAACAAATGGAAAGATGAAGAAGTACTGTGCAAAGCGGAAGCACTGAGAGGTGTCCAACCAGACAAGCTGCGGTGGATGGAAAAAACGTGCTTGCCAATATGGAAAGAACACATCTCTAAACTAACATGGGTAACAGCGATGGAGAAACCCTTCAAGCTACAAAGTGAAATACAAAACGAACTATGTTTCAAGGGAGAAGGAAAAGTGGCAATGGGAACGAATAAAAACTGTAACAAAACTCTCACCATCCCAGACATGAAAAAAGGAACAGCAGCACTAATGGACACATACTGGGTATGCGGGAATCAGGCTTACTTGCACCTTCCCCAGGCATGGAGTGGCAGCTGCTCAATGGCCACTTTGCATTCGGCCCTAATGGTGATTCCAGAAAGTCACGTCGACGAAAATAAAAGGACGCAAGGAAACGTGAACCAGGATGTGACTTCTCCCACTGCAAAAGCGCACCTCTATGTCCTGTCCTCCGGAGGGAAAGAAGAGGAGCTATCACGGAACAAGCGAGCATCGAACTACATATCACAAGCATCATCCGATTTATTGGCACAGATCCCAAACAGGTATCGCCTGTTCAGCTCCGTGGAAACATTTTTTGCCTCACTAGTTTCAAGTGTCCAAGCAAGAGCAAATGCAAAATGGCTCCAGATCACACGGTGGGAACTGATTCAGCTGGCCAATGACACTGAAGAAGGGTTCAACATAATAAAGGTGGAACTACGAGCTCTGCGACTAATGACCATGCAGAACAGGTATGTTCTGGACCTGTTAACAGCGATCGATGGAGGTGTTTGCCGAAAAATAGGAAGTGCGTGCTGCACGTTCGTACCTTCTGAAGACGCAGAAAATGGGTCCCTGTCCCACGTCATTGAAGCAGTACATAACCTGGGAGAGAAGATGAAAATGGAAGGTGGGGCTAAAGATAGCTCATGGTTCGACAATATCTTCTCCTGGGTTCCCTCATGGCTTGGAATGGCAATGAAGTTCTTGATGCCAGTTGTGGTGGTCCTCCTCGTGGTGTTCTGCCTGTGCCAGGTGGGCCTCCGATGTTGTGCTAACGCAGTCCCTAACGGTGCAATGATGATGGTGACAATGGGCAACTCTGGTGGTACAATTAAGGCGACACAAGAAGTACATGTACAGACAGGAACAGATAACACTCCCAGGTACCAGTTAGTGCCTATGTACCATGATAAGTACATAGTAGACAAACTATGGCACACCACTATCAAAGAACCACGAGACGTGGAACTGGAATGGTATGAGGAGGTCTGGGTAGACTTGGAAGAAACTGGTGACTGTATATATTTAACATGTACACCAGACGAGTATGCTAGAAGAGGTGAGAGCTTGAGGGGGGTATGCAGAGCATGGATGCCTAGAAAAGGAACACCTGCATGGGATGACGCAGTGATAGAGGAACAGGAATGTAGAAGATTAGAAGAGCTAAAGAATTCGTTACTTTAGTAACGAAAGGGGGGAAATGTAGGGGAGGACTGGCCGCGAGGCCCTCCTCACCTGCAGCCTTCTCCCCAGGTGAGGACCATGACTCGGTGGGCGTCCCCTCATGCCACCCGGGCCCAGGTGGAGGAGGGTTCACCCGCCGACGACATTGCCCACACGTATCCGTTCCTTGCATATACCAAAATTCAGTTAGGCCTAGAAGCCATCTTGTCTAGCAAACATGGCGTGAGTTCAGCACACTGTAACGCGGCCCCCACCTTTGGAGGGCCTTTCATGCATCTCTGCCGCCGCAGTAGCCCTGGTAGATCCGCTGCGAGCGCGTTCCCATGAGAAAGTCGGATATGGGCTAAACCCGAGATGCCAACACTGTAACATTTTATCATTCACAATGTAATATTGCACCCCGCACGTCCTGGTCCGCGAGGCCGGGGTGACGGGGAAAAAGCTGAAGCATCACTATCTGAAGAAAGTAGAAAACAATTCAAGTATTGGTATTAACGAACTACCTCTGTTTAAACAGATCCTGTAAACTGTGAATAAACCATAAAGATGTAACGTTATACGATATCACCCCAGGTCTGGACTAGTGCTGCTATAACCACAGAGAAAGATGTCGACCAAACGTGTAACCTTTATCTGTATAAGTGTTCTTTCAATTTTATGTAGAAACCTGAACTCATATATGTTTTCTTAATCACCCAAAGCGGCGAGCATCAATCTCTGTAGGCCATAACCTAGAACTACCTCGTGTAACGTCTAATGTACATAAAATACGCACACAATGTAGTGAATATAATGTTAGGTAATGAAAAGGTACTCGGACCGACTGTATTAAAGAAATGTGTAACGAAATTGAAATATATATGTGTGTTTAAATAACATCAAAATAAGGCAGAACATTATAAAAGTTCTGCATTCAAAAGTCAGCAACGCACGAGGAAAAAACCTTTGTGAATATATGCAAGGCCATTCTCCCTCCCACCCTACCAAGCCTGCCAGATAAAAAAGCTAAGACATGTGCCGCGCTCCCTCACCTCCCCCAACCAAGCTGGAGCCGCTTCAGAGAGTCAGAGGCCCCGGTACCGCACCCAAGGCCACAGCCCGCCACCTGTGTTATTTACAGCACGGTAATAAACCCACGTTTGAATCCACTGATCTACCAGCACCCTCTCGTAAATCCCGCAACCCCCCTAGACCCCCCAAGAATCATGACCCAGTGCGAAGACGACCCCCATCACTGGGACAAGACACAGAGACCCATTTATATAATAACTTCTAACGCGGCAGACAGACATGTATCATTCGGCTCAGGCCCCAGAGCCCAGCCCCTCGACCTAAAATACCGGTCAATAGGACACAGGTAAATCTCACCCCAACCGACAACCACCAGACCTCTCACGAGGTGCATTCCTCATGTGTTGCGTTTATTTTATAAGACAAACTGCTGAGCGATTTATTGATGAACTTAAATGTCGTTTCTTGAATAACTGCAGTGTGCATGGCCTAGGGCAAACGAGTCAGGA